>NC_090647.1:438369676-439844676 GCF_040937935.1 Hyperolius riggenbachi
GGGACACTGTAAGGACACAGAGGCTGGGCATTGTGTGAAGAATGTGCCTCTGTGTCCAAATAGGATTCTTCAAACCCACCTCGGGTTCTCTTTAACCGAGTCCTGCTGTACTGGGCATTTTAGAAAGTTGATTTTTAGATGGATTCAGATCTTTACATTGAGAGTATTGAAATACAAACTTTTATAAAAAAAAAAAAATAACTGGAATAAATACTGTAGTATTTTTTTGATAAAGGATGAGAGTTTAATATGTTTTGCAAACAAAACAAATGCTAATGTTCCCATCAAACACAAAATAAGAAAAAAGAGGGAAGTTAAAACAAAATACTTGGAATTACAGCACTTTAGGAACATCACTAGGAAGTAATAAAAACTCTGATACAGCACATAATGGTTCCTTTGTAAACGCATAATAAATACTGGTACTAGTCAGCACCAAGCACTGTAGTCACACAACACACAATGTTATGATAGACACAAAACTGTAAACAGTAAGAAGGAACACTGGCTGCATTCATTACTTACCAGAGAAAACACAGTATTTGCTAGCTATTAATTAAGGAGAATGGATGGGAGAAGGCAAGAAACAGATTACTGCTACTTGTTTATAAGTTCAAAAACCTGTTTATTAATAGAAACGTAAATGTACAAAATACCCATACAATTTGTACATTCAAATTATGACTCAACATGGGGTAAACATACAAAACTAAAAACAGTAGTCCAAGAGCATGCATTGAGCAGTGCTGTCCAAGTCACACACTTTGGTACAGCTCAAATTATTCGGTGGGACTGAATCTGGAAAGGTGTGACTCAACAAGTGGAACACATTTCTCTGTTCATCCTAAAGAGGAACTCCAGTGAAAATAATGTTATAAAAAAAAGTGCTTCATTTTTACAATAATTATGTATAAATGATTTAGTCAGTGTTTGCCCATTGTAAAATCTTTTAAATCCCTGATTTACATTCTGACATTACATGGTGACATTTTTACTATTGGCAGGTAATTTAGCTGCTGCATGCTTTTTTGGCAGATGGAAACCGCTGTAAACAGCTATTTCCCACAATGCAGCAAGGTTCACAGACAGGAAACTGCCAAGAGTACGTACTTTTCTTGTTTCTTGTGGGAGGGGTTTCACCACAATACCAGCCATACAGCGCCCCCTGATGGTCTGTTAAAAGGAATAGATTTCTCATGTAAAAGGGGGTATCAGCTACTAATTGGGATAAAGTTCAATTCTTAGTCTGAGTTTCTCTTTAAACACTGGTATGGTAATGGCTCTTGAGGACTGAAGTTGGACAGCTCTGGTCTAGCTGGATAGCCTAAAATGGTTTACCATGTTGGAAACAATTTTTAAAGTTAAAGCGGATCTGAGATGAAAAAACTAACTATAACAAGTAACTTGTCTATATATCTTTACACAGTTTACATAGTTTACACAGCAAATCTAGCTGCAAACAGCTTTAATAGAAAATAATTATTTCTTCCTGTGATACAATGACAGCAGCCATGTTTGTAAACATTACACAAAGGCAGGCTTATCTGTATCTTGAGCACTCAGCCTGTGAAAAAAAGTAATAACACCTCAGCCCTCCTTCCCTCTGCCCCTGAAATCTCTGGCTAGTAATACCTCCCCCTCCTCCTGCCCAGACTGAGCTCCCATGAGCCCTTGCTACTGCCAAGGCTCTCTGAAAACCTGTGGGCGTGGTTTAGTTTATAGGGAATTAGAGTATTAAAACAAAAAAGTCTTTGGCTTGAGGAATGCCCTATAAACAATAGGAAAGGAGCACAATTATGCAATGAGTAAAAGTTCACCTCTGATCCTCTGCCTCTAGCCATTGACCCTGAACAAGCATGTGCAGATCAGGTGTTTCTGACAAAGTTATCAGACCTGACAAGATTAACTGCATGCTTGTTTCTGGTGTACTTTGGACACTACTGCAGCCAAACAGATCAGGAGGGCTACCAGGCAACTGGTATTGTTTAAAAGAAAACAAATATGGCAGCTTCCATATCACACTCGCCTCAGGTTCACTTTAAGAGGGAGAAAAAAGGATAAATTAACATATTTCCTGTCAACCCAACAGCAAACACACATCGCTTAAAGGAAAGCCGAGGTAAAAGGGCTATGAAGGCTGACATGTTTGTTTCCTTCTAAATAATGCACATAGCCTGGTTGTCCTGCTGATCCTCTGCCTCTAATACTTTAAGGCACAGACCCTGAACAAGCATGCAGATAAGATGTATATGACAAATCTGACGAGATATGCTGCATGTTTGTTTCAGATGTGTGATTTAGATCCTACTGACCAAAAAGATCTGCAGCATTGCTAGGCAACTGGTATTGTTTAAAAGGAAATAAATATGGCAGCTCCATAGGTCTCACACCTGGGGTTCCTTTTAAAGGGTACCTCTGTGAGTACCTGGGATCCTCTGAAAGTATTTGGCAAGGGCTTAATGAAAAGGTTTGTGTGGCAGTACTGCATAGACGCAAGAAGCCTCATGCCTGCACAGTAGCACAGAGGAAACAGCCGTGAACAAGTGCTCCATGCTACTACGCAGGTACAGGCCATCCATGCATCTGCGCAGTGCGGCTGTGTGTAACAATGAAAGAGCTGTGAAGAAGATGGTCCCGGTGAGGATCAGTGGGCTGCAGGAGAATCGCAGAAGCCTCTGGGTTATCCACAGGCTCCCTCTGGTGAGGTAAGGATCTAACTTTTTTTTTTTATTTAACATGCCAGCTTTATTGAAAAAAGTGCAGTGTAATACAAGGTGGTTATTTATCCGCACGCAGGCGGCAAGTGCTTGGTAATAACAGACATAAAAGTAGATAGAGTAGAACATTAAAATGTTATTTAAGTTCTACCAGCATAGAGAGGTCCAACAGAAGATGTTCCCATTTGGGGGCATAAGTTGACCAACAAAGAGACATGTTATAACATAAACAACATAAACAAAAAACTCTAACAAACAGTGAAAATTATATACAGAAATCAGCCAAGTTCCCCATAATCCCACCCCCTACCCCACCTGAATTCCAGTGTTATAAGCAGTGTGAAGGTCCACTAGGCAGATTCAGGCTTTAAAACGCGTATAGCGTGAGTTGGTCCAAGTATCCCAGATGGAATGAAATTTGCGCTCAGTCCCTCTGCGTGAATAGATGGCCTTATGGAAAGGAAGAATTGTGTTAACTGCCTTTATCCAGTCAATCAGTTCAGGGACCTGGGGTTGTATCCAGTGCAGAGTAAGGACCTTGCGAGCTATGTGGAGAACATTGAGCAGAAAAGTTTTTGTGTATTTGTTGCGACTGTCATGAGGAATCATAGTAAGTAAACAAAGTTTGGGGTCGAGGGCGACAGAGCAGCCCATTTTGTCATTTAAGAATTTAACGATTTGCTGCCAGAAAAGGTTCACCTCAGGACAGGACCATATCATATGATAAAAGGTGCCTTGAGACAGGGCACATTTAGGGCATAAAGGTGAATATCCGGTCCGGAATTTGGCTAGTCTGACCGGAGTGAGGTAGGCTCGATGCACCACGTAGAGACTAAGTAGTCTATCTGGTATGTGGGGGGAAACCCTAGCAGAATCTTCAAGAGCCTCCTCCCAATCTTCATCGGAGATCTCCCCAAGATCCTGCATACACTGAGTTTTCCTAGCAAAACGGGTGGCTCCGGTTAACATAATAGCTGCATATAAGGCTGAAATTAATTAAGTGGGAGATGGGCCAGTTACAATGTTTAATATACCAGAGAGAGAAGGTGGCACTATTGGGAATTGAGTTTTAAGGGCATGTAAGAGTTGCATATAAAACTTCATAGACATTGGTAATTGGAATTTGGTCGCTAGTTGTTCAAAAGGAACAATGGAGCCAGAGTCCAAAACTTGATGTAAGTATATAATACCATGTTCAATCCACAACCGACTATTAGGGAGTTTACGAAGTTCAGGAAGGCCCCGATTCTCCCATAGTGGAGTAAATTTCAAGGGGGCATCTAGCTCAAGATACTTATGAGCGGTATCCCAAACCTTTAAGGTTTGACAAAAGGTTATTGGAAATTGCTTAATATGGGGGGAGTTTTTAGCTCCGGTGGCAATAATACAAAGAGGGTCTATATGACGAAGGGGAGGAGTGTCATGCATTAGGGTGCATGTACGATCTCTATTAATTGTAAGGTCATAATATATATGGATAATTGAGAAGCCAAATAATATAAGTGGCAGTTAGGAACTGCCATGCCCCCTAGGTCTTTTCGGTTTTGAAGAGTAGTAAGGGAAAGACGATGTCTTGAAGAGCCCCAAATAAATTGAGTTAGGAGGGTGTTTGCTTTAGAGAAGGTATCATATGGGAGATAAATCGAGGCGTTCCACGAAACAGAGTATCTTGGGGAGGAGTACCATTTTGAATAAGTTTGCTTGACCAGCTACATTGATAGAAAGTTTGGACAAAGCCAGAAATTTGGCAGTTATGTATTGCAATTTGGCAATTATGTATTGCAATAAGAACTACTGCGCCTGCGCAGTCCGCTCCAGCCCACGTGGCGGTGATTGACAGCGCCGATCGCGCAGGCGCAGTACAGAGCGACCTCCAGGTCGCTCTGACGTCATCGCCGGGGACCGGGTCGGTGCTCCGGCAAACGGCTGCGGGCAGAGCTGCGGCGAGGGAGGTCCTGAGAGCTTGGGGCTGGAGGAAGCCCCCGGTAAGTACCATTCATTTTACTTTATTTCCCCTGACAACTCCTTTAAGGTTCCCTTCAATCTGCAACAGTTTAGGGATGGATTTGCACTTTTCTTAACTGTAGTGCAGTTCTAGAAATTCATGCTATACTGCCGCTATTACCTAGGATTTAAGAAGGTTCTTATCATGCAGAACTTTTCTCCCTGCTGGTTAGAATAGTTTAAGAAAAAAACTGTCTTGATGTCTGAGACAGTTCTGCATGGATTTCTTAAAACCTACTAATATTTTGTCTCAGACACTCTTGATAAATGTCCCCCAATGTCTTTACAGCCTTGGTTGAAGAGCAAATGGGTTGTACTCCACTACAATCTGGACTGCCTCCAGGATATCGTTACCTTTTCAACCAACTTCCTCAAATACTGACGCCCGCTCAGTTTGAAGATTAGGTGGCACAGGAAGCCCTATTTATAGTAGACCTTTTCTCATAAAAGGGCTGGGGCAAGCAGCCTAAGCTGTCGTCTCTGCTGCAATGTAGCCTGAGCCAAATCTGCAAAGAGCTGTACTAAAGAAGGGAGCTCCAGCAAAGGGGAGAAGTCACGTGCAGGTGTAAGCAGATGATTTCTAATTTTAGTGTAATAAAACTTTACAATGACATCCTACAGAGTATTCGGTCTCCACGGCCTGGTGAGCTCCCTGTGGATCCGATCGATTCTGAAAAGGGTGTCATTCACCAGAGGCAGGAGGGCTGAAAAGAGATTTTGGGCTGCATTTAAGTTAGCACATGACTTTGGCAACCCCCTTATGTGAATGTTTAATCTCCTTGCTCTGTTTTCTAAGTCTTTGAGTTGGGATTCAAGAGTGTCCAGCCATCGGTCATGCACTTCAATGGCCTGTTGGTCCTCCTCTGCCGCATCTGCTAGCGTGTCACATGGATCTACCTCATGGATGTGAGCAGATAGAATGTGAACTGCAAAGTGGAGCTCCGTTTTAAACAGAGTTTGGATGCTCTAAAAAGTGCTGTTACGCAGCGAGCCTATAGCTGTGGCTGCCATGTGGTAAGGAGGATGTCATGTCAAGGCCCTGCTTTCTTGCTGAGAGTGCCAGAATAGTGTACTCATCCATCTGTTCTTTTGGCTTGGGAGTGCCCTGTGCCTTCCTAAAGATGTCCCCCGCCAGTATAGAGCGATCAATTTATGCAGCCATCAAGCTGCACATGTGCCCCAGATCGTTTGTTAAAGTCATATCAACCTCTGATTCCCACCGTTGTAGTTAGTAAAGGAAGGTACTAGATTTGGAGCTTTTTTCCTGACATCAGCTGACCCTTATTTATACAAATAAACATAGAAAACATGGAAAAAACTCCAAAAGCATTCCATGAAGTTTTAGTGGCCATTATTGTGTAGAAAGGTTATTGTTATTTTTCTGCAGCACAGGTAAAAGGGAAATCTTCCATTTCCTAATATTTGCGTCAATCTTTTGGCTTTCGTACTTCATTAGAAGATGCAATCTTGCAACAAACACTGTGAGGTCATAATGCAGAATCAGTGGTGTATCTAGAAAAAGCTTATTTTTCTATGTATGGCCTCCTGTACTGCCAGGGAACAGCTTAAGTCCAAACAAATAAAATACTCTAAAGACTGATACACACCTTCAGTTGTACCGCCTCCATGTAGTATGAGATCCAACAGATTTTGAATACTATGAACAGATTGTGTAGGTAAGCTCTTATATTACATGTAAGAGGTAAAATTGACCAACCATTGACAATTACAATTGGATGTGTGTATACACCCTAGTTCTACCATGATTGGGCAGATATCTGCCAGATCTAAGGACTTCACCAACACTGCAATTGATCACTGAAGTAAATGTGCACTGAGCTGTAACTTTAAAGAGAAACTCCAAAAATTGAACTTTATCCTAATCAGTAGCGGATACCCCCTTTTACATGAGAAATCTATTCCTTTTCACAAACAGACCATCAGGGGGCGCTATATGGCTGATATTGTGGTGAAACCCCTCCCACAAGAAACTGAGTACGTACTCCTTGCAGTTTCCTGTCTGGGAACCTTGCTGCATAGTGGGAAATAGCTGTTTACAGCTGTTTCCAACTGCCAAAAAAGCATGCAGCAGCTACATCACCTGCCAACAGCAAAAATGTCACCATGTAATAAATGTCAGAATGTAAATCAGGGATTTAAAAGATTTTACAATGGGCAAACACTGACTAAATAATTTATACATAATTATTGTAAAAATTAAGCACTTTCTTTTATAACATTTTCACTGGAGTTCCTCTGTAGCCTCCCTGGCGTTCTATTTCCCCAGGATTTCCGTGCAAGAAGTGGTTCAATTAATTTCCAATCATTTTAAACTTTTTTTTTTTTGCAATCATTCTTTTCTGTTCTTTTCAGGCTGTTGGTGGCCTTTGGGGACCCCCCTTCTGGGCAGGGAGGGGGGCCCTGTCCTTTGCAGGCTGTGGGGTGTCCCCATTCTATGCTGGCTGGTAGTGGCCGGTGGGGACCCCCCTTCTGGGCGGGGGGGGGGGGGTGTCCCCGTCCTTTGCGGGCTGTGGGTGGCCTTTCCCTCCCTCTTCCCATCCCCTGTGCAAGCCCCCCCTTCCCCCTGAACCCCTTCCCTCGGTGTGAGTCCTGTTCTACTCACCCAGGCTGTCTCCAGCGGCGGCGGCGCAGAATCCCTTCTTCCTCCATCCCCGAAGTCTCATGCTCTGTGTAATTACCGCTACGAGGCTTGGTGACGTCACTGAGCCTCGTAGCAGTAACGTCACAGGCCGGGACTTCGGCGTTAGAGAAAGAAGGGATTCTGCTGGCGCCGCTGGAGACAGCCTGGTGAGTAGAAGAGGACTCACACCGAGGGAAGGGGTTCAGGGGGGGCTTGCATGGGGGATGGGAGGGGGGAGGGAAAGGCCACCCACAGCCCGCAAAGGACGGGGACACCCCCCCCCTCCGCCCAGAAGAGGGGTCCCCGCCGGCCACCCACAGCCTGCAAAGGACCAGGACACCCTCCCGCCCAGAAGGGGGGTCCCCGCCGGCCACTACCAGCCAACATAGAACGGGACACCCCCCCCCCCCCCCCCTTGCTGCACAGAGGGGATCCCCGCCGGCCACTACCAGCCCGCATAGGGAATCCCCCTGCACAGAGTGGACACCCGTCCGCACACATAGGGGGAATCCTTGCACGCAGCACATTCTCTGCCCCGCCAGCTGCACAGGGATTCCCCAGGGTGGCTGGATGCTTGTTCTGTATGCTGGGGGTAGCACAGATCGCTACCCACAGCGTGCAGTCAGGCATCCAGCCATCCTGGGGAATCCCTCTGATGAGGGAAAATTGAAGCGGGCGGTGCAGAGAAACAGGAAATCTCCCTGGCGGGATTGACGAGCTCAGCTCGTCCAAAACACTTTCAGCAAGTTTTTGCTGGACGAGCTGAGCTCGTCCAGAACGCTAGGGAGTTTAAACATTGCCATCACGTTCTGTGAACATCCTATCTTTTTCAGCACCTCATTTGATGCCTGAATCAACACAGTGAAGCTTCATTTCTTGAAGCCACCTGTGCTGCTAGCACATTTGGTTGAGATAATAAAAGTCTGCCAGGTCAATCTGCCATTGTTAAGTCCGGTATTATGGCTCATACACACGGGGCAGAACTGTCGCCACAAACACGTGGCTCGCGCATGTCTGGGCAACAGTTGCCCCGTGTGTATGATGCGCGCACCCCGAACTGTCACCGGAGACAGCAGTTGCCATGCGATTGAAAAGTTCAATCGCCGGCAACTTCTGTCTCCGCAATTGTCGCTAGTCCGCCGCGCATACTGCGTGTGTATGTGCGGACTAGCGACAGCGACCCACAGCCAGAAGGGAGCTTCCGGTGGGGGGACGAAACTTTCGGCGACAGCTTCCGCCGCATCTCTGTCCCTACGTGTGTACAGCTGCCGAACAGAGGGACCTGGCGACGAACTGTCGCTGCTTTTTTTTTTTTTTTTTCTCTCTTGTCTGCGACATTTGTGCCTATGTGTGTATGAGGCTATAGACTGCAGTCAGAGTTTGTTTATGCAGCACATCTAATCAATGCTTCTTCCTAAACATAGGCGTCAATGGATCATGTGCTGGAAAGTTTGTGCAACTGTGGAACCCGCCACAGTGCTAATGCTTATAGTTCAAATGCATGTCAGATGTTTCTGCTCATTTATCCTGCACTCAACACAAGTAAAATCACGTGGGACTCTGTACCCGTGCAAACACTTGACTGCCAGCAGATTACAGCAGATGCTGTCCAGTTCATTTGATAGTTGTCACCATATCCAATATTTAAAGGGATACTGTAGGGGGGGTCAGGGGAAAATGAGTTGAACTTACCCGGGGCTTCTAACGGTCCCCCGCAGACATCCTGTGTTGGCGCAGCCACTCACCGATGCTCCGGCCCCGCCTCCGGTTCACTTCTGGAATTTCAGACTTTAAAGTCTGAAAACCACTGCGCCTGCGTTGCCGTGTCCTCGATCCCGCTGATGTCATCAAGAGCGCACAGCGCAGGCCCAGTATGGTCTTTGTCTGCGCAGTACACTCCTGGTGACATCAGCGGGAGCGAGGACCCGGGCGTGCAAGCGCAGTGGTTTTCTGACTTTAAAGTCAGAAATTCCAGAAGTGAACTGGAGGCGGGGCCGGAGCATCGGTGAGTGGCTACGCCAACACAGGATGTCTGCGGGGGACCATTAGAAGCCCCGGGTAAGTTCAGCTCATTTTCCCCCGACCCCCCTACAGTATCCCTTTAATGTATATGTGTACGAGTGAGAGCTGCACCAGTTGGTATGTCACTGTGTCAGAAAATCATTGTGAAAGTACTGAAACTCCACTATTAATAGCACTGCTGTGAAAATATTCAAAATCTTTATTTCATATGGAATTTAATTATACAATAAATTTAAATATTTGAAAACCACAGAAAAAAGTGTATATGTCATCTCTATCCCTGAATCAAACAATTCATTCTTGGGACCATGATACATAATTCATAAACTGAACATGATCTTAGTATGCATGGTAATAGACGTAACCCATCGAGGGTTCTGGTAAGGACCTCCCTCTTCTCTTACAGGCTGAAGGTACTGAACTAACTGCCTGTCAGCTGTTCCAGTGCACAGGCCAGGCGCTTACTAGTGTTCAGCATAAGGAAAGCAGAGGCAGTCATGCCATTGGATCACATCAGACATGACATGATTCAGTTTTTGCTGCCAAGTATCTGCACCGAATGCCAAACGCTGGGCCTGTGTGTGTTTACAGCTGCTGTCTTTTGGCTGTTTTCAACAGAAGCACAAGCTTAACCTCCCTGGCGTTTTGATTCCGTGTGGCGCACGGCCGCGGGAGGTTTTTTTTTACCTAATTTTTCTTTCACGTAGCTAGCTTATCGCTAGCTACATGATTCCCCCCTCCCTGTGGCATCCCTCCCACCCTTCCGATCGCCGCCGGCATGAATACCTATCAGGAAATCCCGCTCTGAACGGGATTTCCTGCAGGGCTTCCCCCGTCGCCATGGTGACGAACGGAATGACATCATCGATGTTGTGACGTCACAGGGAGTCCCGATTCACCCCATAGCGCAGCCTGGCGGTGATTGGCCAGGCTGCGCAAGGGGTCTGCGGGGGGGGGGGGGGGGGGGGGGGGCCTCTTTCGTGGCGGGTAAGACACGCAGCTAGCAAAGTGCTAGCTGCGTGTATAAAAGGAGAATTTATGCAAATCGGCCCACCAGGGCCTGAGCAATCCATCGCGGCGTTACTCGTCCGCCCAGTGGTTAACCAAACCCAAATGAACTGAAAAACATACTTTTGATGACATCATTACATAAATAAACTCTACCAAATCAATACAAATGTGGTATAGAGGCACCAAAGTTGATATAAAACTAGGTTACAAACAAATTAGAAAATGAGAAGCGGCTTACCTCAAAAGTTTACCCACGCCAGTGGTACTGGCTAACAGTTAAGGGCTCTGCCTCTGAAACAGTAGACCAGGGTTCAAATCTCAGTACCTATTCAGTAAGGAGCCCTTGGGCAAGACTCCCTAACACTGCTACTGCCTACTGAGTGCATCCCAGTGGCTGCTGCTGCTCTGCTGCCTTGAGAAAAACGCAATATAAATGTTCTGTGTTTTGTCTTGGTCTGAAAGTGGCCGTGGCAGATTATAATGATGGACATAGCAGAGAATCTGGTGGTCAGTAACGTGTTTACATTGGCGCAACGACAATCACTAACGATCCAGCACATCAAAATTTTAGAGATAGCCGATTGCATTGTTCTTGCTGCTCCCCTGCCTGCCCAAAAGCCTCTTTGTTGCACGCTCTTGTTACCTCTGCCCCCCCCCCCCCTCCCTCCTACCAACATACGAATCAGCAGCCACAGACTGATGATGTGTATGTACGGCATCGTGGCTGCTCAACTGCCCAGTAGGGATCATGATCTGATACCTTGGGTGACAGAACTCGGCTACATATCCCCCTGTTGATATATAGCTTAACTGTGGTTTTAAAAAAAACAAGGTTTTTATTTGACCACTGTCAAATATAAACATTTTACTTTAATACACATTCAGCTATTCTCAATATATATTGTTATCTATTTTATTGGTTTCTAGTTTTATACCAACACCGGTTTCCCCCATTTATACGGTTTTACCTTCCTTCAGAGGGTGTGACCTCGAACCCCAACTTTTCCAGTTGGGCTTGTGTCCACACTTTTCAAGAAAGTGACCAATCCTGGAGGATCTTGGGATCACCCAAGTGGAGATGAGCTTGTAATCTCCACCTACCTATATTAGTTGGTTGCCCTCACTAGCAACATGTTTTTTGAGTACCTTTCACCCTCTATTACATCACAAAAATAAAACTTTATTGCACCACTTGGGCTTTGTGCATCGGTGTTCTTTTTTTTTGAAGGTGCCAGATTATCTCATCCCAGATATTCCACCAACCCAAAACTCTCATCTTTCATTGCCAGTTTTAATACGTCACTGTAAAGGAGAAGCTAGATACTCTCCAATTTTATTATCCCAAAGAAAGCTAAACTTATAATGAAACCTAAAAATGGGAAGCCTAAAAATAAAGCAGGGCTATTAAATAACCTATTATAGTTGTTTTGGGAAACCAGACAATCCCAATTTCCAAGCAAGCATTAATGTGCATCATTAATGGGGAACTTCATTTCCACGTGATGCTATACTTGCACTGTGCATTACTCGCCACCCCACAGAGTCATAGCCTGCTCTAATTAATGACTATTGATGTCTAGCACTCTGTCGGGAATTTCTTTAGCTGATAGAGGGACTCTGGACAATTTCAAGCTTTCTGCAGGAGTCAGCAGTGCCAATTACGGAAAATCATTTAAAATGTGATTTCTATGGCTTGAATAAAAAGCTCAAACTTCTACAACTCACAGAGCGTTCTGTACAAGATAAAGTGTTCCTTTGGACGAAAAGAAAAATAAACCTATTAGGAGAAGTTTATATTCACTTCTCTCTTCAGGTTAACAGAAAAGAAAAAAGGCGAGTGATAGAGCCCTTTCGAACATGGCCAATGTATGTATCCTCTACCAATCCCAGCAATTTTGCGTAATCTGTCAGGGTTGCAATTCTACTACTATAAAATCCAATAGCCATGCCTTCACTTAACTCCTGCAATATAAGTGGCATAAGACTGTGACCACCTTCACACATGCTTGCATCCTCATACAACAACAATGTCCGCAGACCTAAAACCAGTATGCAGTGTTTCTAGTGGGAACCTCCAGGCAAGAATGGGCCATCCATCTAACCCCACGAACTAGTGAACATCCAACACTTGGATTTGCCAATTAGTAAATATTCTAATTTTATTGCAAATCTGCATGTAAAATAAACAACTTAGGAGAGAACGATGAATTGGGCTGCTGCCCTTTATCGAGTGCTCAACCAAGTAGAAGGTAAGCATCCCATATAAGAAGCATTCAGTGTCTGGGTAGCCAAGGTGCAGAGCTTGCAGTGCTTCTTAAGCGCTCCAAGCTCTGCACCTTGGCTACCGAGACACTGCTTTATTTGATCTGAGGAAGCGGACTGTGCTCTGCGAAACACATTATTGTTTTTGTGTCTGATTATTAAAATGTCTTTCCTATACTGGCATGGCCCCTATTTCTTAGAGGTAAGCCATTTTATATTTATTACATCCATGGTTATTTTTTGGGGCACCTTCTCCCTCCCAGTGAGTTTGTCATTTAGCTTACAAGCATAGTATTTACGTGAGATGGCTGTTTAGTTGGTTGGTGTGTGTGTACGTATTTGTCAGGTTAACAACTTGTTGTGTGGTTGGTAGAGCGATGGCTTGAGTGAGAATATAATTAGGTTTAGAGGTAAATATCTGTGGATATAGGGTGGGGGGTGGAGCGGTGGGTTGGTGTTAGGTATCGGCAGAGGGAGAAGTGATTTTTACCGATACCTTACTATTGCCTAACCTAAGCCTACATGAGAAGAGGCTTAGGTTAGGCAATAGTACGATATCAGTAAAAATCACCAATATCCTACTATCTTAATTAGCTACTGATCAATAGTAGAATATCTGTAGTGTAACAATTTTCTATTACCGGCTATCCCCGGCACCCAAACTACCTTGCTGCCTTTTTATGTATCTTCCCACATAATACAATAATTTAACCAGGCAACACCCAAATCAGGAAGAGACCAAAAATAAAGGTATATACATATGCAAAGCAGAGCATGTTGGCATCCTCCCACATATCAGTCTGGTGTTTTGCACAAGAGGGCAGAAAAGTTTTGTCAGAAAGCAATGACAGCGAGAAGGGGGGAAGAGTAAGAGCTTTTATGCAGATGCTTTGCTTTCACATACATTCAGAGTGATAGGCATAAGTTATTTAAAAGTATTCTCATAAAAATCGAAAACTTGAAGGGGAGTCCATTCAAGGAAGAGAACGTTGTGAGATGAAGGAGAGGGGACAGGACAGAAAACAGCTGAGATATAAGAGAGCGAGCAGAGAGAGATGGGGGAAAGAGAAACTGGTGAACTGGAAGGTAAGGGATAAATCAGATTTAAAAAAAAAAATGATGGAGCTCTCAGCTCGCTATGCTGGGACTTGTTGATTTAGAGATACGCCTTCCTCTATCAGTATTATTGCGGTCAGGAAGCCTATACAGGGCAAGGTCAGATGGATTGCTTGGTGTTCTGTAAACTCCCACCATCACTGGTGGCCTCTAAGCCCGGGAAGGAGTGGCAAAATAAGGGATAGGGTTGGGTGCTAGGAAGGGGTAATACTTTGTAGAGAAATGGGGGAATTTAAAAAAAAAATATATGCATTCATATCAATCTCAGTTCAGGTGTCCTTTAACAGAGGATATGTTGCACTTTAGTGATTGGCAGGGAAGACGTGCTGAGACTATTAGCCAAAATTCAGCTACTAAAGCAATATAGCATGGTTTCAGTAACTGTATTCTACCAATATTCTTACTATAATCTGCTATCCGCACTGAATCACACAGGTGTCATAATATATATGTATATATATATATATATATATATATATATATATATATATATATATATATATGTATAAATATATATATAAATTTACTGACCACCACACAAGTGACTATGTTGCCTTGCCATTAATTCAACCTCCCACATTTTTAGTCTCCATTAGGCTCCCCCAACAATTCACCGCCCAAAAATAGTGTCCTTTATATAGTCACCCAATTTGTAGTCCACCTTCCCCCATTTATAGCACCTCCAGATGCAGTGTATACCAAATGGTGACCCCTTATAGGGACTCCAGAGTTTAAGTGGTCACTCTTCACAGATCCCTGTAGAGTTTTGAAAATATTTACTGATCAAGAAAGCAAGAACAATGACAGAAAATATATAGTGCACTCCACTTGGCAATTACTGCATGGAAGTGGTGGAGGGGAAAGAAAGGGAATAAAACATTCGGGGGGGGGGGGGGGGGGAGGGGGGCATACGTTTTGACTGTTTCCCTTTAGATGGAACAGGCGCACCTATTCTTAAAAACTGCAGACTTGTATTCCTATGTTGAGCTTTATAATTTTACAATCTATTTTCCGGATCACACAACTCCTTCCCCAGAACTTACCTTTTCCTGGTGTGCAGGAAGGATGCGGGTGATCCAGGGAGTCTTGCAAAGTGGGGATCAGGAAGGTCTCTACCTCCTTGCAGCTTGAGCACTATAGCTCCATTCCCATTGCACACACACCAGCGTAAATCCATAATTACACAGCGCTGCTTGGTGCTAACACTTCAATTCACATAGGGTGACGCTATGCTGGACTAGATCCCGCAACGACAGCCCCTAGTAACTAGCTTAAATGCGCACATGTAATATCTAAATTATGTGGTGCAGCAGTGGAGGATGGGGCCAGCGATGGTCAAAGTGTCTGACTTAATCTGACACTTTTATCTAAAAAGGTAGAAGAAACAGCGCCCCTTAGGTAAGGCAGATACTTACCTAAGGAGAGGGAAGGCTCTAATGACACTTCTTCTCTCCTCTCCCGTTGCCTGTTCCAGCTCTGGCTCAAACCGTAGCAGCATTCAACCAATTCGGTCAAATGCTGCTATCTCCGCCACCGAGAGGAAGACTTCAGAAGTCTTCGGGAGCTCGAGTGCTCCCGAAGACGGGCCACTCCATACTACGCATGCGCGAGGGCACTCTCTGGCGATCGTGCGTGCGCAGTATGGAGCCGCTTGTCTTCAGGAGGACTCGGCTCCCAAAGACTTCCGAAGTCCCCCGCAGCTGGGGATTTGAACGGAGGAGCTGCTGCCTGAACTAGAGCACAGTGAGAGGAGAAGAAAGTCGCTACAGGACCCAGAGCCTTACCTTCTCCTTAGGTAAGTATCTGCCTTTTGTTTTTTTCAAGGGGTTCCCATTGGCTTTAAGTATAGTCTTAAGCAGACATGAATATGATATAGCAGAACTAGTTGAAATGGTCTGGACTAAATAAGACATGCTTCTCTCAAGGGGAAGGAACATTGCTAACAACATTTGTAATGCATTATGTCTGGGTAACCCTTTCCAATCTAGCTATAAATTCTTTAAGTCTGAGTATGCAGGTTAGAAATTCCACAAAATTATTAAAGCTATAGATTGACCATGCTATTGCAAATATTAGCCTGTTATGTTCAATAACAATCATTTTTGAATGCTTCATTGCTACAAAAATAAATTCCACAGTAACCCAAAGGAACCAATTATATTCTATTCTACTACTGCAATATCACTGAAAGGTAATTTCTGGCTGATTGCTTGGTACTCTGCTAAAAGGTAATTTCTGATTGATTGCATGGTACTCTACCTTCTTGTGCACTGTATTCATGAATAACTGACAAATGTACAAATGTCAGCATTCATATATTTTGGTGGGAGTTAACGTATGCCTGACTCAAAGTAAAGATACATCAGGTAAGCACAGAGGTCTGTTCATGATGGATCTACATACCTCTGTGTTGTCCGCTCCTCTACTCGTTTTTCCTTGCCCCTGTAATTACTCCTTGAAAAATCTGACTTTCAAATTTCCATACAGGAAGAGGCAGGCTTGCTGTGCTGATCCCTACCATCACATGCTTATTTCCTCCTCTTTCCTACCAAATGCAGTCCCATTAAGATGAGGGTATAGGAGGGAACACCACAGCAAGACTGCTTTCTTCCTGTCTGAAAATTTGGACTTAAAAGGCAACTGAAGTGAGAGGTATATGGAGGCTGTCATATGTGTTTCCTTTTAAACAGTTGCCTGGCAGCCCTGCTGATCTATTTGGCTGCAGAAGTGTCTAAATAATAAAAAATAAAATAAAAAGATCTTATCAGATCTGACAATGTCAGAAACCCCTGATCTGCTGCATGCTTGTTCAGGGTGTATGGCTGAAAGTATTAGAGGTGGAGGATCAGCAGGATAGCCAGGCAGTTGGTATTGCTTGAAAAGAAGCCTCCATATCCCTTTCACTTCAGTTGTCCTTTAACCACTTGCCGACCAGGGGATTTTTCTGTGATCGGTGCTGCGTGGGGCACCGATCAGGAGTGCAGCAGGGCGATCAGACTACCCCCCTTTTTTCCTCACTAGGGAGATGTCCTGCTGGGGGGGTCTGATCGCTGCCGGCTGCATTTGCTTAGCGGGGGGGGGGCTCTTCAAAGCCCCCCTCCGCAGCGTTCTCCGCCGTCTTGCCTGCTCCCTCCCTCTCCCTCCCCCTGTGAGCTGCGCAGGACGGATTTCCATCCTGCGCATTGAAGGATAGGCTTCAGCCTATCATATGCCGGCGATCCCCGGCCAATCAGAGGCCGGGGATCGCCGATCTGCCTTACGCGCTGCTGCGCAGCAGCGCCGTATGATGTAAACAGCGGGGATTTCTTCCCCGCCTGTTTACATTTTGCCGGCGAGCCGCGATCGGCAGCTCTCCGGCTGTTCACGGAGACACCCTCCGTGAACTGACATGGAAAGGCCGCAGTTTACGCCAATCGGCGTTAGCTGGTCGTCAAGAGGTTAAGCTAAAACTCACCATTTTCAAGGAGAGATTACAGGGACCCGGTTGAAAGAGCAGAAAAATGGGAAAAAGCATTGAGGTGTGCGGATCCAGCATGAACATGCTTCTGTGCTTACGTTAGGTAGCTTTAGGTATATACTTTAAATGGCAACTGTAGTGAGAGGGTTATGAAGGCTGCCATATTTATTTCCTGTCAAACAATACCAGTTGCCTGGCTATCTTTCTGATCCACTGTCTGTAATACTTTTAACCATAGACCCTAAACAAGCATGCAGCAGATCAAGTGTTTCTGACAATATTGTCAGATCTGATAAGATTAGCTGCATGCTTGTTTCTGGTGTTATTCAGATGCTACTGCAGCCAAATAGATCAGCACGGCTGACAGGAAACTGGTATTGTTTAAAAGGAAATAAATATGGCAGCCTCCATATTCTTCTCACTTCAGTTCTTCTTTAAGTTACTTGTACCCACAGATATGAGATGACAGATGCCCAGTCAAGCTGGCGACATTCTGAATTAAATAAATAGTCAGCAAACACTGCCATCACAGTGATGATGTATGGATCACATAAGAAGGGTAGACTGGTGAGGCCTTGGCAAAAGGCAATGATGATAGAGTTCCATATGAAATCTGCTCAAATAATTCTGGTTACCACCAGATTACTGGTTAATCCCTGTATGAACAGCCACTCTCTGATATAATGCTGCCCTAATTTACTATGCTAGTACACTACTATACTGTACATACAGTACAGTCTTTAGATTGTTAACTGCTCTGATGATACAGATATTAGCCATTATATTACTTTAAATCATGTAGTAATCACCTTAGCTAGCAGTGCCTTGGGTCAGGTGTGTTTTAAGAGCACATTTACTCAAGTAAACCTGAACTATTGAAGCTAAAATATCTTTCTGCTACATTACTTCTCCCTTAGTTCTGCTTTTCGCTCCCTCCAATTAGCCTTTTAAAAGTAAACTAGCCTGTTATTAACCCTCCTGGCGGTTTATTAAAATCCGCCAGGGGGCAGCACAGACGGTTTTTTTTTTTTATATATATCATGTAGTGAGTCTCGCTACATGATAGCCGCTACTCAGCGGCATCCCCCCAGCCCCTCCAGGAGATCCCGTTCAAAGAACGGGATCTCCTGGAGGGCTTCCCCCGTCGCCATGGCGACGGGCGGGATGACGTCACTGACGTCCTTGACGTCGTGACGTCAAAGGGGACTCCGATCCACCCCTCAGCGCTGCCTGGCACTGATTGGCGGGGTCTGGGGGGGGGGGGGGGCGGCTGCGGTGCGACGGATAGCGACGAGCGGCGGCGATCGGATTGCACACGCAGCTAGCAAAGTGCTAGCTGCGTGTAGCATAAAAAAAATTATGCAAATCGGCCCAGCGGGGCCTGAGCGGTGCCTTCCGGCGGCATAGCCCGAGCTGAGCTCGGGTTTACCGCCAGGAAGGTTAAAGAAAGCTGTAAATATGGTCAGAATACCTTGCAGACTTACAATCTCTGCCTCTACCACCCCCACCCCACAAACTCAATGGAAGGAAGAATGGCAGCTCACTCACGCCTTCCCCCCCCCCCCCCCCCCACACACACACACACCCTGGTTTGCAGGGTGGCAAGTGGCAGTCAAACCCCGCCTCCCCTCTTAAGGTGAACACTAACTATTTAAAAATCGTTCAAGCGATCAGAAATTATGATCAGATTGGTTGTAAATAATCTCCATTGATGGGCACGATCGATTATGGATGATTATAATTGGGTTTGGTTGGGTTTTCGTCGAACCAAAATTTGGATTTTCTTGTTAGTTGCGATAGATAGGAAGCAAAGATTGGTTTGTTGATGGTGTAGTGAATGATTTCACTTCTGATTAGAATAATCTGATCACACCGTTAGTGGCCTACTTGAGTGAGCAGTATGGCCATCCCAGACCACTGTAAGTTGTAGCAGCAGTCACGCTTTATAATACAGATTTAGTTAATGTTTTACTCCGTCAATACACTTTTATATGGAAAGACAAAGAGAAATGGAGGCAAACATTCAAGGGAAATTTTGCCTGGCATGCAGTTTTAATCATAAGCTCTGAGGTGCACTATAGAGCTTTTTGAATGTGTAACTTTAGCAGAGTTTCTTGTTTCACTCGTATATATCTTTCATCAACCGGAAATTATATATTAAAACCCCATACATTTTGTTTGCAGTGGAATGGTCACTTAACAAGATAGTGAGACCACTAAATAGCATAATAGTTTACAGTAAATAGAAGTTATTTCAAGTAATTAGAGAGAATTAGTACATCACACAATGGAGACATTTCTCATCTGCATCAGAAACATAAATCTGGAAAGTACTAAATGTACTGTCTGCTGAACACATTTTATAAGCATGTACTAGAGGCATAGATAGAGTCATATATAGAGCCTAACAATAAAATAAACAGTGCAAGCTCCACCCCTAAATATATTCCACCAAAACAAGTGCGTTCATTGGGGCTTTTTTGGAGCCATTCACACAATGTAACAGGTAACAGTATCACTCTTTATTCTTGATTCTTTTTTACAATTTGTAGGTTCAAGATCAGGTGCACAAGCAGTATTCCAATCCAAATCATAAAGCCTCCGATCTTGAAACTACTAATTGTAAAGAAGAATCAAAAATAAACAATGATTTGGTTACGTGTTACATTGTGTGATTGGCTCCAAAAAAGCCCCAATGATCGGACTTGTTTTGGTGGAATAGATAGAGTGATACTGAGGTGCAGCTATAGACAATCAGTTGCCATTCTTCAGAGAAAGGTTTATGTACCCAATGATCAGTAAAGCAAAAGGTTTACATCATTGATTTTGTCCACCCTTAGAAGATCCCCAAGGGTAGCAGCAGGCCATTATTTATAATCTACCAGCAGGTGATGCTACCAACCTTTCAAAAATAAGCCACCTGACCTGCAAAATGTTCTCCTTATTTACACGTTCCATCTTTTCCACTGAATATCAAGGGGACTGGAAAAGGAGGCAAATATGGTCTAAATATACGTTTTTCTGAAGATAATCTACTGCCCAACGCACAGGTCATCAGCGGCAAATGCGGAGTACACTTTAATCTGCTGTTCTAACTAGGTAGAATTACATCTGCTGATCAATCCTTTATGACCCAGGTACCAGCAATGTATTCAGCAAAGCTCCCCACTGTACTGTAGCAAACAGCCAAAAACAACCCCACCCTCAAAAGCAAAACCTTTAACAGGCTGAAAGAATGTCAATTTCTCTGGCTTTAGATTGTATAGTGTACAACATAGGCCTTTTAAAATACTTCTGATTGGCCAATCAAACACCCTTCCCTTGTCAGAAAGAATATGATGCAGCAGCCAAACATTAGAAAGCACCTGTGAAGCAGTAGAAGTGTTGTGTGTTTAGGAATGCGTTTCAGTGTTAAACCATTTTCAAGCTTTTATTTAACCCTTCTCAGGTATAAATCTGGTTTCTTTTTTGTTTAACCCTTCCCAAAATGTGTCTTTATTAAACCCTGCCCCAATGTATGTTTACGTGCTTGTAATACGTTTATGAGCACAGCCGTACTGTGTCAGCTTCGACACGCCTGTGCCTAAGCATAAAGCTGAAGCTGCTAATATACGAGCAGCTTCATCTTAGCGCACATGCAAAGGCGTACTTGCGCAGGCGCAGTATGGCCACACTTGTGCAAAGTAGTGAGCGCAGCCGTGATCTAAAGGGGGGTCCTGGCAAGCAGTGGGGGAGGCAAGGTAGACACAGAAGGATTCAAAGGCTTCATAAGTATCGGTTTTTTTTCCGCTAAGGCTTCACTTTGGATTCTCATTAAGGTGGCATCATCCTTACTGCGGGAAAGGAGCATCACAGCGAAATGTTTGATGCGTGTTCCGAAGCGAGCAGAAATGACACCTGGACTTGCAGAGTGCACTGGGGGAAGAAGCTGCATAACCATACTGAGTGGGCAGCAGGTATATATATTAATTATTGCAAAAGTATTCGGCCCCCTTGAAGTTTTCCAAATTTTGTCACATTACTGACACAAACATGAATCAATTTTATTGGAATTCCACATGAAAGACCAATACAGAGTGGTGTACATGTGAGAAGTGGATCGAAAATCATACATCATTCCAAACATTTTTCGCAAATAAATAACTGCAAAGTGGGGTGTGCATAATTATTTGGCCCCCTGAGTCAATACTTTGTAGAACCACCTTTTGCTGCAATTACAGCTGCCAATCTTTTAGGGTATGTCTCTACCATATATATCTATATTTGCAAAATAGCTCCAGCTCAGTCAGATTAGATGGATAGCGTTTGTGAACAGCAGTTTTCAGATCTTGCCACAGATTCTCGATTGGATTTAGATCTGGACTTTGACTGGGCCATTCTAACACAGATATGTTTTGTTTTAAACCATTCCATTGTTGCCCTGGCTTTATGTTTAGGGTCATTGTCCTGCTGGAAGGTGAACCTCCGCCCCAGTCTCAAGTCTTTTGCAGTTTCCAAGAGGTTTTCTTCCAAGTTTGCCCTGTATTTGGCTCCATCCATCTTCCCATCAACTCTGACCAGCTGCCCTGTCCCTGCTGAAGAGATGCACACCCCGAGCATGATGCTGCCACCACCATATTTGACAGTGGGGATGGTGTGTTCAGAGTGATGTGCAGTGTTAGTTTTCTGCCACACATGGGGCTTGATTCACAAAGCGGTGCTAACCTACTTAGCACGTCTAAAGTCTTTAGACGCGCTAACCAGGGTGCTAAGTAGGTTAGCACCGGATTTCTCAATCAGATCGTGCGCTAACTTTACGCGCGTAAAGTTTTACGCGCGCAAAGTTTTACGCGCGCTAAGTCCCATAGGCTTTAATGGGCACTTCGCGCGGTGCGCCCTGTGCTCTGTGCAGTACGCGCATAAAGTTTTGCGCGCGTAAAGTTTTATGCGCAAAAAGCTTGTTTAGACGTGCTAAGGGGGTTTTCACAGGCGTGCTAACAGTTAGCACCGCTTTGTGAATCAAGCCCATAGCGTTTTGCATTTTGGCCAAAAAGTTCCATTTTGGTCTCATCTGACCAGAGCACCTTCTTCCACATGTTTGCTGTGTCCCCCACATGGCTTGTGGCAAACTGCAAACGGGACTTCTTATGCTTTCTGTTAACAATGCCTTTCTTCTTGCCACTCTTCCATAAAGGCCAACTTTGTACAGTGCATGACTAATAGTTGTCCGATGGACAGAGTTTCCCACTTGAGCTGTAGATCTCTGCAGCTCGTCCAGAGTCACCATGGGCCTCTTGACTGCATTTCTGATCAGCGCTCTCCTTGTTCGGCCTGTGAGTTTAGTAGGTTTACAGTTGTGCCATACTCCTTCAATTTCTGAATGATCGCTTGAACAGTGCTCCGTGGGATGTTCAAGGCTTTGGAAATCTTTTTGTAGCCTAAGCCTGCTTTAAATTTCTTAATAACTTGATCCCTGACCTGTCTTGTGTGTTCTTTGGACTTCACGGTGTTGTTGCTCCCAATATTCTCTTAGACAACATCTGAGGCCCTCACAGAGCAGCTGTATTTGTACTGACATTAGATTACACACAGGTGCACTCTATTTAGTCATTAGTACTCATCAGGCAATGTTTGTAGGCAACTGACTGCACTCTGATCAAAGGGGGCCGAATAATTACGCACACACCACTTTGCAGTTATTTATTTGTAAAAAATGTTTGGAATCATGTATGATTTTCGTTCCACTTCTCATGTGTACACCACTTTGTGTTGGTGTTTCATGTGGAATTCCAATAAAATTGATTCATGTTTGTGGCAGTAATATGACAAAATGTGGAAAACTTTGAAGGGGGGGAGGTTTGAATACTTTTGCAACCCACTGTATATGTATATATATATATATATACATACATACATACATACATACTGTATATATATATATATATACATACATACACATACACGCATACTGTATTTTTTGGACTATAAGATTCACTTTTCTCCCCCAAAACTGGGGAAAGAAAGTCACTGCATCTTACAGTCCAAATGCAGGAACATCCTGACTTGTGAATACCTGCCAATACGAACCTCCCACCCGCTGCAGTATCGCGACTCCCTTTACTGTGCCCATGCAGAGGGGGACACAGGGGGACAAGCGTAGGACACAGGGGGACACAAAGGGGCATAGAGGACAACACAAGGGGTACCTGAAGAGGCATATAGGAGGACACAAGAAGGAAAGAGGTGGACACATAGGGGACACAGGAGGACACAAGAGGTACAAGGAGGCATGAGGTTTAGTATATATTTTCTTCCCCCTGGTTTTTGGCCTCTAAAGCTATAGTCTTATAGTCTGAAAAATACGGTGTATATATATAGGGGTTGGACAAAATAATGGAAACACCTAACATTTTGGCATCATAATCTTTGAACATGTTTTAACCTCCCTGGCAGTTACCCCGAGCTGAGCTCGGGCTATGCCGCGCAGGAGGAATTCTCAGGGTCTGTTGGGGCGATTCGCCCCATTCAAAGTGCTGTGCGCGCAGCCAGCACTTTTCTAGTCGCGTGCACAGCTCGATCGCCGCCGCTCTGCGGCGATCGCCCGCACACAGCGGCGGAAGAGGGCCCCCCCGCCAGAGCCCTGCGCTGCCCGGACCAATGAGTTCCGGGCAGCGCTATGGGCTGGATCGAGTGCGCCTGACGTCAGGACGTCAGCTGACGTCCATGACATCATGTCGATTGTCGCCATGGCGACAGGAGAAGCCAAACAGGGGAACGTGTTATATACGCGCTCCCCTGTTTGCTGTTGATGCCGGCGACGATCGCACTAGAGGGCCACATGCGCCCTCTAGTGGTGTTTCATGTAGCTACCACTCTGGTAGCTTTACATGAAACAAAAAAAAATTTAAAAAAAAGGATTTTTGCCCATTTGTCAAAATAAATTAACCGCCAGGGAGGTTAAGCAATCAAAACTTGACATGTTAATTTTTTTTAATTATTTTAGTTATTTGATATGTTTAATTAAAATAATTTTTTTTACAGATATTTAAGCCAAAGTTGGTTATAATTTATAGAAATGGCAGATCTCTCAGACTTTCAAAGAGGCCAAATTGTTGGTGCTCGTATGGCAGGCGCTATTGTAACAGAAACTGCCCGAATGCTTGGCATTTCAAGAGGTACTGTCTGAAAAGTAATGACTGCCTTTGAAAGAGAAGGAAAAACATCCTCAGCAAAGCACAATTGTGGTCAAAAGTCGAAGTTGTCTAAATCGAATTGTTAGAAAAGCTTGCAAGACCATGGCTCCTAAAATCACTGCAGAGCTGAAAGAACACCTACAGAACCCAGTTTCCACTGTTCGTCGGGAGCTGCACAAATCTGGATTCCACTGAAGAACTGCAATTAGAAAACCTCTGCTCTCAAAGACAAATGTTTCAAAGCGTTTAGTGGTGTAGAAACCACCAGAATTGGTCCCTCGAGCAGTAGAGAAATGTGATTTTCTCTGACGAATCATCATTTACCTTATTTCTGACCTCCGGCCGAGTGTACGTTTGGAGACAGCCGAAAGAAGCATTTCATCCAGACTGCCTTCTCCCAACCGTAAAACATGGCGGGGGTTCTGTGATGATCTGGGGTGCTATCTCTTGGAAATCAGCCGGGCCAATGATTTCCCTTCATGGAAGAATTAACAGCCGAGATTATTTAGAAATTTTGGGAGACCAAGTTCATCCTATGGTTCAAGAACTGTGCCGGAGGGGAATGCCATATTTCAAGATGGTAATGCCCCAATCCATACAGCTAGAATTGTTAAAGAATGGCACGAGGAACATTCTAATGAAGTTGAGCATCTCATCTGGCCACCACAATCCCCAGACCTCAACATTATTAAACATTTATGGTCGTTTTTAGAGATTCAAGTAAGAAGTCGATTTCCACCACCATTATCGCTAAAAGAACTGAAAGGGGGGGGGGTTTAACTGAAGAATGGGCTAAAATTCCTTTGGAAACAATTCACAATTTGTATGAATCAATACCTCGGAGAATTGAGGCTGTAATTGCTGCAAAAGGTGGACCTACACCGTATTAAAATATATTTTGTTGATTTTCAAGGTGTTTCCATTATTTTATCCAACAAGCCCTGTATATATGTGTTTATATATTTTTTTATTTATTGTATTTATAAAGCGCCAACACATTACGCAGCGCTGTACATTAATTTAGGTTACAGACAATATTTAGGGGTGACATACAGCAAAATGACAATACCTGAATACAAGAAAGACCAGATCACGCAGCACAGTATGAGTACAAGGTATTGCTTAGTCAGTCACTGAAGGGGAGCATGGAGATTAGGCAAGTTAGGTTCACTCAGATGCATAGCATGAGTGTACAGTAATGGAGGTGCATGATCAGGTTGGACACCAAAGGAGGAGGACCCTGCCCAAAGGCTTACAATCTAAAGGGAGATGTAGGGACACGAGAGACCAGAGTTCAGCTGTGGGTTTAGAGCACTTGTGAGGGGTAGTAGGCCAGAGTGAAAAGGTGAGTTTTGAGGGCTTTCTTGAAGATGTTGAAGGAGGGGGCTGCCCTAATGGGTGGAGGTAGGGAGTTCCATAGTGTTGGAGCAGCTCTTGAGAAGTCCTGGAGGCGTGCATGGGACTGGGTGATGCGGGTGATGCGGGGGGCGGTTAGGCGAAGTTCATTGGAAGAGCGGAGTGAGCGGCTAGGTGTGTACCTCTGAGTAAGATCGGAAATGTAGGTTGGACAGGTTTTGTGGACAGATTTGTAGGTCAGACACAGTATCTTGAATCTGATTCTGGACTGGATAGGAAGCCAGTGGAGGGATTCAAGGAGGGGATCCGCCACGGTGGAGCGATGGGAGCAGTGGATAATTCTGGCTGCCGCATTCATGATGGACTGCAGTGGGGCTGTTCGGGTCATAGGGAGACTAGACAGCAGGGCATTGCAGTAGTCAAGGCGGGAAATTATGAGGGCATGGATGAGGAGTTTGGTGGTGGCAGAGGTCAGGAAAGGGCGAATCTTACAGATGTTACGAAGGTGGAAGTTGCAGGACTTTGTGAGGTTTTGGATGTGGGGAGTGAAGGAGAGTGCGGAGTTCAGGGTGACACTCAGACAGCGGGCTTGAGAGGTAGGGTGAATGGTAGTGTGGTTAACAGTGACATGCACATCTGGGAGGTATATATATATATATATATATATATACACACACACACACACACACACACACACACACACACACACACACAGTACAGACCAAAAGTTTGGACACACCTTCTCATTCAAAGAGTTTTCTTTATTTTCATGACTATGAACATTGTAGATTCACACTGAAGGCATCCAAACTATGAATTAACACATGTGGAAGTATAGTACATAACCAAAAAAAGTGAAACAACTGAAAGTATGTCATATTGTAGGTTCTTCAAAGTAGCCACCTTTTGCTTTGATTACTGCTTTGCACACTCTTGGCATTCTCTTGAGCTTCAAGAGGTAGTCACCTGAAATGGTTTTCCAACAGTCTTGATGGAGTTCCCAGAGATGCTTAGCACTTGTTGGCCCTTTTGCCTTCACTCTGCGGTCCAGCTCACCCCAAACCCTCTCGATTCGGATCAAGTCTGGTGACTGTGGAGGCCAGGTCATCTGGTGCAGCACCCCATCACTCTCCTTCCTGGTCAAATAGTCCTTACACAGCCTGGAGGTGTGTTTGGGGTCATTGTCCTGTTGAAAAATAAATGATGGTCCAACTAAACGCAAACCGGATGGAATAGCATGCCACTGCAAGATGCTGTGGTAGCCATGCTGGTTCAGTATGCCTTCAATTTCGAATAAATCCCCAACACTGTCACCAGCAAAGCACTACCACACCAACACACCTCCTCCTCCATGCTTCACGGTGGAAACCAGCCATGTAGAGACCATCCGTTCACCGTGGCACGGTGGTTGGAACCAAAAATCTCAATTTTGGACTCATCAGACCAAAGCACAGATTTCCACTGGCCTAATGTCCATTCCTTGTGTTCTTTAGCCCAAACAAGTCTCTTCTGCTTGTTGCCTTTCCTTAGCAGTGGTTTCCTAGCAGATATTCTACCATGAAGGCCTGATTCACACAGTCTCCTCTTAACAGTTGTTCTAGAGATGTGTCTGCTGCTAGAACTCTGTGTGCCATTGAACTGGTCTCTAATTTGAGCTGCTGTTAACCTGCGATTTCTGAGGCTGGTGACTCAGATGAACTTATCCTCCGCAGCAGAGGAGACTCTTGGTCTTCCTTTCCTGGGGTGGTCCGCATGTGAGCCAGTTTCTTTGTAGCGTTTGATGGTTTCTGAGACTGCACTTGGGGACACTTTCAAAGAATTCCCAATTTTTCAGACTGACTGACCTTCATTTCTTAAAGTAAATATGGCCACTCGTTTTTCTTTACTTAGCTGCTTTTTTCTTGCCATAATACAAATTCTAACAGTCTATTCAGTAGGATTATCAGCTGTGTATCCACCTGACTTCTCCACAACGCAACTGATGGTCCCAACCCCATTTATAAGGCAAGAAATCCCACTTATTAAACATGACAGAGCACACCTGTGAAGTAAAAACCATTTCAGGTGACTACCTCTTGAAGCTCATCAAGATAATGCCAAGAGTGTGCAAAGCAGTAATCAAAGCAAAAGGTGGCTACTTTGAAGAAACTAGAATATGACATTTTCAGTTGTTTCACACTTTTTGGTTATGTACTATAATTCCACATGTGTTTGGATGCCTTCAGTGTGAATCTACAATGTTCATAGTCATGAAAATAAAGAAAAATCTTTGAATGAGAAGGTGTGTCCAAACTTTTGGTCTGTACTGTATATATATTTGTGTTTCTGTTGCTGAATCCAGGATAGTAAACAAAAAATTGGGCATCCGGAACAATGTATTACATTCTATTATACATAATTCAAGTTTCTCTTTAAGCTAATAAACTGTCTCCTCTGACTTGAAAGTTTTCACTTGAACAGACTGCTCACATAGTATGATACAATGATGCTGCTACAACAGAAGAGGCAGAATTTTCCAATATATTGCTGGGGTGTCCAAAAAGCAAGTGCAGTGGGAGTAAGTGTGCAAAAGGGACACTAGACAGGGGTTTTCCACTTAGGGCACCAGTATGGTGAGAAAGACCCTGCTCTTCACATGCAGACTTACTGAAATTGTATAGTGCAATACCTCTGAGCAAATCATTTTTTTTCTTTGCCTCGTTCTGTTACTGTCCATGTGTATTAGACTTGGCCTCAAACTAATTTCTCAGCACCTCTCAATAATGATCACTCACGAATCTGGCAATGCGCTCCCTGACAGCCTGAGTCAGGTGTCTATAGATACAAGGGAAAAAAAGGAAATTAATAGGGAGAGAAATGTCAGAGAAAGGCAGGGGGGAAATGTAACAACAGATATCAGTTGCGATTACCTAGGCAATTAATACATTGTTTCGTTAGTATTTAAGTAAAACTGAAGAGTGTTCTACAGTCATTTTTGACTTTAGGGGAGAAAATTGCAGCTCAATTGTATGAAAACATTTAGCAACATTAAACTTGGTGGCGATCCCAGATGGTTACTATAGAAACAGAGTTCCAGGGGAAAAAATGAGGGAATGTGCAAAAGGCGGAATATCTAGCATATACACTAATAAACAATTGATAAGATCATCATATTCACCAGGTATAATTGAAAAATGATTTTAACAGTATCTTCATATAAAATGATCAGATATATAGGCATGACACAATGTACACTCAGTCTCCTTCCACTTTCTCCTCCTAGGCATCAGATCTCTATACCCTTTCCACACAGCTTTATAATATAGTTAGTATAATTTAGGGAAACCTGTAGTGAGAGAAAGACGGACACTGCAATGCTTATTATCATTTTTAAAATAAATTTTACTTTGCTTGGCAGTCATGGTAACAATCTGCTTCAGTAACTTTATCAGTCACAGACCCCAGACAAGTATCCCAATCCGGTGTTTGCGGACTACATGCCTGAGGCATGTAGGATTTAGAAAGCACTGAGGCCAAAAGATCAGCGGAAAAGCCAGACAAAAGTCATTTATTAGCAGATAATATACAGTATAGGTCGTCCTCTATAATCTTCTCACTTCAGTTGTCCTCTAAGGCTGCTCATCCAGCACTGTTCAGCCACTGTTCATGTTACCTAGGTAACGTGCGCAACCCATACTACCTCATCACTGTAAGTAATGGTAAACTCGCCAAGTGCTGCCTGCGCATGGCAACTTCACCATACGTTTGTGTATTTCCCCATATTAGTACTGCTGCATAAATGTGGTGTTTAGGTAAGTCAGGGTCACCATTTACAGCCAGGATAACTGCTCACCTGCTGCCTGTATCTAACAAACCCTGAAAATATCCCTGGGAGGGAGGCGCCCCTCAAAAATCGAAATATTTAAAACTGTGTAAAAGGTATGTTTAATTGCCTCTGAAAAGAAACTACATATATGAGTATAGTTCATTTATTAAAGAAAAACACCAGACAACGCATATCATGGGTATCTACTAACTTCCTTAGGTCAATAAATGGTGTCTCCAGGTAAGTGTAGCATAGTTTAGATTACCTCTGATATTACCAACCTATTCCCACGCGGATTGCTTTTAGTTTGGGAAATTGCTCCTGCATTTCCCCATCTACAGCCCTTTCCTGGAGAGCAGCCTAACCCTCACAGCAGAGATAAATTCTGCTTGGGTTTGGATGCACGAGATCCAAGTCCATTACTGTGATTGCTATTCTGTATCCCGGTTTTGGCAACACCCACTTTTATTCCTCAACATTATCTCATTGTTCAGCTATCCTACACTACAAGGGGCTTCCGCTAGCTTTTGTTTGTTTTTCCTTTCTGGAAGATCTGCAGGTATTCCAGACTGCCACCAATTAAAACCCGGAAAATAATAACCGTGCATATGGCTTGAAACCAACAGGATGAAGCCACCATCACTGGTGGAATACAGATCACTGGTAGATGGGAGTGGCAGGTAAATAACAGGCAATCAGGGGTTTCTCAGATGTTTTTAGAAGTAGTTTTGGGCACTTTGCAGTTTTTTCTTCCTTACTGATATTATACGTACATTTATTCCACCTTACTAGTTAGTGATGCTACACATCTCCTCTAGAGATAAAAGTCTCTTGCAGGAAGTGGTCAGTGACCGCCAGTGCAAGGCAGAGTGATATATTTTTATTTCCACGACACGCAGATTCTGGATGCAACTGTTGCAGAACTAGACTCCAATGAATGCCTACTGGCCCATTTTCCCCTAAACAAGATTTTTCTGATGCAGAGGAAATGATGGATGGCATGTTGCAGATTTCTGCATCATACATCTGCTCCCCATACAATAGCAACATTCAGAAATCTGGATCCAGAAAAAACAGATGCAGAACTAGTGGAAATAGACCCTAAATGAGGCACTTATGGCAGACATAGACAAGGGTATGCAGGGGGCATAGACAGCTATATTTGTAAATGAACTTAGAGCTGAGCTTTGATAAGATTACATCAATAAAAATTCTTCAATGCTTTTTCATTCACAAACTGAATATACGGTACTTGAATTCTTGTTGATCAGAAAACAGAAAAAAAAATAGTTTTTCTAAAATACCAGAGAATACTAAATGATAACAGGCTGACAGCACATAGCAACCAGAGAAAGCTTGCTACCCCACTGCTCCAAAATGTTAAAGCCCTTGTTCAGTCCTCACTTTAAGCTGTATAGGGCAGTAAGATGCATTTGTTAGGGCCAGTTCAGACATATGGCGGCTGGCGCCTGTCCATGTCATTTACCACCGGAATCAGCTACATCTCATACTGAAATGAATGGCAGCGTTATTTCAATGCGTTTACATTCAACTGTGCAAATGCCGCATTAAATCAAATGTTCCAAGATACTGCATGTAGCTCCTTGCAGAGGTTGTGTTTGTGGTTCCGTATCCCCCAAAGATGGACTGATGGGAACCAATGTCAAACGCTTTTCCGCTCTGTAGCGAGACAACACCAGCAATCCATCTGAACTGACTCTTAGCAGGGCACAAACAATTTTATGTATAGTTTTTGCAATATATACTGAATGCCCCTGCCTGGCTAACAGAGTTCTGTATGAAAATGTTCTGTTGAGATAACAATGCAATTTTATTGGACAAAAAGCAATCAGAGTTCCAACACTATGCCATCATTACCCTGAAAGGAGTTAAGAGCAGGCAGCTGTCAGTATTTACCGTGTATACACAGACCTAGGGGCTTCCTACTCCCTGTGCTGCTGAGAGATTAACTATTGTGGCCAGCACCACAGCTACAGAATCCTCTCTAACTGCTGCGGCTCAGTGAGTAAGAACACCTTTACCCTTCCTGTACCCTATCTATCCAGTTCAGTGGGACAATGTAAGGTGCTCTGTGCTGGAAAAGCAACTCCTACAGTACCGGCATCAAGAAGCTAGTGAGAAAGGCTTAATATATTTATTGCAAAAGGTACAGGTGTGCAAACCTGAAAACTTTGTGATTTGACAAATAATGAAAACTTACCATCATATGGGTTAAAATATGGAAGGCTGAACTATTCCATTCATAACTATTCCACAATTCTATGCCATATTTTTTTTAACACGTTTATTGGTAATAAACAATTTAAGATCCACAGCATCATATGAATAGGGATTCAGACAGTTTACAAGAAAAAACTGTAAATGTAAGAACATTTTGCAGAGATATTAACATAGCAATGACTATATATTATGGATCATATAGACAGTAGATCTCTCTAAGTCCAATACACAATGTAAAAAAATCTTTACCCAATATGTAGTAAACTATCAGAGCAACTGTAATGTGGCAGTACCAATAATTCAAATTTAATAAACACTAAACATAACCATGTCACTCTCTCTCTCTCCAAGTCTAACATTAAAGGCATACCCCAGCTCTAACCCAAAAAAAAAAAAAATTCCTTCATGTAGTATACCACAGCATCCATAAATCTACGCATCCACAGATGTTAAGTGCGAGTCAATCCAACCACTCTAGACCATAATAACTTTAGCAGGGCAACCTCCATGTAGATACACCAATTTATGATATGGAAGCATGTCGTTGGTCAATGAAAGCCATTGTTTAAGAGACGGGGAGGATGCAGCCATCCAATGCAAAACTATTGCTTTCCTAGCCATAAATAGGGTTTCCCTTAACAGTACTTTCTGAAATTTAGTAGCATAATCTTCTGGCATCAAACCTAGTACACATAATTTAGGATCAATAGAGACAACCATCCCTATAATAGTAGCAAGGAAGTTGGTAACTTGTACCCCAAAAATGTTTTTATTGGGGGGCATTCCCGGAGAAGATGCCAGAAATCTGCATTGACCAAATTACATTTGGGGCAGCATGAGGAAACCCCTCTACCAAAATTAGAGAGAATATTGGGAACAAAGTAAGCTTGTTGTATAATATAGAACTGTATACGTTTATTTCGAGCTGCAGGTGATACCAATGTTGGCGATCCTCCCACTCTTCATTGTCTATATCTATGATGGGAGTGTCCCATCTTAATTTAAGCTCATCTGAATGTGTTTCTGAAAGAGCATGAATTAAAAAAAAAGTATATAAATCTGAGTTTAAACCCTGCATGCCTTGTGTTCTTAATACACCTATAAGTGGATGGTCTGAAAGATTTACAATAAGTCCAGGAAATTGAGCACGTATAATATGACGCAGTTGAAGGTATCTAAAATAATAGTGTTGTGGTACATCAAAGGTTAGTTTCAGATCATCAAATTCTCTAAAGGAGCCATTTTGAAAAATATGACATAGTTTGACTACCCCTTTGCTTTCCCAGTCTCTTGATCCCACAAAGGAATATAAATGCTCAAACAACCTGTTATGCCATATAGATCCAGTACTCAATAGGTCAGCAAACTTTAAAATAGCATTCGTAGCATTCCAGACCTTGATGGCCAAAGTATGAAGAATTGTGGTGGTACAAAGGCCCTGTAATTTAGGTGCCATTAAATATGCAGTAAGGTCTTGTTCACGTACATACTTAGCTAGAAGGCTCTCTGATATGGGCATAGCAGGTTGCTGTGTCATCCAGAATTGAAGAGTCTTTGTGTTTGTGTCTTGGAATGTTATTCAATTAATAGCTTGCACTCTGTTACACATTTATACATTTTAGTAATCATGTTAAATTTGCTATTGTAATCACCAGTTCTGTATTTTGTACCAGTGTCCATATTTGATGTATATCATTGTCTGTATCATTATGTATCCCTTGTTTGTTTTCTTACATTGTACAGCGCCACCGAATATGTTGGCGCTTTATAAATAAATAATAATAATAAGAGACAAGTGTCCCTGCCCGTCTCTGTGTCCCTGGGTCCGTGCGCTTGCGCTACTGCGCATGTGCGCACAGACAACCATTGGGACTGGAGGAGGACAGGCCAGAGGGCTGGGCGGACAGGTGCGTGGCGGACGGTGGTGTGCGCGACGGACGGATGCGCACGCATGTGCACTAACATGTGCCGGTGGGACAAAGACCTAGAGCCTGTTTTTAAATGGGGTTAGGTCAAATAGTAGTGCAGAAAACCTTTGAAAGATTTAGAGAACCTAGAGAGGTCTATGTATGCAAGGTAAAAGGCCAAAACCCAATACTAGAATACTGGAATCCTGCTTGAAGTCCAGCATTATCCTGAAAACAGATACAATTATATAATGGAAATCCTGCATGGGCTCAGGAACACTTCCCAAAACTACTGTCAGCACAGTTTATTGCTGCATCCAGAAATGCAGATAAAAACTTTACCATGCAAAGAAGAAACAATATATACAAAGCATGATCCAGAATAATCATCACTGTCTCAGATTATAAACTCATTTAAAATGGACTGAGGTTAAATGTGAAACTGCCCTGTGTTCTGCCGAAGCAAATATTGAGTTTATTTTATTTATGTAAGTATTTAGATAGCGCCGACATGTTATGCAGCACTGTACAGAGTCTTGTCACTAATTGTCCCTCAGAGGGGCTCACAAGCTAGTCCCTACCATAGTCATGTGTCTATGTATGTACCGTGTAGTGCAAGTTTCATAGTCTAGGACCAATTTAGGGGGAAGACAATTAACTTATCTGTATGTTTTGGGATGTGTGAGGAAACCAGGGTGCCTGGGGAAACCCATACAGACACAGGGAGAACATACAAACTCCTCCTACGCCAACTTGCTGCTTTTTAAAAATAGTGAAAGCTCAGTGTAAAAGCCAGTATCTCTAATGGTGTCAGGGACTCAGGGTGCATTAGTACACATGGCATGATTTGCTTGCACATATGGCAAGGCGCAATACTGAACAATGTACAGGTGTTGGAACAACATATAATGCTACCCAGACAAAGTCCTTCTTAGGGAAAGTGTAGTTTATTTCTGAAAGACAATGCCAATCCTTACACTGCATGTATTGTCAAAGCAAAGCTCCGTAGTAAAAGAATCTGGGGGATAAACTCGCCTACCTGCCTGCAACTCAGACCTGTCACCAATCAATGAAAAATATTCAACATCTTATAACACAAAAAAACATGACAAGAAGACATTAGACTGAGGAGCAGCAAAACCCGTACATCAAGTAAGAATGGAACAATGCATTTAAAACACCGCGATTGGTCTCCGCAGCTCCCAAACGGTTTCATAACGTTGTTGAAAGTAGAGCTGACTCAACTCTGTGGTAAGCATATCCATCCTAGCTTTTTGCAATGTGTTCCTAGCATCGCATACATGAGTCAAATGGATTTTTCAATCAGCCCTTTGTTTAATGCGGGCATCACTTTGCCTCCTGGTTTCGATGATTTCTGCCATTTTGTGGCACAGGTGTGGGGTGCATACCACCCTCAGCTGATGTCTTGATAGGAATGCCATGAAACTCAGAAACGTTAACGTCTGCCACACAGGAATTTGATATTATTTAACAACAGCATCTAATGCTCTAGTTCACTTCTCCTTGCATTACTACGAAAGTTATTATATAGTATATGTAGGTTTGCTGAGACATGGTAGTCTTTCATAGACAGAGAGTAGGCAATATGCATTCCTGTGGTAATCATCACACCATTTAAAGAGACACTGAAGCGAAAAAAATAAAAAAATTATGATATAGTGAATTGGTTGTGTAGTACGGATAATTACTAGAACATTAGTAGTAAAGAACATATTCTCATATTTTTATTTTCAGCTATATAGTTTTTTTTTATATATATATATAATATTGCATCATTCTCTTATTTGCAGTTTACACACTACTCAGCATTCTAAACTATTTTACAGAGCAGCCTATTGAACTTTTGACCTGTCCTCTGCAGGACAAAAAACAATAGTCAAAGACACTTGAGATAATAAGCTTCAGAAGACAGAGCTCTCTGCAACTTTGAAAGTCGTGGAGCTCAATAGCTCTTTTGCATAGATAACAACTAGAGTTTCTTAACTCTCCATTTACTGGAAACAATATTAGACTTCTGTCTCTGCTTCTGATGTATTAATTCTTAGCTGTATTACACATACAAATCATTATATCATTTTTTTTCCGCTTCAGTGTCTCTTTAACGTGGTTGATACCAAAATATACTGCAGAAGGCTGTCATCATTTAGGGATCATCAGTTTATTCAGTGCAGAACACTCCCGTAAACCTTGTGTACAACAGCTGTAAACTGTCATATTAGTAGCCTTAAAGAGGTACTCCAGTGAAAATAATGTAATAAAAAAGTGCTTTACTTTTAAAATAATTATGTATAAATGATTTAGTCAGTGTTTGCCCATTGTAAAATCTTTTAAATCCCTGATTTACATACTGACATTTATTACATGGTGACATTTTTACTGTTGGCAGGTGATGTAGCTGCTGCATGCTTTTTTGGGCAGTTGGAAACCGCTGTAAACAGCTATTTCCCACAATGCAGCAAGGTTCACAGACAGGAAACTGCCAAGAGTACGTACTTTTCTTGTTTCTTGTGGGAGGAGTTTCACCACAATATCAGCCATACAGCGCCCCCTGATGGTCTGTTTGTGAAAAGGAATAGATTTCTCATGTAAAAGGGGTATCAGCTACTGATTGGGATAAAGTTCAATTCTTGGTCGGAGTTTCATTTAAAGAGAAACCGTAACCAAGAATTTAACTTCATCCCAATCAGTAGCTGATACCCCTTTTACATGAGAAATCTATTCCTTTTCTCAAACGGATCATCAGGGGGCTCTGTATGGCTGATATTGTGGTGAAACCCCTCCCACAGTGTGACGTCAGCGCCTAACAGCACTGATGTTCTGACATCACACTGTGGGAGCCTTGTTGCATTGTGGAAAATATAAATGTCCGAACGTAAATCAGGGATAGGAAAGATTTTACAATGGGCAAATACTGACTAAATCATTTATACATAATTATTGCAAAAATTCAACACTTTTTTAGAATACATTATTTCCACTGGAGTTCCTCTTTAACGTATTAGTAGCCTGGGCTGTGGAGTTGGAGTCAGAGTCGAGGAGTCGGGGCAATTTTGGGCACCCGGAGTCAGAGTTGTGGTTTCATAAACTGAGGAGTCGGAGTCGGGAGTTGGAGTCGGGTAATTTTTGTACAAAGTCCACAGCCCTGTTAAATATTAGACTAAGGAGTTGGAGTAAAGGAGTCAGGGACATTTTGGTTACCCGGAGTCGGAGTTGGAGTCGTGTTTTCATAAACTGAGAAATCGGAGTCGGAGTCAAAAGATTTTTGTACCGACTCCACAGCCCTGTTAGTAGCATCAGCAACAGTCCATTCCTGACTCCAATGAGCTCTTCATCAAGCCTCAAAAAATAGATGGAGATATAAAGATAATCCTGTACATGAATACAGTCAAGCAATAGTGGTGCAAACAGTGGCAGCAAGACAGAAGAGTAGCTACTAATATACTGCTAATACCCTCTTTCCCCAAAATTAAGACATCCTCTGAAAGTAAGCCCTAGTAGGAATTTTGAGCATACTCAAAATATAAGCCCTACCCTGAAAATAAGCCCTAGCAGCAGTAATGGGGAAAAATATGAAAACTTGTGTTATTACTGGAGCCCATAGTCTTGCGAGCAAGTAGACACGGGACACAGGAGCACAGGGGATAGAGGAGGACACAGGTACAACTGACGATCTGTAAATACCAACAGACTTGTTGGTATTCCAAACCATGAGCCCATATCCAATTCCCCTTTTCTCCTGAGTTTTCTCCTATGTGATATTTTCATACCTCATCAATAAAATGCCTTTTAACCACTTAAGGACGGGGCTATTGTGGAGGATTCTGTGCTGCGTGGGCTCTCCAGCCCACAGCACAGATCGAGAACCATGCAGGGCGACCAGACTTCCCCCCTTTTTTCCCCACTAGGGGGATGACCTGCTGGGGAGGTCTGATCCCCGCCGCTTCGTGTGGCCGAGCGGTGGGGGGCTCCTCAAAGCCCCCCTCTGCAGCGATTTCCGCCCTCCCTTCCTCTCCCTTTACCTATGGGCTGCGCAGGACGGATTTAGGCTTCAGCCTATCAAATGCCGGTGATCCCCGGCCAATCAGAGGCCGGGGATCGCCGATCTCCTTTACGGCGCTGCTGCGCAGCAGTGCCGTATTGATGTAAACAGCGGGGATTTCTTCCCCGCGTGTTTACGATTAGCCTGCGAGCCGCGATCGGAGGCTCGCAGGCTATTCACGGAGACACCCTCCATGAACTGACATGAAACGGTTTCCATGTAAAACCACAAACGACCAGCCGCCGCCTTTCGGCGTTAGCTGGTCGTTAACAAACCAGCAAGCAAGAAAATACTCCAAATAATTTTGATGGTACTTTTACAACTACATTTTGGTACTTTTTCAATTGCACAGTGCTGACAAGTTATTTTAAAGAGAAGGTGATAAATTATCCCCTAGGAGAAAACTCATGAGAAAAAGTGAATTGCATATGGGTCATGGGCCCTTATTCAATACACCTTTTCTCCTATGAGATCATTTTCACCTTTACTTTAAAATAACTTTAGAATTCTGCAATTGAAAAAGTATCAACAAAATAATTGAAAAAGTACTGTCAAAATTATTCATGTCTGCTGGTGGCTCAAAAAGCATTTTATTGATAATGTATTAAAAAAAAACTACCTAGGAGTAAAGTTTGGAGATAAAGGTGAATTGAATAGGGACTATGGTAGTCAACATGAGTCTTGTAAAACTTGCCGTTGTCATTTGTACACAAGCATAAATTTGGCCAGGACATTTTTGTTTTTATCTACGGATACAAACAGGGGCGCGCTGAGGGGAGAGCACGAGGTGAGGGGCGGGACTGTCCCCCCTACCCGCCGATGTGTGGCCACGCTTTTCCCTCATGCTGCAACTCCTTCTGCCCCCCAAAACTGCCCTGAGCGGGCCCCCCTACGGGTGCAGGGGCTGCAGCCCCTAATGTTACGCCACTGTATACAAACATTCGGCAGCTCAGTGTGTTCAAAACTGTAGCGATTGCTTTGCACAAAATATGTCAGGCAAAGGGCTACTATTGTAGTAATTCTGTTTGACCAGCATTGCAGTGTAAGGTTTGTATGGCTGGTGTGATTTTTTTTTTTAGCTATTTGACATTTATTTTTCTATCGGGATATACTTCTAAAACCTTGATTCTAGTAAGGTACATACACTCAGTTTGACCTTCTGGGACACACTTTGTTTTGCTATTTAGTAGAATTGGTCTATAGAGGGCGGATGGTTTGACATCTGCATTGTTCTCTACACGACCTCAGCGAACCACTTTAATCAACTTGTGAACAAGGATCAAAACAAACCCAGTGTAACTAAAGATTTATTGAGTAAAGCAGCAGGCGAGCACCATTATTTGTCAACACTGTAACTTGAATTAGCATTATTTTTAGCAAGGTATGAATAGTCATTGATCTTTCCATTTGCTAGCAGACACATGCACACTGATGTTCTATTTGCGAGAGATGTTCTGGAAATAGGGCACATATTGTATGTAATCAATCTTTCTTACCTTGTGTCGACATTTAAGTACCACTCCATAAGCACCTAAAGAAAATTGCAAAGAAAATCACATAATCAGCTTTGAATACTAAGAACAATACTAAGTATCTATTGCACATACTGTATACCTCCCTAAATGAAAGTACTGGCTCTCTTCATTTTTGCCATTACCTCTGCTGCCCTGAGTGTTACTAATCTCAAACCTGGTGGGAGGCCAGAATACTACCTAATCACAATGCACTGCTACAAGGTCCGGGTTTATTGTGGTGAAGAGACACTAAATTTGAACCATATAGTGATTCATCAATAGAGCCATCACATAAACTGCTCCAAGCCAGTTTGAAAAAGGAGCTACCACCAAGATCAGTATTCTCAAGCTTTTAAACACAATAGGCTTGAGTCACTAAACTGTGATATGACAAATAGCAGGTGTAAGGTGTGATATCTTTGATAAGGTGTGCCATTTGTCATATCACGGTTTAGTGAATCAAGCCCAGTGGCCCAGATTTTTCTGAAGGGTTAGAGGTCTTTGAAGAACATAAGAACACAGCCCTGTATGTAGGGGTAGGCGAGGTGGGTGTCCACCCAGGGTACAGTGCAGGAGAGGGAAGCAGTGGGCACAAACAGCCTCAGGAAAAAGGCAAAAATGGTGGTCTGCTTTAGAATGTTGAACATCCTTCTTTAGTAGTTTTTCCTGTAATTGGGCTCTCTTAGCAAACTAATTATTAATTATCAGTGTCCAAGATTGATTTCAGTGATCAAGAGCCATGAGACAATACCATGCCATGAGTCAGTGGTGTACCTAGGGTATTTGGCCTGCCACCTCCCGCTGATTATTTACAATTTACAGAAACCATTAATCTTCCCCTGATCAATTTTATGTTGAGGGAGATTTGAATGGGGTGGCGCTAAGTGCTTTGAGGCAAAATTTCAGAGAAAGCCTTGAGTGTGGAGCACAAAGCAGCAAAACAAAATGGGTGTGATGGGTGTGGTGATGACAGGCAAATTGACCCAAAAGGTAATTCGACAACAGACACCCCCCCCCCCCCCCCAAAGAAAAAAAAAACATTCTGAGTGAAAGGAGGCTGGTAAGTGAGTGAATGAGTGCTAACAGGCTGATGGGTGGATGATGATGTGTGACTGGCAGCTGAATGCTGATGTGTGACTGGCTGGTTGCTGATAGGTGAGCGAATGAGTGCAGATAGGCAGAGGGCTAGATACTGATGAGTGACTAGTGTGTGACTGGCTGGATGATGATAGGTGAGTGGATGAATGCTAATAGGCTGATGAATGAATGCTGATGTGTGACTGGTTGGCTGGATGCTGATAGGTGAGTGAATGAATGCTAATAGGCTGACGAATGAATGCTGATGTGTGACTGGTTGGCTGGATGCTGATAGGTGAGTGAATGAATGCTAATAGGCTGACGAATGAATGCTGATGTGTGACTGGTTGGCTGGATGCTGATAGGTGAGTGAATAAATGCTGATAGCCTGACAGCAGAATGCTGATGTGTGACTGGCTGGCTGGATGCTGATAGGTGAGTGAATGAATGTGGATAGGCTGACAGCAGAATGCTAATGTTTGACTGGCTGGATGAGTGCTGATAGACCGACAAATGAATGCTGATGTATGAATGCACTCATATATACTCACACACACCCCACAGGGCCAGCCATAAATACTCACACACTGCAGATCCAGGGCCACTCACACACTGCAGATCCAGGGCCACTCACACACTGCAGGTCCAGGGACACTCACACACTGCAGGTCCAGGGCCACTCACACACTGCAGGCATACCTCCCAACTTTTTGAGATGAGAAAAAGGGACACTTAAGCCACGCCCCTGCCACACCTCTGGCCACGCCCCAACACGCCCCTAGTCACGCATACCATAAAGATTTCATAAGAGAAATATGTTGTTTTATCATTCAAACCACACTGGTCCTTTCTGTCCTAGTTCATTTTCCTTCATAGTAACATTTTAAAATTAGTAATATATCAATTTAAAAGATGTGAATAACGTTTAGAGTCAAACACATTTTTAGTATAGAAATATATATATTTATATAGAAAGAGGGACAAAGTCCTGAAAGAGAGACAAATGAGAGGGAAAAAGGGACAGAGGGACAGGGCTCCCAAAAAGGGACTGTCCCTCCGATAAAGGGACAGTTGGGAGCTATGTGCAGGTCCAGGGACACTCACACACTGCAGGTCCAGGGACACGCACACAGACACGGGAGGGACACTCACTTACACACAGCACAGCATACAGTCTCCAGAGCAGGCTGAAAAGTTTACCTCCAGCATGGTAGAGGGGGCGGGGCCAGCTAACATCAGTGAACGGGGAGGGGCAGCAGCAAGGGAGACTGTGAGAAAGACTGTTTGCTGTACCAGTGTGCAGCTCTGCTGCTCCCTTATGTTCGACAGGGACAGATAGATCACTTCTGCCCGGGTGTAACCGCTTACCATGGCAACAAATAAGGCCTGCCCAGCCCAATGCCAACCCAGTGTGCCACTGCCAGGATTTTAATTGAAAAACAAAATATTTAGTCATCATGACACTTAAGTACAAACTGCATAATAATTTGGAACGTGGCATTATACTCAAACTGCAGTCCCGGGGCCAAGACACAAGGTATTGCAGTGAAAACAATTCAGTTGACAGGATTAGATGCTCATATTACAACTTCATGCAACATGTATTTCTATTTGTATGCAAATGGAAACCGATCCAATCTAATGCAGTTGACCATCTCTATATTAGCCAGCGATTCTAACACGCTACCAAACATGTTTTATTTGTTGTGGTCTCTGTTATTCTTGCAGTGATTTTTCCATTTCCTTTCTGGACAGGAAGTTATGTAAATTCTAATGACACATAACCATGATAAAAACATAAGGGAGGAGTATTAAATCCCTTTCCACATTATCCAAAACTAATATTATATTTTTTTTTTGGAACTAGGATTTAACATGACAGTCCGTAACAAATATTTCTTAGCAATGGTATGTAAACGTTTAATGTTTCTATTTCAGTACAGTCAATGCTACTTTTACACAAGTGTGAAATATCTGCCAGTTAACACAGCAAAACTTTTCCACTTGAGTGAAGTAACCCATGAAGTGAATTCTTATGAAGCATGAGAGTTATGTCATAACATCCATGTAATTCTCCCAGTCCACAAAGCCCATGGGCCTTGCTAGTTTTCAGATTACAGAATGGCTTTTAGTTATATCCTCACACAAACACAACCTGTGCTGTCATGGCAAAGGGGGATTTATCAATGACAGCTTTCTTATGAGGCACTACAGATATCTGAAACATCCTAAAATAAATAGCAGTAGGAGAACAGAGGCGCCAGCAGGATAAAAGTAAATAAAACCTTTAAAATTTGCTTTGAGGAAGTGGTGGACTTACCTCCATAAAGCAGACACGAAAGACTGCCTGAAGTTAAATACATACATTTATTGTAAAGTATCCCAAGGATGCAACACGTTTCGCAGGCTAGGCCCACTTCATCAGGCAATAAAAACAGCAATTCGGGTATAGCAAGTAAAGCGCCTCATTTATCCTAAAATAAATAGTACTTTTGTACTGTTCGCCATATAAAAAAAAATAGATGAATTAACTGCTAGAATTGATCTTGAATTTCGCATAATCGTAATTTCAAATAAAAATTTGCAGTTATGATTTTTGAACAGGTTACGAGAAATCTATCCCTTTTCAAAATCGTAATTACGTGTAATTGCAATTGTGAAATTTTATGCAAAATTTGGCATAAGTAAAATTAGCACATTACGGTCATCACTACCGTATTAACTACATAATGCAATATAGCACACTATTCTATTCACTGTATGTGAATCAACGGCTTTCAAGAAGATATTTTAATAAATAAGTTTTATATTGCTAACTGGAAAATAGCATCAGATTCTCCTGTATTAAGTCTTTGTTCTTGTTTGTCTCAAGTCTGTAATCTACAATCTTGATTAAAAAGTGAGGCACACACACCCTGGATTAAACTCAATCAAGGCCACTGTTGAGTACCATCTCAACCAAGAATCTAGGCATTGCCTAAAATTTCAGTATGCCAGATCTTTGGCAATAACAATGCCCAACAGGAAAGTGCATCATGCTCTTTTTTTGCCACAAGATGGCACTACAAACACTATCCTGGGTTACCAGGAAGTATTCAAACTTTTTTTTTTTTACATAACTTTTTACTTTTGTTATTATGTATGGACATGTCCCCTTTTCAGGGTTATGTCCATTAATTCCAGGCACTTCATCCATTCATCAATTGCCGCCATGTAAATCTGTACGTGTACACACCCGTTGCAGCAACACTGGTCGAGTATACACCTCCAGATGGACTAGCGTGGCTCCTATCTAGATGACTATAGTCGACCAGATAGGATAACATGGTTAAGAATTTCACTGCCTTGTACCGGCATGGTCAGCATGTTTTAGCTCATACACAGCACTCGTGTGGGTAACAAGGGTGAAGGAGAGAGGAGCTGCAGCATGGCAGGGTTGCACAGGGAATCGAAGGGTAACAGGAGAGTCATGGGTGGGAATGGGAGTGGAATTATTCTGCCTCTTCTGCGACATCTGTAGATGACTGACCAACAGGTTTTGTTGAAGGTCTATATGTGTATTTCAAGCATATACACTTCACTTCAGGTACACTTTAGAGAGGACAAGATGGCATGTCTAAATTCTCCACCGAGCTAATCGTAAATGGGAGCTTAACAATAAAACTCTCTAGTGGGAAAATAATTGCATTATCTATTCTGTATAGCCATGCTGGAAACTTACCTTCACCGACAACTCCAAGGACTTCAAATTTATTCATCACATTACCAAGATTAGGAATCTTCATGAAGTCAAACACAGCTTCTGGGGGGAGCCACGGAACATGGCTGATCAATGGAGGGAGTAGGCTTTTCCAGCTCACTTGTTTTCACATACTCTGATAATGAAGCATCTAGAAGATAAAAACAAATAAAAATGTTATAGATGGCTGCACTGAGCAGCATTTAAAAATATATCTACAGAATAAAGCTGGCCAACTTCACATTGAGTAAAAATGACAACCTTGTGCTCTTTAGCTTGGTTTACAAAAATAAAGTAGCAGAGATGAAAAATAAGGAGCGCTGTGGCCCCTGGACAATGCAGCTTTGGAGACAATACAGATAAGCCAAAGGAGACAAGGAAGAAAAGCTTGTATTAGGGGGCACGACTCACACGAATAAAAAACCATGAAACAAAACCCCCACAAAATCAGAGCGCTGAACAATCTTCCACCCTGTACCCATAGCACAACTATTGGGGGACACACCCCTGTAGTCACGGTTGGACCAGGGCTGAACTTGTTACCTTTTCACTTCACATAGTGAAGCTCCCGCAGCATCCTTCAATGGCAGTCATAAAAAGTTAAAAGGACTCCGAGCACCTCTCATGGGCATGCCTTTAAAGAGACTCTAACAAAATTTTCAGCCTTATTTCTTCTATCCTATAAGTTCCTATACCTGTTCTAATGTGGTCTATCTTACTGCAGCCTTTCCTAGTTGCACAGTGGCTGTATTATCTCTGTTATATAATCTAATCTTCTTTCCTTTGTCAGCTTTGTCTGCTCAGGCAGGAATGTGCTGCTCTGCTGTGATAGGTAGAAGTTATACACACTCTCTCCACGCCACCTCCAGGATCTGTATGAGTCACAGACTGAGCTTCTCTCAGCCTATTACATGCTGGTTAGCAGCCATGTATTTTGTTTGTAAACACTGCCTAAAACTGGCAAGCCAGGATTGCAGCAGGGAGTGGCAGAAACAGCAAAGAGGGGCCCAGGAGAACATAATAAATAGAATGGTATGCTTTTTATTGTAAGAATTTTAGAGTACAGATTCTCTTTAAGCCAGACTACTTCCAACAAAGTCGTGCTATGACCCCTCTGGAGGAGCCTCTTGCAATAGCCAAGCGTGTCACTTCCTCATCCTGCTTCATTCAGTGTTGCACTTCTCTAACAGAGAAGACAGGGGTGTCCCAGAATTAATAACATAGCCAAGTGGCAGCTGCAATATTTACATTGAAATCGAATGAAAACTATTTGGTGTAGAACGGCGATTCAGGCATCAAATGAAAGAGGAGAGCACAAGCTACAGAAAGGTATGCATCTTTAAGTACTTTAAGGTACTGGGCGGAATCTTAAAGGCATGCCAATGAGAGGTGCTCTGAGTCCCTTTAGACAGAGAAACAGATGTTTTGATAGCTACCCATCTCAACCCGCTTTCTAGTCCCTCTACTCCTGCCCGCTGTGCTCTCCAGAGGCTATCCTCTCCTCGCATCAATCACCTGTCAGTGTTCCACTGACATTACATGTGCACCAGCTGTGGGAACCTGAGGAGGAGGTTTTAGGGTTTTTTTTTAGAGTCAAAGGCAACAGGAGATTGGAGATTGCAAAAAGCTACTCCTTCCTTACCTATAAAGCTCTACATGGTGTGGCAAGGGGAGGAGCTATACTAAGAAGACAATGGCACTGCTATGAAATTGGGAAGTGCGTCATAATAGCCACACTTGCTAATGGCATAGTGGCCACAAACTACATGATGCTTTGCAGATGCACACAGTGAAGAAGGCATATTGATGGGGGGGGGGGATTTGTAGTCATGTTCCTGCCTTGTAACCTCAGGAACAAGTTTAACGAATGTGAACGTTGAAAAGATTGTTTACTTTGTCATCTGTGATGTTGAAAAGGTTATGTTTGTATTTAGGTTATGTATTTTAGCTAGTTAAAAGCAATAGTGAATGCATACATTATTTACAATTAATTACTATGTACTCATATTAAATATATCTGAGTCTAGAGGTATTTGAGATAATCTTTACCATACCAGAGGTACTTAGTCAGCACAGGCTTTCAAAAGGTGTACATAATAAAATGTTAGGAAACAATGGTTCGCAAGGACTAAAGAGAGATGAGAGTTGAATGAAGTGAATCTGGAAGATCCAAATAAAGATGTTGCCCCAACATCCTGCAGTCGCAGAACACGGGGGAAATGCAGACTGTAAAGACACTGAGCTCACAGCATCCACAGTCCAGCATTACCACAAGTTTGCTCAGTTCAACTTCTCTATTACAGTTTGTGTCACAGGCCCATATGCAATTAACCTTTTCTCCTGAGTTTTCTCCTAGGTGATATTTTTAAACTTGTCAATAAAATGCATTTTAAGCCACCAGAAAGCAAGAAAATACTCAAAATAATTTTGATAGTACCCTTTCACCAACTTTTTGGCATTTTTGTAGTTGAAAAGTGCTGGGACGTTATTTTAACCTCCTGGGCGGTAAGCCCGAACTTAGCTCGGGCTATACAGCCGCAGGGCACCGCTCAGGCCCTGGTGGGCCGATTTGCCACATTTTTTTTGTTACACGCAGCTAGCACTTAGCTAGCTGCATGTACTATGCGATCGCCACCATGGCGACGGGGGAAGCTAAGCAGGACATCCCGTTCTGAACGGGATTTCCTGCGGAGGAGGTAGGGGGATGCCGCTGCTCAGCAGCTATCATGTAGCTAGTGCTAGGCTAGCCACATGATTTAAAAATAAATAAATAAATAGTGCTGCGCTGTCCCCTGGCGGTTTTAATTGGCCGTCAGGGAGGTTAAATCAAATATGAAAAATTATCTCCTAGGAGAAAACTCAGGTGAAAAAGTGAATTGCAAATGGCCCACAGTGTCTAATACAACTTTTATTTGTAAGTTACTAAATGCAGCATCCACTCAAGCCACCAATTCACTGGTTTAGATTTAGTGACCACACACCTTTGTCCACAAACTGAACCATATGTGACCAGTGTGCATATTTTCCATTAAAATTCGATCATGAAAAATGTTATTTTACAACAATATTCTTTTATAACCAATGGTCTTTTATAACAATCAATATCTATTTGGATAGCTTCACTACTGCAAAGTAGTCAAAGCCTCCTAGAGTCTCCATTTAAGCTCTTTGAGGTAAAAATACCAACAACACTGTGTAAGAATATTATTATGTGTAAAAATGTAAAGTATGCAGTGTAAGGTAGCCCAGACACACCCAAGATGCATCCAACTAGGAAAAGCATGGAAGAAAACCCAAAATGCATGCCCAATAGTAAGTCGTTTTATTGTAGTGTTCACAGGAATCATCAATGACTCATTTATGGACACCTACAATTCTTTCATTAAGATTTTTACTACAGTTGAATTTTTATGTTTGTCAAATATTAAAATTCCAATTAACATACCAGTGCTTTCTCTAATATCTAAAATGTGCAACTATTGGTATAAAAGACCATTTTTTCCACAAGCTACTGCTACAAAGAAACCTCATTTTTGTGAGCGTTCAGAAAACAACTTTACAATCCATAATTTCATATCGTATTATGAGTGTGCAGTGCTGCTTAATATGCTGGTGTTTTATAAAACATAACGATAGTTATCATAATAATCGCATATGTGCCACTTACAAATATTTCCTTTTTTTTTTAATAGACCTCAGGCACAAGCAGTAAAACACAAACAAAAACTGTTATTTAAATCATTTGAGTATATTTTGGGAAAATTATATTTGAGATTTCAACATATGGCCACGAGAAAACAGAATCTTTGTTGTTGGGCTGCAAGCGTTTACTTAGACAATATTACAAGCTTATCCACTTCTAGAAAAATTCTCTTATTCATGTGCTAAGGTCAACAGTGGATCTGACTTCCTGCCAGTAACCGACAGCTAAACAAATAGTTAGTAGTACTAGTATTTGTAATGCTTATTACTGAATTATGTGTTTAGCATCTTCCACATTGAAATGGGGTACATGCCTCCAGAACCCGAATGTCCCGTTTCCCTCAAATGTCCAGATCGCATTTACAACAGTTAGGAAGGCATACTGATTAGAACTTTGGCTTTAGCACTACAGTCGAAGGCTAAAATCTGGGCCAGGAAGGACACTATCTGTGTATAGAGTTTATATAATCTCCCATATTTTGTGGGTCTCCTCTGGGCTCTCCCTTTTTCTGCCACATACCAAAAATCTGGTGGAAAGTTAGCGTGCTCCCCCAACCCTCTCTACTCTATAATTAGCTTTAGACTATGATTGGGACACTAGACTGATTAGGGATTATACAGTATGCCATCTGATGGACAGCGAGTGAGATAACTAGACTCTAAAGAGCTGCTGAAAATATTCGTGCTATAAAAATACACAATATAGTATATAATAAGTCACCTTTTGCAGGTCAAATATACTCGGAATAATGTTTCAGCTTTGTTAAGTCAAGCCTGAATTTTCTCATTTACTGATTCCATTGCTAAAATGTTTTGTATTTTGTATCTTCACTCCTCCAACAACACCATAACAAAGGTGTTGGTTTGTGGCAGCTAAACTTCTCACATTGATCATTTTCCGTAATATAAAAAATCCACTAAAAGATATAATATTATCAAACACCCTCATTAAGGAAGCTTACACAGAAGTCCCTAAGTGATGCAAGAAACCGACTAGTAACAGAACTAAACTAGTAAAAGCACACTAAACTATTTAAAAAAAAAAACTATTTTATGTTCTAGAAAAACATAGAGCACTGGGCTCATACAGAATTGTAGATACCATCAAACTGCCTCTGAATTGCTATGTGACTTAAATAGTTAATGACTTCATCAAAGTTAAGCTGGAATAGTTACACATCATAGTGAATAAATGGCTGACAAATGCCACCACCTGCTCAAAAATCATGTAATATTTGGGTAGCCCCAAGACATATGTCAGAAGTCTGCATTTTGATTTCATGCACTCAGTTTTGATTTAGTACATTTAGTAAATTTATCTTGAACTTGACGTTCTTTGCAATTTAACCAGTCAAACATTTGCCTAGTGCATAAAATATCTGAATCCTCTTATTGATGATATCAGGTCTGAAAGGGTATCCTGATCAAAGTTCGTCAACTTTTCTGTCCGTGAGTCAAAGCCTGGGGTTTCAGACTTTGATAGTGTTTCAAAACCCTAGTGGTTGTATGATTTGGTTGTGAAACCCCATGATTCCTGAATTTTAAGGATTCCTATAAAGGGGTAAGATTATATGAAGAACTGTGATTGGATTGCGTGTCTCACACAGATATCTATAAACACTCGTACACACGTGCTACTTTTCCGCATGACCAACCCGAAGACATTACAGACCACATGACCAAGCAATTGCATGACTTGTTTTTTCCGTGCACAAACCAACTGAACGACCAACTAATTTGCATTCTGAGCATGCACACAAACAGACTGCACGATATGGCCGCATTCAAAACAAGTACAAGTCATTCAAACGACTTGTACACACAAGGCCACCTGCAAGATTTCAGCCCAGCAGTCGCGCAAGTTGAACCGCCTGTTGGATCGGGGCAAACCGCCTGTTATCAGTCACTCATCTATATGTTTGTCACACATTCACACACCCAACTATCGTCCAACAGACATACTTTGTTTCCCCGAAAATAAGACACTGTCTTATATTAATTTTTGCTCTAAAAGATGTGCTAGGGCTTATTTTCAGAGGATGTCTTATTTTTGGGCAAACACTGGTAGTTTTCCTATACAAAATGTACATGCTGTATGCAATGCTGAAACACGTGCAACATACACAGAGCTTGTGGTTTGCAGATATTGGCTCTCACTTACAAGAAATTGATTCTGCTGATCATGTGAGTAAGAGTTTATTTCTTGCAGGCACTAAACTCTGTCAGGCTCCCCAGAGCATAGGATAAGCTGTGTGTGTGTCCTGGGAAGAGGTGAAGAGGTGAAGTGCTGCTGATGCTTATCACAACAGATCAGGAGGGCTGGCTCCATCAAAAACACAAATTACCTGACACATATACAGGACTGTGGAACTCACATTATACTGCTGCTCTCCTGTATCCAGGCTTTGCATTCAGCGTGACTTGCTGGTGTCATGTGTGCTGCTAGCTAGGGCTTAAATTCGGGGAATATCTTACATTTCAAGCATTCTTGAAATTCCTGCTAGGGCTTATTCTCAGGGGATGTTTTACTTTAGTGGAAACACAGTAGTTTGGACGATAGTGGGGCAGAAAAACTGCACCTGTGTACGAGCCTTTGAAATACTAATAAATGTTTAAAAAGCCTATTTATGCCATAATGAGGATTCACCAGAGTGATCATCAAATTTGTGAATCTGCTTGATCCTTTTCCAAACAGCTATTGCCAACCAATGTAAAGGAACCAAATCATATACAGTACATTTGTTCCGGAATTCCAGAAATCCCAGTAGATTCTTTAAGCCTAGATCATGGGCTAAATGGTGTTCAGAGTTAAACTGCAGCATGTCAGTAGCCCTGTCTTTGAGATATCTGATTTTTGAATCCAGGTAATAGAGCTCAAAGTTCCATAGGGCCTTCTTGCTTTGGGCAATGGAGGATTTCTAAATTAGGTTTCAGGTGGTCCAAAACCCCAAATAAAAATAGAGGACACTATAGAATTAAGCGCCTTGAAGATTTTTTTTAGGAACAATTACTACCATTTGTTCCAGAATGTAGAGGAGAGAATTAGCTTAAATCAATTGCAACCTACTGGCTACTGAAAATGGTGGATTAGCTTATATTTCACACTTCCATTTAGTGTACATAAAACAAAGGGAATAAATTCTGTTTACGTGTTACCTTGGTCTGCTTGGCTACTTGGATTCCCTATTAATTTAAGGGCAACCAAAGCGAGAGGGATATGGAAGCTGCCATGTTTAAGCAATGTTCTCTTTTAAGCAATACCAGTTGCCTGGATGGCCTGTTGTACCTCTGCCTCTAATACTGTTAGCCATATACCCTGAACAAGCGTGCAGCAGATCAGGTGTTTGACATTATTGTTCGATCAGACAAGATTATCTGCATGCTTGTTTCTGGTGTAATTCAGACACCACTGCAGCCAAATAGATCAGCAGGGATGCCAGGCAACTGGTATTTTTTAAAAGGAAATAAATATGGCAGCCTCCATATTCTTCTCGCTTTAGTTGTCCATTAAAGATGTTACAATCTGTGAGAAGCCAGAAGGAGTACTGCTACATGACCTTAGTGGCATTAGGGAGGTTTGCCCCCATTTTATACGTAGGTCGGAGTGGTCGCCAATCCCTCTTAACACCTTGCCAGCTAAGCAAAGATATTGTTGGACCTCTTCAATACACAGTTAAAGGATTTTAACATACAAGTTAATTTTGTCTTCTCTAGGTCTAATTTGAATGCCCCTAACTGCAGAGAAGAAATTACTTTTGAGTGCAAGTTGAGTAAAGTATTCTTGTAAAAGAGATATCAAATTTAAAATGGTTGTGTTGTCTTCAGAGGGGAGATAAAGATAAATGTACGAGTGGTACTCACAAGCATGGGTTGCAAGACTCCACTCGGATTCTTTGTTCTTCAGGTGGGCCATGCTCCAAGGAAAAATAACTGAAAAAAGCCTGCCCCCCCCCCCCCAAAGAGACTGGGGGGGCTATGTGGGGAAAATGGGGTGTAGGGGTGGGATATGAGGGTAATAGCTGGATTTAACAACAATAAATAAATAAAACAGTGTACCTTCAAAAAAAAAAAAAAAAAAAAAAAAGGGACTTCGGCTAGTTACACACCAGGACGTTGTGTTTAGGGGACGTTATAGGGCACATAACATGCCCCTAACGCAACGCCTGGTGCTCTCTGGTGTGGACGTCGGAGTGAGCCGCGTTGTGCAGCTCACTCTGGCGTCCGTGATGCGTACTCTTGGACGCATGCGGCATCACGTGGTCCCGCCCGGCCAATCGCCGCACAGAGCGGCCGCTCAAGGAAGTAAACGCTGCACGTCACTGAGTGCAGTGAATATTAATTAGCCATGTGCCCGGCCGCTCTCCCCTCCTCCCCAAAATTACTGAGCATGTGCAAACAGTCTAACGCAGCTTAGCCACGTAGAACGCACAGCATGCAGCACTTTGCTGCGTTACAATGTAACGCAACGTGGGCAGTGTGAACAGCCCACTTGTGTTACATTGCTGTGCGTTGGGGGAGCGTTACAGGCTGCACTAACGTGCGCCTGTAACGTCCCTGTGTGCAAGAAGCCTAAGCCTGAGGTCCCTGCAAATTCTAGGTTTATTTTTAAAACAAATATTTCATCCTCTATATGCCATGTGTTTGAATAGTACTGCTTTGTTGGAAAGGAAGAAGCACAAGTCCAGGCAGCTATTTCAGCTGCAAACTGACTTAACTCTTGGAGAGCAGCCAGCACACTGTCCCCAACCGCAGTGCTAGAGAAACAATGGCAAAGCCAATTGAAAAACATCCCAGGTGTTCGTAGCGAATAGGACAATTCATTGTGCACGTTTACACATCTGTAACTTTCACAATTAAGAAAAAGAAAAACAATAGCAAGCTAAATTGGAACCATGAGACCGTTACGATTTCTCAGCTGTGATTCTTGCATCGCTCAAACAATGAGCTGCTCTGCAGAAAAAAATATTTATATTTTTACCCAGAATGCTCCACTGGAGAGCCAGACATTTGCTTGTTTATAAAAAATATTGTTGCTGTAAAAACATAAGACCCTCTCCCATCAGTCCCAGCACAACTGTCACAGGGAAAAATAATAATAATAATGCCATCATTAAAAAGCCTCAGATTTATTCATTCTTAATTAAAAATCACTACAAACCTGTCACTGTTTTGTTTAATGAAATGTCTTATTACTTGCATTATTCATTACATAAGAAAGCACCCAATTCCTCCCTAGGTATGGCCCTATTCCATGCTTTTCTGATACATTAATAAGCAGATAGATTTCAAAACCCATGTGCTGCCATCAAACCCTACCACCCCGCAAGGTTTTTATTTGCCAACAGAACCACAAATAGATATGACTGCCACTGCAGGATATTTAGCAAAGCAAAAGTTTGCACTGTACAAGTCTTTGTGATACTTTCATTTGGAAACCGTCATTCTCTTGGCAAAAATTCATATAAATGCATTGCATGTTAGACATTAAAACACACCTGAACTGAGAGCGATATGGAGGCTGACATTTATTTTCTTATAAACAGTGCAGATTGTCTGACTGTCCTGCTGATCACCTGTCTCTGATACGTTTAAGGCCCGTAAACACGCTTAACCAAAATCAGGGGTGTGTACGCTTGGAAGACAACTAGTGGAGTGACTGATAACAGGCGGTTTGCCAGATCCATCCAGCGGATCAACTTACACAACTGTTGGGTACAGGAACATCTTTTTTCGTGTGGGCAAAGATAGCAAAGCACACGGAGCAAATCAGTAATCAGTTTGGCTATATGGTGTTAAACACATATAGCGGCGAGACAGACAAACACACACACAGGTAAAGAGTTTGGCTACACTGAAGCCACAATTAGATACGTACGACCGGAAAGTTATTGTCATGCCATGACAGTTACGCCTATTCAAGTTAAAGTTGAGGGCGGGGTGGAGGGAGTGTTTGTTTTTAGGTTAGCGTACAATAGTTTGGCCAGAAGTTACCGATATACCTCCAAAGGTGACAGTGTATATTCTACATGCACCCCTGTTTTCTCTAAAGACTTTGAATAAAGAGGGTAGTGTAATCCACCATATTAAGCCTTGAACACTCCAAGACAAGACACAGAACATATCGTACTTTTCTCCTGGTGGACTCAAAGTACCAAAGCTGCAGACACTGCTGCAGCCACTAGGGTGCGCTCTATAGGCAGTAGCAGTGTTAGGCTCCCTGCACACTGCAAATCCGTTTTGCGATTCCGATTGTTTCCGATTCACAATTCCGATTTTCCCTGAAAGTAAATGGGAACCCGTTTTTTTTTTTAAAGTCAGATACCTAAGGAGAGGGAGGCTCTGGGTCCCATAAAGCGTCCCCTCTCCTCTCCCCGCTGTTGTCCTGGCTCCCCCGTAGCGGTTTTCGACCGTTTCGGTCAAATAACGCTGCCCCCCGGCCGAAGGGAGGCTTCGGAAATGCTTCGGGAGCCCGAGTGCTCCCAAAGACGGGCCGCTCTACACTGCGCACGCGCCCTCTATGACGCACTCGCGTGTGCGCCGCCTGTCTTCGGGAGGACTCTGCTCCCGAAGACTTCCGAAGTCCCCTCGGCATGGGATGAGAACGGGGGAGCCAGCGCAGCACGGAGGGCACCGGGAGAGGAGAGGGAAGGCTCATTAGGACCGAGCCTTCCCTTATGTGAGTATCTGACTTTTATTTATTTACATCGGGATTCCCATTAGCTTGAATGCAATAAACAGAAAAATGGATCAAAATATGCAGCATGCAGTAATGATTAAAAATCGGAATTGGATGTAAAAACCGATTAAAATAGGAATCGGAATCGCATGCAGTGTGCAGGGAGCCTTGGGAAGGTCTACTCAGTGAATGTAGGAAGGCGAAGAGGCGCCCGGGATAAATAAAACTGTTAAAAGCACAAACCTCGCCCTCGTTTTCTTGAGGGGGTGGTTTTGTATGTTTTAGTCTGTGGTGGCACTGCCTCCTGACCCAATCTACAATTTCTGGCCATATCCCAACCAGGCCAACACTGGATTGCCTGAGTGAAGACAGGCTGATCTTCGTCACCATATTTCCTGTTTTTGACTCATTCATTTCAGAAAATAATGACATATTGCACTGTTGGGCTCCAGTTGTCTCTGTTACAGAGCCCTTAACCAGGACACTAATCAGCCACTCCACATTTGCCACTAGCCTAATCATTGTGAGCACATGATATTTAATTTACGGTTTCATTGTCTACAAAGGGCACGGAAAACCTTTGTGGAGTTGAGCATAAACATCATACATGAGGCCAATTTACTTTACAGAATAGCTGAATGTGAGATGCATGTGAATGTAAAAAAAAACTTTAAGCCCGGTAGGAGTTTTAATTGAATGTCAGCATTCTGCACCCAAGAATTAAGACAGGCGAACAGGCTTTTATAATTAGCACTTGTGATGAGACGTAGCGGATGAGCAATCCCTGTTACATAATCCAACAGAGTACAGATTTCATAGAAAGCAAACAAAGGTCAAACGTCAGTTACAATCACGCAAATTAAAGGAGAAAAAAACTGGACAATTTCCAAGACCAAGCACATTGTACCTGCCATTCTAAGAGAAGAGGAAGCATAACACAGTGTGGAAAGGGGGAATGCTGCTTCTAATGCTGGCAGGTAAAAAAAAAGCACTAATAGAATACCAGAACAAGAATAAAAAGATTCAGAAATATGTTTGCGCCTCTGCTGAGGGAGACAGTTTCCTGCATATTTCGATCACACAATCTATTTTCATGAATAATGTGCATGCTTTACATTAAACACCAGCAACCAGCAATCCCTCATATGTAACACATTGAGTGGTACTCTGACTACAACTTTTGTGGTAGTTTTGCACAGAGTGAGGAATGCTTAGAACCTTTGTTAGGGTTGTTTTTCTGTCCGTGTCGTGATTATAGAGATTCTCTCTCTCTCTTTTTTTTTTTCTGTTACCAGTAACAAAAATTAACAAAGCGAATGAATCTCTCCAACAGCAGCAAAGAAAGTAATAAATAAGAAAACTTCAGGTCTCTAATGCTCCGTATTCAAGTGTCACAACGAAAGTAAAAAAACAAAAAAAAGGTGATTTTCATTCATGTAGTCAGATCTGTATTGGTGGATCGGTTCGGATGATAATCCCTGTTAGTCATTTGTACCGAATGTTAAGAAACAATGGATCCATTCACAAAGTATTTACATGTAGCAAATTTTGCACTTCTGAATTCTCATTTTCACACTTCAGGTATTGTTTAAATCTGCAGACCATTGTTGCGCTGTCGCTGAATGCAAATGTGAGCTAATGTTTGCTCATTGCTTTGTACTTTGTACAGCGTCACGGAATATGTTGGCGCTTTATAAATCAATAATAATAATTGCTAGCTCCCGGGGATCTCTTGTTTTTTGAAGCCCGCGGTCCAGTGTGTGTACAAAGCTTCAAAGGAACCTAAAATACCTTAAAAAAAAACTTCACTTCCCTGGGGCTTCTACTAGCCCCCTGTAGCCGTCCTGTGCCATCATTCAAAAATCCTTCGGTCACCCACCATGGCTCACTCTTGTTTCTGCCAGTCAATGGCCACTGCCCACACACGTCCTCGTTCGTGCTGCGCAGGCACAGTAGAGATTTTGACGTACTGTGTAGGACGCTACCAGAGATGGGAGCGTGAACAAGGATGTGTGGGGCAAAGGACGCTCAGGTGCAGTGGCCTTCGACTTGTATGTTGGTGGTAACGAAAGTTAGCCGCACTGGTGGAGTGATCGCACGGGCACAGGGCAGCTGCAAGGGGCTGGTAGAAGGTATTTCAGGTTCCTTTTAAAGGAAGAAGCTTTATCAGATTTTTTTTCTTCATTTTATTGATGTCTTAGTTACATCTTCAGAGATTTGTTTACTTCATGTTCTCTGGAAAAAGAGAGAAGTGAGGAAAAACTGTAACAGAACGTATTAGTGAACAGACGTGTTCTTTTGGAAGAAAAATAAAGATAAAAAAAAACAAAGCTTGCAACTTTCAATAAGCAGTAAACATGGCAGTCAACAGAACTCAGTGTCAGTATAATCAAGGGTTGCCGTCTTGTAATAGTGAACGTACAGAAAATGATTTTGCTGTGCCCAGGACAACATCTTATTTTTTTTTCCAGTGGCCCACTTTAGATGTGAACTCCCCAGACTGTACAGATGGGCTGGACACAGCAGGATATTCAAGGAAAACTAAATGTGTGTTGCCAGAATATCATATAGTATTGTACAAGTAACTCCAGTGTTATCTAATGCTGGAGAAGACAAAGACTGCCACAGCCCCTGGCAGCTTGTTCCTGTTGATTGGAGTTTCCTTCTGGTATGTACAGACGCTTTTACAGGTGCCACAATAAGTGTCTTTATCCTAAACTGCAGCCTGATCCTGCCCAAAACTAGTTATAAATGATTACTCCATTTGGCTCTTTTTCAGCATCCTAACTTTTTCCCAAGCATGCACTCTTTGGTCTTAATGCATGACATATTTAGAGCACATTACATAGAAGCTGTGTCTCTCCGTCGGTATATGCAGAAAAGTGTGTTAAGAAGAATTATGTGCGTAAAGTCTTACGCACAAGGAGTAGAGTGTAATGAATTGCATGTAATGTATAGCATACCACTCTACCCATTGCGCGGTAGTACGCGTGTTCACCTGTGTCTTTCACAATAGTAACTCTATATCTGTTTAGTTTTTATGCATAACTCAGCAATCATCCAAATTATTGGAACTTCATCACTGAGCTGATTCATGGCTTCATCTTCAGGATAGGCATAGACAAGCCAGGCGGATGCCTGCGGTGGTTTGTTGATAAGGTGGAGCAGAAAAGTTTTGCATGCAATATTTTACAACAGCCAATAACATGTCTTCTTTTATTTCTCTATCTGGGTAATTGTGACTTTGCAGTTGTTAACCAATTGCATGAAGGTCTGGTTCAACAACTGCACCAAGGCTGCCAGAGAAGCCCTACAGCGAGATGTGAAAAAAAGCTGAAGTCATTTTCAGCACTGAACTACCATCAGTGGAACTCTTGTATAAGACTCGCTGTAGGAGAAGGGCCAAAACATTATCAAGGACAACACTCAACCTGGAAATATGTTGTTTTAACTCCTTCCATCAGGTAGATGTTTTAGATCAATCCACATTCACACAAACTAAAACTAGCTTTTTTCCATCTGCCATAAACTTGACAAACTCTGAATACTCTCTGAAATAATGAATGTGTACAAATTGTTTATATATTTGAAATATCTGGCATACTTGTATCATTATTCTATTTTTACCATTGTTTCTATCACCACGTTACTTATATGCACCATGGGGCTGTCATGAAAAAGTAATGATAATAAAGTGCTTGAATGTTGAATCTTGTGTGGACACCTCAGTCATTTACAGGAACTCACCTGAGATTTCCCATTATCTGGCCATATCTAAGCTGATGAAAGGTGAAATCTGGCTGCAGGGCTGTTGCTTCCATATGGATAAACTGCAGAAATATCCTTAGAGGCCTCTGAGTCAGGGATTGGGGCAGTCACCACAGTTTAAGATACCCATACACTTATAGATTAGCAGCAGATTTGACCTGTCAGGTCGAATCTGACAGGAATATCTAGTGGCTTTGGGTTAGGACATCTAATTGTAATGGCTTTTTAAAATGGACCTAAACAGTCTTAACTATTTGTTTCAACTAAATAACATTTTTCCAAGCATATTCATATAGAGAGATAAATGGATTTCACTGTTAGATCTCATATGTCCTGTCCTCTATATTCTTTTCAAAGCCAATCAATTTCAAGATTCTATTTGCTGTTAAACTCAGTAATTAATAAATGTTCTAAAATGTAAATATTTCTTATGTTTTCTATTCATTATTTTTTGGATCCCTTGTCACCGAGCAGTGTCCATGGTCCTGATCAGTCTACGTTTAGGACAGATTTTAGTAGAAGTTAAAAGTTGTAGTCGACTGTTGGTTCTCTAGCCCTCCTGAGGATCCCAAGAGAATGATCTCAATTTCTGGCCTCCTTAGTAGGAAACTGAAAGTCCTCTCTGCCAACATTGACCCACAAAGCTAGACTATAATACATCACTTTAGGACGGTGAGCAGAACCATATAAATCACTCATTTATATTTTTGTAGGCCAAGCATGAGTCCAGGATTTCTGCATTACAGAACACCTACTGCCTTCATTTTATATAATAATATAATTTAATTTGCATCTAGCAGTTTTTAGGTTACATTTACTCATATTACAAATGTTCAATTTACCATTAGTACTACGCATGAAATTAATTATAACATAAGTTTACTTTCATGTGGCCCAGAATGCTCAGGTACCTGCTGTCAATTTAAAAGAATTTGCCCCCATATGGATTGAAACTGAATGTGATTTAATAAGGCTTTGCAACCTAAGAGGTCTACTCTGGTCTCCTTCTCTCATGTATTCACAAATAAGCCAGATGTCTATATGCTCAAAATTGACACTTAACATCTGGAAAAAAATACTGACATACCTACCAATTATGACATTCGCCCTCCAGGCTAATAGAAATTCTGGCACATCCAAATTTCCAGGAGGACTAGATTATAAGGCTTTTCAGAGGAGTATCACACATTAATTTATGCTTAATATCACACTAATTTCTCAACAGGCTATAGTTGAGAGAATTGGCCTTCCATCTCAACAAACTTATAGATAGATGCAAATTCATTACTATTTAAAATTGATTTCCTTCAACACAAGCATTGCAAAATGACCTATACTGAACATTAATGTATAGAAACTCCCTTGAAAGAAGAATAATTTCCTATTTATATTCAGTCCTAGTTCAATCACATAATATAGAAACATTAAAAAAAAGAGATTAGGAGATGTGAGTCCTCTATGTCCAATGAAAAATGGCAGCATTGTTTCACTGTTCTCCAACGGAAGCCATGATTTCCCCTTGATTGAAACAAAGCATTTACTACCTCTTTAACCACAGATTTAAAGAGACACTGAAGCGAGACTAAATCTCGCTTCAGGTCTTATATATAGCAGGGGCACGTGTGCCCCTGCTAAAACGCCGCTATCCCGCGGCTTAACGGGGCTCCCTTCACCCCCAACCCACCCCCCGCAAAAGTTGGTCGTAAAATGGTCGCTGGTAATCTTCTTCCTGGAGGCAGGGCTAACGGCTGCAGCCCTGCCTCCCAGCGCGTCTATCAGACGCGCATCGCCGCCTCTCCCCCGCCCCTCTCAGTGAAGGAAGACAGAGGGGCGGGGGAGAGGCGGAGATACGCTTCTGACAGACGCGCATGGGGCAGGGCTGCGGCGGTTAGCCCTGCCCCAACCAGGAAGCGCTTCCCCGCTGCACGGAGGGGGTTTGGGGGGACAGAGACCCCCGTTAAGCCACGCTATAGCGGCGTTTTAGCAGGGGCACGCATGCCCCTGCTAGCTATGAGGTCTGAAGCGAGATCTATTCTCGCTTCAGACTCTCTTTAATTAGTAGCTTACCAGTTTTCTAGGCCAATTTATTGTGAACAGAAATTCAACCACAAATTTGTAGGCTACAGCAAAATTATCATGGTCCTGGCTGAAAATCAATCCGAACCCCCCTTCCCCCAACACACACAGCGGGTGTGCAGTCATCTGCTTAACAAACCCCTCCACCAGCGAATAGTGGTCAGTCACCTCTTTACCGACCGACTTGTTCAGGGCCCCCGCTCTAATATGTTTAGCCACAGACCCTGAACAAACATGCATATCAGATGTTTGACTGAGTTTGCCGCATGCTCGTTTCAGGTGTGTGATTCAGACACTACTGATGCATGAAAGATTGTCAGGACACCAGGCAACTAGCATTGTTAAAAAGAAAACAAATATGACAGCCACCATAGCCTCTCTCACTTAAAGGGAACCTTAACTGAACGGGGGGTAAAGAATTTCACTTACCTGGGGCTATTACCAGCCCCCTGCAGCAGTCCTGTGCCCTCGGAGCTGCTCTGGAATCCGCCGGTCCCCCGCTGTCACTTGCAACAGCGCTATTTGCAGTAGGGAATGCGTCCAATAATACGCATGGCGGCCGGCCGACTGGTGAGTCATCAAAAACGAAACTAAGTGACAGCGGGGGACCGGAGGATTCCAGAGCGGCTCCGAGGGCACAGGACTGCTGCAGGGGGCTGGTAATAGCCCCAGGTAAGTGAAACTCTTTACCCCCCGTTCAGTTAAGGTTCCCTTTAAGATGTTCTTTAAAGTGATCCAAGCACCTCAAATTATTCTTTTAAATGAACCGTCATATAAGGGAGTGTACCGTGATCGGGGATGGGGAGGAGAGGAATTACTTATTTACAGGTGACTGTTCCTGTGGCCTCTTGTACATGTGGTGCTCGCCATCTCCTTCACACAGTGCCACATTTTCATGCACACAATGCGGCATGCATTGCAGCGGCGTGACTGCCGACCCCAGGAAAATCTCCACAGGAGCTAGTACAATTACTCACATCCATGGACTACATTTCCCAGCATGCGTTGCTGCAGGCGGGCATCTGCGTGTGTTCAATGTCATACTATCACTAAAACATTTCCTATATCCTTGCGGCAGGAACATGTTTGCGGCAATATCAGCAATGATTTGCATACTGTTCCTTTTCTCCCAATAAAAACCTTCAAAACTAAGGGTAAGGTAAACTCAAGTACTAAAACAAAATAATATTATAGAAATCTCCCCACTTCAAAGCAAAAAGCATATTAGGTCATATCAAAATCTGTATGAAAACATTTAGCCTGCAGCATTTTCCTTTTATGTCATCATAGACCTTTCCTGTGACCTCTAATCTCCTTATATTTTACAGCTGGGATAAAATAATACCCATTATTTTAGTTTATTGGTGCTTGCTTTGACCCCTAGAGAATTTCCTCTCAGCAAACTCACTTGACAATCCCAGACTCTGTTCGAATGTTAAAGGGAATTTATTACTTTTCACCTTTACTATATTGTAAAATACACTGTAAATATATAACAAACAAAAAGAAAAAAGTTACACATTTGAAAGGGCTTATAAGTTTATAACTTGGTGATAGTCTTATTTTTATGCATTTCTATTGTTTCTGTGCTGTGTTATATATTGTGTGGTTATCTTCCACAGCACTTTTAAGTGTATATAGCAATGCCACTAACTGACCCTCAGAGGAGCTCACAATCTAATCTCTGTCACAGTCTAATGTGTATACATAGCGTTTTTTTTTTTTTTTTGTTTGTTTTTTTCTAAGGACCAGATGATCTTCCAGAAACACTGAGGAACGATAAAACAATGATTCAACACCAGGAGCCAATAGTGCAATATTACCGTATATGCACCAAGCAATTATGAAGGGAAGAAGAAATACACACACAAGTTGGGCAACAAAGCATGCAACCACAAATTATGGCCTATGAAGGGGTATCAGCCTCCGCTCTGGTTTGGGTCCCAGGATCTTCAGGACTCAAAAGGTTGCACTCCTAATTCGCTCTTGCAGTTATAAAAAACAACAATAACTTAAATGAATTAAAATACAATCACTTACCAGAGGTGTATAAGAGTAATTTTTTCAGTGGCGGCACCATAAATATATAAAACAATGAAAAAAAAGTTTAAAAAAAGAGAAGTTTTGTTGGCTTACCTCTCTTGAAGATGCACATCAGTCATATGCGGTGGAACAAAAAAACACAAGGACTGTTTTTATGCAATAAAACGGAATAAGTTTCCACCACATACAACTGGTGTGTATCTTCTAGAAAGGTAAGCCAAAAATACCTATTTTTTAAAATGGTTTTTAATTGTTTTATATATTGTGGGCACCTTCATCCAGTAGTTTACCATAGCCTATAGCCAACTTTACCTAGTTTGCGTAATACCTGATAAAATGTAACTGCGTTATCTGTGCACGTAAATTTTACAGATATGTACTGACTACATCACTAGATTACAGAGCTGGCTTTCTGGAAAAGTCACAAAGGCCCAGGTCTTGAGCGGCTGGTTGCTGCATATGGAAGACAGGACTGCAATTGGGAAGTAACACATGGAAGAGGGGAGTGGCTGCCTAAGCAAGATGTAGAAGAAAGCAAGGGACTCTTGTGCATGGATGTTACATATTAAAGAAGGAGCTGCATATGGAAGAGAAGCTACAAAAGAAACTATAAATCCAACTTTAAGATTACCTGTACTATAAAATGCAAAAGAATCTCTTTCACTTATTAGATCTAAAGATGTTACTCTGTAGGAGTTAAGGAATGTCCTCTGCAACAGAAAAGCGTGCCTTGTCTGCTTGAAGCTACCTTACTTTTCTCTGGATACTAACCACTGCATACTGAAAACAACCCATGAAAAATTGCCATGATAACCAGCATTAACATTTATCAATGCAAATTCTGCATTTGATTTCCTGCATGGTCAAATTTGCATCTGAAAATTTTCAGGGCCATATGGGTATTTCTTTAAGAACTTTTGTGCGCAATTTTGCATTTTTTAAGGGAGTTTTTTTCTTGAGCATGACATGAAAATGTATTTAATCAACTTTAATATTACATGTGATTTATACATTTTATTTTTAATGTATACATCTAGCTTAAAAGATAATTCTCAGAATGTCCTGCAGTTATTTTTATTACTGTTTATTTTTTATAGGAAAGGGAAATAATTACAGAGTGCAATGAGCAATTTTCAATTGCTTCTATTCCCTAATCTGGTTTGAGTGTCTCTTTTAAAGCAGAGACACATTTCCAGTGATAATGGGTAATGTCATTACTCAGCCCTGTGACTGTCATCCATTTCACGGCTCCTTCTCTTTATTACAGTGGACACAACTGAGATTTACCTCCTCAAGGTCAAAATGAACCAAATTAAACTGGAAAATGTAAAAGTTCCTGTGACAGTGGAAAATCCTTTATCTGACAACAGAATATGTGCAATCACTGCATATCTGGATCTCTGTCGCTAGGTACTGGCGGTGCTCATTCACTGAAAATACCAACCAATCTGTCAGAAACCATTGGCAATGTTCTCATTTTCAGAGGAGTTTTGCTGAAGGCAGAGACTACTGGTGGCACTCACCCGGCTCATCTGTCTACCAAAATATACTCAACAAGGCTTACATAACAAACGCCAGCTTCTATCTGGTGATCAGCTACAATGTGTAATCTGGCTGCGATTTTCAAAGTTACCAGCTCCTCTTCCTTAACCATTTAGATGTTCACTGATACCCAGGTCCGAAAGGATCAGTTCCCACCAAACGGATAGGTCAATTACAAGTGGCTTAAACAGAAATAGATTGACATAAGTCCTGCTATGGCTCTACCTAGCAGCACAGAAGCTCTGAAACTTCCCTAGCTGGCCACGTCAAATAACCACCTTGTACAAATGACAGAAAGTGGTCTAAGCTGAAAATTATTGGTACCAAAGTCAGTGTAATGTACAGTATATGAAACATCAGTTTTTAATTGACTAATTCTCTTAGGTACAGGTGTGAAACTTAAGCCCCGCAGGCCAAAATGCGGCCCGTTTCGACATATGATGCGGCCCTTGAGATCTTTCAAATGTACACACTGGGGACAGTGTTTCTGATTGAAGCATTGTTGGTTAGAGCAGCGGTGGAGTAACAATTCACTGAGACCTCCAGTGAAATTGGCATGGGGCCCTGTAAAGTTTGCGGAATCGTTTTCGCGGTCAGCGCACAAGATGCACACTGACACAGCGAAAACCTTCCACAAGCGTATAATTGGGAGAAACCCAGGCTAGGTGCAATGCACCAGCAGAGGGCAATTCCCACCAGCAGATGGTGCTGTGGAGTGCAGACGAGCACAGCCTCTGCACGGCCACAAATGCCAGATGGGAATTGTACAGATCTAAGACAGTGCGGGGCTGAACAGCCCTTAAAGAGAAGAGCACAGAGATAGGCTAAATGTGTGTTCCCCAATCTAGTCGCCACCCAGCGACGGTGAACACACATTCGCAGAAACAAAGTATGAACGTGATCGCGAGAGAGGCGATCGGCAGATGTGACACAAGACTGACCAGAACAGAACACAAGAGTAGCAAAGGCACAGCAAACGACAATGAGAAAATAACGAAAATAACAAACGCTAACTAAACGCGAACACCGCACTCATTCGCAACAGCGAACACGTTTACAGCGCGATCTCCGCATGTTAAGCGCAACAGAGACAAGCACGCCTAACTAACCACCGACAGACAAAAACGAAACAAAGAACGCGAGCGCTTGCTTAATTAACGGTTACCTCACCGAGGCTACAGCAAGCGTTCGTATCAGACAAGACAGACAAACGGAAAACAGGAATACGACAGGAAAGATCCACTGCTCTTTCTGTCAGAGCGAGTGCGATCCGAGTTCAGGAACAGGCTAGGGAAGATCCACTGCTCTTTCCGCCAGAGCGAGTGCGATCCGGGTACAGGGACAAGAAAGCAGATCAGAAGGATCCACAGCCGCTAGCTACCGCTAGGGGCTAGTGTGATCCAAGCACGACAGACAGATGAGATAGCAGGGAGCAACCACTGCTCCAGCTATACTCCAAGAACAAAGATCAGAAGGATCCACAGCCGCTACCGCTAGAGGCTAGTGCGATCCAAACACGACAGACAGAAGAACAGAAGGGGCTACCAGTAGCGACCGCTGCTCTGGTTAGCACCCCAGACAGACAGAATGATTTCCTGACAACCACCGTTGGTGACAGGACAATCGCAACAGAGAGGCAATAGAGACAAAACAGATAGCAAGCTAACTGCACTAGGGTAGCTGCCTAGTGCAGTCCCAAGAATTACTCTAAGATAACATTAACAAGCAATAGCACGGCTGACACTCTAGGAGTGTTTCAACAAACCATGAAGGAATGACCAGCCAAGGACTCTGGGAAAACATGGGGTTTTATACTGCCAGCCTACAAAGGAGACAGCTGGGTGATTTGCATAACCAATGTATGCAAATTCCTCAGCAGCAGAGCAGATCAGAAACTTGCAAAGGAAAGACAGGTCTCTCTTCCAGAGACCTGCAGCCCACAGACTAAAGGAATGGTCAAACAGCTGTCTGCCTGTGCAGCCAGCTGAGCGGATCATTACAGGCCCTCTCTTGGGATCCATACTCCTCCATACCTCCCTTTGTGGCTGGTAAAAAAAAAACACACCTTTTCTTTCTCTGACAACCTGTCCCTATATTGCAGAGTAGCACAGTTGAGTTGCTATACACTGCATTGGGACCCTTCTGTTTTTCCTGGCAGCCAAACCACACCCATCCCCCACAGTCGCTATAGTTATACCCCTTAGTTTGAGATTGTTCAATAAATGTTAAAGCTTAATAAACAATTTGGGCAGTGACTTTAGACTGTGTTTTAGATGTTGGCCCTTTACATGATTGAGTTTGACACCCCTGCCGTAATGCCTAGCTAAACTTTCTGCCCGTCTCCCCAGCTAACATTGAGGAGAGCACCACTCTACCCATTATACTCATATGAACGCCTAACATCCCGGCAAGGACTTCATGCTGGGGATTCCTTCTGGGTCTCCATCGCCTCTGGTAGGCGGCTGCCACTTTGTGGCCATGGTCCTACCTTCTAAGCTCACTTCTGGGAGGGGAAGAGGTGCACACTACATGCATTCCTTCCTTAATTGTCAGGTAAAGGAGAGACAGCCACTGATATCCCCTGTATAGTGTTTAGTGGCATTGCTGTGGTGTATAATGCAGAAAAAGGGATGAGCAGCCTATTTAGATTAGTCAATAACTCGATTACAAAGTAATTACTTTGTCTGTAAAACTTAACCTTTAATAAACCTCACCAAAAGACTGATATAAGTAGCAAGAAGACAGAATAGGGGGTCAACCAAAGCTAGCAGGTAGTGCTGGTGACTATATTATTGTCTCTCTATCTGGGGTATGTGACAAATATAGTCTCACACATCACTATCCCCACAATACATATATTGCTCCAGAAGGATAAGACTCTGCTGTGCTGCAGTGCTGGTCACAAAGAGGTTATTTCACAGCAGCAAAGGAATGGAGTGGGTGAAGTCAGAGAGAGGACACATCATTTCAAGAAATCCTTTAACAGAATGGCTGCCACACCACCAACCATATGGCAGAGAGACACCTTTCATCTAAGGGGCATCATTTGCTGGGAAATCATTGCCCAATCTCCTGGCAGCACCCTGTTGTCGGATGAGATTTCTGGGTCACATGAATGACTTTTCAAATGGGAATTTATTTGGAATGGCTGCATTGAATATGAATATCGTGGTACAGTCCCCTATTCGCCTTTCCAACAATGGAAAATATGGTAGCATGAACAAGGGCATAAAATGCTTTCCAAGCATTAACTAATGCTACAGAATGAATTAAGGAACCCATGTTGTCTGTTTAATCCCACTGTATATAAAAACCTCACTAAGAAGCTATCTCCGCAAATAAACAAAACAGCAGAATGGAACGACATTATTCTGGAATCTTTTCTGAATGCCGAGATGTTGCTGTTCCCCTAGTACCGGAAAATGAAAGCCTGCCATTTAGAGAATAATAATAAAGAAGAATAGCAGACCCTTTTATTGCTCATAATAAATGTTTTCATTATAATGCTGTCCATACAAGTCTGTGGTTATATCCTATAAATATCATTTCTTGACATTTCGCTTCCCAGGGAAGTTAAAATTGCCGCTTCTATCTATATGCTTTAAAACAAAAGTTGCCATGGCAACTGATGCAAATTTAAGTAATGAAAACACATGGGTTGTGTAATGATGTCAAATAGCTGGGCATGTATGACTTCGTTGGCTGCATTTTGCTACATACTGCAGCAATGTATCCCTGTCAGTCTGCTTTATTTTTCCATTCCATTTCATTAGGTGCTAAAGGGAAGGCAAGCTGTAAAACTGTTCAGCTTAGTAACACACTAAACGCTAATACCCAAATACCTGGAGCTGAGCAATGGGCGCCTGCTCGAGTTACCATCTAAATATGAATAATGGCAGACCTTGTGCATGAAAGTGCAAAGGCAAGAGCAAAGCAATAGAATGGAAGAGAGAGGATATCAAGGGATTCACATCCTGCCAAGCTCACTATTCCATGAAAGCCTGGCAGAGGGTTCCGATACTGCTGCTTCCCCAGTTGAAGATACACAACCATCTGTTATTATACTACTGCATGAGCCGGTTGTATTCAGAAGTAGGTGGAAACGTCAGCCTACATATTTGTGGAGCGCTTAACCCCTTGCACCCCGAAACCAAAATTACAATGTTACTGCAGACAACATTATAGAATGTGCAGAGCCATGTGTGAAATTCTTTGGACCACAGCATAACCAGCTTTTCTCTGGTTTTAAAGCAGTAGGATTAGCCATACGATGCCAGGGGAAAAAAACACATATAAGTAGATAAATACTTACTAATTACATAACAAGTATTGTACTGTCCACTTTTTGATTTCAGTGAATGTTATATAGTAAATTAAGTGAATTCTGTTCCTGGTGGGAACCATGTCTTTTGCCCCCAGTTTAGGCTAACTAGTGAGGTCATTTCTGTCCTTTACTTTTTTTCTTTTCTTCTCTAATCACTAAGTCACCTCAGCCTTGCTTGTAAACACAAGTGAGCAGGGGATCGTGTTTCAGATAGGCAGCTATGCAGGGAAATAAAGGGAAGAGGAGGAATGTATTATAGATTAATAGAACCCCCAGCTTGCAACTGTTTGGCACGGCACGGACTACTGAAGGGCCAGTGCTCCTTAAAGAAGAACTCCAGTGAAAATTATGTAATAAAAAAGTGCTAAATTTTTACAATAATTATGTATAAATGATTTAGTTAGTGTTTGTCCATTGTAAAAGCTTTCCTCTCCTTGATTTACATTCTGACATTTATCACATGGTGAAATTTTTACTGCTGGCAGGTGATGTCACTGGAAGTACCTGCTACTTGCTTTTTTGGCAGTTGGAAACAGCTGTAAACAGCTATTTCCCACAATGCAACGTGGTTAACAGACAGGAAACTGCCAGGAAAATGTGGGAGTGGCTTCAGCACAATATCAGCCATATAGAGCCCCGTGATGATCTATTTGTGAACAGGAATAGATTTCTAATGTAAAAGGGAGTATCAGTTACTGATTGGTATGCAAAGGCTTAAAGCAACCCTGTAGCGAGGAGGGGGGAAAAAAATAAAATTTAGATACTCGCCTAATAAGAGGGATGGGTCTGAATCCCATAGAGCCGTCTTGGTCCATATCCTTGTTTAAAGGGAACCTGAAGTGAGTACAATTATTTGAAATAAACACATGACGTAGCTGCAAATGAATATTACATACTAACCTCACCGTCAGTTCCTCTCAGAAGCTCACTACTTTCTTCTTACAGTGATCCCTTCCAATTCTGACAACATTTTGTCAGAACTGAAAAATACCAGTAGCTGCCAGTTATATATCAGCAGCTGTCAGTTACAACTGAATGTACCAGGTAATGTCCATGTTTCTCTATGGCTCAAGTGGGTGATATTACAGTTTAACAATGTGCTGACCAGGAAGCTGTTATGGGGTAATGGGCATTTTTAAAATGGAGGATGGAGAATTCCATTGTTCATAGTGGACACATGCGATGCAGGAGAGGAGAAAGAGATTGAGGAGTAGACTACACAGGAGGTAAGTATGACATGTGTATGGTTATTTTGACTTTTTATTTTCCATTCAGGTTCGCTTTAAGCGCCGTCCTCCCAGTGAAATTATTCAACCTGAAGTTAAAATAAGTCTTTGGTCCTCCTCAGGCAGCCTTTTGAAGTACTTGTGACCCCGAGAACCTCCAAAGCATAGCTGATCCATACAGCATACACGCGAGTCTGTGCTGGTGCATGCGCTATACGGATGAGCCTGTCTTGGGAAGCACTCGAGATGCAAGTGCCTCCAAAGCCTTGTGAGGAGTCCCGGAGGTGCCAATTTTGAAAGGGGGACAGTTGGGGGAACGAGGTGAAAGAGAACCGGGAAGTCTCTATGTTATCCAGAGCCTTCTTAGGCGAGTATCAAAGTCTTTTGTTCGGGTCACTTAAAGGTTGCTTTAAAGCTCTGAATGGTCCACAGGCTTCCCAGATCCTCCTTGAGGCCACCACAGCTGCCGGAGACCCTCTTTGTGGCAACACTCCCGTCTAAGTACAAGATTCTTTGTATTGGTCATGTACAAGTGCGGTCCATACATGCCAGCTCATGCAAGGAAGCAGCTTGTTCTCCTCAGCATGTGGGCTGTGCTCACACATGCCCAGTTTGAACAAGCTCTTATTGGATGTGCTTAGAGAGACCTAGAGCTGTAAGGGTGGGCACAAGCAAGATTCTGGAAGCCTCTGGACTACACTAAACTTACTGAAGTAACTATTTTTTTTCTTCTCACAGGTTTGCTTTAAAACACACTGAAAACTTTCTAAGCAATCACAGCTCAGAAACTGCCCCTCATAGCACTTAAGCTCCTCCCACAACAAACACACCAGTTTGCTGCCTAAGTATTCCCAGCAACATCTCAGCAGTGCGACAATCCTTCATCTCTCCATCTATGAAATATTAGTAGAAGAGTTGAATCTAATGGAAATTGGCCCAAGCCCTTCCTGTCTACTGGCACATAGAGAGGAAGAGATACCTACCTATCAAGTAGGGAATGTAATTCTTTAACAGTACTATGCTTTGTATGTTCACATATTCTGTGACCTCATAGGGCTAGTGGGCAGCACGGTGGTGTAGTGGTTAGCGCTCTCGCCTTCCAACACTGGGTCCCCGGTTCGAATCTCAGCCAGGTCAACATCTGCAAGGAGTTTGTATGTTCTCCCCGTGTCTGTGTGGGTTTTCTCCAGGTACTCCGATTTCCTCCCACATTCCAAAAACATACAGATACGTTAATTGGCTTCCCTCCTAAATTACCCCTAGACTACAATACATACCTTACACGATACATACATAGACAGAAGACTGTGGTATTGATTAGATTGTTAGCCCCTCTGATGGACAGTTAAATTAAGGCAATATATACAGCGTTGTGGAAGATGTTCGCGCTATATAAACACTAAATAATAATAAGAAGAAAAATAATAATAGCGCTACCTGTCAACACTCAGATCTGAAGCTTGCAAATATGCACACGCACATGAAGTGCATTTTTGGCGGTATGCATTCTCATTCACTCCTCCCAGTAAGTGTCAATTGAACACACATATTATTTTTGTGAAAAAAAGAACTATCCAATTCATCTAATAACACTGTGAGTGCACAGGCAACCACCTATTGCAAGAACACCACAATTCAAACATACAGTTACAAAGAGGTAAGGCACTATTATTTTGTGCCTATTCTTATCATGCGCAGTTTATAACAGAAAATAAGGAAAGAGAAATAAGAGAAGGTTTGCTCAGTTGTATATAGCTGTGAATAGTCTAATTAAAGAGGAATGTCGCAAAAATCTTAAAATGTAAAAACATACAAATAAAAAGTAAATTTCTCCCAGAGTAAAATGAGATATAAATTACTTTTCTCCTATGTTGCTGTCACTCACAGTAGGTAGTAAAAATCTGACATTACCGACAGGTTTTGGGTTAGTCCATCTCTCCATAGGGGATTATCAGCATGGCCTTAATTCTTAATAAAGACATTCCCTGAAAAAGATTTATGCAAAGATGCTGGCCAGGCTTTGTGCTCGCTGTACACTATTTTGGCAGTTGGAGGGAGCAACTGACATTCACTAAGTGCTTTTAAAAATAAAGAAAAGCCTGAGAACCCCCCATGAGAAAATCGGCTAGTCCAAAATCTGTCGGTAATGACAGATTTCTACTTCTCATTGTAAGTGACAGGAACATAGGAGAAAAGTAATTTATGGCTCATTTACTCTGGGAAAAATGTACTTCTAATTTGTATGTGTTATAAAGTTTAAGATTTTCACGACAGTTCCTCTTTCACAGTGGAAGTTGAGTTGTGTGCTCCCTGTCAAAACAGGAACGTAAAATAATGAAAAAAACATACTGCATGTAATAAGACGTTGCGTCGCATACAGTCAACGAAATGTATGCTTCGCTGCCACTGTTAACGCTTGTGTTATGGGATAACGCACTGCATGCTCTGTGTTGGGATACCGCATTCCCCACACCAGATGCACTGTGAACGTCACATAGATTTACCATTGCGTGTTATGGGGTAGTGCATTGCATCCTCTCCATAAGGATATCGCATTAGATCGCATCGCACTGGATACACTGTGAACGTCATGCAGATTTACCATTGCAGTGCAACTTTGTGTGTTATAATGCGTCCGTTAACTCGCACTACAACCACCCACTGTGACCTGGTTCTAAGCTCTGTTCCTGATGATAAGAATTTCCCCTTATTCTCTGCAGTGGTTGTATGCTTTCACATGAGACTTTCAGCAATGCTAAACAAGCAACTCTTGTTCCACAAATGTGACTTTAATTCATTATGTGTGTTCACTTTAACATGCTACAACCTGCTCTAGTTATTTCCAGCTCTCCATTATACGTGTGCATTTTATTCTTTCTCTGACCAGACTTCTGCGAAAGGTATCCATAGGCCAGAGAGAGCAGCTGGATAACGTGTAGGCACTCTTGTTTTATAATAACTTCACACGACAGGTTAATTCAGAAAACAGAAATTACAACTACAAAGAATAAAAATATTTTAAGGCAAGCCAAGTCTGAGAGTTACAGCTGCGACAACAACATTATGAACCATTAGACCTCCGTGACTCACCCAGGGCTTCATCATCCCTGGCTATTAAGGACCAATGCAGAGTAATTGTTGTTGCTTTTCACCAAACATTCACACCTGTCGGAAGATTTAAGGGGTCTGACAGCTCTCATTCACAGAGGAAGAGGCTCACAATCATTAACACTGCTCAATCAAGTGAATACAACTAAATATAGACATGAGGGAAATGGTCTTTGAACTTACATCCACATTTTCTCTCATATCTAAAGGTTATAATAAACTAGATTGTGTCTCAGAAAGCTAAGTGGCTCTGGAGCAAATAATGAAGCAAGAGATGTACTGGAGAAGAAACATGTTGGCTAATTTAATGAGAAAATTTCCAAAGAAACTCTGCCCTACTGGAAAGTTAAAAAGTCCAGTCTTTATTGAAAAACGGTCATGGACACAGGCATATGGGCTCATGCGTATCAGAGAACCAATCACTTAATCAGAAGAAAATGTATGCGTGCTCAACATCAAGCTTAACCCTTTTTAAGTCTGGCTGTGCAAATCTGGCTAAAATGGCTTACCATGAGACATGCTCACGCAGAAATGCATCTGCTTTCGCATGCCAAACTTTGCAGGGTCAAAAACCAATACCGCGAAGCGGTTGCCCTGCGGGAATTAGTTCATGCTTTATAGCACTATCCAGGAGCGCCACAGGGAGGCTTCCCAATGCCCCCATACAACCGGGGGGGGGGGGGTTGCGGGGCCCCAGGCTCTCTCACTGCCTAGGGACCACAGCGACACCCCGGAGGTGGAGGCTGGGCGAAGCAGACGACCCCCCCAAGCGTGGCCAGCATGAGCATTGCCTCATGAATAGCCAATTGAGCCAGATTTGCAGAGCCAGACTTGATAGTGTTAAGACTTGGTGTTAGAGCACGCATAAATTTTCTTCAGGTAAGCACTTTTTGTAGTTGTATCCTTTGGAGGCAGGTGGAAGATGGCTTGCTCTGGTGGTGTGAGCCCTGGAGTGAGTTGTTTGCACCTGTCCTCCCCTCCCCTGGAGTGTTGTGTGTGAGCCAGCCCTGAGCTCTAAAGCTTGGGGTGACCCATGCTTCACTCCTTTCTCATGTGATGCCCCCAAGTTAATGCGCATGAAGCAGAACGCAATGGACGTTAAGGTAAGTGCCTGTTTTTAATAATGGGAGGTTGGAGCGGACGGCTCCCCCCGGCGCTGGCCACGCTTGGGGGGGTCGCCTGCGCCACCCAGCCTCCCCCTCCGGGGTGCAGCTGCGGTTCCCAGGCGGTGAGAGTGCCTGGGACCCCGTGGTTCCCCCGGCTGTATGGGGGCATTGGGAAGCCTCCCCGTGGCGCTACTGGATAGTGCTTATGTGGCATGAACTAATTCCCGCAGGGCGACCCCTTTGCGGTATTCGTTTTTTGACCCTGCATAGTTTGGCATGCGAAAGCAAATGCATATTTGCATGAGCATTGCCTCATGAATAGCCAATTGAGCCAGATTTGCAGAGCCAGACTTGATAGGGTTAAGACTTGGTGTTAGAGCACGCATAAATTTTCTTCAGGTAAGCAGAGAACCAATCACTCCCTAGTTGTGTGTTAGTTAGGAGCTATGACTAAGGGCAGGATTGGTACTCCCATTCGCATGAGCCAATATGCCGGTGTCCATGATCTTTTTTTCAATAAAGATTAGACCTTTTAACTTTCCAATAGAGTGGACCGTCTTTGGACATTTATGTTGCTGGTTTGGCTGAGTCTGTGTTCAGCTACAGAAGTGTTTTGCAGGGTGCTTAGTGGCGTAACTTTGTACATTAATTTGTTGAGAAAAGGTGCAAAGTTTATGTGGGCTACTTTTCATTAGTCTGCTTGTTAGGCCTCTTTCGGATAGGAGGCTGAAGGCAGAAATGTCACTGCCTGTCAGCTAATCCTGTGAACCGAACGGGTGTATGCTAGCACTTAGCATGGGTGATGGAGAGGTGTACAACATATTGGGTCACATCTGAGTGCATCTGCAGCTGTACTCAGAGGCGACGATGCGGCTTTTTGCTATTGAATGACTGCACAAAGACCTGTATCCTATTCACTTTTTTTTCTCTGAGTTTTCTCCAAGGAGAGATTTTCAAACCTTCAAGCTCCAACCATAGAAGAAAATACTCAAAAGAAGTTTAGTATTACCTTTTACCTACTTTTTAGTACTTTAATAGATAAGACCTGAAAAGTTATTTTTATGTAAGATGAAAATTTTTCTTCTGGTTGAAAACTTAGGAGAAAAAGTGAATTGAATAGTGGCCTAAGTATCAAGTGTTGGCACACATGGGGTGCCATTCATTTGCACTAATTTGCAGGCAGTCGGTTGCTTAGTGGTCAGCAGACGGAGGACTGACCTCCCCAATAATCATGTAGTTTGGCCTCCCATGTAAAAGAGAGCTTCAAGTGAGCTAGCCACCATGTGCAGAACAGAATAGGGCTGTGGAGTCGGTACAAAAATCATTAGACGACTCAGTTCATGAAACCACCGACTCCAGGTATACAAAATTGCTCCGACTCCTCGTCTCCGACTCCACAGCCCTGACTGAGTATCTGAAAAGAAAAAACAAAGAGCACAAATGCTCAGCACTTCCGAAGCTACAGGATTGCTGGTAATATGCAAATGACTACCATTCAGGTAAGGTTTTGGTAGGCCCACACCCATCGAGCCTGCAGGACATTTTATGTGATAGATAGTATTACAGATTAACACATCAACTTTACTTTCAATTGCAACACCGTGAGTTGCCAGCAAGTGTCAACATTTAGTTTAATTCCCCAAACATAAAAATATGCCCCAAGTTAAAAACACTATTCCCTCCAGCATAGACTTTCTTTGATGCAATGTAAAGTACTATTTACCCCTCCGTACCTTAGTAATACCCCCAGTATAATGCCTCCCCTTGCAAGAAAAACTGTTTGTTCTCCATGTTTTAGCAATCCCCCAACAAGTCCCCCAACACAGGCACTCCTAGCTGAAATAAACTTGCTGCATTCTTCCACGGGTCACTGTATGCTAGAAATACCGTTCCCAGAGCCCCATCAGAAGCAAAAGACCAATGGTAATCCTCCCTGAATACCCAGGAGGATTTCCATTGGTCCACTTACTCACTGAACTGATGAGCATCTTCTCTGGGGAGGGATGATTCCCATTGGTCTATTGCAAATCAGTTGAAGCTTACTACTTCTGATAGGGCTCTGTGAACGGTATACCAGCATTTCTAGCGTGCTGGCACCTGAATGGACAGCAGCAGTTGGGGAGGGCCCGAATGGATGGTGGCTGGGTGTTTTGCGAAACTACTGCGGTAGGCTAGCATTGATTATATCAGCCTTTTTCATCATGTGCTGATCCAGAAAAGTTGTATGGGTTCTGCTCACTGAAATGAAGCGAACGGATCCATTCTGAATGGACTAGTGTGAATGGATCCTATTGCTTTGCATAGGATCAGTTTGCATCCATGCCGATCCATTCAATTCCTATTTATTGCCTGTGTGAATGCAGCCTAGGAGTGTAAAGTGATAGCTAGGCCATACCCTGGCTGCAACCTGATAATGAGGGGTGGTAAACAGCCATGTCCACCTTCCAGTAGGCATAAATTGTCCAATACATCCCAGTACGAGGAACAACAATATCTAGCAGTGGTCAGCATCACTGATTAGAGCGAAACTGAAATATTTACAGGATTTTATACATTCAATTTTATCTTTTTAGTTTAAGCAGGGTTAAAAAGAAGAGCTGTACTTAACCACTTGAGAACCACAGTGTTACCCCCCCCTAAAGACCAGGCCATTTTTAGTTAAATAGGCCACTGCAGCTTTAAGGCAAAGCTGCAGGGCCATAAAACTCAGCCCACAAGTGATTCCCCCCCCCCCTTTTCTCCCCACCAACAGAGCTCTCTGTTGGTGGGGTCTGATCGCTCCCCCAATGTTTGTTTTTTTTATATTTATTTATATTATTCTTAAATAAAATTATGCTTCTTTTAAATTATTTTTACTGCCCTCCCTCCCTCCCCTGGCCAGCCTATCAGTGCGCTCGGCTGTGATAGGCTTCAGCCTATCACAGCGGATTGCTTCCCTGTGTCCCAGGGGGACAGCCGTGTCACAAGGCTGTCCCCAGTACAGCACTGCTGCAGATCGCAGCGCTGTACTACCCCTAATAGACGGCGCTCTCACCGTCTAACACTCTCTGGAGCGGCGATCGCCTTCCAAGCAGGAGATACGCGCACAGCCTTCGCGCGATCTCCTGCTAGCCCCATAGACAGACGTTCATGCCAATCGCGTGGAGCGGACCTGGGGCTGCCGCACTGCTCATGCCAATTGGCGTGGAGGAGTCGGCAAGTAGTTAAAGTGGACCCAAACTGAAAATACAAGATTTCAGAAATAAAATCTATTTTCTAAATTATAATAATAAATAGCAGCCTTTTTCAGCTGCATGATGGCAAATATAAAATGTTTTACATTTATTGGAGAAACCCCTCCCTTCCTTTCATATTGCCGGCAAATAATCCGGCAAACTGGTGGAGTAGATGGTGTCCAGCAAAGGTGGAATTGCTAATGGCTGCCACCTGTATAACCCTTGTTATGCAAAGAGGAGGGTGAAAAGCATGCACTGAAATGCGCATAGGCTTGAAGGAGTGTTTATTTATATTTGTATGTGTCAGAGTGGTGCAACTAAATATTTGGAATTAAAAAAATGTTTGGTTTGGGTCCGCTTTATTTCCATTGTTTCTTCAATCTTCCCCTTTTGTCACGCCAGAAGGACACTATTTAAATCATACATTGTATTGTTTGAGCGTTTCTTATTAAATTCCCTCACTGTTCCTACCTCTCAGTTAAGAAATCCTTTAGTCACTTTTGATACAATATTGACAGGCAAGTTTATAAAGTGTGAGTTAAATGAGAGTACGACGCTCAAGTGCCAATTATGACACCTCTTACTGAGGAGTGTCATAACAACCCCAAAAGAAAAAACAAAAACAAATTAACAGGAGGTGAAACTGCTCAGCCTTACTAGCAAAATTTCAACGTTCTTATAATTTAATGTGGTCTGAAATTCTGACATAACATTCAATAAAAATGTATGTTCCTCCTTGTATTATCCATACAGTCACCATGTTTGTTTTTGAGCACAAGTAATATTGTCTATTTACAAATTACAAGTTCCCAAAGTGCAGTTTATCTGCTCTGAAAGCTGTCATTGCATTTTATTCAAGCTGCTTTTAATTATATATTAAAATCTTCTAGTGAGCTGTTCTGAACTGTGTGCATGCTTGAAGCAGAGAGAGCTTCACAGAGAACTCTTTTCAGTTGTCTACACATGATTTAACAAGTGAGGAAGATACTGTTATCTCCACTTTAGTTCAGATCCTAAGCTGAAGGGATTTCCATGGCAGGACAAAGTGTTGCGTTTAATTGTTCTGCTACAGAATAGAGATGTTGCGAACGGTTCCCGAACCGTTCGCCGGCGAACATCTCAGTTTCTTTGTGTCCTGTACTACTTCCGGGTCGCTATGACCCGGAATAGTACGCCTGCGCTGGCCCGGCGGTGCGCGTCCTAGATCGCGCGTCTGTTGCAGGGCACTTTCTGCGCATGTGCGTGACATCATGCTCATGGGCAGAGAGTGTCATAGCGACCCGGAAGTAGTACAGGACACAGAGAGATTCGCCCAGCGAATGGTTCGGGCCATCTCCACTACAGAACAACGCTGTTCTGCTACAATTTTTTCTTTTTTTTGGGGGGGGGGGGGGGGGGGAGATAGTAGCTTTAAAGCTGTAAGGAATCTTTTAGAGCAAAGAAGAAGTGATGAGTTTTAGACACTTTTATGCTGGGTATACACGGTACATTTTCTACGCTCAATTTCGCGCCCGATAGTTTTCCGCGCCTGATTCTCTTATCTCCCATTCGTTTTCCTTATCTTTTCCCATTGTTCCCTATGCAAAATCGAGCGCGGAATCGATCCGGCGGGAGATCGGACATATCGAAAATTATCATTCGAGCCATCTTAATGGCTCAGAAACGTACCGTGTATTCCCAGCATAAGAGAGGAAATTTAAAATTCGGTAACTTATTTTGTTCCATTTGAGTATTCATAAAGAAATAGGAAAAAACACTGAAATCTTTTGCAGCCACTGCTCGAATGGCCTGTTTGCACTGCAAGGTACCATAAGATCCGCTTCCAGCCTAAAAAAGCATGGGAACACAAACACTTACACTCCTTTCTCTAAAGCCAAGTACACACGGACCAACCTGCTGCCTGATTATCGTCCAACAAGCAGGAATGTGTACGTATGCAAACGACTTGACGAGCGACTGATAACAGGCGGTTTGCCCGATCCAGCTGTCGGATCTATGGTGGTCTGATATTGTGCAGTTAGTACAAGTTGTTTGAACAACTTGTACTTGTTTTGAATGTGTAGTCCGTCATTCCGCTTGCGTGTGCAGTATGTAAACCAGTTTGTAATTTAGCCGACTAGACACGTTGACATACAGGTAGTGCGGTTTGTACGATCATGTGGTTTGTCGTGTTGGTCGTGTGCATGTTGGACATGTGTATGCGCCTTTACTATTCATGAGGGAAAGTAAGTAGTCACCCATGAATATATGCCACTCTCTTCCATCCTAGCCTGCCACTCATTGTAACAAAACTAGTCAAGTCTCACCCTAACAGCAAACTGGCAGTGCTGAAATATCAAACACTGGCAATATTGATGGTTGTCTTTTGTTAATTATAAATGAGTTTGAAAAGACTGCTTACGCTCTAATAATTCTACACATGCAACAATTAATTATACTGTTTTGCTTCAGATGTTATTAGCCCTCATAAAATGTAATGCATTATAATAATCTGCTCCAGGAGGCAATAGCATTACATTTTTTTTTCTGAAGATAAAATAAGCCAGGAGACACAATCCCACAACTAACGATCTAAAGAAATAGTTATATTATCCCCACCCGCATGTATGCAAGAGTACATTCATTGCATATGGCTGGCACAGTAAACAAAAGGCAGCAAAGAGTAGGATGAGTGAGTTAAGACCGTAAAAAAAGAAATACTTACTTAAGGGCACATATGAGTCACAAAGGAGGCACAGATTTTAAAGAAGCAGTAATAGTGGCATATGACTTTGCAGCAAGCCTTGACAATAGGAGCCATCCAACAGAGGAACGTCTAGGAAAAAACCTTCAACAGTGGGGTATGTAAATATGTTGATAATGCACCTAACAGGAAAGCCCTTTAAGAAGTTTCCAACATCTACTGATGAGATTGTTGGCTCCAGCCTATCACTAAGATTAACGGAATCAGCCAAAGCATAAAGGAATTCCTGTAAAGAAAACTGTGTACCTATATTCAATCTGCTTTCTTGAAAGGTAAATCAGTTAACACATGGGGCAAAAATTCATACTTAACGAATAAAACCTATTTACTTTTTGCTGTAACTCCTCCCGCAGATCTAGATTTCAAGAGCCATAGTAGTCCCGTCTGCTCTCCTCAGAGGCAGAGGATTGGGAAGAAGACTTAGCCACGTTGGACTATGGAGCTTCCCATGAGTGATGACATCATTCCATGCACACATAACTAAAGGGAATGCCAAAACATGTAGGTGTGAAGGATGGACGAGCAGCAGATGTCCAGCTGCAACTCACAGCAGAAAAAAAACAATGGCTTTCAGCTGAGAACTTTTAAACTTTGTGGGTGAACATGGAGGCCCCATAGATGGCTCTAGCATATTTGTAAGTTAGGACATTAGCGGGGAGGACACAGGAAGCCTTCTCCTTATTGTCTGGGGGGAAAAGGAGATGGTAAGAATGTGGGTAGTCTTTGATAAATGTGTGCCACAGCAGCAAAAGTAACACCAGAAGTTATTTTTAGCAAAACCTTCAGGGGAAAACAATATGTATAGCTCTGATGCAGCTACTGCTAGCCATGTACCGACTGCTGGAGCCATTAGCACCCACTAACCACCAACGGAAAAATGTGATTCAGGTTAAAGTAGGATCTGCAAAGTGCCCAATAATTTTGTCTCAAGTTATTTAATATTTTCATGGTTTCAGAAGAACTTACTTATCTTTTTTTGCAAAAAACTGTGCTATTTAAGGAAACCTTGATGAAACGACAAGCAGAGATTTCACTCATCACAAGTCATTAATGAAATCTGTCCAGACAGGTCAGTGATATTCTGAAATGTTATCTGAGTAGGAGGATAACAAATGCTAATAACTCGTTAGGGAGTGTGGGCATATGGAGAAGAGGAGGGCACAGCAAGGAGCTTCAATCTTGGCCTCATAACAAGATTCAGTTGAGCTTTTGACAATAAATATGCCAAAAATACCATACATATAACAGAAGAGAAAACCATAACTATGAATGACCTCAAAGATAATGATGGTGGTGCTTTGCTAAGAACTGAACGGCACTCAGGCCTCTCATTTACTAACATGATCTGAATTTCTTTCTGCCAGAAACAAGGCAGGAAAATTAAACAATTACAGTAAACATTCACTATTATCAGGAGAACAAAAGGGACCATACAATGTACAAACTCAATTTCTATTTGGAAATTTGTATCCATTAGAACGCAATCAAATCTACAAATGACTAGTATGAGTCACACAATCACCACAAGGGATATAAATAACCCAGCGCAAAGACGTATTGTTTCATGTAACCACTGCTATTTCTATGAGAACCGTGGACTCCATTTCAAAACTAAATCCCCATTTTCAAGAAAGTTTTCAGATGGGAAAAAGCAGAATAATCCCTGTAAATAAAATGCAATTGTATGTGTGTAATTCCCGTAAATACTCTGATAGTCCTTACACGTTATGGTTCGCCACACCTTAGGGTAAGTAATCCTACAATATATAATAAAAGTGCAGTAAGGTGTTTTGGCGCTCCACAATAACAATGTCCAGACTTCAAATCAAATTAGTTCATCAAGTGACAGATCCTCATGTGACTTCCTGAATCCCACAATATTATCCAAAATGACTTCTCACCAGATAGAACAGCTGACCGAAGACAGAACAGCAAAGCACGCTCAGTATCCAATACAATTGTCTCCTCTGGAATCATTAAATCTTCAACAGCATTCCTCAAAAAATAAAAAAAGACACTTTAGATGTAGTATGTCCTTACAATGCAGTAACACCCGACCACCAAGATTCCACATGTATGAGAACCTACATCGGCACCCACATGTGATAATCCATCACCTGTAACAAAATAAACTGCTCACCAGATGCGCCGGCTGACCAACCACAGACCAGCGGATATCGTTTGTTAGGCGGCAGTTTCCTAAGCAGGCAAGATTCCTGCGTATCCTTCAGCCTTTAAATCTACAGCTACAAATGTCTTTGAATAGCATAATACGGTTTATTAAACTTTAAAACAACATAAAATTGCACTCACACTGGAGATAAAATCATGTGCATTGTATATCAAAAGTCCCGGGTTGTTTCCAGCGTCCTGCATCCACCATTAATCGAGCTCCGCCCTATGCATTTCTTCCCACAGGACTCATCAGGGGCTTGTGGTTGGATGTGGTGCAGGACCAGTTAAAGTGCATACATCAACATATCGTCACATAATCCCTGTAAATACACCTGTACAGCTCTTGGGCTATAATTACAATGGTGTGATAAGTTAGTTACTTTCTAAATATAAAATTTGCATCTAGGAGTGCATGGTGTTTCCTGAGGAAAGACACATTTATGTTACCTGCATCAGAAACACTTCCTACGTCTATAGATGCTTAGCGCAAGCTGTTTAGCTATGCGGAATCCCTCAGCCGCCCCCCCCCCCCCCCCCAAGAACCCTGGAAGACCAGGTATTTCTTTTACTGACTTTATATCTAAAACATTCTGCAGAGATCACCTGACAGAATTACATATGTCACCACCTGTGATAAATTTCAGAATGTAAATCTGGGTGAGGAAAGATTTTACAATGGGCAAGCTCTGACTACATAATTAAAAAAAAAAAGATTACTATGAAAAAAAAGTAATTTTATTAATTACATTATTTTTACTACAGTTCCTCATGACGTTAATTTATCTCTACATTACGTTTATTAGTAGAAGTATAGTTTTGTATTAGATATGTAAAAGACTATTTTTGCCCCTTTTTTTTCAAAATAAAAACCTTTAAAACCAAAGTCCATCTGTGCATTGTAACAAAAGCAAAAAACCTATATGTGCGCTCCTCAAATTTGTAAAGTGTTATAACATACACTGGATCGCACCTGAGAAAAGTGTGTGTGTCACTCTCTAAGCAGTATAAAAAAGGGTAAACAGGGCGCTCCACAGTGAGCAGTTCAACGTTTCTCAAACATTACATAAAACCATCATATAAAAAGGGTGAACATAAATAGAAAAAGGCTCTATAGTAATGTCCCTGATCTTAGAATCAGATATAAGTCCACAGGATTCTTCCTCCAAACTCATTTAGTGCATGGGTGACCACCAGCAGTTCCAGAGTGTTATAGAAACAATATACGCTCACCAGATTCCACAGCTGCCCTTCTCAGGATCAGCCAAACACGTTTTTGGATAAGCCAATCTCCTCTCGATGCCCCAGCTTGTTCCTCCTCAGTAAGCCGTGCAAAACATAAGAGACAAAAAACTCCAATAGTGTGATACTGTATGGTTTAAATCCACTTCGTTGCACCAGTGCTCCCAATAACCGACATAAGCACCCTGTGCTCCACCACCAGATAATCAACAAAGCCTCTCACCAAATAGTCTGGCTGACCCAGCACAGACCAGCATTGATTGCCTTGCCACTTGCATCAAGTTAATATTTTCATTGACAGCCTTCCTCTAGTTAAGGAAACCGATCCAATTCCCACTGCTGTTGTAAACAGAGGAGAGACACAGACATGTGGCTAAGTTGATGTCCTACTATAATGTGTGCTGCAGGCCCTGGATCTCCTCAGAACATTGCAAACGTTGAACTGCTCACTGTGGAGCGCCCTGTTTACCCTTTTTTATACATCTGTGCATTGTATAGGCATTTCTGTGGGTTAGTATCTAAAAGTGCAAGATAATGCTCCATGAAATACTATGAACACTGGTTACTCTGCTCCTAGGCGCAATAGCAACTTTTCCCTCTGACCGCTTTCACATCTGCTGCTTCCAGATTGCCACAGACTATCCTTAGCATGCACAAGCATCTATGGCAGGGATGTCCAACTCCAGTCCACAAGGACCGACGGCCTCACTATTTTGGCACAGTTCCAATTAATTCATGGGACTGAATTAGGAAAGATGTGTCTCATCAAGTAAAATACTTTTCTCCATTTCTCTGTCCATCCTATACATTAGTGTGGATACGGCCCTTCAAGACTGGACTTGGAGATTCCTGAATAAGGGGAGCCCAGAGGTACAGCTACAAATAGAAGAAGTGCTGATAGTCCAATTTCTAAGCCTTGCACACATTCTGCCCGTGGTAAGTGCTATATACATAAGTGCTGTATACATAAATGTACCATGTGCATAACACATGTTATATTGCTTAATCAAAAACTGCTGGAGGCTATCCTTGCAGTCTTACTATAGTTTAATAAATACAACACATGGTTTCTGCAGCAAAGCCAGAATTGTAGGAACTGTAGTCTGCCATGAACTACTTTTTCTATTGTGGATGTCATCTGGTTGCATCTGATTGATCAGCCCAGTAACTGAATCCAGAGAGGAGAGGAAGCAGTTCCAAGAACACCTGGTCCAAAAAAAGCTATTCTGCCCATTATTTCTCTTCTATACAGTGATTATATTCACTTGCTATTAGAATTTGCTTTGCTCCTTGCTTTGGGTTTAGTAGAGCTGTGATTTTTTCTACTCTTCCTTATCTGACGACAAAAATAGCAGTTTTGTAATGCAATCCTCGACAAGCGGACTCGGTAATGAAATAATTTTCCAACCAGATTATATTACTGCTTAATCTGCTTTAGCTACAATAAAATCCTAATATCAATGCATTTAGAAATGTATTTGTCCTCAAACATCTGTTCGGTTGTTGTGCACTAAGCTTAGAATGACAAATAATGTTTGCCGCTTGCGTTCTCTCCAAGGTAAATCCCAGGAAGAAATCTTATATTCGCTCAGAAAAGACAAAGGGCCACTGCTGATTTTGTTTTGCTGGGTATACACCAGATAAGCATTTGTCTGGTGATCAGAAGCACAATACTCCATGGAAGCTGAATCATTATGGGAACAGAGCACAATCGGTTAGGCTGCTGTGTAACCATCACATATCGTTGTTAGCACCGAGTCCCAGCTCAATTATTCGCTAGCTGTAAACATGGGAGGGAAATGAGGCCATTTTAGCAAGTGTTGTTCCCTGTGCTTAATAAACTACTGCTATACCCTATGTACCTAATGCTTTTCTGCAGGGAAAAGAGGAAGGAAAGTCAGAGGAGGGCTATTGCATCACTTTTACAAAGAAGAAAATGTAATCAGCCAATAAAAGCCACAGACGAAGTATGGGGATTATTTAGAAAAAGTGAATGCCAATATAAAAAAAAAATTACTGTATTGCAGCAGTCCCCTATCTTATGTCAGCTTTACTTCCCCCAGCATCAGCTTGATAGTCTCCAAATACCCGGACAGAGATAACGCAAACTTTTACTGATGGTGTTTGTCAAAAGGACATGCTTGTTTCAGGTTGCTTTAATTATCAAGACTACATATAGACAGTGTGATGGTAAAAAAAAAAAGTGGAACCATCATTGACGAGGGGTTCTAAAATGTGTGCTTGCTGCCACCACAGTGAAACTTATTTTCCAAAACCAACACAAGACAACTGGAAGAAAAGCGGAGTCGAGGTCCAAAGAAATTAGTAGTAGAAACCTTGTTTCATTCCTGACTGGTTGCTTCGGGAAAGTGCTCTAGGTTTTTGGGAACTGGTGACAAATAATCAGTTGCACAGAGACAAGTATATGGAGGTAACTGCCATACATGTACAGATAAGTACTGTAGTGCGCATGTATTCTGAAAGGCAGATCCCCGTATGCCAAGCTAGGGAAGCAGGTGGCCACACTCTCTCAGGTCGGATGGTAAGGATGATTTAGGATGTTGCAGTAAACACATTCCCAGACCATAGGATGAGCAATAAAGAGGCATAGAGTCCACTAAGCAAGTGGTAGCTTACACAAAGAACTGACTGCAGGAGACAATTATAGCTAGCTTACAATTCTTTTGGGTACTTGTGTATTATCCTGTCTAGCAGAACGGGCTCGGCAGTTAGACAGGCTGGAAAAGTGTGCACTGTGCTTCTTGAGCAGCTGATTCACCACAGATCAGCTGCTCCGTTCCATTCAGCTTTCCTCACTGCGCAGTGTTGTAGCCAGTCCCGAAGTCACAGCACTTGTCTGGTAAGATGTGAGTAGAGGGGCTGTACAGCACACTGAATGCAGTGACCTCCGCTCCATAGACAACAGCCTCTGATCCCCGCTTAGGTAAGCTCTCCCCTGGTGGGCTGTGATTAGGGGCGAGACCCTTTTATAGACAAGCTGTATGATAGCGGGCAGATTTCTGCAGGGCACAGCGCTGTACATAGCAGGGGGTGTGAGATGGATCACCTTGTGCTGGTGCTCAGCAAGTCCTCTTCCCTGTAATGTGATTAGGCAGAGTTGGTATGCCGCTAGAATCACTTGTTATTCCCCTCCTCCAGGCTGGAAGGCTTCATGCCTCTTTCATTATTGCTCTCTATTGTTCTGCGGTCTGTTCACTGATGGAAATGCCAACACAGCGCAGTGAGGAAAGCTGTGTGGAACGGGGCAGCTGATGTGTGGTGAATCAGCTGCTCAAGAAGCACAGTGCACACTTTTCCAGCCTGTCTAACTGCCGAGCCCGTTCTGCTAGACGGGATAATACACAAGTACCTTCTTTTGGGTACTTGTGTATTATCCCATCTAGCAGAATGGGCTCAGCAGTTAGACAGGCTGAAAAAGTGTGCACTGTGCTTCTTGAGCAGCTGATTCACCACAGATCAGCTGCTCCGTCCCATTCAGCTTTCCTCACTGCGATGTGTTGGCATTTCCGTCAGTAATTAAGGAAAAATTGAGGTGCATGTTACTTTATTCAAAGTAGGTCTTTCTTCTTGAAGCCTTGAGGGCACAACTGAATCATATGACATGCATTGCAAGGAGAGTGGATGTAAGAGTCAAACCAATATAGAAAATATACCCAAGGACCAGAAAGTGGTACGCAGTGCAGTATGTGAATTAGTAGAAGTGCTTGCATATATTATGTGGGGGACAAAATGGCTGTACGCATTGTATGGTGGACATGATGGACGCACCTGCATGTTATATGGTAGCTGATCTTGTTATTTGGAGGACTTGATGGTTTCGTACTTGGAAATGTGATACTGAAAGGTGTTATGAGGCCTGAACAGAGGAACAGGTAATGACCACAATGTGCAGTGATACAAACAACTAAGACCATAACATAAGGTGCAAAGTAAGGTTTTATTGTGAGCGGTGTATAATATAATGCAAATAAGATGCAACCACATTCACAGCAAGCTATATACAGACAACCAGGGAATACAATGACAATAATGCAAATATGATGCAAACATATGCAAACGGAATATATACAGTGAAGCTTCTACAACCAGACAAACAGCGTGCACACATACAATTAACCCCTGACTATCTGACTGACTATATACAAGCAAACGCACGCAGGATAATATATACATACAGTATATATACAATAGCTTGGTAACAAAGGGAGCAAGCAAAAACAGGTCAATACACGTATCAGGGTCAGCAACGGTAATTCAGATATATCGAGGTACAAAGGAATGAGCAGTGGCAAAGTCAGGACTAGCAAGGTTCAGCAACAGGTAATCAGATCAAGGAACAGGTTACCAAGAACAGGACTCAGATACAGGAGTGACCAGGAACTCAGACCTACAGAGACTGACGTTCTGGCAATTGCTTGGAGAAAGAGGCAGTCTAAATAGAATCAAGATGCAGCTGGTGGTAATTAAACAAAGTCCCATAGAGGCCTCTGCAGGACAGACAAAGAACTGCAGTTCCTTAATACAGTCAGCATACAGCCACCTACTGGTGGAAGGTGGAACTTCAGGGCTGCTAAATGTCCACAAAGCCCTCTGCTGGTGGCACAGTGAAAGTCCAAAGTTCTCCAAGTAAAAGCTGCCACCAGCAGGCAGGAGAAGGCAATGCATAATTCCTAACAAAAGGTAACTGTGAAACAAGAGATGGTCCATGAGACGCAAATGTAAAGCTAATTGTATGCAGCTTGGAATTGGGCCAACAATCGCACTTCCTGCCAATTTAAATTGGTCCACTTCCAAGCCTCATACAATAGGTTTGCTTATTGACCATTTCTAGCACTAACCATTTAAGGACCCTTTTTACACTTAATGCCTTGGTATGCGTAAGTATGTGTTGTGTTTCTTCCCCTCCATAGCAAGGCATAGTGAAAAAGCTTTCAGTTAAAATGTGTATAGTGGGAACTAAGCCATAGGGAAACATGGACATTACTTTAAAAAACACTTGTCCTTTCAGTTATAACAAAGCAACTGATTAAAGGACCACTCCAGCAAAAAAAAAAAAGTAAGCAGTTAAAATATAACAGAACTGACAAGTTTTGGACTAGCCCATCTACTCATGGGGGATTCTCAGGGTATTGTCTGTAAAAGGACTCTAAGCCACTGTGTTGCATATGGGTGTTAAATGAAGCACATTTAGCAGTATTTATTTTACTTCACATATAAATCGTGTACATGAAATGCACTCATCTATGAAAAAACATCTAGGCATTGATTTAGGAACAGTGTAATGAACTCCTATTATGCAGAACACCCACGTTCGGTATCTCTGAGCACAGGAGAATATGATTACACTGGCATATAGCTTATATATGATAATGTTGACAAAAACATTGTCAGAAAAACTGAACTTTCTTTATTTTTTGTCATTTCTGCCAGATTTTCCTTTTTTCTTGTAAGTTTTCTCTTACAACATTCAAACAAAAAATAAAGCTACATTTGTCCCTAAACCGAGTGCAAATTTTGCATTAATATACCATTAGTTAATTGGAATCTAAATACTGCAAAATGTCAAACCTCATTCTCATCACCAAAAGCATAAAACATCCTCATTCATGAAGAGGCTTAATCAGCCATCTGAATATACAATCCTATTAGCCAACATTTAAAGTTACAATTATTTAAGCCATCAAAATTAAAATAATACATCAGTATGTACATATTACAAAAAAAAATGCCCTTCAAAAGGATAGCGAGCTTCCAAAGCTTGTTAGGGTGCAATCAATTACTTAGCCTGCGCCATATGCTGTAAGGTCTGAATGTGCAATCATCTGAACAGAGATCAGGAGGAACTCAGTGAATTAAACACATCGCATTACAGTGTGGGAGACAAGCTCAGAACAGATGCTGACGGAAATAGCCAATCTATATGCAGAAAGCACACAGGAATCTCAGCTCTGTGTAAAAAAACATTTATTGTGTTTTACATTCGTAACAGAGCTCCCATGATAAGTTTCCCATTGAAACGCCAAACAAAAATAGCACACAGGTACAAATGAATTCTAAGCAAAGTAGGAAAGGAAGGCTTGAAAAAGAATGTAAAAGCGCTGACCTTTATTCAATTTTGAAAATCTGATCCAACAACCAGGGTACGGATGTATACAGCAGGTAGGTGCTGAGGACGAACAAGCCTAACGGCTGTGCCAGAAAGTGGTACTTCCACAGAGGCTTGTGTGTGATCCACAGAAGCCTTTATGAAAGTGTTACCAGATGGAGAATTTCCCTTAACTACTTTCTGTGGCAATGCATTCCACATCTTAATCACTCTTACTGTAAAGAACCCTTTCCTAAATAAATGGCTAAAACGTTTTTTTCTCCATGCGCAGATCATGTCCTCTGGTCCTTTGTAAAAGCCTAGGGACGAAAAGATAATCCGCCAAGCTTTTATATTGCCCTCTGATGTATTTATACTTGTTAATTAGATCCTCTCTAAGGCGTCTTTTCTCCAGACTAAATAAACCCAGTTTATCTAACCTTTCTTGGTAAGTTAGACCTTTTATCCCTCGTATCAATTTTGTAGCTCATCTCTGCACCTGCTCTAAAACTGCAATATCTTTCCTGTAATGTGGTGCCCAGAACTGAATTCCATATTCCAGATGTGTCCTTGCTAGAAAGTTAAACAAGGGCAATATTATGCTAGCATTTGCCTTTTAATGCACCCCAAATTTTATTAGCTTTAGCTGCAGCGGCTTGACATTGAATACGTTTATTTAACGTGTTATCGATGAGTCCCTCTCCAAGTATGATGTCCCCATCTGTATCCCGTTTATTTTGTATGGTGCTAGACCATTGGTAAGACCAAAATGCACGACTTTGCATTTTTCAACGTTGACTTTCATCTGTCATGTATGTGCCCATATAGCCAACCTGTCCAGATCCTGTTGCAATATGTCGCTAACTTCCTGAGAGTTGATGATTCTGCACAATTTTGTATCATCTGCAAATATAGCAACTTTGTTTTCTACTGTATCTACTAGATCATTATTAAATAAATGAAGGAAGGTCATTTAGGGTCAGGCATAGGTTAGTAGTGGTAGAGAGGTGGTAGTGACAAAGAGGTCTTGGTAGACTATTTGGGCTACCTATGTTACACACTTGGACCCTGACGCAAAAAACATTTCTCGTGTTAGAACATCATCTATGAGTTTCACTTTATACAAGTTTGTGAAACTCCTGGTTAAAAAAAAAAAAAAAAAAAAGATTTAAACTGGATGCATTCTTGTGTTCTATAAGACATTTCACTATTAGTACAAAGTAACTTCCATACTAAAGGATGGATGTTCCAATATGACATAGTTGGCCTCTTTAACACCCCTTGTAAAACAGCTATATTTTCTGTCCAAAAAGTGAATTATATCATCCTCAAAAGGCTTCCCTCTTTAAGGTGTTCGTAGGCCACACAGTACTGGCCTGCAAATTATGCTCTCCTAGGGTAGGCCATACTAACCAGTTTTATTTTCTGTCCAAAATGTGCACCTTATCCTCAAAATAGTGCCCTTTCTCCTTGAGGTTAGGTAGACCATACAGCTCTGACCTGCAAATTAAGCAAACCAGCTTTGCATTGCTGTTTTAAGTTCAGTTTACAAAAAAAAAAAGTTGTCACTTCTTGTCAATTCAAATAAAGAGTCCTCAACACTTCAGCAAAGGGGATGATAATTGATAATGAGCGAAAGACAGGTCACATAAGCAGCAGAAATAATTGCAAAGCACATTTTTCAAAAACATCTGCATATACTGCACTTGATTGCCAGTATAAGCACAGTTTATACTACTGTATATGTATACAGTAGTATAAACTGTGCTTATACTGGCATAATGGGGCAGACATGTTCATATCTTACAAAACGGGTTGGAACAAATAGAACATATTGACTGTGACGCATTTTGAGATATTTTAGGCGCAAGTACGTACATTAAACACAATACTCCCAGGGTTCCAGGTACAGCCAACTATTGATAAATTGGATTGAGTTCCTACATGAGTATTATGACATACGCTTAAACCAACTAACTGTGGCCCTTATTTACCAAATTAACTAAAATGAGGACTGCATATAAAGCCCAATAGTTAAAAGACGCCTGAAGTAGGAGGGTATGGGGGATGCCATATTTATTTCCTTTTAAACAATGCAAATTGCCTATCTGTCCTGATGACTTTTAGCTACAGACCTTGAACAAGCATGCAGATCAGTTTCTTGACTGAAGTTTGACTGAATTAGCTGCATGCTTGTTTCAGGCGTGTGATTCAGACACTACTGATGCATGAAAGATCATCAGGATGCCAGGAAACCGGGAAAAATAAATAAATATGGCTGCCTCCATATACCTTTCACTTCAAGTGCCCTTTAACATGAAGATGATAATGAATTTGAATTTGATAGACTGCTCCAACAGACATCTGCTGAATAAGATCTAGTATGAGCTTATGAGATACAGCACTAATATGTCACTGTTTTGCACCACTCACAAAAAAAGTAAATGTCTCAAGTACAAAAAGACAAACTATAAAGGTTTTACAAACGACTAAAATACACACGGTGAACGCACAGCATTCCTCTAGCCTACATGAGGTAAATATGTACAGAAACACGACGCGGACAAGGTCTGAAACGTTCCCACTCATGTTCTATAGAGGACTATTATTCCACTGTGATTGACAAGAACGGTCTTCATTCGCTGTCAAGATATTCTGTGCCATCTCACTTCTCTTCCAAGCGCTCCTGTGAGTCATGAATGACAAATCAGATGAAATACAACTGATAGGAACAGTTAAATAATGTTCCAGATTGGATTTGAATTCTTGTTTTGATTAGAGTGTGCATAATAAGTTTGATGGGTGTCTCCATTCTATTTTCTGGAGAGCAGCTGAAAAGCACTAGAGAATCAGCTCTAACAAAACAGAAGGGAAAGGGTGACACTCCTCCTACATACGCATATGCAGAGGATTAGAGAGACCAGCCAACATACCTTGATAGAGCCTATAAATAGTTTTCATTTTTTGATACAATAGCAGTTTGTTGTATCTGGCTATGTGTCCTGTACATGTTGAGATTGCTGCTTCATAATATGAAACAGCCTTTGCTTTTATTTTTATTTTGGATTACAGCTGAATGGCTAAATGAATCTGCATATTTGACATTATTAATATTACAAATATGGGTACAGTTGGAGAAAATGCATTACTGCTTTAATGAAAATCAGACACCCCAACAGATTTTTTGAGATGTGGGAGGAAACTGGATTGCCTTAAAGAAACCCATGAAAACATGGGGAGAGGATACAAACTCCATGCAGGCAGGTACCTGCAGAAATCAATTGCGTCGAGCAATCTCTACCTATAGCACTAGAGTCCCACGTTTAATTCTTGGCCAGAACTATTCCTCCAAATGTAACTTCTCCAGAGCCTGTGTGGGTCTCCTCCAGGCATTTTCGTTTCCTTCTACATTATCTTCACTGAGGAAAATTATATGGAATTTGTGTCAATGCTATATAACTTGATAATAATATCATAAACATATAGCCATGCTCCTGTGAGACTCCTGAAAAGGTGTAACCATGCGAAGACAGAATAAGGTGAGTGGTTGCATACTCCACCAAATACCCCAAACAATCTTCCCTTCTTCAAAGTGTCACCTCGTAATGTGAGAGACCTGATGGCCTCACCACATGCTGTAAATGATTTTATTTAGCTCTTTATTACACTTTAAAAAGCAGTGTGTTTGTGTTTGTAGCACTGCCATGAGGCTACCTGTGGTGGCCGTGCATTTGTGGGTGTGTTTATCACAACGTTGCCTGAATCTTTTAGGAGGTTACCATGTTTATAGAGAAGTTATAATCCATGGTTTATAGCATGTGATACATTATTTTGGGGAGTACACAGTGCAAAACATGACCTGCAAACGGTCACTGCTTTCCTATCCAATGTCAAAGTGGACCTGAACTCAGAACTCCTCTCTGCGCTAAAAGATACACAACAGAATAATAACCTTTTGAAAGGGATGACGGAGCCACCGCCGGAACACACATGGCGGCGGACTCCGCATCCCAGGGGGATTCCGCTCTGCTGCCGACGGGGGCAATAGGGCAGGCGCCGGAGTCCGTAAGTCCGACGGACTCCGCCGCCAGCTTGCTGCCCAGAAGGTTCCCCGCCCTCTCGCCGGCTCAGTGTCTCCGGGTAACGAACTTTATTGTTCCCGAAGAGGAGTCAGCTGACCAGGCGGGTCAGCTGACTCCAGCAGTGCTGGGGATTGGCTGGGCGACGCTGCTAGAGCGTTCCCCAGCATAAAAGGAGCTGTCTGTCAGTTGCTCCTTGTCTGCTGTCGTGAATACACTTGTGTTAGCGCTCAGACCTTAGCTCAGTGCCCTGGTGTTGATACTAAGGATTTCACACCTTAGTTAGGATTGTATCTGTGTTTTGACTTTGGCTATCCTTGACTACTCTCTCACCCTACGTTATTGTACCTTTGCCTATCTGATTCTTGTTGCCGACCTCTGCCTGATTTCCGATTACTCTTCTGCCTTCCATTCCTGTACTGCTGCCGTCATCTCTGTTGCTGAACCCCTGCCTGTCTGACCTTTCTCCCTTCAGTGTAACGTCTCCCACTGGAGGGTTATCTCTGAGGCTTGCCTCTCTGAGACGCCTGCCCCAAGCAGACGATTACTGCTAGGGGTCGAGATTCCTCACTCTGCCTGGTTAGAGGATCTCACGCACGGGGTTCCCATTCAGAGGTAACCAAACCTCTGAGGAATTGCCATGTGGTGGATATTTCCACACTTCCGTGATTTATATTACTGTCTTTATTGTTCTTTTGCTGGTGCCCAGAGGTTAGCAATATACCGGATTATCGGTGATACTGCAGATCATCAATAATCGGGTATATATCTGCATTCTTGGTGATACTGCAGATTGCCAATAATCAGATTCTCTCTGCGTGCTGACACCGATCGTTACACCTTTAAGCAAAAAACATTTCTTTGTTACAGCTGATACAAATCCTAAAATAAATATGCACAGTTTCTACTTCCTGATTCATGGAAGTAGACATATTATTAATAGTCAGTGCTTTCAAATGGGCGTATCTGCTTATCAGCCATAGCCAGTCATGTGACACAGGGGGGATCAAATTACAACTTGTGATTAGACACAAATGAGGGGGAATTAAAAAGGCTAAACTCTCTAAATACATTCAGGTTGCATTTCTCTAAGATTTCCTTCTGTCCTGAGCAAGAGTTCAGGTTTACTTAAAGACTTTTATCCCTTGCTCAGCAGCAGTGGCTGCTGTCACAAATGGGGTTCTTTGGAACCCCTGCAAATCATTATAGTGGAATTAAAATCCAACGATAAACACTGTTAGGCTTCAGTTTCTGTGTGGACAATGATATGCTCAGGGGAAAGGAAAGAGCACAAAAGGCATGACAAGGGCAGGCAGAGATGTGGCATGTGTGTGTGTGTGGGGGGGGGGGGGGGGGGGGGGGGAAGGGAGGGGGGGCATTGTAGGGGTTGGAATGGGAATGACTACGTTTCCAAACCAGAAAATGTAGCCAAACTCCTAGGATTCACTCGGCTCAGCAGAACCTAGTCAGCAAAAGCAACCTGTGCTGCTTCATTGTAAAGCCCCATACACGCACTCAATTGATGTCGCCTGACGGGATCGGGCCTTAAACGCTCAGGCAACATTGCAGGACTGAGGCTGTGCAGATACGTCATAAGCCAACAATGTGTACTGCTCTATGCGGGAGGGCTTAGAGGTGCAGTAGTGACATCACTTTGTGGGTGGGGTGAGGAGGGAGAACAATGTTCTCAGTCATCGATAAGACGAAGTGATGTGCCAGGACAAAACACTGGCAGTCAAGAGGGGTTGGTGGCTACCATACACATGCTGGATTCTCAGCAGAGGTGGTTGTTATCAGCCACTTCAGCTGAGTTTCAGCTGGTGTATGTATGGAGCCTCAGACTGGCTGTATTCTATATACCTTTACTGTCAGGCAGGGAGGCAATGACCCACTACATGGGTACTAACAACACTATTAGAATGAGCGGCTTACTGTTGTATTGTGATAGATGGTGAGAGAGGAGCAAAAGCAGGTTATTTTCAAGAATTGCTCTTTGGTTTCCAATCAAAAGACTGACTGCCGGTGAACTGATCACATGATCTCAGATAAAAGAGAAGATAAATATATTCCGGTAGTAGCGCTGATTGCCTCTGCCTGGGTATCAGCCCCCTAAGCTTATTTGGGCGCACATAAATGCCAGAACTTGAAGTAAGTAATTTGCACTGCTACAAAACAGATGGACTGAAGTCTCCAATAGACTGATCTAGTTTTTGGTAAAGATGATAAACAGCAATGTCAGCTGGTCCAGTCTGAGGTAATCAGTCTTTGCAGTGGCACCTGTGCTATTCTGTAACAAACATCACATAATATTTGATGTATAAACCAAAATGGCACAAGCCTGGAGCAAACATTGTATTTCTCCTGTTTATGCAACAAAATGTAAGAACAAAACTCATAGGTCTTTAGATACACAAGTTTTCACCACCTGGGATCTCTTCATATAACTTTTCCTTACGGCCACAACAATGGCAGCTGTTACAGACTTGCACATGGTGGGATTTATATTTAGTAAACTTTTAATAGTCAGTGCATCCAAAGTTTATAATTTACCTCATCTCATCCTCATCTCTAGTGAGGAATGAGTGCTGGTTTTGAATTCTGATGCTATCAGACAGCTTTTAAAGAGGAACTGTTGCGAAAATCTTAAAATTTAAAACACATACAAATAAGAAGTTGATTTCTGACAAAATCCTCATACAATAATTTGCTGGTGAGCACTGCAGCCTTGGCCTGCAGAAGCTCTGTAGCAGTGGATGGAAATCTTATAATAAATTCTAGAAGTGACACTAGTAGTTGCTCGTGGGCTGGCAACCTGGCTGCTTTAGTGTAGGAATGGGTTTTCTAGCCTGATTGCAGATTGTCCCCGACCTATGAACGACCTGCCGATAGGAACGGCATGGATTCTCTGTTGCCATGGGAACAAGTCAAAAAACATTTTTTCAAATTGGACTTGTAGTTTTTGAGAAAATCGATTTTAAAAAATTCAAAGAAAAAATGGCTTTTTAACTTGTATAAGAAGGCAGGGATGAGACAGAGGGGGGCACAGAGGAGGTACAGGGGGCAGAGATAGCACAGTGTTCCAACTTATGAACAGATTCAGGTTAAGAACGAACCTACAGTCCCTATCTCGTTCGTTAACCGGGACTACCTGTACAATACTTCACTGGTATAATAAAGTTGTGTGTCTTTGTAGAAGAAAAACATAGCTACTTGTCCTTGATCCAGCTCGCAGTCTTGCACCTATCTAAACATGCCTAGAATCGCTCTGAAATCTGCTTCAAAAACCTCTAGCGTTTTGCGGATCTGCTAGAGGTTTTTGGTGTGCACTGGCCCTTAATGCAGATGAGTTATTAATGGAAAGTAAACCCATAACTGCAGAGCTTCAAACAAATTATTTTCTAGATCTTCAAAGAACCAACACTACTGACATGGCAGGTACGCTTTTTTTGCAACAAATGTTTTTTTGCAGAAAAGCTGTTGCTTGTCTTAAATATAAATCAAAGTTATTACTCACTGAGAGACATGGCAACTAGAAAGCTAGTGATAGTTGCTGATCTGTGAAATGGGATAAGGTACCTTTGCTCACTCTGCAGTTGGTATGGCTTCTTTAACCTCATTTTGCAGTTTTTCTAGTTGATGGAAGTCTATTCAGTTTCAGTATTTTTTTTCTAATTTGTCAGATTTTAACTGCCTACTTTTTTTTCGCAATAGTGGTCCTTTAACATGTTTGGACAACATCAGTAGTTCCAGTCCTTATATGTGTCACTTGGCGGCCAATGGACCATCACTTCAATTATTATAATCGAACCGGATAAAAATCAGTGCTGCCAAGTGCATGCTCGATCAATGATGAAACCAATTTCAGGCAAAAATTGGTCACATGAATCGGTCAGACATGCTGCAAGATGTAGGGCCAACTTGCTCGATTGGGTGCGTGGTGGTAACAGCGAGAGATATTGGAGATTAATAATGAACGTGATTAAACCCCCAACGATATCTCCCCTAATGTTCAAGAGAAGTAGTCTGAAAAGCTCACATAGACTGCCTTTGAGTCCTGTCGTGCAGTATCTGACATTCACACAGGAGACTCAGCAAGCCAGTTAACAAATACTCAATAATGCAAAGGTGTTGATGTACAATGCACTAAACTTTGTGAACGGCACATTATGATATATTTCACACATTGGCCCTTATTCAAATCATTTTTTCTCTTCTTAAAGAGAATCTGTATTGTTAAAATCGCACAAAAGTAAACATACCAGTGTGTTAGGGGACATCTCCTATTACCCTCTGTCACAATTTCGCCGCTCCCCGCCACATTAAAAGTAGTCAAAAACAGTTTTAAAAAGTTTGTTTATAAACAAACAAAATGGCCACCAAAACAGGAAGTAGATTGATGTACAATATGTCCACACATAGAAAATACATCCATACACAAGCAGACTGTATACAGCTTTCCTTTTGAATCTCAAAAGATCATTTGTGTGTGTACCTTCTGTCCCCTTCTTCTCTCATGCACTGAACATTACAGGCTTCCTGCAGACAGCTCTGCCTGTGCCTGTGTTTGTAATTCCTCAGTATGTGTCAGCCAGCTACTTTCACAGCCTAACAGAGGATTTTTATCCAGCTCTCTTCTATCACTGATAAGATAGCAGAGAAGCTGCAGGCTTATGTAAATAAAACACACACTGGAGTGTGCATAGAGGAACAGACCAGCACTGAAGAACTTGGCAGCCTTCCAGACACAGGCCGACAAGTCTGACAAGGGAAAGATACATTGATTTATTACATAGACCTTGATAGTACAAAGTGCTGCAGTGAGCCAGAACAGATTAGAATAGGTTTAGGAACTTGTAGCATGGTAGAAAAAACGATGTAATTTTTGTTACAGAGTCACTTTAAGGCTGCCATACACTGTTCGATTGCCACCAGATCGACCAGCAGATAGATCGCTCCGTGATCGAATCTGATCAAAGAGGGATCTATTGGCTGCCGTACTGCAAACAGATTTTGAATCGTTTTCACTAAGAAACAGATTTACAATCTGTGGAGCTGCCGCCTCCGCCGGCGAGAGTCCCCCTGGTCTCCGCCGTCTCTTCTCCGCTCTGGGCTCCAGCTTCACTTTACTTCCTGTCGGGGGAAGTTTAAACAGTAGAGGGTGCTCTACTGTTTAAACTTACTGTCGGGACAGGAAGTAAGTGAAGCCAGCCGGAGCGCAGCACGAAGAAGTGACCGCGGGGACACGCACCGGCGGAACAGGTAATGTATTGCCGCTAGCGTCGGTCATCGGACATTCGAACACCGCTATCGATGCACTCCCGAAGCGCCAGCGATCTAGCGAAATCTTCTGCACGGGGACGATCGATTTCAGACGGAAATCGATCGTTCGGTCAGGGTTTGCGCAACGATTTCACAGCAGATTCGATCACAGTGATCTAATCTGCTGTATATCGGCAGGAAAATCAGGGTGAGTAAAACATGATATTACCTATCTATTCTAATTAACATAAGTAATGTAACTTAATGACAATTTGTTTAGGCTGAAGTTCCCCTTTAAGTGTATGGGCCACTTTAGTTCTTTCCTAGGTGATATTTTTACACCTTATCAATAGAAATGCCATTTACCACTTTCCTACCACAGGTCATTTCCCCTTAAAAACCAGAGCAATTTTCACGCCTCCCATTCATTTGTCAATAACTTTATCGCTACTTATCACACCGCATTGATCTACTGTGTTTTTTTTGCCACAAATTAGGCTTTGGGTGGTACTTTTTACTAAGAATTATTTTATTTTTTATGCATGGCAAAAAGAATAAGAAAAAATTGAAAAAAAAATATTATTTCTCAGGTTTCAGCCATTATAGTTTTTATAATGAAAAGTGCTACTGTATATAAAACTCACATTTTATTTGCCCATTTGTCTTTGTTATTACAACATTTAAATTATGTCCCTAGTACAATGTAGGGATGCTCAAATCCAGTGAATCCCTATAGTTGCTATCCGTATTTCACCCAGATACCTGTGTGGGGTGGGCGGGGGGGTCAAGCTTATCTGTCTGAAGTCTTCTTCGGTCCGTCCCTCGGCGCCTCCCACGATGCGTTCCACGTGACGGTCACGTGAGTACAAACACTTCCTCCTTCCGGGTTGAAGGAGTAAGTGTTTGTAGTCACGTGATGCACGTGGACCGCATCGTGGGAGGCGCCATGGGAGGCACCCAATTGAGGTTATTTAGCACCTATGTGCCTTTAACTGTGAGCGCGGATTTTTGTAAAGAGTTATGTATTTATTGTCTATCACAGCAATAGTGTGAACGCAACCCACATCTTATAGTGTGTGTTTTTATATTCCTAAGCGCATGTTTTATTTTTAGTACTATAGAATATAGATTGTTAGTGCTTTTCAGTGGTGCTGTTTTTTTTTGTTTTTGTTTTTTTTACTTTTTCTGGGAAAAATTGTGTTCTATATCAGTGTTTTTCAACCAGTGTTCCGCGGCACACTAGTGTGCCGCGGAACGTTGCCTGGTGTGCCGTCCTCTTCTCCCCCCCCCCCCCCCGGCCCGTCTCCGCGGCCGTAGCTGTTATTACCTTAGCAGCGGCCGCTCTCCCCTCTCCGGCGCATGTGTTTATTTTGCAGCGTATCTCCGGCTGCTCTGTGTGATGCGGAAGGAGGCAGGGCTCGGTTACCATAGTAAAAGCGATACATATCGCCGTTACAGGAAGCCGCTGCCCTGCCTCATTCCGCATCACACAGAGCAGCCGGAGATACGCTGCTAGAATAAACACATGCGCCGGAGAGGGGAGAGCGGCAGCTGTTAAGGTAATAACAGCGGCGGCCGCGGGGACGGGCGGGAGGGCACTATACTGGCTATACTGGGGCACTATTCTGGGGCACTATACTAGCTATACTGGGGCACTATTCTGGCTATACTGGGGCACTATACTAGCTATACTGGGGCACTATACTGGCTATACTGGGGCACTATACTGGCTATACTGGGGGGCTATACTGGGGCACTATACTAGCTATACTGGGGAGCTATACTGGGGCACTATACTGGGGCACTATGCTGGCTATACTGGGGCACTATACTAGCTATACTGGGGCACTATACTGGCTATACTGGGGCACTATTCTGGCTATACTGGGGCACTATACTAGCTATACTGGGGCACTATACTAGCTATACTGGGGGGCTATACTGGGGCACTATGCTGGCTATACTGGGGCACTATACTAGCTATACTGGGGCACTATACTGGGGCACTATACTGGCTATACTGGGGCACTATACTAGCTATACTGGGGCACTATACTAGCTATACTGGGGCGCTATACTAGCTATACTGGGGGGCTATACTGGGGCACTATGCTGGCTATACTGGGGCACTATACTGGCTATACTGGGGCACTATACTGGCTATACTGGGGCACTATACTGGCTATACTGGGGCACTATACTAGCTATACTGGGGCACTATTCTGGCTATACTGGGGCACTATTCTGGCTATACTGGGGCACTATTCTGGCTATACTGGGGAACTATACTAGCTATACTGGGGGGCTATACTGTGGCACTATACTGGGGCACTATATTAGCTATACTGGGGGGCTATACTGGGGCACTATGCTGGCTATACTGGGGCACTATACTAGCTATACTGGGGCACTATTCAGGCTATACTGGGGCACTATACTAGCTATACTGAGGCAACTAAACTCCCTACACTGGGGCAACTATGCTAGCTATGCAGCCGCACCCCAGCCCCCTCCCCCCCCATAGCCTGCTGCGCACGGCACTGTCCACTAGGTCGCGCAAACAACCGGGGGTCGCGCAAACAACCGGGGGGCGCATCCCCGAACCCCCCCCCCCCCCCCGCGCGCCGTTCCCCGGAGAAAAATGTGGTCAGACAGTGTTCACAGGGCCGGAAAAGGTTGGGAACCACTGTTCTATATAATACTGGGTCCATATCATACTTAAACAGGTACTGGTTCAGATCCTTCTCTTTTGCCAAACTAAAAAAATTGTTTAGAAATTTGGATTGATGGCACAATCATTTGTTGTTGGATTGATGGCACAATCATTTGTTGTCATTCGGCACCATTAACATTATCCGATTCTATTGATTGTGTAGTCAATTATTTGGGAAATTGATATGTTAAAAGGCAACTTTGACCGCAGGGTGAACATAAAAACATTTTTCTTAAAGGGACTCTAAGCAGAAGACAAAAATGCCAAACTGAACATACATGGGGCTTCCTACAGCCTCCCATAGTATGTGAGGTTGCACCGCTGACAGCTCAGTTAATGTGTGCCTTCGTCTCAAGTCTTGCCAACAGCACATGCGCGGCCCATCCGCGCACCCATCTCGCTTGTCCAGCCATCGCCTTAAGCAAACTGCGCACGTGCAGTTTATTGTTTCGAGAACAGGGCATGTGCAGAATGCTAAAAGTGGATCTGCATCCAGAAATTAAAAAACCCGTCAGCGCAGCTATTTGCGCCAGGCGCCAGAAGTGGAGTGATGCAGAGGCTTCTGGACTGCTTCGTGGCTCGAGACTACGCAGGTAAATATAACTTTTCTTTACAGCTGCGCTGACAGGTTTTTGATTTTTGGATGGAGATCCACTTTAAGGTGATGGGCATGTGGACAGGCCACGCATGAGCAGTTGCACAAGGCTCCAAGCGAAGTTGCGTACTAACAGAGCCGACCAGGAGTCGAAAGGAGGGAACACAGAGGATGCCGAGGAACTTCACAGGCTACAGAGGGTCTGGAAGCCCCAGGTAAGTAAAGTTAAGCGGTTTTCTTCTGTTCAGGTCCCTTTAATGAATTTTTTTAAGAAATGGCTCTGCAAACTAGCAGCCATCCCAGCTTCAAAACTTCAAAAGAAATTGTTAATTGGTTATTGACAGAAACCTTAAAGGGATACTGTAAGGGGTCGGGGGAAAATGAGCTGAACTTACCCGGGGCTTCTAATGGTCCCCCGCAGACATCCTGTGCCCGCGCAGCCGCTCACCGATGCTCCGGCCCCGCCTCCGGTTCACTTCTGGAATTTCTGACTTTAAAGTCAGAAAACCACTGCGCCTGCGTTGCCGTGTCCTCGATCCCGCTGAAGTCATCAAGAGCGCACAGCGCAGGCCCAGTATGGTCTGTGTCTGTGCAGTACACTCCTGGTGACATCAGCGGGAGCGAGGACACGGCAACGTAGGCGCAGTGGTTTTCTGACTTTAAAGTCAGAAATTCCAGAAGTGAACCGGAGGCGGGGCCGGAGCATTGGGGAGTGGCTGCGCCAACACAGGATGTCTGCGAGGGACCATTAGAAGCCCCGGGTAAGTTCAGCTCATTTTCCCCCGACCCCCCTACAGTATCCCTTTAATATCTCCAACAGAAACTATTTCTGGCAGTTTTTGTTTCATCTATTATAGACAGTACACATGAATGCAGCAGAAACCATACATCCTATGCTTGGCTGTAAGTGCAGATGTACTGCCACCCTATGTATCTAGAAAGAATGGCTGAAAGGGTGGCTGAATACTGTATATGCCTTGAGGAGACAGAAGCCGGTGTTCTGGTCCCCTCACTGCAGCATATTAACTAACAGATTTGTGCAGCTCAAAATACCAGTCATCCAAATGTGAGCTCATCCTCAGAAGGCTGGCTCTGGATCCACAAGACCAAGCTCTCCATCCTACGCATCTCTTCTCATAAAGGCAACAAGGAAAAAAAAAAAAGTTCTGACATTGCACAGAGAACATAAAGTGCCACGGGCTCATATATGGAAATGTTTTCTTTGCATTAATAGTATATAATAACCTCATTTTAAATAGAAAATCCTTTACAGCTTTATACAAAAAAAAAAGGAAAGAAAAGAAAAGAAAAAATCATGTTGCAGTACAATTAACAGAAGCTTCAACAAATAGGAGTGTGTTTAAATGATATGTAAAATAACATAATTGATAAAACAATGAATAAAATAGATTATTTTTTTACATTTATAAATTATTTAGTCAGTGTTTGCCCACTGTAAAATCTTTCCTCTCCCTGATTTATATTCAGAAATTTATCATTGTTATGACATCTTTAGTTCTGACAGGTGATCCGTATGGAATGTTTGTTACTAAGAGTTCTATGCACAGAGGGAGATATTGCTTGCTTGGCAGATAAAAAAAACTGTCATTTCCCACAATGCAACAAGGTTCATGACATCATACTGTCGGAGGGGTTTCACCCCAAAATCAGCCACACAGACCCCCGATGATCTAATCGAGATAAAGGTTCATGGGAAAGGGGCCATCAGCTACTGATTAGGATGCAGTTCAACCCTTGGTTAAAGTTCATCCTTAAACAAAAGACATAGACAAATGCCCTGCAATACTAAATAAAAAGTAATACCATTTCAGGCTAGTTGATGTATATCCGAGGCAAATAAAATGTATAAAAAATAGATACCTACCTAAGAAGGTAAAAGCCTCTGGATCCTGCAGAGGCTTCCCACGTCCTCCTGGCCACCACACACGGACGTCCGAAAAAAATCTGTCAAGAGCCTGTTGCGCAGATGTACTACGGTCGCGCTTGTGCATGAAGAGGAGCGTGGTTGTCTGCTTTTTTGGTCCGAGGTTCACCTCAGGTTTACTATATCCCTAAAATCACCCTGTAGTGTGAGGCATATGAAGGCTGACATGTATTTCTGTTTAAACAATGCATCTTACCTGGCTACCTCATCTTATTCTGGTTTTAGCAGTGTCTGAATCACACACCTGAAAAGCAGGTGGGTAGTGAAGTCAAACATTAGGGCTTGCTCACTGATTGCAAGTGCATGAGTTTTAGGCTGCTTTCACAGTGAGATGTTACAGGCGCACATTAGTGCAGCCTGTAACCGTCCCCAACGCACAGCAATGTAACTGCAATGGGCTGTTCACAGTGCCCACGTTGCGTTATATTGTAACGCTGCACGTCAATCTAAAGTGCAGCATGCTACGGCGTTCCACTCACGTGGTCTCCACCAGCGCATGCGTACCATAGTACGCATCACAGACGCATCAAAGAGCCGCTTAACGCGGCCCTTTGCTAACGTCCTCTGCCACCACCACCATGCGTTGCGTTAGGTGCACGTTATGCGACCTTAACGTAGCACCTAACGCAACGTTTTAGTGTGTAAGTAGCCTAAGTGTTCGTACTTATGTACTTGCATGTGTTATGTTTAAAAAAAAAAAAAATGTACTGCTGCACACATTTTTTTGCCAGTGGGAATAGGGTTGAATCTAAATGCCTATGTGACCCTCTGAAAAAGAAACAAATATCCATATTTACGTGCATTTATGTGCTTTTTTTTTAAATGAAAAAGCACTTAGAACGTATCTGCTTACTTGTTTTAGGTCACTGGTTACAAGTATTAGGGCCCACTTCAAGGTCTGATTATCGCGAGATGGGCAAAACAGAATCATCCACAAAAAAACCATCTATTAAAATACTTTGAAGTGCAGCTTCCAAAGCAGAAGGAAAATATGTTATAATTATCATCATAAATCTAGAACATTGGTGGAAAATGTAAAAATGCTGCCAAAATGATACCATTTAATGATTAACCTGAAAACAAAAATTACTTAAAAATGCGACAGTTCAAACCTCTAGTGCTTCTTCGCTGGAAATATTCCCAGATAAAAAGCTGGAATAGCTCAGTCCATAATATATACACACACTGATCAAAGCTACTGCATACAGATAAAATGCAAATGCTAAGATTACGTGTGTGTACGAGCTTCAAAAGGTAATGAATGGCATATAGTCAGGAGAGCCCACTACAGAGTTCACTTCAGTGCAATCAAGTGACATCTGGGCTCATGAATCCAAATCCCAGACGCAGGGCTGTCCTCCGTGCATTCACAATTTCAATAAACTTATATTCCAGCATCTATTTTCTGTCATTCAGGTTGAAAAGTTACCTTTCCATGAGATGTCATGGAACAAAATAATATTCCTTGCTTCCGATGGTAATAATTCCAAACAACAAGGGGCAAGTCTTCAGCTACAGCACATATCTACTATCGATCAAATGTGGGTACAGTTAAATCAAGACATTAATCAACATGGTGCCCAAAATAATCACAAATGATCATTTCATGCAATACAACTAATATTTTTACTTGGCTCTAGCATGACAGATCCATGGAAATAATTTGTGGAGCTGTGCATCTTGAACTGTTAACATATAGTACAGACATAATAGGTTTCCATGCTACTAAATACTATTACAGCAAGGTATGGATTCCATGCTATTAGATACTATCACCGCAAGGTATGGCTTCCATGTTACTAGATACTATTACAGCAAGGTATGGCTTCCATGCTACTAGATACTATCACTGCAAGGTATGGCTTCTATGCTACTAGATACTATCACCGCAAGGTATAGCTTCCATGCTACTAGATACTATCACCGCAAGGTATGGCTTCCATGCTACTAGATACTATCACTGCAAGGTATGGCTTCCATGCTACTAGATACTATCACCGCAAGGTATGGCTTCCATGCTACTAGATACTATCACCGCAAGGTATGGCTTCAATGCTACTAGATACTATCACTGCAATGTATGGCTTCCATGCTACTAGATACTATCACCGCAAGGCATGGTTTCCATGCTACTAGATACTATCACCGCAAGGTATAGCTTCCATGCTATTAGATACCATCACCGCAAGGTATGGCTTCCATGTTACTATATTCTATCACTGCAAGGTATGGCTTCCATGCTACTAGATACTATCACCACAAGGTATGGCTTCTATGCTACTAGATACTATCACCGCAAGGTATAGCTTCCATGCTACTAGATACTATCACCGCAAGGTATGGCTTCCATGCTACTAGATACTATCACTGCAAGGTATGGTTTCCATGCTACTAGATACTATCACCGCAAGGTATAGCTTCTATGCTACTAGATACTATCACCGCAAGGTATGGCTTCCATGCTACTAGATACTATCACTGCAAGGTATGGCTTCCATGCTACTAGATACTATGACCGCAAGGTATGGCTTCCATGCTATTAGATACTATCACAGCAAGGTATGGCTTCCATGTTATTAGATACTATCACAGAAAGGTATGGCTTCCATGTTATTAGATACTATCACCGCAAGGTATGGCTTCCATGCTACTAGATACTATCACCGCAAGGTATAGCTTCCATGCTACTAGATACTATCACCGCAAGGTATGGGTTCCATGCTACTAGATACTATCACTGCAAGGTATAGCTTCCATGCTACTAGATACTATCACTGCAAGGTATAGCTTCCATGCTACTAGATACTATCACAGCAAGGTATGGCTTCCATGCCACTGAAAACTGTCACAGCAAGGTATGGTTTCCATCCATGCTACTAGATACTATAACAAGAGAATGTTCCCATGCTACTAGAAACTATATCAAGCAAGGTATGGTTTCCATGCTACTATATCAGGGGTGGGCAAACTTTTCTTTGATCGGGCCACATTCCTCTAGAATGCGTCCCGCATCAACAGTGTCCGTCTCCCTCCCTTCAGAGAAAGCATACACGGGGAAAGATTGAGTGTTAACTCACCCAATCACAATATCCAGTGACAATCTACATGGCAATGGCGGCATCACGCTGTGGACAGGTCACATGACTCCAGCATTGACATGGGGATCGCCGCTGGATAGTGCGATTGGGCAAGTTTTTCCCTTGACATGCGCTGCACAAATTTTCGAACAGACAGCGGGAGGGAGAAGGGAATAGGAGTGAAATACCGCCCTCTATGGCTGGGCCAGCTTCATAGCGGACATAGTTTGCCCAGCCATGTACTAGATTCTATCACAGCAAGGTAAGGTTTCCATGTTCCTAGATACTATCACAGCAAGGTGTGATTTCCATGCTATTACAGCAAAGTATGGCTTCCATGCTACTAGAAACCATCAAAGCAAGGTGTGGTTTGCAGGCTACTAGAAACCATGAAAGCAAGGTGTGGTTTCCATGCTACTAGATCAAGCATGGGCAAACTTGGCCCTCCAGCTGTTAAGGAACTACAAGTCCCACAAGGCATTGCAGGAGTCCGACAGCCACAGTCATGACTCCTAAAGGCAAATGCATTGTGGGACTTGTAGTTCTGTAACAGCTGGAGGGCCGAGTTTGCCCATGCTTGTACTAGATACTATCACAGCAAGTTATAGACACATATCAGGATGAAGTCATGGTGAGAAATAGAATTTGGTAACTTTACTGCGATGAGGAGAAACATTCTGTTTGGCCAAATTTACAGCGAGAAATGGGATCTATAAGTTTGCCAAGCAGGTCCATGTAATTGCCCATCGTGCACATAACAACAGTCACCAACTATTATTATATCCTGATATGATTCAAAGAAGACTGCAGTGATTGCCAATTGATAGCAAAATCATGGATTTCAAAAGAAAATATTTATTTTTTCTCTAAAGGGATCCTTAACTGAGAGTGATATGGATTTTAAACAATACCAGTTGCCTGGCAGTCCTGCTGATCTCCTTGGCTGCAGTAGTTGCTGAATCACACACCTGAAACAAGCAGGCAGCTAATCCAGTCTTGGATCAGAAGGAGAGTCAGGCAACTGGTATTATTTTTAAAGGAAACATCCACATCTTCTCAGTTTAGGTTCCCTTTAACCACTTGCCGACCGCCCACTGCACAGGGGCGGCCGTAAAGTGGATCCCGCAAGGACCGCCACATGCACAGAGGCGGCGGTCCTTGTACGGGCATGGGCAGAGCAATCGCGTCATCCGTGACGCGATCCTCCGCCGGGGATCGATGGCCGGGGATTTAGCCTCCAGCTCGCCGGCCACTTAGCAGCGCCGGCGGGCGGAGGAATACAGAATTCCGCCGATCATTGTGTATAATAGGCTTTGTAATGTATACAAAGCCTATTATACAGGCTGCCTCCTGCCCTGGTGGTCCCAGTGTCCGAGGGACCACCAGGGCAGGCTGCAGCCACCCTAGTCTGCACCCAAGCACACTGATTCCCCCCCCTGCCCCCTGATCTCCCACAGCACCCCTCAGACCCCCCCACTGCCCACCCCCCAGACCCCATGTATTCACCCAATCACCCCCCTAATCACCCATCAATCACTCCCTGTCACTATCTGTCGACACTATTTTTTTATTCCCTAAACTGCCCCATGCTCCCTCCTGATCACCCCCCCCCCTACCCCTCAGATTCTCCCCCTCCCCCCCCCCCTCCCCCCTGTGTACTGTATGCCTCTATTCCCCCTGTAATAACCCACTGATCACCTGTCAATCACCTGTCAATCGCCCATCAATCGACCCCTGTCACTGCCACCCATCACTCTAAACTGCCCCTTGCGGGCACCCAATCACCCGCCTACACACTCAGATTGCCATCAGACCCCCCCCCCTTATTAATTCGCCAGTGCATTATTTACATCTGTTCTTTCCTGTAATAACCCACTGATCACCTGTCAATGACCTGTCAATCACCCATCAATCACCCCCTGTCACTGCCACCCATCAATCAGCCCCTGTCACTGCTACCCATCAGATTAGACCCCTATCTGCCCCTAGGGCACTCAATCACCCGCCCACACCCTCAGACCCCAGCCTTGATCACCTCGCCAGTGCATTGCTTGCATCTATTCCCCCCTCTAATCACACCTTGAGACACCCATTAATCACCTCATGTCACCCCCTAGCACACCTACCCATCAGATCAGGCCCTAATTTGCCCCGTGTGGGCTCCTGATCACTCGGCCAAACCTTCAGATCCCCCTTCGCCCCCTCATAGACCACCTGTCATCAAAATTTGCAGATGATTATACCCCTGAACAGTCATTTTGAGACATTTGGTTTCCAGACTACTCACGATTTTGGGCCCGTAAAATACCAGGGCGGTATAGGAACCCCACAAGTGACCCCATTTTAGAAAAAAAAGACACCCCAAGGTATTCTGTTAGGTGTATGACGAGTTCATAGAAGATTTTATTTTTTGTCAAAAGTTAGCGGAAATTGATTTTTATTGTTTTTTTTTTTCCACAAAGTGTCATTTTTCACTAACTTGTGACAAAAAATAAAAATCTTCTATGAACTCGCCATACACCTAACGGAATACCTTGGGGTGTCTTCTTTCTAAAATGGGGTCACTTGTGGGGTTTCTATACTGCTCTGGCATTTTAGTGGCCCTAAACCGTGAGGAGTAGTCTAGAAAACAAATGCCTCAAAATGACCTGTGAATAGGACGTTGGGCCCCTTAGTGCACCTTGGCTGCAAAAAAGTGTCACACGTGGTATCGCCGTACTCAGGAGAAGTAGTATAATGTGTTTTAGGGTGTATTTTTACACATACCCATGCTGGGTGGGAGAAATCTCTCTGTAAATGGACAATTGTGTGTAAAAAAAAAATCAAACAATTGTCATTTACAGAGATATTTCTCCCACCCAGCATGGGTATGTGTAAGAATACACCACAAAACACATTATACTACTTCTCCTGAGTACGTCGGTACCACATGTGTGGCACTTTTTTACACCCCAAGTACGCTAAGGGGCCCAAAGTCCAATGAGTACCTCTAGGATTTCACAGGTCATTTTGCGACATTTGGTTTCAAGACTACTCCTCACGGTTTAGGGCCCCTAAAATGCCAGGGCAGTATAGGAACCCCACAAATGACCCCATTCTAGAAAGAAGACACCCAAAGGTATTCCGTTAGGAGTATGGTGAGTTCATAGAAGATTTTATTTTTTGTCACAAGTTAGCAGAAAATGACACTTTGTGAAAAAAAACAATTAAAATCAATTTCCGCTAACTTGTGACAAAAAATAAAATCTTCTATGAACTCACCATACTCCTAACGGAATACCTTGGGGTGTCTTCTTTCTAAAATGGGGTCATTAGTGGGGTTCCTATACTGCCCTGGCATTTTAGGGGCCCTAAACCGTGAGGAGTAGCCTTGAAACAAAAATGACCTGTGAAATCCTAAAGGTACTCATTGGACTTTGGGCCCCTTAGCGCAGTTAGGGTGCAAAAAAGTGCCACACATGTGCTATCGCCGTACTCAGGAGAAGTAGTATAATGTGTTTTAGGGTGTATTTTTACACATACCCATGCTGGGTGGGAGAAATATCTCTATAAATGGACAATTGTGTGAAAAAAAAAATCAAACAATTGTCATTTACAGAGATATTTCTCCCACGCAGCATGGGTATGTGTAAAAATACACCCCAAAACACATTATACTACTTCTCCTGAGTACGGCAATACCACATGTGTGGCACTTTTGCTGCAGCCTAACTGCGCTAAGGGGCCCAAAGTCCAATGAGCACCTTTAGGCTCTACACGGGTGCTCACAAATTAGCACCCCCCAAAATGCGAGGACAGTAAACACACCCCACAAATGACCCCATTTTGGAAAGTAGACACTTCAAGGTATTCAGAGAGGGGCATGGTAAGTCCGTGGCAGATTTCATTTTTTTTTTTGTCACAAGTTAGCAGAAATGGAAACTTTTTTTTTTCTTGTCACAAACTGTCATTTTCCGCTAACTTGTGACAAAAAAGACAAACTTACTTGTGGTAACGTCTTTTCCAGGAGTCGGAAGGACAGCAACCCTGAGACTTGTCTCCTTCCATTTTAGATTGGACAGGACGCTAGTTAAAAAATTAACATAATGAGATTAGGCAGGAACAGGCATCATATATAAGGCAGCATTCCCTTACCCTCCTCAGTAATAAAAAAAAAGACTTCACACAGAATGATGCTTCAACAAAAAATGTTTTAATATTATTCGGGTGGGTAGCTAGGGTGCTGTCCTTCCGACTCCTGGAAAAGACGTTACCACAAGTAAGTTTGTCTTTCCAGGACGTCTCAGGGCAGCAACCCTGAGAAGATAAAACAAGAAAACTTTATTAGGGAGGGATTACAGCCTGCAACACACGTCTACCAAAACATAAATCAGAATTGGATGATAAGTCCAGTCTATAATGTTTAACGAACGTATTGTGGCTTGACCAGGTAGCCGCTTTACATATCTGCTCTATAGAAGCTCCTGCCCTCTCTGCCCATGATGTTGACACAGCTCTAGTCGAATGTGCTTTCACCGGTCCAGATAATTGCTTTCCCCTGTTGGATGTAGGATAATGCAATGGCCTGTCTGATCCATCTTGCTATGGATGATTTAGAGGCCTGTTTGCCACGACATTTCCCGGCAAAGAGAATCAACTTGGACTTCCTCCACGATTTAGATCGTTGAATATACTGTAGTAAACACCTCCTCACATCTAGACAGTGCATCTTTTCCTCTTTATGATTTGATGGGTTACTGCAGAAAGTTGATAACAGGATCTCCTGCGATGTATGAAATTTGGATACAATCTTTGGTAGAAAAGAGATGTCTAAGCGAAGAGTCACTCTATCTTCGGAAATGCTACAGTATGGTTCATTGATAGATAACGCCTGTAACTCTCCCACTCTTCGTGCCGAAGTTATGGCTAGAAGAAAAGCCATTTTCAAGGTGAGATGTTTTTCTGAGATTTCCGAGATTGGTTCGAAAGGAGGCTCACATAGAGCTTGCAACACTGTGTTCAAGTCCCAAGTTGGTACTTTTATCTGTACTACAGGTCTTAGTCTTTTAAGTGCCCTAAAGAAGCGAACAACGTATTCCTCTTCTGACAACCTTCTCTCTAAGAAAACACTCAATGCAGCGGTCTGAACTTTCAGAGTACTAGAGCTTAGGCCTTTTTGGAATCCCTCCTGCAAGAACTCCAGCACTGAAGAAGAGAGGGCTGGGTCTTTAGTTGTAGTTGTAGACCAGTTGTTGTAGGTTTTCCAGGCTTTAGCATAAATTTGTCTTGTCACTTTTTTCCTGCTTTGAATAAGTGTTTCCGATAACCTGTTAGAGAATCCCTTCTTTTTTAATAATTGCCACTCAGGCTCCAGGCAGAAAGATGAAGGATTCCTGGATTGTGATGCAGAACCGGACCCTGGCTCAACAAGTCCGGTCGATCCGGCAGGATCAGGTGATCTGAGGCTAAACCTCGTAGCAGAGCAAACCAGGATCTCTTGGGCCAGTATGGTACCACCAAGATTGCTTGGGCCCGGTCTCGTTGAATCTTGCTCAGTACCTTTGAAATCAGTCCCAAGGGAGGAAAAAGGTAAAGATGATGATTGTTCCAACTGACTGAAAAGGCGTCCAGGACCCAGGGATTGTCCTGTGGACACAGGGAGGCGAATCGAGGACATTAGGCATTGTTCCTTCTTGCGAACATGTCCACATCTGGTGTTCCCCACCGCTGAGAGATCTGCTTGAAGACTTGGTCGTTTAGAGACCACTCGTCTTGATAGATCCTCCTCCTGCTTAGATAATCTGCTACGCAATTTAGAGTTCCCTTCAGATGAACTGCTTTCAAGGGCTTTAAATTCCTTTCTGCCCAGAATAGAATCTTCGAGGTTAGACTCCACAAAGATCTGCTCCTTGTCCCCCCCTTGACGGTTGAGGTAGGCCACTACAGTGTTGTTGTCCGTCCTAATTACAACATGAGGTTGATGGATAAGTAGGGAGAAGGCCTGAAGAGCTTCCCAAACAGCCCGCAGTTCTCTGTAGTTCGAGGATCTGCTCTGAATCAGTGTAGACCAGTGACCTTGAGCCGGTAGTTGTTCTAGATAAGCTCCCCATCCCCAGGAGCTCGCGTCTGTTGTGATTAGAGTCTGTTGAGGAAATTCCCAGAGATTTCCTGCATTCAGATGTTCGTGATCTAACCACCAGTCTAGAGACTGTTTCACTCTCCAGGGAATTGTCACTCTTTTGTCCAAAGACTTCGGGCTTCTGTCCCATTTTGATAGGATCCAGTTCTGTAAAGTCCTGGAATGCAACTGACCCCATTGTGTTGCCGGGAAGGATGCTGTCATGGTACCCAATAAAGCCATAGCCTTCCTCAGAGGTATGGTGACTGCGCTCTGATAAGAAAGAACAGAATTTAACATCAGCGAGGATTTCCGTGATGGCAGAAACAGTCTTTTACTGACAGAACATATTTCAAACCCCAAGAACTCCATGTACTGTCTGGGGAGTAGAGATGACTTCTCCCAATTATTCAACCACCTCAAATTGATCAGGAACTCATGAGTCAACTCCACTTGGAGATTTACTGAATCAAAAGATGGACCCCAGATAGGTAAGTCATCCAAATAAGCAATCACTTGAACAGAAATGTTTCAAGTTGAGGATGAATCGATAGCTTCCTTGTGGCTTCTTTACTAGGAAAACGGGAGAGTAAAAACCCTGACCTTCCTGACATTTGGGAACTTGGCGAATGACCCTCTTGGATAACAGTGACGCTACCTCTCTTTGTAGAGCTTGATTCCGAACCTGATCTCTTGGTGGGGGAGTTACAAAAAATTGCCTTGGTGGAGGGTATGAAAATTCTAGCTTGTACCCCTGGAGAATGATGTTCAATAGCCATCTGTTGTGAAAATGTTCCTGCCAGTGTTCGAAAAAGTGAGATACCCTGCCTCCCACTGGAATCCTGGCGTCATTGTTTAGGCTGTTGATTGGAAGGGGTATAGGGTAGGCCGGGCTTTGAACGCTGTGTTCTATTGGGAGGCCATCTTCTTCTGGGAGCTGATCTATTCTCTGTCTCCGTTTTACCCTGGTCATGAAAGGAACGGTTTACCCGAAAGTTACGTCTTCTGACGGGAAAGTTCTTTTTCCTGTCTGAGGATCTTTCTAAAATCTCATCTAGCTTGGAACCAAAGAGAAGATTGCCCTCACAGGGAAACACACATAGTTTTGATTTTGATGATGTATCTCCCTGCCAGGTTTTGACCCAAATGCCTTGTCTGGCCGTGTTTACTAAAGCAGAAGCCCTGGCGGTAAGGCGGACTGAATCGTCCGCAGCATCAGTTAGGTAGTTAGTGGCATGCAGAATCTTAGGAAAGGAGTTAAGTATCTCTTTCCTAGGAATCCCAGTTGCAATCTGAGTCTGTAATTCAGTCAACCAGATTTTTAGTGATCTAGAAACTGTGGTAGAAGCTATGGATGGTTTGAAGTTCAATGTGACAGCTTCCCACCCCCGCCTTAAAATATTGTCCATTTTCTTATCTATGGGATCTCTTAGGTTGCCAAAATCTTCGAACTGAAGCTCAGACCTTCTGGATACCCTGGACAAGGCCAGATCTAATTTTGGAGAGTGTCCCCAGATTTTCTGATCCTCTGGGCTATAGGGATATCTCTTTGATAAGGATTTAGGCCAGAAAGCCCTTTTTTCTGGATTATCCCATTCTTTCTTTATGATGTCTTTTAAACTGGAATGAACCGGGATAAAAGATGACTGAGTATCTGAAAGACTTTCATACATCTGGTTTAGAGGCGTCAAAGTCTTTTGTTCTTTAGTAATTCCCATCGCACAATGCATTGCTTCAATTAGTTCCTTCATAAAGTCAGTAGAAAAGGCAAACTTTAGTGGTTTTACATTTTTACCCTCAGATGCATCTATATCTGATTGGGGCAATTCTTCTAGGGAGGAAATGTCTATTTCCCCTTCTGACCCCTCAGACCTTTCTGAGTCCACCTCAATCCTCCTTCTCTTAGGTGGTCTGACAGGGGATTGGGAAGTACCAGCAATAGGGGCATCAGAGGAGAGGGTAACAGCGGGGGTACTCGAGGGGACATCAGGGTTTATAGCTGATCTCTTAATCTCCTGAATAGTTGATGACATCTCTGACCTCATCCAACCCATTAGATCTTTCAACAGGGTAGGTGACTCATCTTTAACAACTTTCTCCGTGCAAGTCTGACACAGATGTTTAGCTGAGTCCGGCATACGACTACTACATACTGCACATTTCTTTGACTTAGGTACAGATTTAGTCTCAGAAGTAGTTGATTTTTCAGGCTTATCAGTTTTATCAGACTTCGCCGGCCTATCTTGTCTGCCATGCCTTGAATCCGAGTTTACATTCTTTGGCTGAAAAAACACAGACAAAGGAAAATAGCTAAAGCCTGAACCTCCCTCATAACAACAATAGAATATATATGTATATACACATCAGGTATTAAGCCAAAACATACACATGTGACACATACCAGAGAGGGAGTGGAGCTTGTCTCCTCAGAGCCCTGGGAGCAAGAGCCTGCGGATGCCTCCATGGTCAGCCTAATAGATTGACCATGATGCCACCTTAAATAAAACAATGTGGTGCTCCGCCCAAAATAAGCTTATGCGCATGAGGTTTTACCTGATCCATGCCGCATTTCGAGCAACTAGCTTCTACAGCGGCGAAGAGCCGTTGGAGCGCACGCCGGGCTGACTTCCTGCTTCTTCCCAGCCGATCACATGACCCAGTCATGTGATCCGTGCGTCCTTTCTGGCGGAAGTTCTCCGACGGAAGTCCTCCACCTTCAGCGCGTTTGCGCACAATGCAGGGAGAGGCAGATGCGAGCGGCCAGCGTCCGGGCATGGCTCCAACTGACCAGCGCAACTCGGAAAGCGAGGCCGCCGCGGCTCCTGAAGCTCTCTCATGGGTAGCCAGCCCCTCCAGCAAACCAGCATCCTGCTGGACAGGAAAACAACTGAGGAGGGTAAGGTAATGCTGCCTTATATATGATGCCTGTTCCTGCCTAATCTCAGTATGTTAATTTTTTAACTAGCGTCCTGTCCAATCTAAAATGGAAGGAGACAAGTCTCAGGGTTGCTGTCCTGAGACGTCCTGGAAATAATATCTTCTATGAACTCACTATGCCTCTCAGTGAATACTTTGGGATGTCTTCTTTCCAAAATGGGGTCATTTGGGGGGTATTTATACTATCCTGGAATTCTAGCCCCTCATGAAACATGACAGGTGGTCAGAAAAGTCAGAGATGCTTAAAAATGGGAAAATTCACTTTTTGCACCATAGTTTGAAAACGCTATAACTTTTACCCAAACCAATAAATATAGGCTGAATGGGTTTTTTTTTTATCAAAAACATGTTTGTCCACATTTTTCGTGCTGCATGTATACAGAAATTTTACTTTATTTGAAAAATGTCAGCACAGAAAGTTAAAAAAATTATTTTGATGAATATAATAAAAAGTAAAAATCGCAGCAGCAATCAAATAGCACCAAAAGAAAGCTTTATTAGTGACAAGAAAAGGATCCAAAATTCATTTAGGGGGTAGGTTGTATGAGCGAGCAATAAACCGTGAAAGCTGCAGTGGTCTGAATGGAAAAAAAAGGTTCTGGTCCTTAAAGAGACACTGAAGCGAAAAAAAAATGATGATATGATGATTTGTATGTGTAGTACAGCTAAGAAAAAAAACATTAAGATCAGATACATCAGTCTATTGTTTCCAGTACAGGAAGAGTTGAGAAACTCCAGTTGTTATCTCTATGCAAAAAAGCTATTAAGCTCTCCGACTAACATAAGGCCCATACACACGTCGGATTTTAGCGAACGACCCGTCGTTTGAACGTTCCGTCGTTCTGACGTTTTCGCGTCAAATCCGACGTGTGTACAGACTATCGTTCGGGTGATAAGACTGGTTACCAGCGATCCGCCCGGCGGATCGTTGGTAACCAGTCTTATCACCCGAACGATAGTCTGTACACACGTCGGATTTGACGCGAAAACGTCAGAACGACGGAACGTTCAAACGACGGGTCGTTCGCTAAAATCCGACGTGTGTATGGGCCTTTAGTCGTGGAGAGGGCTGTTATCTGACTTTTATTATCTCAACTGTAATTGAACTGTTTACTTTTCCTCTGCTAGAGGAGAGTTCATTACTTCACAGACTGCTCTGAAAGACTCATTTTGAATGCTGAGTGTTGTGTAATCTGCACATATTATAGAATAATGCAATGTTAGAAAAAACACTATATACCTGAAAATAAAAATAAGAGAATATTTTCTTTGCTGCTAATCTTCTAGTAATTATTCATAGTACACAACCAATTCATTACATCATATATTTTTTTCGCTTCAGTGTCTCTTTAAGGGGGGTAAAGCCTACGGTCCTCAAGTGGTTAACACAGCACTTTAGCCTCTAATAATCAAAAACACGTTAGTTTTTTTTTCCTGAATACTCATGCAGTTACAAATTCAGAATAATGCCCTCTGTCATTTTCTGCAAATTTATTATTTTTCATTACAGTCCTTTTTTTATTTTTAAACTGGCTTTAGCTTATGGCATTTTATTCATTAAAAGTAATGTTTGAAAAAAATCTCTCCAACTTTTTATTAATTCAAGATTTTCTTTCAATTAATTACTTTTCTAAGTAATTTCTAAAAGTGCATATATACAGCAAAAATTGAATTATTTAATGTTTTGGCTTGCCAGGCATCGCACATAATTACCACAGGCCAGTTTTTCAAAAAACAAACTGCTGGTTGTTTCTAGTAATGACATGCATTAAGCAGTGCGCAAACATTTAAGGGGCCCATACACTCCGCGGATCGATATCGATCACAAATCATTTGACCAATCAATCGATTTGCGGCCGATTTCGATCGATTTCAATCGATCTGACATATTGGAAAATTTAGGCTTATCTTGAGATGGCTTATCATTTTGCATTGGACCTAATGGAAATCTGATGGCATGAAAATGCCATCAGATCGATTTTCAATAGATTTCATACTGAAATCTATTGGAAATCTGTTCCTAGTAAAAAAAATGTTCCTAAACACATCAGATAGATCAGAATATCTACTGATGATCTATCTGCTGCTAATCTAATGAGTGTATGGCCACCTTAAAGCAATCCTAAAGAGAAATAAAAAACAAAAGATAAATATTGATATGCCATAGGCTTCCACCATACCAGTGATGGGTCCCTCTAAACCTGCCCAACCTAGCAGGTCAAATAGGTTTCTTCTGCCTGTGAACAGGGCCGTCGGCAAGTACAACCGCACTGGGCATGTGCGAGTACAAACCATGCATGCTCAGTATGGGAAAAAACAGTGCACAAGTTCTTTTCTCTATTGGCACATGCCCAGTGCACTTGTTCATAGCTGCGCTCCTAGCCTGAAGATAAAGAGACCAACTGCTGTGGAACGGTGGCATCTAGAAGGATCCAGGAAGCCTCTGATCTATCCGCATGCATGCCGTTACTGAAGTAAGTATCTAACTTTAGTAGGGTTTGGTTTTTTTTTCAGTTCAGGATTGCTTAACCACTTAAGCCCAACTGGACGAACATTCTTGTCCAGTTGGGCTGCGCGCACTCCTGCGGGCCACACACGCTCCCGCAGGGTCTCCCTTGCACGCTCCCGCCACCGGCCGTTAGCTCAGCGATCAATGAAAGGGATTATAAATCCCTTTCATTGATCGAAGCCCCCCGCAGAAAAACCGACAGCGTCTCATCAGACGCTGCGGTTTTTCTGAGTTCAAAAAGTTTCCCGTCTTCATATTTCTTCCTGGGAGCGAGATCGATCGTTCCCAGGACTTTTTGACTGTGGCCATCTTGTTGCCAAATAGTAAAACTACACCCACATCCACTTTTTATCAAATAAAAACATTTTTAACATTTAAAATTAGCGTTTTTTACTCCCACACCAAAAATTACCCACACACACGTTTTATACAGCACTAAATATGTTGTTATACAGTGCATTTATGCATTCACTGAAAAAATCCACTATTTAGATCACCATTAAAAGGCAAGAATCACTAAACATATTTTCCTTATCTGTAAATGTAACCCTACTTTAATAACATCACTTATTTTGTGTACAGATAAAATGGCCCTTAAAGGACACCTGAACTGAGAAGAATATAGAAGCTGCCTGCAATATTTATTTTCCTTTTAAACAATGCTAATTGCCTGGATTGCTGTTCATCTGCCTTTAATCATTTTAGCCGTAGACCCTGAACTAATATGCAGATCCGATGTTTCTGACTGAAGTGTGACTGGATTAGCTGCATGCTTGATACAGGTGTGTGTGATACAGATACTACTGATGCCAGCATGCATGTCAGGCAATTGATGTTGATTAAAAGCAAATACATATATCAGCCTCCGTATCCCTCTCCCTTTAGGTGTCCTTTAACAGTCATTTTATCTATACAGAAAACAGTGACATGCTGGTAAAATATATATTTTTGGTAAGAGCTTCTTTTTAAGATCATTTACTCACAATTCATTATAAGTACACTAAAACATCAGACCTAGTATAAAAGGCCAAGTAAAACTTCAACATACTAGAATACTGGGAAGTCAAGATACATGCACGTTTATAGATTTCTGAGTAAAAATGACAGTGTTTTGTGTTGAACAATGACATGTATAACAGAATACTTGATGACGAAAAATGTACTTTGGAAAACGCAAGGGTGAGTTGACATTATGTGAGTTCCCTACACATTTCAATGGCTGCGTATAGTGATGTATTCAGGCTCGTGCAACAGTATACTACTACATTCATAAAGCAGATCTGGGGGGAAAAAAACAAACTGAATACAAGACCAACCTCTTACCTTAAGAAGTTCTCCACCTCAGAACATCATGATGTCAGGATAAGGAGAGTTGGTCTGAAAAGAAAAAGAAAATAAGAAATAAAAATGTAATTCATTATTAAGAACTAGAAAAATCCTCAGTTGGTTGCTTTGGATCACAAGATTCTGGAGACATTGTGTGACACAACTGACCACTGACATTATGGTAAAATCTTTCTCCCACTCTTCGAAAATGAAGACTAGAACTGGTGATTGGAAGTTAGCCCAAAGTCAGTTGCCAGTAGGAAGAGTTTATTAAAGCTGTCCAACACAAGTGCCTCAGTGGCCATGAGGATTTGTGTAGCATTAAACATCTAAAAAGAACAAACATGGCACAACTATTCTTGCTGCGAGATACAGTGGCATTGTTAGGTGCCTCGATTGTCTTCCTCCTCTTCTTTAAGCGTGATCATGCAGCTGGCTGGGAGGTGGACATGCCTGATCCATGGACCTGCATCACTTGGCTGTACTGGTGCAGAACTTTAATCCTCCTCATATGGTGCGTGCTGTCTATACTAGAGGTGCGGCTAGACCAGCGTCTTTCAACCGCTGTGCCGCGGCACACTAGTGTGCCGCGGGATGTTGCCTGGTGTGCCGTATAGGTCTGGCCTCTCGCCAGACCTGTTCCTACTGCAGGGCGCAGGAGGGGGGAAGCAGCGCTAGAAGGAGGGGCAGTGGAGGCAGCGGTGGGGAGGTCGGAAGTATCCCCCCCTCCCTCACCTGGGACCCCTCCTGCCTCTCTCCCCCTCCATTTAGCGGTGGCAAGTGCGGGCTCGGTGGCGGGGAGGCATGCGGAGAATTACTCACCACTTCCGCGTTCCAAGCGCCGGCAGAGTCATGTCGTCAGATTTCCGCCTTCAATGCCGCCCACTGTGCTTCCTGATTAGCGGAAGCACAGTGGGCGGCATTGAAGGCGGAGATCTGTGACGACATGACGCTGCCGGCGCTTGGAACGTGGAAGTGGTGAGTAATTCTGCGCATGTCTCCTCACCGCCGAGCCCGCACTTGCCACCGCTAAATGGAGGGGGAGAGAGGCAGAAGGAGGTGTCCCAGGTGAGGGAGGGGGGGGGGGATATTTCCCCCCTCTCCACCGCTGCCCCTCCTTCTAGCGCTGCTTCCCCCCTCCTGGGCATCTATACTGGGGGGGACTGTACTAGCTATACTGGGGGCAATTAAACTAGCTATACTGGGGGCAACTAAACTAGCTATACTGGGGGCAACTAAACTACCTACACTGGGGGAAACTAAACTAGCTATACTGGGGGCAACTAAACTAGCTATACTGGGCACTATACTGGGGCACTACCTACCTATACTGGGCACTACCTACCTATACTGGGCACTACCTACCTATACTGGGCACTATGCTAGCTATACTGGGCACCATGCTAGCTATACTGGGCACTATACTAGCTATCTGGGCACTATACTAGCTATCTGGGCACTATACTAGCTATACTGGGCACTTTACTGGCTATACTGGGCACTTTACTGGCTATACTGGGGCACTACCTACCCATACTGGGCACTATACAGGGGCCCCTACCTATCCACACTGGGACTATACTAGCTATACTGGGGCACTATACTAGCTATACTGGGGCACTATACTGGGGTAACTATACTAACCATACTGGAGCAACTAAACTCCCTATACTGGGGCAACTATGCTAGCTATGCAGCCGCACCCCAGCCCCCCCCCCCCCCATAGCCTGCTGTGCACGTCACTGTCCACTAGGTCGCGCAAACAAGCGTGCATCCCCCCCCCCCCCCCCCGGCCGTTCCCCGGAGAAAAATATGGTCAGAAAGTGTTCCCCGGGCCGGAAAAGGTTGGGAACCACTGGGCTAGACGATACATCTGGTTATAGATATTCTGTGTCAGGATAAGCCTCTAGTATTGGCCATGCACACCACACTGGGAAAGGTAGAAGGCGGAAGTTCTGCATGTGGGGAAGGGGATCAGGTAGAACCTCTTCCCGGCCAGCTGCACTGTCACTCACCAACCACCTCCGAGGTCTGCTTGTCTTCATAAGAAGTGGGGTGCTATTGGTGCTTTATTTTAGAGGGAAGAAGAGTATAGTGCCACACATCCCCTGGTGCCTCATATTGTCTCAGATCCTAGCAACGCCCATGGAGAGATGCAAAGCAGCATTAGCTATAGCACCCATTACCGTTCCCTAGCAGTATTGACGGTTATACACATCCATACAAACCATGCTGTGAACAGTATTGACGTGCATACACATTAATACTCTCCTGCACTGTATACTAAACCCTTGCTTGACACATTTTGGCAAGTTACAGGAAAAAAAAAGGATATAAAAATTAATTGAATCACTTTTTGCACAGAACTCCTTGGGAAATTGAATGCCAGGGAGGTTAATACTACCTGCTATACTGTAAGTCCTAATGGGCATGCTCCTCCCATCCTGTCATAGTTTGTACTTATGTATGCTGGAGTCATTTGCAGCCTTTATTTACTATTCAGTGTCTCATAAATAGTATTGGTGTTCAAATTCAAATTTCTGCATTCCGAAGCCCGCATTATGCCTAACAATGCACTTCAGCACCAAAGCTAAAGAAAAGAGTCATAGGGAGGTCACTCACATGCAGTTCACCCCATGCTTCACAAAGCTTCCATGCTTCCTCCTTCCGGCTTGGAAGGCACACGTATCGGAGTCATGTGAAGCGTGATGTGGACAGCAACCCCATGACCCTCTTCACTAACCTTGGTGCTGAAGTGCTGTGTACGGCCCAATGTGGGTTTCCAAATGAAGAAAGCTGGATTCAAACAACAACACAGCTCGTAATATGTGCACTTTATAAATAAAAGATAATAATATACATTTTTGGCATTGAAGATGTGAGCTGAAAGTTTGTGTTCTTAATGCTGCTTTATAAATAGGCCGGTGGATGTCTCAGCTGTGTAATCTCATCTAGGAGTAGTGGGCTCTAAACTCAGCTTTTTCAAGCTGTCAAAGTTAATTGGAAAGGCACTTGCTGGCTTCAAATGCTGAACATGAAATATTCAAGGGTAATATTTAATATTACAAATGTACTTGCAGTAACGGTGCATAATACACACACACATATACATATATATATATATATATATATATATATATATATATATATACACACACACATATATATATATATATATATATATATATATATATATATATATATTATACATATATACATATATATATATATATATATGTACATATACATATATATATATATATATATATATATATATATATATATATATATATATATATATATATATATATATATATATATATATATACACACATACATACACGCACAAACATACACACAATCCCCTTCATTAACACTGGTTGCCATGGATTACACTGCAGCACTTTTTCACAAGTTACTTGCATTATTAAATAAGACCGAATGTGGAATTATATAATTCATAGACATTCTATATTACCATAAACATCCATGGATGAATCCATGTGTGACACAAGTATGAAATTACATTTGAATGGAATGGTAAGCATAAGTATATAGAAATGGAAATTCACACACTAATCATAGATGGTAGCAGCTGTGTACATGAATATCCTGTATATCATTAGACACAGATGTGTGTAGTTAATCATTACACGACAAGGAGAATAACAGTGATTGAATAAAGTGTGTGGTGCATTTGTATACAGCAAATTTCTTCATAATGATGTGTATTTTATAATATGAATATGCCTTTTCTGTATAAAGACCATCCATTCAAGTATTTTTTTCTTGTTTAAGCTCCATCTAATGTAAACACATAGATCTAAATGTATAACAACTTTTATAATTCCATGTAAAATTTTTCTATGTGCTTCTTGACTATAATTGCATTTACCCTTTATTTAATTTTTATATTAACACTTACTTACAACATATACTATTATTACTATTTATAACGTGTAAACGCATTATTATGCTGTGCAATAAATTGTAGGCAGTGCAAATTGCAATGTTGCATTTACAAAAAGGGACAAAATATTTCACAAAAGAACCTTGCCCAAATTAGCTACTGCTAAAAACACATTTTGTTGCCTGAAACAACCGTTCTGTTCATACCAAGCAGCCTGTTCTGTCAATCCTATGGAGAAAGTGAACAAACTGCAGTCACATTTATAGGTGCAACTGGAAGAATAATGAGTGGAGACTGAGAATTGTCCAGTAGATTATTGTAGATGATGGAGCTGATATTGGGGGATTATGTCCTCATGCTAGACCAGTGGTTCTCAAACCTGTCCTGGTGACCACCCAATAGTGCATGTTTTGCAGGCAACCTCACCTATGTACAGGTACATGGAAACCACCCAGCTGAGACACTATTATTATTATAATTTATTGTATTTATAAAGCGCCAACATATTACGCAGCACTGGACAATAAATATATATGTTACGGCCAGAACCCGAAGTTTGGCCACTTCTAGTTCTGGCCGGCCACTTCGGGTTCTGGCCGGCCAATTCGCGAAGTGCCCGCTGCGCTGCGGCCAATGTTAGAAACGGATCGTTTACTCTGATATGAATGTATCTTCTGGCCGCAGCGCAGCGGCCAAACGTATTAATTTGTTGCAATTTTAAGCCGGCGGCAATGTAACGATTCAAGCCGCCGGCTTTTTCATCTGCCTCATCTCTCTCCCTCTCTTTCTTATGGGCAGCCGGGCGGGGACACGCGTGTCCCTCCGGAGTCGTTCGTCGCGGCAGGGAAGCCTGCCGTTCTTGCAGAGCGGGTGCTGGCAGAAGCAATGTCTGCAGCCTCCCCGCTCTGCTGCCCCTGCTGCGACGAACGACTCCCGGGGGGACTTGCGTGTCCCCCCCCCCCCGCCGGCTGGCCATAAGAGGAGAGAGAGAGAGAGAGAGATGAGGCAGATGAAAAAGCCGGCGGCTTGAATCGTTACATTGCCGCCGGCTTAAAATTGCAACAAATTAATACGTTTGGCCGCTGCGCTGCGGCCAGAAGATACATTCATATCAGAGTAAACGATCCGTTTCTAACATTGGCCGCAGCGCAGCGGGCACTTCACGAATTGGCCGGCCAGAACCCGAAGTGGCCGGCCAGAACTAGAAGTGGCCAAACTTCGGGTTCTGGCCGTAACATATACAATGATACAAGACATAACAAAGTTATACAACATAGAGCAAAGTTATACATGCAAATTGTACAAAATACATGATCATGCGATATGGGCTGGTTAGGTAGGCCCAGTAATACAAGTACAGGCTGTCATAGGACAGGAGCACATGATTCTGTAGATTACACTAGGGAATGGAGGACCCTGCCAGAGGCTTACAATCTAAAGGGTGGGGAGGAAACACTAGGTGGGGCTGTGAAATATTCATTAGAGAGTTACTGTGTGGTAGGCCATCATAAAGAGGTGGGTTTTGAGGGCTTGCTTGAATGTGTTGAAAGAGGGAGCAAGTCTGATGGGTGGGTATCTACCCCACCTGCGCATAGGTGGGGGTAGATATACGGCAGATAGGTGAGGTAACAGGAGACTGTTTACTCAGTAATTTAGGGTTTGGGAAGAAAGGAAGATCATGAATATATGGTTTTGGAGGGCATATTTAAATGTTTGTTATTGTTACAAGTACAAGTTAAACATTAATTTTTATAGGTTTCCACAATTTCACTATATTTATAAATTATTATTTTTTTAAATGTAATTGAAGTCTATGTACTGAAATGTGAATTCATATTATTTGTATAAGTTTGATGGGATTACACAAAGTATGAATAGAAAAGGAAGTATAAGAGTCCCATATTAACCAGTTCGCATTCAGTCGTTTTTCGCTTCATGCATCCGAACAATGTTCACCTCCCATTCATTAGCCTATAACTTTATTACTACTTATCACAATGAACTGATCTATATCTTGTTTTTTCCGCCACCAATTAGGCTTTCTTTGGGGGGTACATTTTACTAAGAGCCACTTTACTGTAAATGCATTTTAAAAGGAAGAATAAGAAGAAAACGGAAACAAATCATTATTTCTCACTTTTCGGCAATTATAGTTTTAAAATAATACATGCCTCCATAATTAAAACCCACGTATTGTATATGCCCATTTGTCCCGTTTATTACACCATTTAAATTATGTCCCTATCACAATGTATGGCGACAATATTTTATTTGGAAATAAAAGTGCATTTTTTCCGTTTTGCATTCATCACTATTTACAAGCTTATAATAAAAAAAAAAAAGAAATATTTCATCTTTACATAGATATTTAAAAAGTTTAGACCCTTAGGTAAATATTTGTGTTTTTTTTTTTTTTTAATTGTAATGTTTTTTTTTTTTTTTAATTAAACATTTTATGTGGGTATTTTTGGGAGGGTGGGATTGAAATTGTATTTTTTTTGTAAATATATGTGTATTTTTATTTTTATTTAACATTTAGATGTAGTTTACTTTTTGGCCACAAGATGGCAGCCATGAGTTGTTTACAGTGACGTCACTCTAAGCGTACCACGTACGCTTAGAGCGACATAGGAGGCAGAAAAAGCGTAGCTTCCGAGAGAAGCTGTCGCTTTTTCTGCGGGGGAGAGGAATCAGTGATCGGGCACCGTTGCCCGATTCACTGATTCACTGGCTAACAAACCGCCGGCCGATCGCGCGCGTGCACGCGCGCGATCGGCCGCGTGGACGCGCAGGAGCGCACATGGCTTCCTGGACGTGAGTTTCACGTCCAGGAATGTGAAATAGTTAAGAAACCTAGCAATGTTGCTTTTTCTAGGTCTTCAAAGAGGGTAGTAAGCATACATGTTTCATAAAGTTAAAATGTCAATATTTTACTAGTCTCTGGCTGGATAGCGTAATGGTTAAAGGGACTCCGAGCACCTCTCATGGGTAAGCCTTTAAGACTTAGACCAGTACTGCAAAGTACTTAAAGATGTATACATTTCTGTAGCTTGTGCTCTCATCTTTCATTTGATGCCTGAATTGATATGCCAAATAGTTTTTGTGCGATTTCAATTTAAAAATCGGGGCTGCCATCTTTGCTTTGTAATAACTGTCGGGTCACCCCTGAATTCTCTGTTAGAGAAGTGCATCACTGAATGAAGCAGGAAGAGGAAGTGACACGCATGGCCATTGCAAGAGGCTCCTCCAGAGGAGTCATAGCACAACTTTGTTGGAAGGCGTCTGGCTTAAAGCATGCCCAGGAGAAATGCTCGGAGGCCCTTTAAGGGTTCCACCTCTGACACAGGCAACCTGGGTTTGAATCTCAGCTCTTCCTGTTCAGTAAGCTAGCACCTATTCAGCAAGGAGTCCTTGGGAAAGAATCCCTAACACTGCTACTGCCTACTGAGCGTGCCCTAGTGGTTAAAGCTCAAGTGCTTAGAGTCCGACAGGAGAAAAGGAATGTTATTTGTCTTGTCTTTGTACTACTTTCTATTAAACATAAGATTCAAATAATTTTTTAAATCCATACATTCCATTTTTATTTACTTTTTACATTGCGTCCCAACTTTTCTGGAAAAAAATTACTGGTGGAATGCCAAAGCAAGAAGTGCACCCATAGTTTATGTGCAGCAGTTTTTGCAGGAATATACAGGAAATTACCAACAAGTAAAGACACAAAATATTTAAATTTAATACATAGAGAATATGGGTATGGTACAAAGTTATTTTTTAGATTAATTTAGCTCTTATACTGTTCATATTTGTTATATTTATTAAATTTGTCCTCCTAGGATAAAATATGACTTAATCATATACTATCTACATTTATTTAGCAATCTACTATAAAATGTACGTGTCGTTATACAAGTGATTCTACCAACAATGTATAGCCTTACACCTCATACAATCTTTAATTCGAATGTCTCTGATATCTCAGAACTAATCTTGTTTTTTGTTTTCAATCAGTAGCCTAACTAGGAATTATGGCATTTCCAAGGTGTATGATACAACCAAGTTAATTTTTAGTAATTTTCCTTCTGTCATTATCTAAAATAATTTGGGTGCCGCAACTAAATCTCTGCCAATCGTGTCCTGCAATTGCCGTACCCCAAATTATAACCAGAGGGAGAAATTAGGTAATAAATAAGGGAATATATTTTTATATTCCCCTAGATTACCTTGTGCAGGGAGAGCCATTATTCAAATTCTCCCTGCACCCAAAACAAACACGTTAGGAACATACATACACATTTTGTAATAATACCGTATATACTCGCATATAAGCCAACCCACGTACAAGTTGAGGTACACACTTTTCCCTCAGAAACCAGGAAAAAGTGATTGACTCGCATAAAAGCCCCTCACCTGTATAGCCCCCTCCAAAGTAGCCAGATGTGCCCCCAGTACAAGTCATTCCTTCTCTCTATAGCCAGATGTGCCCAAAGGTTTGTACAGCTGTGTCTCAAGACGCCACTAGATGGTGTCATAGATATGAGACACAGTGATTGTCAAACAGGAAGAACACCCGATCATTGCACCAGCTGGCAAGAGCAGCATCACTAGTGAAAGATCCTTACACTCCTCTGGCCAGTAACAAAACCTGCTCCACCATCCGTTCTGCTCCAATGACTTGTATAGAAGCCGAGGGGGTAACTTTTCAGCACATTTTTTAGGCTTATACACGAGTATATAAGGTATATACTTTGTTTAAATATCCAACATACAGTGAAGTTGAGTGTGTTCCTCCAATTCTGTTGATTTTCGAAGTTTCAAGAATCAGAGATGTAAATAAAATTGCTAATTTTAAAATATTGACCTGGAAGAGCTTGGGTTATTTGAATCAAAAAAAAAAAAAAAAGGTGAATGGGATTTCATGGCTCATTCAGTTAGTTTTAGTAAAACACAATACAGGGAAGATGGTTTAGGCAAAAGTCAGCACTGTGCAATCAGAACACCTGATCTGCATATTTAATCCTCTGAATCAGTAATCACCATATATTGAAAGTAAAGGATCAATACATCAACCAGGTAAGAAGCATGTAAAAGGGGAATGGAGGCTTCCTTATTTATTTACTTTTAAACAATACCAGTTGCCTGGCAAACCTGCTGATTCATGCATTCATGGTTCATGCATCAGTAGTATCAGTATCATGGTCACACAACAGAAACAAGCATGCAGCTAATCCATTCAGACCTCAGTCAGAAACATCAGATCTACATGGTTGTTCAGGGTCTATGGCTAGAAAGTATTAGAGGCAGAGGATCAACAGGACAGCCAGGCAAATCGCATGGTTTAAAAGGAAATTAACCTCCCTGGCGGTAAGACCAAGCGTAGCTCGAGCTAAGAACTAGATGTCAGGCGCGGTAAGCCCTCGGGCTAGCTAAAATCAAATGCTGCGGCTTACCTGGGTCCCACGCACGGCCGGCACTGTTCAGCAGGACTCCAGGCTTCGATAGCCATCCACCGGGATACCCATCTTCTGTCTTCTTCCTGGATCCCGGCGGCCAATCAGTGGTGGTGCAGGGGTATGACAATACGCAAGCGTCGTGACATCGAGAACGACGCTACAATTTAAAGTAGACCTGAACTCTTTCGCAGGACAGAAGGAAAACAGAGAAACGCAGCCTGTATGTATGCAGTGTGTTTAGCCTGTCTAACCCTCCATCTGGACCCGATCTCTGGCACAGGACAGAAGGTACTAGATATATATATAATGGGTAACGTCCTTTTTTTTGAAAAAAGTGAAGGATCAAAACACAAGTCCCTTTAGGGGCAATCTACCTTGCCCACAATGACCTAGGTAATTTATAGTAAAGGACTTAAGAAAAAACACGGAGGTAAAGTGCAGTTTGGCAAAAACTTTGTAGAAAAAACTTTATTAATACAAAATATCAAAAAATCAGCACTTTCTTTTAGTGGATCCCTGGCGTTGCCTATACTAGATTGGTGTGTGGTTTCTGAGGATTTCTTGTTATTAGCAGCTATGCGTGGACTGATATTTACTAGTCCTTGGTGCAAATCGGCTGTGGACCTTCTCTTAAAGCCTATGGTCTTTCTTTTCTTACTATTGGTGGATCTTTGGTGCTTTGAAGGACTTTAACTTTCTGTATTAAAATGGTGGTTGTTCTCTAGTCACCAGCAGTGATGCATTGACTGATATTTACTAGTCTGTGTTGCAGACCTGCTTTAGATTTTTTCTTCTAGGTCACGGTCTTTCTCTTTTTCATTCTATGATATGAGCCCTATATAATCATTGTATGATTTGGTGTCTATATTCCAATTCTTTTCCTGATATGCAGGTTCAGGACTTATTCTGGACCATGTGGATCGCATATCAGAAATCACAATGGTGGAGCTTTCTTTCCTTGTTTATTGCTCTGTTTTGAGCTTATGGTCTCTTGAGCCTTGTTTTTAATATTTGTCTTTATTGTTTGTATTTTAGATATTTGTATTGCGGCCTGATGAAGGGCAAATTTATGATATAAGGAGCCCGAAACGAACATGTGTCGTTGCCTATAAGATACAAAAATTTCCTCCAATATTAAATCAAGCCAGAATACAACACTTACTTATCGGCTTCAATTATTCATGCCTTATGGCAGTGATTTAACCATATGAAGACCTATGATATGTGTGGAATTGAAAAAGCTTTTAAATCTTTGCTGATTTTTTGATATTTTGTATTAATAAAGTTTTTTCTACAAAGTTTTTGCCAAACTGCACTTTACCTCCGTGTTTTTTCTAAAGTCCTTTACTATAAATTACACAGGACAGAAGGTAAACATAGAGAAATGCAGTATGTGTATATGTAGTAGGCCTGAACGATTTTAGGGAAAAGTTAAATTGAACGATTTCTGTCCGAAGTCACGATTTCTATTCGATTCACGATTTCCTTCATATTAAGCATTGTTCCCCTCCTCTGTGCGCCTTTGTCCCTGTCTCTCTTTGTGCACCCCCTGTGTCTCTCTTTGTGCCCCCTTTGTCTGTGTCCCCTCTGGGTCTCTTTGTCTCCCTTTTGTCTCTCTGTGCCCACTCTGGGTCTCTCTGTGCCTCCTCCGTGTCGCTCTATGTCTCCTCTGTGCCCACCCTGTGCCCCTAAGCTGCGGCAGTGCTGGACATACCTTCCAGCACGATTCCAGTGATGCTGGTCTATTCACTTTGCCTCCTGCAGGCTCTAATGCACGGCATACTTACTGTATGTCATGTGACATACAGGAACCAGGAAGCATGCCGTGCAAAAGAGCCTGCAGAGGGCAAGAGAGGACGGACCGCGTTGGACTCGTGCCGGAAGGTATATTCAACACTGCCAATGCTGCGGGCCGCGCGGCCCAGACTTGGGGTAAGTTTGAAGCGGCTTCTTCAAACTTCCCCTATGTGGAGATGACGTAATCACAGAAATTGCCGCTTTGACAATTCCGAAATTGTGATCTTGGTGATTGCCATTTCGGTTTAAATTCAATTTATATTTCAGGCCTAATATGTAGAGTTTAGCCTGTCTAATTCCTCCTCATTTGTCCCTAATCACAAATTGTAATTTGATATCTCTCCTGTGTCACATGACTGCTATTGCTGAGATGGCACATAAGCTCATTTGAAAGCACAGGATATTAATAATATAGCCACTTTGTTGTCAAAAGGTTTTGCTTATCTGCCTCTCGGTTACCGATTTTCGCCTGGATTTTGACTACTCTCAGCCTGCCACCTGCATTACCTCTGCCTGCACAACCTATGCCTGGATTTTGACTACTCTCTGTCTGCCCCCTAAGACTGATAGCAAAGGGAGGAAAGTCCAAAAGGAATCATGCTTCTACTGTCCCAATTGTGATGCTGCCCTCAGTGCCATTCCCAGTTTCAAAATATACCACACACGGTGTATTCGGTATATATGTACCTACTGTATAATCTGGTGCCTTATTTGCACAGTTTCACTGTTTTTTTAAGTTTATTCATAAATGTAATTGATTCAACACTTTTATGTTCTAGTCTTATCTACAAGACCTTTTTTTCTGACATATTTTGGTGAGTTATGACTTAAAGGTCAACTGAAGTGAGAGGGATATGGAGGCTGCCATTTTTTATCTTCTTTTAAACAATACGCATTGCCTAGCTATCCTGATGATGCTCTGTCTCTAATACTTTTAGCCATAGATCCTGAACAAGCATGCAGCAGATCAGGAGTTTCTGACATTATTGTCAGATCTGACAAGATTAGCTGCATACTTGTTTCTGGTGTACTTCAGACACTTCTGCAGCCAAATAGATCAGCAGCGCTGTTAGGAAACAAATATGTCAGCCTCCATATTCTTCTCCTTTCAGTTGCCCTTTAAATATTTGAGGCCTAAAATTCTTGAAAAAAAAAATGTACCGCTTTTAGAAGCATAAATCCAGAAAGAAATGAACCGCCAAGGTGGTTAATATGTCAGCCTCCATATCCCTCTCAGCTTAGGTTCCCTTTAAACAGCAATGGCAGATTTCATAATCTATCAGTATGAGCCCACTAAAAAAGTAACTTGATCATTATTAGCATAATAATAATAATAATAATAATAATAATAATATTAGCTATGACAATTATTAACCTAGGCGTGAGCAGCTAACCGTCCTTTTAACTGGCAGTTCCCAGTACACTAACAACTTCTGAAAATCAAATATCCATTTATACCAACCAGCTTACTAGTGTTCCACTTTTGCTGTATCAAGATCTTAAAATTTTCCCTGAATTGTGATAAGCATACATATCCACTATTAGATTTTTTTTTTTTTTAGACTTGATGTTGAATTCTATAACAACAAAAAAAAAGTATCACGGGTGAAGGCTTTCTAGATCAATATTTAATAATGTTATTGCGTAAACATGGGTCAGGAAAGGCCATTCTTTCCTCTGGCAAGCCTGAGAGGGGAATGAGACACAGGTGAGAGCTGCATGTGTATAAAGGCCACACAATTTTGTATTGCACTGAGCAGGGGTGTCTGCATTCAGATCAATATTGATTCAGATTTCCGTTTAAATCTAATTGAATATCTACTGGTTCAAAATGGTAAATAGGGATGGTCAATAGGATGCAAATAATTCTGATTTGATGCAGGATTTTGGAAATGTTGTATGCAAATGTATACCACTGGAAAATGGATGAATAAAGTTCCAGCTTGGTATAATTCATCTGTTCTATTTTTCCAGCTGCGTTATCTGCATACAAAATTTGCATAATTTGGAATGATTTGCATCTCACTGCCCATGTCTCATGGTAAACCAGCTGAAGGTTTGATATTTTGGAGATATTAGGCATGATTCATAAAGCTTTTTCACCTTCTTCAACGTTTTCTTCTCTTTTTACTTCATCTATATTACAATTTACAGTGTTCTCCCCAGAGAATTTTTCCAGCCGGTTGGCCTGAAATAGTAGCCGGGTGGCATGAAAAAGTAGCCGGGTGGGGCGAGATGAGAATGCAGGGCTGGTGCATCTGTGTGCAACTTTGCTTACAGGATAGGAGGAGGTGACTCGATGACAGTAGAGTGCTCACCAAAACTAGCCGGGTGGAGCACCCGGCTAAAAGTGACTGGGGAGAACACTGTTTTAAGCTCCCAAAAAGCAAAAATATAATACAATTAAGGTAAGAAAAGTAATATTTAAATTAAATTCATCAGGAACAACTTGCTTTGAATGATTATTTTGCTTGTTAAGGCCCATACACACGTCGGATTTTAGCGAACGACCCGTCGTTTGAACGTTCCGTCGTTCGGACGTTTTCGCGTCAAATCCGACGTGGGTACAGACTATCGTTCGGGTGATAAGACTGGTTACCAACGATCCGCCGGGCGGATCACTGGTAACCAGTCTTATCACCCGAACGATAGTCTGTACACACGTCGGATTTGACGCGAAAACGTCCGAACGACGGAACGTTCAAACGACAGGTCGTTCGCTAAAATCCGACGTGTGTATGGGCCTTTAATGTGCCAAAATGTAATTTTTATCAATTAGGTGATAAATAAGGGATTTAAGAGAAGTTTTGTGAATAGAGCCCATTGTAGGTTTTAACATTGTATGGACAACATGAAGAGGGACTTTAAAGAGAACCCGAGGTGTGTTTAAAGAATGTTATCTGCATACAGAGGCTGGATCTGCCTATACAGCCCAGCCTCTGTTGCTATCCCAAACCCCACTAAGGTCCCCCTGCACTCTGCAATCCCTCATAAATCACAGTTGTGCTGTGAGGCTGTGTTTACATCTGTAGTGTCAGTCTCAGCTGCTCCCCCGCCTCCTGCATAGCTCCGGTCCCTGCCCCCGTCCCTTCCCTCCAATCAGCAGGGAGGGAAGGGATGCAGGCGGGGACTGGAGTTCAGCAGGAGGCGGGGAGAGCAGCAGACTGACACTATAAAGATAAACACAGCCAGCTCTGACAAGCTGTTTGTCAGCAGCGTGGCTGTGATTTATGAGGGATTGCAGAGCGCAGGGGGACCTTAGGGGGGGTTGGGATAGCAACAGAGGCTGGGCTGTATAGGCAGATCCAGCCTCTGTATGCAGATAATATTCTTCAAACCCACCTCGGGTTCTCTTTAAAGGAAACCCATGATGAGAGGGATATGGAAGCTGTCATATTAATTTCCTTTCAAACAATACCAGTTGCCTGGCAGTCCTTCTGATCCTGTGTCTCTAATACATTTGGCCATAGACCCTGCACAAGCATACAGCAGACCAGGTACTCTGACGCAGAATTTTACTGGATTAGCCATATGCTTGGTCCAGGGTTTTAACTCAGACATTACTTATGCCAGAAGATACAATGACCAATTCTGATATAGTAAGCTTCTCATATAGTAAACTACTTTTCCTGGTCCCTTGGCGTTTACTATAGAGATCCTACTGTATTGCAAAAGGCCCATTTCATAGCTAGTAGGACTATAGAGTCACTGCTGCTGCACCGCCGCACCACATCTAGAGTAGTCTCTGTCCCATTAGGAACCACTTCTAGTTAAAAGCAGGTAACTTTAATAACTTGTGCGCTGACAATGCTATTTTATTAGCAGATCCTGGTACATGTTTTAGTAATATCTACAACAAAGAAAACAAATAAAAAACATTCCAATATACTTTTCCAATAGTTTTCAATTCTCTCTCCCTGGTACAATGCATATATTAATATGGGAAACCTGTCACAACCACAAATAAAACTGTCATTAACTATGCATGGTCTTTTAATAATGCAGCGTGGTGCGTTTTGTTTTCTCACAATACACATCCCATAAATTAAACTGCTATTCAATCAATGACTAGTTACTCCACTTTACACTGAATTTTTCATGGAGCATTCTGTATAATGTGATGCCTCAAGAAAACAAAGAATATAGACAGTTATGACAAAATGTATTAGGCATCCTGTCCAGTATATGTAGAAAATGTAGCATTTGCTGTGCCACAGGCCTATGAAAATGTTCAGCCCATAAGAATGCTGCCATCACGGTGTACTGGTGGCAGCGGTATTGGCACTTCAATAGATAAAGCACATAGTTCAGGGTAGTGAAGTTCAGCTGAACTGAAGTTCTAGGTTTGCCTGTTCCAAGACCCCTGTCGATGTCTAACCCAACTTTTTGTTATCATTGATGACGCCCCAAGTCGTCATAAGTGAGGACATTGCTGCCTTCTTGAAGGTTTTACATCCTACAATTCCTACTTTTCATGCATTTCCTAAGATTCATAAACGGAGGGATCGCCCACCCGGGCGACCTATTGTTTCTGGGCGTGGTTCCCTGATGGAGCGGGCGAGCATGTACATTGATAGGCATCTTTAGCCTCATGTGCAGGCTCTCCCCTCCTATGTCAGGGATACCATGCACCTTTTAAGAACTTTGGAAGGTGTGCAGGTCCCCCCCAATACACACCTGGTGGCTCTGGATGTGGAGGCGCTGTATTCCAGCATCCCACAGGAACTCGGTATCTCGGCTGTGGGTACCTTCCTGGGAGAGCTTGATTTCCGACGGACGGCCCATAACATTTTTTTAGTTGGATCTATTGAGATTTCTACTTTTGAACAACATTTTTGTTTTTGATTGTTCTCACTACCTCCAGGTGCAGGGAGCTGCAATGGGCACTACGTGTGCTCAGTCGTATGCTAACTTGTACTTGGGGGAGTGGGAACACATGATTTTTTCCAACGATGGCCTCTCGATGTACCTGTGCCACGTGTTGATGTGGCACAGGTACATCGATGACATCTTTGACGTCTGGACCGGGACAGACGGTGAACTTTGCAGGTTCATCGGTATTTTGAATTGCAACACTAGGAATTTGCGTTTTATGATGACGTCTGATCTCAATAGAATTTATTTTTGGGATATTTGGATCATGATTCATGACCAAGGCCGTCTCTCGACGAGCCTATACAGGAAGGACACGGCAACAAATGCCCTTTTACGGGCTGATAGTTTCCATCCGGGACATACCATCAGGGGCATTCCTGTGGGCCAGTACCTCTGTGTGCGGCACAACTGTTCTTTCCCTGGTGCCTTCAAAGAGGAGGCTGCAAACCTAAGGTCACCCTTTAAGGATCGTGGCTACCCTGACCATTTATTACGTAGAGCATATCAGAGAGCAAGTGCGACTGATCGCAGTGCACTGGTATCGGCAGTCAGATGATAACAATGTGCATCTATGTTTACGCTATTATGCACAACATAAGGAAATCATACGAATCCTTCAACGTCATTGGTACATTTTGACCAATGACCCTAAAATTGAGACATTGGTGACACCTGAGCCCAGGGTCACCTGAAGACGTGCACCGTCCCTCCATGACCTGATTGTCAAAAGCCATTTTAGAGGTTCTGAAACTACTCGCCCTCACTGCATTGTCACCAGCTCCTATAGTTGTGGTGGATGTTCTGTTTGTCGCTTTTTGTCCATTGGGAGGGAAGTCATCCTTCCCAATGGACATTCTTGGCATTTACAACATTATGTAAATTGTAATACTCCCTTTGTAGTGTACCTTCTTCTTTGCCGCCGTGAGGCATTCTACAATCGGCAAAACTGTCCGGGAGTTTAGATCGGGAATTGGTGAGCATCTTGCCAACATCAAGAGCACTACATCCACCACACCAGTAGCACAACACTTTAGGTCTGCACATGGCGGTGATTGTCGAGGCTTACGATTCGTGGGCCTCGATTGTATACATACAACCATCAGAGGGGGTAATTATGATCGGTTACTACTACAGAAGGAATCTAGGTGGATCTTCAAGTTAAGAGCCACCAAGCATCCTGGCCTTAACGATATAGTTGGTTTTGCAGCATTCTTACCCATTTGATTGACCCATTGGGAAGGGTTGTGTAGATTGGTCTTCCACAGTCTGGCTCCTTCTCCCCTCCTTGCTATCTGGCGCCCTGTGTCTCTGACCATGGTTGCTTCTGCCTGCTGGCATTTTGGGTCTCCTTATCTGCAGCGTCACGCGCTTTGGGCTTCCCTCTTAGGGATTAGTCATTTATTGTTGCATTTAACTGTGCTGTTTCAGCACTTATGATTGATACTTGACTGGGTCACCAGTTGTATTTGTGTTACATATTTACATTTTTGTAATTATTGTGTGACCCGTCAAACTCTTTTGATTAAATTATTGGTATTGATTGATATGCATGCTGACTTTTTGTCACTCAATGCATCCACCTTCATTATTTTGGTTATAATATTGTATACTTATTAGTTTCTCACTTCTAATCCGCTGTGTCCTTACTCTGTCTCCTTCCCCCTTCGCTCCGGTTAACTGTTGCAGACTTTGGACACTCCTGTGTCACTTTGTGTAGCGATCGGTGTAACACAGAGAGGATCTGATTATCGGTGATCTGCAGTATCACCGAGAATACAGATATATACCCGATTATTGATGATCTGCAGTATCACCGATAATCAGATATATCTCTAACCTCTGGACACCTGAGTAATAGGAGTGTTTGGTGCAACAGTAATACTTTGAGGAGAGCACCCGTCTCGAGGGTGCCAGGCAGTAAGAGATACTGCCCAAGAACAAGCTCCTTCCAAGGGCCTGAGGCTCCCCAAGGGGAGGAGTCAGGCTGAGAGAGGGAAGGACAGAGTGTGAGTGACACCAATGGTGATATGTCACTGACAGATCTGTGAACTATCTCTAAACAGAGGAGATAGTTCTCGAGGTCGGACAGGCCAGGTTGGCAACAGACAGATAGATGAGATACAGAGGGAAGAAACTGAATCAGAGTCCTAAGGCAAGCAAGGTTTGGCAACGGAGTATCAGATATAGCGAAGTACCAAATCAGAGATCAGAAGAGAGGTCAGGGAAGCAGAAGATCATAACAAATAATCAACAATGTCTAGTCTATAGGTGTGAGCTCCTAGATCATCAACACCCTGGAACTAGTCTGAAGTATAACAGGATGGTAAAGCTAATTCCTAATCTTGGGTGTGAGCTCCGTAGTCATCAACACCCTGGAACTAGTCTGAAGTATAACAGGATGGTAGAGCTAATTCCTAATCTTGGGTGTGAGCTCCGTAGTCATCAACACCCTGGAACTAGTCTGAAGTATAACACAGAAAATACACAGTATTCCTAGTCTTGGGTGTGAGCTCCGTAATCAACACCCAAGTGCTGGACCAATGGGAAGTAGTAGAACCATCAGCTGACCGGCCTGGTCAGCTGACTCCCTTCTGGCTGTCATATAACATATGTGGACTATCAGTCCCAGCCACACCAGACATGTGTTGCAAAGCACCCGCCGCGCTGGACGCGGAATCCGCCGCACCGCCATCAAGGCATGCGGCGGTTTCCCCACGTTCGGCCATACCACCAGATGTAGACCCACGCGTGCCAACCGCCGCGTTGGACGCGGAATCAGCCGTCTTGTTCTGAGTACATGCGCCGGCTTTTCCGCGTTTTCTCACAGTTTGGCCCTTCGATTGGCTGCAGTGTCGGGGGCGGGGATGTGTGACGTGCATGGTTGCTTGTGTGCTGACTTGCATGTCTGGTATATAGGGCAGGACACAGCGTGTTGTTGAAACCACGCCTCCCTTCGAAAAAAAAGCCGGTAGACCCAGCGAAACATGGCAGAGCAGCTGGCGTGCTTCTAGCACATCACTGCTGCGGATCCCACTCTCCGGCACGCCATCCTGCCTCACTCCATACTGCTACCGCCTGGGCATCTGGTTGTCACCCCCTTCAACCTACGTTTGGGCTTATCCTGGCAGGAGCAGCCGCACCTTGCATATGAAGCAGGACACTTTGGACACTAACAATGCACAACGTGGGCCCGGGTCTGACCATCTACCGCCTTGTCCATGAGATGGAGAAATCCTCAGATTGCCTGAGCACGCTAAGGTCAAGTACCACACCATCCTAGGTTCTAATCCTGGCTCACTCCCCTAGCCGTGAGCTCCGGCGGTGGGTTTGAGGGACCGTGGATGGTTCTAAACTGGACACTAACAGAACCCTATTCCATCACATCTGGATCTGGTACAGTATGCAATCTCACTGTATCACTGCATAAACTGTGCTTTGTATGACCCGCAACCACTTGCTGTGAACTTTTTCAGCTTACTGTTTGTTGCCGTTTCTTGCTCGCAAGCTGGATCAACGGCTCTGCTTCCGACAACAAGCTTTATTGTGCTGCTTGCACGTGCTTATGCTATGTACTATTATCTCCTGCTGGGAACTCTTTCAGCCGTTTGCTTTTGGAAATTTCTAATTGAGGGTGACAAGCTCTGAACTTTAGACACAATTTGCGCATTTCTCCTGGGATCCCTGATCACATTAGGTGATCTTAGGTGTATGGATGTGTGATTGCGTGTGATTTGAGTGGGTTTTTCTATGTAGATCGTTTTTGTGCTTTTTAAGTGTTTTCATTTTATCAATATATCATTATTAAAGATTGTGTATTTTTATAAATTTTTTCACATTGAAAATGACTCTGTTTGAGATCAGTTGCACCCTCCCCCCCCCTCCCTCCCCGTTTCCTTGTAATGTACATGATATGTCTAACCCTAACACAACATCCCATCTCATGGCTAACTACTAACCTTAAAGTGGGATTGTCAACCATAAAATCAAATTCCATTTATCCACTGCTCTGTGTTTATTATGCAGCCTGCAACCTGATCCTGCAAGCACTCCACTCTAATTAGAAATGTTTCTGCTGTGATAAATCTTATCTCAGTCAGCCTGGCTCTATTTGGTACATTGTGGAAGAGAAGGAAGCATGTCATCACCCCTCCCACATTCCTGCTCCTCCCTGATTGGCTGAAACGTGGACAATACAATACATAGGTTATGTAAGTAGGACAAGAATTTATGAAGTATAAGTATCTACTTGTGCATGAATTTTTATTTTTTTTTGTTCTCTGAAAGTATGGCTGTCATTTCTGCTTCAACACCTCACAATTCTGTATGGTGACATTTTGGTTAATTAAGGGAAGATATATTTTCTGTTGACTGAATTAATGGGTGTATTTTCCAAAACAGAATTAGTCAGTAGTGTACAAACAATAATAAATATCACACACTTCTAAAAGTGCAATACCACCAAAGCATAAGAAAGGGTAATCATAAGATAGATTATATAAATAAACTTATGAAAACAGAGATTTTAAAAAACACATGATTAAAATATGGAAATGACAGTGAACTTCTGCAGAAAATACAGCACTTATCCAAGCACTTCTGAGATATTTCATTTAAAGCAGTTTAAAACCCTGACATAATATTCAATAAAAACAGGTTTTCCTACTTTTTATATGCCATACGGTTATCATATTTTCATTTGTGCATAAGTATTATTATTCATTTAGAAGTTATTGGTTTCTAAAAGTACAGTTTTTTGCTTTGTGAGCTGACTTTGCATTTTATTATTAACTGGTTTTATTCGTTGCCGTTTTGCAGGGAGACAAGCTTTCAGTGTCTCTGTCTCCAGCAGTTCCTGCACAGTCAGAGAATGTGTCACATTCCTCACTTGTTATCTTGTGTTTACTTAAATATATCATTATCTGAAAGTCCGGTTGTGGCAGCATTTCTCTGCATGGAACTTTCAAGCTCTGTGTGTAACCCTTCAAATGCTGGTCTACTAAAAAAAAAAAAAATGCTGGTTGCATATAATATGCTGTAAATGTTTTAGAGCAAAGTTGAAATGCAGGGTTATATTCCACTTTAATACTAAGAGCTTTAATGATACTTCCTAAGCTATTGATTTTGTTTTAAATACAAGTATTTTTTATTTTCAAGTGTATGAAATTCAATGGGACAGTCCACCTTATGATCTGTTACATGTGTGCCTTGTTGCTTGTACAAAAATGTATAAAATAACACCTTTATAAAATAATAATCACAACATCGTGCCTCCCATTAAAGTAGGTGTGTGATTGTAGATACTGAGAGTTGGGCTTAAAGTGAACCTAAAGTCAGGATGAAAAAATGAGTTTAACTCACCTGGGGCTTCCCTCAGCCCCCTGAAGCTGATCGGTGCCCACGCTGACTCCATCAGATGTCCCTGGACCGGCCGGCGGCGACTTCCGGTTTCGCCGTCACCGGCCAACAGGCTGGGAACGCGAGTGATTCTTCCCGTTCCCAGACAGAATATTTTCCCCTTTGCTGCTATTGCAGCATAGGGAGGCTGCAATAGCAGCATAGGGGGCGCTATTCTGGCTGGGAACGCGAAGAATCACTCACGTTCCCAGGCTGTCGGCCGGTGACGGCGAAACCGGAAGTCGCCGCCGGCCGGTCCAGGGACATCTGATGGAGTCAGCGTGGGCACCGATCAGCTTCAGGGGGCTGAGGGAAGCCCCAGGTGAGTTAAACTCATTTTTTCATCCTGACTTTAGGTTCACTTTAAGCCTCATCTACACTGTACAATTTTCATTCAGATCAACGGATCTATTTTCAGTGTTTCTCAACATTTTATTGATATGTACCCCTTTTAAAACCCTGTACTCACCAAGTACCCCCTAGCATAGTAAACATTATCACAAGTACCCCTTGACAAATATATATTTAATCGTAATACATGATAATTGGTTCTAAACTATGTACAAGCATTTACTATTGCTTTTAATTAGCTAAAACCAGGGCCGGCTTTAGGGGGGGGGGGGGGCAAGAGGGGGCAGAGCCCCCTCAAATAGACTTCTTGCCCCCTCAAATATGCTGCTGCTTCCTGGTCCGTGGAACGCAGTCACATCGCCTCTATCTCCGCTGTGCTGTGTGCAGGGGGTGGAGATAGAGACACTCAGTAGCCTGGTTGGGTATCACATGGGGCCAGGCAGCCAGTGAGAGAGGAGTGAGACACTCTGCTCTCTCACTGGCTGCCCGGCCCCATGTGATCCCGGCCAGCCAGCCACAAGTATCTGTATCTGTATCTGAAGCAGAGCGATGGGCGCGCTGGGGAGACATGAGAGGAAAAGGCAAGTGATTTATGTCTCCAGTCCCAGCCGCCCAGCTCTCTGCATACACAGGACACAGCCTGTCAGACTGCCTGTGTGCTGCTGATGGACGCTATGTTGTGTATAGTGTATGAGTCCCCCTGACCTCCCACACTGACCTGAGGACCCTGTGCCCACATTACTGTGATGATTGGCGGGCAGGGGATAATCTTTTATTACTAACTGATTCCTATCTGCAGCTCAGGGAGCAGGAACAATCTGCACAGAGGTCAGGTATACTCTGTAATGGCTCACCCCACTTCCTTTCACTATTCAGTCTCACTGACTGACCTGCCCTCTGCTCTTTTATCTGCTCTGCTCACTTCAGCCTGCATTTTCTTTTAACCCTTTCACTGCCTGTCCTAGCTTCTTAAGCTTTGTGTTTCCTAATTTAATCATTTGTAGCTGCTGCTGGTCTCCTATTAAGAATGTCTTAAAGTGTACCAGAGATGATTGACAGTGTTGTATACATACCTGGGGCTTCCTCCAGCCCCATGCGCACAGATCACTACCACGACGCCGTCCTCTGCTGCCTGCTGCTGCGGTATTGGGTCCCGTTAGTTCTGCCAGTCTACCCAAGAGAAGTGCGCCCTCTACGTATCTCTTCGGTGGTCGCTGGAGAGATACGTAAAGAGCGCAGTTCCTCTTGCGCAGACTGGCTGAACTAACGTGACCCAATACCGGAGCTGCAGGCAGCGGAGGACGGCGGCGTGGGAGCGATCTGTGTGCATGGGGCTGGAGGAAGACCTGGGTATGTATAAAACAGTATCAATCATCTCTGGTTTCCTTTAAGGGTGCCATACATCAGCAACTTGGCAGTGTATTTTTGGTGAAATGCTGTCAGATCACATATATTTTTGGGGGATACACTACAGCAAAGCTCAAACTATTCAGACCTTTAACACCACTGCTAAAGTCATGTATATTTGGCCCCACCCATGACCACACCCACGGTCTGCTGCATGACCACGCCCATTTTTCGGCGCGACGCGGGGTTTTTTTATGCCCCCTGCAAATTTCTGTCTGCCCCCTTATATGTGCCTGTCTAGAACCGGCCCTGGCTAAAACACTAATTTGTTGTTTAAATAGGATTTATATTTTTCTAAAACTCTAAATTTGTTATTCTTGGTTACGTATATCAAGCCCGAGTACCCCCTGGAACCATCAGAAGTACCCCCTGGGGTACGCGTACCACACGTTGAGAACCTAGGTATTAGATCATTTCCAGCCGATCCAATCGGATTGCAATACATGCAATTTACTTCTGTACCTGAAGTGACTGCAGGAAACATGACAATGTTTTTTTTAGTTGAGAACTGTGAGGAAACGCGGAAAAGCCGCCACAAGGGCTCAGAGTGAGGCGGCTGTTTCCGCGTCCAGCATGGCTGCACAACGCGGAGAAACCGCCGCATGCCGCATGGACAGAGCGGCAGATTCCGCGTTGGAGGCGGCAGATTGCACAGATAGCAGAGCGACTAACAGTGCAGCCGGACGCGGGGAAACCGCCGCTCCCTTGGAGAGCGGGGCGGCGGTCCCCGCGCTTGAATCAAGGATTACATTGCAAGACATGTCTGGTGTGGCTGGGACTGCTAGTCCACACAGATTCAGAAGGACGCGCGCGCGCTGAGAGGCAGAGCTTATATGACAGCCAGAAAAGGGTCAGCTGACCAGGCTGGTCAGCTGACAATTTCACCACTTGCCATTGGTCCAGCACTTAGAGGAGGCGCCGGAGAGCTCCTTACTATATATACTGGGTGCTGGGCATTCTCTGGTTGTCTGCCGTTGCGATCACAACGTGGTAGCACTCAGACCTTGTTTGTATCTGTGTTCTAGCATAGTTTCCAAAGGTGTTGACATCAAGGCATTCACACCTTAGCATTAGGAACATTGCATTGTATTATTTGTTATGACCTTTCGCCTGTCCGACTATCCCTCTGAACTCTGATCTTGTACCTTGCTATTTCTGATATCCTGTTGCCAAACTCTGCTCATTCCAGACTCTGTATTTGCATCCTGATTCTGTACTTTATCTGTCTGTGTGTTAACGACCTGGCTTGCCGACCTCGAGAACTGGCCTAACTGTTAGAGGCAGTTCCTAGACCTGTTAGTGACACCCTCCCTCTTGGGTGTCACTCACGCTCTGACCTTCCTACCCTCAGCCTAGCCCCCCCCCTCCTGGAGAGTCTAGGCCATAGGAAGGAACACACTTCTGTAGAAGTGCTCAAAGTATACTGTTGCATAAACACTCACTTGTTCTCCCTGGTGTCCAGAGGTTAGTAGATATATCTGATTATCGGTGATACTGCAGATCACCAATAATCGGGTATATTCTGTATTCCTGGTGAGACTGCAGTTCACCGGTAATCAGACCCTCTCTGTGTTACACCGATCGTTACAAGAACCCTATGGAATGGCTGATTGACTATGCAAATAAAAGCAAGGACATAGAAGCTGAAAAAAACATTTCCAGCATGTATTGCGAGGTATGTAACACAGCCGAAAATTACAAAAGTTGGCAGAAGCTACCGATTGGGTGAAGAAGATGCGCATCCCATAAGGGCAAGCGGCCGGAGGAGCAGCTTCCCGTAGGTAAGTAATGATGCTACCCACACCCCCAACCTCCGCACACAAAAGCACAAACCATTACTGTAATGTTATATATTATTTTTGATTATTCCTTTCCTTATCATTGTATATCATCTCATAGAAAGAAAGTAGCATGCTTCCATTTAGCAATCAGATGTCTCATTCAAACACCATCAAACACCACTGCCTTCTCATACATTCATTACCTCTGAGTTGTAATACACATGTCCATTACCACTTACAAAGGACCAGGAGATAACCCCCTATAACACCCTGTTGATAGGTATTCTTTTGCTGCAGTGGAAACAGACTCTCACACGTAAATATGTTACAATTACACTACCTCACTGTTGTATACCCAGCTGTCCTGCTAGGGGTAGTGGGAAGTGACAGCCCACTGCTAAATGTCGTATTGATTGAAAATTTCTTGAACGGTCTTGTGGGAAAGTTGTAATTTCCTGATCTGTGCTGTGGGAAAGTTGCAAACAGAAACAATGCCTGTATTTGCATGTGCTTGACTGGAGGTGTATATATACTGGACCCTGAAGTTGAATAAATCAGAGTGTATGAACCGCATTTAAGTGTGCAGACTACGCTCTCCTACGCAGAAAACTCAGCATTTCGGTATCTTGGGGGACTGAGGGTGGAGGCCTGGAAACGAGTTCTTTCAATTACAAACCCCCCTCATGGGGAGGTTCTTAAAAAAAAAAAAAATAAAAAAAAAAAAAAAAAGGTGCTCAGGTCACTTGAATACTTTTATATTTAAAGTAGACAGCTTTATTTAAAAACAAAGCATTTAGAGGCCCTCTTTTTCCATACAGAACAGTTAAGAAGCAGGCTCAAATGCTTTTTTATAATATTAAATTATAATAATTCTAAACAATTTTATTTATTAGCAACTATAAGACTTAGTATCAAAAAAAGGTATAAAAACACAAATATTATCAAGTATTATTTATATGCAGAATCACTTTATAACAGATCAGTTGTGATTTTAAAAACTATTTATGTTTAAGATAAATAATAAAACCCACAGTGTTCAGTCTTTAAGACAAACATTACTGAAAGGCATTTATCCTCTGGTACTAAGAGGCAAAGGCTTCTGGACCATAGTACTAATTAGTGAATTAATGCTCATGGGGTTGGCATTATGTGCAGTCACAAACATAGCATGTTTATTTTAATAAATCTGATTATTTTGTTATTTGGCAAGATCATCGCTCTTCACTGCCCACCAATGCCTTTACAAACTAGGCTCTTGCAAAAGTATTATTTAAAGTGGAATTCCAACTACAAAACAAATTTAAAATAGCATATCAAAGATACACATACTACATTTTGATATAATAAAAGGGGGTAAAACTGTTTTTATATTGAGGCCCTGATTAGTAAAGTATTACACTTTCATGACTGTTTTTTGTCTTGCTTTAAGATAAGAGGATAACACACATGGCCCTTTAGTTGTCTGATATAATTCATATTCATGTCAGGCATCTTAATTTTGGGAATACACCATGAGATTTTTTGGCAGATAGATGGTATCGATAGACAATTTTTCGACAGGTCTGATCTGATTTTCAATCGCTTTTCTGATCGAATTCTCACAGAAGTGAATGAAAAGCAATCAGAAAATCAATCGGGCAGTAAATCTGCTGAAAATTCTCATGTTGCATTCCCAGCATTACAGGTGTTGTTCAATGGCGGCAGAAAAGTCATTAATGATCAGACATGAAGGAAATCCATGCCTGATCAATATTGTTTTGTACCACAACAATGCATCCTACCGCCTTACTAATTAATTTCTGTAAGTATGGAAGGTGACACTTTTGTATTATCAAATAAGGTGTTGCTTATTTTACGTACCCAATCAGGTGAGGTGAGAGGAATGATGTATTCTCTACTGAACATTTATTCTACTGCCAGGCATTAGCAATATACTTTGTGGTGAGAGCTACCGGCCGGAAAAAAACCCCCCAAAAAACAATGAAACGTTTTAGCCTATTTTACAACAGAACCAGATGGAAATTTTAGGGGCACATTTTTTTGTAAACAGGGAACCAAGAATTTCACTTTATATATCAAGGTTTTCCTATTGGTTAACATTCTGAAATACTGATGGCTAACACGGTACAATACACTACTGCTACTATTTAGATAAATGGAAATTAAACACAAATATTGTATTACACTTTTTTTTGTGTTGGCCGGCAGCACTTTGGTAAAATGGGTATCGCATAAGTTGCAATCTTAACTGTGGCGGCTCAAGTGAGTAATTTGGGCACCACCAGCGCTCGATAATTTCTTTAGTTGATAAGATTTTTGGCAGAGGGCAGATATTGCAACAGAGGGGTGTAGGAGGGGTAGATTGGGTTGGATAAGGTTAGGCACCAATAGAGAGAGGGGTCAAGTGAGAATAGGGTTAGGTTTAATGCTGAAACAAAAAAAAAAACAACAACAAAAAAAAGGATTGATGCACACACCATGGGCTTGATTCACTAAGACAAATAGCATGCCTTATCAAAGTTAGCACGCCTTATCAGAGTAGCAAAGTGAGTGCTACGAACTCACCGGGGCTCAGGGCAGGATGAGTGGAGCTCTAGTCATGGCTAACTAGCAGGCATAAGTTCACTATGCTACTCTGATAAGGCATGTTAACTTTAATAAGGCATGTTATCTCGGATCAGGCATGCTATTTGTCTTAGTGAATCAAGCCCCTTGTGAATGCTTTCTCTCTTAGTACAACTTCCAACACAGTATCGGTGCAACCTCCAGATTCAGAAGAACTGAAGTAGTATATGGTATATCAAGGAGATATTGGCCTCAATTCACTAAGATCATGCTGGAGATAATAAGGCAGGAGAAAACGTACCTCCACACAGTGAGAGAGTTATCTTATCTCTTCATTCCTTAAGTTACCTCCTCTGTAGTTAATGTACCTCCTCTGTAGTTAATTTACCTCCTCTGTAGTTATTTTCACACGCAGTTAATAAATAGCCTGTCTTTAACTCTGGAGTTATTTTAAGGATTGAACAGTTAACTTAAAAACAGAAGAGTTAAGGTTTGCCTGAGGTAAAATGTTTCCTGAATACTACATGCCTTATCACCATGGTGATATCTCTGGAAACGTTATTAAAGACAGGAGATAAGTTTTGTGAATTCAGGCCATTGAATCCAGGAGCACACAAATATATTCCAGCACTCTAATGAATCCTCTTAAGGAAAAATCATATTTTAAAACCGTAGTGTATATTTAAAAATCACAGTAATACTTATCAAGACACCTGTAGATCAACAAGAGGTGCTTTTTAAATATCCACTGCGGTTTGCAACATGCTTTTACCTGGAGAGGATCAATTTAAAATTGTTGGAATATATTTTGTATTTCTTGATATACCATAGGGTTAGATTTAGCTATAGTAAAATATTGGTAAAAATTACCAATATTTTACTAGCCTCAGCGCCTAAATTACGGTGCCCCCATATTTCACATGTACACCTTACTGGTTAGGAACTGGCTCCAGCATAAAACATGATTACTGAGGTTACAAACTAAGAATACAGTATTAAGCTGACCTTTCCAACCACCCACCTACTATACTTAGCAGGATGCAATGAAGAGTGAACGCAAGTGTCATCCCACCCAACAACACAGAGTACAGAATCTTTCTCTGGCATTAAATGCCATTGTAAAGACACATAATTTAACACTGAACAATAGTAACCTGCAAAAATTCTGTAATTCAGAATCTCACCAAATTATTGCAACTTTTAGACAAAAAAATTAATCTCTTGAAATGAATGTTAATCTATGCAAATGAGCACCTAATACCATAAATGAATATTAATCCTATAATTCTATGCCGCGTATGAATGCAAGAGATCCCAAACTAATACTAAGCCCTACAGATAAATGACTCTCAGAAATATGAATATGAAACATATGTAAAATCTTGAGATGAACAACCTCCTCCATATGGTGCAGACACTGCTGGAAAAGGTTGCTGAACCACTTTTTATGTAGAGCATGTGCCAACCCAGATGTTCAGGTATGTCCTGAAACCACCCTTATCACTGCCCTGCAGCTGCACAATGTCATCAAGCAATCCCAGAAATATCGGTCGCTAAATTATTCTAAATAGACAAATTACTTAGCAACTACAGCATGGAACCAGATAAGAATCAAAATGCAATAAAATATATACCAATATCTGAGCAATGTAAGTCATTAATCAGAAGAGGCTTTTCTCTAACCCATTCGCGTTCCGTCGTTTTCACTTGAGAAATGTTCACCTCCCATTCATTAGCCTATAACTTTATCACTACTTATCACAATGAACTGATCTATATCTTGTTTTTTTCCGCCACCAATTAGGCTTTCTTTGGGGGGTACATTTTGCTAAGAGCCACTTTACTGTAAATGCATTTTAACAGGAAGAATAAGAAAAAAACGGAAAAAATCATTATTTCTCAGTTTTCAGCCATTATAGTTTTAAAATAATACATGCCTCCATAATTAAAAGTCACGTATTGTATTTGCCCATATGTCCCGGTTATTACACCGTTAAAATTATGTCCCTATCACAATGTATGGCGACAATATTTTATTCGGAAATAAAGGTGCATTTTTTCAGTTTTTTTGCATCTATCACTATTTACAAGTTTAAAATAAAAAAAAAAATAGAAATATATCATCTTTACATTGATATTTAAAAAGTTTAGACCCTTAGGTAAAGATTTACATGTTTTTTTTTTTTTAAATGTAATGTTTTTTTTTTTTAATATTAAACATTTAATTTGGGTAGTTTTGGGAGGGTGGGATGTAAACAATAGGTTTAAAATGTAAATGTGTGTTGATTTTAATTTTTTTTACTTTTGGTTGTAGTATTACTTTTTGGCCACAAGATGGCGTCCATGAGTTTGTTTACATGACGTCACTCTAAGCGTAACACACGCTTAGAGCGACGCATGGGGCAGGTAACAGTCAGAAAAGGCGAAGCTTCCGAGAGAAGCTGTCGATTTTTCATCAGGGGAGAGGAATCAGTGATCGGGCACCATAGCCCGATTCACTGATTGTCTGGCTAATGAACCGCGGGCTGGGAGCGCGCGTGCACACGCGCGATCGGCCGCGGGAGCACGCGGTAGCGCGCATGGTTCCTGGACGTAGTTTCTACGTCCAGGAACCAAAAAAGGGTAATCAAGAAACCTGCATTTCACGACAATTTTTCGGTTCAATTTTAGCCCAATTTGATTAAAACAATTGTTTGTGTGAAAAAAAAAGAGAATTTTTTTATTTCAATAAAAAAAAAATTTATGGAAATTGTCATTTTTCATGGGATAAAATCAATTGGAAAGGTAAACAAAAACCTGATTTTTTGGGTCAGAAATTGAATGGTGTGCTGTGGGTGTGTTGTATGAAAGTCATTCAACCTAATAAATTAAGTTTACATTCAAGAGTAAAAAACTTTCAAGTCCACACTAAAGAGACACTGAAGCGAAAAAAAATATGATATAATGAATTGGTTGTGTACTATGAATAATTACTAGAAGATTAGCAGCAAAGAAAATATTCTCATACTTTTATTTTCAGGTATATAGTGTTTTTTCTAACATTGCATTATTCTATAATATGTGCAGATTACACAACACTCAGCATTCAAAATGATTCTTTCAGAGCAGTCTGTGAAGTAATGACCTCTCCTCTAGCAGAGAAAAAGTAAACAGTTCACTTACAGTTGAGATAATAAAAGTCAGATAACAGCCCTCTCCAGGACTAACTTAGTCGGAGAGCTTAATGGCTTGTTTGCATAGAGATAACAACTGGAGTTTCTCAACTCTTCCTGTACTGGAAACAATTAGACTGATGTATCTGATCTTAATGTTTTATTTCTTAGCTGTACTACACATACAAATCATAATATCATATATTTTTTTTTGCTTCAGTGTCTCTTTAAATACAATGCATTTCTTCACTGTAATAAATCTAGTGTTGGTGATTAAAGTAAATGAGGAATAGATTTGTTAATGTAAGGTGCATTTTCTAAGGATGTTTGTGTAGTGGGCTTGAATGCATAGCAGTGATGGCTCAGAGTACCCCATACACATTTATAAATTAAAATGTATATATTATTACATCTAACTTATATATTATCCAATTGTTTTTGTTGTGATTGTGTCAAAATCAAACATACGTGTGTGGTACATTGGTAAAAAAAAAAAAAAAAAAAAAAAAATCACATTTTTAATTCGAACGGAAAAAATGGAAATTGCTGAAAAAAAAAAAAAAAAAAAAAAAAAATTATTTAGTTTGTAGCCACTACAAGTTTCATTAAGGCTGCTTACACACAGGGACGTTACAGGCGCACGTTAGTGCGCCTGTAACGCTCCCCCAACGCACAGCAATGTAACACAAGTGGGCTGTTCACACTGCCCACGTTGCGTTACATGTAACGCTGCACGTTCTCCCGAAGGTGCAGCATGCTACGCCATTACAGCGGCTTAAGCCGCGTTAGACTGTTTGCACATGCTCAGTCAGGTTGGGGAGGAGCAGGGAGCGGCCAGGCACATGGCTAATTAATATTCACTGCACGTTGTGACGTGCAGTGTTTACTTCCTGGTGCGGCTGCTCTGTGCGGCGATTGGCTGGCGGGACCACGTGATGCCGCATGCGTCCAAGAGTACGCATCACGGCATCACGGACGCCAGAGTGAGCTGCACAACGCGGTTCACTCCGACGTCCACATCGAAGAGCACCAGGCCTTGCGTTACGTGCACGTTATGCGACCTTAACGTAGCACCTAACGCAACGTCTTGGTGTGCAAGTAGCCTTAAGGATGCCAGCAGCACTATCTTATAATTACCAATGTTAGGGCTACTTAACCAAACCAAGACATAAGAGTCTATGCACTAATTCAGTTACACGGAATTCTTGTGGCTTTGGTGATTACAAACTACCCTTGACAGAGATTACTCAGTAACAAATGCTGTCTACACCGTGTGCTCTTTTCTGATGAGCTTTAACTCTAGTACCCAATTCATATCACACCCCTTCAATAATAAGTTCAAGAGGAACTCCAGTGAAAATAATGTAATAAGTGCTTCATTTTTACAATACTTATACATAAATGATTTAGTCAGTGTTTGTCAATTGTAAAACCTTTCCTCTCCCTGATTTACATTTTGACATTTATCACACGGTGACATTTTTACTAATGGTAGGTGAAATCAGTGGAAGGAGATGCTGCTTGCTTTTTTGGCTTTTGGAAACAGCTGTTATTTCCCACAATGCAACAAGGCTCCTACAGTGTGATGTGAGAACCATGGTCCTGACATCACACTGTGGGAGGGGTTTAACCACAATATCAGCTATACAAAGCCCCATGATGATGCGTTTGTGAAAAGGAATAGATTTCTCATGGGAAAGGGGGTATCAGCTACTGATTGGGATGAAGTTCAATCCTTGGTTACGGTTTCTCTTTAATATGAAATCATAATTTACATTAAATGTGAATTCTATGTTAAAAGGCAATTCATTCCATGCATCCCTTATATGGTCAGCCCACAAAACCTTGGCAAATATAAATTCCTAGTACTCCAGATTGATCTTAATGGTGTGAAAACGTAATAGGAATAACCAAATATACACCAATTCACATATAAACCAAAACCTCCATTTTTATACTGATGAACTGCATATACCAATTGTGAACGTTATTATTATTATTTTTTTTTTTAAAGGATGCTACCATTAAAAACCCCCAAGCAGATATATTACAATTTTTGTAATCTCATGGAAAAGCTTGTAAATCGTGTCATTGAGTAACTGAAAGCTAACACTATTATTGTGAAGTTATGAACAATGATATTCTCTCATAGTACCCACTAATGATCCAATCTTTTTGATCCAATCTTACCAATTCCATGTAATAGGAGGGGTACCTAAAGTATCCATTCAAAGTATATTCACTAAAGTTTACAATTCTACTAAATTGATTTGATAAGATTTGACAGAAAAGATTGTATCATTAGTGGCCACCTTGAAGCTCAATGGGCTCACAAGGGGGGGGGGGGGGGAAGATAGCAGGAAGCACGAGATTATGAACACAGAAGAGCGCTTCTGCCGTGATGGGTGGCCATCCATTGCTCTTGCTCTGCTCACCCAAAGCGTACCCAGCCGCTGCTGAAGCTCAAAGGGTTTAGCCGCCCTGTACCCGCGATGTCCTGGAACGATGCGCTGGTACCCCTTAGTGGCTTAGTTTCGATTCCAGTGACAGAGCCAGTCGTGACTGCGCCTGCATGGCTCTGGCCGCACGTGTCCTTGATCATGCTCCTGCCTCCAGGAGTGTCTTACACATGCGCAGTAGGAGCAAATATAGTACTGCATACTATATTTGCAATTGACAAATCACACCATATTTTAAACTATGAAACACAGCAGGGCTAATGGCCCTTTAAACTTCCCTGCAGTAAAAATCTTATCTGAAGCTGACTGTCACTGTTTCTTTGAAGTATAAGTGCCTCAGAAAACAACACTGTAGCAGACTAAAATGGTCAGAGATCCCAGAGACGCTCTTTTGCATAAACAACAAGTGAAGTTTCTTAACTCTTCCAGTACTGCAAATAATATGAGACTGGATTCTGTGCTACTAATGTTCTATTTCTAGGCTGCACTACACATACAATTCATTGGGCCATATTCTATTGCTGAACTCTTAACTTAGGTGATGGGGGCATCGCCTAATCTTATTAAACTTTAGACCTCCCCAGGCGGACATGAGCGTTAGCTTAGACCTGCAAAAAGCAGGTCTAAACCAGCTAATGCACGTCATCGCCGCAGCATCTGGGGGTCTCCTTTAATAAGGAGACCCCCAGAGCTCCCAGTCAGGTCGCCACACACTTTAGAAGCCCCCCACATAGCTGCGCCGGGTACCCATCATTATACATACCGCCGCTGATCACCCGACACCTCTCACCGCAAAATCCGTCGCGTGATTACAGTGTATCTAACACTAATTACTGTCCGCATAGGAGCCTGGGCAAAGCATCTTTGAATCTGCAGCCGGGGCTCCCCTTTGGTCCACTATCTGAGCCATTTTATTGGTTAAGACAGCGGACCAATGGGGAGCCCCAGCTGCAGATTCAAAGATGCTTTGCCCGGGCTCCCTCCTATGCGGACAGTAATTACAGTGTTAGATACACTGTAATGTGGTCATACATGGTACAATTTTTAATTTTTTTCGATTAGATAATTTAGTTTGATTATTCCGTTAGATCAAAAATAAAGATTTTTCCAGCATGTCCAATCAGAATTTTCTCGAAAAAACGGGATAATCGTTCCAGTTTTTTGACTGAAAAAAATATATTTTCAACTTTCATTCGATTCGATCATTTAGATCGAATAAACAGGAAAATCGAATGTTTTTATTGTATCGTGTATGGGCACCATAAGAGTCCCCTCTTTCTGATGAGACTACATGCAGAACAATGAACAGCTCCAGATTCTGAAGAAATAAGAACAATACAGAGTGTGTGAGAGGTGCCAAAGAAGCCATGAGCTTATTTTTAACCCTTAAATTGCTATGACAAGTAGGACTCATAACAGGGGCCTATTGTTTTTCAAGAATCAGTAATCATTCAGGGTGGAAAAATATGCACTAAAGAACCAGAACTAAACTTTTAACTCAAAAATGTGGTATGTGATATACACCTTCCAAAAGATGACACAAATGGATGAAAGTAATCAAACTCTCTTGGTGTATAAAAAGGAGGTGGTGAGCGGTCACCCTAAAAAAAAGGTGCTCTATTCCTGGCTCTGAACATAGCGTGACACTTCATCTGTCCTGAGGAAGTGGGCGGAGAGCCACGAAACGCGTTGCCAGGGCTATTAAAGATTGTATATTTATATATAAAATTTGCCTTCATTGAAGTAAGCCACCTCAAATTTTATTCATTTTATAGATTTTAATTAATTTTATTATCCTGTGGGTGCCTTTTCATCCTGTTTATCTCTTGGTATATGTACCTGTAGTATAGCGGCAGTGAAATTGTTATTATGAAGACCTAAGGTTGCTCAAGCTGGATCTTTACCGAAATGTGATTGGCAATCACATGAAAAACATTAATATTGTTCCTGCTTCAATTTCTTATTCACTCAGCAGAAGAGCGGCAGCATTAACTCCCAGTGATGAATGGGGTGGATTATTTCATGTGCCTGGCCCTGGCCTGAATGCTCTGTAGAATCACTTCACTTGATACCGCATTAAGTCACCAAGCATTTTAGTGATACAATGACGCAGCCCACCACCTGGAAGACTAATTGGAAACATAACTGCAGTACTTGATGGCTTCTCTACAAGCATCCCTGACGGTTCACAGCCACCATATCTGTGCAGTACTTCAACAACAAGAGTGATGAGCCTCACAATGTAATACTGTAGCTCCATTATGAGATGACAACTAGAGGCGTTGGAATTACTGATAACGTATGCAACTCTAATGTTCTATGAATGAAATGAAGTATCAATTTCCCTACTCTTACATTATGGTGGAAAACAAATGAAGCTGCAACAGCAACTTAAGCAGCTTTTTTATTAACAGGATCCAAAAGCACACAGTCTCTGATTTTAAAATTAGAAAGACACTAGCTGGTGCCGCACACTACACTGTGTGGGACAAGCGTGCATGCGCCCTTTCTGGTCATCCCACTGCACACGCACCACCCAAGCAGTGCCATGGCCAATCAGAGAGGTGCAGGAGGGGGCATGTGCGGGGCAGGCAGACACAGAGTCATGGTCAATCAGACTGAGGCGGAGCTGGAGTGGGCAAGTGTGAGGTAGAAGGACACACATACACTCAGCCAATGGCTTGGAAATTATAACAGATAAAATAGGCATGGAGCCCTTTACATAGTCAGAATGTGACATTGGATTTATGAATTGTATGTGTAATATGGATATTAGACCATAAGTAGCAAATACAATTTTTATTTTCTATCATATAGCTTTATTTATAGCGTTGCATCATATTGTCAGAACCCACACTCTGTATTTTAAGCTTAGTGTGATTTGCCTTCTTAAAACAGAGGGTACTTGCGTTAATTCAGATTTAAGTGTGTAACTGTGGTTGCCCACAATGCACACTGCTGAATACACAACTTATTTCTTTATGCCCCTGAAGTAAGGGTTTCATCCAGAACCGCTGGTGTATAAGCAAGCATATAGCTTTAAAAAATTTACAAATTCACATCAACCCCACATGCAGACAACCTGTTTCTGACTGTTGGTCTTCCTCAGTGCATGGCATGATTTACTATGGCTCTATGGGATAGGGCTTGGACCAGTACAACAGAGTACCCAAGCAACTTGGGGTGACCCAAAACCACTAGGAAAGTATAGGGGACTAAAAGAGACCGAAAACCTTCCTATTAAAAAAAGCAATGCTTAGTGTGGTTTGCCTTTTTAAAACAGAAGGTACTTGCTTGCAATAATTAAGTGTGTAACAGTATATTTTTTTCTTTTTTGGGGGGCGGGGGAGAGTCTCTGGATATACTCTCTGTACTATGTGGCAGTACAATAGGTTTATTATGTTGATTGTAATGTTATATTATGATGTTGCTTCATTCATTTGCTTGGCACTGGGTGTTCGTATCCAAAATTTGAGTGCTTTGACTGTTGTATCATTTTACTTATGGGATTGGATTGTTTAATAAATAGTGGTTCCCACAATGCTGAATATGCAACTTACCTCTTCATGTCCCTGTAAGCCAGGCTTACATCCAGAACCGCAGGTGTATAGCAAGCCTATAGCTTTACATTTTACAGAGCCGCACCAACTTACATGCAGACAGCCTGTTTCAGTTTGTCTCTTTTTGTCCTCTATACTTTCCCAGTGGTCTTGGGTCACCCCGAGCTGCTTGGTTACTCTGTTGCTGTCTGCATGTGGGGTTGATGTGGCATACTACTTGTGTACTATTTTTTTTATCCGTACTACACATACAATTCATTATCTCAATTTTATTTTCACTTCAGATTTGCTTTGAAGGATACATAACTGAGGAAAAGCTAACTGCAGAGGTAAGTTCATGCTATATCCACATACCTTTGTGCGTTGTCTGTTCCTCTCCTCCCTTAAAGTGGATCTGAGATGAACTTTTACTCATTGCATAATTGTGTTCCTTTCCTATTGTTTATAGGGCATTCATCAAGCCAAATACTGTTTTTGTTTTAATACTCTAATTCCCTATAAACTAAACAAGCCTCGCCCACAGCTTTTCATTGAGCCTTGGCATTTTCAGACAGTAGCAAGGGCTCATGGGAGCTCAGGCTGAGCAGGAGGAGGGGGGAGGTATTACTAGCCACAAATTTCAGAGGCAGAGGGGAGGAGGGGGGGGGGGGATTAGTTTTTTTCACAGGCTGGGTGCTGAAGATGCAGATAAGCCTGCCTCTGTGTAATGTTTACAAACAACATGGCTGCTGTCATATCACAGGAAGAAATAATCATATTCTATTGAAGCTGTTTGCAGCTAGATTTGCTGTGTAAACTATCTAAACTTTAGATAAGATATATTTAGACAAGTTACTTGTAATACTTAGTTTTTCATCTCGGATCGGCTTTAAGAGGAGTGAATGGGGCAGGGAAGAGAAGGAAATCAGGAGTGAATGTTGTAGCAAGCTGTTTGAAAATGTGATTTCAACCTCTGTGCTTACCTTTGGCAGCTTTGCCTCAGGTTAGGTATGCTTCAAACAATCTGAAACCAGGACCAAGCATGACATATGGCTGTGCCTCTAATCATGGAAACACCCCTGTAGCCTAATTAATAAAGAGGGTGGGGCGGCTTTCTCATTAAAAAGCAACCCATTGGATAAAACTAGCAGGAAGCACAGCACAATCTGTAATATTGCTAGTTGAAACAGCTTTTATTTACAGTTAATACAAACATAATAATTTAGTAAAATTGGTTCATACAAAGCAAAGTACTTTGTGTGCTTAATAAACTGGAATTTATTCCAAGTTAAGATCTATTACAGTCTCAAATTATGTAACACCCAGGTACCAAACTGGAAAATATACTGTGATTTCCATCTCATACACAATGTAATACATGTGTAATTGTATAGAATGAAATATAACTGTACCCCTAGACACAGGCTAATCATCTTATTCAAGCAATTTGGCAAGGTTCCCTTTATTTCCAAAAGCACTCCTTGGATGGGAGCAGCACAATACAACTACCAGAACAGTGTATGCACAAGTAGGCAGGCTACCTGGCATCTGCATATAGGTTCATGCTATGGGGATCTTTTGAAAAGGAAACATGAGAAGATATACTGACAAACATTGGCTAATCATCATCTCATTCAGGCAATTTGCAAATGATCCACCACATCCATATCCACTTAACTATAAAGACCAGCGATGCTGACTTATTTTTCATTTTTATTGCCATTTTCAATGCCATAGTCGCTTCACCGAATACCGCTTTTCAGCATACATGAGCTCAGCAATGAATCTATATAAAAACAGCTTTATTCCCACACACAATTTAAGAAGGAATCCTCAAAATAGTACATGGCAAGGAAATGAACGGCGCTACTTAAAAATAGAGAAGTGCCTACCTGCAAGAGTGCAAGCCCCACTTGTGGGATAAAATACACTCCTAGCATACACATGAGCTGTCTACCACTGGAGGATGTTCGTTTCCTGTAACAGCTTGCAGGCAACTTGTTAAGTACTAGTCCCTCCCACTGCGGAGAAGTCATCCTTGATGGGAGGGGACCTAACACTAACTAAATCCTAACCCATGTATATGCATAGCCTGGGTGCGGCCAATCAAGTAAAATCGAAAATTGCGCAAAAGGTGGATCAGCGCATCACCAGGCCGCCTCCGAATGGCCTCCAATCAGAGATGCGCTGAGCCCCCCCCCCCCAGAAACTGCAAACGCACCTTGAACCCAAACAGAAGCTCTGCATATACACCAAAAGCAAAGCTGTTAAGTGGGAGCAGCTGACCAAAAATGAATTAAATTAGTGCATGGCAAGGAAATGAACAGCGCTACTTAAAAACAGATAAGTGCCTACCTGCGAGTGCAAGCCCCACGCGTGGGAGAAAATACACACCTAGCATACACATTTTAAGTAGCGCTGTTCATTTCCTTGCCATGTACTAATTTATTTCATTTTTGGTCAGCTGCTCCCACTTAAAAGCTTTGCTTTTGGTGTATATGCAGAGCTTCTGTTTGGGTCCAAGGTGCGTTTGCAGTTTCTGGGGGGCTCAGCGCACCTCTGATTGGAGGCCATTCGGAGGCGGCCTAGTGATGCGCTGATCCACCTTTTGCGCAATCCTCAAAATACACAGGAGAATGTTCCTAGCCAGGCTATAATTTTTTTTGTACATTCTTACTCTGTTATCTGGACTGTGAAGGAAAGAGACACACCAAATATGAGCTGATGAGGTAGGGGCGAATAGGTTTATTGGCCTTTTTTTTCTGACACAACAATGAAAATGAAAAATTGTGTGCTGCATTTTATTCTGCAACAGCTGGGAAGGTACAACTGTGTTGATTTGTAATCCACAGGAAAGACAGAGATATAAAGGGTGGGAGGGAGGAAGAACATATTAGAGATGCAGCAGTACGTAGAAATTGAATGCGGTTTTTGAGAAGCAGCACATATGAGGTAAAAGTGAAATAATGTTTATATTTACCTGTCTCTAAAGAAAAATAGATTTTTAAAACACAAATACTAATAAAAATGGTAATCCTTTCAATTGTAAACCGACACTGCACAGGTGCCAGCGGTGTTGCAGGTGAGCAACATATTTGAAATAAAGGCACCTGGAAAAAAGGGCGCAGGGGACTGCCGTTAGTAGAATATCGCTACTATTAGCGATATCCTACTGCTGGACTGCACAGTAAAATATCGGTAACGTTTACTGATATTTTATTATAGCTAAACCTAACCTTTCACCCAGAACCCTCCCCGTTGGTGTCTAGCCCTAAGACTCCCCCCCTCCCTCCCCCAGGTAGTGCCTAACCATAAGATCCCCCCGGTGGTACCCTTAACCCACCTCTGAGGCAAAGCCGCGATGTTGCATCTGGGAGGCGCCCAATGAGCAGAGGCACCTGATAGAATTGCGGGCACCGGGGGGTTGCAGGAATGCAAATTGCAGCATTACATAGAGGGCGCTCCATCCATCTCTGCTATATCAGGTGCCGGGGGTCGCGTTTGCATTTCTATCGGGCCCCTCTGGGTATAGAAGTTTTGGAAAATACTTGCCACTAGTTGGGTGCCTCCCAGCGCCCATATTTACTTAGCCAGCAAAGTAAAAGCCACGATTTGCAGTAAAACAGCAAATTTCAGCGCCGCAGGAGCCTAATAGAAGCCACCGCCATGTGCTCAAATTGTCCTTTTCTGCGGCTTTTATCATAAGCGCCTAAGGCGGTGCCCTTTCATCCGTAAGTGCTCATGTGCCCGTTTTACCTGGTGCCAGGTGAACATGCTAACCCTCATGAATGAAGCATAGAGGAAAATAAAGATGAACAATTGGAGCGGATAGGTGCACAAACAGAAGAATGTAACTCGGGCTGCAAGATAAATCAGCCCGTCTGACAAATGATAGCTCTTCATAAAATGAGAATCACCAACATCAAAAAATGCCATCTTACTACAGACATGGTTATTTGAAAAGGTGAATACAATTCTAAGATAACATAATTAATATCATAGATTGACAACACAGCCTGGAGTATCATTGCGTATATTCTTTTTTTCCCCTAAATTGATGGCCACTAAATAGCTTCATCAAGGCCTCGCACAAAGAGGTCTCTGCTATCTGATCACATTATCGCTGAGCAATTACAGTTTCCATTTCAAGACAGACTTTAAATGCAGTTGATCTTATGAAATTAAAATTAGTTTTGACCTTCTTCGGCTGATCTGTAATAATCAGCTGCAATTTCCACCGCTGAAAGGCTTGGATAATGTGACATATAAACATAATGAGGAAATGAATTTTTAATTTCATCGCTTGAAATGCAGAGACTTCTGACATAAAGGTAGTGTGCCACTACAGAGCCTATCAGAGATGTATCAAAAGTGCAAGGACTGTCTCAATAAAAAATAAATATGTCAAAGTTATCTTAATGTGTAGGGACTACAGTGTGGATAGCATGCTGGGCAGCCTCAGCACTCCTTTAGGCCTGGAACCCACTGAAATCAGCAAACGCGAAACGCAACCGCTAGCGGTTTGCAAGCGGATTCATGCACGTTTTCGGTCGCGTTTTGCAACATTGTATTTTTTTGCTCAGCGGTTGTGTAGCGTTTTGCGCTTTGTGCTTTTATCCTGATTGGTCCTGTGAATTAATTTTCATTTTGTTACAGTGTGCTGAACCGCAAAACGCTAGCAAAACCGCTCAGTTTAGGTTTTGTTGAGCATTTTCGCTAGCGTTTCAATACTTTACATTGAAGCGCTAACGCTCCCAAAATGCTGCACGTCCTGCGTTTGCGTTTCTGGGAAACGCAAACGCTCCTGTGGAAGTTGCCCCATCCATTAACATTAGCCCAGCGTTTTGGCAAAGTGCTAGCGTATCGCAGCGCTGCCAAAAGCGCTCCTGTGGGTTTCAGCCCTTAGAGGATGTCATTTCTAGCTGCTGGCACCAGTGAGAGACACATACTGGATGTGCCTCGTTTATTAGAGCGGTGGCATTTATCCACTATGGTGTGTGCATCTGTAGCACTGAATGCTCCTCACAGGAAAGAGCCAACTTCACTTCCAGCAACAAAATATTGAAGTGGAGAGAGCAGCACAAGGGTGGATATCCCTAGTGTCATTCCTTGGTGCGTGCATCTGTAGCACTGAATGTGCCTCACAGATAATAGCCAACTTCACCTTCAGCAGCAAAAGAGAGAGAGCAGTACAAGGGTGGATATCCCTAGCCTCTTGAGTTACTGAATGATACTATTCTGTGTGGAGACAAGGATAGACGTTTAAACCTGCTCTAGTATGCTTATGATTTTTACAATATTTATATGGGTGATGAATGTTCCAACAGATATACTGTATTGTGCTTTTCTCCTGGCGCACTCAAAGCCCTAGACCTGCAGCCACCAGGGCACGCTCCATGTGCAGTAGCAGTGTGAGGGCGTTTTGCCCAAGACGTCCTCACTGAATAGATGCTGGCTTACTAAGCAGGAAGAGTCAAGATTTGAACCCTGGTCTCCTGTGTCAGAGGCAGAGCCCTTAACCAGTACACTATCAAGCAATTGCGAATGTGAATGTCTTTAATTTAGACTGGGTTGAAGCACACCTAAAGTAAGAGGGATATGGAGGCTGACATATGTATTTCCTTTTAAACAATGCACATTGTCTGGCTGTCCTGCTGATCCTCTGCTTCTAATACTTTTAGCCACAGACCCGGAACAGCAATAGGATACGCACATCGGCTCATAATCAAGCTGTGTATGTGTAACTTTACACACTAATGAGAAGTTATCAGCCCACTGACTGCCTATATACTGTACCTCTGAAATAAAGACCATTACATAATAATTTACTGTTGTGGCATTACTTTTTCAAACAGTAACTAATTACACTAAGCTGTCAGCATCTATGAAGTAGGAAAACTAAGGTAATCAACACATTACACGGAAGTCTTTGTTAACCCACATACCGCCATGAGAAAAAAAGTTTGTAAAATCTTTGGAATTCTCTAGATTTCTGCATGAATGGCTAACAGGAGTAGATCTGACACTTATCTAAGTCATAATAAGGTATAAAGGTGACATTATTTAACAAAAGGCACACACAACATTTTACATTGCCCAATCTACCTCTAGGATAGAATCAGCTTGCAAAGTGGGTGATTGTTAGGTCCATAAGACAAGTATTCAAGCTGCTTAGGTGTAGAATTGACTTTCCCCTGCCAAACAGAAGGAAATATACCATTCTGAGAAGCTGTTCTATATACAGTCAAGCAGGTCATTTACAAGTGCATCCAGCATTATTGCTACTATATGTAAGTGGGCCATCCTGTAATATAGGCATGCTGTACAGTTCTCGGATAGCTAAAGTCTCATTAAAAATGCTACAAATACATATCAGTGTTCTACAAGACTTTAATGTTGTTAAAAAGAATCTTCCCTTTTCATTATGTAGCCAGCTATGAAATTCCAAACTGACTGTTGAAAATGCACTTCTTTCCCAGTTTGGAATCTGTACTTTCTAGCTGTCTAGTAATATCTCATCTTGCTGAATATTAAAATGCCATTTCTCAACTGAAAAAAAGCAGTCCCTGGTTGCTGGATCACTTACAATAACCTAAGTGGAAATGGCTGGACATTTCTAAAGGCGTACGTTAAAAAGGGGCGCTGGGAAAAAAGGGCGCCGGGTTTTTAACGATAAGCATGGATAACGTTTAAAAATGTATTGTACTGTATTTCGTTTAAAATTAATGTTTTTTAAAGTTATAAATCATTAAATAATGTGCATTAAATCGGCAATTGTAAAAACGTTAATCTTTCGTTTAAATACTGAAACGTATAATAACGTTTAAAAAAAAAATTACTAAGTAACCCTCCCTGTACCTACCCCTAACCCCTAGACCCCCCTGTTGATGCCTAAACCTAAGACCCCCCCTGTTGGTGCCTAAGTAACCCTCCCTGTACCTACGCCTAAACCTAAGACCCCCCTGTTGGTGCCTAAACCTAAGACCCCCCTGTTAGTGCCTAAACCTAAGAACCCCCTGTTGGTGCCTAAACCTAAGAACCCCCTGTTGGTGCCTAAACCTAAGACCCCCCTGTTGGTGCCTAAACCTAAGACCCCCCTGTTGGTGCCTAAACCTAAGACCCCCCTTTTGGTGCCTAAACCTAAGACCCCCCCTGTTGGTGCCTAAACCTAAGACCCCCCTGTTGGTGTCTAAACCTAAGACCCCCCTGTTGGTGTCTAAACCTAAGACCCCCCTGTTGGTGTCTAAACCTAAGACCCCCCTGTTGGTTTTTTCGTTTAAAAATAATGTAAAAAAAAAAAAAAAAATGTACTGTATTTCGTTTTAAAATAATGTTTGAAAAAAAATATTGTACTGTTTTTCGTTTAAAAATAATATTTAAAAATGTATAAATCATTAAATAATGTTGTAATCATGAGAAGCAGTAATAAAACATTAAGTCTCCGGGCGCCGCTTTTAAAACGTTATTTTTCTCCGGCGCCCTTTTTTCCTATCGGGCGCCCATTAAACGATATTTATTATAGGAGTGAATGGCGGCGCCCGATTTGTCCACTAGCCTCAGGCGCCCGAATTTACTGTTCCCATTTCTGAGATGGCTTAGTAAATCAGAACTAGGATGTCGCTTTGTAACCTTACACCTGAAAAAGATGGTTCACATACACAGGTCAATGAACCAAAGCACAGAAATAAACAAACAAATCGTTAGCCAAACAAAAAATACCAGACTTTCAGAGTTAGAGAGCGGACCTTTATGCTACTGAAAAATGCCCACAAAAAATATCAAAGGACCTTCTTACCTTGATTGTTTAAACACTTGCTCAACTGAGACATTCCAATTAGTTTTTGTAGGTGTCGGCTGGTAAATATGACAACTTTCATTTCTTTTTACACACTTGCAAGTCATCTAAAAGCCTTTACAGTATTAGGCTAGGTCCACACTAGGTCCATGACAGATCGGATCCATTTGAAACGGATCCGGTTTGTTCTTGTTTGTTTTTTTCCCCCTCCGTTTTTACTTTTTGTGCTATTTCGGTGCATACGTTTCCAGTCTGTGGAAATGTATGCCCAGTAGGAGGCCACCATGCTGGAGGGTAATAGCAGCCAGGACAGGGGCGACATCGGTCAGCGGGGAGGGGGACGCCCCCCCCCCCCCCTCACCTGGGTACTTCATCCCCGCTACCCCTCCAGCTACTTTGCACAAAGTAATAAAATTGTTGCTATGCAGGGAGCTTACCTTCAATTCCTCCGCTCGTCGAGTCACTACCTGCAATGCCGCCCTCTATACTTCGGAGGGCGGCATTGCAGGAAGTGACGCGGCGAACGGAGGAAGTAAAGAAGGTAAGCTCCCTACATAGCAACCATTACTTTGCGCAAAGTAGCTGGAGGGGTAGCAGGGACGTGGGACCCAGGTAAGGGAGGGTGGGGCCGTCCCCCCTCCCCGACGATGGCTGTCACCCCCGTCCTGGCTGCTATCACCCTCCAGCATGGCGGCCCCCTCTCCCCCCCCCCCCCCCCAGGCTGTGACACAGAAACGGATCAATTTATGTGTCCAAATTTGCCTGTGTAGAGAGGGATCCATTTTCCCATTGCCTACCCCTACCCCTGCGTGTATCAGGCTCCAGATCCGTTGCGTGAAAATGCAGCAGATCTGGACCTGGACCTTCCATTCAGGTTTTGGAAACGGGTCCCTGCAAACGCAGATGGATCCATTTTTTTCTTGGGTGAAGACGGCTCCTATTTTGAACATTGCTATCCGTGGCTCCATTTACCTGCGGTTAGAAAATTCTATACTGACCTCACTGCCATGGGTCCTTGATAAGCCTCTTGAGATGCAAAGCCTCCATCTATTCTACACCAAGCTGCGTGACAGCACGAGACAGAAAGTGTCCAAGCAAAACAGGTCTCTTCAATATGCCGTTTTGTCCCGCTATCTCTGGTCACAAACTTTGCTTCTGTGCTGGGCGGCCCTACACTTTTTGCCAACGGAAGCAAACTTGTGAAGATGTGGCACACCCCCACCGACTCACCAAGAATATGCAACGTAGCGTCCCCCACTCTGTTTCCCTCCCGCTTCTCAGATCACATTCTCTGTACTGTCGATTACAGCAGGGCTACAACAAAATGGCTGCAAATGTCCACAAATGCAGATGCTAGCGGCCATTTTCTTGTAGCCCTGCAGTAATAGATGGAGCGGAGTACGAAATCTGACAACAAGCAGGGAAGGAAACAGAGTGGGGGACGCAACAACATACCTGGGGCTAATATGGGGGTGCCATGTGCTTCCAGACGGGCAGCATATAGCTTTTTTTTTTTCTTTCATAGCATTGCATCATTCTGTCATATTTGCAATTTACAAACCACACTGTATTTTAAACTATGAAACAGAGCAGGGCTAATGACCCTTTAAACTTCCCTGCAGCAAAATGTTTATCTGACGCTAACTGTCACTGTTTTTTTGAAGTATAAGTGCCTCAGAAACAGCACTGTAGCCAACTAAACTGGTGGGAGAGCTCAGGTAAGCTCTTTTGCATAGATAACAAGTGAAGTTTCTTAACTCTTCGTGTACTGGAAACAATATGAGACATGATTCTGTGCTACTAAAGTTCTATTTCTTGGCTGTACTATACTTGGCTGTACTACACATACCATTCATTAGCTCATAAGTTTATTTTCACTTCAGATTCCCTTTAAAGAGACTCTGAAGTCTCCTAAAATCTCTCTTTTTATTCAACATTTAACCACTTGCCGACCGCACGCTTATACCGTGCGTCGGCAAAGTGGCAGCTGCAGGACCAGCGACGCAGTACTGCGTCGCCAGCTGCAGGCTGATTAATCAGGAAGCAGCCGCTCGCGCGAGCGGCTGCTTCCTGTTAATTCACGGCGGGGGGCTCCGTGAATAGCCTGCGGGCCGCCGATGGCGGCTCGCAGGCTAAATGTAAACACAAGCGGAAATAATCCGCTTTGTTTACATTGTACGGCGCTGCTGCGCAGCAGCGCCGTAAGGCAGATCGGCGATCCCCGGCCAATCAGCGGCCGGGGATCGCCGCCATGTGACAGGGGACGTCCTGTCACTGGCTGCACAGGACGGATAGCGTCCTGTGCAGCCCCGATCTCCGGGGGCAGAGCAGGTAGGAGAGGGAGGGGGGAATTTCGCCGCGGAGGGGGGCTTTGAGGTGCCCCCCCCCGCCAGCCACACGCAGGCAGAAGAGATCGGACCCCCCCCAGCACATCATCCCCCTAGTGGGGAAAAAAGGGGGGCAATCTGATCTCTCTGCCTGTTACCTGATCTGTGCTGGGGGCTGCAGAGCCCACCCAGCACAGATCACTAAACACAGCGCTGGTCCTTAAGGGGGGGGTAAAGGGTGGGTCATCAAGTGGAGCGGACCCAAACCAAACATTTTTTTATTTCAAATATAAATAAACACTCCTTCAAGCCTATGAGCATTTCAGTGCAAGCTTTTCACCCTCCTCTTTGCATAACTAGGGTTATACAAGTGGAAGCCATTAGCAATTCCTCCTTTGCTGGACACCACCTACTCCACCAATTTGCCGGATTATTTCCCGGCAATATGAAAGGAAGGGAGGGGTTTCTCCAATAAATGTAAAATATTTTATATTTGTCATCATGCAGCTGAAAAAAGGCTGCTATTTATTATTATAATTTAGAAAATAGATTTTATTTCTGAAATCTTGTATTTTTAATTTGGGTCCACTTTAACTTCAGCACTATCAGCACTGCTAAAACGCTGCATCCCCAAGGCATAAAGCTGTTTACAAACCCCCTACATCCCCTGGGCTAATGCGGGGATCACTTCCTAGTAGAGGCAGAGCTTAGGGCTGTAGCTCTGCCTCTACTTGCATCAATCCCCGCCTCTCCGCGCCCCTCTCAGTCTTCCTTCACTAAGAGGGGCAGGGGAGAGGGGGAGAGGCGGAGATCCGCGGGAGATTGATGCTAATGGAGACGGCTCCAGCTCAAAGCTCTGCCTCCCCGAGCAGCAAAATCCATGACCAAGAAAGTCGTGGATTTTTGCCCCGGTATTTAGGGGGTTTGTAAACCGCTTTCTGCCGCAGGGATGCAGCGTTTTAGCAGGGCTGATAGTGCTGAAGTTAAATGTTGACTAAAAAGTGGGATTATAAGAGGCTTCAGTGTCTCTTTAAGTCTTTATATAGCAGTTTATTCTTTGAAAGTGCAGGAAAATAAGCAATTCTAATGAAAATAATACAATCCAGGACCAAACGATAACAACCAATAGAGCAAAGCTTAAAAATATTCACAGCAAGAGCCCCGCTTTGACATTTTCAGTTATATACACTGTATAAGCTAACCCACTTAAATGAAAAATCACTTAATAGCTAGGCTTATGCCTAGAGGGGAAGGTTGAATTGCTCAATAACCTTAAACAAATAAGCGTGCCATTCATTTCCAATTTGCTGGATCAGGATAAACTGGATGTCCTGCCTGTACTCAAGGTTACACAATGGTCAGAGTGAACTATGTCAAATCAATGCAGCAAGTAATAACCGCAATGTCCATACTGCTCAAATCAGAATCATAACACTTGCTAGGGAAATAAGGCTTCCCAGCTTTCAGGGAAACTGCAGTTTAGCAGTATGTAGAAAAAAAAATAGTAAACAAATAAATTAGTAAGCAAAAGTAGAAAATATAAATATTTTGGGGCATAATCATAATTGCAATCAGTGCATGAATCATGCTTAGATAATATGTATGCTGTAAACTCTCAAAACGGCATTAAAAACATAATTGTAGTTACCGGTAACACTTGGATCAAACTTATTAACGAGTATGTTTATACTGATGCATAACATGCGGTTCTTATGTGCTAAAAGGCACTTTGGCATAAAATACATTAGATTTGAAAACACATTTTTTTCTTACTTAGAGAAAAAAAAATAAAAAATGATGTGGAGCAAATGAGACGTTATACTCCGGTCAGAAAAAGATAAATCTGAATTTTGCAACGTCCTCTGAATTTCCTGCAGCTCCTTTCCTGTAATCCACCATTAAACCTGTCACATTTCTCCTCCAATCACTCATTAACCACTTGACGACCGCAGTGTTAACCCCCCCTAAGGACCAGGCTGTTTTTTTTTTTGCTGTACTGGGCTGTGCAGGCTTTTCAGCCTCCTGCACAGCCCAGCGATCGGACTCAGCTCCTTTTTTGTCCCTAAAGCCTGAGGTGTACGATCGCCGTGGCCTTTTTTTTTTTCTCTAGCCTCTATGAGGCTCTCTCTCCCTCCCTCCTCCCCTCCATCTTCTGAATTGGAACAGGACGAAAACAGGGGTGATCCGTCCTGTTCCGCCACTCATAGACATCAGCCTATGAGAGGACGGCGCTCCTCGTCCAGAGGCCGGGGATCGCCGATCTCGTACAGCGCTGCTGGGGACCGCAGCGCTGTACGGATGTAAACAAAGGGGATTAGTTTCCACTTTCATTTACAAACAGCCTGCTAGCCGCAATTGGCGGCTAGCAGGCTAATCACGGAACTCCGCTCCATGAAGTGGCAGGGAACGATCACGCATGCGTACGGCCGTTCCCTAGGAAACTGCAGCCCCAGGACTTGACGCCAATTGGCGTTAGGCGATCCTGGGGCTGCCGCCACTGCCACGCCCATTGGCGTTAGGCGGTCCCCAAGAAGTTAAAGTGAGCCATAAAGGATAACAGAAGTGAGAATAATATGGAGGCTGCCATATAGATTTCCTTTTTAACCCTTTTTTTTTCTTTTTCATGTAGCGAGACAAGGCCTCGCTACATGATAGCCGCTGCTCAGCGGCATCCCCCCAGCCCCTATCAGGAGATCCCGGCGATGGGCGGGATGACGTCACCGACGTCGTGACGTCAAAGGGGACTCCCATCCACCCCACAGCGCTGCCTGGCACTGATTGGCCAGGGAGCGCACGGGGTCTGGGGAGGGGGGCGGCAGCGGCGCGACGTGCTCAGCACGGGCTTACCGCCAGGGAGGTTAAACAATACCAGTTGCCTGCCAGCCCTGCTGATCTATTTGGCTGCAGTAGTGTCTGAATATCACCAGGTTCAAGCATGCAGCTAATCTTCTCACGTCTGACAATAATGTCAGAAACACCTGATCACCAAAATAGCACGGACGGAGCACCCAGCTGGAAGTGCTTAGGGAGAACAGACCTGAACACACTCAGAAGAATGGAAAGCTTTGTAAGTGAGGGTTGCTAAACAAATCTTCTCAGCCAGCCATAGCACATACAGTATATACAAACACCACACTTTCCTCAACCATTTAGGGCCGTGACTTTAAAGAGAAGGTTCAGGGATGCTGTGAAAAAAATAAAAATCCAAATCCACTTACCTGGGGCTTCCTCCAGCCCGTGGCAGGCAGGAGGTGCCCTCGTCGCGGCTCCGCAGGCTCCCGGAGAACTACTGAGCCTGCGCAGAACAGCCCGGAGGACGTCCGATGACGTCAGCGCGCACCAGTGAGCCGCACATTGGAGTGCAGAAGAGCCCGACCTGGCAGCCGGCCTGGCCAGGTCGGGCGCACCACCGGAGGAGACCGGGAGCCTGCGGAGCCGCGACGAGGGCACCTCCTGCCTGCCACGGGCTGGAGGAAGCCCCAGGTAAGTGGATTTGGATTTTTGTTTTTTTCACAGCGTCCCTGAACCTTCCCTTTAAACCTGGAAGCCGGTGCCAGACCCCGGCAGGGACACCACTCCTGCACACCACTGCATAAGCAACAAAATGGAGACAGCACACAAAAGGCTTCTCAGATGGACTGTATTAGGCCTTGTTCACATTATAAATCACCAGTGCTATCGCAAGCGCTAAGCGATTTATTGAGAGTTTTTTAAAGTGTTTTTCCCTGCGCTTTGCACTTAGAAAAGCGCTTTTCTACGCACTTTTGCAGAGGTATTCGTTTTTTCACTTCCTTGCGTCAGTCAGGAAGTGAACTCTTTCACCCGGAAATGAATAAATACAATGGGCCTGATTCACAAAGCGGCGCTAACTCTTAGAACGGCCGTTTCCAGCTAATTTTCGCATTGCGCGCGATCGCGAATTTTCGCGTGAAACGATAACGGTTTTGCGCGCAAACGCAAATTTTCGCACAAAAATTTGCGTTTGTGCACAATGCGAAAATTCGCGTGAAAACGGCCGTGCTAAGAGTTAGCACCGCTTTGTGAATCAGACCCAATGTATTTATTCATAGAAGAGCTGGGGAAATCGCTATACAAAGTGCATTGCATTTCCCTGTACCTTCCATTGAGCCAAAGCACTCAGAAAATGGTACATGTAGCACGTTTGAAATCTCAATGAAATTGAAACACTTAGGCCTCTGTCACGGACGGTTGCAGGGCCGCAGACACGTCCTGGAACCGCCCATGAAGAAAAAGCGATCGCACTCGATTCTCTGCATCGATTGCGCTTCAGATCACTAGAATCGGGATTGATTGTGTAGGAGCCTCTGCTTAACTGCAGGATGGCTCTTTTGATATGCTAATGAGCAGGAACAAACCCTTGTGCTCAGGAAGCTAATCCCAGCAGGGGGCTATTCAAAACCTGCTTCTTTTACAGACTGGCCGGAGCCACTTAGCCAGCCATAGGAAAAACATGGGTGGTAGGTTTTCCTGTCGGTATACGAAAACCGTATGTCGCACAGCTATAAAATTCATATCGACTTGTTCAGTAAAACCTGGCCATCGTGCTGATATGACATTCATTGTGATAGCCTGTCCGGTTATTGAGATATGAATCTTCTCATGAGCCTGACCCGCTGGCTTAGCCATGTCTGATGTCATATTAATCTGTATTTTCCAACAAGTATGAATCTCTTACCCCCCTAAATATAACGTGTATGGTTCAGGAGTTACAGCATTTCATAAGTTTAGCCCTAAAATCTCTCAGAGGGAATGTACTGTCATTTTTTGGTAACTCAGAGGGGGCTGGCATTGCCACACCCCCAAACCAGCTTCATCAAAAGCACAGAGCCAGCAGGCGGGCTTCAGTCCTCCAAATTCCACCTTCATGAAAGCACATTGCCAGCCAGAGGACACATGGTTGGCGGCCATCTTGTCTAAGCTGAAACAAAGGACACATGGCTAGTGGCCATCTTGATCGGCCATCTTTGCTGAAACTGAACAAAGGACATCTTCCATATTGCTTGGATTTTAAACTTTGCTGAACTGAACAAAAGGAACTCTACAAGTTTTCCCAGAACGGTCATATTTCCACAAACCCTAAGTATTTTTTCTCCCTTCTTTTATTTTTCATACTGGCTATTACGGTTTTAATAATTGTTGATTTTAATAATTGTCTGTATACATTAATTATTTATATTGCTTTCAATAAACCGACGCTATCGTCAGTTGTTGTTCTAGCTACCCTATTATTCAGCACACAGAACTGATCCCAGGTCTCTGAAGAGACGCTACTATTTGTTGTTGGCTAGACAGAATACAGCGTGTTTTAACCGTTTTTATTCGCAGGATCAGTCAGGCAGTCGGGTCCACTGGCCCATATCAGTGGTGGTGGCAGTTATACCCTGGAATCGTGTTTAAGTTGTAATTACCGTACCTCACAGGCTTCTGGTTTGTCTGCGGCAAATTCCCCAACGGTTCCTGCGCATTGACTGCGACCAGAGTTCGCACGATCTGTGCGCTGGCACCGTTTGGAAGGCCATTTGCGGTCTGACCATGAGGGCCTCCTGTGACAGCCTCGATTCATCAAGACTTATCGAATTGGTTAACGACAGTTTGGTAAAATACCGAATTCGTTAAGCTGATTTCAGGATTCATCAAATTTATCTACAGCTGTTAGCGAGCATTCGGTAATAATTTGGTAATTATTTGTTATTGATGCGTTAAAACGGAAGAAAGTGCAATTCATGAAAATGAAAGTGGGCGTGGTTTAGCGTTACATTTAGGATTAGTTATTTCCTTCACTGCTGTCGTTATTCCTGTCAGATCATTGCTGACAGAGAAGATGGAGCTATTTGAAGTGGTTATGTATCAGTTGAGAGTGATTCAAAGGCGCAGAAGGGCAAGAATAAGGTCTAGAACCATATCAATTTGCAAGAGAATAGATTTATTTGCTATAACAGGACATCTGCATTTCTCTTGAATCATCTTGTAAGAGAACACAGGCAGTGCCAGGGTTAACTAATTGGCTAGTTGCACTATATTTTTTTTAGAAAAGGCTCCTACCAAGCCGCAGCTGGTGAAATTGTGGGATTGTCCCAAGCCACTTCCAGAATCCTGGTCCAGGTGTTAAGCCCTATTCAGAACGTTGCTACGTAGTGTTCAAAGGACTGCCTTTTACCCACAACTCCATGGGAATCTTATGGCCTTGTGTTAAATTACCACTGTAAAATGGAAATATCGGCACGTTACCGAATGATTACCGAATTGTTATCAAATTCACACCGAATGCGGAAAAACCTTCATGAATACAACTAGAAATTGATAAACTTCGAATTCGGTAATTTAACAAACTGGAAAAAGTTATCTCAAAGACAATAATGAATCGAGGCCTTAGGCCCCGTTCACATCTGAGCATGTTGCCGGCGGTTTCGGCAAAACGCTCAAGCGCTATCACTTTTTAAAGCGCTAGTGCCATAATACCCTATGGGTCTGTTCTCACTTGAACGATTTGCGCTAATCGCCGGCGATTAGTGCAAATCGCCACATGCAAATTTGTATCCTGCACCATTTTGAGATGATTTCCCGGCTATAGAAGCGCTAAACAAAATCGTGAAAAAAAAAAATCGCCAAGTGTGAATGGCGATTTTTTAGCGTTAATCGCCAAAAATCACCAGAGCAAAACGCTAGTAAAAGCGCTAGCATTTTGCATTTTGCAAGTGTGAATAGGGCCTTAAATGTGAACATTCTCATAGGGAATCATTGCACAAGGGCTTTTGGGGCGAATTGTAAAATTGCCAGTGCTTAAAAAAACCCGCAAACGCTCATGGGGCTTGATTCACTAAACCTTGATAACCCATAACTCAATTTTCGTGCACAGATTCACGATCGCTCGAAAACGGCCGTGATAGGAGTTATCACGGTTTAGTGAATCAAGCCCATAGTGTGAACGAGCCCTTACAGCATATAGCGCAAGCAGAGGCACACAACATGTTTTGGGTGTAGCCCTTCCTCCAGAGCATCTAGCTGGAAGTTCTTGGGGAAACAGACCTGAACACATTCAGAAGAATGGAAAGCTTTGTAAGCGAGGGTTGCTTAATAAATCTTCTCAGCCAGCCGCAGCACATAGCAGGCAGTGCTTAGGCATAATGTAACAGATCAGCTAATTTTGGTGCACTGTGCTGATCACTGGGCATCATTGGGCACTGCCATAGGCTGTAATGAAAATTACAGCTATAGCAGCACTCAGTGACTTATTTGGGTGCCACCAATAGGCGAAGCTCAAATTAGTAAAAAAAAACAAACAAAAAAAAACGCAAGGCAATTCGGCCGCTGGCAAAAGTATGGGAATAGTATTAGACACGGGCCAGGCATTTCAGTGGGAGTAGAGGAGCCGTCTTTCAGCTTCACCCTGCATTGAAATTTACCCCCAGCCATTTTAAATGTACGTTAATGTAGTGGCTCACATGTGAGCTAAACCTCTTGCTAGGTCATTGAATTCAGCATGCAGTAAGCTGTGGTACACCATGGTAATATGTGAGCAGGATACCAAAACTTCCTGCACTGTTGTTGGATCGGCTGCATTGTTCATTATTCAGTGATCATTTCTGACGTTTATTTTCCAACCTCTATACATATATAACACCTTTACAGTACCTAGTAAGCAATTGAACCCACATTCAAAATTACTGCAAAAGATTTTTAAAACTATTTTTCTTTCTTTTCTAGTAATCTACTTTGAAATGTAACTGTGCAGCTTTAGTTACAGCTACTTATTGTCTTCTGAATTTAGCACACAAAAGAAATAGGATTTAACAAGCTGGGTCACAGCTACAAATTAGGTTTTCAAAATCACATTAGCTTTATTGTAATATCCAAATACAAATCACAAAATTCCAGAAGATAATAGAAAGAATAATGTGCGGCACCCCTGGCAAAGTTTAATACACTATGGGCAGCGTTTATTAAACTGTACCGCATGAGGTACTTACCTTTTTTTGTGGTTATTACCTCTAAGTACTACTGTTCTTGGCCAGTTCACTCAGGAGGTGTCACTATAGAAACACTTGGATACAGAAAATAGTCAATCCATTATCTAGTTACTCCACTTACCACAGGATTGTTTTATTCAGCTTAGAGCTGCCATCAACATATCTACCCTATATAATGAGTGCAGTACTAATTAGCCACCATAACAAAACTCCATTCCAATCTTTTCAATTATTTAGTGTTAAGTAAATAATGCTACCTGGACACAAAAGCACCACTTATCTTATCCCGCAATGTGGTACCTTCATGACTGGCTACAGCAGTGGAAATATGGCATGGGCATTAAAAGGGCAATCAATGACTGTGAATACAATAGCAATAACCTTAGAAACCAGCAATAACCTTAAAAACAAACACCGCCTAATATGTTACTAAAAAAAAAAAAGAAAGAAAAAGCCTCAAAATTGTATAATTCATGGTATAATGGATGGACTGCAGGGACAACTTGAGGTTCAAGATGGTACCAGAACATATAACATACTTCCGTAGATTCACATTTGCACTGTTCAAGGCCTTAGTTCCTGGTTATGCGGACGAGATGTTTAGATTCAACAGAATCCACAGAGCCTTCAAACCACCTAAAGCTACAAAAAAAAAACTAGAGATATAATCCTCAAGCTACATTATTCTGAAATTAAGGAATTAATCTTTAAAGCATCAAAAGACTTAGGACCTAATGGAATCGGAGAGTTTAAGGTTCTAAGGTTCACATTTTCCTGGTCATCTCCCTCATAACTCTTGCCAAAAGAAGGAGCCTAAAACCAGTGACTTCAATCTTACAAACGTAAACAATACAGTACAGATGGAGATTTCCATTCATGGTTTTATTTACGCAAGGCCAAAAAAAGATCCATATACATATTCTTCAGGAAGGCTTGTAGGCTCTGAAAGAAGACAAGTTCACATTATTCCTCATTTTCCCCATGCTGCTTATTTGTACAGTACTTTATATTCCGTGCCGGTGCCATTCTTCTTCTCTTACAAATGATATCAGTCAACGGCTCACTTGCAGCCAGCCTGTAGAGAGCATGGGTTTCACACTGACACATGACGCATGCACCGCCCACTTTTTACCATATCCAGAGTCACGTAGGGGCCAAAAAAACTGTTTATTATAACAAAAGATTTATTATGTCCGGGTTTACTATACCAGGCGTTGCTCCCATAGACTTATGATGGACATTGTCCAGTAGTTTACTATACCAGAGTTTATTATAACGAGATTATACTGTATATTGTAGCGAAATATATTTAGCTTATTGAGGCAACATACTGCACCATTGGGGCTCTGTTTCTTCTTTATTTTTCGTTAAACATTTTACTAATACACACAGGGCCGTATCTCTTAAGAGGCACTCGTGGGCCGGTGCCATGGGCGGCCCCTTGGTGACAGAGACGGGAACACACACACATGGAGGGGAACTTGCTCCCCCCTCCAGCAGAGTAGTAGTGGCCGGCCAAGGAAATTTCCCGACGCTGGAGGAAGACTCTGCATGCCGCTGGCTGGTCTAAGCAATGACGTCACTAGACCTGGCAGCGGCATGCAGAGATGAGATTCCCACGCGCGCCAGGAAGAAAAGGTGGGATGTTCTCTGGCTGCTGCCCCTGGACTGGACTCGTCTCTGCTCTGGCTGCACTGACTGGAAGGGGGAGCGGGAGCTTCAGGTGATCGAGGGGATGTCCCTACATAGCGACTTCCTAAACTGGGGGACACCTATAAATATACTACCTAAACTGGGGGACACCTATATACAGACTTCCTAAACTGGGGGACACCTATATATCTACTACCTAAACTGGGGGACATGCTGCCTACGTTGCGATTATTTTCTGGTGAAATGCTGCCCACTGTACGACTATTTTGTGATTAAATGCTGCCCACTGTACGATTATTTTCTGGTGAAATGTTATCCACGGTACGATTATTTTCTGGTGAAATGCTGCCCACAGTACGATTATTATCTGGTGAAATGTTGCACTTATTGTGATTATGCTCTGGTGAAATGTTGCACTCGTTGCGATTATTCTCTGGTGAAATGTTGCACTCATTACAATTATTCTCTGGTGAAATGCTGCACTCATTGCGATTATTCTCTGGTGAAATGCTGCACTCATTGCCATTATTCTCTGGTGAAATGTTGCACTCATTGCGATTATTGTCTGGTGAAATGCTGCCCACTGTATGATTGTTATCTGGTGAAATGTTGCACTCATTGCTGAAATGTTGCACTCATTGCATTTATTTTCTGCTGAAATGTTGCACTCATTGCGTTTATTTTCTGGTGAAATGTTGCCCACATTGCGGTTATCTTATGGTGAAACATTGCTGCATTATGATTATTTTATGGTGAAATGCTGCCCCATTACAATTATTTTATAGTGAAATGCTGCCCCATTATGATTATTTGGCACCTATGGGGGGGCCCCATCCAAATTTTCGCAAGGGGGCCCAGTGATTTCTAGTTAAGCCCCTGACTACTACATAAACTGGGGATACCTATAGACTTGGCGATCTATACTGGGGACACTTATAGTATGTCTATATTGGGGACACCTGGCTACTTTATACTGATACTAATTATTTATATAGTGCCAACATATTACGCAGCGCTGTACAGAGTATGTATTGTCTTGTCACTAACTGTCCCACAGAGGGCTCACAATCTAATCCCTACCATAGTCATATGTGTGTGTATGTATGTATGTATCATACACTAGGGCCAATTTTTAGGGGGAAGCCAATTAACTTATCTGTATCGTATGGTATTGGGATGTGGGAGGAAACCAGAGTGTCTGAAGGAAACCCACACAGACACAGGGAGAACAGACAAACTCCTTGCAGATGTTGACCTGGCTGGGATTCGAACCGGGAACCCAGCGCTGCAATGCAAGAGCGCTAACCACTACACCACCATGCTGCCATACTACTGTACTATATTGTACTGCCATCTTCAGCAGTACTTCAGAGTACGTAGTCATGTCACCGACTATCCTCTGAGGAGCTTACAATCTAATCCTGCCATAGTCTAATGTCCTACCATATTATTATGTAGTTATATAGCACTGGTATCTTCTGCAGCACTTTGCAGAGAACATAGTCATGTTATTGACTTTTCTCAGGGGAGCTCACATTCTAATACCTACCACTATTTTGAGAACACTGGCTAATGTATGTTTTTTTTGGGGGGGAACATTTCCTGCTTTTTTAGGGTCACTTTACTCATACCCGGGGAGAAAACATGGCCCCACAGACTTTGGGCTGCACTCTTCCTAGGAAATTTTAATTGGTCACACCCACTGTATGTTACTGTACCTGTATGAGGGGCGGTTACAGCGATATGCGAGTGACAGCCCCGGAGACCAGCAAGTAATGTCTTGCAGGGTCCCGGAGCTTACAATGGCCAGAGCGAGGCGGGATTTCCGCCCTAATGACAACACAGGATGCAGCTACGAACGAGCATACATCACTGGACGGCACACAAGCAGGAAGACCCAGTTTATGCACAATAGAGGTGAATATCTCAATGTCTTAAGCTGCCCATGACAATTTGTTTGATGCATGTGCTGGATACAACGAGCAAACAATGGAGATGTTGATATATGCTAATTATGCTTACTAAGCTAATTATGTTAATTATGCTAATTAAGGCAGCAAGTTTGAATTTTGGAGGTGTGGCTTTTGTAAATGGAATCTGTTATATATCACTTATGGCTTGTAGCACATTGTTACCATTCTGTACTGTTACCTTGACAAAGGGGACCCTGAGGGGCTCCGAAACGATTTGTTGGTTTTTGGAATGGTGTGTCACGTAATCGAATAAATTGGATTTGGTATATAAGAGTGTGCGAACCCATTGGATATTTGCACTGTATGTTATGAACACGCCCTCTGCATTCTGCGGCCACGCCCACCGCCTGCACCCTCCAGAGGGGGGGGGGGGTTAGGGGGCGCCATAGGTTTGGGGTGCCTAGGGGAGCCCAAAACCTAAATACAGCCCTGAATACACATACAGTATTTCAGAATGAGTTCAGGAAGAGCATATTCAAAATTTTGCAGCAGACTTCATTATGAACAAATTATTTTTAAATGTTCTAAATTACAAATTACCCAGGAAAACATAGGTGTCCTAACTCTGGCCTTGTAACATGCATAGTGCAGACATGCAAACACATTCATTGCATCAAACCTATTAATGGATTAGGAGCACACATCCTGATGTCCTCTCCTGGGACAGATTTTCTGCTGTTTTCTAGCCACACCCCCTTCAGCGCCTCCCTTTCCTTAATAACTTATATAATATCCTAACTAGAGGCGATGTGCCTGGATATATGTATTTTGTCATGTATTTTAACAATTCAGACCTGGATACAGACAGCTCTCTTGACAACAAGATATAGATAGAATATAGGTGCTTCGCAATCCATATTATTTATATATATATATATATATATATATATATATATATATATATATATACACACACATATATATATATATACACACACATATATATACACATATATATACACATATATATATATATACACATATATATACACATATATATATATACATATATACACACACACACACACATATATATATATATATATATATATACATACACACATATACATATATATATATATATATATATATATATATATATATATATATATATATATATATATATATATATATATACATACATATATACATACATATATTATTATTTTAAGATAACAGCACAATCAAGGTCAAACAAACTTTTTTCTACTGAGGCTGAGTAACCAGTTTAAAAAGCTTGAGAAAAAGGGATTTTGTAAAGGGTTTGTGCCTTTCTCTGGATCAACTGCCATGTAAGGGTGCAAGCTAGTGTTGTACCTCATTTTCTGGTTGAACTTGATTGGCGTATGTCTTTTTTCAACCTAAATAACTATGTAGCATACATCCAACTGTAAGCCATGACATGAACAAATGAGCATACTGATCTCTGAACTGTTATACTGCAATAAATTTAATGACCACAAACAAGCACTACATCACTAGTTTGTCGCCCTGCCAAGCCACACACTGGTCAGTACACAAGCAGAATAATGAATGAGACTCGAGCAGTTACCAACATAAATCAACAGAATCACTGAATTAGCCTATAATCGAAAATGTATTGTAGGAATGTGGAATTAAAGGCATTCAGTATATAGATAGATAGATAGATAGATAGATAGATAGATAGATAGATAGATAGACATATCACACACACACGGTACAGACCAAAAGTTTGAACACACCTGCTCATTCAAAGAGTTTTCTTTATTTTCATGTCTATGAACATTGTAGATTCACACTGAAGGCATCCAAACTATGAATTAACACATGTGGAAGTATAGTACATAAGAAAAAAGTGTGAAACAACTGAACATGTCATATTCTAGGTTCTTCAAAGTAGCCACCTTTTGCTTTGATTACTGCTTTGCACACTCTTAGCATTCTCTTGATTAGCTTCAAGAGGTAGTCACCTGAAATGGTCTTCCAACAATCTTGAAGGAGTTCCCAGAGATGCTTAGCACTTGTTGGCCCTTTGCCTTCACTCTGCGGTCCAGCTCACCCCAAACCCTCTCGATTGGGTTCAGGACTGGTGACTGTGGCGGCCAAGTTATCTGGCGCAGCACCCCATCACTCTCCTTCCTGGTCAAATAGCTCTTACACAGCCTGGAGGTGTGTTTGGGGTCATTGTCCTGTTGAAAAATAAGTGATGGTCCAAGGGCAGCACGGTGGCGTAGTGGTTAGCTCTCTTGCCTTGCAGCGCTGGGTCCCTGGTTTGTATCCCAGCCAGGGCACTATCTGCAAAGAGTCTGTATGTTCTCTCCGTGTCTGTGTGGGTTTCCTCCGGGCACTCCGGTTTCCTCCCACATTCCAAAAAACATATGGATAAGTTAATTGGCTCCCACTAAAAAATTGGCCCTAGACTACAGTACTTACACTACATAATAGACATATGGCAATGGTAGGGATTAGATTGTGAGCTCCTTTGAGGGACAGTTAGCGACTATATATATATATATATATATATATATATATATATATATATATATATATATATATATATATATATATATATACACACACACACACACTGTGCAGCGATGCGTAATGTGTCGGCACTGTATAAATACTAAATATTAATATCTAAACACAAACCAGATGGAATAGCATGGCGCTGCAAAATGCTGTGGTAGCCATGCTGGTTCAGAATGCCTTCAATTTTGAATACATCCCCAACAGTGTCACCAGCAAAGCACCGCCACACCAACACACCTGCTCCTCCATGCTTCACGGTGGGAACCAGGCATGTAGAGATACAGAACCTCCAGTTTGACTGGATACAAATGTGCACTTGATCTGTAAAATGTTTCTGTTATTACTAAATAGTAACATTTATACTGGCATTTCACAACTTTATCTTTGATACTAGATGGCTGTATATGCAGTAGCCTTGCATTCATTTAAAAACTATTACACTTTGCTATCAGCTCTTGAGGTGGAAGGTGAAAGGGGATGCTGATATCCTACAAGAAAGTCTCACAGCACTAGTCACACGATGCCACAGTGAAGGTATGCGCATCTCCTGCAAGTACATGGTTTGGGCAGGGGTCACACTTGCCACATTTACGTGCATTTTCCTGCAAAGCGAAAACGCAGAACTAACAGCCCATGGAACACAATGTACATCAATAGGGTATTTTGCATATAATGCTAATGTTTGCAGGTGGGGGGGAAAATGACAGCTTTTCCCCATACACCATTTGCATTCTATTTTTACATTTACATTAACGGCTGTGGGTAAAATGTGAACTTTATTTTGCATATGAACGTGTGTGGTGTCCAAAAAGTGCTCACAAAACAAACATATTTAAATGATACCTGAAGTGAAATAAAAGACTGCTTGTTCGTGCTCCTGTAGCGGTGAGTGCTCTACCCATGCACGGCTACCGAACCCGGCCATGGGAGCATAATCATGGATAGGGGCCACCAGGCCAGCGTATGTGCAGTAAGGCACAAGTTGGGCATCTGAGGTGATCTAGCGGGGCTAACAGCTGAGCTAGGAGTATTGGGAGGGCAGCGAGGGACATACAAGTGTACGAAGGCTGGAAGAAGCCCCACGTAAGTAAAAGAAGTATTTTATGTCACCTTGGGGTATCCTTTAAGGTCTCTGCAAAGAGGAGTTCGCCTCTGTTTGTGAGTATTTGAATGTTAGCCACTGTAGACTGGCTATGATTTGTAGCTCTCCTGTGCCTATGCCAAGGATGCTCCCAATAGAGGTATGATGTCAAAAGGTCTGCTTGCATGCTAAGTGGGGTCAGTTCATCTAGGGACTGGTTCACTAGAAGGAACCCTGATTATCTGTGAACAGGTTTGATCGGAAATCCACTACTTTATTTACTAATGTCCTCCATTTCCAACACAGTGTATCACAGTAGTGCCAACCTACTGCCTCATTGTAGATGCGAGCGACATAGAAGATGGCTCAAGTTCACTCCTTCCCTTAAAAGTCAGCCTGGCGTGCTCTGACATAAACCATAGTATTAGAACGCTATAAGAAGCAGAGAAAGCCGGCACTGCTGCAGTAGATTTATTAAATACAAAAAGCATGAACATACATTTGGGTGATAAATCCACGTATTGGGTGCAAAGACATACCAATGTGATAGGAGTTGCGGAGTTGCTGGCAGCGGGTGCAGGGTGCTGTAGCTTGACGGCCATTTTGCACAAGTCTGCATTTCTACGGAGGCTGTCTGTAGCCTGACAGCTGTTTCACACAAGATTGTGCTTCTAGAGAGGCTGTCAGCCTCCGTAATACGCAATCTTGCGCAAAATGCTAAAGCCCCCTGCACCCACCTCCAGCAACTACGCAACTCCTATCCCACTGGTATGTCTTTGTGCACAATCTGTGGATTTATCACCCATATGTACATTCATACTTTTTGTATTTATTAAATCAGCGACTGCAGCAGTTCAGGCTTTCTCTGCTTCTTATAGATGTTCCATTCCCACGGTTTCTACAAATGTGAGCCCTGCCTTTGTGATTACTTCTTCTATGCCGTTACGAAAATATGTCCTCTACCTTAAATCAAGGTAAGGATAAAAGAACTATCCTGATTTAATTTAATAAGTTGCTCTCCCTTCTAGTAGTTTAACAGAGTAACCAAGCAGCTCAGGGTGACCCAAACCACTAGGAATGTATGGGGGGGGGGGGGGGGGGGGTAAAAGGAACTAAAAAAGCAAAGCTTGCTGTAATTGCCTTCGTAAAACAGAAGGAAATTTGCAATAATACAGTTATAAGTGAACATGTGTGGTTACCCACAATGCACTACTACTAAATATGCAAATTATCCTTTTTTTCACCCTTGTTAAGCCAAGCAAGCATCCAGAACCGCTGGTGTATAGCAAGCCTATAGCTTTAAGTTTTGCACAGCCATATCAAACCCACTTGTAGACAGCCTGTTTCGGACTTTTGGTCCTCATCAGTACATGGCAGGGATTGACTAGTAGTTTATATTCCCTTCTGCAAAGTCTGCAAAATAGATGCTTTTGCCAATATACAGCTTCATCTTGTGGAGGAATATCAATCTGCAGGATTCTAACTCCCATGCTTAGAAGCCTGGTCAACAGTGATGTAAGTTTCCTTCCGCTGCATTATGTATATAGAATTATATGAAAATTATAATCAATACTTCCTTCTGCTCAAACTGACTTGCTATACTAGTATAAGTGCTAGTAAAAAAAAACAACAAAAAAACAACAACATCATAAAAATGACTGAAAAGGATAAGAAGACTTACTTTGACTTTCCCCTACAGCCTAATCACATGACTGTGCAGGCAGGAAGCTGCAACACACTCCTGTGCAGGAGATTGTTCTTTGAGGTACAAAGCAAATGAAGTAGGGATTGTATCTAGATGACTGATGTGACTGCTACACTGTCCTTACTGTACAGCTGAAGAGCATTTGAAGTATACCGGCTATCCGCATCTCACAGTGCGCTCTGTTGCTCTTACGCCGTTCCTCCGTCGCTTCCACTTCCTGATGCGTCCAGTCTCCGTCCGATCCATTTCATCACTGTCACGTGACTCATCAGGTGCATGGGAACTGGACACTGCATCATGATCTTTGCATAAGGTCTTGTTACGCTATTAATTTCAATACTAGTGGAAGCGATGGAGGAACGGGGTAAGAACAACAGCGCGCGCTGTGAGATGCAGATAGCCGGTGACTGAGGAATAATATTGGAATCTGCAACCCAGCCTAGACAACGGGGGAGAGCCAGGTTTAACACTCTATGCTGATGTTATCATTTCCGGACATGTGAGTGCATTTTAAAATAAAGCTTAAATGGAATCACACTATGAGGGATTTATTGTTTGAGGTATATGTTATGCAAGACAAGGCACAAAAAGGCATCTAGCATTTGGGAGTAACCAGGAAAACACCGGTACCAGGACCCTGAGGCTTCAAGGTCTCCTGGATTCATGCTTTCTCTGACCAATCTAACAGTGGTCAGAGACATCCATCGATTCGGTTTCCAGCAGGGTGAAATTTTAATGGAGGATGATGTGCTTTATATAATGGAAGTCAGAAACTGTCATCTATCTGGAAATAATAGGAAGCCTGCATGAATTATGGACTTGCAATAGTTGTTGAACATAGTGGAAGAGCGCTGCAATTTTTAGGAATTGTAAATTTAATGATGTCGCCAGAAACAATTTGTAGCAAACTCCTGTGGACTCCATGTACCTCTGTTTGAATGCTATAGCACTTTGATATTTGATTGTGTGTTTTTAAACTTGAGCACAAGTTTTCAGGATATAAAAAAAAAAAAAAAAAAAAAACAACACATAGCCAACAACAGCTGTAACTTTGACACATGCAGGTAAAAAGGGTGCAAAGTATGGGTGCCGGGTAAAGTCGCTAAAATATCAGCACTACTGCCAATATTCTACTAAGGCTTCTACTGCCTACTAAGACTAATTATTCTTCTATGTTGCTCCTACATCTAGCCTTACTGTAAGCCCTAGGCCTAACACTACCCGTTCCTTCTTGGCGTAAATTCTGGCTCCAGCTATGTCCGGCACCTAAATTATATACCGGGCAACGCTGTCTATGGCCGCACCCAAATTACCTGCCTCAACATAAACTTGGTACCTAACCTTTAACGTTTAAATAGGAAATGCCGAACATTAGCCTGAAACGCCACGTTTATTCTTTTGATTAATACCCAACATTAATTTATTTTGTGAACTATTGCTATCCCTAATCTAGCCAAGGTGATCATAAAATGAAACAAAAACTAATACATTACCACTAACTCTCACCCTTAAGGGGCACATACACTGGTAGATTTCAGCCATCGATCGATTCTATAGAATCAATCTATCAGAAATCGATTCTTTTAAATCAGCAAATCGATCAATTTGATCTGACAGGATGGAAAATCTAGGTCGATCTGCTGCTGGCAGCAGATCGATGGCCTATGGAGTTGATTTGGATCCAATGGTGCAATAATGCATTTAGATCGATTTTCAATAGATTTCATTATGAAATCAATTGGAAATATGTTCCTAGTATTGCCTATCATCTGGGAAGTTTTGCTTTTTTTGCATTGAACTTGTAATTTCATTACACACAATGAAGGAAACCGCTAAGTGTACGTAGAATACCTAAGGGCCCATTTCCAATAGGAGCAGTGCGATACGGCTACATAGCCGCATCGCACCGCAGGTGTTCTGAAACACATGCACGGCAATGGAAGAGTTTCCACTGCGTGCATGTTGTGCGGAGCGATCCGAGAATCTGCAGCATACTGCAGATTCTCGCATGGTCGTATCCACCCGCAGCCGCGTCCCATCTCCTCCATTGACTTCCGCATCAGAAGATGCGGAAGTGATGTGGCCGGCGGCGGAAGTGATGCGATGCGGCTAGGTAGCCAGGTTTTGTAGTGGAAACAGGCCCTTACTGTATGAAGCATCAATGAGTGTAATTTAAACTGTGTATTCTCTGCTGACCCCTACTTGATAGATCTGCCTGCCATTGTCCTCCAACACCAGACGCGTACAGGAAGTGTATGTAATTAAGCAGACAATCAAGAAGAAAATTAAAGTGGTCAGCGAACACTGCAAGGAGATTTATTAACATCTATACTGAAAAAAGCAATAAAAGCACTTTATTATATGCCATGAATATAAAAGTAAATAGAGATGGAAAGCTTTTAAATGGAAAAAGTAGCCAGCAAGAAGAGCTCTCATTTCTCAGAAACTCTATTAGTAAGGTATTGAACTGTGTTAGCCAAAAGTTAAGGCAGACATTTTTGAAAAAGAATGACAGCATTTACTAGCTAACTCAGTATATTGAAAGCTTGATCTTTTAATGTATTATCTGTATCTTCTGCAGGGTCCCATCCTGTATGCTAAACTCTTAAAAGCACAACTTGTACAGCACATATTTGAACATCAGTTGGAAGCACATAGAGAATACAGATTGTCATTAATGTAATGGTAAAGTATCAAGGATTTTGATGCCATAACAAAACATGAATCATGGAATTCTTAATTCAATATCAGGGTACTGCCATATACTGTACATATGAGGAAATAAAACCACAAACCTCTATTTAACCCAGGGCTGAGGAGTGGGAGTTGGAGTCGGAGTCAAGGAGTTGGAGCAATTTTGGGTACTTGGAGTTGAAATCGGAGTCGGTGGTTTCATAAACTGAGGAGGAGTCGGAGTTGGCTGATTTTTGTACCAACTCCACAGCCCTGATTTAACCAAAGTCCTTCAGACTGATCGACAAACCTCAGGTATGATATTTTCCATCTCAGACACAAAGAATTCTGTAATCTGCAGTCAAGATATAATGTGCAACCACAAATGGGTTCTGACATAACAGAAACAAACAAAAAAAAACATTCATAGGAAAGTAGGACTACAGCCCTCTACTGCAATGCCCAAATCAAGAAATTTGGCATCATCTCCAAAGCTGCAACATGACCAGAACCAGGAGAAGAAAAAAGTACCACTTGTTATCGCTTACAATCCATATGTGGAGAGTTGAAAGCACACCTGAAAGCAGGAAGAAAAAAGGTGGATGGTCCAGAGGCTCCCAGGATCTTCCTAAATCCCACCATTCCAGCACAGGTTTTCTCTAAGCCAGGCATGTCCAAAGTCCAGCCTGGGGGCCAAATACAGCCCATTAAGCCATTTCCAGTGGCCCCCAAAGCTCTCTACAGGTGTTAATTCCATGCGGCCCACAGGCCGTAGCTGCGGTGATGCATGCAGGGGCCAGCAGCAATAACAGCCACTGAACTGCAACCTGTATATGGGTTATTTTACCGTAGAAAGGTTTTATTTGACATAATGTTGCAGGCATATAGGTAGTTCAGCCTCCTAGCACTCAAGAATGGCGATATGGCCCTTGGCCTAAAAGGGTTGACCATCCCAGCTCTACACCTATTCAACAAAAGATTGCCAGATAGGTTTCTCAGGCTGTGCTCCTGGCTGTGGATGAGCACATCTGGACTGGGCAAGCACTAGTAGAACGCAGAGCCGCACGGCTCTGCTTTGCGCGTCACTCCCGGGCGGCCCAAGCTTGTGATCCTATTCATTATACTGGGCGCAATCGCCCCAAAACACAGTCAATATGGAAACAGCAGACAATGCAGTCTATGCACTGTCTGCTGTCCCTGCGACCGCATTTCCATAAGCATGGCTGAAAGCACGCTATATGGAAACGAGCCCTAAGGTGTATGCATGCCCACTATAATGAAGCACTGGTGTACAAAGTTAAAAAAGCTATGCATTAGTGGGAGCTCGGCTCTAAGAGGATCCAGAGCCTCCGGACCATCCAGAGACTCCCAACTATTGCTAACTACATCTAACTTTCTCCTCCCTCTCATTACAAGTTTGCTTTAAGGCGTATTGGGCCATATGCAATTCACTTTCATCTGGGTTTTCTCCTAGATATTTTCACAACCTGTAAATAAAATGCATTTTAAAATTACCAGCAAGCAAGAACATACTAAAAATAATATTGATAAGTCATTTTTCAACAACTTTTTAGTACTTTTTCAATTTCAAAATGCTGAAAAGATATTTTAAATGCAAGATGAAAAAGTATCGCCTAGGCGGAAAAGTTTATTGCATATGAGCCATTGTTGTATAACTTAAATACATTTTAAAGGGAACCTTAATCGAAGTAAAAAAGATGCCCTGTGCCCGCGCCATCACTGAGCGATCCTCCAGTCTTTAGGCCAGGCGATTCGATGGCCACAGCGCATGCATGGCCGAAGTGTCCTTGATCATGTTCCCGTAGCCAGGAGCATTCTGCACATGCACAGTAGATATTTCCCCATACTGCGCATGCTCCTATTCACTGGAGCGCGATCATGAGCACACATTGGGGCTGCACAAAGAAAGAAGGGCGCTGCAGGGGACTGGAGGATCTGACTTTGATTTAGGTTCATTTTAAATGACAATGAGAGGGTGAGATACCTCCTCTACTGACACATCAGTAGTGACCCAATCTGAACATAGCCACCTAATCTAAAACAGATAATTGGAATAAGCAAGCACAGTATGGAATATCTCATTGCATGCAAAAAAAAAAGGTGCGACACCTTCATATCCATCTATTCCACTGGCAGGATATCGAAACCACGCTTACCTCCAGAGTACAGAATACAGAGCGCATGTTTCTGTGGTTAACTAGCCTTATATGCCTGATCGCATGTGCGAAATTCCCCACGGGTGGGAATAGGGGAACAGAGCAAACTCAATAAATGATGCATCAGTGAATAAGGTTCGCTATTAACATCATAATGATGTCTCTGTTCCAGCACATTTCTGCAGCACAACATAGGTGACCTTCACAGTACTATTGGGTGAATTAAAATCAAAGAGTGCTATGAGAATCTAAGTGTATCCAGAGCTATTTGAACAAAGATTTGCAATAGCACTTTGAATTTTTGAATAAACATTGCAACTGAGCAAGATTGTAATGCATTCAATGAATGCATTACTCTACTCCCTAAATAATTTTAAAAACGTTATCTGAGCACGTCTGTAGTTTACAATCCCTTCCACTGTCACAGTTGACAAGCAGGTATGAAGCGTACCAGTTCCGAAATTTTGAGGTATGTGAGCATTCCTCAACAAGACGTATTCTGATTACTATCAAATGTAAATAACATCTTAATGATATTGATCTGTTGTCACTAAATATTTGTGCATTATTCTGATGTTCAAACGCTGTGCTTTAAAGGACTTACAATGCGAGATATGAAAAAAAAAGTTAGGTGCCTCTTTAACACTGCAGCTGTCCTGGTAGACAGCCTGCACCCTCCGTTTCATTTTACATAGCTTTATTATGCTGTGCCAGGCTCCGGAGCAGACCCCGACCCTGCCCAGGGCCGCCCTATCTGATACAGATAAGGATAAGCCCTTTTAATTTAGCGCTCGCATGACATCTAGGAGAGTGCAGGGAGGCTAGGAGCGATGATGCAGGGCAGACTGTGCTCTAGACCTACGCAGCCGCACTAGCGGCTATGCGAACTGCGCAAGTGCTACATTCAAAAAGTGTCGATCATAGTGCTGCTGCGCACGTCTAGAGCCCCGTCTTCCCCACGCCATTGCTCCCAGCCTCCCTGCGCTCTCCTAGACGGCATGCGAGCACTAAATTTAAAGCGGCGATCCTTATCTATATCAAATAGGGCGACCCTGGGCAGGGTCAGGGTACGCTCCGAAGCCTGGCACAGCATAATAAAGCTAATTAAAGTGAAACGGAGGGTGCGCACTGTCTAGCTAGACAGCTGCAGTGGTACCTAACTTTTTTTCATATCTCGCATTGTAAGTCCTTTAAAGAGACTCTTGCAGTTTTAAAACTACACTTTTTCTTTTAAACTATAAAACAAAGCAGAAATGACGACACTTTAAATTTTCCTGCAGTAAAGCCTTACCTCAAGCTGTCTCTCACTGTTTCTTTAACCACTTGGCGACTGCCCACTACCAATTGGCGGCGGCAAAGTGGCACCCCCAGGACCGCATAACGCCGATTGGCGGCGGTACCTGGGGGACTGAATAGTTTGGGATCGCGTGCATCCACCGACAATAGGCTCCGCCCACCCGCGACGACAACCCGCCGGCTATTTACAAGCGCCGGCGGGTTGTTAACCCCCAATCTGCCGCATGCAAAGTGTATAATACACTTTGTAATGTATACAAAGTGTATTATACAGGCTGCCTCCTGCCCTGGTGGACCCAGTGATCGAGGGACCACCAGGGCAGGAGGCAGCCCCCCCTAGTAAACAAAACAGCACACGGATCCTGCCCCCCCTGCTCACCCACAGCACCCCTCAGACCCCCCCCCCCTGATCACCCCTCTCAGACCACAGTTTGCACCCAATCACCCCCCTAATCACCCATCAATCACCCCCTGTCACTAGCTGTCAACGCTATATTTTACATTAGGTCCTAAACTGCCCCCTGGGCACACCTGATCACCCCGCCCCCGCACACCTTCAGATCCTCCCCAGACCCCCCCCACGTGTACTGTATACATATATTCTCCCGTTATCACCTGTCAATCACCCCCTGTCACTGCCACCCATCAGATCAGACCCTAACCTGCCCCTTGCGGGCACCTGATCACCCGCTCACACTCTCAGACCCGCCCTCAGATCGCCTCCCAAGTGCATTGTTTACATCTGTTTTCCCCTCTAATCACCCATTAATCACCCCCTGTCACTGCTACACATCAGATCAGACCCTCATCTGCCCCTTGCAGGCACCCAATTACCCGCCCATACCCTCAGATCGCCCTCAGACCCCCCCCTGATCACCTCACCAGTGCATTGCTTGCATCTATTCTCCCCTCTAATCACACCCTGATCACCTATCAATCACCCCGTCATCCCCTGTCACTGCTACCCATCAGATCAGACCCCAATCTGCCCCTTGCAGCAGGGCTGTGGAGTCGGTCCAAAAATCCACCGACTCAGACTCCTCAGTTTAGGATTCCACCGACTCCTCGACTCCGACTCCTCTAATTTGCATATTGCATATTACAATTTTGTTGATTAAAAGTATGTAACATGAAATTCGTCTCTTAACTGCCAACGCTTAGGAATTTTACAAGACAACTGAAGTGAGAAGGATATGTAGACTACTATATTTATTCCCTTTAGACTAAAACTAGTCCTTGGTAAGAGTACTTGTAAAAGGTACAAACCGGAACAAAGAACATATATCAGGCCCTAGGCAATGTAAGTGTGGGTACATGTAAGAATGATGTGCAGGTACTCTGCAGGGGAATGAGGAGATTCTTCCTCTACTACACATTCTTCATGCACAATCTGAACAAGGTTTATGGGTGACAGACAACACCTCTGTGTTCAATGTGCACAGCATTCTCAGTGGATTCCCTGCAGCTCTGTGGAGAGTGCATATGTAGAGTATAGTACTACTGTGTAACAAAGTAAACTTGAGACAGATGAAATTAAAGTTTTATACATACCTGGGGCTTCCTCCAGCCGCCTTCAGGATAATCAGTCCCTCGTTGTCCTCCTCCATCACCTGGATCTTCTGCTATGAGTCCAGGTACTTGAGCCAGTCGGGCGTAGTGCGCATGCTGAATTACCAGGACTCATATCAGAAGATCCGGGTGGTGGAGGACAGCGAGGGACTGATTAGCCTGAAGGGGGCTGGAGAAAGCCTCAGGTATGTATAACACTTTACTTTTCATCCGTCTCAGGTACCCTTTAATTTGTAGTCACCAAACCAAATTTTAACAAAATATCAAATTATTTGATTTCATCAGCAAAGGGAGTGCATACATTTGCATAAATCAGCATCAGTGCAGAATTATTTCCATCGCATTGACCATCTCTATTAGTGACACAGCTACACATCAGGCTTTATTCTTACAGCATAGATGTTATTTAGTATATATAAGAGATTCCTGTGTACACATCATATACTGTATACAGTCACAATCAGATGTGTATATCTGACCTTAAAAATACAGGGACTGCTTTATTGAAGCAGCACAAGCAACTAATTTTGATTGGTTTATTTCATTTTTGTGGACTAAGCACAGCTATTACTGTATATATACTGTAAATATACATTATTTTTAATGACTATTATCTGAGAAATAGAACATTTTATCATATTTTCTATTTTAATTACAGTTACAAATTCATTAGGAGTCGGAGTCGGTGCATTTTTTCCCGACTCCGACTCCAGGCACCCAAAATTGCCCGACTCCGACTCCACGACTCCGACTCCACAGCCCTGCCTTGCAGGCACACAAACACCAGCCTACACCCTCAGACCCCTCCCTGATCACCTCCCCAGTACATTATTTACATCTGTTCTTTCCTCTAATCACCCATCAATCACCCCCTGTCACTGCTACCCATCATACCCATCAGATCAGACCCTCATCTGCCTCTTGCGGGCACCCAATCACCCACCCACACCCTCAGATCACTCTCAGACCCCCCCTTATCACCTCGCCAGTGCATTGCTTGCATCTATTCTTCCTTCTAATCACACCCTGATCACCTATCAATCACCCCGTCACTGCTACCCATCAGATCAGACCCTAATCTGCCCCTTGCGGGCACCCAGACACCCGCCCACACCCTCCCCCCCCCCCCCCTGATCACCTCCCCAGTGCATTATTTACATCTGTTCTCCCTTCTAATCACCCACTGATCACCCATCAATCACCCCCTGTCACTGCTACCCACCAGATCAGACCCTAATCTGCCCCTTGCAGGTATCCAATTACCCGCCCACACCCTCAGATCGCCCTCAGACCCCCCCTGATCACCTCCCCAGTGCATTGCTTGCATCTATTCCCCCCTAATCACACCCTGAGACACCCATCAATCACCTCCTGTCACCACCTGTCACCCCCTAGCACATCTACCCATCAGATCAGGCCCTAATTTGCCCTGTGTGGGCTCCTGATCACTCGGCCAAATCCTCATATCTCCCTCAAACCCCCTTCCGATCACCTCCCCAGTGCATTGATTGCATCTATTCTCCCCTAATCACCCCCTGAGACACCCATCAATCACCTCCTGTCACCACCTGTCACCCCCTACCACTCCTATCCATCAGATCAGGCCCTAATCTGCCCCTTGCGGGTTTCTGATCACCCGTCCAAACCCTCACCCGCCTCACCACAGTGACAGAATTTTTTTTTTCTGATCACTGCTGGTCTCTATGACCTAATTGTGGCTGAGACCAACCGTTATGCCACACAATACGCAACCACCAATCCAAGGAGCTACCATGCCCAGCCTTTTCGGTGGAAACCACTCCAAGTTTCCGAACGTAACATTTTTGGGGCCTTCTCCTTAACATGGGTCTGGTCAAAAAGAATGTAATGTGGTATTATTGGTCTATGCACCCAATACATCAAATGTCCATGTTCTCTGCTGCCATGTCCAAGTCACGGTTTGAGAACATCCTGCGTTTCCTGCACTTCAGTGCCAATACAACCTGTCATCTAAGAGGCCACCCTGCTTATGACCAGTTCCACAAAATTCAGCCCCTCAGACCACCTGTCATCAAAATTTGCAGATGCTTATACCCCTGAACAGTCATTTTGAGGCATTTGGTTTCCAGACTACTCACAGTTTGGGGCCCCTAAAATGCCAGGGCAGCATAGGAACCCCACAAGTGACCCCATTTTAGAAAGAAGACACCCCAAGGTATTCCGTTAGATGTATGATGAGTTCATAGAAGATTTTATTTTTTGTCACAAGTTAATGGAAAATCAATTTCCGCTAACTTGTGACAAAAAATTAAATCTTCTATGAACTCACCATACTCCTAACAGAATACCTTGGGGTGTCTTTCTAAAATGGGGTCACTTGTGGGGTTCCTATACAGCCCTGGCATTTTAGGGGCCCTAAACCGTGAGGAGTAGTCTAGAAACCAAATGCCTCAAAATGACCTGTAAAATCCTAAAGGTACTCATAGGACTTTGGGCCCCTTAGCGCACCTAGGCTGCAAAAAATGTATCGCCGTACTCAGGAGAAGTAGTACAATGTATCTGTAAATGGACAATTGTGTGTAAAAAAAAAAAAAAAAATCTCATTTACAGAGAGATTTCTCCAACCCAGCATGGGTATGTGTAAAAATACACCCCAAAACACATTATACTACTTCTCCTGAGTACGGCGATACCACATGTGACATTTTTTTGCAGCCTAAGTGCGCTAAGGGGCCTAAAGTCCTATGAGCACCTTTAGGCTTTACAGGGGTGCTTACAATTTAGCACCCCCAAAATGCCAGGACAGTAGACACCCCACAAATGACCCCATTTTGGAAAGTAGACACCCCAAAGTATTCAGAGCGGGGCATGGTGAGTCTGTGGCAGATTTCATTTTTTTTGGTCACAAGTTAGCAGAAATGGAAACTTTTTTTTTTTTGTCACAAAGTGTTGTTTTCTGCTAACTTGTGACAAAAAATAAAATCTTCTATGAACTCACCATGCCTCTTAGTGAATACTTTGGGATGGCTTTCCAAAATGGGGTCATTTTGGGGGTATTTATACAATCCTGGAATTCTAGCACCTCATGAAGCCTGACAGGTGCTCAGAAAAGTCAGAGATGCTTCAAAATGGGAAAATTCACTTTTTGCACCATAGTTTGTAAACGCTATAACTTTTACCCAAACCAATAAATATACACTCATTGGATTTTTTTTTATCAAAGACATGTAGCACAATAAATGTGGACAAAAATGTATATAGAAATTTTACTTTATTTGAAAAATGTCAGCACAGAAATAAAAAAAAAATCATTTGTTTGACAAAATTCATGTCTTTTTTGATAAATATAATAAAAACTAAAAATCACAGCAGCAATCAAATAGCACCAAAAGAAAGCTGTATTAGTGACAAGAAAAGGAGGTAAAATTTAGATAGTAGGTTGTATGACCGAGCAATAAACCGTTAAAGCTGCAGTGGTCTAAATGAAAAAAAGTGTCTGGTCCTTAAGGGGTTTTAAGACCGCAGTCCTTAAGTGGTTAATGTAGAAGTGCTTCAAAAAACAGGACTGTATTCGACCCGGTGGGTCAAAGAGCTCAGAGAACCTCTTTTGCATACATAAAAACTGAAGTTTTTTAACTCTTCCTGTACTGGAAAAAAATATGAGACTATTTTCTTTGTTACTAATGCTCCATTTCTTAATCATAAGTTTCAAGTTTGCTTTAAAAATTGAGTTTAGTGTAAATTATGGAAGAAAATATTTCTATATCGTATACTGCAAGTTTGCTCTTCAATTATATTAAAGTTAGCTTCGCCAAAAGATGAAATCATGCTTTTTCAAGAAACACTAGGAAATGGGTTTCTGTAAGTATTCATAATACTGTGGGCAACATTTTTTTCGGGGGGAAAAAAAAAAAAAGAAGTCTTTTATATTAACTTCTGTGACTTCCTTTCATAAATCAATCTATACTGCTTTTGAGACAAGCATTCATTAATATAAATGTACAGAAAGTTCTGGGCATGTTCCCATCAAATTTGGACATTTTGATAATTAATTTTCCAATATATTGTCCATTTTACAATGTTCTAAAAAGAGATTAATGACGCAAAAAAAAAATTCACTTAAACTAACTTTTCAAAGAAGATATGCTTATCCAACATTTATGATATTTCAGGAATGAGTGGCTATTATGCCTTTGACAAAACTACCTTTAAGCCCCAGTTACACCATACAATTTTTTGTGCGATACGATTAATCGATTTGATTAAATCAGACATGTCCGATCGGGATTCGATAGTGTGGTTGAATGTTATTGCAAAACAATGCCAAATCGATCACACTACCGATTGAATCGAATCCAGTTCTGACATGTCGGAATTTAATCGAATCGCACAAAAAAATTGTAAGGTGTAGATGGGGCTTTAGGGATCTTGCCTGGAGATGCCGCAGATGAGTATTAGAACAGGCCATTTTCCTATACTGGACTGATATAATACAACAGGTTTCAGTGTTATCAGAGATGACGCATACTGTATGAATGACATGTCTTACATTCTAGATATATCACGAAAAATCTTTGGCTATTTTTATCTATACCATCCCATAATATTCTCTAGGTCCTGTGATCTAGAACCTAGGTTCTCAACGCATGGTACACGTACTCCAGGGGGTACTTTAGTTGGGATCAGGAGTTACGTGAACTGTCATAATCAATCCCCTATATTAAGTTTGGAGAGAAAAAAAAATGATAAACCATTTATAAATGAACATGACTAAGTTGTTTATAGTTAATTAAAAGCATCAAGGAACATTTGAAAAGCATTTCTATACAATTAAGAAGTACTTCTAAGTGATATGTATGCGTCCAGTGGTACTTGAGATTATGTTACCCTCAACAGGGAATAATTGGCCAACAGTCATGAATAAAGCGGTATATGCTGTTACAATAACCTGTATAACCTTTTTTTTTCCAATATATTCATAAAATGAACTTTTAAAAGCTTTTGTCCTTTTCAAAATGTGTTTGGTAGACAAAAAAAGTACATATCTTTTTTTTATATTCTCTAACACAGAAGTCTGGGTTGAGGGGAAATACCTATAGAACAACATTTAGCCTAAAATGGCACTAGAGGCCTCTTTACAAGTGCTATGTTATAAAACTTTTATTAAGAATACTGTAAAAAAAATGTAAGCATAAAAAGCTCAGTCTTACAGACTAAAGTGCAAAGTGTTGACTTCAGATGTCGGCTGTGTGTGTGCTCAAGTGATGTGAAGAAAGCTCTTTTCATTAGGGCAAAACATGTTGGGTTCAGGGTCTCATTTACACAGTAAATATGTTAGTGATGCTTGCACATATATAGTCCCGATAGATAATATTATGTTGGTGGGTTAAAAATGTTCTGAACATCAAAATATTACATATAGAACTAGTTTTTTGTGTGTGTGTGTGTGGGGGGGGGGGGTTGTTTTTTTTCTTCATGAAATACATAGTGATGTTGAGTGCACAACAGGAATGAAGCAGATGGGTACAATCACTTTGTGACCCTACATCTCTGCACGAACGAGAGCTATGCAGGGTCTTGTTTTATATCACCAAAAACCTGGTTCGGGGATTTGCAACTGGGTATTTTAGCATTCAACAGAAATACTTTTACATAATTGTAAAGACATAACTAAATGTGTCAGTGCAAACAGCACCTATGTACTGAGATGTCAAAAGCTATAGAATTTCCAGAAGGAACCTCAAAAAGTCACCAAACTTGAGTGTACTTCTGTTGTCTAATTTGGCCTCCTTGAGTTTTGTAGTGCTACACCAACACTAATTGTGGGTATCTCAGTTAACCACCTGTGCCTCAGAAATCCTTAAAGAGAACCCGAGGTGGGTTTTAAAGGGAACCAGAGACGCCGGACATAGAAAAAGGAAAAAGATGTCATACATACCTGGGGCTTCTTCCAGTCCCATAAGCCAGGATCGCTCCCACGCCACCATCCTACGCTTCCTGGATCCGCCCGTACCGGGTCCCATCACTTCCGGCGGACGCGGCCAATTGTCCGCATCACAGGGGCTCCCAGCATACCCTTACGCGTGCGGCTGCGCAGTATGCTGGGAGCCCGTGATGTGGACAATTGGCCGCGTGCTGACGCCGGCTGGCCGAAACTACGGAACCCGGGACCGGCTGATACAGAAAGCGGAGGACGGCAGCGTGGGAGCGATCCGTGCGTATGGGGCTGGAGGAAGCCCCAGGTATGTATAAAATCTTTTTTCTGGCGTCTCTGGTTCCCTTTAAGAATCCTATTAGCACACAGAGGCTGGTTCTGCATATAATCACCAGCCTCTGTGTTACTATAATGTTCACCCCCACCCCCCAAGGCCCCCTCTGCGCTCTGCTGTCCAGCCCAAAAGAAACAGCCGTGCTAGGGACACGCAGCGTGTCACTAGCAGGCTGTTTACATGCAGACTGTTACTCTTTGCCGCTCCCCCGCCTCCTCTATATCGCTGCTTCCCGCCTGCGTCCCTTCCCTCCAATCAGCTTACAAAAGCGCGGAGGGAAGGGACGCAGGCGGGGATCGGCGCTATAGAGGAGGCGGGGGAGCGGAGGAGAGTGACAGTCTGCAAGTGAGCAGCCTGCTAGCGACACGTAGCGTGTCGCTAGCAGGCTGTTTACATGCAGACTGTCACAGCGGTTTCTTTGGGGGGGGGCAGCAGACCGCGGGGGGGGGGCCTGAGGGGTTGTTGATTATATGCAGAACCGGCCTCTGTGCGCTAATAGGACTCTTATTTGGTACGTTGCCGCACAATGGAAGTTGCAGGGCATGCTGGGTTGTCCTTTTTTGCTTCTGTACATTAGTTAAGTCTGAGGTGAAATAAAGAAGCAAAAAAAAAAAATACAAAAAAAATACAAAAAAAAACACAACCCAGCAGCTTCCTTTTTGCGGCAACGTACCAAATAAGAGTCAGGTAAACTGGGGAATGATCATTTATAAACAAGAAAAGTAATAGAGATTTTAACTTTTGGATTGCCTGGTTAGCATCCATATTACTTGTTTACCAGATAAAAATAAAGAATTGATTTTTGATTTTACGCCTGACAGGTACACTTTAAACAATACCAATTGCCTGACAGTCCTGGTGCTCCTCTGATTCTAATACTTTTAGCCATAGACCCCGAACCAGCAGCAGATCAGGTGTTTGAAATTGTCAGATCTGACAAGATTAGTTTGTTTCTAGTGTTATTCAGACAATACTGCAGCCAAATAGATCAGCAGGGCTGCCGGGCAACTGGTATTGTTTAAAAATATATAAATATGTCAGCCTCCATATCCCTTGTTACAGTTGTCCTTTACAGTAAAAATGGTAGTGGTGTATTTTGTAATTTTTTGACAAAAAAATCTCCACACTTTTATAAATGTGAGAAATATCAAATTATGGGCTTTTAATGTCCATATAAATTGTATATTTTATCCTGGAAAGGTTTGGTACTAGGGCCTACAAATACTGAGTACACACTGATATATTTGTTTGGCCTTTTCCATACAAAAACTCTCTATATCACACTGAAAGAGAAGCTGAAAACAAGACAGACAAAACAATGCATAATGTAATTTCCTAAAGTTATATGCCTTGGTACATCAGCTTTCTGTATTTTCAGCAAAAGAAACCTGTCACAGTCTACATTTTAGAAATAAAAAAAAATGTATTTAAAGGTCAGAACAGACTGAAAACTGGCAGTTTGAAAATGAAGAAAGATCGTGACTTTTGCTTAATGCCATACACGATCACCAAAACTGCATGGTTCATTAACAAAGAAAAACAGGCCTTGCCCACAACAGCCAATCAAATCCTGGTTTCTTTAATGTTCTTGTCATAAACAAAGTAAGATGGCAGGCAATGTATATTTTCTTGTCATTTATTCCACTTTTACAAAATAGCCCAGAAAGAATTTCAATGCTTTTTCTAACTTAAATGCCATCTAGATCAAGTAAAATATTCAGCAATTGTTTGCTACAATCAAATGCTCCCTATTGTACAATTCATAATAACTGTCATCAAAAAGTACATGCACAAACTCACAAACTGACATTTTGGAAAATCCAATGTTTGCGTAATCTCTCATTGCAAGGCAAAAAAAGAAAAAAAAAAACACACACACTAACTTCAGTAGACAGTAAGCAAAATTAGATCACTCTAAATACCTTATCCTCAATTACCCCGTTTACCACAAGTTTACTTTTCACCTTGTTTTTAGTATCATTTTTTTTGGGCCGTACACATGCCTGACTAAGGCAGGCAATAACGACTGCCTCATGTGTGTATAGCGGCTGGCGCCCCCCACCTTGCAAGAGACCCCGCCAAGCAGATTAACTCACCCTTGTGATGGCTTATCACATGGTTTGCTCTGCTCCCCCGCATGATGCCATGCATGCTCCACTCCGTCATCTCTCCACCTCCCCCCCCCCCATATAGCAACAGAACATGTCCTCAGCAACATAACTGACACGCATCTGTACAGGCTGGCCAGTGATGTCGCCCTAGGGGATTGCATCCCGATTCCCAACGGGCGACATATGTAAAGAGGTGTGTATGCACCTTATGTTACTAGACATAGAGAATGTGTAATGTAGATTAAAGAGACTCTGTAACAAAAAATCTGTCTTAGCTTTTTCCATTTACTTCTATCAGAAATCTAGAAGCAAAACGATCGAACGGGAGATCGGACATGTCAGAAATTATCTATCGAACCATCATTCTGTGGCAGGAACGAATCGTGTATTCTGAGCATGAGAGGAGATGTAATTAACATGTATAAATATGTCAGAGGGCAATTTAAAAGCTTGGTGGATTAGCCTTTTGTCCCTAGGCTTTTTTTTATTTTGGAAAGGGATATTTACAGTAAGAGTGATTAAAATGTAGAATGCATTAACACAGGAAGTAGTTATGGCATTGAAAGGCATCCATGGCTATAATTACTAGGTAATGCCCAGTGGTGTTGATCCAGGGAATTTATCCGATTGCATTCTGGAATCTGAAAGAATTTTTTCCCTTCTGGGGCTAATTGGACCATGCCTTGTAAGGGTTTTTCGCCTTTTTCTAGATCAGCAGGGATATGTGAGGGAGCAGGCTGGTGTTGTACTTTATTTTCTGGTTAAACTCTACGACTGTAGATCTTTTTTCAACCCAAATAACTATGTAAATATGTAACTATGTCTAAGGGCTTGTTCACACTACAAGAGCCTTTCTAAACACTTTGTGATTTTAACCACTTAAGTCTACAGTGGTGTGAAAAACTATTTGCCCCCTTCCTGATTTCTTATTCTTTTGCATGTTTGTCACACTTAAATGTTTCTGCTCATCAAAAACCGTTAACTATTAGTCAAAGATAACATAATTGAACACAAAATGCAGTTTTAAATGATGGTTTTTATTATTTAGTGAGAAAAAAAACCTCAAAACCTACATGGCCCTGTGTGAAACAGGAAATGCCCCCTGAACCTAATAACTGGTTGGGCCACCCTTAGCAGCAATAACTGCAATCAAGCATTTGCGATAACTTGCAACAAGTCTTTTACAGCGCTCTGGAGGAATTTTGGCCCACTAGAGTTTTCTAGCATGAACCGCCTTTTAAAGGTCATGCCACAACATCTCAATAGTATTCTTGTCAGGACTTTGACTAGGCCACTCCAAAGTCTTCATTTTGTTTTTCTTCAGCCATTCAGAGGTGGATTTGCTGGTGTGTTTTGGGTCATTGTCCTGCTGCAGCACCCAAGATCGCTTCAGCTTGAGTTGACGAACAGATGGCCGGACACTCTCCTTCAGGAATTTTGGTAGACAGTAGAATTAATGGTTCCATCTATCACAGCAAGCCTTCCAGGTCCTGAAGCAGCAAAACAACTCCAGACCATCACACTACCACCACCATATTTTACTGTTGGTATGATGTTCTGTTGCTGAAATGCTGTGTTACTTCTACGCCAGATGTAACGGGACACGCACCTTCCAAAAAGTTCAACTTTTGTCTTGTCGGTCCACAAGGTAATTTCCCAAAAGTCTTGGCAATCATTGAGATGTTTTTTAGCAAAATTGAGACGAGCCTTAAATTGATACTTAAGTCAAAGCTAAAAAATGAGATTTACTCACCTGGGGCTTCCTCAGCCCCCAGCAGCCGATCGGTGCCCTCGCAGCTCTGCTCCGATGTCCCAGGACCCGCCGGCGAGCACTTCCGGTTTGGCCGTCACCGACCGACAGGCATGGGAACGCGAGTGATTGTTCGCGTTCCCAGCCTGTATATCGCCCCCTATGCTGCTATTGCGGCCTCCTGGTGACGGCCAAACCAGAAGTGCTCGCCGGCAGGTCCTGGGACATCGGAGCGGAGCTGCGAGGGCACCGATCGGCTGCTGGGGGCTGAGGGCAGCCCCAGGTGAGTAAATCTAATTTTTTAGCTTTGACTTAAGTTTTCCTTTAATGTTCTTTTTGCTTAAAAGTGGTTTGTGCCTTGGATATCTGCCATGCAGGCCGTTTTTGCCCAGTCTCTTTCTTATGGTGGAGTCGTGAACACTGACTTTCATTGAGGCAAGTGAGGCCTGCAGTTCTTTAGATGTTGTCCTGGGGTCTTTTGTGGCCTCTCGGGTGAATTTTGTCTGCCCTCTTGGGGTAATTTTGGTCGGCCGGCCACTCCTGGGAAGGTTCATCACTGTTCCATGTTTTTGCCATTTGTGGATAATGGCTCTCACTGTGGTTCGCTGGAGTCCCAAAGCTTTAGAAATGGCTTTATAACCTTTACCAGACTGATAGATCTCAATTACAGTACTTTTGTTCTCATTTGTTCCTGAATTTCTTTGGATCTTGGCATGATGTCTAGCTTTTGAGGTGCTTTTGGTCTACTTCTCTGTGTCAGATAGCTCCTATTTAAGTGATTTCTTTTTTTACCATGTATCCTTTTACCCCAGCTTCGGACGCAAAGCCGCATAGCAGATACTGCTGAGCATGCATAGCATGCCTAGCTCTGCCCGACCCCCCTCTCCCCCCCAGGTCCAGGTGCCGATATATGCTCACTCCAAACAGCTGACCGCTCTGACACGGAGAGAGAGCGGGAGCACTTCCAGCGCAGCCACCGCAGAGCAGCCGCCGCCGAGTCACATGTGAGAGATGCACGTGCATCTCTCACATGTGACTCGGCGGCGGCTGCTCTGCGGTGGCTGCGCTGGAAGTGCTCCCGCTCTCTCTCAGTGTCAGAGCGGTCAGCTGTTTGGAGTGAGCATATATCGGCACCTGGACCTGGGGGGGAGAGGGGGGGTCGGGCAGAGCTAGGCATGTTATGCATGCTCAGCAGTATCTGCTATGCGGCTTTGCGTCCGGAGCTGGGGTAAAAGGATACATAGTAAAAAAAATTATATTGATTTTTAACTTCTACAATGCCTTTTTGGCTCATTTAAAGGACTTACGAGGCCAAGTCCATCCAAAAAAATAAAAAAAAGTTAGCTACCTTGCTCAGCTTGTAAGGCACGGAGGACGCCGTCCGCGCCCTCCGTGCTGTTCCGCCTGGTCCCCGCCGCTGCACAGCCCCCCGAACGGTCCCCGACCGCGCGGCCCGGGTCGGGCTCCCCAGCCTGTACCAAGATGGCCGGTGGAGCTGGCCGCGGCTGCGCAGTCCGCATAGCCGCGAGTGCGGCTGCGCAGCTCTAAGGCCAACCCCCCGATCCACGCTACTGTTGCGTGGATCGGGGGGTTGGCCTTAGAGCTGCGCAGCCGCACTGGCGGCTATGCGGACTGCGCAGCCGCGGCCAGCTCCGCCGGCCATCTTGGTAAGGGCAGGGGAGCCCGACCCGGGCCGCGCGGTCGGGGACCATTCGGGGGGCTGTGCAGCGGCGGGGACCAGGCGGAACGGCACGGAGGGCGCGGACGGCGTCCTCCGTGCCTTACAGGCTGAGCAAGGTAGCTAACTTTTTTTTATTTTTTTTGATGGACTTGGCCTCATAAGTCCTTTAAATAGTAAATAAAAGATTGCAAGAGAGATTTCATTTTTAGTTTTGGGGCTAACAGTTACTCTTTAAAAGCTCTTGGCTAATGTTATCCTATGTGTGTGTTCTCAGTGGAGCGATGTGATTTTGTACAAATCCGCATAGCATTGCATTAGCAAGAGCTTTTCAAAATCACTAGTACTTAAAAAACTCTTGCAGTGTGAACCAGCCCTTAAGGTGGGCATAGACGGGTCGACCGGCGGCTCGATTAGCCGCCGGATCGACCCCAGCCGCGTCCCCGCTCGTCAGCGCGTGCTGATCGATTGCTGCTCGTCCCCACCGGCGGTCCTTATCAGCCGCTCGATTCCCTGCCATTGTCCGGGTGCGGGTGCGGGTCGAGCGGCATGATCGGGCCAGCTGAATATTATCAGCTGGCCGGATCAGCTGATCGATACACGGTACAGAAACGTACCATGTATCCCCAGCATAAGGCCTTGTTCACATTAGGGCTAGTTCACACTAAGCACTTGGATCGGCGATTGCCCCCGATCGCATCCGGCTCCTCGATTGCGTCTTGCGGGCAAAATCTCGCAATTCAGCGCGTTTTCACTTGTGATTCCCATTCAATAGTACGAGAATCACAGCGCAATCACCCCTGAAACGCTGCATGCAGCACTTTTGCGATTGATTGAAATTGCAAACGCTGCAGTGTGAATGTATCCATAGGGATACATTAGTAGCAGTGCTTTGCTGATCACCAGTGATCAGCAAAGTGCTGAAAAAACATCCAGTGTGAACCAGCCCTTATAAATTGCCAGCGCTATCGCAAGCTATCACTTTTACAAGCGCTTTCAGAGTGATTTCGGCTTAGAAAAGCACTTTCCTAAGCGCTTTTGTGGAGCGATTGATTTTTCACATCTTGACGTCAGTCAGAAAGTGAACTCTTTAACCCAGAAATAAATGCAACGTATTTTTTCATCAAAGTGCTCAGGAAATCACAATACAAAGCGCTTTTTCAAGTGCTTTGTGATTTCCCTATACCTGCCATTTAGCCAAAACACTCAGAAAATGGTACAGATAGCATATTTGTGATTTTTAAAAAACCACAAAGCTCAAATGTGAACACGGTCATAGGAAATCATTACACAAGCGCTTTTAGAGCAATTTGCAAAATCGCCAGCACAAAAAAATAAAAATCGGCAAATAGTGTGAACAAGCCCAGAGGCCTGTTTTACAGTTAGAAATGCATTTCTCTTGTTTCCCACTACCGCAATTTTCATGCACTCAGACGTGTATGCCTAGATCGTAGAGTGTGTGATTGTAATTTGTGACGGAAAGATGGGTGGGCTAAATACTGAGGAACAGAGTGGATCAGTCGGCACTTGCTGTGAACTGTTGTTTTATTCCAAAGGGTGGTAACACATCACATCATAGATAGTGTAATAAACGTAAACATTCCACAGCCTCCGTAGAAGCACATGCTTAGCGCGAAACGGCCGTAAGGCTCCTCTGTGCCCAGCACCCACCACCACCGCACAGCCTTCCTTTATGGTATGTTTACTTTTGTTACGCTATCTATGATGTGATGTGTTACCACCCTTTGGAATAAAACGACAGTTCACAGCAAGTGCCGACTGATCCACTCTGTTCCTCAATATGCATCCTTTGTGTACATCCAAGTCTGAGCACGCTGTCTGCACCAAAGGGTAAGAAGGCCTGCTTCCTGCCATCCCCCTCTTGTACGCAGAGAGAGCTGTAGTGCCGACTCGTTCCTTTGTTTCCTCACCTGAGCCCTTTCCAGGGGTAAATACTGAATTGCAAGATAGAAAAAAAAATACATAGCACCACAATGGCTATGCATTTTTTCTGCACTCCTATACTTTGTATAGGAGCTCAGGCACAGGAAAAATGCAGCAGGGCGGATGTTTGCAACCAGAAAAAAATTGCATTGCAAATGCAGCACACTATTGGAAACGTTTCATTAGCTTTGAAAGTACCTAGAGTTTTGTGGTCTGCAAGTGTTCAGAGTGAGTCACAAAATGCTGCTACGGAAAAAGGGTAATTATTGAAAGAGCAAGGAAGATCCAGAGGTTGGGAAGCGCTACAAAGAAATTTTGAAATCATATACGAGAACAGATTATGAATGAGGAGAATATTAGAAGAACATTCTAAATCAGGGATGTCAAACTTAGATACAAAGTGGATCGAAATTGAACACTGGGGCCAACTCAAAACCAACCTCAAGTTCTAGTGGCCACCTCCTTCCCCACTATTTAGTTTCCTGGTATCTAGTGACCCTCCTCCATCCCCTATACAGTTCTCTGGTGTCTAATGCCTCTTCCCTCCCATATACAGTTCCCTTGTGTCTAGTGGTCCTCCCTCTCTATACAATTCCCTGGTGTTTAGTGGTTCTTCTTCCCCTATACAGTTCCCTGGTGTCTAGTGGCCCCATTCCACCCCTAAACAGTTCTCTGGTGTCTAGTGACCCCCTTCCCTCCCCTATACAGTTCCCTGGTGTTTAAGGGCTTTACCTCCAAAATAGCTTCTCCGGTGGTCTAGTGTGGGCCAAACATAATTCAAAGTAGGGAAACCACTTGTGGGCCAGATTCGATGGCTCTGTAAGACAGATTGGCCCACGGGCCAGAGTTTGACATATATGCGCTAAACCTAAAATATCAACGGTGTAACACAAGAACTGTAGGAAAGACCACTGAGAAGTCAGTATGATTTTTATATATCTGGACATCATCTGGGCTTTGTTTATGGAGTAGAGACAGCACCCTTTGTACCATCACATGTTTCCACCAAAGATATTTTAGGAAACACAAGTCCTGAGACATTGAAAGCGCCACTGAAGACATCGCCCTTTGTTTTAATCATTCTAAGTCATGTCGCAGGAAATCCTCGTATTTAACATTTTCCTCCTACGCTGACAAGTAAATTGTTAGAAGTCTACTATTGTTGTAATGACTGCTGTGATTTAACCCATTCAAGCAAAATCAAATTCAAAAGCATCATAAGTAATGTAACAAAAAATAAAGTGACCTTTGCAATAAAAATGTAACATGAGGACTCACAGAGTGCACTGCCAAGTGATGTGTATCTAGCCGATAACAAAGCAGACATGCTGCCAAGCATTCACACCAATGCAGTATGATATGCAAAAAGAAGTTCTAGCAGTAGTGTTTTCATTCATTGGCATGCACCAGTTTATTCAGTTAGATTGGATGGGGCCAGCAGTGCATCACCTAGTAAGATGAATGGAAAGCGGTTACCCAGGCAACATACTATAGAAGTATGAAAAGGCTGTAACTGATTTTCAAGGGCAGGTCCAGACCTTGAGGAAACTTCTGATCTGCATGATTGTTCAGAGTAAATTGATAAAAAGTATTACAATCAGAGTATCAGCAGGACAGCGAGGCAATTGGTATTGTTTCAATGGAAATAAATATGGCGGCCTCCATATCTTTCTCATTTGAGGTGTGCTTTAATAACCAGTTGTCAAAAGTAAAAGGCAGGCTGGCGCTTCCGCAGGGGCAAATTGCCCAGAGCTGTTTCTTCTCTCCCCCCCCCCCCCTTTCCCCCTATTCCTCCATCTAAGTGTATAGTAGTCCCCGGGGTCTCCTGGTGAGTATTTCACAGCGAGTGATCTCACCTGTCTGACCAGTGCGCTCCTCCATAGTTCTTCATGCTCCCCATCTTCTCCCTTCCAGGCTGGATCTTCTAAGTGACCCGGGTGCATGTTACATGCTCTGTGCTCTGGGTTACTGAGAAGAGGTGAAGAAAGAAGATGGAAGCATGTAGACTGATTAAGGAGTCCACCTGCAAGACAGGTGAGACACTCAGCTGCTAAATACTCACCAGGAGACCCTGCGGATCACTATATACTTGGGGCGGAGGGGGGGGGGGGGAAGAGACCTGTAGGGGTTCACTATCCAGCTCTAGGGACCCAGTGGAACACCTGGGGAGGGAGAAGAGTCAGAAACAAAGTGTCCTAATGCCAGGTACGGGGGCAGGAGAGGTTTCTCATCTAATGGTTACCAAGGGCCCCATTGTGCCTAGAACCGAGCCTGGTAAAAAGGCAAAAAAGTAAATAATACTAACTCACCATAGCAATGTTTCTCAAAAAAGCTAGAACTATACATGCCGTCAAGAAATGCATTTTGAAAGGTAATTTTGTTAGATCTGAATCTAAAAAAAAATAAATAAAAACAAAAAAAAAGACTCAATAGGTAAGTGGAAATGGTCTCTGCAAAAACAATCTTTCTATCTTTTTATCTGCCAGGACCATATGACAAGAGCAAACAGGACATGCACAATGAACACTTCCTGCAGTCAGAAGATGGGACTAATTGTCCCTGATGCATAGAATAATCTCTGCTTTTAGTAACAGATTCCCCTGGAGTCGCTCTATAGGGCCCTATCTCTGCACCAACATCAGCTGCTCTGCAGAAACTCTAATCCTGAGCTCACGCACGACATAGGCAGTCTCTGAAGGGTCCAGCCACCCTGATGATCGGGACACAAAGTATGAAAGACAATATTAAATGCCAGAACAAACAGACAACCTAGGCAAGTTAGGACTGGTTCAGACAGTCATGTGAACCAGCCACCCAGCATCTCGCTCAAATGCTTTTCTACAAGCAAGGAAAGAAGCATTAAGCAACTTCTGGCAGCAGCCATCATTTTTTTTTTTGCATCACGTATTTTGCCCAACAGGAGGAGATGGAAGCACCTTGGTTGGAGACGCTGCGGGAAACAATACAATCGAATGAATGAATGATGGGAAATGATTTTGCTGGCGGTTGTCCATTCACTTTCACTTAAACAAGCGCCGTGACTGTCGTTTATATAAATTATTAGGGCAGTTCAGACAATTACAAATTCCTTTTAGAGACTTGTTTTTAGGTATTGCATAAATAATGTAGGGGAAAAAGTATTCATCTACACACAAAACATATACTATAATGTAATAAATATAAGTGAATCCCAGCATTTATCTTATTCTAAGTCAAAACATTTGCTCACCCCCAGTCTACACCATTAGGTGCAAATCACAGTGAGGGTTAGACTGCCAAAATGCAATTTAACTGTACTGCTTGTATAATTTTAGCAGTAAAACTAGCACTAGCAGTGAGGCATGCTATGCTAAAGCTAACCTGTCTCTATAAATATAAATATTACCCTTGCCAAGACTGCTTCAGGCAAAGTCATGAAAATGCCATTACGCAGATTTTTTTCCCCCCTTGCATCCGGTCACACATATGATGCTTAAAGGACACCAATGTGGTTTATAAGAAGATACAGAAACAAAACTTCAATCAACATTTATGTTTAAAGAGTGAACTTTTTTGTATCTTAGTGTATTTATAAATATCTACAGATAAAGATTAAGTTTGAATTTAGCAGCATTCACCATACAGTAATATAGCACTGCTAGCCGATGAAGTCATGGCTGCCATTTGGCTGTTCAGTTGGATATGTGAATACTTCACAGAAATGGTAGAAAACTGTTACAAATCCTTTGGAAGAAAAAAAAATATTGGAATGTACAGTCTATATTCCAGTTTTAGAGTTGTCCAGAAGTAAGAAACAATAAGCCATAAAAATCTAGATAATCTTAGAACAACTTAACTGGCAGTATTGCTCTGTACTTAAACGTAATCACATGAACTATGCACTGAGTATAAGGTGCCTTTTTAGAACAGAAGGTATTTGGGATAATTCAGCTTTAAGTGAATAACTGTGGTTTCCCATGATGCATCACTCCTTAGTATGCAAAAGATCTCTTTTTGCCCCTGAAGCCAGACTCACATCTTCTGGTGTATAGCAAGCCTATAGCTTATAAAGTTGACAGAGCCACATCAACCCAACATGCAAACAGCCTGTTTTCTGGTCCTCATCAGTGCATGGCAGGACCAGAAAGTCTTGTGCTACAGACTGTAGACTCTGCTGATATAAATGTCCCAGCATGCATCATGTTGGTTGCCATCTGGGTAAAACCACATGATCAGGAACCAAGCCTCTGAAATTTAGCTTTTTTTTTTTTTTTAAACCATAATGGGTGAAGAAAGAACAATTACTTCTACTGTATAGAATGGCACAAGGAAGTTAAAATCCTCATCCGCTTTAAAGAGATACCCGAGGTGTGTTTAAAGAATGTTATCTGCATACAGAGGCTGGATCTGCCTATACAGCCCAGCCTCTGTTGCTATCCCAAACCCCACTAAGGTCCCCCTGCACTCTGCAATCCCTCATAAATCACAGCCGTGCTGTGAGGCTGTGTTTACATCTGTAGTGTCAGTCTCAGCTGCTCCCCCACCTCCTGCATAGCTCCGGTCCCTGCCCCCGTCCCTTCCCTCCAATCAGCAGGGAGGGGAGGGATGCAGGCGGGGACTGGAGTTCTGCAGGAGGCGGGGAGAGCAGCAGACTGACACTATAGAGATAATCACAGCCAGCTCTGACAAGCTATTTGTCAGCAGCGTGGCTGGGATTTATGAGGGATTGCAGAGTGCAGGGGGACCTTAGGGGGGGTTGGGATAGCAACAGAGGCTGGGCTGTATAGGCAGATCCAGCCTCTGTATGCAGATAATATTCTTCAAACCCACCTCGGGTTCTCTTTAAAGGGAACCTGAAGTGAGAAGCATATTTAGGCTGCCATATAAGCTTCCTGAACAATACCAGTTGTCCGGCAGTCCTACTGATCTTTCTGGTCAGTGGTGTCTGAATCACACACCACAAACAAGCATGCAGCTAATCCAGTCAGGCTTCAATGAGAAACATCTGATCTGCATGCTTTTTCATAGTCTATGGCTAAGTATTATAGACAAGGGATCAGCAGGACTGCCAGGCTATTTGCATCATGTTAAAGGAAATACCGTAGATATCCAAGTCCTCCAAACCCCATTTACCTCTTCCTGTTGCTTCACTTTGGTTGGAAGCAGTAATGACATCTCCCGGCATGCACTGTGACGGCCGGGGACGCATGACATCACAGCAGCTACTACTAGATCTGCAGAGGAGACAGAAGAGAAGATGGCGGAGTAGATACAGTATATATGGGGTGGGTAGGCAGCCTCCCCTACCCCTACTGGTAAGTATATGTTAGGAAACTTCCTTAGAGGGAGGTTTGTTTAATATATTTTTACCTAAGTGCTCAATTAACTGTAAAAAGATATGCTCATTATAAAATGTACCTTTTTTAAAACACACAATATTTGAAATCATTCAACTTCAGGTAAGCTAGCAAGATCTCCCATGATGCATCACTGCCGAAGAGTATGTATGAATTATAATTTCCAAAAGCAACAATAGTTCCCAAATGCCCAGAGTCATAATAAATTCATAAACTGTACTATTCCCAAAATGAATATGTTGAGCTTTTTCTTCTATTCAACCAATAATGTTGCTCTCCTCTGATCCTTTCCCACAGTCGGCTCAAACAGCCGGCATCACACACTCCGCTGTGACCAGGAACAGCTAGTTCTGATCTCCATACCTCTGTAGATGGAAACAGGCACCAACCTAACACGCTGCTGTAGACCTACCACTACTTCACTGAGCCCAGATTATGAGAAATCACTACATGTAGATTCATAATTGGCTTTTCTAATTTCTCGTCCCCCAGAGTAGAACTCAGCGGAGGGCAATAAGCTGGACAAGTGCTTGACGAACAACTCTTCGAGCTGCATTAATTAACGCGGGCCAATTTACAACTCTGTTGACAGCTTTTCAAATTTGTGCCAGAAAGCCATAAACCCAATGAGTCATGGCAAATGCGGGTATAAGTCTAGGATCTCCAACAGCACTGCCAAATGCATAAGTATTCAGATTGACTGTCTCTCTGTAACGGCAACGTAAAATTATCAAAAAAACTTTCCTTGTGGAGTTTTATGAAAACTGTTGCAACACTGACAAATTGCTGCCTAAAAATAATGCACTACAGACAGCAACAAGAATGTGATGTGGCCAAAGTGATAAATCAAGAGCAAGTTACAGAGGAAGATTATTTACAACAACAGATGTTTTAGAGATTTTCTCCTAGTAAGTGAAAGAAGTGATTTTATACATGAGATGTTATTCCCATACACTTTTGGGATTAATTAAAAGTAAGCGTTGTGTCATCCTACATGATAAATTTAGATAATGTTTCATCTTATTTCAGCATTATATATCAGCGTGAAAAGCATTCCTGTAACAGGGCCCATTCGTATTAATAAGTCTAGACCTTATAATGAATCAGCTTATTCATTCTTGGCAATCCTTTCCATTTACAATAGTAAATTGAAGTGACCTTGTGCCGAACACAAACCGTTTGTTTCATACAACATTTTCCACATTGTGTATGTAGCTTTCAACCAGAGGTAATGTAAAGCACACCTGAACTGACAAAAAAGGATGAGGTGACCCATACCTGTGCTTTCTTCTGTACCCCCAATAAACTCTGTGGCCTCTCAGTTTTGCCGGCCGCATCTCCATCTTGTAGCTTTGTCCACCTCTTGTTCTTCCATGAAGGGCTTGTGTCCTCTTCATGTGTGCTCCCCTACAGCAGTCGCAGTAGGCACTGTCCTGGGCATGTTCAGTTACAAACCCATCCAAACTGTGCATGCCCAGAAGGCTAAGGACTGCGACTGCTGTGCACAGTCACTTGGGGGAGCAATATGGAGAGAAGGGAGCATATGCCCTTGCTCCAACTGAATGCAGAGCTTTTAATGGGGATGGTGGAGCACTAATACGCAGGGGACCAGCTAAGCTCAAGGGTAACTGAGTTTTAGGGTGCATGGAAGAAGCCCCAGATATGACCAACTCATTTTTTCTTCAAGTAACCTTTAAGGATCAGGATTCTGCTTTGTCCTGCTCAGTGATAGGAGAAGAAATTATTCTGATGTACAAATTTCCACTTAGCCCAAAACGGAAAGTAACTTGGGATTTCAAAACCAAGATCATGTAGCTGGTTACTGATGCCAGAGAGATAAGTAGGACAGCCAGGCACCTTTTATTTTATGTTTCTATGTAAAGAAGTAGAACTCCTGTTTTATTGTCTCTGCTCAATGACACAGCCTGTCATGTGTCTCAGAGCTAAACTATATGAACTATTAACTTTTTTTATTTATTCCCTGAACTCAAAAGCGGTTTTCTGCTGGCCAGAATTCCTTTTCAGTGAGAGTTAAAGAGAAACTGTAACCAAGAATTAAAATCCATCTAAAAAGGGGAAAGTAGGTGGACTCACCTCCCTCAAGAAATGATCGAACTAAACAGACGTTACTAGAACATCAGTAACATTTATTTAACAATCTCCAAGTGTGCAACGCGTTTCATGGGTCAACATCCCGCTTCATCAAGCAAAGTATCTGGAGAACACTAAGTAGGATCAAAGACTGGCCCAGCGCCTCTGTTCGTTGTCTCTAACAGTGATCTAGTTCACCCTGGGTGGATGGGTGTTGTCCCCATTTTCTTGTCTACAGAGAACGACTTTTTATCACCTGAGTGGTGTCAGGTTATAATTCTCCCCACCTGCCTGTCCAGTGGTTGCCTGTGTGGTAACCTGGGTTTGTGAGTATACTTTATACATTCTTCTAATACCTCCAAGACTGTTTGAAATACTACACCATATTGGGCTCTCTGTCTTTTTCCTTTTTCTTTTTGTTTCCAAGCTGTAACCAAGAATTGAACTTCATCACAATCAGTAGCCGATACCCCATTTCCCATGAGAAATATGTTCCTTTTCTCAAACAGATCATCAGGGGGGTCTGTATGGCTAATATTGTGGTGAAACCCCTACCACGGTGTGATATCAGGACCATGGACTTGACAATTTCCTGTCTGTGAAACTCATTGCATTGTGGGAAATAACAGCTGTTTCCAACTGCCAAAAAAGCAAGCAGCATCTCCTTCCACTGACCTCACCTGCCAGCAGTAAAAATGTCACTATGTGACAAATGTCAGAATGTAAATCAGGGAGAGGAAATATTTTACAATGGGCAAACACTGATTAAATCATTTATACATAATTATTGTAAAAATGAAGCACTTTAATTACATTATTTTCACTGGAGTTCCTCTTTAAACTATAGTGTAACTGTGTCTGGAGAGAAACTGTTACTTGCATACCTGAAAGTTTAACTCTTTCAGGTCGAAAACTAAAAAAAAAAAGGAGCACAGCCTAGTTACTTACATGTTTCATCTATCTCAACATGACACATTACTTCAGGTACTATTTAAAAGAAAACAAATATGGAAGCCACCTTATGACTCTCACTTTAAGTTCCCTTTAAAGATAAATGTTATTTCCGCTCTCAGTCAATGAAGACTTGCATTATAGATTCTCTTCTTTTTTTGCCGATTGCTACTGCAGAATCATTCTGCTTCCTCTTCTGAGTGCTGCAGAATGCTTTGCAAAGCATTAAGGAATAAAAAAAGATACAGAAGTCCTAAAGATCATGCTATTTTAGAGTACCCCATCCAAACCTCATTTTGGGTGCATTTCTCTAATTTCATCCTCCGTACTACAATTATAGCAGGCTGAATACTATTGGCCATTAAAGGCTGCCACTTTTTTAAACTCCTACACACAGCTGCAAACAAGAACAGAAAGAGGTACCTAACCTTTTTCATTGCAAATAATGAACATAAGCTATATGTTGCCTGCTCCTGTTTCTATCTCCATTTTTATAGCCTCCAGTCCACTTCTTATATCTTATTTACAAGCATTAATTATGCTGCTTAAAAGCCCACGCCACTCTCACTCTTAGCCATTTCTTCAAATGACTATCTGTAAATTCATTTTCTCTCTACATGAAACAAATAGAAAAAAATAAAAAAATCAGTAGGGCACTCAGCAACCAATATATCAAAGGACGTCTTGCATGCATATGGTAACTATTATGCTTCATTTACCTGGGCAGTTTTGAAGGTGGAAAACTAGAGCATTTTGCCACCCTCCAAAATTCACACTGTTACAAGTTTTTTTCCAGCGTAAAGCGGTTTTCAGAACACATGTATTTATTTGCACCACTAGAATTATACAAATCAGGTTCCACCAGGCATGGGCAAACTCGGCCCTCCAGCTGTTATGGAACTACAAGTCCCACAATGCATTTGCCTTTATGAGTCATGGCTGTGGCTGTCAGACTCCTGCAATGCATTGTGGGACTTGTAGTTCCTTAACAGCTGGAGGGCAAAGTTTGCCCATGCCTGGGTTACACCATTTCCATTGCCACAATGTGATTAGTGTTGTCCAAATACAAATGCTGTCCCTGTCGTATTTTTTGTAGTGACTGTATTTTGTCGATGGGAAAAAAAAAAAATTGGTGAAGCAGGTAATTTCGGCGCCCAGCGCCAAAGCTGGGTGCTGCCATAGCACTAGTGCTATGCTACGTGCCCCGCGCAAGGGTAATTCAGGGATCCAACCATCACCAGATCCCAAATTGCATCTCCTTCTGAGTTGCTACAATGGCGCCAGGACAATATGTACCCAAAAATTATTTCTTACCAAAACAATTACAGTAAAGTCAAACTCAATCGCTTCATATAAAATAAAAATTGCAAGTAAATCGTACGGAAATGCGCAGAAAAACAAGTGATAACATTTTGATAATTGCATCGCAGTACATTTGCTGTCCTGATTTTCAATGGGAAAAGGCCCATACTACAGGGTCTGTACAAAGTTAAAGAAAACCTGAACTGAAAATTAAAAGTGAAAATCAACATACACAGGTCATACGTACCTCCCATGTAGTCTACTCCTCAATCTCTTTCTCCTCTCCTGCGTCATGTTTGTCCACTGTGATCAAGGGAATTCTCTGTCCTCCATTTTGAAAATGGTTACCCCATAACAGCTTCCTGGTCAGCACACAGTTAAACTGTAACATCGCCCACTTGAGCCATAGGAAAACATAGACATTACTTGGCACATCAGTCGTCCTCTCAGCTATAACTGACAGCAACTGATACATTTCAGTTCTGACAAAATGTTGTCAGAACTGGAAGGGATTATTGTCAGAAGAAAATGGTGAGCTTTTGAGAGGAACTGATGGCAAGGTAACTATGTATTGTTCATTTGAAGTTACCTCATGTGTTTATTTTAAATATTTTTACTCAGTACAGGTTCTCTTTAAAGGAAACTTGCATCTGGGGTGTGGAAACAGCCATAAAACGGGCCAGTTATGAGCGTGACTAAAACCGTTGTACCCCATAATAAGGAATGACAGCCAGAAAAATAGCTAGAAATCCAGAATATTTTCCAACTTTCTGCATAATTGGCCCCTGGACCCACTAGCAGCGCTATTCTAAGCGCTTGTGATTTGAAAATCTCTTGCTAATGTTGTGTGTGATCCCACATGAGGGATGCGATTTTTCAAATATCACTGAGTGTGTCTCCTATATAATATATTTAACTGACATTTTTTGTCGTAACAACCAACGATTTATACAGGAAAATCATGACGATTAACAAGGTTGCCCAAACTTTCTCACCCCACTGTACATCAAAATGCACAGTGCTCAATATGCAGGGATGTGCATGCAATAATCACAAAACAGCTTACACAAGAAGCGCAGGTCTCACCGGTTAATTGAGTGCATGTACAGTACTGAAATAAGCTCCATTTCTGTGCAGTCTGGATAATGCTGTAGTGTTGCAGCCAAGGATAGGGAATTCTCTAAGTAATCAGGCAGCAGCTTACACAGAAAGCACAGGACTCCTTTTGGAGTAACTCAGAGTACTGACTGCCAGCCCACCCACCGACCAAGGCTCATGGGTCTCTGACAGGTCTCATGGGTCCACTTTCCATTATAGCCAGAAGGGGCCAAAAACAGGTTTACTATAACAAAAGTTCTATTATATTAGAGTTTACTATACCAGCTGTTACTCCCATATATTTTTAATGGTGCTTGTTCGGGACCTGGGCACTTAGTTTACTATACCTGAATGTTTACTACAGTGATGTGAAAAACTATTTGCCCCCTTCCCGATTTCTTATTCTTTTGCATGTTTGTCACACTTAAAGGCTTCTGCTCACCAAAAACCGTTAACTATTAGTCAACTAGATAACATAATTGAACACAAAATGCAGTTTTAAATGATGGTTTTTATTATTTAGTGAAAAAAAAAACTCAAAACCTACATGGCCCTGTGTGAAAAAGAAATTGCCCCCCTGAACCTAATAACTGGTTGGGCCACCCTTATCAGCAATAACTGCAATCAAGCATTTGCGATAACTTGCAAAGAGTCTTTTACAGCGCTCTGGAGGAATTTTGGCCCACTCATCTTTGCAGAATTGTCGTAATTCAGCTTTATTTGAGGATTTTCTAGCATGAACCGCTTTTTTAAGGTCATGCCACAACATCTCAATAGGATTCTTGTGAGGACTTTGACTAGGCCACTCCAAAGTCTTCATTTTGTTTTTCTTCAGCCATTCAGAGGTGGATTTGCTGGTGTGTTTTGGGTCACTGTCCTGCTGCAGCACCCAAGATCGCTTCAGCTTGAGTTGACGAACAGATGGCCGGACATTCTCCTTCAGGATTTTTTGGTAGACAATAGAATTCATGGTTCCATCTATCACAGCAAGCCTTCCAGGTCCTGAAGCAGCAAAACAACCCCAGACCATCACACTACCACCACCATATTTTACTGTTGATGCTGTGTTACTTCTACGCCAGATGTAACGGGACACGCACCTTCCAAAAAGTTCAACTTTTGTCTCGTCGGTCCACATGGTATTTTCCCAAAAGTCTTGCCAATCATGGAGATGTTTTTTTAGCAAATTTGAGACGAGCCTTAAAGGGAAGGTTCAAGCAAAATAAAAAAAGGAGTTTCACTTACCTGGGGCTTCTACCAGCCCCATGCAGCCATCCTTTGCTCTCGTAGTCACTCACTGCTGCTCCAGTCCCCCGCTGGCAGCTTGCCGACCTCGGAGGTCGGCGGGCCGCATTACGTACATTTTTACGCATTCCCGCTAGTGCAGGAACATTAACACATACATTTTTACGCGTTACTGGTTCAATGCGTAAATTTTTACCCAGTAATGCGTAAAATGTTCCTGCACTAGCGGGAATTCGTAAAAATGTACGCAATACGTCCCGCCGACCTCCGAGGTCGGCAAGCTGCCAGCAGGGGACTGGAGCAGCAGTGAGTGACTACGAGAGCACAGGATGGCTGCATGGGGCTGGTAGAAGCCCCAGGTAAGTGAAACTATTAACTACAAACTCAGTTAGGGCCTACATTAGTAGAACCCAAAAGGTCAGCAAGACCTTTTGGTCAGCAGGGCATATACTTAAAGGGCATATCTTTAAGGGTGTATAAGACACTTAGAATTAGCCCAGAATTATTTAATATATACTGCACTTGAAGATCGATTTATTCATCTGTGCTGACATCGCGATATTCTTTCTTGCAGGTATGCATTTGACTCTATGCAATATTTCCTGACTGATTGAACTCCTCTGAATCCTGCATTGCTAATTTCTTTTTCTCAAATTGTATGCCTTTGACTCTATGCAATATTTCCTGACTGATTGAACTCCTCTGAATCCTGCATTGCTAATTTCTTTTTCTCAAATGGTATGCATAATTAACTTAGGCCACTTCCTGCTACTTCTTAGCTATTCAATAGAGCCTTTGCATATGCTTGACTAGCCCTGCCCCTGTGAGACAAATTGGCCAGCCAATTCTCACCTGATAGCAGTCTGCCTATTAACTACAAACTCAGTTAGGGCCTACATTAGTAGAACCCAAAAGGTCAGCAAGACCTTTTGGTCAGCAGGGCATATACTTAAAGGCAATATCTTTAAGGGTGTATAAGACACCTAGAATTAGCCCAGAATTGAACCAGAAGAGAACAGATGAGAACAAACACAACACTCTCCATGGCTGCTCATCTGCTGATCTAACACTGGTATGATCTTTTCTCTCTGGCTTCCCTGACTTCCACCATCAGCTCATGTTTATCAATCCCTGCACTGCCCTCATTTCAACCATCCACATACACCTGATAAAATCACACAAACTACCCTGCACTCTTTAACTCTGACACTTATTTTCCCTAATTATACACACACCAACTTTCAAAATGTTTAATATCCTTTTTACAGCCATTATCCTGTCAGCCCCACTACTTAAAATACCTACATCACTCACCCATCCTGCTGCCAGCAATAACATCTACATTGCTCCCCCTCTCCTACCATCCTCTCTTCTCTCTACTCATGAACTATTCTTATTTCTCAAATCACACATACCTTCCTCCACATCTCTTAAGGTGGCCACACACCATACAATTTTTTAAATATCTGTTCAATTTAAGAATTGCAATCAATTTTTCTGACTGATTGTAACATTTCAAAAATATGACCAATGTACCACACACCTATGTTCAATTTTTCCCCAATTATGATAAAAATGATTGGAAACTGAGAAAATTGCTTGGGTGTGTATATTAATAAATTGACAATCTAACACACACCACACAATCTTTAGAGAAATTGAAGAAAAATATCTGGCATTCCGGATAGAAAAAAAATCGAAAAAAACGGGAAATCCGATCAGATTTTTCAGTCGAATGAAAAAAAAGCTTTCGATGTTTTCGGGAAATCCGATCAATTTTACTAAATTACCGAAAAATCGGATCATTTTATTGTATCGTGTGTGGCCACCTTTAAACAGCCCTCTGTCACATACAAATCACATCCTCACCGCTCTCATCTCTGCCTACTACTTCTACTTGCTGCTGGGGACATATCACCCAATCCAGGACCCTCTCTCAGACCGCACTGCACTCTGGTAAATACCACATCCCGCACTGACCGTCCTCACTCCTCCACACACATTAACCGATGTAACCTGATCACCATTCCTTGTCTTCCCAGCTCTCCCCCTCCCATATTTGGGGCCCTCTGGAATGCACGCTCTGTAGTCAATAAACTAGCCCACGTCCATGATCTGTTCATCACTAATGCTTTCACCTTCCTGGGGCTCACTGAGACATGGCTAACCCCATCTGATACTGTGTCCCCAGCTGCCCTTTCATACGGTGGCCTCAAGTTTAGCCACACACCTAAATCGGGTGACAAACATGGGGGTGGGGTGGGAATTCTTCTTTCCGAACACTGCTCCTTTACTCCGCTTGCACCTGCACCTTCTCTGGCTTTCTCTTCTTTTGAGGCTCATGCTGTCCACATCTACTCCCCTCACCACTTCCAGGTTGCTGTCATCTACCGGCCTCCTGGACCAGCCTCCATCTTAATTGACCACTTTTCAACATGGCTTCTCCACTTTCTATCCACTGACATTCCTTCCATCATCATTGGGGACTTTAACATCCCCATAGACACTAACTGTTCCACTACCACAAAATTCCTCTCACTCACCTCATCCTATGACCTCTCCCATTGGTCCTCAACCTCCACCCACAAAGATGGCCACACTTTGGACCTAGTTTTTACCTGGCTCAGCCCAGTTTCCACATTTAATAGCTCTTTATTCCCCCTTTCAGATCACAATCTCATAACTTTTACAATCAGCCCCTCCCTGCCTCCTCCATCTACTGTAGTGCAGCCATCATGCTTATGCAGGAATTATCGCAACCTCGACCTCTGCTCCCTAGCTGACTCTCTAAAATCCCTGGGCTCCCTGTCATCCTACACTGACCCAGAGTCAGCATCCATCTACTACTCCACCACAGTCACCGCTGTCATGAACACAGCCGCCCCTCTCACCAACTTCCGCCCCCGCCGCATCAACAGACAGCCCTGGCTGACTGAACCCATCAAACAACTGAAAAGACAGTCCAGGGCAGCAGAACAGAAGTGGAGGAAAAGCTCCAATGCAGATGACTTCGCCCACTATAAAAACACGCTGCTCCAGCTCAGGGACTTTCTCTCACTGGCAAAGCAGTCATACTTCTCTACACTTCTTTCTTCACAATCCCATAACCCTAAACAACTTTTCAACACCTTCAGCTCTCTTCTCCACCCCCCACCTCCCCCTACAACCACAAGCTTGTCTGCAGAAGACTTTGCAGCATATTTTGTGAGCAAAATTGAAACACTACAGAACAGCTTTCAAAAGCAACCCTCTTCACCGGTCCAATCACCTCTTCCTTTTTCCTCTCTGCCCAGCAGCTCCCCTACTATCAACTATTCCTCTCCACATAACCACTCACCCACTCAAACCTCTTCCCCACTAACAATCTTCTCCGCCTTAACTAAACAGCATCTTTCTTCACTAATCTCTAAAGCTCATCTTACTACATGTGCCTCAGACCCTATTCCCTCTCATCTTATCCCCCAGCTCTCCTCCTCCCTCATTTCTGCTTTAACAACACTGTTTAACCTTCCCATCTCAACTGGCACTTTCCCTTCTTCATTTAAACAAGCTATCATAACACCACTAATCAAAAAACCCTCTTTAGACTACTGCCCTTTCTAATTACCGCCCAGTCTCTCTCCTTCCCTTTGCCACCAAACTGCTGGAACGTCACATTTACTCAGAGTTGTCTAACTTTCTCTCTGCTAATTTCCTGTTGGACCCCTTTCCAGTCTGGCTTCCGCCCTCAACACTCTACGGAAACCGTTCTCACTAAGGTTGCCAATGACCTCCTAGCTGCTAAAGCCAAAAGGCAGATTTTCGGTACTAATACTCCTAGATCTGTCCTCTGCCTTCGACACTGTTGATCATACCCTACTTCTCCAGAAACTCTCAACACTGGGAATCAAGGGCCTAGCACACTCCTGGCTCAACTCTTACCTGTCTGGACGTTCTTTCATGGTCTCCTATGCCAATACCAACTCCTCTCCGCGCCCACTGTCTGTGAGAGTACCACAAGGGTCCGTCCTTGGACCCCTCCTCTTTTCCATTTACACCCATGGCCTGGGACAGATAATAAGCTATTTTGGGTTTCAATATCACCTCTATGCTGATGACACCCACATTTATTGTTCTGCCACAGACCTCTCCACACTACTATCAAAAGTCCCCGAATGTCTATCCGCTGTCTCTACATTTATGTCATCCCGCTTCCTTAAACTCAATATGAGCAAAACGGAGATTGTGATATTTCCACCTTCGCTCTCTGTTCCACCTCCTATTGTCACAATCAATATAGATAACACCCCAATAGCATCAACCCCCAAAGCTCGTTTCCTAGGGGTAACTCTGGACTCTGAGCTCTCGTTTAAACCACATATTAACACTTTAACTACCTCCTGCTACTTCCATCTCAAAAACATTTCCAGAATCCGTCCCTTCCTTTCACAAGAAGCAACTAAAATGCTTGTGCATGTCCTAATCATCTCCCGTCTTGACTACTGCAACACACTACTCTGTGGTCTACCAAACAGTAGACTGGCACCTCTCCAATCCCTACTAAACTCTGCAGCCCGTCTCATCCACCTCTCTTCTAGATCCTCTGAGGCAGCCCCTCTCTGCCAATCCCTCCATTGGCTACCAGTTGACCAAAGGATCCAGTTTAAACTTCTCACACTTGCATACAAAGCCCTACACAAGCTATCGCCTCCATACATTTCCTCTTTAATCTCCAGATACCTCCCCGCCCGGACCCTCCGTTCCTCACAGGAGACCCTTTTGTCCTCCAGCCTAGTCACCTCCTCTCACTCTCGCATCCAAGACTTCTCACGGGCTGTCCCTCTCCTTTGGAACTCTCTCCCCTTGCCGGTTCGTCACGCCACGAGTCTGGAAACCTTCAAATGTAAATGAAAACACACCTGTTCAGACAAGCCTATAATTTGCTATAGGCAGCACTGAAGGCACACTGGCTCACCCACTAATCCTTGTGTTTCCTTCCCTTTTGTTTCCTCCCCACTACCCTCTAGATTGTAAGCCCGCAAGGGCAGGGACCTCCTCCTAGTGTTTCTCATACTGCTGTTATTTTAACATATGTACATGTACCAACTACATATCAACTGTGTATGTATCTGTATTTATTCTATTCAATGTCATGACTGTACAGTGTCTTGTATTTCTTATGTATATTTGTTCCCCATTATTTGTTTGTACTATGTACAGCGCTACGGAAGATGTTGGCGCTATATAAATAAAAAAATAATTATAATAATAACAACTCATTTTTTTATTTTGCTTGGACATTCACTTTAATGTTGTTTTTGCTTAAAAGTGGTTTGCTCCTTGGATATCTGCCATGCAGGCCGTTTTTGCCCAGTCTCTTTCTTATGGTGGAGTCGTGAACACTGACCTTAATTGAGGCAAGTGAGGCCTGCAGTTCATTAGATGTTGTCCTGGGGTCTTTTGTGGCCTCTCGGATGAGTTTTGTCTGCGCTCTTGGGGTAATTTTGGTCGGCCGGCCACTCCTGGGAAGGTTCATCACTGTTCCATGTTTTTGCCATTTGTGGATAATGGCTCTCACTGTGGTTCGCTGGAGCCCCAAAGCTTTAGAAATGGCTTTATAACCTTTACCAGACTGATAGATCTCAATTACAGTACTTTTGTTCTCATTTGTTCCTGAATTTCTTTGGATCTTGGCATGATGTCTAGCTTTTGAGGAGCTTTTGGTCTATTTCTCTGTGTCAGATAGCTCCTATTTAAGTGATTTCTTGATTAAAACAGGTGTGGCAGTAATCAGGCCTGGGGGGTGACTACAGAAATTGAACTCAGGTGTGATAAACCACAGTTAAGTTATTTTTTTTTAACAAGGGGGGCAATCACTTTTTCATACAGGGTCATGTAGATTTGGAGTTTTTTTTTCTCACTAAATAATAAAAACCATCATTTAAAACTGCATTTTGTGTTTAATTATGTTATCTTTGACTAATAGTTAACGGTTTTTGATGAGCAGAAACATTTAAGTGTGACAAACATGCAAAAGAATAAGAAATCAGGAAGGGGGCAAATAGTTTTTCACACCACTGGATATCTGAGTTTATTATAATGATATTACACTGTATTAGGAAATTAAGTCTGCATCACTCCTAATGCTTTTAAAGGTAACAATGGTTAATTTGCATATATTCAGCAGTGTTGCACTGGGAGACATCTCAAGCTCACTCCAACCTGAATTATCGCAAATTCTTTCTGTTTTAAGGAAGCAAACTTGTTTTTCTCTCCTAATGGACACACAGTATTCTTGATGTCTTATAATATAGTTTACAGTGTTTTTCTAAACACATGGAATTTCTTGATGCTTCTAAAAAGCATTACCATGGCACATGTTTCCAAGCTTAGGAACTGAAGAGCCCATACCTTACTACCCAAGTCTCATTGTATTTCCCAATGAAATACAGAATGGAGCCATCCTTAAAGTAAACCTGAGGCAACTGCGCTCCCTTTTATGCCCAAGCGTGGCGTGCTTCAGCCTTGTAAACATGGCTGCGCCGGTGAGGTAGCATGGAGCCACTCATGCATAGGCCCCAGTGCAGGTATGATCATACACGTGCATGAAGAAGAGGAGCACAGTCACAAATTTGACAAGCTCTTGCCAGATTAATTTCTGGGATCTGTGCGCAGCAAAAGTGGGAGCCAGGAGGACATTGGAAGCCTCTGCTAGATCCAGAGGCCTCCCCTCTTCTTAGGCAAGTATCTGTTTTTTTAACCTCCTTGGCGGTCTGATTCTTTCCAGATTTTAGGGTCTAAAAGCGGTGCAATTTTTTTCCACTCTTTCAGACCCTAAAACCTGAAAAAAAATCATTCTGGCAGGGAGATCTGCAGCAAAATAAAAAAAAAAATGTACCTTCCTGGGCTCCTGTGCTGCAGTTTTCTCTTTGCCCACAAGATGGCGCTGATATACATATAAACAAACTTCTCTATATTTCTCTAATATAGAGAAGTTCGTTTTCAATATTAGCCCCGCCCCCGATGACGTCACGCTGCCACCACCGCTCTGCTGCCACCACCACGGCTCCGCTGCTCCAACTGGCTGCCGGGACCCCGGAAGAATAGCGGGGACATGGGGGATCCCGGCGGCCAGGGAAAGACCTCACACTGCCGGGGAGAGAGGCTGGAGTCCCGCTGCGCAGCGAGATCGCGCGCGGGACTCCACAACTACAAGTAAAGCTCTGCAATGCCTACCCCGACCTGAGCTCGGGATCACCGCTAATAGCTTATTTTTTTCTACCCCGAGCTCAGGTCGGGAAAACCGGCAAGGAGGTTAACTTAGGTTCGGCTTGGGTACATTTTCAGCATATGTGGCTTGCGCAGTCTCGGTGTGCTGTGCCCAAGCATCAGTTCCCCTTTTTTGTATATTGATAGAAGTTGTGATCCCGTCTTCACGTTAGTGATAACCATCATTGTGCAGGTTTAGTGGCCACTCCAATTGTATTGAGTTTATTTCCTGCATGTTTCATTTTTCTAATGCACAGATAACAAGCTTCAACCATACAGTTCCATCAAAGTTAAAGTTCTGCATTATTCTACATCTACACCACGCTGCTATCCCGTTTTGTCCATGTAACATGAATAAAATTAAATCATAAAATGCGCCAGTGTATGCAAAAATGACAGAAGACACTCATAACCAATTGCAATCAATTTTTTTAAAATGCATTTCCAATGATGCCGACAGCCAAGGGTATACAAGCTTTCTGAAAGCAACATGCAACTTCAGCCTCTTATCCTCTGAGCTACAGCATGTAAAAATGATTCTGTCACATGCTGTAGTAGCGAGTATGTAACCAGATAAGACAGCAACCCAAAGCAACAGAAATGTGTCATCAATGACAAATGCACCGTCACGCAACATCTGCGTAAATGAAGATGTGACTTTGGCATGGCAACAGCACAGCTATCAGGACACCTGCTAACAAGAGAAGAGGAGAGAAAACAAATGCATAGCAATAAATATACTGTGAGGATTTACCAGGCCCACTCCTGACCCGTCTGGAGCCCCAGGCAATACACACACACACTGTTACTAGTACGGGGGCAATCAATTATAAACACTGATACTCTAGGGCAGAAAACAATAGTATAACAATAGAAGGGCAAAAGAACAGAAACTTTAATCATCATAACAAATTACAGGTGTCAATGTGTTTGAAAGAGGGTGCCCAGTTCATCAGCATCGAGGACACAGAGACATTCACAATCTAAAAGGCATTATTTGCAGGAACATTGTTGTACTGGAGGGTGCAGGAGACCCCTAGAATTATTTATTATATCTTTAATAAGGATGAAGTATCCTTTATTGTATTTGGGGGAGGCAAAATCCTCTTTCTCCTGCTTTAGGCCTAGCAGCGCTTTTCTGAGCACTTTGTGATTTGAAAAGCTCTTGCTAATGTAATGCTATGGGTGTGATCCCACTTGAGCGAAGTAATTTTTTATAGATCCCCCATAGCAATACATTAGCAAGAGCTTTACAAATCACACGCACTTAGAAAAGCACTGCTAGTGGATCCCAGGCCTCTCAGTTTCCTTTCTTCACACTAAGCACCTTTTGCACCAGGTGATGCCTGCATGAACATCTGCTCTCAACCTGTCTTTCCTCCCACTCCCATCCTGTAAGAGGGGTCTGCACTGCAAGACAATGACCCACCATACCTTTACCTCTCAGGAAATGCATTGCGATCCACAGGGACATCAGAAGTGCATAGACTACACTGTCTAATACTTCTATCCCTGTATTGTGATGCACCATGGAATCGCAACTCAGTTACCGACAAATTCCTGCAAACACATTGCAATTTCCATTCATTATAATGAATGGAAATCAAAACTGCATTGGAAAGTTTCGCATAAAAACACAAGTGCCAGATGTGGGGAGGGGACCTCACCGTGCTTTACGGAAGTGGGCATGGCCCAATTGCCAGACCTCAAGTAACAGCAAATTATTGAAGGAAGTGGTGTGGCACAAACTGATTAGCAAAAAGGGTATTTATCTCTTTATATTTTAATCGACTGTTCTTCCTAGGCTGTTTGGAGATCAGAGCACATCTAACTTTCATACAAAAAAGACAGAGAGTGGAGGGCACTGTAATGCAAAAAGGGTACCTTTAGGCTACTTACACACCAAGACGTTGCGTTTTAGGGGACGTTATGGTCGCATAACGTGCCCCTAACGCAACGTATGGTGGGGTTGAAGTTGGACGTCAGATTGAGCTGCGTTATGCAGCTCTCAAAGCAACCGCTCCAGGTTAGTCATAGAAAGTCCGGATCTTTTTAAGGATTCGGATTATTTGAATCGGATCATTGAAAAGATCCGGATCTTTGAACCAAATCATTTGAATCATTTTACTAGGGAAGCAGACTGGGTGAAATGATTAGCAGGACAGGACTTTCCCTGCACTGTACATTCTGTACATTCTGTATGTTCCTGTTTCTTCCAGACAGACATTCACTGTGAACCAAATCTTTCATTGTGATGATCCGGATGATTCGACTCATAAAAAAGATCCAGATCAAATGAACAATTCGTTCATGATCCGGACAACACTGCAGTCCCACCACGAGTCTCTGCAGTGCAGTGAATATTAATTAGCCATGTGGCTGGCCGCGGAGGAGAAGGGGAGACCTCCCCCTCCAACATTACTGAGCATGTACAAACAGTCTAACGCTGCTTAGCCCAGTAAAACGTACAGAATGCAGCACTTTGTTTTTTAACGTGCTGCGTTACAATGTAACGCAACGTGTTACTGTGAACAGCAAAATTGATTTTACAGTGCTGTGAGTTAGGCTGCGTTACTGGCTGCTGTAACGTGGGACTTTAACATCCCACTGTGAAACCAGCCTTAATCAACGGTGCACAGACATCGGGTTATGCAGTGGGGGTGACAAGGCCTGACAGCTGTTTCGCTTGGTGGCCTTTGAGGAAGCTTATTTTTTAAGCGAAACAGCTGTCAGGCCTTGTCACCCCCACTGCATAACCCGATGTCTGTGCACCGTTGATTAAAGGTACCCTTTTTGCATTACAGTGCCTTACACTCTGTCTTTTTTTGTATGCAAGATAATCTATTGCTGGGTTGTAATCCGGGGCAGGGCCAGCCTGCCTCCCATTCAGATCTAGTGCCAGTCAATCCTTCTAATTTTTTGAATATATGGCACATCTAACTTTAGACTATAAAGATAGTGATTGAAAACCTTCAAATAAAGCCACTCTTCACAAAATAAGCACTTCTGATTTACAGGTTATGCAAGAAGAAATGTGTATAAACAAATGACAATGAGACTCAGGCAAGGTCCCTGGAAACAGTGCCGGACATTGCTTTTAGCTTCTCTCTGTAGTAGATAACATGACAACTGGTGTGAGATTAACTGCCAAGAGCAATATTTCTGCTTTCTTCTTTTGTATATGTCAGACCTAAAAGGTTTTCCATTCCAAAATCTCTATTTATGTAACTAACCTTTCTGTACTAGGAGTTTCAATAATAACATGAAGCTAATTTACAAAAAGTATAGCAAAGAAAATTGCTGCCGTTATCCAGTGCTGCGATTTCAAACAAATCAAGGAATCCAATACAAATGTTTTTGAAGTATGCTTAAAGGGAACCCGAAGTACAAAACAATTATATTTATCCTCTTACTCCTAAAAATGTCTTTTTTCGATATCCCATGGTTTTATTTTATATTTAAACACTTATAAAGTAGATTAAATGTTTTGTTGCCTCTGCTCAGTGGCAGTCTATTAAGTGTCCCAGAGTTAAAATACATGAACTATTATATTTTCACTAGTTCTGCATGAGTTTTCCTGCATCCAGATTTCTGGATGTGGCTATTTAAGACCTGTTTCTTCTACAAGCGGATTCTGGATGCAGAAAAACTGACTTCAATGAGCACATTTGCGCTCCAGCAGATGATTGGCTATTTGGAGAGAGTGGTGGACGGTCTAGAGTGGCGGAAACTCGCAGCATGCTGAGCAGGGGGTGCATTTATGCCCGGTCAGCCTCCTGCCCACTTTACAGCTTCCGTAGAAGCGCGTTACCACATGAAACGGCCGTAAGGCTACTTCTACCCAGCACCCCCCACTACTGCACCACTTTTTATACACCGGTTTGTCACAGTTTATTATTGCATGTAATTGATCTTTTTTGTGTGTTTCACCCTGGATTAAAAAGCACAGTTTAGCAGTGCTGATTCTTTTCTTTCTCTGCTTATCAATTATGTTTACTGTATTCCCGACAAGACAAAAGCTCTCATTTCCATGCCTAAAAATTAACCCTTTCAGGCAGCAAAATACAAGTAAAGAAGCCTGGTTATTTATAGGTTTTGCGCTGTACACACACACACACACACACACACACACACACACACACACGTTTATCTCATTATGTCACACGCCACCTCGGGAACACTTTAACCAGTTCACCCTCAAGGGTTTTTACTCTAACGGAGCAGAGCAATTTTCACTTGTCAGTGCTCCTCCCTTTTATTTCCTAATAACTTTATTACTGCTTATCACAAGAAAATGATCTATACCTCGTTTTTTTTCGCCACCAATTAGGCTTTCTGTGGGTAGTACATTTTGCTAAGAATTTTTTTATTCTAAATGCGTTTTAATGAGGAAAAAAAATCATTTCTCAGTTTTCAGCCAGTATAGTTTTAAAATTAAACATTCTCCTGTGGATAAAACAAACACATTGTATTTGCCCAGTTGTCCCGATTATTAAACCATTTAAATTATGTCCCTATCACAATGTATGGCGACAGTATATTATTTTGAAATATAGGTGTTATTTTTCTGTTCTGTTTTTTTTTTTGTTCTGGCCATAATTACAAGCACCTATGTAATAAATTAAAATTAATTTTCTCCCATAAAATATAGATTAAAAAAAGCTGAGTCCCTAAGGCAAGTATTTATTTATTTATTTTAAGCTGATTTTTTTTTTACAAGTGTTTTCTTTTGGAGGGGGAGGGTTGGAAGTGTAATTTTATTACTCATGTGTATGTACTTGTAAATGTATGTATTTTGTACGTGTCATATACTTTTTGGCCACAAGATGGCGCTAGTGAACACTCGTTATAGGAAGTGTTTCCTTTTTTTTTTTTTTTTACACTTTATTTAATTGTTACATTTCCTGTTTTTGTGAATGGACGTAGCCGCTGTTTGCGGTCACGTCTATTCACTCCAGGCACTGCGAATGGGTAGAGGACCGTTTGGTCTTCCCCAATCACTCAGCACGGGATCCCGACGGAAACGGCGGCGGTAGAGGCGCGCACACGGCGGTAGCAGCGGCGGGAACGCGCAACGTATTAAAACGTCATGTTGCCGTTAATAGGGTAAAGCATGACGTTTTAATACGTTAGGATGCCACTAAATGGTTAAAGAATTTTAAAACAGGGTCCTGGTCAATCATATGCCAGCAAAACCTGGGTTTTTCACAAAGATGAGGCCCTTGGGGAATGCAAGTGTTAAGAAAAGTCTAGTTTATCAAATCTATGAATTTAGGTTTTACAGAAAAATGGCGAATGGCAAATGTAAATAACACCTAAAGTGAGAGGGATATGAGAGCTGCCATGTTTATTTCCTTTTACACAAAACCAGTTGCTTGGTGTCCTGCTGAACTTTTCATAGTTCATTTAGGCTACTTGCACACTAAGACGTTGCATTAGGTGCCACGTTAAGGTCGCATAACGTGCACCTAACGCGACGCCTGGTGCTCTTCTATGTGGGCGTCAGAGTGAGCCGCGTTGTGCAGCTCACTCTGGCGTCCGTGATGCCGTGATGCGTACTCTTGTGCGCATGCGTCATCACGTGGTCCCGCCGGCCAATAACCGCACAGAGCGGCCGCTCCAGGAAGTAAACACTGCACGTCACAACGTGCAGTGAATATTAATTATCCATGTGCCTGGCCACTCTCTGCTCCTCCCCAACATGACTGCGCATGTGCAGACAGTCTAACGCGGCTTAAGCCGCTCTAACGCTGTAGCATGCTGCACTTTCTTAAGTACGTGCAGCGTTACATGTAACGCAACGTGGGCTGTGTGAACAGCCCACTTGTGTTACATTGCTGTGCGTTGGGGGAGCGTTACAGGTGCACTAACGTGCGCCTGTAACGTCCCTGTGTGTAAGCAGCCTTAAAGCATATTAAAAGCAAAAGAAAAATATGTGTTTAAAAAATGAATGCAAACAAATATAACTCGAAAGACAATTCTTATTGATGCATGAAATTCCTGTTGAAAACTTGGATGCTTTGATTTTGTAAAAAGATATGCAATTACATTTTTCTCCTGAGTTTTTCTCCTAGGTGACATTTTTAAACAATGCCTTTTAACCACTTGCCGACCAGTGGATTTCTGAATGATCTGTGCTGCGTAGGCTCTACAGCCCGCAGCACAGATCAGGTTTTAGCCAGGGCGATCAGACTTACCCCCTTTTTTCCCCACTAGGGGGATGTCCTGCTGGGGGGGTCTGATCGCCGCCGGCTCTCTGCGCTTTGCGGGGGGGCTCTTCAAAGCCCCCCTCCGCAGCGTTTTCGGCGCTCCGTCCCTCTCCCTCCCTTTCTGAGCTGCGCAGGACGGATTTCCATCCTGCGCATTGTAGGATAGGCTTCAGCCTATCAAATGACGGCGATCCCCGGCCAATCAGAGGCCGGGGATCGCCGATCTGCCTTACGGCGCTGCTGCGCAGCAGCGCCGCATGATGTAAACAGCGGGGATTTCTTCCCCGCGTGTTTACATTTCGCCGGCGAGCCGCGATCGGCGGCTCTCCGGCTGTTCACGGAGACAGCCTCCATGAACGGACATGGCAAGGCCGCTCGAACGAGCGGCCGTTTCCATGGAAACCCGCAGACGACCAGTTTACGCCAATCGGCGTTAGCTGGTCGTCAAGAGGTTAAGCCCCCAGCGAGCAAATAAAATACTCAATTTTGATAGTTCTTTTTCCACCTATTTTGTGGGTATTTTTTTCAACTGCAGAGTGTTGAAAAGCTATTTTAAATAGGTTAAAATTATCTCCCAGGAGAAAAAATGGATTGCATATGGACCCCTGGCACTTATTCAATTTGCTTGTTCTCCAGAGTTTTTTCCTAGCACTCTGCAATTTAAAAAGTACCAAAAAGTAGATGAGAATGAACTGTCAAAGTTATGAGTATTTTCTTGCTACCTGGGGACCTAAAAAAGGCATTTTATTCTTAAAGTGTACCAGAGGTGAAATATTAAAGAAAGATTTATACATACCTTGGGCTTCCTCCAGCCCCATCCGCTGGAGAGATACATAGAGGGCGCACTTCTCGTGCGTAGACTGGAGCCGACTGACGGCAGTGATGGGACTCGGTTCCCGAAGCTGCAGACAGTGGAGGACGGAGGCGTGGAAGCAATCCGAGCGGATGGGGCTGGAGGTAGCCCCAGGTATGTATAAATTAATTTTTATTAATATTTCAGCTCTGAGTCCCTTTAAAATGTGAAAGTACCACCTAGGAGAAACCTTAGCAGAAAAAGTGAATTGGATTAGGGTGATTGTCCATGTGGTTAGTCAAGGGATGTGCATGCTGAAAGGATCCCCCCCCCCCCCCCCACATCTCTCCCCTTCCAGACAACAGAACATACTGCTTGGCTCCAGGGCTTGGCAGAATATCTGTATATCCAATTTACAAACGTGACAAAATGGGGCTTTAAATGAACAAATATTCGTCTTATATTTCTTCTTATCAAAAGGTCTTCACAGTAACGGACACACAGGAAGACATAATTTCCAGAACTCCCAATAACAACCAAACCGACTGCCTGACACGTGTTTCACGATCAAAGATCGCTTCTTCAGAGGCATACAATATACATGTATATCACATGTGAGTCCAAATGAAGACCCCAGACCACAATCTGTAGAAATATGAAGACCACTTCAGGTGGACCAACGTCCAGAGATAACCACCCTCCGTACCAATGCGGAAGTGGTACGGAGGGTGGTTATCTCTGGACGTTGGTCCACCTGGAGTGGTCTTCATATTTCTACAGATTGTGGTCTGGGGTCTTCATTTGGACTCACATGTGATATACATGTATATTGTATGCCTCTGAAGAAGCGATCTTTGATCGTGAAACACGTGTCAGGCAGTCGGTTTGGTTGTTATTGGGAGTTCTGGAAATTATGTCTACCTGTGTGTCCGTTACTGTGAAGACCTTTTGATAAGAAGAAATATAAGACGAATATTTGTTAATTTAAAGCCCCATTTTGTCACGTTTGTAAATTGGATGTTTAATTAGGGGTGGAGCTGTACTGTTGAATTTTATTTGTAACGTGTTGCAGAATATCTGTATAGCTATAGTAGATAAACTATCCTTAATCAGGAACAACTGTTTCAAGCAACATAAAAAAAACAACACTTTAAAAATAATGTACATAGCTTTTTAGCCTCATACAGATTGCCAGCAAAAAATCTATTCATAAAATATGACACATTTCAATGCAATTCATCTTTAATTAAACAGAATTATTGAACTTATCAAGGTTTTAAAAAAAAGTGGATTTTAAAATCATCCATAGGAATTTGTACTTATCCACAACTCCTCACCAATTCAGTCATACAAAGCATACTTCTCGAGGACTGGCTAACCTACTCTGTTGGTGGTAAGATGTTGGCAGTGGGTGAGCAGAAGGTGGAAGGAGGAGCTTTTTCTGCAGCAGCTTCCCTTGCAGCAGCTACTTATGCTTAAGGGAGTCCAGCTAGGCCCTAATCTCTTTCAGACGACTGAACTGTGTGCTTGTAGGGCAGTTCAGCATCCTGTCTGCATCCAGACACATGGTGTTAGGGCCGTTTCTCAATGCAAAACAGACACGATAAGAGCATCCACTAGGAGGATGTGTTCTTTCCGTCTTGCATCCGCTTGCAGCAATTTTACCGTCCGCTCGGCAGCCCATGCGCTTTGATCATGTGTCGATCACGTCTGCCCATACGCATCACCGCTCACCTGTCCCGCCACCACTCTGTCTATGTTCGGCCCAAAGGCCGTCAGGAGCATGGGGCTCTCCATAAACTGCATTAGTCCAATTCTCCTTAGAAACTGAGAATTTTCATTGGTCCACCATGAACCAATGAGAATTCTCCCTGTTGCTGAGGATTGAGGATTCCCATTGTTTTTGCAGCCCAATGGAGTTCCCCATGCTTCTGCTGGCCAATAGGCTGAGTAAGAGGGACCGAATGGCAGCAATTGGCCGTAGGACACGCGAGTATTAAGTCCCGACAGCGATCGAAACAGGTGAAGCGGAGGCGGAAACTAGCCTAGTGAGAATGTCCATTCTCATTGGCTTTCATTGTATACATTCTCCAGTCCAGGAAAATGTGCCAAGTTCACAACTCGTCAAGCGGATACGTTTTTTTTTAACAAGTGGAGGCGGATCCTATTTTTACCATTAGGCTCCAATTCTTTGGCTAAGCAGAGCATAAAAAAGTCACAAATGGGTAACAACATTTTCAGCCTTATTTCTTCTATCCTATAAGTTCCTATACCTGTTCTAATGTGGCCTGTCTTACTGCAGCCTTTCCTAGTTGCACAGTGGCTGTATTATCTCTGTTATATAATCTAATCTTCTTTCCTTTGTCAGCTTTGTCGGCTCAGGCAGGAATGTGCTGCTCTGCTGTGATAGGTAGAAGTTATACACACCCTCTCCACGCCCCCTGCAGGCTCTGTATGAGTCACAAACTGAGCTTCTCAGTCTATCACATGCTGGTTAGCAGCCATGTTTTTTGTTTGTAAACACTGTCTAAAACTGGCAATTACAAGCCAGGATTGCAGCAGGGAGTGGCAGAAACAGCACAGAGGGGCCAAGGAGAACATCATGAATAGAATGGTAAGCTTTTTATTGTAAGAATTTTAGAGTACAGATTCTCTTTAAGCTGGTAAGAACCAGCACTTACTCTGTGGCAGCAAATTGCAACATGACGCATCTGAGCAGAGCGCTCAGATGTTATTCTGGGTGGGGGGGGCTATCAATCGCTGCTACCGAGAGCTAACAAGTGTCCAGCTGGTGCACAAAAAAACAGTAAATTCACGGCCTTAAAGAGAATCTGTATTGTTAAAATCGCACAAAAGTAAACATACCAGTGCGTTAGGGGACATCTCCTATTACCCTCTGACACAATTTCGCCGCTCCTCGCCGCATTAAAATTGGTTAAAAACAGTTTTAAAAAGTTTGTTTATAAACAAACAAAATGGCCACCAAAACAGGAAGTAGGTTGATGTACAGTATGTCCACACATAGAAAATACATTCATACACAAGCAGGCTGTATACAGCCTTCCTTTTGAATCTCAAGAGATTATTTGTGTGTTTCTTTCCCTCTGTTCTCATGCACTGAAGTTTCAGGCTGCTTGTTTCTTCCTGCAAACAGATTTGCCCTTGTCTGTAATTCTTCAGTATGTGAAAGCCCAGCCAGCTCAGAGGACGATTTATCCAGCTTGTAAAAGATAAGAGAGAAGAGAGAAGCTGCTCTAATCCTAAATAACACACAGGCAGTGTGCAGAGAGGGGCCTGGAAGAGGGAGTTCATAGCAGAACCACAACACTGAAGAACTTGGCAGCCTTCCAAACACAGGCTGACAAGTCTGACAAGAGAGAGATAAGTTGATTTATTACAGAGATGGTGATAGTAGAACGTGCTGCAGTAAGCCAGAACACATTAGAATAGCTTTTTGAACTTGTAGGATGATAAAAAACAGGATGCAATTTTTGTTACGGAGTCTCTTTAAACAGCCTGTCTGAAAGAGGCCTAAGTGCTGTCAGCTGAAAGCTCCAGATGCATTTTTTTTGCAGGAAAAAAAAAAATTACAAAAGTAATCAATAGACAATTGCACGAACTGTGTGAAACACTCTTTGAAGGTGCCCATTAACGATCGACCATCCATCGGATACAATCCTTGTGAAAGATTGGAAATGATTGTTAAGGTTCACCAATAGAGGGGAAAATGATAAGCAATCTGATGAGACTAAAAAAATGGGTTGAAAATTCAGATCGACCGAATAATCGCTGGAACGATCGTTCACTGTCAATCGGCACCATTAATGGTACCCGATCCAATCGATTGCACTGGAGATTGTACCGTTAATGGACACCTTTAGACAAAACAGTTATTGCGACCGTTCATAGCAAACCATCAGATTCCATTTAAATATTTGCAGGGCAGGTTAAAGTACAATTTGGTTGTTGTGAGCATCATCAATATTTCTTGTTGCAAATAATTTCATAAAAATAGCTTCATAAATCCAGTTGTAAAATAGCTGAATGTAATGTTTTTTTGCAATACTGATATCAAATTGAGGATGTTTGCCATGCCCACGCACACACTATACCTCAGTTGCTATGGACTACTCTTGTTTTTTACTTAACCTTTTCAAAAGCTACTCCAATGTCCGCAAATCTGACACCCCCCTGTAATAACTGTATATATAACCTTTGTAAGCAGTTCTTCACGTATCTGCGTGCAATAAGAAGCAGAGTGAGACAGATTTCTGCACGCCTCCTCTTCAGATGAAAGGCAGCTGACATTGACAGGGACAGCTCTAAACGCAGGCTGCCAGCAATCACATACACAAATCGTGAACCAAGTTCCGTGTCTTGTGCTCTATTCTTGTCTACATTTCACAGTGGCCAAGCTTAGACAACTATGCATTCTCATTACGCAAATTCACTGCCTCATATATAAAGTAAAATGCTACATTTCACAAATGCTACAATCATGCTATCCTTGTATCTTTAATTGGTATGTCAGTCAGTTTGGAAATCCATTCCACAGGTAAACTGAATACTGAAATCCTCTCCACCAGCAGAGATGGCCAATGAGGCGAATTTGAACAAAATAAATGAATGAATCAACACGCAGAATCCAATTTACATGAAATTTGAATGCCATTCGGAATTACAAGAGTCATACAGAAAGTGCCGGTAACAGCCATTTGCATGTATGACGTGCAAGATATTCCTTCAGTGTAATTTAACTTGCGCCTCCAGGTTAATCCCTTGCACCACCTGTCACGACTGCAGAATGCTGGTACCAGTTTTCTTCAGTAGCATTAACATGAACCCCTCCAATTCCTCCAAATAAAAGGTTAGGAGTCTGATGCTACAACAACAAAGGGATTAAAAACCTTGTAAAAAAAATATATGTATATGATAAATGGAACAATGGAGGCAATTATTTAGAGAAATAATCACAAGGTATTGTGTCTCATATAAGATAAATAAAAGGTTCCCGTAATTGATTCGTTGAAAACTGCTGTTACTTTTCGGATGAGCCTCTGTTTGCACCACACTGAACATCTCTGCTCACCACTCATATATTTACCAGTGTTGACGTGTTTGAAATTGTTTGAATTTGGAACCCTGTTCTGAATAAATTTGGATTGGGCCCGCAACAAAAAGGGTTCTGTGTGGAAACGCGGAAAAGCCGCCGCGTGTACTAATGGTAGGACGGCTGAATCCGCGTCCAGCACAGCGGCTGGCATGCGGAGACGTGCGCCTGGCACCACGAGAGAACGCAGAAAGACCGCTGCAGGTACCGACATCAAGGCGGCTGTTTCCGCGTCCAACGCGGCGGTTTGTACGCGGCGGCGTGCGTTTCGCGTGGCTGGGTCTGTTAGTTCACATAGGCGGATGGAGAGCTACGCGCGCGCGGCCCAGATGTCAGGACCTTTATGCCAGCAGGGGAGGTGTCAGCTGATCAGGAGGATCAGCTGATTCCTGCTGGACTTATGATTGGCTGAGTGGCTTGGGCGGGGCGGCAGACTCCAGCAGCTATATATTCTGGTTGCTTGTCAGTTGCTGGTTGTCTGCCATTGCAAATGCTTTATGTGTTAGCACACAGACCTCAGTCAGATCCCACAGTGTGTTAGAACCAGGAGGACCTGGGAATTCACACTGAGCTAGATTATTCTCGCATTGTTATGTTATGCTATAGACTAGTTCCCGGGTGTTGTGACTACGGACCTCACACCCAAGACTAGCATTGTGTACTTGTATTACTTTAGCCTGCTTCCAGGGTGTAGAGAGCTAGGATCTCACATCCAGTTAGGGCAAGTCTGTTCATCTTAGCAGCAGGGCATCCTGCAACCAAGCCTAGGTCCCTCTCCTAGGGAGCCTTTAGGCTATAGGGATTCACCCACAGTCTGGGGTGAATTCCCTTCTTCTTCTAACCTCCAGCTCCTCTGGTGGTCCTTACACAAAGTGGTACTGTTACACCAAACACTCATATCTCAGGTGTCCAGAGGTTAGACATACCTGGATTATTGGTGATTCTGCAGATCATCCATAATCTGGTGTATATCTGCATTACTGGTGATTCTGCAGATCACCAATAATCAGATTCTCTCTCTGCGTGTTGACACCAATCGTTACAGGTTCATTTCAAGTTTATATGCATGGGTAAATGCTCCAACACGTAATTCAGTTAATTTTTGTCATAAATCTATGAAATATTGGGATGATGTATGTGGTACTCAAACACCCTTGGAAACTTGGTCTAAAATATGGGTTAACGCAGCCAAAACTTCTATATGCGTAATCACAAAAGAAAATATATCTAAAATTATGTTGTTGTGGTACAGGACCCCAGAGAGGTTGGATAAGTGATTTCCAGCTATATCTCCATTATGCTGGAGGGAGTGTGGCCATTCCGGCTCTGTATTTCATATTTTCTGGAACTGCCCTCATATTAAGAAATTTTGGCTGGATGTTCTCCAACTCATTTTCCAACACACCAATATAACAGTTCCTAATGATCCCTGGTACTGTATTTTAGCAAAAACCCATCCCAAAAGTAAAACCACATATTCAATCGGTTCCTTAACCATTATTTGACTGCTGTAGATGTTTAATTGCTAAGCACTGGAGAGATACTAAAGTCCCTTCTAGGGTAGAGGTTTTGGCCAAATTATCCCATATTTATAAAATGGAATTGCTTACTGCCAGAACAAACAAAACAACAAACACAGAACATTTATATTGCGCTTTTCTCCTGGCGGACTCAAAGAGTTAGAGCTGCAGCCGCTAGGACGCGCTCTATAGGCAGTAGCAGTGTTAGGGAGACTTGCCCAAGGTCTCCTACTGAATACGCGCTGGCTTACTGAACAGGCAGAGCCGAGATTCGAACCCAGGTCTCCTGTGTCTGAGGCTAAGCCCTTAACCATTACACTATCCAGAACAACAGATAAACAACTATTGTTTGATGAGGTTTGGGGAGCCTCAAGCTTTCATGCATCTATTTAAGAGTACTGCTTAGTATGACCCCTGGGATGATCTCACCTATCAGTTACTGGTTTAGGGCGCTCGGCTGGAAGAACCCCCTTGACTCACCTCTCTTCTGTTGTGGAGTCTGGTACTCCATATTTCCATATTTCCCTATTTCCTCTCCTCTTTCTTTTCTTTTTCCTTTCTTTCTTTTCCCTCTCCTTTTCCTTCTCAGATATGATATTTTAGGATATGGTCATCTACAGTTCATTTTGGTCTTACAGAGCGATGGCTTTGAGGGCTGCTGGTAGGAGTGTGCGGTAAGGTCCCGCAACCAGCAGGAACCCCATTACTAGCGGATTAGCTCTGTGTAATTGCTTTGTTCAACACTTTTAGTAACTTTAAGTATACTACAAATAATTGTACAATATATTTGTTAAAATGATGTGTACTTTGATATTGACCAAAAGTTTGTACTGTTATACTTTCTCTTTTTATAAAATAAAAAAGTTTAAATACAGAAAATTTGCAGCGCCGATTGTGATTTTCAGTGCAAAAGGGGCCTTCTATAGGTTGGAGGTATCACTTCTAGCCAGACTATACAAATTGTACTGCAGCAGCAATGTGAGGGCTGTTGCACACCTAGAGCGCTTCTGAGCGCTTTGAAAAGCGCTTAGTTTATGTATCTGAATGAAATGGATCACACCGGAGCAATGTGATTTTTTCCCCAAACGCAAACGCGGATCCTGCAGCATTTCTGAGAAGATTCAGTCTCAATGTTAAAGAGGAACTTCAGCCTAAACAAACATACTGTCATTAAGTTACATTAGTTATGTTAATTAAAATAGATAGGTAATATAATCTCTTACCCAACATGTTTTAAAAGAACAGGCAAATGTTTGTGATTTAATGGGGGCAGCCATCTTTTTGGTTGAAGGTTGGCGACAGGGAGCATGAGACACAGTTCCAACTGTTCTGTGTCCTGGTCACCCCTCGCAGCTGTGCGCGCTAGGCTTCAAATCTCAAATTCAACATTTTAAGAAACAAAATTTGTGCCAAAACAGCAGAACGAGAACAACAGAAATCCCATCATGCTTTGCACTGCATCAGGGCAAAAAAGGCCCAGGCAGATTTATTTGATGGGGCGGAGCTTAGCTTCTGTGCAGCTAAAAATGAGGCTTGGGTATGAAAAACAAAGTTCTGATGCTGCTTTTAAAGAAACACCAAGCCTTTTCAGTGCTGCTGGGTAGATTTTTAGTCTGGAGGTTCACTTTAAGTACAGAAAAGTGGAAAATCGCTTCTTAAAAGCACTTCAACAGAGCGACTTTCCAAGCGTTTTTTATACAAAAAGCTGTACACTTGCAGCTCTACTGTACAAAAAAAAAAAAAATTGCTACACCAAAACGCAAAAAAAAAAAAAAAAAATGAATTACTAGGCATAACTAGAAAAACGCTAGGCACATGCCTAGAATCCCTTAGAAAAATCACTTCTAAAAAATGTTGAGCGTTTGCGATTACGCTAGCGCTTTTAGGTGTGCACCAGCCCTAACATAGTTCCTCTGGACGCACGGACCAGTCAGCCATCCCTAATATGCCTGCATTTCGGACAAACTCAGCAGGCTGTCATCCATTTCTGCTAGCCAGTGATCCAACACGCATCTGTCCTCCCCCACATCAAAAATCATTAATAGTTTTCCATTCCATGGGAAGTATGATTTCAATTAAACGATGCAAAATCCTAAGGATTCCTTGTCCTGTTTTCTTAAAGAGATTTTCACTCTCAGTGGCACATAGACACCAGCCCCCCATAAGGTATCCGTAAGGCTCCGTTCACACTGGGGCATTGTGGTGCAATGTAATGAAGGGAATCTTAATGAGCAGTAATGTACTGCAATGTAACTCTACGCAATGTTCAGAGTGCATCTGGTGCGATGCAGTCCAATGGACTCCAGTATCCCAACAAGAACTATATGCGATGCCACATGCGCATACGGTGTGATGCAACTTTCCCCTATATTGCATTGCATTCCTGTTTTCAGAGAGGACACAACACAGCTCCCCACTGTGAATTCAGCCTAAACCATAGTATATCTTACCTCTTCTATGAGGTGCAGTCCCTTCCGCTTGCTCTATTCATACAGGAAGATCATTATACATGCTTCTAGGTGCCAGACCTATGCGGCTATTGCTGACACTCCTATCTGTTCACATTAGGCGCCTCCTACTACCTTCCCATTGTTTTGTATTTTGATGTAGCCACAGCCCATAAAGTGCTCCTTGCAATGCGACCCAAGAAGAGGTCGGAATTTTATCAGACCCAAGTGGAGACGTACAAAAAAAAGATCTTCACAGGCTCAGTGAAAGGTTGCGATTCCAGATGACCACCAAAAGTCTGTATTTGTCATTTCACTCGGAAGATCTTGGGGTAAATATTACACTAACAGCTTCCAGTTTAGTCTTCTTTGTGTTTCTCCCTTAAAGCCGTAGAAGACATGATCACTACTGCTACACTGATGTCAGCAATGTAGTATTGCTACTTCCCTATAATGGTGACTCAAGAGAACAAAAGTGGGTGGGACACTGTCCATCTTGGCCAATGGCAGCAAACCTGGCAAGTCTGCCTCACTCTACCAAATAAAGTTCAGGGGAGAGGATGGCTGCACATTTACCGGTAATTGCTTGTTAATTTCCTTAAAATAAAACTTGAAAATGTCTAAATAATGTACAATTGAAAGATAGGCCACACACAGGCTGGCCAGCTACATAATGGGCAGTAAGCCACATGTAAACACAGGGACACTGCAGACTTCATGTAATCACAGGGGGGAAATCAATAATCCAGTTTACTTACAGTATTGATCAGTGTGCAATTGGGCTTATTAGAAAAAATTAACGAATGTTAAATCAAATTTAAAGTGTGGTTGCAGTCACTGATAGCTTTCAACATGATCAGAATGAACTGAAATTGCCAGTTAATATATGTAATTATTTTCATAAAATTTTAAACAAACAGCTCTACCCATATTGTCTGTCTTATGCCACCTTAAAGAGAACCCGAGGTGTGTTTAAAGAATGTTATCTGCATACAGAGGCTGGATCTGCCTATACAGCCCAGCCTCTGTTGCTATCCCAAACCCCACTAAGGTCCCACTGCACTCTGCAATCCCTCATAAATCACAGCCATGCTGTGAGGCTGTGTTTACATCTGTAGTGTCAGTCTCAGCTGCTCCCCCGCCTCCTGCATAGCTCCGGTCCCTGCCCCTGTCCCTTCCCTCCAATCAGCAGGGAGGGAAGGGATGCAGGCGGGGACTGGAGTTCTGCAGGAGGCGGGGAGAGCAGCAGACTGACACTATAGAGATAAACACAGCCAGCTCTGACAAGCTGTTTGTCAGCAGCGTGGCTGTGATTTATGAGGGATTGCAGAGTGCAGGGGGACCTTAGGGGGGTTTGGGATAGCAACAGAGGCTGGGCTGTATAGGCAGATCCAGCCTCTGTATGCAGATAATATTCTTCAAACCCACCTCGGGTTCTCTTTAAAGCATCCCTTCATTGGGGGAAAAAAGTGGATTTTTTACCTACCAGAGGCTTTTCTCAGCCCCCATGGTCTTTCAGGTCCCTCACTGTCCTTCAGGTCCCCCTCCATTGTACCGCTGCCCACTCAAAAAGATCTGTGACTGGAGCTCTACTTGCAGTTACTGCACATGCACGGTCCCATCTGAACACCTCTTAGATTGTGCTACCGTCACTAGGAAAGTTCTGCACATGCATGGTACAATTCTTTTAAGAACCACACAAGTTCAGAGCATTCCTGGCAACAGAAGCATGATCTAGGAGGCACTCGGATGGGACTGTGCATGCACAATAGCTTCGACCAGTACTCCAGCCGCAGATCTTTGAGGGATCAGCAGCACAAGGAGGGGACCCACAGCACACAGAGGAGCCTGAAAGACTATGGGAGGCTGGAAGAAGCCCCAGGTTAAGTAATCTACTTTTTCCCAATTCAGGTGTGTATTAGGTTCTGTACACACACTAGAGCATACTTGTAAAACTCTGGTCCATGGGCCAAATCTGGCCCGCAGATCCATTAAAAAAACGGGCCTGCAAGTTATTTCCCCACTTTGCATTATGTTTGGCCCACTCTAGAGAACCAGGGAAGCTATATTGGGAGGTGAAGTCTAGATCACCCGGGAAGTCATATGGTGAAGGGAGGAGGAAAGCACTAGACACTAGGGAACTGTATAGGGGAGGGAGTGGGGCCACTAGACACCAGGGAACTGTATAGGGGTAAAGGGGGCCACTAGACACCAGGGGACTGTATAGAGGAGGCCTTAGACGCCAAGGAACTGTATAGGGGAGGGACAGAGAATCGCTAGACACCAGGTAACAGTATAGGGGAGTGAGGAGGGCCACTAGACACCAGGAGACTGTATAGGGGGGGGGGGGGGGGGGGATTAGAAACCAGGGAACTTTAAAGGGGAGTGACCACTAGATATTGAGGTTGGCTGGCGACTCGATCCCAGTGTTCAATTTCAGCCCACTTTGTATTTGAGTGTGACACAACTGCACTAGAGGGATCCTGATTGAAATGGCCGTTATAATTCAAATCTCAAACCACACCCTCTAGAGTCACCTGTGAGAGTTCTCATCTCCTCTGAGTGTGATATTGCCTGTGAGTTTGTGTACACAACAGTATGCCCTTTGAAGAGATCAGTGGACAGCACTCCTATTATAGCGTCTCAGCGATGTGCCAGAACTGTGAGTCAAGCAGCACTCCCGACTCCAATATCAGCTTGCAAGTAGTAGAGAACAGCACCATCAGTTGTATCTTTGCTCTTTTATTGTCAGTGTCTGATATTCACTTGACAAAGCTGATGGTGCCGTTCTCTACTACTTGCACAACAGTATGCCCAGTAGAACGATGTCACTTCTGGGTTTTTTTATTCTCCGTCTTGCAAGCGCTTCATTCTACTAGGCATGCTCAGACCTTTCCTGAACATGCCTAGTGTGGATTTGCTTGTTAACAGCCGCACTACTGGACAGAAGCTGGAACTGTGGGATGGAGAAGAATCCAGAGGCTTCCCAAAAATAACTTTTATTTTTATTTGTTTACTTAAAAGGTAGACCATCAATGCCCAAGTGTTCTAAAATGACAATATACAAATAATGTCTAAGTAGCTCTGTAAACGTTTTGCTACTTTTCATTTTAAATATCAGACGCAAAAGCTGTAATTCATTGTGTGTAGTTTTTAGCTACGTTTGGAATGTCTCATTTGCATTGGTGAATCTCTGCAGTCTGACATACTAAGAACAGTGTACTATTGAAGCAGAGTTATATGAAAACAAAAAGCCCATCAGAACTAATACACAGAATTACAAATGTTTATGTTGCACATAAGATACATTTCCTCTGCTCTCTGTGAGAGAAAGCTCTGCCTGTCTCTGACTGAACTCTCTGCACACACAGACTTAACAGATACACTGTAAGGGAATTCCCCCCTTCCCCTCATGGCTCAGTCTGCCATCAGAATTACAGTAGACTGCCATCAGAAAAATGTGAAAGGCAATAGATAACAGTAAACAAAAAGCTAAGAATTCAAAATGCATACACCAGTACTTATCTCAGGTGAAAAAACATGTTAATCGATAGTGTTCCTTTAAGGATTATTTTAAGGTAATTCTGTGCCACAAATAACAGTATTTAAAATGTTATTTTTTTATCAGATATGCTTTAATTTGCCCTAAATTCTGGAAACTACTAAAAATAACCCACACATACATAATTGAAAATAAATCAGAGGCTGTACAAATAACGCAAGAGCAATCTATTCAAGAGAACCATCAAGGAAAAAAAATGATATGGCCAAATGAAGACATAAAATATTCACATAAACATGTAGGATTTTATTGCTATCATTTGGCTCGCAATAAAATCCTGTACTGCGGACTTAAGATACATATTATATGCTTTTAGCAGACTGCTCTTCCTGGGATGTCATCCTGAAAAGTTCCAGGCTGCCAAACTTTGCTATTTAGACAGGACTTGTGCCAGTTCTTCCTGACTATCAGCACATGCACAATGCAGTTTCTATAGTGCTCTGAGAAGAATTATCACTTACCTTTGGCAAAAATGGTAATTAAAGGTAAATAATTGCTACCTAAGATTAGGTCATATTTCTCTTTGACATGTCAGTTATCCACAAATCACCCCTCCCTTCTCCTACCTGCACCAGGCTGAGAAACTGACAGCTGAGAATACGTAAGTTATTGTACACAACAGCGTTGTCTCATAAATCCTAAGCACTAAAATTACCTGCAGCTATAATTTACTCATAATTGTAAAGTAGGCAGCTGTAATTAACCTTAAAACAAAGGAGGGAAAACTGTCACCACTAGCCTAACGGTTTGGAAAGGAATCTAAAACAGTATGGAAAATCTGTTCAAGATAAACTAAACTTTACATGAGCTCAGCGCATAACTTTTTAAGTAGAGAAATGTCTGTCAGTGCTACCAAAGCATGTAGGAAATGATGCAATGCTTGCAGGGCTCCTGGAGACTTCTAAGCCCATCACCAAAACCGTGAAAAAATGGACAGTGGACGCCAAACTGGGGCTCCAAGCTTGCTTTGAAACCACCGACTGGATGGCTCTGAAGGCACCCACCCTTGATGAATGGGCCGAGAACATCTCATCCTACATTACCTTCTGCGAGGAAGTGTGTATCCCATCCAAGTCCTTCAGGGTCTACCCCAACAACAAGCCTTGGTTCAACGACAGGCTTCGCCGACTTCGGAAACGCAAAGAGGAGGCGCACAGGTCTGGCTCCTTAGAGGATTTCAGAGAGGCTAGGCTCACCCTGAAAAGAGAACTGCGATCGGCAAAGAGGGCCTACGCTGAGAAGCTGGGGCTCTGCCTCCAGTCCACCAACACACGGGAAGTATGGAAGGGCCTGAGAGCTGCCACGAACTTCAAACCAGCATCCCAAACGGCGACCCCGAGCCCTCGACTGGCGGAGGAGCTAAACGAGTTCTACTGCAGGTTCGAGCAACATCCCAACCAGCCCGTGGGCAAATCCGCATCGACCTCGGGTGAACCTGGCGCCCTGGCTCCTAGCGCTGTTATGGAATCAGATGTACTCCGGCATCTCCGGAAGCTGAACCCCAGGAAATCTTCCGGCCCGGACGGAGTGTCGTCTGTCTGCCTGCGAACCTGTGCCGATCAGCTAGCCCCTGTGCTCACCTCCTTATTTAAGCAGTCATTATCTGATGGTACAGTCCCCTCCTGCTTCAAGAGGTCTATAATTGTACCAGTCCCTAAAAAACCAGGCAGTACTGAGCATAATAACTTCCGCCCAGTGGCCCTAACCTCTAACATCATGAAGCTCCTTGAGCGGTTGGTCCTTGCCCACCTGAAGAGGTCCACGGACACCCTTTTAGACCCGCTCCAATTTGCATATAGGGCAAACAGATCCGTGGAGGATGCCATCAATGTCAGCGTGGCACACATCACTGAGCACTTAGACAGCCCGGCCTCCTATGCCAGGATCCTGTTCCTAGACTTTAGCTCAGCGTTCAACACGATCTGCCCTGACATCCTGATCACCAACCTGACCCAGCTCGGAGTCGATCCCACTCTCCGAGCATGGATCAAGGACTTCCTGACTAACAGAACGCAACAGGTGAAGCTCGGCAAATACTACTCCAGTGTTCGAACCACCAACACCGGGGCTCCACAAGGCTGTGTTCTGTCACCTCTACTATTCTCTCTCTATACCAACAATTGCATCTCATCCGCTGACTCCGTGAAGGTCATCAAATTTGCAGACGACACCACTATTATTGGCCTAATTGGAAGCAACGGGGAGCACGAATACCGGAGCGAGGTCGAGAGAATATGCAACTGGTGCAGGGTGAACAATCTAGTTCTCAACACAGCAAAGACTGTTGAACTAGTTGTAGACTTCAGGAGGAACCCTCCCCCCCTCCCACCTGTCCTCATTGGAGGAACAGAAGTCTCTACGGTGTCATCGGTTCGGTTCCTCGGCACGACTCTCACCAATAACCTGAAATGGGGGCAAAACACCACAAAAATTCAAAAGAAATCCCAGCAGAGGTTGTTCTTCCTGCGCCAACTGAAGAGATTTGGCATGCCCAGGGAACTACTGACCAGCTTCTATACTGCCACCATAGAATCCATCCTCTGCTCCTCAGTCATTGTTTGGTACGCGGGCGCCACGGCAAGCGATAAGCATAAACTGCAGAGGGTCATAGCTGATGCAGAGAGAATTATCGGGTCTCCTCTTCCACCTCTTGACCTCCTCCACTCCACTAGGTTGAGGAAGAGGGCCACCATGATCTCCCGTGACCCCTCTCACCCTGGCAACCACTACTTCAAGCTCCTCCCGTTGGGCCGTCGCTACAGGACTATACCAGCCAAAACCACCAGGCGGAAGAACACTTTCTTCCCCCAAGCCGTTCGGTCACTGAACTCTGACCCTCCCCGGTCCGGCCTGCTTTTCTAATTGCCGGGAGGTCAGCTGGTCCCCGGTCTCAATCCGGAAATGGGGGCCTTTACTAGCATTTACCGGCATCACTATCTGTCTATCTGACTACTGTATTTCAAATTGCATGTGTTTGTGTGTCTCTACTCTGTCTATGCCATGTGTACCACAAATAATTCCGATTATAGCTCCAGCTGTACTTGGCGAAATAAAACTGATTCTGATTCTGATTATTCAGAGCTAAAGTGGTATATACACTGTATTTATTCATTCAAAAATTGACGTATCATCTTCCATTCATCAGCTTCCAAAAATAAGAGTAATATTGAGAAAACAAGATGCCTTTAACTCAAACCCTCAATGCAATCCTGAAGCCAGGAGAAAAACAAATATGATTCAAACAAATAACTTTGCATGTAATTGAATGCATAATTTTGCATTAACTCAATTTTACAAAATATTCTATGTGATAATGGGTTTTCTCAAGCCCATTGGTTTTAGTGCATATTTCATTTTCACATTGTGAGATTCAGGGCCTGTTTCCACAGGGTTAGTGATGCGAATGCTACCTAGCCGCATCGCATCACTTCTGCATCTCACGATGCGGAAGTCAATTAAAGGAGATGCGACGCGGCTGCGGGCAAATGCGGCCATGCTGCAGATTCTCAGATCGTTCCACACAACATGCACACAATGGAAACTATGTCATTGCCTTTCATGCGTTTCAGCACACCCGTGGTGCAATGCGGCTATGTAGCCGCATCGCACAGCTTCTAGTGGAAATGGGCCCTTAAGGTACATACACACGTCAGATTTTCGCTTGGCGGATCGCTCAAGTCCAGTCTGATCAGCTGAATGACAGACTGTCCCCCCACCCGATTTGACGTCCAAACGACGGGTCATTTGGACGTCCAAACGACGGGTCGTTTGCGAAAATCCGACGTGTGTATGTACCTTTAGAAGATTTGTACCGAGTACACAGGTTGATAAACAAAAGTCTGTTTATATGCAAAATTTAACGTAAATACAGCTTTGCTTCAGCATAAGCTGAAAAGTAAATTAATGGCTTACATCAGCTTTGGAGTCCCTAGCATTGGCAAAGTCCAGCTTATTCAAGTTATTCCAGTTACTTAGGCCAAAACCATCCAAAACAGCACAGTATGGTTTTGCCCTCTCACAGTGCACCCAAACACACTTGAACAAGAGGTCAGCAGCACACTTGCTCCATGCATAAAATCCTCCTCTACTGCACCTGTGCCTCCTCTATATGTAAATTAGCAGAGATTTCCAGTTACCAGGCAGCAATAAGCAGTTGTGAGAATTTAGAGGCATTTTACTGCCTAAGGTCTCTATTCCACAGGCAGTTGATAGGCAGTGAAATGCCTCTTAAACTCTCACAACTGCCTGGTAACTGCTTGCTGCTGCCTGGTAACCGCTCACTGTTGCCTGGTAACCGCTTGCTGAGCATACAGTTAGGCCTTGTTCACATTGCGTTCGGCTCACGTGTCAGACCGCGTTGGGCTGTTTTTGAGGCGTCTTTTTTTCCCCTGATTCCCGACGCTTGGGTGGGCGATTTGTTTTTGTGCGTAGTGGTTTTCTAAGCGTTTTTTCCAAGCAGTTTTGTAATTCACTCCGACGCAAGTCAGGAAGTGAACTCATTGACCCGGAAAAGAATACATACAATGTATATACTTTCCATTTAGGCGGAATCGCCTCAAAAATAGTACACGCACCGCTTTACTGAACGGACAGCGCACAACCCGCGCTGATATGAACCTTCTCATAGACATTCATTGTCCATGCGGTCGATGCATTTTTAAAAACTGCATGTGGGCGAAAAAAAGCTGAAAACGCCTGCAGTTTGAACAAGCCCTTAAAGTGCCCTTGGAAAAGAGGCCTAAGTACCCTGGACTCCTTCCCAGGTACACATGCAGCTTTAAAGGGACCACAGCCCAAATAACGGGGAAACATATCTCCCATCCAGGACCCAGCCTTGATGTCCCCTACAACATGCATGCACTTAATTTTTCATACATATATTCAGCTTTGCAAAAATGTGTTTTTTCATGCCCACTGACGCTAATGCAGTTTGTGAAAATTATTTTTCACATGCATGCCCTTAAATTTTCACATATACGCATCTATCCTAAAAGGTGTTCCAATGACGTTAGTGAATTCAATTAATGCAATTTCCCCTAAAATCAAGATTACATGCTAAATCAAGAAAATTAGGCAAAAATTTCCACTAGCGCTTTTGAAAGCAATCGCCAGCTATTCAGCAATCGGTGGTAAATGCCCAGAAATCATCCCAGTGTGAATAGGGTCCTCACTGTTAGGCATCTTTTCCATGGACTGTTGATGGGGATTGAAATGCCTCACAAACCCTCACAACTGCTTGCTGCTGCCTGGCAACTTCTTGCTGAGCACACAGTTCAACAGTCCTTGGAAAAGAGGCCTTAATCATTTTTAACACCTGCATTTTTCCATGTCAGCAGCCTTACAGTCCAAAAATAGGAAGTTTTCTAAACTGCTTTAACCTCCCTGGCGGTATGATTCCTTCATGATTTTAGGGTCTAAAAGCGGTACAATTGTTTCATGTGCTTTAAACCCTAAAAGCAAGAAAAAAAAAATCATACCACCAGAAAGCCTGGAGCAGCAACTGCACTGATCCAGCGCTGCAGTTCTCCCTCCGTCCTCCAGGTGGCGCTGTAACCCTATAGTGAGATTGCTGGCTGTCGCCATGACGACAGTCTACGATCTCACCAGGGGTATGCAGAGCCTCCATGTAGAGGAAGAGGAATGGCCGCCAGCGTCTGGATCGCCCACGAGGCCAGTGAGAACGCCCGCTGCACGCAATGCTCTGCATGGACCTCCCGGCGGCTACCACGAGTGTAGCTCGGGGTTACAGCTCTGAGCTGCAGTTTTCCACCCCGAGTGTAGCTCGTGGTTACCACAAAGGAGGTTAAGGTGATGTAACACCCTCCCCTGATGAAGCAATGTGATTTAAAGGTGGGTGAAGCCTTAGCAGAAAGTGTGTTCTTGCTCAAACTTCAGCGCTCTTCCTCGCCAGTTGAGCATCATGCAGAGTGGGTAGATTGTGGGACTAGGGTGGGGCCACTCACTGCTGCATGGATGGCTGGTCAATTCATCTGGCGGTTGGAAGAGTGGAAATTCATAACTGCAAACTACTGCCTGTACAACACAGTAATATCTGCAACTGCCAGGAAGTATTTGTGACCATTAAGATTAAGGGTAAACAATGAAAAACAGAGATATTGTGGGAGAACAGGGACTCTTGCCATTTAATGTATTAAAAGCCCAATTTTCTCTTCCCAATTCTATGTTTTTTAGGTACCTGCAGCTCCGGCATGCGTTTGAGACACAATTTTATCACCTACCAATACAATTGTATTCCAGCGAAATGGAAAAAACAGTGATGCACTCTGGTCTAACTGGGATTGTATCTCAACTATACGGTATTTTCCGGCGGGCAGGGGTGGGGTGTTGGGGGTGGTGATGGTCCTTATCTTTGTTGTGTAGTATATGTCTGTACAGACGCCCTCCTGCCTGCGCGCAAAGAGAGGTGTCTGAGTCTGAATGTTTCTTTTGTTAAAAAACAATTAAAAATAATTTTCAAAAAAAAAAAAAAAACTATACGGTATTTTCATTTCACACCCTTCCAAAATGCCCAATAGAGCCCTAGCAGCATGGACAATAGACTTTCCAGATCTGTCCCTCAAAGACTGGGAAGGAATAGTAGTAGACTTTCTTACAATTCCAATAGCAGCTAAACACAAATTAATTTGTAGCAGGATAACAGAGGCGCCAGGTAGAGTAAAATTAATTAAAATCGTTAAAAAGGGCGAAGTGAGTGGACTCACCTCCCTTCTGGAAGAAATGGCCGGACAACGTCTGTCTGGCGCTATACCCAGCTCTTGACCAGACAGTGTACCCTCCAAAAATCGTTTGCCTGAAGAAGCGGGACTGTTACCCGTGAAACGCATTGCACTTTTGGAGTTATTATTAAATGTTACTTTAAACTGCAAGTAACTTGCTCGTTGTCCGGCCATTTCTTCCAGAAGGGAGGTGAGTCCACCCACTTCGCCCTTTTTAACGATTTTAGTTAATTTTACTCTACCTGGCGCCTCTGTTATCCTGCTACAAAATAATTTAATCCACCCTTGATGGAGGGGTGTATCCCCACTTTTTCCTATCTACAGAGAGTGACTTCTTAGACCTGAGCGGGGTCAGGTTATAATTCTCCCCGCCTGCTCGCCCAGTGGTTGCCTTGGTGGCGACCTACCTTTGTGAGTATAATCACCTTCTTTATCACCAGATACCATTACATTAACATACAACACCATATCAAGGTCTCGGTTTCCCTCTCTTTACATTAAACACAAATTAAGTGCATAAAAATACTTGTATAGGGTATATTACACTCCCCGAAGACTCTCCTGAATGGGGCTTAATGTTGAGGACGCATGCTGGAGATGTAAGGCAGAGGGAGCAGGATTCTTCCATATCTTCTGGGAATGTAGGTGGATTAAGCAGTTCTGGTCACAGGTGCATGATCTGTTAACAGAGGACATTGGTCCGCAGATCCCTTTCACAGCTGTCGCTATGTTACTCAACCACTTTGGGGATACCACTTTTAGTGACAAAATTTTTTTTCTTACTAAGCTCCTGCTTTTCTATGCTAGGTGAGCAATTGCTCTTGCATGGAAGAGACCAGAAGCGCCCTCTATTGCAGAATTTCAATCTTCTGTAAATCTTGATTTATCGATGTATAAAAATGTATATGAAAATTGTGGTTCTGTTAAAAAATATGTTATAAGGTGTGGAAAAAAATGGTTAAAAACTTTTGTAATTGATATTTGATTCAGTCATAAGTTTCTCAAGTGCTAATTGGAGATATTCCATATTTATTATGGATACAACGTGGGGTGGAGGGAGAAGGGTCGATCTGGGGGGACGGTGGGAAGACTGTGTGGGAAGGGGGGTGGGAGGTACTTGGGTGATGTAATGTTTTGTATGTTAAATATATTTGAAAAGTTCAATAAACTATATTTTCAAAAAAAAAAAAAATTAAAAACAAGAACAACAAAAAACAGAAGAAAAGTGATATTGTTTTCCTGAATGAAGATATGTCCTAAGTAAATATCGTTTGTCTATCTATGCTAGATGTTTGATGTCAGGCGATAGCAGCAATCGAATCTTCCCCTTTTATTGTGGTAGTACTTTGCTATTCCTCTATTCTTCTCCACTACCTGATTTGATATAAGTTTTGATATAAGTTGATCATAGTTAGAATGATTTGTGTGTGCGGCATGCATGAGGTTGATCGGTGACGCACTGAATGGCCTTAATTCAATAAGGGCAGCTCGGTAAAATCATTTGGGTCGGTAAAATACAGCATTTGGTACTTTTTCTCCAAATTCACGAAAGATTTCGTGAAGGTAGAAGTTTGTTAATTTACAAAACATGCCTCATTCACTAAGCACTGTTCGGTAAGTGTCACTTGTGGAGCAGGGAAGCGGCGAGGCAGGGAGCTGCACAAATGAGTTGAGATTTTCTGTCCAGTGCATCCCCATCATCCCTTTAGATGTGCTGAAGCCACCCGGGGAATCGCTTCGGTATTAGAGTACACAGAATTTCACATCAAGAGGGATGCAGAAAACCTCTTAAAATGGTTGAGTCTCCACCTGAATTGCGGTCATACTGTAGCTTATTTTATTAATGGTAACATAGCCACTAACAGCAGAATGTTTCAGCAAGCAGGCCTCTGTCAAATGCCTTCCCCTGCATTGCCAGAGTGAAGTCCCGCCTTCCATGGTGTCGGACCAAATCAGTGTGAGAAGCAGGGCTGTGTGGATCTCCCTACCGGCTACCTGGCTCTCCCTATTGGCTGTCTGACAATACTACTGCATGGAGTGAGCAAGTTATTGGTTAGTCAGAACTGGAGAAAAATACAGAATACTTTTGCTTAATTTATCGAATGCGTAAATATTTGTTAATTGCAATTTCTTAACATATTTACAATACAAGTCAGTAATTTACCTCACTAGTCGGTAATTTTAATTTTCTGTGCGGTAATAGTTTTAATGAATTGCAATTTAGGGAGGTGATCAGTAAAATCAGCTGTTTTCAGCATTACCGATTGCGGTAATGCTTAGTGAATTGAGGCCAATGGCTTAAATTTACTAAGACATGTTCGGTAAAAAATAAAGGGTAGGTAAAATACCACATTCAGCGTATTAGACTTTTTTTATACCAAACTCCCTTAGATTTCCACACAAGCAGTAATATTTTAATAATTTACTGAAAAACTGCACGACAATTTCGCTAAGATTTTTTATCTCTTGCAGTAAGTTATTTGGTATTTTAAGGAATCATGTGGTATTTCATTCGGTATATGATGGCTTATTGCAGTGCAAAGAAAATAGATGAAAGATGTGATACAGACAGCATTTTTTTTATTACCATACTGACGAGTAAAGCGCACGTCACCCCCCCCCCCCCCCCCAAAAAAAAATAAAAAAAAATTAATTCTGTATCCGCTAAAACCATTAGTATCTTATTAACTATTTTTTAATTGCTACAGAATGATATTGTGAAATTAGAGACATACTGTATGTACCTATTATTAACCTTAAGTGTCCAACGCCTGTCCCCCGCTAGTGTATTAGATGCCTGATCCCGCCATGTGCCTTATCTTCCTCTCCCTTGCGGTTGCTGCCCCCCCCCCCCCCCCCCCGGGTGTTAATCTGTAGCGGGCTTACCTCTCCGCCATGCCCGTTAGGATTGGAGACCTGCTTCACAGCCACACTGCTCCCCCTAGTGATCGGCATGTGATGGTTGCGTCATTATCACATGCTGATCACTAGAGCAAGCTGCGCAGCTGTGAAGCAGGTCTCCAATCCGAACGGGCATGGCGGAGAGGTAAATCTGCTACAGATTAACACCCGGGGGGGGGGGCAGCAGCCACATGGGGAGGGAGATAAGGCACACGGCGGGAGCGGGCATATTATACCTTTGTGGTGGAACAGGCGTAGGACACTTAGAGCAGCTATGGGAGAGGGCAGAGGCACGGTATACACACGCAGGCAGGAAATTCCCGACGTGCCGCAGGTCGTGGTTTGTATCGGCTGGCCGTCATAAGTTGGGGATTCCCTGCCTTTGCCGTATATGACGCATGGACCTTTTCTCCCCATTTTTGGGGGAGAAAAAGTGCGTCTTATATGGCAAAAAATACGGTAAATATTCACTTGTTTTACTGCACGTTTTATTTTTTGTGAATTTACGTTTATTGAGGTATTTGCCGTGTAAATCGGTAATTTACCTCACTAGGGAGTAATTTTTGTTTTCCATGCGTTATTAGCTTTAGGAAATTAACATTTTTCACAAAACGTTTGGTAAAAATCATTTTTCTTCTGCTTTACTGAATGCAGTAATGCTTTGTGATTTGTAACCAATGTGTTTAGCTTGATGTATTGCACAGTATAGAGGGTTTCTTCCACCACAATTCACAAGTTAATAAAGGACTTTTTGGGCTGGTGCACACCGAGCGGGTTTTTTGGCGTTTTTGCAGCTTAATGGGGTGGTTCACACCAGAGCGGGAGGCATTTTTTGGATTGCGGAGGCGTTTCTGCCTCCAATGTAAAGTATAGGAAAAAACGCAAACCGCTCTGAAAAACGGCAGTTCAGAGCGGTTTTGCAGGCGTTTTTGTTACAGAAGCTGTTCAGTAACCGCTTTACTGTAACAATATATTGAAACTACTACACCAAAACCGCTTCCCAAATCCGCAAAATGCTAGGTGAAACGCTACAGAAAAATAAGAAAAAATGATTCAAAATCTGCTAGCATTTTGCGGATCTGCTAGCGGGTTTTGGTGTGCACCGGGCCTTTCTCTGTTTTATACCGGCTGTGACTTGTGCCCATATTTCCTCTTTGTTTTAGTATTGCTTTATTTTTTGGCAGTGTAACAAGCCCACCCTCGAATCATATAAAAGGATTAGGACAAGGATATTTGGCTGTCGAGGCGGATAATTATTTGAGGCTGTACGACTAATGGTTATCAACTCAGGCTCTTTGTCTTTCTTCTATTTCACTAGGTCTAGCTCCCTGAGTATCTCCTTTATGTGTTCTCATCATTACACCACTCTTACCAAATGTTAGATCTGTATGGATGCATGTGGCCCCTCAGAAGGGTGTACAGGCATACTGGAGCCCAGCCTAGGGCAAGATCAGGCAACAAATAATGTATAACATGTTCTCTAAATATGGTATTTGGGGAAATAATGGCACCCAGGCGCCCAGGATGCTCCAGAGGCTTCCCATGGCCTTCTTAACCCCTTCACTGCTGGTTGGGACCCTATTTGCGCAGTAGCAAAAAGCCGCTCATTCACAAGCAGCTTTGTGTTACCGCTCAAGCACAACCACTCATACATGGAGGAGCACAGCCAATTTCTTGTCAGCTATGTTCAGAGGGACCCTGCACGGCTAGGTGGACCACTTGCCAGAAGTTGTATGACAAACGTGACCACCAACAGCCCCTTCTGTAAATGTGCTTATTTGATAGTTATCTGCGGGCATGTTGTAATTCCTCTTCTGCCTTCTACCTCACATCCATCTCTCACTGTTGGCGGTCATGTGAAGTTACGGCACTGACAGGAGATATGAGGAGAGGAGAGTGAGGGCTGGTGCACACCGAGCGGCTTTTTCAGCGTTTCTGCAGCCGCTTGCGGCTGCGGATACGCTTGGTCAATGTATCTCAATGGGGTGGTTCACACCAGAGCGGAAGGCGTCTTGCAGAAACGCATACTCCCGGGGTGAGGCATTTTTTGGATTGTGGATGCGTTTCTGCCTCAATGTTAAGTATAGGAAAAACGCAAACCGCTCTGAAAAACTGCAGTTCAGAGCGGTTTTGCAGGCGGTTTTGTTACAGAAGCTGTTCAGTAACAGCTTTACTGTAACAATATCTGAAATCTACTACACCAAAAACGCAAAATGCTAGGTGAAACGCTACAGAAAAAGAAAAAGCGTTTCGAAATCTGCTAACATTTTGCGGATCTGCTAGCGAGTTTTGGTGTGCACCAGGCCTAAGAAAGGAGAGAACAAGGGACTGCAACTCATGACAAGACTATAACTATAAAACACCAAGGCCCATATGCAATTACTGTACATTTTTCTCCTAGGAGATAATTTTTCATCTCCTATTTGAAATAACTTTTCAGCACTCTACAAGTGAAAAAGTGCCAAAAGTATATTAAAGGAAAACTTAAGTCAAAGGTAAAAAATGAGATTTACTCACCTGGGGCTTCCCTCAGCCCCCAGCAGCCGATCGGTGCCCTCGCAGCCCCGCTCTGACGCTCCAGGACCCGCCGGCGAGCACTTCCGGTTTGGCCGTCACCGGCCGACAGGCATGGGAACGCGAGTGATTGTTCGCGTTCCCAGCCTGTATATCGCCCCCTATGCTGCTATTGCGACCTTTTTTTCAGACAAGTTGGAATGTGAGAACTGCATGAGTGGCAAGGGGAGACCCCAAGATCAGTAGAAGGATACCATATGCATATTGGGAGTGACATCAGCCCGACAGAGCATTGTTAAGATTATCCATGGCACATGTCTATTATAGCATGACTGATATATGAAAACCGCACCAAAATCTCACCTTAATATTGAAAAGAAATGTAAAACTGTTTTCTGTACACTAAGTCAAATGAATTCAAGACAGTTTTGCATGCAATAAAAAGAAAAATATTAAAACCATATAAACTTAATACACACTCTGGTCTTTTTTTATTAAAGAAAAAAAATTATAGAAGTCTACAAAGCTATTTTAGCAGCCTTGTTAGCCATTCATGTGTCACAGCAGAAATAACACTTGTTGTATTGATTGATGCTGCACTGTTTTCACTTGCATTCATTATACTGGAACAGTAGATGAGACACATGTGTAGGTTTATGCAGAGTAGCACAAAGACAATGATGATGTCAGAGCTGCATATCGCCTGCCTACATAAAAAAACAGTAATGCAAAACAATAAAAAAAAAGAAAAATACGCAATGTAGTACATTATGTGCATTATAAAAGGCATGTCATCAACTCAATCCTCAGAAAATATGAAGATGGGACAGCAAATAATCAGAAATAAAACAGAACAACCAATCAGATCTCAACTTGCATCTTCTAATCTGTACTACAAAACAAACCGTGGTAAACAACGCCAGGTATATTGGTATAATGGCAACTGTCAAGGAATCATATACATAAGGGAGTACCATACTTTAAGATGGTGTGTTCAAATGGGCAAAAAGGGGCATAATGTATGGTTCTGCCCATCGGACCATATTGTAATAGCTAGATAACTCATCAGAGCATCTCCAAAAACAGCAGATGATTTCAGGTGTTCCCGGTGTGCTCTGATTAATAGCTACCAAAAGTGGTCCACGGAAGGACAAAATGAAACCAGCAGAGGGTCAGTCACCAAAGATACATTGATGCATGATGTAGGGAGGCTAGCCCATCTGGTCCAATCCAACAGAAAAGGTGCTATAGTAACAACTGATGAAACCTTAGCTTGTAATATGTGACCTGAAATTTCCGCTTGCCAGGTTTTATTGCTCTGCAATACCCATAGTTATCAAAGACTGAAGCAGAATTTTATGCAGATTTAGAAAGCTAATAACTGATTGATTACCTGACAATTATTATCTTTCTAAATATGATTAGCTCTGTAAAAAGTTATGGTGTGACCCATGCAAATGATAGTTCTTGTACAGTGAAAATGTATTGAAAGTCACATTTTTTGCATATCTCTTCTGGTCATGACAAAGATATCAAAGCACATACTGGATGTGGCGGCTGCCTAGTAAAATGGGCACAGTTTAGACCACAATGGTAATTGCGGTTACGCCTGCGCCCATGGGGTAATTTGAACACCAATGACAACCGATAATTATCGTAATTAGGCAGTGTGGATATCGGTGGAGAGTGAATTTAGCAGCTAAGGTGGCACTTATATCGGCAGAGCTCCCTGGGCAGGGTGTCAGTTAGGGTTAGGCATCATTAGAGGGAGGGTTTAATAGAGAAGTGAAACATCAGTAAAAATTACTGATATTTTACTACTGGAATTAGCTAGAGCCCAATAGTAGAATAATCGGTAATATACCCATATTCTACTAGCAGCCATTCCCAGTACCCAAATTACAGTGGAACCCTTTTGCAAGTCCCATACTGACCCCTCTCCACCATCAAAGGCATCTACTATGGGGATCAGAACTGGACCATTGGGCAGAGGAAGAAGGTGGTCAGACCTAATGAATTGTCTTTACTTTGGAATTCCCCAGATTGTTATCAGAATAACCACCTGTGGGATGTACTGGATAAACAAAATCCAATCCAGACAGGAGCCACCTTCCAACTTATGTTAAGTACACACAATACGTTTTTTGCGTTCGATAATTTCCGACATGTCCGATAATACTTTGATCGTTTTACTGCTCGATTTCTCATAGAAGTGAATGGAAATTGATAAGAAAAGATAAGAGAATCAAGCGGGAAACCTAGTGGAAAAACAAATCACAAATCAATTGAAGGGAAAATGGACCAAAGAAAGGCATCATGGGTACCTAGCATTACAAGACTTCAAGGATCTGCTGCTAAAAGTTCTGGTTCCAGATCCCACAGGATGCCTTCAGAGGACTAGTGGAATCCATGTCAGAACTGTCTGGGCAGTGTGAGTTCACACAGCACATACACATATATTTTACATGTAGAACCGAAAATGTAAAGCAAGAAGATTAAGTTTAATTCATTTCTATGGTTTACTGTCATGCTTTCTTTAACTTACCATATTAAAGTATTAAAGCAGAAAAAAAAGGAAGGAAAAGAATTCACAAAATGTAAGATTTTTTGCATGTAGCACATGACAGGTAACTGCAGTGACCAACTGCAAAATTGGGCAACAGTATGCCCAGATGGCACCCCAAAGATCTGATGCACATACTTTCTCTGACGTCCGATTTGAACACTCCTCCGCCACCCCATGTGACCTGCCTACTTATACACTGGAGCAGGTGCCCTGCAAGTTGGTGGGCTTAGAGTGCCACAATTATGCTGCCAGTACTCAGATTTGTTTATTTAATTGGGGAAGACTAGGAGCACTTTGTGTGAATTGAAAATCATTTTTTTTTTGGGGGGGGGGGGGGGGGGACTTAACTCTGGAGTCACCTATTTCAGTACCTTTTTCATGCATAGTAATTTAATTTTTCTGGCGCACCTTTAAGTTCGCTTCAAACGTCTGTCAAGAATATTCATGCAATCATGTAAATTGTATAGGTGTTGTCAATCTAATGGTGAAAGAGAACTGCAGAAAATATGACCGGAATGCTAAAATGGCACAGGTCCACAGGGTTCACCAGGAATATAAGAAATAGCTTGAAGAAAAAAAAAATAGCAGAACTGTAATGAAGCTTTGTAACCATTCATCTGAGAGGATACATTGATCTCATCCAGGTTCAGTAACTCAAACACAACTGAACATGAAAACAGCGCTCAGAAGCCAATATAGATAAAGGCATGTTAAAAATAGTTAGGACATAAGGAGTCAATGCTTCCCACCCAATACATGCATAACAATAGGTGCTCACTGCAAAGATACCATCCCAGCATTACTCACTCTGCCCACCAGAGAGGAGCTGCATTTACTCCATACTGGAAAATAGGGCATTTCTCCAGCAACAGCCAGAATGGTAAGTGGCAGCCAGCAGGATACATGTAAATACATCCTATATATGTGCCATTTAGTGGAGGAAGAGGCAGCTAGGGATTGCCTGTGAGATCATGCAGGATCAGGCCAGGATGAGCTATGCCAGGGTGGGCTGCGGCTGATGAAGCAGAAGGGCATCCAGAAATAACACAGAGATGACACTGATGGGACTGGCAGGATGCTGATTAGTGCCAGTGATGCCCGGGTATGAGGGGTGCCCCCAGCAGCAGGAAGGAGGGGGGGCTGTCAGGTGTCCTATAGCAGATGCTGCTAGTGAGGGGGCGTCCAGCCTGTGAAGGTGGCAGAAGATGCACAGGAACGGCAGAGGGATTCTCGGCAATCTCCGGGAGAGCCCGGCTCCCAGTGCCAGTCACTCACCTCCTGTCTCTCCGCAGCTCCCTCTCCTCTCCGTTCCTCTGTCGCTGTTTTCCTTTCGGGGATCTACTCAATATCCCCAGCTAGTAGAAGAAGAAAATATCAGGCCACGCCTCGTCCTCCTAGCCACGCCTCAAGCACGCCAATCAAGCACGCCCCTCTGCGCCAACACCAGCCCACTCTTCCTGCAAAGCGGCGTCTCCTCCGCAAGCCAAGAAGAGCTCAGCCATTGTAGTGGCGGAAAGCGTATAGACACATGACTGACATCCACGCAGACCAATAGAACTGGGGGATGGGCGGATACTGAAGGGAAGGGAAACGCTGCAGGTGTGGAATGCAGAGGGTCGGGATAGGCAGGAAGAATTTAGGGGTGGGGATTTTTTTGTCTCCCGGACAACCGGCTGTGGAGGCGTCGCTGGATGCTCGTGGTTGACAAGAAGCAGGCGTTGCTAGCATTTGGCACGCCCACTGTATTTGATCATTGGCATGGCATCTCGTTTGGAGAAGATGGCATGGCACACACTGATGGTGATCTGGCGCTGTACTGTCTACCTCCATGTTATTATAATTGTGTTATTTATTTTTTTATTAGCATGGACGTAGTCTTATTAGTTCAATTAAAAAAAACAGCCATACAGAAAAGAAAGGAATATTGTACAAATGTGATTGAATAAGCCATAGCACAAACTCTTCATCTAAACCAGGGAAAATAGCCTAGTGCAAACATCCAATTTTGATTGGCTAATTTTACCATCTCTATGTAGTACAAAGTTGGTACTGAAGTAAAACTTTGTAGGTAAGAATATGGAAACATAAAAATGCCTATAGATGTCCGCTGCAGCAGTAGTTTTGTACTAAAATGCCTTTAGACGTCTGTTGCATATGGATGTGAAAACACAACACCTACAGATGTCCGCGGCAGTCTAAGGGCTGGGGCACACTGAGCGGGTTTCAGGTGTTTTTGCAGCCGCTTGCGGCTGCGGATACGCTAGGGTAATGTATTTCAATGCGGTGGGTCACACCAGAGCGGGAGGCATTTTGCAGAAACGAATCCTCCCAGGGTGAGGCATTTTTTGGATTGCGGAGGCGTTTCTGCCTCAATGTTAAGTATAGGAAAACCGCAAACCGCTTGGAAAAACGGCAGATCAGAGCGGTTTGCCAGGCGGTTTTGTTACAGAAACTGTTCAGTAACAGCTTTACTGTAACAATATATAAAATATGGTACACTGAAAGCCGCAGCAGCAATCCGCAAACCGCTAGCAAAATGCTTCATAAAAATAAAAAAAAGCGTTTAAAAATCTGCTAGCATTTTGCAGATGTGCTAGCGGGTTTTGATGTGCACCGGGCCTAAGTGTTAAGCCGTCTGGTACACACCATGCAGTTTTCACTTTAGATCCTATTCGAGCAAATGATCCTATCATTATTCAGATCTGCCATCGATTGGATGTAGAAGAAAGCAATTTTTGATCATTTTTCCACTTGAACATCGATCAAACCATGCAGAGCCGGGACAAGGTCCTCCAGCACCCAAGGCTGAGCCACCTAAGTGCACCCCTCCATCCCTCCCACCCCAGCCGTCACACACTGATTACTATTAGACTAAGAGGTGTCCTGGGGCCCCCAACACCTTAATCTCTAGTTATCTGGCTTGCAGTCACTGTATTGTATCACCTTTTCTTACTTCTCTCTGCTTCAAACACAATAGTAGAATGATAGCTGAGTGAGTTGTGTGCCCCCTTTTACACTGCGCCCAGAGGCTGGAGCGTCTCTTTCGCCTCTGCCTCAGCCCTGTACTGTCAAAATTACATATACACGGAACCATAGCCATTATTTTCATTTCCATGCTGCCCAATCTTCTTTCAATCAAGAAAGTTCAATTTTGAGCTTGAGATCCATCCCTGGCAATCAGTAGGCTGTATAGTTGTTGTTTTTTTTGCCCAATCTAATCATTTTTTTCAATCATAAACAGGATCTGTAGTGAAAAGTGTACAGTGTGTACTGGCCTTAAAGGATACCTTAGCCCAACATTATAATAAACATGGGGGGAGCCATAAATACTACATACTGGCACAATTGCAACACATTGCAGCTTGGTTCACGGTACCACCCTCCACAAATGTGGAGTCACTTGGTTATCAGCGTGATCCCTGTGTAGAAAACATAGCTCTGGACACACTACACCATACCATCCCCTAAGCCAGGAGGAGTAACACCATTTTAAACCAAGCAGCTAAAATATAGAACACTGTCATTCGATTACATAGCGACAAAGGGCTTGAAGGCCACACACCATTATAGGATAACCCACATCTACCAAAAAATTTAAGATGATTCCTGACACACACTTCTGGGTAGCTAAACATGTAATTTTCCTTAAGGACATTGTGACACCTAACAGACTGGTCAAATGTACTCCCTAATCCACTGATGCATGCCATAAATGCCTTGCCCCCTTCCTTCTTCCACCTTCTCTGGGAATGCCTCACCATAGCTGACTTTTGGTAGCAGATAATTACATTTTTACTCAATAAAATGGACTTTCCCATGAACTCTGACCCAATCCTATGTCTCCTTGGTGTAATACGTGACAAAAAGCATAGATTATCCTACTAAAACATTTCTTTCTGACATTTCATGGGAAGACAAAAAGTGACATGTAGATGGCTTGCGCACACACCACCAACCTTTGCCAACTGGATTAAGCATGTAGATACAGCTTTACCTTATAAGAAACTAGTTTGTGCTCACCGACGTGCCACAAAAGAATTCCACCTGGTCTAGGACAGGTGGAAGAATTGCTGATGATGATCCCCTTATAACTATTCTATCTCCTATGTCCTCTATGCCTCAATAAAGTTAACAATTGTTTCATGGTCACCTCAACGTATTACTCTGATGTGAAACATTACATTTCTGTATACCTAAGCTGTTATTTAATGTACCGAACTCCTAGAAAGTCCATTGATTTCATACACATTGCATTACTTGTTATTGCCTTGTCTTGAAGTTTTCAATAAACTTATTTTTTTGTTTAAAATAAAATAGGGAGGGGGGGGGGGGGGTAGGGATGTTTAGTGGACTCTCCTCATGCCCACCGCTCCCCCCATTCTCCTCCGTCCCTCTCCGGTACAGCCTACCGACCCCTGAACTTAATTCCTAATTAGGGTGGTAGCGGCTGACTGCACAGGGGCTGGCCGGCAATGCGTGTCCATGTTCGCAATGCGAGGAGTGCTCTGTGCAGGTGTGCTACGTAGTTGTGACGTTACAACTACGTTGCGCACCTGCGCAGAGCACTCCCAGCCATGGGTGCGCGACCAAGGATGTGTGTTGCCGGCCAGCGCCTGCACAGCCACCCGGATCAGGAAATACGTTCGGGGGGTCGGTAGGATGTACCGAAAAGGGACAGAGGAGAACAGGAGGAGCGGTGGGCATGTGGAGAACCCACTAAACATGCCTGCTTCCCCTTTTTTAAATGAATGTTCAGCTAAGGTAACCTTTAAGAGACATGTGTTATAAAGAATGGGGATCCAGTAAAGTAATGCTAGGTACACACCATACAATTTTCTGTTAGATTTTCTCTTAGATGTACCTGCCAGATAGCTTTTTTCCATGTTGTAGGTAAATCTAACAGAATAATCTAACAGAGAATTGTATGGTAGGCATATTTGTGGATGTTTATCATGGCTAAAACAAATAAGGTGTCTGAGGACCTCAGAAAAAGAGTTGTTGATGTCCATAAAGCTGGAAAAAATGTGTATATATAGCACCATGTCTAAAGAGTGTGAACACCATCAATGAACAGTTACTAGTGGAAAAAAGTATTCTACAACTTTAGTTCAAGGACTAAAGGTGGCCATTAACTAGGCAATCCTGTGGCCAATCAAACGTTCCCGCCGCAGTAATAGAAACAGTCCTGCACATTTACAGCCAAATTCTTGCTAACCAATCTGATGAGATCGATTGGATTAATTTAAAAAAAATTAATTGATTCCTTTAATCTGATCAAATTGGGTGGCAGGAATGACTGATTGTATCATTTATGGCCAGGGCCCTTTCACACTAGCTGCTTTCCGTTTTGTTTTTGAAAAGGCATGCGATTTTCCAAACGCAAGTACAGTAAAGTTATAATCGGAATTGTGGTAATGCATTCATACTGAATGCTTTTCCGAATTTCTAAAAATTCAATCATAGTTCTGTTGCTTTTTTCTTGCGTTTCAATTGAGGCCAACATAGTGAAAAATGCAAAATACATTTGCATTTGCGGTTGCAGTTCATTATTTTGTTGTGCGAAAGAGTCCATAGACTCCTTTCACACTGTGTCTGTTGCATTGCAACGTACAAGATCATTGCATCGCAACACAATACAATGATATTCCTTTGATGCTATAACATTGATTGCGATGCAGCATGTTCTGTCAGAATAACTCACAGCATGCAGTGCATTTACAAGGCAATGCGTTTACAGTAGCAACACTACTGCGCGATATGACTTTTCAGCTCTGTTGTGTTGTGATCTTTTTTGCATATGTGCATTGCATCTTTTATACTTAGTTTGTTAAAGGGGAACTGAAGAGAGAGGTATATGGAGGCTGCCATGTTTATTTCCTTTTAAGCAATACCAGTTGCCTGGCAGCCCTGCTGATCCTCTGCCTCTAATACTATTAGCCATAGCCCCTGAACACGCATGCAGCAGATCAGGTGTTTCAGACTTTAAAGTCAGACATGACAAGACTAGCTGCATGCTTGTTTCTGGTGTTATTCAGATACTACTGCAGAGAAATAGACCAACAGGGCTGCCAGGCAACTGGTATTGATTAAAAGGAAATAAATATGGCAGCCTCCGTATAACTCTTACTTCAGTTCCCCTTTAAGTTTGTCTGCATCACTCTACTGTTACCATTATATTTTGTATCTTCATTACCCCCATTCTGCACTTTATTCTGTTTAAAAAAATTATAATTACAATATATATATATATATATATATAGATAGATAGATAGATAGATAGATAGATAGATAGATAGATAGATAGAAAACACATGCTCCCCCTACCCTGTGGTCTCTGGAATGCCAGATCCGTCCGCAATAAACTTCCAGCGGTCCACAAACTCTTCCTCTCCAAATCCTTCACGATCCTCGCACTCACTGAGACATGGCTCACCCCCTCTGACTCTCTACTACGGTGGGCTTCACCTCAGTCACACCCCCAGACCAGACAACAGGACTGGGAGAGGGGTGGGTCTGCTCCTCTCCCCATCCTGCACCTTCCGTGTCCTTACTCCACCTCTCTCCCTACAATTCACATCATTTGAGGCCCACACTATCCGCCTCTACAATTCCCTCCCAGCCATTGTTGCGGTCTTATACCGCCCTCCGGGCTCCACACCACAATTTCTCAACAACATTGCCTCCTAGCTCCCACACATCCTCTCCTCTGACCTTCTCACCATCATATTGACTACCAAACAATATTGGCGGCCACATGTTCAATTACGCACCACCCATATGGGGAGACACTCAGGTACCTCGCACAATATTCAACACTCAAACTAACAACCAGAGTGCCTTCATGTGCTTCAATACTTATATTTCACAGCCTGCAAAATATTATACAAAACTTGGTTCACACTACATCTAAAATTCTAAAACCAATGCTGAAACATGTGAGCTCTAATGATAATTTCCCACTGTTCCCATGATGGTACAATACCGTGTTGATCACCCAGCGTTAGCCTATGCAAATCAACCGGTATATCCAATCATGTCTGGACATGTGTGGGCCCTCCACCCGGCGCACACCACGAGGCCTTCTCATTCACACACCAGTAACAGTGCACTGTTGCTTGAAGATGAAACTTTTTCTTCCTCAACCGACCAGTCCTTGGCTTTCTGTAACGATCAGTGTAACACAGAGAGGGTCTGATTACCGGTGAACTGCAGTATCACCGAGAATACAGAATATACCCGATTATCGATGATCTGCAGTATCACCGATAATCAGATATATCTACTAACCTCTGGACACCTGAGATAACAAGTGAGTGTTAAGTGCAACAGCAATACTTTGAGTACTGCACAGAAGTATGTTCCTTCCGTAGGCCTAGACTCTCTAGGAGCTAGACTGAGAGTAGGAAGGACAGAGTGTGAGTGACACCAGTGAGAGGGTGTCACTAACAGGTCTGGGAACTGCCTCTTAACAGTAAGGTCAGTTCTCGAGGTCGGGCAAGCCAGGTCGTTAACACACAGACAGATAAGGTACAGATTCAGGAGACTGAAACGGAATCCAATGAGCAGGCAGGGTTTGGTAACGTAGTATCAGAATAACAAGGTACAGAATCAGGAGGCAGATACAGAGTCCAGGAACGAGCAGAGTTTGGCAACAGGATATCAGAAATAGCAAGGTACAGAATCAGAGTTCAGAGGGATAGTCAGGCAGGCAGAAGGTCATAACAAATAATACAGTTCAATATTCCTGACGCTAAGGTGTGAGTTCCTTAATCGTCAACACCTTTGGAAACTATGTTAGAACACAGATACAGACAAGGTCTGAGTGCTACCACGTAGTGATCGCAACGCCAGACACCAGAGAAATGACCAGCACCCAGTATATATACCACAGCGCTCTCCAGCGCCACCCCTAAGTGCTGGACCAATGGAGGATGGTAAAAATGTCAGCTGACCAGCTTGGTCATCTGACTCTTCTCTGGCTGTCATATAAGCTCTGCCTCTCAGCGCGCGCGCACATCCTTCTGAACCTGTGTGGACTAGCAGTCCCAGCCACACCAGACATGTTTTGCAAAGTATCAGCTGATTTGGGCGCGGGGGCCGCCGCACCGCTCTCCAAGCAAGCATCGGACTCCCCGCGTCCAACCACCATGTCAGAGGTATCGCTATGCGTACAAACCGCCGCATCCAGCGCAGACTCCACCGCTCTGCCTATGCGGCATGCGGCAGTTTCTTCGCGTTGTGCCGCCATGTTGGACGCGGAAACAGCCGCCTCACCCTGAACACTTGCGGCGGCTTTTCCGCCTTTCTTCACACTTTCCTATGGTTTATAATGTCCTATCTAACCTGCAAACAATGGGGATATAGCCACAATTGACAACTTCAATCACTTTCCTTTCTCATCTCCATGTTTTCACAAGTCAGTAGACTCCTGAATACAAATGACATATACTGGCCAGCAAAAGATGACAGTCCACTGCTTCTCAGACAGCTGTACGGCATCTACAACATCCTCTATTGCACTGTATACTTCCGTGTGCAATGGTTTACCATGTGCTGATATGTTACTCACGACCTTCCTGCAGTTTCTGCGATCTTCAGAGGGAGCTATGCTCAGGGCTTTTCCTTAAAGGGGCACTTAAGTCAAACAAAAAAAAATGAGTTTTACTCACCTAGGGCTTCCAATAGCCCCCTGCAGCTGTCCGGTGCCCTCGCCGTCTCCCTCCGATCCTCCTGGCCCCGCCGGCAGCCACTTCCTGTTTCGGTGACAGGAGCTGACAGGCTGGGGACGCGAGTGATTCTTCGCGTTCCTGGCCACAATAGCGCCATCTATGCTACTATAGCATATATCATATACCATATAGCAGCATAGAGGGTGCTAATGTGTCTGGGAACGCGAAGAATCACTCGCGTCCCCAGCCTGTCAGCTCCTGTCACCGAAACAGGAAGTGGCTGCCGGCGGGGCCAGGAGGATCGGAGGGAGACGGCGAAGGGCACCGGACAGCTGCAGGGGGCTATTGGAAGCCCGAGGTGAGTAAAACTCATTTTTTTTTGTTTGACTTAAGTGTCCCTTTAACAGCAGCCGCCCGATGCTATAGTCGCATCACTTCCCACGCTTCCTGCTCCGGTCTCATAACTTCTCACATACAGAGGTTGATGGTGCAGCCCCGCGTCCCGGGTAGTGAGCGCTCACATGCGGCCGCCTAGCCCCGCCCACTGACGCGTTTCACCCCGCCCACGAGGCTTTCTCAAAGTGTATGCTCGGGGATTTCAATATTCCCATCGATGAACTCTGCGACCTTATATTCACTAAATCCGCAACCATTGCAGACCTCGACATCGCACCATTTCCACCCTCAGACCATCACCTTCTCACCTTCAACCTCCTCACGGAAGGCACCTCCAACCTACCCGCCCACCCACCTGGTCGATGGCGTGACCTACGCAAGCTCAACCCTAACGTCCTTGCTGACCCCCTCCATGCCCTCTCCTCCACTCTCCCCACCCTAACCTGTCCTAATCTTGCCGCAGCTCAGTATCGCCAAACTCTCTCATCAGCCCTAGAGAAAGCTGCTCCACCAATATCCCGCCGCAACCGCCCCCCTAACCCCCAGCCCTGGCGCACTACCAATACTTGCAACCTCCGGAGGAAAACACGTTCCACTGAACGGAAATGGAGGAAAACTCGACTTAACCAGGATTTCCTACAGTACAAGACTAACCTGCTGCAGTTCCACACTGCCCTTGCTCATGCGAAGCAGGAATACTTTACCAAGCTCATCGGAGTACAATCTTCCAATCCCCGGCATCTTTTTGCCCCTTTCAACTCCCTGTTTAAACCCACCCCCCACCCTCTGTTTCCTTCCTCTCTGCCACAGATTTAGCCACCCACTTCACCAACAAAATAGTCTCCATCCGTCAGGAAATATCGAATCTTCAATCTTCAACTCCCACCCCCTCCCAACCAACTCCTCCTCCATCCTATCCTCCCCTCACCACCTTCACTCCTACTACCAGTGAGGAAGTCAAGCACCTACTGCAGACTTCCCATACCACTACCTCCCCCCTTAACCCTATCCCTTCTGATTTACTTCAGCCTCACTTCACGGATTTGGCCCTAGTCCTCACTACCCTGTTTAACCTCTCCCTATCTACAGGCACCTTCCCCTCAGACTTCAAGCAGGCCACAGTATTGCCCCTGCTCAAGAAACCCTCCCTGGACCCCTCGCTACCCTCCAACTACCGCCCTATCTCCCTCCTCCCCTTTGCCTGAAAACTCCTTGAGTGTCTGGTTCACAAACGCCTGACCCAGTACCTCGATGCCAACTCACTGCTAGACCCACTGCAATCTGGATTTCGGCCTGCCCACTCAACCAAAACTGCTCTCACCAAAGTGGTCAATGACCTTGCCTTAGCTAAAGCTGAAGGTAAATACTCCATTCTCCTCCTCCTTGACCTTTCAGCAGCTTTTGACCCAGTAGATCATCCCCTACTCCTCCAGTCCCTCTAGTCCATGGGCATTCACGATCTCGCCCTGACCTGGTTTTTATCCTACCTCTTCAACCGCTCCTTCACGACCTACTTCAATGAGTCCTCGTCCACCCCCAACCAGCTCTCGGTGGGAGTCCCCCAAGGCTCGGTCCTTGGCCCCCTACTGTTCTCCCTATACACATCCTCCATTGGCAAGGTTATCTCCTCCATGGGTTTTAACTATCATCTGTATGCAGATGACACCCAAATCTACCTCCACAACCCTGACATCTCGACCACTACCATGGACAAGGTGTCCTCCTGCCTATCAGCCATCTCCTCCTGGATGTCCGCTAGGTTCCTGTAACTAAATCTAGACAAAATGGAATTTATGATCTTCCCACCCCGGCTATCCCTGAACCTCCCAGATGTGCATGCCACTGTTAACCAAACTACCATTCGCCCTACCTCTCGAACCCGCTGTCTGGGTGTCACCCTGGACTCCGAACTCTCCTTCACTCCCCACATCCAAAACCTCACAAAGTCCTGCAACTTCCACCTTTGTAACATCTGTAAGATTCACCCTTTCTTGACCTCTGCCACCACCAAACTCCTCATCCATGCCCTCATAATTTCCCGCCTCGACTACTGTAATGCCCTTCTGTCCGGTCTCCCTATGACCCGAATAGCCCCACTGCAGTCCATCATGAATGCGGCAGCCAGAATTATCCACTCCTCCCATTGCTCCACCAGGGCGACTCCCCTCCGTGAATCCCTCCACTGGCTTCCTATCCAGTCCAGAATCAGATTCAAGATACTGTGTCTGACTTACAAATCTGTCCACAAAACCTGTCCAACCTACATTTCTGATCTTACTCAGAGGTACACACCTAGCCGCTCACTCCGTTCCTCCAATGAACTTCGCCTGATTGCCCCCTGCATCACACAGTCCCATGCACGCCTCCAGGACTTCTCAAGAGCTGCTCCAACACTTTGGTACTCTCTACCTCCATCCATTAGGGCAGCCCCCTCCTTCAACATCTTCAAGAAGGCCCTCAAAACTCACCTTTTCACTCTGGCCTACCACCCCTCACAATTGCTCTAAACCCACAACGGAACTCTGGTCCCTACCTTCCTTTCGTGTCTCTACCTCGCCTTCTAGATTGTAAGCCTTTGGGCAGGGTCCTCCTCCTTTTGTGTCCTACCTGATCATGCACCTCCATTACTGTGTACCCATGCTATGCACTTGAGTGAACCTAACTTGCCTAATCTCCATGCTCCATCCAGTGATTGACTAAGCATTACCTTTTACTCATACTGTGCTGCATGATCTGGTCTTTCTTGTATTCCTGTATTGTCATATTGCTATATGTCACCCCAAATATTGTCTGTAACCTAAATTAAAGTTCAGCGCTGCGTAATATGTTGGCGCTTTATAAATACAATATATATATATATATATATATATATATATATATATATATATATATATATATATATATATATCTCAATCACATAGGGGTAATTTATTAAAGGTCAACTGTAATTAGAAAAACATAGAGGCTGCGATATTTAGTTCCTTTTAAACAATACCAGTTGCCTGGCAGTCCTGCTGATCTATTTGGCTGCAGTAGTGTCTGAATAACACCAGAAACAAGCATGCAGCTAATCTTGTCAGATCTGACAATGTCAGAAACACTTGATCTGTTGCATGCTTGTTCAAGGTCTATGGCTAAATGTATTATAGGCAGAGGATCAGCAGGGCTGCCAGACAACTGGTATTGCTTAAAGGAATTATCAGGCAATAAACTGCAAAAGAGCTTTACTCACCTGGGGCTTTCTCCAGCCCCTTGCAGCCGACTGTCCCACCCTGTCACCTCCGCTGCCCGCCGCTGTCCCACTCTCGCCGCTCGGTATTCAGGCCGACCGCATGGCCGGCCTTACTGCAGCTGCGCAAAGTGTCGCTGTCAATCATGGCCACGTGGGCCGCGGCGAACTGCAAACTACTGCAGGTGAGGTACTTGTGAATGTTTCTAGCCTTTTCAGTATGTCATTTAAAACTAGTGATGGACTGAACATCAAATTTATCATAAATGTTCGCAAACCTGCAGTTCCCAGCGGGCTCAATAGACTTTAATGGGCAGGGGAACTTCAAAACTGTCAGGGCATCTCTGCAGCCGAATTTCTTTAAAAAAGGTGTAAAAAGTCTACCAAAACCCGGACAGTGGTATGGTGGAGGAGGACAAACTGCGAAATAGTTGCCCAAAAATATGTATTTTGCGCAAACGTGTTTTTAATGGTTGTTTTTAACCCCATTTCCCTCCTGTGTGGCTCCCACTCTACTCTCCACCCACTGCACTTAGGAGCAGCCACAGCACCCTATGTACCCCTGTACTCATACTCATTTATCCTGGGGAGGGGGCTGGCATCTGGGGGGTCCTCTTCTTGAAGGGAACTCCCAGATGCCACCAGGAATCCCCCCCCCCTTTCCTGGGCATTGTCAGCCCCCAAATCCTCCTGGAGCACCAGAGGTGGGGAAGAGCCCCTTATCCATGTATTGGACAAGGGCTCTGGGGGAGAAGGGGAGGTTTGGCCCACTACTCTCCTCCAGAGCTCCCCCACAGAGTACATTTGAATTCGGCGCTGGTAGACTTGGGCGCAGGATCCAGCTTTTTAACCTCTTGCCGACCACACACTCATACCTTGCGGCAGCAAAGTGGTAGCTGGAGGACCAGCGACGCACATCTGCGTCGCCAGGTGCCTCCCTAATCGATCAGGAAAGGCCGCTTGCGCGAGCGTCCGTTTCCTGTTAGATCACAGAGCGGGTCTCCGTGAATAACCTGTGAGCCGCTGATCGCGGCTCGCAGACTAAATGTAAACGCAGGAGACGTCGTAAGTAGTGTTGGGCGAACAGTGTTCGCCACTGTTCGGGTTCTGCAAAACATCACTCTGTTCGGGTGATGTTCGAGTTCGGCCAAACACCTGATGGTGTTCGGCCAAACCGTTCGGCCACATGGCCGAACTAAGAGCGCATGGCCGAACGTTCCCCGAACGTTCGGCTAGCGCTGTGATTGGCCGAACGGGTCACGTGGTTCGGACCCGAACGCGCTCTGATTGGCCGAACTGTCACGTGGTTCGGGTAAATAAATACCCGAACCACGTCATATCTCCGCCATTTGTCTGTGGGTTTAGCTTTGGGTAGGCAGGCAGGGTAGTTTGCGCTCCAGCCACGCTAGCCAGGGTCCCCCCAGTCATTGTGTCGCTGCTGGGAATAATAGTACACCGCTCGCTCAGCCACACTATATAGCATTCTGTTTACTGTCACTCTGTGTACCTCGCTCAGCCACACTATATAGCATTCTGTTTACTGCCACTCTGTGTCTGCTGGGAATAGTAGTACACCGCTCGCTCAGCCACACTATATAGCATTGTGTTTACTGCCACTCTGTGTACCTCGCTCAGCCACACTATATAGCATTCTGTTTACTGCCACTCTGTGTCTGCTGGGAATAGTAGTACATTGCTCGCTCAGCCACACTATATAGCATTCTGTTTACTGCCACTCTGTGTACCTCACTCAGCCACACTATATAGCATTCTGTTTACTGCCACTCTGTGTCTGCTGGGAATAGTAGTACACTGCTCGCTCAGCCACACTATATAGCATTCTGTTTACTGCCACTCTGTGTACCTCGCTCAGCCACACTATATAGGATTCTGTTTACTGCCACTCTGTGTCTGCTGGGAATAGTAGTACACCGCTCGCTCAGCCACACTATATAGCATTCTGTTTACTGCCACTCTGTGTACCTCGCTCAGCCACACTATATAGCATTGTGTTTACTGCCACTTTGTGTCTGCTGGGAATAGTAGTACACCGCTCGCTCAGCCACACTATATAGCATTGTGTTTACTGCCACTCTGTGTACCTCGCTCAGCCACACTATATAGCATTGTGTTTACTGCCACTCTGCTGCTGCTGCTGCTGGGTTAGCATTTCCGGTCCCTGTTTATTGAACCTCTCATCTTTATTACATTTATGACTGCATGGCGGAAAAAAGCATTGCTATATCCGCACGCTATTTGTCCTCATGCAAGGCCTGGGATGTTGTGTCTCAAAAAGCGTGGCCTTCTCCTCCTGCGCCTCCTCCTGTTCCATCACGTGTGCTGCTGCTGCTGCTGCTGGGTTAGCGTTTCCGGTCCCTGTTTATTGAACCTCTCATCTTTATTACATTTATGACTGCATGGCGGCAAAAAGCATTGCTATATCCGCACGCTATTTGTCCTCATGCAAGGCCTGGGATGTTGTGTCTCAAAAAGCGTGGCCTTCTCCTCCTGCGCCTCCTCCTGTTCCATCACATGTGCTGCTGCTGCTGCTGCTGGGTTAGCGTTTCCGGTCCCTGTTTATTGAACCTCTCATCTTTATTACATTTATGACTGCATGGCGGCAAAAAGCATTGCTATATCCGCACGCTATTTGTCCTCATGCAAGGCCTGGGATGCTGTGTCTCAAAAAGCGTGGCCTTCCCCTCCTGCGCCTCCTCCTGTTTCATCACGTGTGCTGCTGCTGCTGGGTTAGCGTTTCCGGTCCCTGTTTATTGAACCTCTCATCTTTATTACATTTATGACTGCATGGCGGCAAAAAGCATTGCTATATCCGCACGCTATTTGTCCTCATGCAAGGCCTGGGATGTTGTGTCTCAAAAAGCGTGGCCTTCTCCTCCTGCGCCTCCTCCTGTTCCATCACGTGTTCTGCTGCTTGTGCTAGTTTAGCGTTACCGGTCCCTTTTCCTGGAACCTCTTCTCTGTATTACATTTATGACTGCATGGCGACAAAAAGCATGTTACCTGTGCAAAGAAACATGACATTTTCCACATTTAAAAGACAGTTTTTCCTTTGAAACTTTACAATCAATTTTCTCAAAAACTATAAGCTCTTTTTCAAATACTTTTTTTCCTCTTGTACCCACTCCCAAGGTGCACATACCCTGCAAATTTGGGGTATGTAGCATGTAAGGAAGCTTTACAAAGCACGAAAGTTCGGGTCCCCATTGACTTCCATTATGTTCGGAGTTCGGCGCGAACACCCGAACATCGCGGCGATGTTCGGCGAACGTTCGCAAACCCGAACATCTAGGTGTTCGCCCAACATTAGTCGTAAGGCAGATCGGCGATCCCCGGCCAATCAGTGGCCGGGGATCGCCGCTATGTGACAGAGGACAGCCTGTCACAGGCTGCACAGGACGGATAGCGTCCTGTGCAGCCCCGATCACCAGGGTGAGAGGAAGGAGGGGGGGGGGGATTTCGCCGCGGAGGGGGGCTTTGAGGTGCCCCCCCCCCCGCAACACCCAGGCAGGCGCGATCAGACCCCCCCTGCACATCATCCCCATAGGGGGGAAAAAAGAGGGGCGATCTGATCGCTCTGCGTGCACCCTGATCTGTGCTGGGGGCTGCAGAGCCCACCCAGCACAGATCATAAAATAACACGCTGGTCCTTAAGGGGGGGTGGGGGGTAAAGGCTGATTCCTCAAGTGATTAATGGCTGGTCGTGCTTCTGCACAAGTCCGGGCCGAATTAATTACTATTCCCCCTCCAGGCCGCCATGGATAGTGGAGGGAATGAAATAATTTGGCTTCCAGCTACTGCTGGAAGCCGAATTATTATGATTTTTAAGCAACTTCGGCTCCGTCTTCTGATGGCGCCGACGTTACTCACTGAGCGCCGCTACAGACTGAATCCCTTTATAGTCTATGGCGGCGCTGGCTGCGCCCAAATCTAGCAGCGCTGAAAAGCACTGCTCCGCCCCCACACCATGGACCATGCGGGCTGCTATAGCTCAGGTTGCCAAGCCCCACGCGTCCGGGGCTCCGCATTCTGGCTATCCCAGCTTGCAAGGGGGACAAGGGGTTAAAGAGGATCAGGAGGGGGGACCCCGCATCATTTATTTTATTTCCCAATCAGGGCCGGCCCTAGACTTTTTGCCGCCTGAGGCAAATTTTTTAAAAAAAATTGCCACCGCCGCCCCTCCCCCCCCCCCCCCCCTCGGGGGGGGGGCGCTCTGGGGGGCCGCCGAGCTGGAGGGGTAGCTGGCAGGACGGGGGTATTGGGCCAGCGGCGGGGAGGGGGGTCGGACCCCCCCTCCCTCGCCTGGGTCCCCCGTCCTCCGCTCCCCTCCAGCCTAAATAGACGCAGCCGTATATGTAAGAGGCACGGGCGGGGAGGACACTCACCTCTTCCCAGCATGCGCTCCACTGACATCACTTCCTGCAGAGTTGCAGGAAGTGATGTCAGTGGAGCGCACGCTGGAGCGAGGAGGAGGTGAGTGTCTCCCCGCCCGTGCCTCTTACATATACGGCTGCGTCTATTTAGGCTGGAGGGGAGCGGAGGACGGGGGACCCAGGCGAGGGAGGGGGGGGTCCGACCCCCCTCCCCGCCGCTGGCCCAATACCCCCGTCCTGCCAGCTACCCCTCCAGCTCGGCGGGCCGGCTCCCCGCACCCACGGACGGGCGGGTGCCGCCCCTGGAAATTTGCCGCCTGAGGCAAAAGTTTCACCCCGCCTCATGAGCGGGCCGGCCCTGTTCCCAATCTTTGGACATATAAAAAAAAAATACATTCATGTGCATATTAATACATTACCTATCATTTTACCAAAAATAATACAGACTTTTTTTCCTCTAACTTTTAACATCAATTTTCTCAAAAACTACAACATCTTTTAGAAAAATTTGAGAAACGTAATTGTTGCTACAGTAATGCACACCATCCACAGCTATGACTGCTAGATGTGCTGAGGTCCAGTGAAACTCATGCAGGTGAACTAAGTAGAAGCATGTTTTGTTTGTTTCTTTGTTTGTTTGTTTTTCAACCTAGAGTTGTGGAAAGTTGACCTTTTAACCTGCTCATAGATTTTAGTGAATTCATTCTTAGTGCTGGTTCTTAGTGCTGTAAGACAGGAAACAGGAAGGTATGTTTTTCAAAGACATAGCTATGAATAGAACCATAGAATAAATTGAATTAGAGCTGTCTTCAATTGGCCTTGATGCCTGTGTAGCTACTATTGACCAGAAAAGCAATATATCAGCTGGTATTGCAATGACTCATGATTATATATATATATATATATATATATATATATATATATATATATATATATATACAGTATATATATCTATATATATATATATAATAGAGTAAGTGCCTCAACCTTCAAGCAAGAAGAAGAAGTAGCGCCCTGCCCCCAGGGCCAGTCCAAGCAAGAAGAAGGGGCTGGTCCAAGCAAGAAGAAGAAGTAGTGTCACATCAAACCAAGGGCAAAGAGGGATAATTTGCATATTCAGTAGCAGTGCATTGTGGGTAACCACAAATGTTCACTTATAGCTGAATTATTGCAGATTTGCTTCTGTTTTAAGAAGGAAAATTACACCAAGCTTTGCTTTTTTTAGTAGGAGGGCTTTTTGGTCTCTTTTATCCTCCTATACATTCTTAGTAGTTTGGGTCACCCTGAGCTGCTTGGTTACTCTGTTGTACTGGTCCAAGCCTTATCTCATACAGCCTTATCAATCCCTGCTATGCACTGATGAGGACCAAATGTTTGAAATAGGCTGTCACATGTGGGTTTGATATGACTGTGTACAACTTAAAGCTATAGGCTTGCTTGACTTACCAAGGGTGAAAAGAAATAAATTGCATATTTAGTAGTGGTGCATTGTGGGTAATCACAAATGTTCACTTATAGCTGAATTATTGCAGATTTTCTTCTGTTTTAAGAAGGCAAATTACACCAAGCTTTGATTTTTTTAGTAGAAGGACTTTTTGGTCCCTTTTATCCCCCTATACATTCCGAGTGGTTTGGGTCACCCTGAGCTGCTTGGTTACTCTGTTGTACTGGTCCAAGTCATACAGCCATATCAATCCTTGCCATGTACAGATGAGGACCAAAAGGCTGAAACAGGCTGTCTACATGTGGGTTTGATATGACTGTGTAAAATTTAAAGCTATATGCTTGCTATACACCAGCGGCTTTGGATGCTTGCTTGGCTTACCAAGGGGGAAAAGGGGTAAGTTGCATGTTTAGTAGCAGTGCATTGTGGGTAACCACAAATGTTCACTTATAGCTGAATTATTGCAGATTTCCTTCTGTTTTAAAAAGGCAAATTACACCAATACAGTGTGCGGCATTGCAGGAAGTGACGACAGTGGAACGCATGATGGAACACGGAAGAGGTGAGTCATCCCCGCCCGCTGCCTCTTACTAATAGCGGCGGCTGCTACTGTGCTTAAGCAGGAGGGGGAGCGCACATGGGGGACCCAGGTGAGGGGGGGGGGGTTCCTGCTGAGCTTAAGCTGGAGGGGGAGCGCACATGGGGGACCCAGGTGAGGGGGGGGTCCAACCCCCCTCTCCGCCGCTGTGCCCAATACCCCCTTCCTGCCCTCTACCCTCTTATGTGGCGTATGCTATGCCGCAGGTTGGCTAGTATATATATATATATATATATATATATATATATATATATATATATGTATACATACATACATACATACACACAGTGGCTTGCAAAAGTATTCGCCCCCTTGAAGTTTTCCACATTTTGTCATATTACTGCCACAAACATGAATCAATTTTATTGGAATTCCACGTGAAACACCAATACAAAGTGGTGTACATGTGAGAAGTCGAATGAAAATCATACACGATTCCAAACATTTAAAAAAAAAAAAAAATATCTGCAAAGTGGGGTGTGCGTAATTATTCAGCCCCCTGAGTCAATACTTTGTAGAACCACCTTTTGCTGCTATTACAGCTGCCAGTCTTAGGGTATGTCTCTACCAGCTTTGCACATCTAGAGACTGAAATCCTTGCCCATTCTTCTTTGCAAAACAGTTCCAGCTCAGTCAGATTAGTTGGACAGCGTTTGTGAACAGCAATTTTCAGATCTTGCCACAGATTCTCGATTGGATTTAGATCTGGACTTTGACTGGGCCATTCTAACACATGGATATGTTTTGTTTTAAACCATTCCATTGTTGCTCTGCTTGTCCTGATCTGCCTACCACAAGAAGAATAAGAGCAATTGCTTCTTTACAACCTCAGCATGTGATGAAACACTACAAAAACCTTAAAGACCTATAAAGTTGTTATAACAGGGAAGGTAGTAGGCAGCGGGGTTTAACCCCCCCCCCCCCCCCCGCGGGGCCACTGAGCTGGAGGGGTAGCGGGCACTAAGTGGGCGGCGTTGCAGGAAGGGACGTCAGTGGAGCGCTCGCTGGAACGCGGAAAAGGTGAGTGATCCCCGCCCGTTGCCTCTTAATCTATACGCTGCCGCTGGTACTTAACTTTTTACAGCTGGAGGGGAGCGCAGATCGGGGGACCCAGGCGAGGGAGGGGGGGGGTCCGACCCCCCTCCCCACCGCTAGGCCCAATGCCCCCTTTCTGCCCGCTACTCTTCCAGCTCGGCGGGCGGCCCCCCACCCACAGACAGGCGGGTGCCGCCCTCCCAGATGTGCGACCTGAGGCAAATGTTTCACCCCGCCTCATGAGCGGGCCGGCCCTGACTATCTGCATGGAGTTCATATGTTGTGGCTGGGGCTGGATAGTGTAATGGTTAACCACTTCACCACTGAGGGGTTTTACCCCCTGACCACCAGAGCAATTTTCACCTTTCAGCGCTCCGTCCATTCATTCGTCTATAACTTTTTTATTACTTATCGCAATGAAATGAACTATATCTTGTTTTTTCCGCCACCAATTAGGCTTTCTTTAGGTAGGACATTATGCCAAGAATTATTTTATTCTAAATGTGTTTTAATGGGGAAAATAGGAAAAAATGTGGGAAAAAATTATTATTTTCAGTTTTCGGCCATTATAGTTTTTAAATAATGCATGCTACTGTAATTAAAACCCATGAAATTTATTTGCCCATTATTCCCGATTATAAAACCGTTTAAATTATGTCCCTATCACAATGTTTGGCCCCAATATTTTATTTGGAAATAAAGGTGCATTTTTTTCAGTTTTGCGTCCATCCCTAATTACAAGCCCGTAGTTTATAAAGTAACAGTGTTATACCCTCTTGACATAAATATTTAAAAAGTTCAGTCCCTAAGGTAACTATTTATGGTTTTTTTTTTATTGTATATATTTTTTTTAAAAAAAATTACAAAAAAAAAAAATTGGGGAGTGTGGGAGGTAATGAGTTAATTTATTATGTAAAACAATTTATTTGTATGTGTAAAATGCATTAGGGTGTAGTTTACTATTTGGACACAAGATGGCCACAGTGAGTATGTTTACATGCGACCTGTAAGCGACCGGAAGGACGCTTACAGGAAGCAGTAGGAGGCTGGGAGACTCACAATGATCGCGCTGTTTCTGAAAGAAGCAGCAGATCATTGCGGGGGCTTAGATCAACGAACGGGAATGGATTTTCCCGTTCATTGATCTCCGGGCAAGCGGGCGGCGGCGTGCACGAGCGGCGGGTGCGCGCGCACGAGCGGCGGTAGCGCGGACAGCGGCGGGAGCGCGGAAGGTACGGATTTCTCCGTCCCTGGTTTTTTAGGAGGGAAAAAAGGGACGGAGAAATTCGTACCGCCGGGGGTAAAGTGGTTAAGGTCTCCTATGACACAGGAGACCAGGGTTCAAATCTCGGCTCTTCCTATTCAGTAAGCCATCACCTATTCAGTAAGGAGCACTCTGGGCAAGACTCCCAAACACTGTTACTGCCTACTGAGTGCGCTCTAGTGGCTGCCTCACAATCGCTTTGTGTCTGACAGGAGAAAAGAGCTATACAAAAGCTGGAATCATTATATGTTCCTGTGTTTTTGGGAGCTTTCTCTAGTCTTCCTCCCACATTCCACAAATATAATTGTAGATCAACCGCCTTGTCTCCAGATTGGCAATAGGTGGGAATACCTCATTCGCACAAAAGAACACATGCACAAACGGTATTTCATGCATAAGTTCCGAATGCGCGTCACAGTGCATTAAAGCGCAGATGTTGGTGGCTGCATCTCAATAGAACCCATCAGAAAAAAACACTTGCATCATGCGATAAAATGTGTTACAAATCAGTACAGAGGATCGGGGGTTGACCACAGTTTGCAGCAACACAGATACTGAGACATGGAATAACTGTGCAATAGTGTTAGGATGATTTCCATATTCAGCAGTGATGCATCATTGGAGACATCATATGCTCACTCCAATCTGCAATTGTTGCAAATCCTCAAACTATTGCAGATACATTTGGAAGAAGCTGAACATTGCCTACTTTATCTTGTGTATTTAGAAACACTCAGGCTAGGAACACACTTAGCAGAAATGCTAGCGTTGCGGAAAACGCAGCGCTTTTGCCGCTAATAGAAGTGTTGTTTTGTGATGTATTTCTGCTTCCTGTTGTCTTCCTAGTGATTTGCATAAAACGCAAGTGGAAAACGGATACAAAACGCATATGCATTTTGTATATGCGAACCACAAACGCATAAAAACACACACAAAACGCGTATGCAGAAAAAACGCTAACAAACGCACTAAAAACGCACACACACAAAAAAAACGAAAATGACCTAAAACTCAACCTTTCATGCATAGCCATGTGTGCACCCCGCCTCACTGTTGTGTTTCCCAAAAAAATAATTAAATCACATTTTATGCAATTCTAAAAGGGGCCCATACACCTAACGATTTTCCCACCGATGTACAGCAGATTTGATCACTGCGATCGAATCCGCTGTGAAATCGTTGCGCAAACGCTGACAGAACGATCGATTTCCATCCGAAATCAATCGTTCCCATCGATCCGTCTGTGCGGAAGATTTTGCTCGATCGCCGGCGGGTCGGGAGTGCGTCGATAGCGGCGTTCGAATGGCCGATGACCAACGTTAGCTGCATTACATTACCGCTGCTCCGGCCGGCGCGACTCCCCCGGTCTCCGATGTCTTCTTCTCTGCGCTGGTCTCCGGTCCGGATGGCTTCACTGAACTTACTGTTTCAGTGGCAGCTTCACAGATTGTGATCGGTTTCATGCTGAGATTGATTCACAATCTGTTTGCAGTAAAGGCAGCCATACGATCCCTCTCTGATCATATTCGATCAGAGAGGGATCTATATGTTGGTCGATCTGATGGCAAATCGACCAGTGTATGGCTACCTTTACAGCCAATCCAAAGTTATGAATGGGTTTCTGTATTATGTTATCTTATAAATTTGTATGGAACACAGTATATAGGTTTGATTCAAGTCGCCTATCTCACCTCAGGTCTTGATTTTGTTTTGGGTTTTATTTATTTATTTTGCTTTAGTATCTACTATTTTTGAATATTGATGACTACTTTCACTTTTGTTGTTTAAATTTGAATCCACTTTGCAGGTGGCAGAACCTTTTGAGAAACTTTTCCGCTTTTAATTGTCTGTGTTTTGTTGGTGGGTGGGGGTCTTCCAGCAATTCTTATCTTATGAAGCTGTACTAATAAAAGTTGTGATTAGTTATTGACTTCCGTTTTTCGCTGTTGGGCCTTCTTTTCTTTCTGAGTTTTTCCTCGTACTATAATGAGGTATTTAGGGATTGTGTTATTCAAGCTCCCTGGGGTGATGGACTCCTCCTCCAATGCAGCATGAGGACAATTACACCTCTTACCTTGGACACAGTATCAGAATTGCACTGAAAGTATTAGTAGAAGATGGCATATAAAGGGTAAACATCAGTGGCGTTACTACAATTCATGGGGCCACCCAGCAAAATGTTGATGGGGCCCCCCAAATGTTCACACCCCGTCCCTCCTCTAGGTGCCCTTCATGGCCTTAGGGCCCATCTCATAAAAGAGTGGCCATTGTGATCTTCACACCCATAACAAGTGTAGCCACAAAAACAGCTCATCTGAAGTATAGTCCCCTGTATTGGAGAAAGGGAAAGTTAGTGTTTGGAGCTCCCAACAGTTCCGGGCCCCCCTGCGGTCGCAGGTTCTGCTTCCCTCTAGTTAGGCCCCCAGTAAACATACAAGCAACAAGGTATCCAGAATTATGGAGGGCTAAACTAATATCCCACCTTCATTCTGGCAGAGGTCACACTTGAGGGAGTTGCATGCAATTTCCACACGTAGAATTCCACCAGATGTGTCAGCTCATGTTAATCAATGGGCTGGTTCACATTTAGAGTGGGATACTGTAGGGGGGCGGGGGAAAATGAGTTGAACTTACCAGAAGCTTCTAATGGTCCCCCGCAGACATCCTGTGCCGCGCAGCCACTCACCAATGCTCCAGCCCCGCCTCCGGTTCACTTCTGGAATTTCAGACTTTAAAGTCTGAAAACCACTGCGCCTGCTTTGCCGTGTCCTCGATCCCACTGATGTCACCAGGAGCATACTGTGCATGCCCAGCATGGTCTGTGTCTGTGCAGTACGCTCCTGGTTACATCAGCTGGATCGAGGACATGGCAACGCAGGCGCAGTGGTTTTCAGACTTTAAAGTCTGAAATTCCTGAGGTAAACCAGAGGCGGGGCCGGAGCATCTGTGACTGGCTCCGCGGGCATAGGATGTCTGTGGGGGACCATTAGAAGCCCCGGGTAAGTTCAACTCATTTTCCCCCGACCCCCTACAGTATCCCTTTAAGGGAAAAAAACCTCGCTACATCCTCGGCAAACCACATATGTTTCCCCTTCACATGCGTGGTGTGCAGGTAAATGACGCGCTGGATTCCCACACATGTCTCAAAAAAAAAAATTTCTTCCACATATACTATATCAGTGCAGCTTGTAGTGTAACTCTGAAGTTATTGAGGCCTCTTTCACAGTAGGACGTTGCGTTTTGATGTGACGCTAAAGTCGCAACGCAAATTACATTGCAATGCCCCAAAAAGTCGCAACACAATTTAATGCCCCGTTATCGTCGCATGCAGTAGAGCATACAGGCATTGAAAAGTATGCTTCCAAGTCATTACTGAGCATGTGCAAACAGTCTAACGCAGCTAATAACGTGTATAACGCACAGCATGCAGCACTTTCTAATAACGCTACACGTTACACACAAACGCAACGTGTGCACTGTGAATGTTGCACAGACTTAGTATTCCTGTGCGTTAGTCTGCGTTTAAACATTTTCTAACGAGCGACTTTAACGTCGCACTGTGAAAGAGGCCTTAATGTATAATTCTGAACTGAGGGGATTTTTTTTAGAACTAAAAACGTGGAATATCACTTTTACAGTGCTTGACAGGATCAGGGCAGGGGGAGGTAGTACATTTACACTGCAATCTCAACCCTGCACTCTCTTTCAAACAGTTTCATAAGTGTATTTAAAGAGACACTGAAGCGAGACTAAATCTCGCTTCAGCTCTCATATATAGCAGGGGCACGTGTGCCCCTGCTAAAACGCCGCTATCCCGCGGCTAAACGGGGGTCCCTTCACCCCCAACCCACCCCCCGCAAAAGCTGGTCGGAAAATGGTCGCTGGCTGTCTCTTCCTGGAGGCAAGGGCTAACAGCTGCAGCCCTGCCTCCCAGCGCGTCTATCAGCGGCGCATCGCCGCCTCTCCCCCGCCCCTCTCAGTGAAGGAAGACTGAGAGGGGCGGGGGAGAGACGGAGATACGCGCTGACAGACGCGCGTGGGGCAGGGCTGCGGCGGTTAGCCCTGCCCCAATCAGGAAGCGCTCCCCCGCATTACGGAGGGGGTTTGGGGGGACAGGGACCCCCGTTAAGCCGCGGGATAGCGGCATTTATATATGAGGTCTGAAGCGAGATCTATTCTCGCTTCAGACTCTCTTTAAGTACAAATATCTGGTGGCTTTAGGGCTAGAGGAGCTAAGAGTACACTATAAAAATAGTGTTGCATGTTAGGTGCTGCCCAATTAATGATCCATGGCCCTGGTATTCAAATGCCTAGTTGTAAATGAATGAAAGCATAACCATTGCACACGAAGCTTGACACAGTGACATCATTGCATTTTCACATCGCCTTTATATAGATACTACTGTAAACAAAGACTCCTGTTGTGGCAAACCTATGTGTATCCCTTAATGGGCTTGCGAAGACATGCTTTCCTTTCCTGGCAGGGCTGCAGTCTGCAATAACAGAATGTAGCTAGGAAAAAGCCGTCTTGGCAAATGATCAAATGTAATTTATGGGACCCTAAAGCATAATTATGATGATGGCCTGGGCCTAGGCATATGAACGTGCTTTCCCTGTTTCCTTGCCTAGTGAATAAAAATGTTAGGAATAAAGACAGAAAAAGACATTTTGTAAAGTTTTCCAACTTTTCCCCATTAAAAACTGAAACCAAAACGTTTGATCGGTCCTTTAAAGGACAACTGTTGAAAAAAAATGCAAATTTTAAATCCATTTGTACACATACATATAACAATGAACAAAATGAGCTATGAATTATGTTTCAGCTAAGTCACATACAGGAGGTTGTAAAAGTCTGACAGAACTGACAGGCTTTGGACTAGTCCATTTCCTTATGGGGATTCTCAGTCTTTCCTTCATACAAAGATGTCAGCCAGCCTGCTTACCCACTTGCGCACTATTCTGGCATTTTGCCAGAGCAACTGTCACTCAGTAAGTGCTATTGAAAATAAAGAAACACGTGATAATGCTGATAATGTCCCACGAGGAGATGGACTGGTCCAAAACCTGTCAGTTCTATCATACTTTTACTATCTACTGTAAGTGACAGCAACATAGGAGAAAAGTAAAAAACACAGTATTACTCCTGCGCACTCAAAAACAATTTAATACCATCAATTAAATAACAATAAAAATCATACCACACACAAGTAGCTCCACTAAAATCGCAACCACACGGTTGCGATTTTAGTGGAGCTACTCGTGTGTGGTATGATTTTTATTGTTATTTAATTGATGGTATTAAATTGTTTTTGAGTGCGCAGGAGTAATACTGTGTGTTTTTTGTTTAATTCGAGTGGATTGGGGTACAGATCCATTTTTCTCCTTGCAGCCAACATTTTTGTTAAAGCTCCTTATTGTGGTGCTGCTAGGTGCGCGGCAATCATACATATTCTGATAGGAGAAAAGTAATTTATAGCACATTTTACTCTGGGAGAAATGGACATTCCTATGCATACATAAAAAATGTAACATTTTAACATTTTTCGCAATAATGGTCCTTTACATAGAATCGTGCAGAAGATACAGTTACAGTAGATGCTAGGGCATCAATCATGTACATGATAGTTTTCAATAAACATGATCAGATTCTATAACTGTCTTTCTGTGTGCATTTTACAGCTTTGCTTGTAAAGGGTTTCCAGAGATCTCATCTGCACGATACCCTCATTTATCCTAGATAGATTTTGTGTTGCCCTTAAATGTCGAAAACTCTTGGGATCAATTAAATGCGCAAAACTCATGGGATATAGTGGCATTCTTTTTCTTGTCTGGTTAACGATTGCTTTCCTACATAGCAATGACCCTCAGCTCAAACAAGTGCAAAGGTAACATTTGTAGAGATGTGTGGAATGTTTCTTCAAAACGCAAACAAGAAGATTAAAGGGAACCATATCTAAAGACTGTCCTCTGTGAAAGAAGATTCTCTTTCTAAGTCAGCAGATATTTTTAAAAATAAATCTTTAAATATATATTCTTCAGCAGGATGCTGCGGATCAGTGAATAATGGAGCACAGCGCCTATGAATAAAAATGGCGCCGCATTAAAAATATTCGATTATCGCTATTTATCGTTAGTACTGCATAATAATGGTGCACAGGGAAAAAAAGAAGAAAAACGGCACACAGTAACGTTATTTATCAATAGTGCCGTCTATATGCCAAACAGCAGACGTTATTGCACACAGTAACGTTATTTATCAATAGCTAGCCTACATAAGCCAAACTGTAGAAGTTATTTAACTGCAAAACGGTGAATGGATTTAATGCAACACTGTCAAGGTTAGGGTTAGGCACCACAAGGGGAGATTTAGGGTTAGGCACCACGAGAGGGGTGGTTAGGGTTAGGCACCACCAGGTGGGATGGTTAGGGTTAGGCACCACCAGGGGGGTGGTTAGGGTTAGGCACCACTAGGGGGGTGGTTAGGGTTAGGCACCACCAGGGGGGTGGTTAGGGTTAGGCACCACCAGGGGGGGTTTAGGGGTTAGGGATAGGTACAGAGAGGGTTCTGTGTGTTAAGGCTAAATAACGATAAGGCTTTAACGTTAAATAACGATAAGGCTTTAACGTTAAATAGCGATAAGTGACAAACTGATTAGCCGCAACACCGTGCGCCATTATTTGCAGGCGCCATTTTCAGTTGGAGCCGGATGCTGTGTCCTCTTTGTGATGTTCTCATGCATTTGCCTCCAATCTATTTATGGTTATGATACTCCAGAGCACCAGTTCTTCTTGTTCACCCGATCCGTGGAACTCAGATACACCCTCTGCAAATTACAACCTCCTGTGGCCAAATGAGCTCTTGCTTCCTAAATCCATCGTGCTCTTGCAGTAACCTTCCTTAGGGCTGCAAATCATAAACAATCTATATCAGCATATTCATTGCTGGAAAGATTCTGTGGTGCCTTAGTCCGGTATTTCTTTTTTGAAGGCCACTTTATATGAATGACGGTAAGACGAGCAATATCTTCCATGTAGAATTCTGACCTAGGCAGACACTTTGAACTATGGCCTGCCCTGCAACACAACTACATGGTAAATAAATATAGTGATCACATGACACATTTCCTGTGCAATGCTTTTGTTTTTAACCATTAATCCATTCTTATCTCTCTGGAATAACCCAAATATTCCAAGAATGCAGAGAAAAGGGATTAGGGCAATGCAATGATGTTGTATAATTGTGAATCAATATATGTTTCTCATGGATAACTACTGTTAAAACACAAAGGTAAAAAAATAAATACAATGTATATACATACACATACATACATATACACATACATACATACATACATACATTTACATACATACACATACACATGTTACGGCCAAAACCAAAAAAACTGCCCGATTTGACATCGGTCAAAGTCCAAAATGCTGGGAATTTCTGACATTGGCCGGCCAGTTCTAGAAACGGCCAAAGTCAGTCAGTCAAAGTCCAAAACGCACAAATCCCAGAACATCCTGGGTCCTGTCCAGCACCACGAATGGCTCTCGGAACTTCCTCTCTGCTCTGAAAGCATAATAATCTTTTTAAAGAAAAGCATTTCTTAGTAACAGCTGATACAAATCCTGAAATAAATCTGCAGTGTGTCTACTTCCTGCTTTCTTGGGAGCAGACATATTGTTAACATCCTCTGCTTTTAAATCAGCTGCTCTGCTGTGGTAGTCAGGTGACACAGGGGAGAGATCAAATTACAGTGGTGATTAGTCACAGATGAGGGGGGATGCTTGGCTGGGGGGTGCTTTGCTGGGGGCTGTTATGATCACGTCTGCAGCATGTACTGCTGGCTGCAGTTTTACTGAAGACAAGCAGTTTTTGATGTCATTACATGCATTTGCTTGCATAGTTTGGGTTGCACTCAAACTAGTTGCTGATTCCATCTGCAGTGGCTCTGCAGTTCTGGCCAGCTCAGGATTGAATAATTACCATTTACCTGTGTGGGAATCTGCATGTCTGCTCCCATTGGATGACCTCAGTATAAAGATCTGCTTCCTGCAGGGCTCCTCGGGCTATCATAGTTTCAGATCAGTCTGTTACTCTGTCTTGGCGGATCCATCCGAAAATGGTGCCTGCGAATAATGGCGCACAGTGTTGCCGCTAATCCGTTTGCCGCTTATCGTTATTTAACGTTAAAGCCTTATTGTTATTTAACGTTAAAGCCTTATTGTTATTTAGCGTTAACACACAGAACCCTCTCTGTACCTATCCCTAACCCTTAAACCCCCCCTAGTGGTGCCTAACCCTAACCACCCCCCTGGTGGTGCCTAACTCTAACCACCCCCCTGGTGGAGCCTAACCCTAAGACCTCCCTGGTGGTGCCTAACCCTAAGACCCCCCTGGTGGTGCCTAACCCTAAGACCCCCCTCATGGGGCCTAACCCTAAGACCCCCCTGGTGGTGCCTAACCCTAACCACCCCCCTGGTGGTGCCTAACCCTAAGACCCCCCCTGGTAGTGCCTAACCCTAAGACCCCCCTGGTGGTGCCTAACCCTAACCACCCCCCTGGTGGTGCCTAACCCTAACCACCCCCCTGGTGGTGCCTAACCCTAACCACCCCGCTGGTGGAGCCTAACCCTAAGACCCCATGGTGGTACCTAATCCTAAGACCCCCCCCCCCCCAGTGGTGCCTAACCCTAACCTTGACAGTGTTACATTAAATCCATTCACCGTGTTGCAGTTAAATAACGTCTGCAGTTTGGCTTATGTAGGGCGCTATTGATAAATAACGTTACTGTGGGCAATAACGTCTGCTGTTTGGCAAATGAACAGCACTATTGATAAATAATAAACAAAAAACCTATTTGTGCGCTCCTCACGATTAGTGTGACTGCAAAGATAAAAGCTTTTCCTGGATCGCACCTGAGAAAAGTGTGTGTGCCACTCTACAAAAATTATAAAAGTTGGACAGGGCGCTCTACAGTAGATAATTAGGGCTATACTCGACCTTCAGATGAACAATATAAAACATGATAAACATACATTAGACATGACAGTAACCATATCTAAATGGCCATATGATAATGTCCCTGATGTTAGAGTCAGATCACAGTCCACAGGTTTCTTCCTCCAGACCTCTTTAGTATATAGATAATTTTCAACAGTTCCTGAGTGTTATAGTAACAGTATACGCTCACCAGATTCCACAGCTGCCCTTCTCAGGATCAGCAAACACGCTTCTGGACCAAGCCAGTATTATCTCGATGTCCCGGCCTTTTCCTCCTCAGTAAGCCATGCAGACATAGGAGATAAAAAACTCCAATAGTGTGATACTGTATACTTTAAATCTACTCCAATGCACCAGTGCACCCAAAGGTATAATATCAACACCCTGTGCTTCACTGTGCTCCACCACCGGTTAATCAATAAAGCCTCTCACCACATGAACTGGCTGACCCAGCACAGACCAGCATCAATCACTTTTGCCGCTTGCATCAAACTTATATTTCCGTTGACAGCTTTCCTGGAACTCAAACAGGGCCAAACATAGTGTAAAATCTTCTTTTATTAAAATGATTAAAACGTAGTGCACTTACAATGTAGTAGAATCAAAATGCGCATATAAAATCCTTATGAGCTCTTCCAGCGTCCCTCGCTCCTTAGGCCACGCCCAACTAGTTTCGTCCTATGACTCATCAGGGGCTAGGGCCAATAGGAGCGAGAGGACGCTAAATACTTATTCCCAGGTCACATGTTCAGCAACGGCGCTCAGCGTAATTCACTCATCTCTGCCTCAGCCTCCGCAATAGGCTGAGAATCCTAACGCTCCACCCCCTCACAGAGAGCAGGCTCATCATAGGCTAGGGCCTCTATTCAACTAAACTACATCTCCCATGATACTTCTCTACTTCCCCTGCCTTAACCTGATTGGGCAATCCATCTGAAACACCGTGTGAACAAGGCAATGCATCTTAGGCAGCTTCCGCCCATGTTAAACTACATTACCCATCTTTCCTCATGTTATATGGTGGCCCAAAGTTGCGGTCTCCTCAAACCCATGCTTCTAAACTTCTCAGAATGCGTTTCCGCTTTACATAAAGTTAATACCTAAAAACAATCAATTAATATAATAGTAAAATGAAAAATAACTAGATTTAGCACCCACATATTTAAAACGGTAGTCGTAACACCCCCAGCAGTCCGACTGCATGATTCATGAACCCTGCTGAACCCCATTTTACAGCAACTTGAATCAGTGTTCACACATATACATTTCTTCCATCCAATGTCAACAGTGTTTACCTTCTGCATACATTTCGCACATATTTCGGGCATGTTTGCCACACATGCGCAGATGTCTGCCATAGTTTTTTCCACATCCTTATATGTTATACTAGCAGATCCTCATCCCTAAACAGAACCATTTTACATCTCTTTCCCACATCCTCATTATACATTAATTGCCGGCCTACTTGTTAAATCTGCATTCTGTAGAATCCCTCCTTCATCTGCATACAGACATCTGCAGCATGTGTGGTCATTCCACAACTGTACTCCAAAATCCCGCCATCCCAACACACATTGCAGATAGCGCTTGGGCACAGCTGTGGATGATACATCACCGCAGTTTCTAGTCATCAGCAATGAAGCAATTTATGTCTAGCTCGACATTTAATCCCCCTGGCACCATTGTTTGCAACTCATAGATCCACCTCGTTTCCATTCGTGAGATTTCTCTGATTTTGTGACATCCTCGCCACTTTGTTGTCAGCTTTTGTATCCCACAGAATTTTAATAGTGTAGGGTCACGTCCATGTTTTTCTCGGAAGTGTTTTGACACACTATGTGCCTCAAATCCTCTTTTTATATTGGCGATATGTTCACCTATACGCTTTTTAAGGGCTCTCTTTGTCCTCCCCACATACTGCAGCCCGCATGGGCACCAAAGCAGGTAAACCACATGCGTGCTGCAGCAGTGGATAAATTCATCTATTTTGTAGCTTCTCCCTGTTTGGTTTGAAACTATTTCTTTCATTTTTACTCCTTGTGCTACTTCACACGTGGTGCATTGTCGACAGGGGTAGAACCCTACATTACCCCATGCATCTGTTTTGTTGTTTATCTTGGGACCCTCCACAAAAGTTTTAACCAATCTTTGCTGCAGATTCTGCGCTCGCCGGTAAATAAATTTTGGTCGTTCTGGGATTATTTTCCCCAAGACGGGGTCGTTCCTTAGTAGACCCCAATGCTTTTTATATATTCTTTCAACCTGTTTATATTGAGAATTGTATTGTAAAAACACTGCATGTTCAAAGGCACTGGACTTATTACTGTTATAACTATTGGTATTCCTAGACTTCTGTAAAAACTTCTCCCTTCCCTCCTGCATCACACCCTCTGATATGGACTCTAACCATTGTCTATTATATCCCTTTTCCACAAACCTCTCTATTAGCATTTCAGCCTGCATAATATAATCGCTGGTATTGGAACAGTTCCTACGTATCCTACTTAGCTGGCCCTTGGGGATATTGGCCATCCAGTTGGGGTGATGACAGCTCTGTAAAGGTATATATGAATTCCTGTCAGTTTTCTTAAAGTGAGTTTTACTCCCCAAAGTCCCATCTCTTTTCATTACTACAATATCTAAAAAATCAATTTCCTCAGTGCTGTGCTTCATGGTGAGTTCAATACCCAACTCGTTGGAATTCAACCATTTAACATATTGATTTAGTTGTTCCACATTCCCTTCCCATATCCAAAATAAATCATCTATAAAACGCTGCCAATTCCTCACCTTGCTACTTTGTGACATCCCCAATACTTTTCTTTCCCATTGATCCATAAAAATGTTTGCTACGCTAGGGGCATATTTTGCCCCCATGGCGCAGCCCACCAGTTGTAGATAAAATTTCCCATCAAACCAAAAATAATTATGTGATAAAGAAAACTGTAATATCTCCAAAATAAATTCAATTTGCTCCCTATTCAGCAATCTTTGTTCCTCCAGTGCCCTTCCAACTGCTTCCAGCGCCTTTTCATGCGGTATTATTGTGTACAATGCCGTTACATCGGCAGTGACCAATATATTATCATCATTAACTCGTATGCCATCAATCGTCTGCAGAAAGTGTTTGGTATCTTTCAACAGATGTGGTAGGGTGCCCACAACCGGTTGCAGAAAACGGTCCACATATTCTCCTAATCTCTGATTTAGCCCTCCAATCCCACTAATAATTGGCCTGCCAGGGGGTTGGGTTTGGCTCTTATGTATCTTGGGGTTAATGTACATGACCGGTATCCGAGGCGCATCAATCACCAAGTATTTAAACTCAGCATCATTCAGTATACCTTTTTCAAGTCCCTTTCTCAGGATCTTTCTCATTTCATCTTTATACTCACCTGTCGGGTCACCTTTTAACCGTTTATAGGTAACATTGTCCCCAAGGATGTTATATACTTCCTGCATGTATTGTGATTGGTGCATAATTACCACCCCCCCTCCTTTATCGGCTGGTCTAATCAATATTTCCTTCTTCTTACTCAGTTCATTGATCTGTTTATATTCTGCTCTGTTATTATTAGTTTTCAGGTTTTCTAAATCTTTTAATACCATATTTTTAAAACTCTTTACAGTACTGTCTTTCATTAGGTCTGGGGGATTAAATGTCGAGCGATTTTTCAGATTGGTATGGGCAAACTGCTGTGCTGTACCACCTATGTTAGCCCTGTTTGTGGGGCCCTCCTTTGAAAGGAAATATTTCTTAATATTCATTTTCCGGATAAATTTATGGGTGTCAATGTATACATCAAATTTGTTCACACCTTGCTTCGGGGCATATTTTAAACCCTTATTTAGTATCTTCACCTCAGCCGGGGTTATATCCACCCCGCTGATGTTGAATATACCTGAGTTTGTTATTTCTTTCTTTTCATGTCTGCCCCCTCTACATCCTCTTCTATTTCTCTTTTCCTTGTATTCCGTATTTGATATTCTATTTCCGGCCAATGATCCTGCCCCCCCCTTCTGTCCCCCAAAAAATGGTGGTGAACAACCTCATCTGTTTCCCTTTCAAGGGGTTCATATCTGTTGTATGTGGGTAGCATTTCATTTCTCCTTTCTCTTTCTTCCCAACTTCCCTTTGCAGGGTTCCTCCTATATGGACTATGGGTTGGCATGGGTGGTTGGTTCCGGGGACCTCCCCCATAGGGTCCCCTGTTTCCTCTCTGGCCCCTACCTCTGTTATACCTTGGGATTTCCCACTGTTCCTCCCTTTCAAATCTCAAATTTCTTCTCATGGGTGATTCAAATCCACCTCTACCATATCTCATCCCTGGGTGTCCTCTTCTCCAATTACCCTCTCCGATGTCCTGCACCCTTTCCCGTTCAAAAATGGGCATCCCTCCCCCAGTTTGTTGTCCTTCATCACTGGACTCCTGGTTATCCATACTCACCTTGTTTGCTTCCTCCTCTTTCTTTTTCCTTTTGTTGTTTTCTACCTGCCATTTGTAAGCTATCTTTTTCTTATAGTCCTGCCAGTCATTTTGAAACCTGCTGATTCTGATCTCACACACTTCCTTTTCACATTTCTGAATTATTTTGTTCAATGTATTGGCATTATTATTGAACTCCTCATCCTCTTTAAATGGTTCCATTTTACTTTTAATACTATCAATTTCTTTCCCTAACCTAACCTAACAAGGTTAGGGAAAGAAATTGATAGTATTAAAAGTAAAATGGAACCATTTAAAGAGGATGAGGAGTTCAATAATAATGCCAATACATTGAACAAAATAATTCAGAAATGTGAAAAGGAAGTGTGTGAGATCAGAATCAGCAGGTTTCAAAATGACTGGCAGGACTATAAGAAAAAGATAGCTTACAAATGGCAGGTAGAAAACAACAAAAGGAAAAAGAAAGAGGAGGAAGCAAACAAGGTGAGTATGGATAACCAGGAGTCCAGTGATGAAGGACAACAAACTGGGGGAGGGATGCCCATTTTTGAACGGGAAAGGGTGCAGGACATCGGAGAGGGTAATTGGAGAAGAGGACACCCAGGGATGAGATATGGTAGAGGTGGATTTGAATCACCCATGAGAAGAAATTTGAGATTTGAAAGGGAGGAACAGTGGGAAATCCCAAGGTATAACAGAGGTAGGGGCCAGAGAGGAAACAGGGGACCCTATGGGGGAGGTCCCCGGAACCAACCACCCATGCCAACCCATAGTCCATATAGGAGGAACCCTGCAAAGGGAAGTTGGGAAGAAAGAGAAAGGAGAAATGAAATGCTACCCACATACAACAGATATGAACCCCTTGAAAGGGAAACAGATGAGGTTGTTCACCACCATTTTTTGGGGGACAGAAGGGGGGGGCAGGATCATTGGCCGGAAATAGAATATCAAATACGGAATACAAGGAAAAGAGAAATAGAAGAGGATGTAGAGGGGGCAGACATGAAAAGAAAGAAATAACAAACTCAGGTATATTCAACATCAGCGGGGTGGATATAACCCCGGCTGAGGTGAAGATACTAAATAAGGGTTTAAAATATGCCCCGAAGCAAGGTGTGAACAAATTTGATGTATACATTGACACCCATAAATTTATCCGGAAAATGAATATTAAGAAATATTTCCTTTCAAAGGAGGGCCCCACAAACAGGGCTAACATAGGGGGTACAGCACAGCAGTTTGCCCATACCAATCTGAAAAATCGCTCGACATTTAATCCCCCAGACCTAATGAAAGACAGTACTGTAAAGAGTTTTAAAAATATGGTATTAAAAGATTTAGAAAACCTGAAAACTAATAATAACAGAGCAGAATATAAACAGATCAATGAACTGAGTAAGAAGAAGGAAATATTGATTAGACCAGCCGATAAAGGAGGGGGGGTGGTAATTATGCACCAATCACAATACATGCAGGAAGTATATAACATCCTTGGGGACAATGTTACCTATAAACGGTTAAAAGGTGACCCGACAGGTGAGTATAAAGATGAAATGAGAAAGATCCTGAGAAAGGGACTTGAAAAAGGTATACTGAATGATGCTGAGTTTAAATACTTGGTGATTGATGCGCCTCGGATACCGGTCATGTACATTAACCCCAAGATACATAAGAGCCAAACCCAACCCCCTGGCAGGCCAATTATTAGTGGGATTGGAGGGCTAAATCAGAGATTAGGAGAATATGTGGACCGTTTTCTGCAACCGGTTGTGGGCACCCTACCACATCTGTTGAAAGATACCAAACACTTTCTGCAGACGATTGATGGCATACGAGTTAATGATGATAATATATTGGTCACTGCCGATGTAACGGCATTGTACACAATAATACCGCATGAAAAGGCGCTGGAAGCAGTTGGAAGGGCACTGGAGGAACAAAGATTGCTGAATAGGGAGCAAATTGAATTTATTTTGGAGATATTACAGTTTTCTTTATCACATAATTATTTTTGGTTTGATGGGAAATTTTATCTACAACTGGTGGGCTGCGCCATGGGGGCAAAATATGCCCCTAGCGTAGCAAACATTTTTATGGATCAATGGGAAAGAAAAGTATTGGGGATGTCACAAAGTAGCAAGGTGAGGAATTGGCAGCGTTTTATAGATGATTTATTTTGGATATGGGAAGGGAATGTGGAACAACTAAATCAATATGTTAAATGGTTGAATTCCAACGAGTTGGGTATTGAACTCACCATGAAGCACAGCACTGAGGAAATTGATTTTTTAGATATTGTAGTAATGAAAAGAGATGGGACTTTGGGGAGTAAAACTCACTTTAAGAAAACTGACAGGAATTCATATATACCTTTACAGAGCTGTCATCACCCCAACTGGATGGCCAATATCCCCAAGGGCCAGCTAAGTAGGATACGTAGGAACTGTTCCAATACCAGCGATTATATTATGCAGGCTGAAATGCTAATAGAGAGGTTTGTGGAAAAGGGATATAATAGACAATGGTTAGAGTCCATATCAGAGGGTGTGATGCAGGAGGGAAGGGAGAAGTTTTTACAGAAGTCTAGGAATACCAATAGTTATAACAGTAATAAGTCCAGTGCCTTTGAACATGCGGTGTTTTTACAATACAATTCTCAATATAAACAGGTTGAAAGAATATATAAAAAGCATTGGGGTCTACTAAGGAACGACCCCGTCTTGGGGAAAATAATCCCAGAACGACCAAAATTTATTTACCGGCGAGCGCAGAATCTGCAGCAAAGATTGGTTAAAACTTTTGTGGAGGGTCCCAAGATAAACAACAAAACAGATGCATGGGGTAATGTAGGGTTCTACCCCTGTCGACAATGCACCACGTGTGAAGTAGCACAAGGAGTAAAAATGAAAGAAATAGTTTCAAACCAAACAGGGAGAAGCTACAAAATAGATGAATTTATCCACTGCTGCAGCACGCATGTGGTTTACCTGCTTTGGTGCCCATGCGGGCTGCAGTATGTGGGGAGGACAAAGAGAGCCCTTAAAAAGCGTATAGGTGAACATATCGCCAATATAAAAAGAGGATTTGAGGCACATAGTGTGTCAAAACACTTCCGAGAAAAACATGGACGTGACCCTACACTATTAAAATTCTGTGGGATACAAAAGCTGACAACAAAGTGGCGAGGATGTCACAAAATCAGAGAAATCTCACGAATGGAAACGAGGTGGATCTATGAGTTGCAAACAATGGTGCCAGGGGGATTAAATGTCGAGCTAGACATAAATTGCTTCATTGCTGATGACTAGAAACTGCGGTGATGTATCATCCACAGCTGTGCCCAAGCGCTATCTGCAATGTGTGTTGGGATGGCGGGATTTTGGAGTACAGTTGTGGAATGACCACACATGCTGCAGATGTCTGTATGCAGATGAAGGAGGGATTCTACAGAATGCAGATTTAACAAGTAGGCCGGCAATTAATGTATAATGAGGATGTGGGAAAGAGATGTAAAATGGTTCTGTTTAGGGATGAGGATCTGCTAGTATAACATATAAGGATGTGGAAAAAACTATGGCAGACATCTGCGCATGTGTGGCAAACATGCCCGAAATATGTGCGAAATGTATGCAGAAGGTAAACACTGTTGACATTGGATGGAAGAAATGTATATGTGTGAACACTGATTCAAGTTGCTGTAAAATGGGGTTCAGCAGGGTTCATGAATCATGCAGTCGGACTGCTGGGGGTGTTATGTCTACCGTTTTAAATATGTGGGTGCTAAATCTAGTTATTTTTCATTTTACTATTATATTAATTGATTGTTTTTAGGTATTAACTTTATGTAAAGCGGAAACGCATTCTGAGAAGTTTAGAAGCATGGGTTTGAGGAGACCGCAACTTTGGGCCACCATATAACATGAGGAAAGATGGGTAATGTAGTTTAACATGGGCGGAAGCTGCCTAAGATGCATTGCCTTGTTCACACGGTGTTTCAGATGGATTGCCCAATCAGGTTAAGGCAGGGGAAGTAGAGAAGTATCATGGGAGATGTAGTTTAGTTGAATAGAGGCCCTAGCCTATGATGAGCCTGCTCTCTGTGAGGGGGTGGAGCGTTAGGATTCTCAGCCTATTGCGGAGGCTGAGGCAGAGATGAGTGAATTACGCTGAGCGCCGTTGCTGAACATGTGACCTGGGAATAAGTATTTAGCGTCCTCTCGCTCCTATTGGCCCTAGCCCCTGATGAGTCATAGGACGAAACTAGTTGGGCGTGGCCTAAGGAGCGAGGGACGCTGGAAGAGCTCATAAGGATTTTATATGCGCATTTTGATTCTACTACATTGTAAGTGCACTACGTTTTAATCATTTTAATAAAAGAAGATTTTACACTATGTTTGGCCCTGTTTGAGTTCCAGGAAAGCTGTCAACGGAAATATAAGTTTGATGCAAGCGGCAAAAGTGATTGATGCTGGTCTGTGCTGGGTCAGCCAGTTCATGTGGTGAGAGGCTTTATTGATTAACCGGTGGTGGAGCACAGTGAAGCACAGGGTGTTGATATTATACCTTTGGGTGCACTGGTGCATTGGAGTAGATTTAAAGTATACAGTATCACACTATTGGAGTTTTTTATCTCCTATGTCTGCATGGCTTACTGAGGAGGAAAAGGCCGGGACATCGAGATAATACTGGCTTGGTCCAGAAGCGTGTTTGCTGATCCTGAGAAGGGCAGCTGTGGAATCTGGTGAGCGTATACTGTTACTATAACATTCAGGAACTGTTGAAAATTATCTATATACTAAAGAGGTCTGGAGGAAGAAACCTGTGGACTGTGATCTGACTCTAACATCAGGGACATTATCATATGGCCATTTAGATATGGTTACTGTCATGTCTAATGTATGTTTATCATGTTTTATATTGTTCATCTGAAGGTCGAGTATAGCCCTAATTGTCTACTGTAGAGCGCCCTGTCCAACTTTTATAACTATTGATAAATAGCGTTAGTGTGTGCCACTATTGATAAATAACGTTAGTGTGTGCCGTTTTTCTTCTTTTTTCCCTGTGCGCCATTATTATGCAGTACTAACGATAAATAGCGATAAGCGTATCTTTTTTTTTTTTTTTTTTTAATAAATTTTTATTGAAGATTGTCATATAACATTTGACAACATTTCTAAAATTCACAGCCGAAAACATATATATATATACATATATTTTTTTTCAACAGTAATCATTTACAACCTTCAACTTTTCTCTTTTATAGTAGACATCATACCATGAAAAAGAAAAGGAAACCATTTCTCCATTAGACGAGTACATAATAGGGTTCTTAAGAGGTGCATAGAAATAAGCAAAGTTTTAACATCTCTACCTACTTTTAGCCTCTCAGGCAAAGGGGATTAATTGCAAAATCATCCAGAGTTTATCAATTATGGATCCATCATAATGTTCTCCACCTTTTCCAGATGCAGCACATGTTTCTCTTTCGGCAGATTAAGATCAGTATACATTATATAGACTCAACCTATAACATCTATTCTACCCCCCCCTAACTATATACAATATTAGTGTCTCCGTCACATATTATCTCCCTCCAGAATTCCCCCACATCTCATTATTCTTTCAAAGATTTATTTCTCCTATTATCAGACTTCAAGTACCCCCAGATATCCACCTATTTTTTGCTTTAGGTACCAGGCAGTGTTTTGTAAAGGAGTCATCACGCTCTTAATCAGTTCTCTAGAGCATTCTTTTTCTAAATAAGCCCTCCAAGTTTTAAAGAACTTCTTTAGAGAATGCTTCTTTTCTCGCTCAATATTTAGGCTTTCTAAATGCATGAGGTGATCTATTATTTCTTTCAGCATATTTTCGGTAAACACAGTAGATTGTAACCAATGACGCAATATGAGCTTCTTGGTAGCAAGCAACACCATATGTTCTATTCTAGATAAAGACTTAGTTTGTTCTCCTTCCAAAAAATCAGGGCTATGTAGCAGACAGAAGAGGGGATGTAGTGCTCTATTTTTTCCGTGAATTCTCCGTAGGAGATCCAATGCCATAGCCCAAAGTGATTGTATAGATTCACAAGACCATAGCATGTGATCCAAATCTGGGGAGAGGGAGGAACACTTAGGGCAGCCATGTAGTCCAGCCGTATTTCCAGAGTGACGGTAAGGTCCTTTTATTGGTATATATGCTCTATGAATAATCTTATATTGCATTTCCCGCCAATCAGCACTAATAATAGTTTTCCTGGTAAGATTCCAAGCTAAAATGACAGATTCTTGAGCTTCCTCCAAAGAAATCCCACTCAAGTTGGACCATTTGGAGAGATGATTAGTAAGTCCATGCCTCCTACTTAATTGTCTATCCCTAATAAAGGAGTATATCCATGAAAGGGATTGTTTACCATCTAATCCTGACAGCATGTCTTCAAATCTCTGACTTATGGGTAAAACCCCGTTTCTTCCCATCACTGATTCAAAATAACTTTTAAGTTGGGAGTAATAAAAGTGGTGAGTTGACATAAAAGGATATCGTTTTTTTATGTCTTCAAAATTTTGGAAAGACCCTGCGGGTGTCAGAAATGAGGACAAGAGAACTACTCCTTTTTTTTTCCATATTTGAAAGACAGCATGCATATCACCCGGAAGGAACCCAGGGTTGCCCACCAACGGAGCTCGTTGAGATAGTTGACCTGTTAATTTAAACAGTTTCCTGGATTCCCTCCAGGCAAGCACAGTGTCTCGCAGCACTAAATTTTTCTTTATATAAGAAGGCAAAAGTGAAAGTTTAGTATGGAGTACACCCTGTAGAGACCAAGGCAGTACCATTTCCGACTCCAGGGGAGTATTAGAATAGTGAGTGGAATTTCCCATCCAATCCCTTATATGTCGAAATAGTGAGGCCAAGTTATAACCTCTGATATCAGGAAAATTGAATCCCAATTGGTCAGCTGATTTTTTTAGCTTGGATAAGGCGATTCTAGGCTTTTTACTAGACCATAAAAATTTTACAAAAGCTGATTCCAAAGTCACAATATCTTTATGACGCATCAGAATAGGTATAGTCTGGAGGGGATACAGTAAACGTGCAAAACTGATCATCTTGATCAAATATATTCTTCCGCTTAAAGATATCGGGAAATGTTCCCATCTATGTAGTTCAGCTTTGATTTTATCTATAAGGGGAGCATAGTTAAGTTGATATAGACGACCAGAATCCCTCGGTATTTTTATCCCCAAGTATGTAATAAATTCAGCAGCTCCCTTAATTCCTCTCAAACTAAGCCATTCTTTATGTTTCTCATAAGAATGTTTAGATAGGAAGAGCAGTTCACTTTTGTGATAGTTTATAACCAATCCCGAAAAAACTCCAAACATTTTAATATGTGTCATTATTTTAGTCAAGTCTCTTTTTGGGTTAGATAAGAATAGCAGAATATCATCCGCAAATAGAGCAGACTTTACATGACAGGTCCCAATTTGTATACCTTCAAATATGTCCAATGAGCTTAGGGCGCGAGACAAGGGTTCCAGGGCCAAATTAAATAATAATGGAGATAAGGGGCATCCTTGCCTCGTTCCCCGTCTCAACGATACACTCGCTCCCATCCCCTCCAGTACGGACACCTTAGCTTCAGGTTTGTCATACATAGCCAAAATATAGGACATAAATTTTCCCTCAAACCCAAATGCCGACATTACTCTACGAAGCCATGGCCACTCGACGCTATCGAAGGCCTTCTCAGCATCTAATGCCAAGAAGGCCTCCGACCCAGTCTCACTTCCCCCCAGCCGGCAATGTTCCAAGATAGACAAAGCTTTTCTTATATTGGACACCGCACTACGTCCCTGAACGAATCCTACTTGATTGTCCATAATTAGATTGGGAAGTAGAGCTGCCAGTCTATCTGCCATAATCTTGGATGCATATTTAATATCCTGATTAAGGAGTGAGATCGGCCTATAGGAGGCTGGATCTTCTGGTTCCTTGCCAGGCTTCGGAATCAATTTAATATACGCCAGATTGGCTGTAGGGGGGAATGTCTGTGTCGAAATAATTTTGTTATATAGAGAGGTTAAACATGTTGTAACTTGTGGTCTCAATAGTCGATAAAATTCAGACGTGAGTCCATCCGGACCTGGAGCTTTCCCTAGCGTCGAATGTTTGATTACCTGATCTACTTCTTTTTCCATAATATCGGCATTTAAGTATTCCAAATCTCCCTCCGAAAGTTTCGGCAATGTAATCTTCCCCAAATACTCCTCCATACTCACAGAGTCTACTCCCTTTGATTCATATAGTCTTTCATAGAAAGAAGTAAGTATACCAATCACCTCTTTATGTCCTGATCGCAGTTTACCTTGTGAATCTTTTAGTGAGTGGATATGACTGGGGGCCCACCCAGATTTAGTTAAATTGGCAAGAAATTTTCCTGACTTATTAGCTAATTTGAAGAACTTTGCTGCTCTATATGATCGAAAGGTTTTATCATATCTTTCCAACCAGAGATCGCACTCTTTTTTAGCATTTAGCCATGATTGACGGTTAATGTCTGAAGATTGTTCTAGATATGTTAGATAGGCTATTCTGACTTTGCCACATGCCTGAGTGTAATTCTCCAGCGCCTTTTTCTTATATGATGCGACATATCCTATAATACGCCCCCTTAGGACTGCCTTAGCCGCTTCCCAGTAAAGGATTGGCTCCCTGCGATGTTGTCTATTGTCTTCAGAATATTCCCACCACCAACTAGTGATGAGAGACGCAAATTGTTCGTCATTATAAAGATAGCTAGGGAACCTCCACCCTTCCCATGTGCGTTTAGTTAGGCCCAAATGTACCAAAGCTTGAACTGGAGCATGGTCAGAAATGACCATTGCTTTGATATCACATGAAATGAATTTAGTGACCAAATTGGGAGACACTAAGATTAAATCTATCCTGGAGTGTGAAGCATGCATTCCTGAGTAATGTGTAAAATCACGATCTAAGGGGTGTAGATGTCTCCATATATCGGTTAGTCCTGTCTCTATTAGAAAAAGTTCTAATTGTTTGTCCTGGTGTCTCACAGGCATATCCACTCTTGGGGATGGGCCCTTTCTGTCCTCTTTTACTGACGGGACAGCATTATAGTCTCCAGCTACTATGACTTTCGCATATGATGGAGCTGATTGTATGTTAGTAGCTAGTTTGTCATAAAAAGCTTGATTATCAGCATTCGGTGCGTATACTCCCCATATAGTGAGGTATTGATTTTCAATTAAAATGTCTACTTTTAGCCATCTTCCCTCAACCATGTCAACCTCAAATGTCTTTATTTTGCCTGCAAGTTGTTTATTAAACAATATAATAACTCCAGCTCTCCTTCCACAAGAGGGGGAGCCGATTGCTTTGCCTACCCAGAATTTAGACATAAGTTGAATTTCGTTTTCACGCAAATGTGTCTCTTGTAGAATAGCACAGTCTACTTTCATTTTATGTAAATGGCGCAATACTTGGGTGCGTTTCTGTGGTGTACGTAAGCCACGTACATTCCACGTAGTCAATTTAAGGTCGTTAAGGAGGATGATGGAGAGGAGACATTAACCATAGCAAGTTATAATAAACATCCTTAATTGTCAGGGAGTGTCCCAGCTGCACTTCCCCAACAGTCTTTTTATCATTATGAGAATATCCTGAAGGATAGCTATAACACTTATCTAAAAATGTAATAAATGTGACGGAGACACCATCAACCCACCCAGTTTCAGCCCACCCCCTCCCTCTCCCACAATTTGGCGATGAGAGTACAGAAACCTCGATGCAGCAAAGTCTACATCGGCTCTGCACCCACACCCCCGGACCACACCCATCATGGATCACAGTATTCTCACTTATAAGCAATATATTTTCTGACTTCCTTTTTTCCCGATGAGAAAAATAAACCAGAACATTAAACATCAAGAGCCAAGATACCATCATGGCTCCTTTATCGAACATTTAAGGCAAAAGACTAGACAAAGAGGGATTTCCCTCGATATCGAGCAATGAGTAGGTCCTCCGCCACTAAGTACAGATTTTGAGAAAAAAAAAAAAAAAAAAAAAAAAAAAAAGAAAAAGGAAAAATTAGCGATGTCAATCCCCTAGTTCAAATTTGAAAAAATATCAAAAAGAAAAAGAAAAAACAGATATGAAAAACAAAAAACAGAAAACATCTCCCCAGTGTAATAGTTCCCTAAAACAGATTATAGGGAGGCAGCTCCAAATAGTATCGTGAATATTAAATAGGTGCCTGTCAGTCTCCCCATTCTGAAGATGTTTGACTTAATTGCTTGGTAGGATCTTCTTGAGGCTGGTCAGTTTCCTGCGATTGATCAGGTTCAGAGGTCTGACTTTGCAAAAGTGGAGATTCAGCAGATAGCTTGCGAATGTGTTTATCCGCCTCCTGAGGACACACAAAGGAATTAGCTTTGCCCTCTGAGTCATATATGAGCAGAGTCGCCGGATAATTCAATGCAAAGCGGATTTTCTTTTTCACAAGGGTTTGGCACGCTGGGTTAAACGCCTTGCGAGCCTTGTTTACTTCCGCAGAATAGTCTGCGAATATAAGAATCTTGCGACCTTGATAATCTAGTTGCCTTGAGTTTCTGTAGGCCCTCATTAAGTCAGTTTTTTCAGAGTAGTCTAGATATCGTGCTATTACTGGTCTAGGACCTTTGCGATCATTGCGGACAGGGCCAACTCGGTGAGCTCGCTCCACCTTAAGTAGAGTGTTGAAGCCTAAGGCTTGCGGAAATGTAGTAGAGCACAAAGACGCCAAATCTGCAGGCTTTACTGATTCTGGGACCCCGATGAATCTTAAGTTATTCCGTCTGGAGCGGTTTTCAAGGTCGTCCAGTTTATCAAATATGATTACTTGTTTATTGCAAGTTGTTTGTGCCAGATTTTGGGCCTCTTCCACCTTGTCCTCCAGGTTACTAAGCTTTTTCTCAACTTCTGATACCTTTTTTACCACCTCCGTTACCTCACCTTTAAAATCCTTCAAGTGACAACCTATAGCTTCCGCTATCATTAAAGAGAGATCTGGGCGAAGAAGCGCCACCATTTCTTTAGCTAGAGCTTTGTAATCCACTGCTGTGGTAAAGTTTCCCCCACGCTCCATTACTGAAGCCTCTTCTGCCGCACTAGCTGCTTTCACCCCGGAGGGTGCCTGATCCTCACTGTCTCCCACAGAAGCCTCCACCGTTCCGGGAGATACCTGGTTCAGAGTGCTCTTCTCGGGTATGTCTTCTCCCGCGTTAGCGTCCGCCATCTTGGGAGGTGCCTGGCTCAGATTGCCCTTCGTGGTGCGGGGTTGTCTGTGGTCCCGGGGGGTACGCAGGAGGTACCGCTCAATGGTGGCCGTCTCGGAGAACTCCGCCATGCGGATAGCAGTTGGTGGGGAGATGTTTTGGTGTCGTAGGGGATCGGGAGTTCGCAGCGGAGGACGGAGCTCACCGCTCATGCAGCCATCTCACCAGGCGCCGGAACCGGAAGTCCCATAAGCGTATCTTTTTAATGCAGCGCCATTTTTATGCATAGGCGCTGGGCGCCATTATTCACTGATCCCGTCTCGGCCCCCCCGTTCCTAGTCCGTGTGGACTGCACTGACTACTGCGCAGGGGTCAGTGAGTCCTTCTAGTTCTGTTCTGTTTATTAGTAATTGTTACTTTGCTAGTCTTGCATCATATATCGGTTCATCGCCAATATATACGCATACTAGCGTGTTTGTTATTTTCCTTGTATTCGTGTTACGTTAATACATCAGTGTCGCTGATATATACGTACTCGAACTGTTTCTATCCTGTGTTCAGTCAGTCAGTTTCCAGCACGTTTTGGTAGGTTGCGCGTATCGTGATCACCCGTGCTTAGCTAGTTCAGTCCTGTTCCTGTTACCTTGCGTGGATTGCGCTCACTTCTGCATAGAAGTAGTGAATCCTTCCTAGTCCTGTTCCTTGTCCTGCTCCAGTTCTTAGTTAGTGTTCCTTGCTTATGTCATTTATCGGTTTATCGCCGATATATACATATGTCAGTTAGTCTTTGTAGTTCGTTGATAGCTGTAATCATAATACGCTAGGAAATCATACCTATTGTATATTTGTGTGTATTACGTCTGCCTTCTTTGACTCTATTTTCCGACTATTCTGTCCTGTCCTTGTGAGGCACGCCACCGCTGCAATCGCATTGGCTGCCTCTTTCCAGTCTGTCTTGTTTTGGATAACTAGTTCAGCAAGCGTTCATTCTGTTACCTGTCCTGATCTTCTGAGTTCTGGTTTATGCGCTCAGCGCTACCTTGCGCTGAGCCACTATAGTGAAAGGATTGTTTGTTGCTGTTCGGATCTACGCCTGCTCTGTGCGCCACATCTCCTGTTGGAGTCAGTCCTCTCCTCCACTAAACTGGGGATATCCTGGTTCCTTGTGCTAGTGTGTGTACCTCCTTCACGTCAGGTTATGCATGTCGTGCTGACTGTGGAGAATATACCACCATGCGTAACAGGGGCTTTGCATGGCGGGGGGTGCTTTGCTGGGCACTTTGCATGGTTGGGGGTCTTTGCTGGGTGCTTTTCATGGCTGGGGGTGCTTTGGTGTGCACTTTGCATGGTCTGGGGGTGCTTTCCATGGCTGGGGGGGTCTTTGCTGGGTGCTTTGCATGGCTGGGGGCGCTTTGCTGTGCAGTTTGCATGGTCTGGGGGGGGCTTTGCATGGCTGGGGGGTCTTTGCTGGGTGCTTTGCTGTGCACTTTGCATGGTGGGAGGGGGGGCGCTTTGCATTGCTGGGGGGTCTTTGCTGGGTGCATTGCATGGTGTGGGGGGGGGGGGCGCTTTGCATGGCTGGGGGGGGTCTTTGCTGGATGCTTTGCATGGTGGGTGGGGGTGGCTTTGCATGGCTGGGGCAGCTTTGCTGTGCACTTTGCATGGCTGGGGGTGTTTTGCTAGGTGCCTTTTAGGCTGGGGTGCTTTGCTGGGCTGGGGGGGGGGGGCTTTGCTGGAGGCTGCCAGCGCTACTCAGACCTTCGATCAGGGCGACCAGAGAGGCAGAGCAGCGCGCACGCTACCCGCCCGGACCCATACACTTCATATGCGGAAGTGATCAATGATGTCACTTCTGCATTGAACTGTTTGCGTCCTGCAGGCCGCGTGTGAGCTGCTCTGCCTCTCTCTGCTTCCCCGGTCCGGTCTCCCTGATCTGAGGTCTAAGTAACGGCAGCAGGGGAGGAGCAGTGAGCGGGGCTTCCTGTCGGTGGGGAGAGGAGAGCAACTGGCGGCGGGGAGCGGTGCAGGAAACTTCGGGACTTGGCCGGCCACGTTAAGTCACAATGCGTTCTGGCCGTCCAAAGTCCGAAATTCATGGCCATTTTGTATATTGGCCGGATCAGCCGGCCACTTCGCATTGTGACCAGCCAGAACCCGAAGTGGCCAGACTTCGGGTTCTGGCCGTAACATATAAATATTTTTAATGTCTTATTAGACCTTAATTGTAACGATTGTGGAATCGTCTCCGTGGTCAGCGCACCAGACGTGCGCTGACGTGGCGGATTTCCTCCACAAGCGTATTATTGCGGACACCCAGGCTAGGTGCTATGCACCCGCAGAGGGCAATCCCCACCGGCAGATGGCGCTGTGGAGTGCAGGCGAACACAGCCGCTGCACAGCCACAGATGCCAAATGGGAATTGTACAGATCCGGGACAAGGTACAATCAGGCAGGGCTGGATAGCCCACAGGGAACAGAGCAAAAGGACAGAACCAATGTGTGCCCACCAAATTAGTCGCCACCCAGCGACGGCGAACACACAACGGCGGAAACGAAGTAGGAAACGCAATCGCAAGAATGGCGATTGCCAATAGCGACACAAGACTGAGCAGGACAGAGCACAAGGGTAGCAAAGGCACAGCAAATCATACAAAGAGAAAGATAAAGAAAATAACAAATGCTAGCTGAACGCGAACACCGCACTCATTCGCAACAGTGCACGCGTTCGTGCGCGGTCTCCGCGTGTTACGCACAACAGAGACAAGCACGCCTAACTAACCAAAGACAGACAAACACGAAACAGAGAACGCGAGCGCTTGCTTAACGGTTACCTCACCGAGCCTACAGCAAGCGTTTCGAATCAGACAAGACAGACACACGAAAACAGGGACAAGCGAGAGATAGGATCCACAGCACTAGCGAAAAGTGGCTAGCGCGATCCAGGTACAGAGTAGCAGAACAGAAGGATCCCCAGCGCTAGCGAAAAGTGGCTAGCGCGATCCCAGAAGACAGAACAGAAGGATCCCCAGCGCTAGCGAAAAGTAGCTAGCGCGATCCCAGAAGACAGAACAGAAGGATCACCAGCGCTAGCGAAAAGTAGCTAGCGCGATCCCAGGAGACAGAACAGAAGGATCACCAGCGCTAGCGAAAAGTAGCTAGCGCGATCCCAGGAGACAGAACAGAAGGATCCAAACACACGGCAGACAGAACAGATGAGGTAGGCAGAAACAACCGCTGTTCCAACCTACACTCCAGACTCAATCAGAAGGATCCACAGCCGCTAACGCTAGGGCTTGTGCGATCCAAACACAAGACAGACGGAACAGGCAAAACAGATAATGCAATCCTAACTGCACTAGGGAACTGCCTAGTGCATCCCCACGAATTACACTAAGATAACTTCAACAAACGAGAATGGCTGACACTCCAGCAGTGTCCATCAGGAACAGACCATGGAAGGGAAATGTCCAGCAAAGCATTCTGGGAGCATAGTGCCAGTGCCAGTCATCACAGGAGGCAGGTAAGGGATTTGCATGACTAATGTATGCAAATCCCTCAGCAACACAAGCTGCAAAACTGACAGAAGGTCTCCTTTCCAGAGTCCTGCAGCAAGCAAACCTAAACAATAGTCAAAAGGCTGCCTGCCTGCGCAGGCAGCTGAGCGGATTCTCACAGTACCTCCCCTCCTAGGGTCGAATTCCAGACGACCCTCAAAACTGATATCTCCAAACCACTTTAACAGAAGACTCATGAAGATCGGGCCAGCCCGACAAGGTCCAATTCCAGAGTCAGTCCACCCGAAACCGACCTCATCGGAAACAGAAGCCACCGAAACATGCCCGTCAGCACTTCCAGTCTCAGCGTAACACCCATCAGGACTGTGGATACCAGAGAAGAAGCCATCGACACCCTCCAGACAATACCCACCACCTTCCAAGGAGCGTCCGAAAATACCAAACCTGCCACAATACCTGTTCGAAGTGTCCCTTACAACACAAAAGCCACCGTTGATCTTATCCAGGGTACCAAGCAAAATCTCTCCCGGAATCTCCCAGAACCTTTTGAAGCTCCACAGAGATCCCAAGAGGGTAGAACAATCACCAGGCTCACATGGAGAATTACCAAGAACCCCCATGGAACCAATGACAATCCCGGATTCAGAATTACGAGGACACCCATCAAGATCAAGACTTTCAGGGACCACTTCTGGGCATGCAAGCAGGCAGGCCATATCAGAGCATGTCTCCACCGAGGAAGCATCTGAGTACGCTGGTAACCGAGGCACACTTGGGCTTTCTGGGTCACAGAGCACACTGGGGTACACCAGCACAGGAGAAACCTCAGGACATGTCGGGGAACTGCCAACCTCAGAGTCCGGCACGTCAAGACCAAAACCAGTACCGGGCAAAGAATCATCATGAGTGGAGGTCACAGGCACTGGACTTTCAGAAGAAGACTCGGATACAAATTCAGAAATTTCTGTGACAATAATATCATCATTGACTACACAGGCGTGAAGCTCCATCAGAGCTGAAAAGGTAGCCAGCAAGGCAGCAATGCCTACTGAAGTGGGCAACACCTCAGAAGGACTTGGGGGGCAGGAGACGTCTCCTACAAGTTCTGCACCCTTTGGGAGGAACTCGGAGATCTCCAGGAGGTCAGACAGGACCTCAGGAACATCCTTTTTCAAGTTTCCTAAGAAGGATTCTGAACTATCCATGTTACAGGGCAAGGCTTGAACTTTATTTTGTGAACCGGGCAGATGTCCCAGGGAAGGTTCCACCATAAACTGAGACTGAATTTCATCATCAGGACAGGAATACACAGAAATATCTAGTGAAACTAACTCTGGCCTTCTGAGTTTCGTTTCACTGCAGGGAAATTCCTCCATAGCAGTCAAACCAGACTGCAATTTCAAAATAGCAGAGAAACAGGTAACAATGGTTGCAATACCTAGACGAGCCTCTAGGGACACTGCAGGAGATTTTAAACAAGGTAATATTGACTCATCCAGATTACTGGGTGGAGAGTCAGTACTTACTTCAGAATCAGACTCGCAAATGTCAATGCGAGTGGACATAATGTCTTTATTCATGATACAGGGCAGGCTCAGAGACATCTTCTCTGGACAGAGCAAAGGTGCTTCAGTATCAGGTTCACAAAACCAAAGTGCTGTCTCATTCTTAGACTCGGCTAACGATGTCGAATCCGAGGAGACAGAACGCAAAATTTGCGAATCCACAATCGCTTTAGGTTGCGAAACCGAACACTCCAAAGACAGGGATTCTGAGGTCTCCAGGCTGGATTGCTGGATCTCAGAAACGCCAGCTGACAATGTACCTTTACAAACGTCACCTGAATGACGTACACGTAATTCATTCAGAATCATTTTCCACATACAAATCAGCGGACTCACAAAGTCAAATTCACACCCCTCTTTTTCTCTTAAGGCGGAAGCATAACTTATACATGCTCTCAAGACAGATTCACTTCTGGCAATGTAGTACTCACAAAACGACTCTGAATCGTTCTCCAATTCATACGACAACGCTTCGAGCTGTTTTTTCTGGAACGGGGGCTCCCATTCACACCTGACTAGGTCTGAGCATTCATACTGAACAATGTTAGGGGAAGTTGTGGCAACAACATGAGGAATCATATTAATTTTACTCTTGAAACTGCATAGTTTGGGAATTTTCCCCATAGCAAGATCATAGATGGAGGATCTTAAAGTAGTACTGAGAGAAGAAGATCTGTTTTCACATGACAAGGGATCCCACAAATCATTGACAAAACTGACACACTCACGCCGATCACAATCGGCAGGAACATCTGAGAAACAGGCATCAGATCGCACAGATTTAACCTCTAAACAAACGGGAGAAACTCCATCAGAATTCACGCAGGTGTCCACAGTCGAGGCACACCCATTCGTTTCAGGTCGCACAGTGTCCAAACTCACTTGCTTTACCCCAGAAAGACAGGAATAATCATGTGACAATGGTGTCTCTTTATTGGAAATAATTGGTTGGTGTGTGTGCAATTCGTCCAAAATAGTCTGCCACACATAAATCACCAGATCCACATCACACTCATCACATTCATCAGAATCGATCAAAAGGTACATAGAGTCGAGACAATCATTCAGGTCAGCCGCGCTCTTTGCGATATAAAAATCGCAAAAGGCTTTCCAATCGAAATCAAACTCTTCCAACAAGGCCCCAATCTCCCATGAGGCAAATGGCGGTTCAAACAACCCAGTATCTAGGTAATCTCCATATGGGTTGGGGTCAGGAACGAGGACAGACTTTTTAACTGCTTTAATGTAGTGTGCGATCCTACCTATAATAGGATCCACATATGCCTTTGCCTCAGGCAATGACATCTGAACAAAATCGAAGGTTCCCTCTGCCCTGGGAATTTTGGTTTGGCTGGACATTCTGTAACGATTGTGGAATCGTCTCCGTGGTCAGCGCACCAGACGTGCGCTGACGTGGCGGATTTCCTCCACAAGCGTATTATTGCGGACACCCAGGCTAGGTGCTATGCACCCGCAGAGGGCAATCCCCACCGGCAGATGGCGCTGTGGAGTGCAGGCGAACACAGCCGCTGCACAGCCACAGATGCCAAATGGGAATTGTACAGATCCGGGACAAGGTACAATCAGGCAGGGCTGGATAGCCCACAGGGAACAGAGCAAAAGGACAGAACCAATGTGTGCCCACCAAATTAGTCGCCACCCAGCGACGGCGAACACACAACGGCGGAAACGAAGTAGGAAACGCAATCGCAAGAATGGCGATTGCCAATAGCGACACAAGACTGAGCAGGACAGAGCACAAGGGTAGCAAAGGCACAGCAAATCATACAAAGAGAAAGATAAAGAAAATAACAAATGCTAGCTGAACGCGAACACCGCACTCATTCGCAACAGTGCACGCGTTCGTGCGCGGTCTCCGCGTGTTACGCACAACAGAGACAAGCACGCCTAACTAACCAAAGACAGACAAACACGAAACAGAGAACGCGAGCGCTTGCTTAACGGTTACCTCACCGAGCCTACAGCAAGCGTTTCGAATCAGACAAGACAGACACACGAAAACAGGGACAAGCGAGAGATAGGATCCACAGCACTAGCGAAAAGTGGCTAGCGCGATCCAGGTACAGAGTAGCAGAACAGAAGGATCCCCAGCGCTAGCGAAAAGTGGCTAGCGCGATCCCAGAAGACAGAACAGAAGGATCCCCAGCGCTAGCGAAAAGTGGCTAGCGCGATCCCAGAAGACAGAACAGAAGGATCACCAGCGCTAGCGAAAAGTAGCTAGCGCGATCCCAGGAGACAGAACAGAAGGATCACCAGCGCTAGCGCAAAGTAGCTAGCGCGATCCCAGGAGACAGAACAGAAGGATCACCAGCGCTAGCGAAAAGTAGCTAGCGCGATCCCAGGAGACAGAACAGAAGGATCCAAACACACGGCAGACAGAACAGATGAGGTAGGCAGAAACAACCGCTGTTCCAACCTACACTCCAGACTCAATCAGAAGGATCCACAGCCGCTAACGCTAGGGCTTGTGCGATCCAAACACAAGACAGACGGAACAGGCAAAACAGATAATGCAATCCTAACTGCACTAGGGAACTGCCTAGTGCATCCCCACGAATTACACTAAGATAACTTCAACAAACGAGAATGGCTGACACTCCAGCAGTGTCCATCAGGAACAGACCATGGAAGGGAAATGTCCAGCAAAGCATTCTGGGAGCAGAATGCTTTTATAGTGCCAGTCATCACAGGAGGCAGGTAAGGGATTTGCATGACTAATGTATGCAAATCCCTCAGCAACACAAGCTGCAAAACTGACAGAAGGTCTCCTTTCCAGAGTCCTGCAGCAAGCAAACCTAAACAATAGTCAAAAGGCTGCCTGCCTGCGCAGGCAGCTGAGCGGATTCTCACATTAATATTACATAATTCTAATTATAATGGTTTACAGATTATGGTCTGTGGTTCTGTTTTATTTTGATATTATTTCTTCCATTCGCTAAGCATTACCGCCTGCAGTAAAGCAGAAAATAGCTGATTTTGTGAAATTTCAATTCACATGGAAAACTTCAATTACTGACTAGTGAGGTAAATTACCGACTTGTGAGGTAAATACCTTATTAATTTCAATTCACAAAGAATTTCACATGCGGTAAAACAAGTGAGATGTTCAGTGTTTATCTCCAGCCTTGAGCTGTCTGTAACAAAAAAAGACAGCCATTGGCAAAGTTACAGAAGGGATGAAACAGAGCTAAGAATAATGTGAAAACTAATTAAGCTATTCAGGAAAATAAGAAAGTTAACAACATCACATGTCCCTAATTTCACAATACTGTACAGTATTATTATAAAGTGATTAAAAATGGTTTTAAGCCGATACAAATTATATGTTAATTGTATGCACCTTGGACTTATACTTTACTTTTCAGTAAATATTAATTATCACATATATCATTCATTTTCCTTGCAGTACAATAATCCATCTAATACTGAATGAAATAACGCATGATTACTTAAAATACCGATGGAAATGCTGCATGAGGTAAAAATCTCAGTGAATTGTCATGCAGTTTTTGGGTAAATTAACAAACTAATCATGCATGTGTGAAAATCTTAGTAAATTCGAAAAAAAGAAAATCTATAACAATGAATGCAGTATTTTATTTTATTTATTTTTTTTATGCCCAATGTGTTTTAGTGAAGTGAAGCTCATATGTGACAACAATAACATGATTGGATTATTACAAAGTCTTTTTTAACCACTTCACCTCCAAGGTTTTTTCCCCCTAAAGTGAATGGGAACTGCATTTAAAAAAATGAGACAGATACTTACCCAAGGAGAGGGAAGGCTCTGGCTCTTATAGAGCCTTCCCGCTCCTCTCCTGGTCCCCTCGTTCCAGTGCTGGCTCGCCCGGTAGCAGTATTTGACTAATTTAGTCAAATACTGCTTTACCTGGCCGAAGGAGGCTTCAGAAGTCTTCAGGGAGCCCGAGTGCTCCTGAAGAAGGGCAGTCCTGTACTGCGCCTGCACCTGCGCAAGCACGCTCTCTTGCATGGTCACGCCTGTGCAGTATGGAGCTGCACATCTTCGGGAGGACACGGCTCCCGAAGACTTCCAAATACCCTTTCGGCGGGGGATTGAAACAGGGGGGGTAGCCAGCACAGGATAGAGAGCACCGAGAGAGGAGACGGAAGGCTCTATACGACCCAGAGCCTTCCCTCTCCTTAGGTAAGGATTTGCTTCACCTTTTTAAAAATGCGGTTCCCATTCACTTTAAAGAGATATGATATGATAAATATGATATAGTGAATTGGTTGTGTACTATGAATAATTACTAGAGGATTTCAAAATCTTCAGATTCGCACCATCTAAAATTCTTTTATTCCGTATTTGCTGAGACAGCCCGAAACGCCTGTGAGTCATCATCCTACAGATACCCACATATAGTTTTATGATGATGTAAACTTTTTAAGAGCAAATACGGAATAAAAGAATTTTAGATGGTGCGAATCTGAAGATTTTGAAGTGCAATATCTTTTGACTCCAAAGACGATTTCAGCACATCAGATGAAATTGGTGCAGTAGCGATTGTGGATAATAGATAATTACTAGAAGATTAGCAGCAAATAAAATATTCTCATATTTTTATTTTCAGGTATATAATGTTTTTTCTAACATAATATAATAATATGTGCAGATTACACAATTCTTTCAAAGCAGTCTGTGAACTAATGACCTCTCCTCAGAAAACAGCCCTCTCCACGACTTTGAAAGTCGCAGAGCTTAAAGGAGTTGTTAGGCAAAAATTTATAAAATAAGCGCTACTTACCAGGGGCTTCCTCCAGCCCCAAGCTCCCAGCATGTCCCTCGCCGCAGCTCTCCCCGCAGCCGTTCGCCGGAGCTCCGACCCAGTCCCCGGCAATTACGTCAGAGCGACCTGGAGGTAGTAGTTCTGCCCCTGCACAGTCCGCTCCGGCCCACGTGGCGGTGATTGACAGCGCCGATCGCGCAGGCGCAGTACAGAGCGACCTCCAGGTCGCTGTGACGTCATCGCTGGGGACCGGGTCGGAGCTCCGGCGAACGGCTGCGGGGAGAGCTGCGGCGAGGGTCGTGCTGGGAGCTTGGGGCTGGAGGAAGCCCCCGGTAAGTAGTGCTTATTTTATTATTTTTTGCCTGACAACTCCTTTAAGGCCCGGTTCACACTTGCGGTTGTTTGCCAAACGGACCGGATGACCTGACCGGATCCGGACCGGATCCGGATCGGAACCGTACGGTTCTGATCCAGATCCGATCCGGATCCGGTCAGGTTGCATCAGGTGTTCATCAGGATGCGATCCGGATCCGTTTGGCAAAAGTAACGTAAAAAACAAAAAAATGTTGGGGTCTGGGAGGTCAGCAGAAGGGGGACCTGTGGAATCAGGCCCTCTGCTGTTTAGCACTCACCTCCACCTGCGACATGCTGCCAACATCTCCGGATCCGGATCCAGCTGTGCTGCTCCACTCCAAAATGCTTGCCCACGTGTCCCCATCCAATATCGCCGCAACAATCCGCATAGGAAGTGGGGTAGAACATCCGGATTTCTCAGCCAGTGTGTTGTGCGCTCTCCGGTTCCCATTGGTTTGTATTGGCCGGATGGTGCAGTCCGGCTCCGCCCCGGATACGGCTGCCGGAGGAGCCGGATCAAAAAATAGCGCATGTTGGAACGGAGGCCGGAGTCCGGATCCGGCCCGGATCCGGTCCGGCTCCGGTCCGGCAGAACGGACGCATGTGAACGGACGCATAGGCTTTCATTGCTATGCCGTGCGTCCGTTCCGTCCGTTCTGCAAGCGGTGCGGCTCCGGCACGGCGATTCCGGACGGCCACCGCTAATGTGAACCGGGCCTAATGGCTTTTTTGCATAGAGATAACAACTGGAGTTTCTTAACTCTTCCTGTACTGGAAACAATTAGACTGATGTAACTGATCTTAATGTTTTATTTCTTAGCTGTACTACATATACAAATCATAATATCATAATTTTTTTTTCGCTTCAGTGTCTCTTTAAACACCAGAGCAATAGCGCTCCTTCCATTCATTCGCCTGTAGCGTTATTACTATTTATCACAACGAAACAATCTATATCTTGTTTGGTTTTTTTTTGCCACTAATTAGGTTTTCTTTGGGGGTTTCTTTTTGCTAATAATTATTTTACTCTAACTGCGTTTTAACAGGAAAAATAAGAAAAAAGTTGAAAAAATTAATTATTTCTCAGTTTTCGGCCATTATAGTTTTAAATAATAGATGCTACTGTAATCAAAACCCACACATTGTATTTACCCATTTGTCCAGGTTTTTGCAATATTTAACATTTTTCCCTAGTACAATGTATAGCACCAATATTGTATTTGGAAATAAAAGTGCATTTTTTCAGTTTTGCATCTGTCACTATTTACAAGCCAATAGTTAAAAAAATTAACAGTACTATACTGTACCTCCTTGGCATACATATTAAAAAAAAGTTCAGTCCCTAAAGTAACTATGCACTTTTTTTTAATTGTATATTTTTATAAAACACTTTTTTGGGGGGAACTGTTGTGGACTGTGGGAGGTAAGGGGTTAATTTCAAATGTAAAAAAAATGTCTTTTAATTAAAAAAATATGTTTCTAGATGTAATTTTACTATTTGGCCACAAGATGTCCTTGCGCATAACTTCCCTATGCGTAGTATTACTATGCAAACAGGAAGTTATGCCTGGACGTGTAAGTATTGTTTTTTGTGAATGACAGCGCCATCTCATAGACGGCCGCGGTCCTTCACACGGGTCTTAGATCAATGAATGGAACACAGTTTCCAACCATTGATCTCCCGTCTAGCGATCAGTGGCGGTAATGTGCGCTGGAGCTCATTGGGGGCGCATGGTGGGCGAGCGGGAGCGTGCGGCAGCAAGGGAGAAGAATCTACATTCCTGCAGGTAAAGCAGGAACATAGACATTTATGCCAGGGGAGGTTAAGTGATTAAAGTACCCCTGAACTGAGGGGGTGTTTACTTTTTATTTATAACGTTATAGATGTGGTGCTGTGACATATGTGAAAGCACCTTCCTATTTTTCTAGTGTGTACCACGTTCTATTCAGTCGAAATCTTTGACTGGTAAAGAACCTCGAATATGGGCGGGGAGGAAGCGGCAGTTCTCCTCATAAGAATGCACCTTCCTCCCCTGACCACGCCCCTCCTGCTTTAATATTTAAAAACTGCTTTAATATTTAAAAACTTGTTAAAAAATAAGCCACCGCATAACTTATCTACTCTGGGTTCCCATCGCCGCAGTCCTGTCAGCTCTCCCGTTCCACCACTGTGTCCTTTCATATACGCCGACATCTTCACAGCAATGACGCTAGCCAGAAGTACTTCAGCGTACTTCCGGGTTAGCGCCATTCCTGTTAAGATTCTGGCATTTACAAAAGGATACAGCGACGGAACGGAAGAGATGACAGGATGGAAGAGGCGACAATGGGAACTTGGAGTAGGTAAATTATGAGGTGGCTTTTAAAATACAAATCAGGAGTACTTTAAGATTCCTAGGGAAAACTGATGTGGATCAAAGCATAACCAGTGTTCAGTATTTTTATTGAATACAGTTCAATTTCATTTTTATACTTCTTTGTCTCTGTTTGACACTTCCTGGCTTGTACTGTAGGTGAGTAAGAGTACTGGAATAAAGGACATTTTATTTGCAAGAGGTAATTCAATGGAAATAGTTCACAGTAGGGCAGGGGTCAGGAACCTTTTTTGGCTGAGAGCCATAAACGCCACATATTTTAAAATGTAATTCCATGAGAGCCATACAATATGTTTCAAACTGGGACAGTAGGGCTCACGTCCCTGTTGCCATGGTGATGTGTATGCAGTTGATCCACCAGGCAGCGAAAGTGTTAGACACGACTTCAGCTTCTCTTGGATTTCAGCAACATCAGCAATTTCCCCGAGAGCCAGACAGGAGAATTACCGACTAAGGCCCAGTGCACACCGAGCGGAACCGCCGGCCGAAGTCGCCTGAAAATCCGCTTGGCTATTGTATTTGAATGGGCTGGTGCACACCGGCGATTTGAGGTTTTTAGCAAACTGCAAACGTGCCTCCTGCTGCACGTTTGCAGTTTGCTAAAAACCTCAAACCGCCGGTGTGCACCAGCCCATTCAAATACAATAGCCAAGCGGATTAACAGGCGGATGTGGCCGGCGGATCGCATCCAAATCCGCTCGATGTGCACTGCGCCAAATATCTGCAATCCGCTCCAAAATCTGCTATCGTTTTGTGGATCTGCTAGCGGTTTTGGTGTGCACTGGGTCTAACAGCTTGTACAATTAGCTAGCTGACTTGGGGGTTGATACACGTTGTAGGGCAAGATCCCCCCACTTTGATTGGCCCAGTAGGCTGCCTGTCGTTTGACAAGCAGCCTATTGGGCCAAAGTGAGGGGATCTTGTCTTACAAAGTTACTGGGCCTGACAGGGTCCAGAATGGAACTGGAGCAGCCGTTTCTTTTGGGGTAGCGTGAGTAAGTTATTAGTGCATGCTACAGCAGTAGTGTGCCTACTTTGAACATTTTACTTGCACTGCCACACTAAGCTACGCTTCTTGAGTAGTGTACCTTAGTGAATCAAACCCTACTGAGTTGTATGTGAGCCAGATGTAGCCATCAAAAGAGCCATATCTGGCTCCCGAGCCATAGGTTCCCTACCCCTGCAGTAGGGTAAATGAACTGCTCTTGGACCAGATGCTACATGTGAACTTACGGCATATATTCACTGTTTATACCACCCTACATAAAAATGCCAAAATAAAATTTGTAATAATTAAAATAAAACCATGCAGTAATTAAAATAAAACCATGCAGTATAAAAGAATATGAGCATAAAACTCTGTTACTGCTTTTAGCTGTTTATTCTTCCACTAGTGTAATGAGGGGGAAAAAAGAGAAAAATCCTGTTTAAAAGTCGGAGCTGAAGATGGATACACTATACTGGAGTTTTGGAAGCCCTGGAATGCCTCTCTAAATGATTGAATTCAGGTGTTCCAATCATTTCCATGGACACAGGTGTATAACATTAAGCACCCAGGCATACAGACTAAATCTACAAACATTTGTGAAAGAATAGGCGCTAAATGCATTCCAGCCTGGTACTATGATAACATGCCACTGGTGCAATAAGGCTGTTTGTGAAATTTCTATGCTAATAAATATTCCACAGTCAAATATTGGGCTCCCTGCACACTGCAAATCCAATTTGTGATTCTGATTCCGATTTGCAATTCCGATTTTCCCTGAATGCTATCAACAGAAAAATGCAGAAAAAATGCAGCATGCTGTAACGATTAAAAATAGGAATTGCAAGTAAAAAACGATTAAAAATCGGAATCGCATGCATTGTGCAGGGAGCCTGAAGGATATTATAACGAGATGGAAGCAATTGACAGAAACAACAACTCAACCATGAAGTGGTGGGCCACATTAAATCACATAGCATGATCAACAAATACTGAAGCATTCATTGCACAGAACGCAATAATTTTCTGCACAGTCAGTAGCTACAGACCTCCAAACTTAATATGGCCATCACATTACCCCAAGGATGGTGCATAGAGAAAGCGTTATAGAATAGGTTTCTATGGCCAAGCAGCTGAATCTAAGCCTTATATCACCAAGTACAATGCAAAGTGTCGGAAGCAGTGGTGTAAAGCTGGACGCCACTACTGGACTCTAGAGCAGTGGAGACATGTTCACACTTCTCTATCTGGCAATGTAATAGATTAGTCTGCAATGCCAGGAGAACTTTACTTGTCTGAGGGCACTGTGTCAAGAGTAAAGTTTGGTGGAGGGGGTGCAGGGAGTTACCGTATAGAGTGGGGTTGTTTTTCAGGAATTGTGGCTTGGCCAATTAGTTTAAGTGAAAACAACTCTGAATGCCTTAGGTTACCAAGACATTTTGGACAATTTCATGGTCCCAACACAGTCCCATGGACTGTGCACTAATGCACAAAGTACGTTGATGATGAACAAGTGCGGTATGGAGAAACTTGACTGGTCTGCATAGAGCTTTGACCGCAACACTGTAAAACACCTTAAAGTGGAGCGGTTAGCCAGATTATGCCAGGAAAAAAACCCCACATATGTAAGTAGATAATTACTTGCTCTACTTACATAACAGATATATTGTACTGTCCGCACTTTAATTTCAGTGAATTTTATACAGTAAAATAATGAGGATACTGTTCCTGGCAGGGGCCATTTTGGGTCCCATAGTCTGAAGCCAATCCTGATGCAATTTTTTCCCTTACTTCCTCTCCCTTCCCCGCATCCCCCCTTGGCATCCCCTCTCCTCCCCGCAGAATTACAGAGTGTAGCGGAGAGAAATAAAGGCAGCGCACACAAACTCACCTGTTCATGGTTCCAGGCGCTGCTATATTCTATGCACTACCGCCGGCGGTAGTGCAGAGTATAAACGGAAACTCCAGCGCCTAAAACCATGATGAGGTGATTTGGTGTGCGCTGCCTTTATTCCTCCCCGCTGCAATCTGTAATGCTGCGGGAAGGAGGGAAAATGCCATTGGGGTGATGCGTCAGGAGTGGTGGCACACTACAGGAGGCAGGCCGACAGGTGCCGGCCCCCTTCCCTGCGCCCTAGCAGCCTGCAGGAAAGGATATGACCGATGTTGTGTCAGCACAATCTGACATAACACCGGCAAAGTGAGGCGGCCAATCAGAGAGGGACAGTGGCGTGGAAGGGGAAAATGTGAAGGGCAGAGGCGTCAGCCAATCAGGCTGTATTAGCTGTATCCAGGGAAGGGGTATAATTAAAGAAGGGGCGGAGAGTGAAGAAAAAAAAAACTGGCATGCATTGCTACTTCTTTTGTGCGTCAGATGCACGAATTAAGTGACAGGGGGCATAGTGAATGATATTCTCATAAAACAGAAAAGTAAGATTGATTTTGAACTTTTGAAAGCCTTTTTAACATCCTTTTTACTTATTTAACAGATAGAAAAAGATAATTGATTTTGGATTTTATGCTTAAAGAGGAGCTGTCAGCCATACTATCTCAGAAAAAAACACATATATAAGTAGATAAATATTTGCTCTACTTACATAACAGATGTATTGCACGGTCCATGTTATGATTCCTGTGAATTTTATAAAGGAAAAGCAGAGAATCATATTCTAGACAGTTTCCATATTAACTGTGGCTATTTTGAAGCCAATCCTGATGTAAGTTCCTCCCTTACGCTCCATTTGCCTGCCATTCACTATAGAAAGTGCATTGTCTCAGCATGGGAAACATTGGCCAATCAGAGAGGAACAGAGGTGTGGGAAGGGAAAACAGGAGGTAAAGAGGTTTCCGCCAATCAGGCTGCATTAGTTAAGTCTGGGGGGGGGAGTAGAGAAGCAAAAATGAACAACCCAGCATGCCCTGAAACTTCCTTTTTGTGTACCACATTTTGTGTGTACCAAATAAGAGATAGGTAAACTGGGGAATGATCACTTACCAACAAGAAAAGAAATAGTGATTTTAACTTTTGGATTGCCTGGTTAGCATCTCTATTATTTGTTTATCTGATAAAAAATAAAGAATTGATTTTTGATTTTATGCCCGACAGTTACACTTTAACAGTAACAGTTACTCTTTAAAGGTGATGACTGTGAAACAGGTCCTCTCATCCAACATTAGTGATTGACCTCACAAATGCTCTTCTGGAAAAATGGTAAAAAAATAAATAAAAAAATCATATAAACACTCCAAAACCTTGTGGAAAGCCTTCCCAGAAGAATTATTTATTATTATTAATATTATTATTAATAATAATAAACTTCATTTGTAAATTGCTAACATACTATGCAGCACTGTACAATAGATAGGGGAGACATTACAGCAAATGTTACAACAATGACATTACTGCAATAAACGATACACAGAACTGTGATACAATAATAAACAATGGTGGGCAGATTGCAAAATAGGGATAAATATAGAAGACAAGTGATTTGAGTCCATATGGTGGTGGAGAGGAGTACATGGGCAAGAGGACCATGCTAAATAGGCTTACAATTTAAGGGATGGTAAGAGGGACACAGTTGATGCTGTTTTAGCTACACATGGTAGGACAATTCTATATTAAAGCCTTTGGATTAAAATTGGCATGTATGCATTAAAGCGAACCTTAAGTCACCTAAAAAAAATGAGATGAACTCACCTGGGGCTTCCCTCAGCCCCCAGCAGACGATCGGTGCCCTCGCAGCTCCGCTCCGATGTCCCAGGACCCCCCGGCAAAGACTTCCGGTTTCGCCGTCACCGGCCGACAGGCATGGGAACGCGAGTGATTGTTCGCGTTCCCAGCCTGTATATCGCCCCCTATGCTGCTATTGCGGCCTCCTGGCGATATACAGGCTGGGAACGCGAACAATCACTCGCGTTCCCATGCCTGTCGGCCGGTGACGGCGAAACCGGAAGTCGTCGCCGGGGGGTCCTGGGACATCGGAGCGGAGCTGCGAGGGCACCGATCGTCTGCTGGGGGCTGAGGGAAGCCCCAGGTGAGTTCATCTCATTTTTTTTAGGGGACTTAAGGTTCGCTTTAAGGAAGGCATTTAATATCTTTTGTATTAAACAGTAATGTATCTCTATACCACTGCTGTAGTGCCATTGCTCATCAGTCCTCTTGTATACTGGTGGTGGATCCCAGCATGTTTTTTTAAATATAGTCTGCCATATTTAGTACCAGGTTGTTTACATTGGGGACTCCAACTCCAACTTGCTGGCTTTATTCAAGAATAAAGTGTAAGTAAACAGAATGCAGAAACCAAAGAATACCTGTATATTGGTTCATCACTCTAACACCAGCCCAGAATATTCTTATAGTGGCTTTACTGCTCTCCTAGCTTTAAAGGCCTGCTGCACTGCCATCTTTCCAGGTACAGCTAATTGGGTGTCTGAGTGGCCAAAAAAGAGGCAAATGGTGAGGAGATGGACTTCACAAACTGGCCATTCCACTTCTGTAAAACTCCAGAAACTACAGTGATGAGGCTAAACTGCAAAGATATAAGGCATTTTATAATAATGTTCACAAATGTAGGTACCTTTTGGTGATTGCATCATAATATTTACTTATTGTAAGGCCTGACAGGTTATGTCCCCAATCAGTCTCTATGCCCCAATCTATTGCCACGGCTCTGAGCCCAGCCTACGGTCTTCACCTATAGACAAGCCCCTGTGTGAACAGGACATGTTATGTCTCCTGACTACGGTTACCTCCAGGTCTTAACGTGCAAGGCATACAGACTGAAAGAGAGGACAATAACCCACCAGAACCCTGGTGAGGAAAGTACACAGTTCAATAGTTCATAAGTATCACACAGGGCTATTACCTTGATTCAGGAGCATGAGGCCCTCAGCGTTGATTGCCAGTAATGACAGGAACAGGCAGTGAAGGATCCAGGCAATATAAGAGAGAGTTCATGCAAGGTCCGCATGCAAGGTTATTCAAGCAACAGGCAAGGATTAGTTCAAGTATACTAGAGTGTCCAGTAACAAGCAATGGCCGGTCCAGGGTGGCAGGCAAGAGTGTCCAGTAAACTGGCAGAGGTCAGTCCAGACAGCAGGCAAGGGTATCCAGTTAACAGTCAGAGGTCGGTCCAGGTGGCAGGCAAGTGTATACAGTAACAGGCAGAGGAGGCAGCAGGCAAGAGTATCCAGGAATCAAAGCAAGGGTTAATAACAGCAGACAAGCATAGTCAAATACAAGCCAAGGGTCAAGATCCAATAATACAAGAAAGTGAGTGCGCACCCAGCAACTAACCACAGCTATGCTTACATTGGGCGATGACTGGGAGCACTCTGCAGGTTTAAATATAACTTTCATCCAATCAGTGGCCGGCCACAATCCGCACAACCAATCACACAGCGGTACGCCTACCTAGGTGTCAGCTGTAACGTCAGCTGACACCGTGCTGTCAGCTGACCGGAGTCAGCTGACCGTTGTTTACATCTGTGGCGGGCGTACTGGGAGCTGGGGAAGCTGAGGAAATCCACCTACTGGCAAAGCAGCGGAAACCCTATGTTATCACTCCCAATATAAACCCGCAGCAAGTCTGCGAGCAGCAACACCTGATTACTGCTGCTTGGCCAGCAAGTGGATTTATGCCCAGTGCACACCAAAAACCTCTAGCAGATCTGCAAAACGCTAGAGGTTTTTGAAGCAGATTTTCAGAGCGATTCTAGGCATGTTTAGAGACGTTTTCTAAACATGCCTAGCGGTTTTTGGAGTGTTTATGTGTAGCAGATATCAGATATTGTTACAGTAAGGCTGCTTTCACAGTGAGACGTTACAGGCGCACGTTAGTGCAGCCTGTAACGCTCCCCAACGCACAGCAATGTAACTGCAATGGGCTGTTCACAGTGCCCACGTTGCAATACATTGTAACACTGCATGTCAAACTAAAGTGCAGCATGCTTTGGCGTTAGAGCGGCTTTGCCGCGTTAGCCTGCTTGCACGGGCGCAGTGATTAGCCACATGGCTAATTAATATTCACTGCACTGTGCTGACGTCACTGGCGGGACCACGTGATGCGGAGTGTTCTGCTCACGTGGTCTCCACCAGCGCATGCGTACTATAGTACGCATCACGGACACATCAAAGAGCCGCTTAACGCGGCTCTTTGCTAACGTCCTCTGCCACCACCACCATGCGTTGCGTTAGGTGCACGTTATGCGACCTTAACATAGCACCTAACGCAACGTCTTAGTGTGAAAGAAGCCTATAGCTGTTAGTGAACAGCTACTGTAACAAAAACGCCTGGAAAACCGCTCTGATCTAGCATTGTTCAGAGCGGTTTTCCACTTTCCTATACTTAAACATTGAGGCAGAAACGCCTCAGAAATCTAAAAAATGCTGCAGCCCCCCGAGTTTGCGTTTGTGGAAAAAACGAGCCGCTCTGGTGTGCACCATCCCATTCACTTTCATTAGCCAAGCGGTTTTCCCCCTGCAAGCGTTTTAAAAAACACTTCAGAACTGCTCTGGTGTGCACAAGCCCTTACTCAGCTCTCCCAGCTCCCAGTCCGACACTGCTGTAGGATGTGCTATTTATTGGGGTAACTAAAAGCAAAAAAGTCTCCGACCTGCACAGTTCCAAAATAAAATACTGAATTTATTGAAAAAAAGTTAAAACATGAGTTGCCAATAGCACTTATGTTTGAACTTTTTTCAATAAATTCAGTATTTTATTTTGGAACTGTGCGGGTCAGAGACTTTTTGGTACTGTGACCCTGTTGGTACACGGAGGACCCAGCATGTTCCTTTTGCCTGGTTCACGAGTGGTGACCCACCACCGGATTGACCATTTATTGGGGTAGGTGAATTTTAAGGAAGGACATTTAGATTATTAAATAAGGAAAGATTTATTGGCAGAATAATATGTGCTTGGGGAAAATAGGCGAGAGGAAACATATTAATGCAATTGGTGATAAGTGAAGCATAAACGCTGAGCATCAATAATAAAAGAAACAGGGCTGGCTTTTCCATAGGGGCAACCTGAGTGCTGCTGGTCCCTCAGGACTCCCCCTAACTATATAGTGGTCCCCGGAACAGGTCAGTGCGCTCCTCCATCACTTTGTGCACTTCTATTTTCATCCCTGCTGGATGGACATCCTCAGTGACCCGGCCAGCGGTGCAATAATACATAATAGCATGCGCCAGGTCACAGAAGAAAGGAGCCCCTGCAAGGATGAAAATGGGACTGCACAGAGTAATGGAGGAGCGCGCTGGCCCGGACAGGTGAGTCACTATGCTACTGGAAACTCTGCCACTATGTAGTTGGAGGTAGACCTGGAAAAGCTTGTCAGCCAACTTGGAGGGCCATGGCCCATGGGGAGTAGGATTTGCTAGAAATAAAGAGGATAAATGAAGTGGATTTAAAGGGAACCTCTGGTCCCCTGGATTTAAACAACCCTCCGGTCCACTGCAAAGACTCGGTTTTGTTTTCGGCAACTCCAAGTGGATGGCCACTACACCTGCGAAAATCTCATACTGCACAAGCGCAGGCGGCTCCCAGCAACAGTAGTGTGATCGAGGACGTGCTAAGCCAGGGCTGCGCAGGTGCAGTGGCCATTGAGTCGCTGAAAACGAAGCTGAATCGCTGCAGGGGACCGGAGGATCGTTCCGTGACCGAGCTGGGACAGGACGGCTGCAGAGGGCTGGTAGAAGCCCCGGGTAAGTTAAACTTTTTTTAAAAAATTTCAGTTCCCTTTAAGTATTTACAACCGATATAACGATTGAAACACTAAACCACAATGGGCTCTATTCACAATCACACATGCGCTAAGGGATTTTTTTACTGCGATATTATCGGCAGTGATAACTTCCGCATTTTTTTCCACATTCACTAAAAATCTTCCTGCATGGGGGAACAATGCGTAAAAACATTTGGGGAAACATGAGTAATGAGGTAGCAAACATGCGGAAACCATGTGGAAAAAAGTGGCATTAAAAAATTGCCAAAAATAAACAAGTTGAAGTCCAGTCAACACAGCGCTCAAGGCTCCAGACTCCATTTAAGTCAATGGGAAGCAAAATATATCACCTAGATGGGATGGGGTAGGAGGCGCCCGGAGTACTCGTGACACGGTATGGAACTTGTATTCAATAAAGTAGGCGGTTATGTAACTTAAGGTATAGTAATACAGGATAAAAATACATATGGTCCTACCTGAATGAGTAGACCATCGATAAAGTAAAAAACGTAAACTTTATTGGCACTAGTGACAACGCGTTTTGCGGTAACCCGCTTCCTCAGGTCGTATACCGTGCCTGATATGAGTACCTGAAGTCTATGGTGCCCGGGCGCCATAGACTTCAGGTACTCATATCACGCACGGTATACGATCTGAGGAAGCGGGTTACCGTGAAACGCGTTTTCATTAGTGCCAATAAAGTTTACTTTTTTACTTTATCGATGGTATACTCATTCAGGTAGGACCATATGTATTTTTATCCTGTGTTACTATACCTTAAGTTACATAACCGCCTACTTTATTGAATACAAGTTCCATACCGTGTCACGAGTACTCCGGGCGCCTCCTACCCCATCCTATCTACGTTTTACCCCTATCCCAGTGGTTACCACCCCGGAAAGTGGACCTGTTTTAAGTAGTAGCGACCACACATAACTGGACACAAGGCCGAGTGGGGACGGTACTTCCCTACATGCAAAGCTGAGTGGTTGCCTTCTGCAACCCACCATTGTGAGTATATCTGACACCTATACAGTTGTCATCAACCACTGCCTTACAATAATGCACCAGATTGGGCTCCCGGTCTCCTCCCGTCCTTTTTTCTATCCTCTCTACCACAAATATATCACCTGGTACTTGTAGGTGATATAAAATCGGTAGTTAAGTCACAAATGCGCCCTTTTTGTTTGTGAATTTCGTTTTTTTGCGGAAATTATCGACTTTTGCCGACAATTTTCCACATTATTTGCGCACTTTTACCTCACTTTTTTACACATGCGGTAAAACCATGCATAAAATTTTGTGAATGTAAAGATGGTCTTATTTCAGTCAGTAATTTGCCGCTATTGCATTTCCGCATGCGGAAAATGATTGTGAATCGAGCCCCATGTATCTCCTTTTCAATGGGCTCTATTCACAATCATGCGGTAAGAAATTTTTTACCGCTATATTACCGGCAGTGATAATTTCAAATTTTTTTTTACATTCAGCATTTGCAGCATGGGCCTCATGGTGGCGTAGCCGTTAGCGCTCTCGTCTTGCAACGCTGGGTCCCTGGTTCATATCCCAGCCAGGTCAACATCTGCAAGGAGTTTGTATGTTCTCCCCGTGTCTGTGTGGGTTTCCTCCGGGCACTCATGTTTCCTCCCACATCCCAAAAACACACAGATAAGTTAATTGGCTTCCCCCTAAATTGGCCCTAGACTGATACATGCACCACACGATATAGAAGTATGACTATGGTAGGGACTAGATTGTGAGCCCCTCTGAGAGACAGTGACAAGACAATATACTTTGTACAGTGCTGCGTAATATGTAAACATGCAGAAACCATGCGTAAAAAAAGTAGCATAAAAACTTTACAAAAAAAAAAATTAAAGTCCAGCAAACACAGCGCTCAAGGTTGAAGACTCCATTTAAGTCAATGGGAAGCGAAATATATCACCAAGTACTTGTAGGGCGTACGTATGAATTGGCTGCCGGGAGACTTGGGCGCAGGACATAGCCAGTATATGGCTTATCCTGCTGCTGCACAAGTTCCTAGCGGCATAAATACTATTCCCCCTCCACGTCCACGTGGATAGTGGGGAATTAAATAATTCGCCTTCCAGCTATTGCTGGAGGCCGAATTCTAGTGTTTTAAGAGCAACTTCAGCTCCGTCTTCTGACGGCGGTGAAGTTACTCACAGCCGTAATTCCTATTACAGTCTATGGTGGTGCTGGCTGCGCCCAAATCTCCTACGCTGATATTACAGAGCTCGCTTGTAGGTGACATAAAATGGGTAGTTAACTCAGAAATAATGCGCCCCTTTTTCTTTGTGAATTTTTATTTTATTTTTTTTTTGCAGTAATTACCGACTTTTGCTCACTTTTACTGCCATGCGTAAAATTTTGTGAATGTCAAGATGGTCTTATTTCAGTCGGGAATTTACTGCAAGTGCAAATGATTGTGAATAGAGCCCAATGTCCAGTGTGTGTATAAGCTGTGTGCTATAGTTGGTCAGTATTCAGGAATCAGTCTGAGGCCTGGTGCACACCAAGCGTTTTTGGTAGCTTGGCTAATTTATCTCAATGGGCTGGTGCACACCAGCGGTTTGAGGTTTTTAGCAAACCGCAAATGTGGCTCCTGCAGTATTATTGCGGTTTGCAGATGCATTTCTGCCTCAATGTAAACTATAGGAAAAGCTCAAATCCTCAAAAACGCTAGATCAGAGCAGTTTTCCAGGCGTTAGAAAAGTTGTTCAGTAACAGCTTTACTGTAACAATTTATGAAATCTGCTACACAAAAAGCTCCCAAAAACGCTAGGCATGTTTACCTCTCAAAGGCCTGGTGCACACCAAAACCCGCTAGCAGATCCGCAAAATGCTAGCAGATTTTGAAACGCTTTTTCTTATTTTTCTGTAGCGTTTCACCTAGCATTTTGCGGTTTTGTGTAGCGTTTTTGGTGTAGTAGATTTCATATATTGTTACAGTAAAGCTGTTACTGAACAGCTTCTGTAACAAAAACACCTGCAAACCTGCTCTGAACTGCCGTTTTTCAGAGCGGTTTGCGTTTCTCCTATCCTTTACATTGAAGGCAGAAACGCCTCCGAATTCCAAAACATGCCTCACCCTGGGAGTATGCGTTTCAGCAAAACGCCTCCCGCTCTGGTGTGAACCACCCTATTGAGATACATTGACCAAGCGCTCAAAACGCCGCTCGGTGTGCCCCAGCCCAAAACCTGCCTAGAATCACTCTGAAAATCTGCTTCAAAAACCTCTAGCATTTTGCAGATCTGCTAGAGGTTTTTGGTGTGCACTGGGCCTGACAAAGGCTTCATTGCCGAAAGCTCACTGCTTTTCTTCTAAGTTAGCCAATAAATGGTATTATCCTGATTCAAAACGTCTTGCTTTTATATCTGATACAAACCTTGCAATAAATCTGCAGTGTCTCCTTCCTGCTTTCATGGAAGCAAACATATTGTTTATTCTGAGTTTACTAATTAACTCTCTGCCTTGGCAGGCAGCTGACACAGCTGAGGGATCAAATTATAATTTGTGCTTAGTCACAGATGAGAGAATGAGAGTCTAAACTCCCTAAATACATACAGGGTGCATTTCTATAGGCTTTCCTTCTGTCCTGTGCAAGAGTTCAGGTCCACTTTAAAGAGCTCTATTCATAAACCTTTACCGCAAGTTTTCCGCTCAAAACAGCTGACTTTCCTGTCCATTTAGCAAAGTGGGCATTCATAAAAGCTGTTCCTGCATGAAAATCTACAATCCCCCAGCAGAGTGAGAAATTTCCGCCTTCTGCTGTGTTTTTCTAGATTCATCTAGAAAAAGTAACAAAATGTCCATTCATAAAGATTAGAGAAAGCGGTAAGTGGACGGGAAATACCACTTCCTCGGATCTATCAAACTTAATAAAAGTTTGATAAATTAAAGTTAATTATATAGGTGAGACGGATAGAATAAGTAATGAGGTAGATATCCTGCAAAAAATGTTTCCTGTCCTCCTCGGATGTAGCGAGAAGCCTGCGGATTACATACAAGTGAATGGGACAGACCTCCCAGAGAGAGCAGTGCACGGAGGGACTCTGCCTGCTTAAAGTGAACCTCCACACTAAAAAACGACGCAGCAGCACTGAAAAGGCCTGGTGTTTCTTTAAAGGACTTATGAGGCCAAAATCTGCCCCCAAAAACGTAAAAAAAAGTTAACTACCTGCATGACTTTGTAAGGCACGGAGGACGCCGTCCGCGCCCTCCGTGCCGTTCCGCCTGGTCCCCTCTGCTCAATAGCCCCCCGAAAGGCTGCAACCCCATGGTCCGGGTCGGTATCTGCAGCCTGCATAAAGATGGCCGCCGGAGCTGGCCACGGCTGCGCAGTCCGCATAGCCGCTACTGCGGCTGCGCAGCTCTAGGACCAACCCTCCGATCCACGCTGCCTGTTACGTGGATTGGGGGGTTGGCCCTAGAGCTGCGCAGCCGCTCTTTGTGCAGGGTGCAGATACCGACCCGGACCGTCGGGCCGCAGCCTTTCGGGGGGCTATTGAGCAGAGGGGACCAGGCGGAACGGCACGGAGGGCGTGGACGGCGTCCTCCGTGCCTTACAAAGTCATGCAGGTAGTTAACTTTTTTTTTTACGTTTTGGGGGCCGATTTTGGCCTCGTAAGTCCTTTAACAGTTTCACAGCATCAGAACTTTGTTTCTCTTATACAAGCCTCATTTTTAGCTGCTCAGAAGAAAACTGCCCGGGCATTTTTCCCCGATGCTGTGCAAAGCATGATGGGATTTCTGATATTGTTCTCGTTCTGCTGTTTTGGTGCAATTTTTTTGGGGGGACATTTTGAATTTGACATTTGAAGCCTAGCTCATGCAGCTGGGAGGGGTTATCAGGACACAGGACAGTTGGAACTGTGTCTCCTGCTCCCTGTAACCTCCTTTCAACCAAAAAGATGGCTGCCCCCATGACAAAGATGGCAGCCTCCATGAATCACAAACATTTGCCTGTTCTTTTAAAACAGGGTGAGTAAGAGATTATATTACCTAACTATTCTAAATAACATAACTAATGTAACTTAATGACAGTATGTTTGTTTAGGCTGAAGTTCCCCTTTAAGTGTGTCCGCATGCATTCCGACAGCTTACCACCAGCCTTTAGCGGGAGATCTCTGCTCTGCTATCGCAGCTGCCAACATTTTTATGAATGCCCACCCAGAGGTCTAAAATACTGATGCGGTATTTTCCCTCCACGAGTATTTTCGCCACAAATTTTTTATGAATAGAACCCAAAGTCTGCCAAACTCACAAATAGGGAAGATTGATGAGATGCAAATATTTCCAAGTTCATGCAGATTTATGTAAATATTTATGCAAATATATGCAGCTTAAAAATTGAACAATCAAGTCCCACCCAGGTTGAAATTAATTGGTCAATTTTCAAGCTGCATATATTTGCATAAACATTTACATTAATCTGCATGAGGCTGGGAACACACTTAGGGTATCATTCATAAAGCATTTCCGCATGCGGAAATGCTTAACACCGGTGACTTTCCCGACCACTCAGCATAAGCCCCATTCATAAAGGCTCTTTCCGCATGAAAAGGTGACAGAGCGATACATTTCCGCCTTGTGCGGAGTTTTTCTAGATTAATCTAGAAAAAGTAACAAACACATCCATTCATAAAGATTAGAGCAAGCGGTATCCGGAAGGAAAATACCGCTTGCTCGACAGTAGCGATAGGCGGGCGGCATACATATAAATGAATGGGAGGGACCTCCCAAGCAGCATCAGACAGAGCAGCGCAGGGAGGGAATCGGGCAGCTTTTAAGTTTCCGCATGTCTTCCGCCACGCTGCCGCCAGCTTCCTCCAGAAAACCTCCGCACTTCTTCCGCAACAGGCAGACTTCTTTATGAATGGCCACCCAGAAGTCTTAATTACCGGTTGCGGAGAAGAACGGTGTTTTCCCGCACTACCGACAGCCTGTTTATGAATGATACCCTTAGCAGAAATTCTAGCGGTGCAGAAAACACAGCGTTTATGCCTGCAATGTTAGTCAATGGGCCGCATCAAAAAACGCATATAAAAACGCATATGCAAACTCGACGTTTCCTGCACTGCTAAGTGTGCACCCAGCCTCAACCCAGAAATATTTGCATCTCATTGATCGTCTTTGCTCACAAACATAACATTAGTTCCAAGTGGCAGACAGGCAAATTACCAGCACAAGCTCAGGTGTGTGTGAGGAGAGCGTGGCTGTCGTCAACAATAGGCCACACCCACCATAGCCAATTTTAAGGCCAGGAAGATAATAATCTGCAGCCATGTGGCTTTAGGAGAGGGAAGAGCTGGGAGTTTGTGGTTGGTGAAAGTAGCAGGTTAGTAATGTTTCTTGTAGTCAATGCAGCTAGCTGTACATGAGGTATAATTATACAATAAATGTTACAGTAATTTGTTGCACATTTCTGAGTTTTATATTATTCAACAGGATTTAATAACATTCTCATTATGATGTAAATAATGCATGCTAGTCAAGTGTGACAATTGACTCAACAGTGATGTAGTGGAGGATAGTACTCTTTCTTTGCAGTGCTAGTTCTCTAAAGGGACTCCGAGGAGTGCCTGAATTTAAAAGAATACACTTACCTGGGGTTTCTTCCAGCTCACCGTAGGCGGCGAGGTCCCGCGGAGTCCTCCTGGCTCCTCTCCTTCAGCCTCCGCTGGCCCCTCCGTTACCTGTAACACCCAGGCCTGGTGTCGGCTGGCTCTTCCTGGTTAATGACGCAATGTGTCATCACGCCGGCCGCATGGCGGCTGGCGTGACAGGTCTGTGCACGTGCGGAAAACCCGTGCATGCGCAGACCTGTCACACCGGCCGCTGTGATGACTCATTGCGTCATTACCAGGAAGAGCCGGCCGAAACCAGGCCCGGGTGATGCCAGTAACGGGGGGCTGGCGGAGGCTGAAGGAGAGGAGCCAGGAAGATGTCGCGGGACTTCGCCACCTACGGTGAGCTGGAAGAAGCCCCAGGTAAGTGTATTCTTTTAACTTTGGGCACTCCTCGGAGTCCCTTTAAATCTGGGACAGAATACTACATACACGGTTAAAAAAATAAATGTATAAATAAAGGTTGGTTAAAATACTGCATTTGGGTTAGACTATTTTTCTGAATGCACTGTTTTTGGTTTTCTTTTCACACATGCAGTATGAGCTCAGTAAATTTTAAAACCTGCATGACTGACTATTCACTAAGCTATTTGCCCCATGTATTTTGATTATTGCAGTGCATTCATGATTGTTTTCATTACTGGCATTTGAAGTCCAAGGTATATATAACTAACTATAACATTAAATTTTGTATTTTAACAATTTTAAATTGCTACATAATAAAAAAAAAATTAAGGGAATTTTTTTCCCCCCTCAGCACCGCCACCCCCCCCCCCCCCCTTCCTTTCTTTCTGCTTTGTTTTTTTCCCTTCTGTAACATTACTGAATGGTTGTTTCTCTTCTGACAGTGTCAGGCCAGAGGTTATGTACCGAACATCTCACTTTGGCTATCATTCATAAAGGAGCTGACGGTAAGGGGAATCAATGCGGGAAAATACCGCTGTCAGTATTTTAGACTTCTGGGTGGGCATTCATAAAAATGTATCCATGTGCGGTAGCAGTGCGGAGATTCCCCGAACTAGGCTGGCGGTAGGCAGGCAGAGACACGGAAGCTGCCGAGTTGATACATTTCTCCGTGTTCCGCTCTGCTGCAGCTGCCTGGGAGGTCTGTGTGTCTCCATTAACTTACATTGGTATCGCCACATCAGAGGGAGCGGTACTTCCCGACCTCACACCGCTTGCGGTGATCTTTATGAATTAACATTTTGCTACATTTGTTCCGATAATTTATCACTCTGCTCGGTAGTGTCTTTTTTTTCATGCGGAAAGAGCCTTTATGAATGCTGACTTTGCCGAGTGTTCGGTAAAGTCAGCTGTTTTAAGCATTTCCGCATGCGGAAATGCTTTATGAATGATAGCCATTGTGTGTTATTCTTTGTGAATTGATATAAGTGGCACTTATGTTAAGTTAGTTATTTACCTCACTAGTCGGTAATTATTTATTTGCTTTCCATATGGCATAAGATTTGGTGAATTGACCTTTCACAAAATATTCAGTAGAATCAGTTTTCTACTTTAACGCCGGCAGTAATGCGAACTGCTTGTGATGCATCATAGCTAATGTAGTCTTGCAGAGACAAGATTGAGAAACACTGCTGACCCTTCATAAATCCGTGTATAAACACTGGGGGCTCTTTTCCACTAGCAAAAGAAAATTGCAAGCATTGTGCTTTTTTTTTTTTTTTTAATTTTTTTTTTATTAGTTTTCTTATGCGAAAGCGATTTTGCATAGAACATAAAAGCACAATCACTTCAAAAATAGCTCCAAAAAGTAATTGCAATTTACAGAAAATCGAATCGCTACAGAAGGAAAATACTTTTCATGATTCCTATGTTATAGTAGCAACCCTAGCGATTAAAAATCGCTAGCAATTGTGATTTTGCAAATTGCACTCAGTGGAAAAGGGCCCTAGGAAAGAGGGTTCAAATCTATAACCTTGTCCTGAATGATTCAGAACAGAGCTAAAATCTTCAATAAAACGCATCAGCGGCTCGATAAGGAACATTGCAGTGATCTTTATGAATTAACATTTTGCTACATTTGTTCCGATACTCACCGCACAAGGCGGTGATTTATCACTCTGCTCGGTAGTGTCATTTTTTTCATGCGGAAAGAGCCTTTATGAATGCTGACTTTACCGAGTGTTCGTGTAGATGTGTACGCGTGTAGATGCGGCTTAACCACTTGCCGACCGCCCACAGCCCATGGGCGGCGGCAAAGTGGATGCCTTAAGGACCGCAATACGCCTTAGGGCGTTGCGTCCTTTTCCTATGCCGGGGGAGCGATCGCGTCATTGATGACGCGCGCTTCCCCCGGCAACTGGCTACGCCCACCCTCCGTAACATCCCGCCGGCCATACGGAAGCGCCGGCGGCCCTCCGTAACATCCCGCCGGCCATACGGAAGCGCCGGCGGGATGTTAACCCCGCGATCGCCGCTACAAAGTGTATAATACACTTTGTAATGTATACAAAGTGTATTATACAGGCTGCCTCCTGCCCTGGTGGTCCCAGTGTCGGAGGGACCACCAGGGCAGGCTGCAGCCACCCTAGTCTGCACCCAAACACACTGATCTGCCCCCCCGCCCACTGATCGCCCACAGCACCCCACAGCACCCCTCAGACCCCCCCCCCCTGCCCACCCCCCAGACCTCTGTTTGCACCCAATCTCCCCCCTAATAACCCATCAATCACTCCCTGTCACTATCTATCAACGCTATTTTTTTTTCCATCTCCCCCCCCCCCCCCCCCTGTGTACTGTATGCATCTATCCCCCCTGATAACCTATCAATCACCCCCTGTCACTGCCACCCAACAATCAGCCCCTAACCTGCCCCTTGCGGGCAATCTGATCACCCACCCACACCAATAGATCGCCCGCAGATCCGACATCAGATCACCTCCCAAATCCATTGTTTACATCTATTCTCTCCTCTAAACACCCACTAATTACCCATCAATCACCCATCAATCACCCCCTATCACCACCTGTCACTTTTACCTATCAGATCAGACCCTAATCTGCCCCTTGCGGGCACCCAATCACCCGCCCACACGCTCAGATTGCCCTCAGACCCCCCCTCCCCCCCTTATCAATTCGCCAGTGCATTAATTACATCTGGTCTTCCCTGTAATAATCCACTGATCACCTGTCAATCACCTGTCAATCACCTGTCAATCACCTATCACCCATCAATCACCCCCTGTCAACCCCTGTCACTGCCACCCATCAATCAGCCCCTACCCTGCCCCTTGCGGGCAATTTGATCACCCACCCACACCAATAGATCGCCCGCAGATCCGACATCAGATCACCTCCCAAATCCATTGTTTACATCTATTCTCTCCTCTAAACACCCAATAATTACCCATCAATCACCCCCTATCACCACCTGTCACTTTTACCTATCAGATCAGACCCTAATCTGCCCCTTGCGGGCACCCAATCACCCGCTAACACGCTCAGATTGCCCTCTGACCCCCCCCTTATCAATTTGCCAGTGCATTAATTACATCTGTTCTTCCCTGTAATAACCCACTGATCACCTGTCAATCACCTGCCAATCACCTATCACCCATCAATCACCCCCTGTCACTGCCACCCATCAATCAGCCCCTAACTTGCCCCTTGCGGGCAATCTGATCACCCACCCACACCATCTGATCGCCTGCAGACCCGCAGTCAGATCACCTCCCAAGTGCATTGCATCTGTTCTCTCCTCTAAACACCCACTAATTACCCATCAATCACCCCCTGTCACTGCTACCCATCAGATTAGACCCCCCATCTGCCCCTAGGGCACCCAATCACCCGCCCACACCCTCAGACCCCAGCCCTGATCACCTCGCCATTGCATTACTTGCATCTATTCCCCCCACTAATCACACCTTGAGACACCCATCAATCACCTCCTGTCACTACCTGTCACCCCCTAGCACACCTACCCATCAGATCAGGCCCTAATTTGCCCCGTGTGGGCTCCTGATCACTCGGCCAAACCCTCAGATCCCCCTCAGACCCCCTTCTGATCACCTCCCCAGTGCATTGAGTGCATCTATTTTCCCCTCTAATCACCCCCTGAGACACCCATCAATCACCTCCTGTCACCCCCCTAGCACTCCTATCCATCAGATCAGGCCCAATACAACCTGTCATCTAAAAGGCCACCCTGCTTATGACCGGTTCCACAAAATTCGGCCCCTCATAGACCACCTGTCATCAAAATTTGCAGATGCTTATACCCCTGAACAGTCATTTTGAGACATTTGGTTTCCAGACTACTCACGGTTTTGGGCCCGTAAAATGCCAGGGCGGTATAGGAACCCCACAAGTGACCCCATTTTAGAAAAAAGACACCCCAAGGTATTCTGTTAGGTGTATGACGAGTTCATAGAAGATTTTATTTTTTGTCAAAAGTTAGCGGAAATTGATTTTTATTGGGTTTTTTTCACAAAGTGTCATTTTTCACTAACTTGTGACTAAAAATAAAATCTTCGATGACCTCGCCATACACCTAATGGAATACCTTGGGGTGTCTTCTTTCTAAAATGGGGTCACTTGTGGGGTTCCTATACTGCCCTGGCATTTTAGGGGCCCTAAACCGTGAGGAGTAGTCTAGAAAACAAATGCCTCAAAATGACCTTTGAATAGGACGTTGGGCCCCTTAGCGCACCTAGGCTGCAAAAAAAGTGTCACACATGTGGTATCGCCGTACTCAGGAGAAGTAGTATAATGTGTTTTGGGGTGTATTTTTACACATACCCATGCTGGGTGGGAGAAATCTCTCTGTAAATGGACAATTGTGTGTAAAAAAAATCAAACAATTGTCATGTACAGAGATATTTCTACCACCCAGCATGGGTATGTGTAAAAATACACCACAAAACACATTATACTACTTCTCCTGAGTACGGCGGTACCACATGTGTGGCACTTTTTTACACCCTAAGTGCGCTAAGGGGCCCAAAGTCCAATGAGTACCTTTAGGATTTCACAGGTCATTTTGCGACATTTAGTTTCAAGACTACTCCTCGCGGTTTAGGGCCCCTAAAATGCCAGGGCAGTATAGGAACCCCACAAATGACCCCATTTTAGAAAGAATACCTTGGAGTGTCTTCTTTCTAAAATGGGGTCATTTGTGGGGTTCCTATACTGCCCTGGCATTTTAGGGGCCCTAAACCGTGAGGAGTAGTCTTGAAACGAAATTTCTCAAAATGACCTGTGAAATCCTAAAGGTACTCATTGGACTTTGGGCCCTTTAGCGCAGTTAGGGTGCAAAAAAGTGCCACACATGTGGTATCGCCGTACTCAGGAGAAGTAGTATAATGTGTTTTGTGGTGTATTTTTACACATACCCATGCTGAGTGGGAGAAAGATCTCTGTAAATGGACAATTGTGTGTAAAAAAAATTAACAAATTGTCATTTACAGAGATATTTCTCCCACCCAGCATGGGTATGTGTAAAAATACACCCCAAAACACATTATACTACTTCTCCTGAGTACGGCAATACCACATGTGTGGCACTTTTTTGCAGCCTAACTGCGCTAAGGGGTCCAAAGTCCAATGAGCACCTTTAGGCTTTACAGGGGTGCTTACAATTTAGCACCCCCCAAAATGTCAGGACAGTAAACACACCCCACAAATGACCCCATTTTGGAAAGTAGACCCTTCAAGGTATTCAGAGAGGGGCATGGTGAGTCCGTGGCAGATTTCATTTTTTTTTTGTCGCAAGTTAGAAGAAATGGAAACTTTTTTTTTTTTTTTTTTTTTTTTCCTCACAAAGTGTCATTTTCCGCTTACTTGTGACAAAAAATAATATCTTCTATGAACTCACTATGCTTCTCAGTGAATACTTTGGGATGTCTTCTTTCCAAAATGGGGTCATTTGGGGGGTATTTATACTATCCTGGAATTCTAGCCCCTCATGAAACATGACAGGGGGTCAGAAAAGTCAGAGATGCTTGAAAATGGGAAAATTCACTTTTTGCACCATAGTTTGTAAACGCTATAACTTTTACCCAAACCAATAAATATACACTGAATGGGTTTTTTTTTTAATCAAAAACATGTTTGTCCACATTTTTCGCGCTGCATGTATACAGAAATTTTACTTTATTTGAAAAATGTCAGCACAGAAAGTTAAAAAAATCATTTTTTTGCCAAAATTCATGTCTTTTTTGATGAATATAATAAAAAGTAAAAATCGCAGGAGCAATCAAATAGCACCAAAAGAAAGCTTTATTAGTGACAAGAAAAGGAGCCAAAATTCATTTAGGTGGTAGGTTGTATGAGCGAGCAATAAACCGTGAAAGCTGCAGTGGTCTGAATGGAAAAAAAGTGGCCGGTCCTTAAGGGGTAGAAAGCCCTAGGTCCTCAAGTGGTTAAGGCCTGTGTTAACCCTTTGAATGCTGTTCTAGTAAAAAAAAAATGCTGGTTGTATATAATATGCTGTAAATAATCTATTAGAGCAAAGTAAAAATGCTGGGTTATATTCCGCTTTACATTTTAGCAGGGTTTTTTTGGGGTTTTTTGTTTTTTTTCTTCTCTCCATCATTTTGTAGTAGATCCATAAGTGAAATGGATGGAATAAGTTTACACTTTTGTGCAGACTTATAAACTGAAACCGAGGGAGGGGGGCATTGCTGTCTATAAATAGGCATTTCTTAAAGGACCACTATTGTGAAAATCCTAATTAAAAATACGTGTACACACAAGATTTATTTATTTTGTCCAGAGTAAAATGCAACATAGATTACTTGTCGTGTATGTTGCTGTGAAATCTGACAGAACAGACAAGGCTGGACTAGCCCATCTCCTCATGGAGGGGTTTTTCAGGGTTATCTTTAGTTTCAAAATCCTTTAGTGAATGGCACTAGAGTGAGACTGGCCAGCATCTTTGTGTAAAATCCTTTTCGGGGAGTTTATTTATAAAGAACTAGTCTATCACCACCACCACAGTGCACACCCACACCGATATGCGCATAACGCCTGCTCCCCTAGCTCCGTCCTCCTTCTCCGCGTCATCCTCCCAGCTCTGCATTGTCCCTGTTGCCCTAGCAACCAAAGGTTTTCACACGGACAAATGACAACGCAGGGACAGTTAGGAATTATTATATAGGATAAAGGCCATGCTGAGAATCTCCCATGGAGATAGACAAGCCCAAAACCTGTCAGTTGTCAGCTTTCTACTACCTACTTCTAGGAGAAAATAAATGTATAGCTCCTTTTACTCTGGAAGAAAGTTATTTGCATGTCTATATGCATTTTAAATTGTGATGGTGGTCCTTTGAAGCAGTTTACAGTGGTTGTTGCTTTCCCTATGATGGCAGCAACGGATCAGATAAGCTGGTTATTGGTTACTGCTGGTTATTGAATATTGTCGGTTACAGTGAAGCATAGTCAATGAAAAATATGCCTCACATATACTTGTAATGCACACATTTGGTATTATAAAGTGGGCCACAAACCATTGTACTTCATCGCACCCACTGCACTGAATGTTTTGTAGGTGGAGGTAAGCATGTTACAAAGCGGACATTACACCGCAAGGCACCACTGTGAATGGGGCCTTTATCTCCTCCTGCTTTATAACTTCCAATGTATTCACATTTTTTTTTCATTGCAGATAAATGCTTGAAGGAACTGGTTGCCAGGATGTTGGATTGTGGCTATTTTGAAAGTGTTCATGATCCACCCATAGAGAAAAAGCTGGAAATCCTGGCAGAGGAACCACCAAAGAAGCCACCAATGCCTGAGCTTGACAAAGTGACTAAAACTCAACTTGTGAAAGAGCCAGGTGGGTCTACTGAACAGGCAGGAGTGAAGAGTCCCAACATCTGAAAATGCAAAAAAAATGTTTTAACATGTACAGGACGGCGTCACGCCAATGGTTGTGGCAGCCCCAGGATTTCCTAACGCCAATTGGCGTAAAGTTCTGGGGCTGGCTTTTGCAGGAGATTACATGCTCCGCATCTCTGCTTTGTAGGATCCGCTCCGCCTTCATTTAGGAGACTGTTAGGCCTAGTGCACACCAGAGCGGTTCTGCTGCGGTTTGCGATCCGCTTGCGGGTGCGGATCCGCTAGGGTAATGTATTTCAATGGGCTGGTGCACACCAGAGTGGGTGGCGTTTTGCAGAAACGCATACTCCCGGGCTGCTGCAGATTTTGGATTGTGGATGCGTTTCTGCCTCAATGTTAAGTATAGGAAAATCGCAAACCGCTCTGAAAAACGGCACTTCAGAGCGGTTTGCCAGGCGTTTTTTGTTACAGTAGCTGTTCAGTAACAGCTTTACTGTAACAATACATGAAATCTACTACACCAAAAAACGCTTCAGAAAACCGCAAAACGCTAGCTGAAACGCTACAGAAAAAGAAAAAGCGTTTCAAAATCTGCTAGCATATTGCGGATCTGCTAGCGGGTTTTGGTGTGCACCAGCCCTTAGACAGTGGAACCGCCATCATACTGCGCTGCGATCTCTAAGGCAGTGTGTCAATTGGCTGTCCCCTCCAGAACGATCCGCTCCGATTGCGCTGGTGGAGGGGGAAAAAGGAAAAAATAGTAAATATTACAAAAATAAAGAAATATTTATTCAAAAAGAACTTTTAGAACTTTTAGAACTTTTAGAACTTTTAGAACTTTTAGAACTTTTAGAACTTTTAGAACTTTTAGAACTTTTAGAACTTTTAGAACTTTTAGAACTTTTAGAACTTTTAGAACTTTTAGAACTTTTAGAACTTTTAGAACTTTTAGAACTTTTAGAACTTTTAGAACTTTTAGAACTTTTAGAACTTTTAGAACTTTTAGAACTTTTAGAACTTTTAGAACTTTTAGAACTTTTAGAACTTTTAGAACTTTTAGAACTTTTAGAACTTTTAGAACTTTTAGAACTTTTAGAACTTTTAGAACTTTTAGAACTTTTAGAACTTTTAGAACTTTTAGAACTTTTAGAACTTTTAGAACTTTTAGAACTTTTAGAACTTTTAGAACTTTTAGAACTTTTAGAACTTTTAGAACTTTTAGAACTTTTAGAACTTTTAGAACTTTTAGAACTTTTAGAACTTTTAGAACTTTTAGAACTTTTAGAACTTTTAGAACTTTTAGAACTTTTAGAACTTTTAGAACTTTTAGAACTTTTAGAACTTTTAGAACTTTTAGAACTTTTAGAACTTTTAGAACTTTTAGAACTTTTAGAACTTTTAGAACTTTTAGAACTTTTAGAACTTTTAGAACTTTTAGAACTTTTAGAACTTTTAGAACTTTTAGAACTTTTAGAACTTTTAGAACTTTTAGAACTTTTTCCCAGGAGAGGAAAAAAAAAAAAAAAAATGTAAACTGCAGCCATCCTTACACTGTTTATGGTAGGGTTCTCAAACTTTGCACAGTTAGTTACTGGGTGACTGGGATTCATATTCAGAAAAGTGGGTGGAGCTTACAAAAGCCAATCAAAATTTACCTATTGACTTTCAAGGGGAAGATTTAATTGCTGCCATTATTGCCTGGTACAGTTGGTGATTGGGTTCCCTTTAACCTCTTCAGAACCATATACTTTACCCCCTCCCCTAAATTGTCACAAAAATGGCCACTGCAGCTTTAAAGAGAAACTCCGACCAAGAATTAAACTGTATCCCAATTTTACATGAGAAATCTATTCCTTTTCACAAACAATCAGGGTATGACTGATAACCCCTCCCACAAGAAACTCTGAGGACCGTGGTACTCCTGGCAGCTTCCTGTCTGTGAACCTTGTTGCATTGTGGGAAATGGCTGTTTCCAACTGCCAAAAAAAAGCATGCAGCAGCTACATCACCTGCTAACTGTAAAAATGTCACCATGTAATGTCAGAATGTAAATCAGGGATTTAAAAGATTTTACAATGGGCAAACACTGACTAAATCATTTATATATAATTATTGTAAAAATGAAGCACATTTATTACATTATTTTCACTGGAGTTTCTCTTTAAGGGCTCGCTGCAGGGCCGCACAACTCTGCACACAAGTGATTCCCTTTTCTCGTTCTAAAGTTCTAAAAAGTTCACAAATCATGAGGGGGAAAAATATAGACTTTATCTGTAGTAAAAGAAATTGTAACAGTAGAGTGAAATATCCCAAGAGTAGTTTCCTTTTGTATATAATAGGCAATTTTAAGCTTGTAATGTGAATGAGAAGAATCAGTCTCACTTGGGTTCAGTCTGGGACTTCTGCACATGCGTGGACCTCCCGCGCATGCACAGTAGACCCGGACATAAGCGCCTGAGCCTGTTACCGGAGCTGATTGCAGCTGAACGGCAGAATGTGGGAGGATTTATTTCAGCTCTGGTACACTTTAATTATATGGTGTTTTTTGCTCTTTAGGAGCTTAAAAATGTTTGCATAGATAAGGTGAAAATTTCTGCAACAATCCTCTACACAAAGGCTATCATTCATAAAACATTATCGTATGCGGTAATGCTGTAAAACAGCTGACTTTACTGACTTAGCAAAATGTCAATTCATAAAAGCTGTTACCGCATGAAAAGCTCAAATTACCAAGCAGTGAGGTAAATTACCGCCTTGTGCAGTGATTATCTCAACACATGTCACTAAATGTAAATTCATAAAGATTAGAGCAGGGCGGTATTGGGACAGAGAATACCGCTTGTTTTGAATATGCGATAAGGGTGTAAATAACAGCAAACTTAATGGAGACAGAGCTCCCAGGCAGCAGCAGTGAAAGCGGAAACAAAAAGGATTTCCAGAGTACCCCAGGCTGTTTTTTAACCTGTTGGGTACCTGTTTTCATATGTTTTTACATCAGAAAGTCTGCATGTGTAACATTTCTTGAAGTTCTTCTAAGCTGTGGCAAGTAAATAGATTGTTTAGAAAGACTAATAGGCAGATTAAGGGCAAACGGGCAGTTAAAAAAAAAAATGCACATCTAAAGGGAAGTTGGAGATGCCTCTTTTATTGTAACGCTGTCTCTGCAGGAGAAAGCTTCTCGTGTTACCGCCAGCCTTAGTTCGGTAAAATACTAAACTTCTATTGAAACTGTAAACATTTTTGTGAATTTTCATATAGAGGTCTAAAATGCCGAATGCGGTATTTTCTCGCCCAGATTTTTTTACCGAACATACTTTTATGAATGATAGCCAAAGAGGTGCCCAGCAATCAGGGGCATAACTAGAAATCAGTAGTTCCCCCCCCCCCCCCCCCCCCCTGCAAAAATTTGGATGCCCCCACTGGGGCCCACTCAGGTCCATTTTGGGGGGCAAGAGGGGTTGCAGCATTAGGGAAGAGCATGGCCACCTACATCGGTGGTAAGGGGGGCCACTCCCCTCCCCCCCCCCCCCCCCCATATCACCTCAGGCTCTCCCGTCAGCTTTCCTCCTCCAGCATTGAATAGGTGGCAGCGGCGGCGGGCAGGAACACAGGCATAGCTCTGTGTTCCACCGCAGAGGTCCGATCTCTAAGTGCCACACTCTGTTTCCTGATAAACGGGAAGTAGCGTCACACGCATAGAGGTATGGCTGTGCTCCTGCCTGCCGCTGCAGCCACCTATTTAATGCTGGAGGGGGGAATGCTGAGGGGAGAGCCAGAGGTGAGGGAGGGGGTGAGTAGCCCCCCCTCCCACTGATGTAGGTGGCCATGCTTTCCCTCATGCTGTGACCCCTCCTGCTCCCCAAAACGGCCCTGGGCGTGCCCCTCCATGGGTGCAGGGGCTGCAGCCCCTATTGTTATGCCACAGCCTGCAATATCGAATTTCAGTATACAGTGTGATAGAAATACAGCTTTCTGTGGTGTCAATCAACTTTGTGTCCATTTAACGTGTTAGAACCTTTTTTATGTTTTTCATTTTGGAACACCTGACATTTTACATTCATTTTCCTGCATTTCAGGCAGGAAGATGTACATAAATGCCACTATACAACACACTTTTTTAGGGCCCTTTTCCACTCACAAGCACAATTGCAAATATATTTGCATAAGCTTTTTTTTTTTTTTTTTTTTCCCACTTGCTGTAATTGCGATGTGAACCATCAGGAATGAAACGCAATGGCACCAATAACCGTGCAGCCCGATGATTGCAATTTGTGAAAATCAAAATGCGCTGATGTAAAAGTGCATTGTGATATACATGTAAATCATGGTATACTAGCGATCAGCAAAATGAGGGCCCTTATAGCTTTGCAATCATTAACACCTTTTCCCAGGAACGTCCTCGGACAGCACCCATTAGACTTGTCTCCTTCCCCACTTCAAATGGACAGGAAGCTAAAAATACCATAGACATTTGCATATTCATTAGGCAGGCATATATAAATAGGGAACTCACAGTAAATCGTCAGTTGTTTTCTGTCCACCACACAGGACGCTACAGGGGAGCTGAAGCCAACCATGTCTGTAAGGCAGGAGCTGCTGCACGACTCAGGCCGAGTATCGCGGGTCAGGGACCCGGCGTGCGCCGGAGCTGCGGCCGAATAGTTTCCCCCATCGGATCTCGCGCGCACAGGCGCGTCTGACGCACTTCCGGCGGAAGAAGAGGCCGATCATGTGATCACGCCAGCCGGATAACGTCACTCAGTCACCGCGGGTAAGCCTATCCAGCGTTCAGAGGGCAGTGAGCCGCGTTGCATCCCAGAGCCCGGCGGTGAGGGAGCGGTTCGCTTGCCCATAAGGTAAGGAGGAACTATAGGTACAGCAGCAGTTGTACGGGGGGTTCATATTTTGGAAGCGCACTCTGTCAGGGGGGGCGCGGCTTACCTTGGCGTGGCATAATTGGGCGGCTTATTTAAAGCTCAGTTCCTGGTCAGAATCCATTCCCTGACCATGGAAACTGCCGCTGGATCCTCCTCCACCAGATCTGTGGAGCCTGGCTCAGAAGCCTCTCTGGTTGGTGTCATCTGCTGACTCCTTTTTCAGATATGTATAAATAGTTTTTTTTTATATAAGAGGCTGGTTAGTTACACTCTCTCTTTGTCTCTTTTATAGCCTAATGCTCCTAAAACGGATAAAGACAAATCTGATCCAACTGACAAGGCTGATAAGAGTGACAAGGGAAAACAGGCTCAGAAGTCTGATCATAAAAGATGTGCCATCTGTGCCGTGAAAATATCCTCTTCTTCATCTAGATCATTATGCCAAACATGTATTGACAAAGTTATGAAGAAAGAATCACCCGTGGTGTTTAAAGATTTGATGGGATGGATGCGTTCTGAAATGGCTACTGCCATTAAAGCTATTAAGGAGGCAAACATTCCAGCTGCTGGGACTGTTCCTATTCCTTCTCCTATGGTGCCTCCATCTCATCCTTCTACATCTAGTAGTGATGTCACGGTTACACCTCAACCTCCCCCAGGGCAGGACTCTGCCGTAAATTTACAAAAAAGAAAGAGGGGTGAAGATTCAGGGGACTCAGAATTATCTGAGGGAGAGGTGGATATATCGTCTCTTGAGGAAATTCCTTCAGGAGAGGAGTTAGACACTGATAAGCCTCATAAATTTGCCTTTGCAACTGATGCCTTAAAGTTATTTCTTAAAGCTATGCGTGATACCATGGGTATTAAGACTGAGGAAAAGACTCTATCACCCCTCGATCATATGTATGAGAGTTTATCTGATCCTGAGGTTGTTTTCATTCCAGTACATAGTTCTCTGAAGAATATGATTAAACGGGAATGGGATAACCCAGAGAGGAGAGCATTCTGGCCCAAGTCTCTTGCCAATAAATATCCGTTTGACCCTAATGACCAGAAATTCTGGGGGCCGTCACCTAAATTAGATCCCGCTCTTTCTAAGGTCTCTAGAAAATCTGATCTCCAGTTTGAGGACTTTGGAAATTTAAAAGACCCCATTGATAAGAAAATGGATAATCTGTTAAGAAGAGCATGGGAGTCTTCATCACTAACATTTAAACCAGCTGTCGCATCTACAGCCGCAGCCAGATCTTTAAAACTTTGGTTGTCTCATACACAATCCCAGATAGCTTCAGGGGTACCCAGAGAAGAGATACTAAAGGACTTTGATAACTTATTTCACGCTGCTAATTATCTTTCAGATGCAGCAGATGACACGGTCCGTTTATCTGCCAGGACCACGGCCTTGGTGAACTCTACCAGAAGAGGTATATGGGTAAAAACATGGCAAGGGGACACCTCCTCAAAATCTAAACTGTGCGGAATACCTTGTGAGGGGGAATTATTATTTGGTTCCAAATTAGATGAAACGCTAGAAAGGTCCTCAGACAATAAAAAGAACTTTCCCATAAAAAGAAAGAATTTTCGTTTCAAACGTTCCTTTCGAGACCCAAAACAGAGCGAACAGGGGTCCAAAAGCTATCCTAAAAGAAGATGGGGGCAGAACAAACCACAGCGGCCAAGACCAAATGTGTCCTTTCCTCTCCCATCCCAGGGATCTAAACAATGACATCAGGCTCCCAGTGGGAGGAAGAGTAGCGCACTTTTACGAAAACTGGGAAAGTCACTTTCAGAACAAATGGTTATTAAATATAATCCTCGAAGGTTACAAGATAGAGTTTGCCACAGCTCCTCCAGTACAATTTTTTCTTACACAGACCCCATCAGATCAGCATCTAAGCTTAGCCTTACAAAGAGAAATTGCTGTCCTTCTGGAAAAGAGGGTAATTCGTCAGGTCCCAAAATGTCAACAGTTTCAGGGGTACTATTCTCCAGTATTCCTAGTAAAAAAACCTCAGGGGGAGTACAGGTTCATCTTAAACCTAAAGGGATTAAACAGGTCAATAAGATATCGAAAATTTCGAATGGACAATATACGCAATGTGGTCAATCTGCTACAGAGTCAGTGTTACATGGCTTCTATGGACCTCAAGGACGCCTATCTCCACCTGCCTATCCATGTCAGATCCCAGCAATACCTGAGATTCGCCATAAGACTACAGGGAGAGGTAAGGCACTTCCAGTTTTCAGCTTTACCCTTTGGTATATCTTCTGCACCCTGGCTGTTCACTAAAGTATTGTCCGAGGTTCTAGCAGTACTCAGGTTAGAGTCAGTTCAGATCATAGCCTATCTGGATGATCTTCTTATTTGGGGTCAATCCTATGAGACCGTTGAGACACAGATAAACTTCTGTCTCGATTTTCTGCAGTCCTTAGGCTGGCTTATTAATTGGTCTAAATCCTCTCTAGTTCCTACTCAGACTATGGAATTTTTGGGGTTTACTATAGCCTCCATTGACAGTGTTGTGTTTCTTCCTGAAAGGAAAATATGTGCAATTCTAAAATCTGTTCTTTCTTTCCAGGGCAAGATTTCAATATCATTGAGAAACGCCATGGCTTTACTGGGTCTTCTAACTTCATCATTCCCAGCAGTTCAATAGGGTCAGCTACACTCCAGGACATTACAACTATGGATTTTAAGAAGTTGGAACAGGAGTATAAGAGACTTAGACAGGAGAATCTTAATTCCCCAGTTCATAAAGGACTCACTGAATTGGTGGTTGATCCCTTCACAGTTGACGAACGGACGTCTTTGGAGCTATCCCTCAGAGACAGTCATAACAACAGATGCAAGCGCCTGGGGTTGGGGAGCCCATCTGGGTACAATACCAGTACAGGGATCTTGGCCCAGAGCGTCGAGGCAAAGATCTTCAAACAGAGAGCTGGCAGCTGTTTGGCAAGCGTTGACACACTTCGATTCCCAAATCAGGGGCACTCACGTCACGATAAGAACGGACAACAACACAGTGGTGGCCTATCTGAACAGACAGGGAGGAACAAGGAGTCATTCTCTATGGTACCTGTCATGCAAGATACTACAGTGGGCAGAAGGACACCTGAAATCCTTGAGAGCAGTCCATCTAAAGGGAACCCTGAATTGTTTAGCCGATTTTCTGAGCAGATCACCACTTCATCAGGACGAGTGGTCTCTGAACGAAGTTGTGTTTCAGGGCCTGGTACACCTCTGGGGCAGACCCGACATGGACTTGTTTGCTCGAAAGAACAACACAAAGTGCCAGTTGTTTTGCTCACTATGCCCCCAGGACAATCCTTGCTCAGTGGACGCATTCTCGATAACGTGGAATTCAGGTCTGATGTATGCCTATCCTCCTCTTTCCTTAATTCCTCGAGTTCTGAACAAATTACAGAAAGACCGAGCTCGGATGATCATGATAGTGCCATACTGGCCCAAAAGACCATGGTTTACACTACTGAAGAATTTAGCTACAGTCGATCATGTAATGCTGCCAGATCGTCCAGACCTGCTGTCCCAGGGTCCAGTTTTTCATCCAGATCTGAGGCTCCTTCAGCTTTCAGCTTGGAGCCTGAGTGGAGAAGTTTAAAGCAGAAGGGTTTCTCTAACGGACTTTCAGAGACGTTAATCCAGAGCAGAAAAAAGGTTACCAGGAACATTTATCAAAAGACCTGGAATGTGTATAAAGGATGGTGTGAACAAAATTCCAGAGACTGTTCTTTATCCCTTTCAGTACTAGAATTCCTACAGGAGGGTTATCAGAAAGGCCTCAGCACCAGCACACTGAAGGTTCAGACAGCAGCTATTAGTGTTTTTCTGGAGAGACGTTTGGCTGAAGAAGAATTCTTCATACGATTCTTTCAGGCACTTAAAAGAATCAGGCCACTGGTTCAGTCAAGAATGCCATCCTGGGACCTAAACACCGTACTACAGGCCTTATGTAACAGCCCCTTTGAACCTCTGGAGGAGATCTCAGATAAATGTTTAACCATCAAGACGGCTTTTCTTGTAGCAATTACGTCGGCCAGGAGAGTTTGTGAATTACAGGCCCTGTCCATGAGAGAACCTTATTGCATTATCTCTGGAGATCGTATCACATTACGGTTGGACACCTATTTCCTCCCTAAAGTTGTTTCTAAGTTTCATCGTTCTCAAGAAATATTCTTACCTTCTTTCTGTAACAACCCGACCAATGAAAAGGAGAAGAAACTTCACTGTCTGGATGTAAGAAGGACGGTTTTAGGCTACTTAGATCGTTCCAAACAATGGAGGAAATCGGATGCCTTGTTTGTTCTCTTCGGAGGAAGATTCAAAGGCAAACAAGCATCGAAGTCGACTATAGCCAGATGGATAAGGCAGACCATTGCGTTGGCTTATTCCCAACAAGGAAAGTTATTACCATCATCCATAAAGGCTCATTCAACTAGAGCGGTGTCAGCCTCTTGGGCAGAGAAGGCGGGAGCCTCCATCGAACAGATCTGTAGAGCGGCCACGTGGTCCAGCCAAAATACGTTTGTCAGACATTACAGATTAGACATTGCAGCTAGTTCAGACCTGTCATTCGGCAGGAAAGTGTTGCAGGCAGTTGTCCCCCCCTAATTAACTTATCTTGTTTTTCGTCTCATGGGTGCTGTCCGAGGACGTTCCTGGGAAAGACTATAGTTACTTACGGTAATGTCTTTTCCGGAAGTCCGAAGGACAGCACCCTTGCGACCCACCCTTACTAATAAATACATTTGAAGCAGAAGTATGTGTGGTGTGGTCTTTTTTATTACTGACGATTTACTGTGAGTTCCCTATTTATATATGCCTGCCTAATGAATATGCAAATGTCTATGGTATTTTTAGCTTCCTGTCCATTTGAAGTGGGGAAGGAGACAAGTCTCATGGGTGCTGTCCTTCGGACTTCCGGAAAAGACATTACCGTAAGTAACTATAGTCTTTATGACTCCACAAACGTACGCTTGATCCCCAAGAGACGCACTTTATATCTCATTTGCATAGCAGCATCAAATCGCTGCTCTCCCTCTTGCCAGATCCCTGGAACATCCACGGCTCCCTTCAGCTAGGGCCGGTTCTCTCATGAAGCGAGGTGAAACACTTGTATCAGGTGTAGAGATTACAGGGGGAGCATATTTGTACTGTTACAGCATGCAGTCAGAGTAGGAGGAAAAGCGAGACTCGCAGGCTGGGTGACAGGTTGCGTTTTCTGTCATTTGTGTTTTTGCGCTTTTAGTGCGTTTGCGTTTTTCCACACATGCATTTTTTTGTGCGTTTAACGCTTTTGCAGTTCGCATGTTCAAAACGCATATGTGTTTTCCATGTGTTTTTTCTATTGCGTTTTATGCAAATCACTAGGAAGACGAAATACATCAGAATTTTTTTTTTTAAATTCATATAAAAACGCATGAAAAACTCATACAAAACTCATTACATTGTCACCATTGACTTTCATTATGTGCGTTTTTGATAAATGTACAACAAAACCAGTGTTTTTAAAAATGCATATTATAAAAAGCATACAAAATGCATATGTATTTTTATATTTTTATATGCGGCCCATTGACTATTATTGCTTGCATAAGTGCAACACTAGCTTTTCTGCTAAGTGTGTTCCCAGCCACAGACTCACAACCAGCCAGTATGCTATTGTGTGCTATTGTGTTGAACTGCAGCGTGTCATGTGAGATTATATGAAGCAGAGAAAATTGTCGGGTGCTCTGCTATTATTCCAAATCGTGGTGGGTGCATCCTCACAAGTTTGCATCAGGCAGCAAAAAGTCTAGAACTGACCCTGCCTTCAGCACCTAGAATGACCTAGCTCAGCAGCGCTACAATCAAAAACTAGCATCAGTCTAACTCTGAGGGTAGGAACACACTAGGCAGAAACGCTAGCACTGTATAATGTAAGTCAATAAGACGCATGAAAAAAACGCATAGGTTTGCGTTCTGCAATATGCGCTTTAGAAAATGTTGAACTTGCTGCATGTTTTTCTAAACCGCACCTAATGTATGTCAATGGTGACGCAAAGGTATAGCGTTTTATTGTGGTTTGTATGCTTTAAAAAAGGTTTGTTGTATTTCCGCTTCCTGTTGACTTCCTAGTGTTTTGCAAAAAATTTATGTAAAAACTGTATACAAAACAAATACAAACCGCATAAAAATGCCTTTGCCATTTATATGTGGGAAACACAAATGCATTAAAACGCAAGAAAAATGCATGTGTAAAACGCAAGCACACTTTAAATGCACATAAAATGCAACCTTTCACGCAATGTCTAGTGCGTTCCCGCCCATAAGCACTGGGCCTGCCCAGCAAAACTTTGGATTAACCCTCCCCCCTCCTTCAGTAAAAAAAAAAAGGCCCTATTAACAGCCATATGAGCTTTACCATTTACCACCACTGCCATTTCTTAGATTATACAAATTCATGGCCCTGACACACAGCATTTACGGGTAGTTTTCGTTTTGTAAAAAAAAAGCCTACATTGACTTACATTAAAATCGCAGAAAAATTGCAGCAAAATCACAGCAATTACGATTTTTCAAAAAAATCACGATCATGGCAAAATCACTGTGATTTTACTGCGATTTTAATGTAAGTCAATGGAGGCATTCTTTAAAAAACGAAAACTAATCGCAAGACCTTCTCCGGTGTGTAAGGTCCCAAATTCTGGAACACACACATTCATCCACTCTCCTTAAGACAGAAATCAAAAATATGCATACGTAGAAAAAAAGATTAAGGGCTTGTTTCCACTATCGCAAATCCGCATGCGTGCCAATGCATGCGGATTCGCACATGTAATGCAAGTGGATGGGCCTGTTTCCACTGTAGCGTTGTTGAGGTGCGTTTTTTTAGTGGTGAGAAAACGCACAAAAGAGCCGCAGAATTTGCCTGCGAGTGGAATGCATGCGAATCGCATGCAATGTAATTAATGGGGAAATCGCATGCAGTTTCCCCATGCGTTTTTTGCCGTGAATTCGCATGCGGATTCGCACAGGTGCCAATGTAAATTCACACAGGCAGTGACATGGTTAAAATCGCATATACCCTCACCTATGCATGCGAATTCGCGGCAACCGCATGGGGAATCGCATCCGCATGCGATTTCATCAGCGGTGGAATACAGGCGATTCCGCACCGCAATAGTGGAAACGAGCCCTCAAAGTGGGAGGAGTTTCAGTAAAAAAAACAAAGCTGCATAAAGTTGCATAATGCTTCATCAACTCGAAATTTGTATTTCATTGACCATCCCCATTTAGGCCTGGTGCACACCAAAAACCGCTAGCAGATCCGCAAAATGCTAGCAGATTTTGAAACGCTTTTTCTTATTTTTCTGTAGCGTTTCAGCTAGCATTTTGCGGTTTTGGGAAGCGTTTTTGGTGTAGTAGATTTATTATACTGTTACAGTAAAGCTGTTACTGAACAGCTTCTGTAACAAAAACGCCTGCAAAACTGCTCTGAACTGGCGTTTTTCAGAGCGGTTTGCGTTTTTCCTATACTTTACATTGGAGGCAGAAGCGCCTCCGCAATCCAAAATCTGCAGCAGCCCGGGAGTATGCGTTTCAGCAAAACGCCTCCTGCTCTGGTGTGAACCACCCCATTGAAATACATTACCCTAGCGGATCCGCACCCGCAAGCGGATCGCAAACCGCAGCCGAACCGCTCTGGTGTGCACTAGGCCATACTCCTAAAAAAAAAAATCCCAAGTATAGTTTTTAAGGGCCTATACACACTGAAAATCTCCACACGCAAACTCAATGCAACTGCGTTTTTTAATCAAAATTCTACTTTTTTTTGCATTTGTGATGCAATTACGATTTGCTGAGGCCATCTTTTCCGGATTTCCTGATAGCTTACCTAAAAAAACACAATTAAAATCGCATGCATTGCATCTTTCCTGTGTTTAACAAATGCGAACGCTCAAAGCTCTGCAGGCACTGCGAATGCGATTTTCTAAAATCTCATCACACCGCTGTGTACAGTGCCTCACGATTTGCATTATTTTTGTGGAGTCCCTGCAATTGAAAAATTGCATTGCAGCGCATGCGATCCTAAAATCACAGCGCAGCCAGTGTATACAGGCCCTTAAAGCGGACCTGAACTCAGGACTTCATCTCTGCTTTAAGAGATGCACAACAGCACTAAAACCTTAAAAACATTTCTTTGTCTTTCATACATCTGAAACTTCTTGCTTTTACTGATTGCTAACACGGTACAACTTTCACTGCTTCTACTATCCAGCGATGCGTAATATGATGGTGCTTTTATAAATGCAATAAATAAAATATATACTTTATATTCTGACGTATAAGACTACTTTTTAAACCTTGAGGGCGCGTTTCCACTTGAGCGCAGAGTTTCCCCGCAGGCGAATAGTGCGGGGAAACTCTGCCATAGGGTGCAATGGTAACACCGACCGAATCGCCAGCGATTCGGCCGGCTTTTCCATCCGAATCGGCGTGGGAGGCTACGGATCCCATAGCCGTGCATGGCACGGCTGATGGTATTCCTCTGCTTTCCCCGCAGACCCAGAAGAGCCGGCTCTTGCAGACGCGCGCCGCTCAAGTGGAATCGCGCCCTGAAAGTCTTCTGAAAAGTCAGGAGTTGTCTTATACGCCGGGTGTCTTTGAAGCTGGGTTATACATGATGCTGATACGCGATGTGCGTATGTGACATGCTGATTAATTACCGGCTGCTGGAGATTCGGTGGTCGCCGCATATGCTGGAGGGGAGCTCATCGCTCACGCTACAAGGTTTGGGATGCCCAGGGTGTGGAAGAAAGATCGCGCTGTGCCCATAAAACGTGCCTCTTCCACCCGTCTGGCCTGCCCTATCCTGTTACCGCCTCTCAGATCTGAGAGGCGGAGAAGGAGGTAAATGGGATACAAGGGCGGGCCAGACGGGTGAAAGAGGCGTGTTTTATGGGCACAGTGCACTCTATATTTTTCTATACCACTCTGATAAACAGGGAGACGAGGAGAGGTGTCCAATCTAACCAGTCAATCACCTGTATACTGTTATATACTGGGTACCACATACAGTACAGCAACAGTATCTGTTCATCCATAGCACCAGTATGAGTTTTAAAATTTTTATTTGGTGTGCATTGGAAGAGAGGTAGTCTTATACGGCGAGTATATCCTAAACGCTATATTTTAACTGGAAAAGTTTGGGGGTTGTATATGCTGGAATATACAGTACTATGATGAGATACCTCAATGTATCGCACATTTCTATAACTGAAAAAAGACCTCAAACTTGCATAACTGGACAATGACATCTTTTTCTTAACTACAAAAAGGAGAAACTGAGGACAATGGGCTCTATTCACAATCACACATGCATGCATGCATGCATGCATACATATATCTTTTTTTTTTTTTTTTTTTTTTTACTGCGATATTATTGGCAGTGATAATTTCTGGATTTTTTTCCACATTCACTAAAAAATTTCCGTATGTTTTACGCATACGGTAACGATGCAAAAAAAATTGGGGGAAACGGTGTAATAAGGTAGCATACGTGCAGAAACCATGTGGGAAAAAGTGGCATTAAATAAATTGAAGTCCAGTAAACAGCGCTCAAGGCTCCAGACTCCATTTAAATCAATGGGAAGCAAAATATATCACCTAAATAGGATGGGGTAGGAGGCGCACGGAGTACTCGTGACACAGAATGAAACTTGTATTCAATAAAGTAGGTGGTTATGTAACTTAAGGTATAGTAATATAGGATAAAAATACATATGGTCCTACCTGAATGAGTAGACCATCGATGGCGTAAAAAACATAGACTTTATTGGCACTAATGACACGTTTCATAGCAACCCACTTCCTCAGGTCTTATACCGTGCCCGATATGAGCACTTGAAGTCTATGGCCATTGAGGTAGGACCATATATATTTTCATATACATCCCATCCGATCTACATTTTACCCCGATCCCAGTGGTTACCACCCCGGAAGGTGGACCTGTTTTATGGAGTAGCGACCACACATACCTGAACACAAGGCCGAGTGGGGACGTACCCGACATGCAAAGCTGAGTGGCTGGCTTCTGCAACCCACCATTGTGAGTATATCTAACAGTTGTTGTCAACCACTGCCTTACGATACTGCACCAGATTGAGCTCCCAGGCTCCTCCCGTCCTTTTTTCTATCCTCTCTACCACAAATCTATCACCTGTTACTTGTAGGTGATATAAAATCGGTAGTTACGTCACAATGTGCCCCTTTTTCTTTGTGAATTTCTCATTTTTTATTTTATTTTTTTTTTCTATTTTTTTTTTTTTGTGTGGAAATTATCGACTTTTGCTGACAATTTTCCACATTATTTGCACACTTTTACCTCACTTTTTACGCATGCGGTAAAATGTGTAAAATTTTGTGGATGTAAAGATGGTCTTATTTCAGTCAGTAATTTACCGCTATTGCATTTCCGCATGCGGAAAATGATTGTACATCAAGCCCAATGTATCTCCTTTTCAGTGGGCTCTGTTCACAATCACTCATGCGGTAAGAGGTTTTTATTTTACCGCTATATTACCGGCAGTGATAATTTCCACATTTTTTCCACATTCAGCATGGGCAGGCCTGGATTTACATCACAGGAGCCTATAGGCACAGATGTCCTGGCACCTTTGACCTTCGCCCTTCATGAACCTACAAACCGCCACCACGTGTGGTGTGTGACAAGTATGCTAGCTGTCCTTTCATCCTTCCTCTGCCCGTCATAGGTAGCTACAGGTGTCCCTTAGTATTAGGTAGCCAGAAGCATTAAGTATTGGTAGCTAGAGTAACCTCAGTATTAAGTAGTGCCCCTGTCTCATCAGTGAAGTAACCATTGAGTAGCCTTTCATTTGCATTCTCGTCAGGACTCTGCATAGGGAACAGGGGAGGGAGGTGCTCGGGGAGTGGAGTGAGCCGCCTTTTCATCAGGTGTCTGTAGGCGTGTGCCTACAGTGCCTTATGGTAAATACGGCCCTGCGTAGTGGTTAGCGCTCTCGTCTTGCAACGCTGGGTCCCTGGTTCATATCCCAGCCAGGTCAACATCTGCAAGGATTTTGTATGTTCTCCCCGTGTCTGTGTGGGTTTCCTCCAGGCACTCAGGTTTCCTCCCACATCCTAAAAACATACATAAGTTACAGATAAGTTAATTGGCTTCCCCCTAAGTTGGCCATAGACTATGATACATGCACCACACGATATAGATGTATGACTATGGGAGGGACTAGAGTGTGAGCCCCTCTGAGAGACAGTGACAAGACAATATACTCTGTACAGTGCTGCGTAATATGTTAACATGCAGAAACCATGCGTAAAAAAAGTAGCATAAAAACTTTACAAAAAAAAATTAAAGTCCAGCAAACACATTTAAGTCAATGGGAAGCGAAATATATCACCAAGTACTTGTAGGGCGCACGTATGAATTGGCCGCCGGGAGACTTGGGCGCAGGACATAGCCGGTATATGGCTTATCCTGCTACTGCACAAGTTCCTGGCGGCATAAATACTATTCCCCCTCCACGTCCACGTGGATAGTGGGGAATGATATAATTCCGCTTCCAGCTACTGCTGGAGGCCGAATTCTAGTGTTTTAAGAGCAACTTCAGCTCCGTCTTCTGACGGCGGTGAAGTTACTCACAGCCGTAATTCCTATTACAGTCTATGGTGGCGATGGCTGCGCCCAAATCTCCTACGCTGATATTACAGAGCTCGCTTGTAGGTGATATAAAATCGGTAATTAACTCAGAAATAATGCGCCCCTTTTTCTTTGTGAATTTTTTTTTTTTTTTTTTTGCAGTAATTACCGACTTTTGCTCACTTTTACCGCTATGCATAAAATTTTGTCAATATCAAGATAGTCTTATTTCAGTCGGGAATTTACCACAAGTGCAAATGATTGTTAATAGAGCCCAATGTCCAGTGTATATGTTACAGCCAGAACCCGAAGTGTGGCCACTTCGGGTTCTGGCCAGTCAAAACTAGAACGCATTATGGCCACAGCAAAGTCTCGAAGTCCCCGCCACCCTCTGCCAGCTCTCCGCCTGTCTAAGCAGCGGTGGCGGCCGTTGCATGCAGAAGTTCAGATCAGCTGCACACCGCCGCCCAGATATTACTCAAGCACCGTCTCTTCACAGGACCCAGCTGGGGCTGTCTTTCATGCTGCCGGGCCGGCTGCATTTATCACTTTGGGACTCGTGCAGCGCTGTTCCATGCTGTAGCCAAGGCACCTCAGGACACCAGAATGCCGCTTTCCGGGGGGAGCACAGCCAGGGGGGCAGGTAAGGGTGCTCAGACAGCCTGGGGTCACCCCTAGTAGAAGGGAATTAGGAAGGGCTATGGGGCTTGAGTCACTTCCATAAGGATCCTCAGTGTATGAATGTCATAGAGGCCATTGGTGACCACACACCTGTCTCAGAGTGCTAAAAGATAGCAATGTCATTACACAGCTGCCTGTATATGTATGGAGAGCACAGTGTAACACAGTGATCACGAGAGAATCCTCCACAGGAAGCAGAATTAAAGTGGAACCTAGCCCTTGCACAGGACAGAAGGAAAACCGAGAGAAATGCACCCTGTGGGCCATATGCAATTCTCTTTTTCATCTGAGTTTTCTCCTAGGAGATAATTTTTCATCTTTGATTTTAAATAACTTTCCAGTACTTTTCAACTAAAAAAAGTACCAAAAAGTTGCTTAAAAAGTACTATCAAAATTATTTTGAGCATGCTCTTGCCTTCTGGGGGCTTAACCACTTGCCGACCGCTCACTGCACAGAGGCGGCCGGCAATTGGATCCCGCAAGGACCGCCGCATGCACAGAGGCGGCGGTCCTTGTACGGGCATGGGCGGAGCGATTGCGTCATTCATGACGCAATCAGCCACCGGTGCCTGGCTCCGCCCCCCTCGCGCTGTAACCCGCCGGCCATTCGGAAGCGCCGGCGGGTTACTAGCACCCGGATCGCCGCATACAAAGTGTATAATACAGGCTGTCTCCTGCCCTGGTGGTCCCAGTGTCCAAGGGGCCACCAGGGCAGGCTGCAGCCACCCTAGTCTGCACCCAAGCACACCGATTTCCCCCCCCCCTGCCCCTGATCACCCACAGCACCCCTCAGACCCCCCCTTCCCACCCCCAGACCACTGTTTGCACCCAATCACCCCCCTAATCACCCATCCATCACTCCCTGTCACTATCTGTAAACGCTATTTTTTTTTTTTATTCCCTAAACTGCCCCCTGCTCCCTCCTGATCACCCCCCCTCCCCTCAGATTCTCCCCAGCCCCCCTCCCCCCCAGACCCTCCCCCCCCATGTACTGTATGCATCTATCCCTCTGATCACCTGTCAATCACCCATCAATCATCCCCTGTCACTGCCACCCATCAATCAGCCCCTAACCTGCCCCTTGCGGGCAATCAATTGTTTGATTTTTTTTTAATTTTTTTTTACACACATTTGTCCATTTACAGAGAGATTTCTCCCACTCAGCATGGGTATGTGTAAAAATGCACCCCAAAACACATTATACTACTTCTCCTGAGTACGGCGATACCACATGTGTGGCACTTTTTTGCACCCTAACTGCGCTAAGGGGCCCAAAGTCCAATAGGATTTCACAGGTCATTTTTGTTTCAAGACTACTGCTCACGGTTTAGGGCTCCTAAAATGCCAGGGCAGTATAGGAACCCCACAAATGACTCCATTCTAGAAAGAAGACACCCCAAGGTATTCCGTTAGGAGTATGGTGAGTTCATAGAAGATTTTATTTTTTGTCACAAGTTAGCGGAAAATGACACTTTGTGAAAAAAATAATTAAAATCAATTTCCGCTAACTTGTGACAAAAAATAAAATCTTCTATGAACTCACCATACTCCTAATGGAATACCTTTGGGTGTCTTCTTTCTAGAATGGGGTCATTTGTGGGGTTCCTATACTGCCCTGGCATTTTAGGGGCCCTAAACCGTGAGGAGTAGTCTTGAAACAAAAATGACCTGTGAAATCCTAAAGGTACTCATTGGACTTTGGGCCCATTAGCGCAGTTAGGGTGCAAAAAATGCCACACGTGGTATCGCCGTACTCAGGAGAAGTAGTATAATGTGTTTTGGGGTGTATTTTTACACATACCCATGCTGAGTGGGAGAAATCTCTCTGTAAATGGACAAATGTGTGTAAAAAAAAAAAAAATCAAACAATTGTCATTTACAGAGAGATTTCTCCCACCCAGCATGGGTATGTGTAAAAATACACCCCAAAACACATTATACTACTTCTCCTGAGTACGGCAATACCAAAGTCCAATGAGCACCTTTAGGCTTTACAGGGGTGCTTACAAATTGGCACCCCCCAAAATGCCAGGACAGTAAACACACCCCACAAATGACCCCATTTTTGAAAGTAGACACTTCAAGGTATTCAGAGGGGGGGCATGGTGAGTCCGTGGCAGATTTCATTTTTTTTTTTTTTTTTTTGGTCACAAGTTAGCAGAAATGGAAACTTTTTTTTTTTTTTTTTTTCTTGTCACAAACTGTCATTTTCTGCTAACTTGTGACAAAAAATAATTTCTATGAACTCACTATGCCTCTCAGTGAATACTTTGGGATGTCTTCTTTCCAAAATGGGGTCATTTGGGGGGGTATTTATACTATCCTGGAATTCTAGCCCCTCATGAAACATGACAGGTTATCAGAAAAGTCATAGATGCTACAAAATGGGAAAATTCACTTTTTGCACCATAGTTTGTAAACGCTATAACTTTTACCCAAACCAATAAATATAGGCTGAATGGGTTTTTTTAAAATCCAAAACCTGTTTGTCCACATTTTTCGTGCTGCATGTATACAGAAATTTTACTTTATTTGAAAAATGTCAGCACAGAGTTAAAAAAAAATCATTTTTTTGACAAAATTCATGTCTTTTTTGAAGAATATAATAAAAAGTAAAAATCGCAGCAGCAATCAAATAACACCAAAAGAAAGCTTTATTAGTGACAAGAAAAGGAGCCAAAATTCATTTAGGTGGTAGGTTGTATGAGCAAGCAATAAACCGTGAAAGTTGCAGTTGTCTGAATGGAAAAAAAGGGTCTGGTCCTTAAGGGGGGGGGGGGGGTAAAGCCCGCGGTCCTCAAGTGGTTAAAAGGCATTTTATTGACAAGTTTAAAAATATCACCTAGGAGAAAACTCAGGTAAAAAAGTGAATTGCATATGGCCCTGTATGTCTAATTCCCCCTTGTCACGGAACAGCCGTGAGAAACGAGAACGCAATCGGTTTATTGCGCCGATTGCCCTTGATTGTAGTCGGGCCAGCAATTAGAGACTGACATTCCTGTTTTTTTTAAATAGGCCGTTTTTTTTCCCCTGTTAGCAGCTGGCAGGAAGACTGGCCCTGTGACTTGCTGATTAAGCCAGAGGGGTAACATTTAGATGTTAATTAGCCAGCAAAGAGCTCACTCTGCCCTTCTGGGAAAAGACAGGATGAGCTCACAGCAGGGGGCTATTCAAAAATCTGCTCTGCCCAGACCGGCCGGAGCCATATAAGACACAATAAGAAAGCATGGAGTTTAGGATTTTGAGCATGTTTAAGCAATACCATTCAGGTGAGAAATGTGAAAGTTATATCATTCTGCTGGTCTGGATCTTGTGAGTATTTTGGTATTAAATTTGGGCCACTGGCATAACCCGAACTCTGGGAATTCCACCGTTTTTTAACCAGGCATGCAAACATGCCCAAGTTTGATATCCTAGTAATCGGTAGGTTCTAGGGATCGAGAATATGTAATTATTTGTGTGCCGGCCGCGTAGGTCTGTCTAGAGAAGTGTCAGGATTATGAGGTTGCTGAAGCCCCTGCCCCCGATGTGATTACCATAGTCCGGCCCAGGGGCCGACTCTGGAAGCCCGCCTCTGAACTCAGCTCCATTAAAAGTGAATGAGCTGCCTGGGCAAAGGATTCCTCCATTTTAACATCTTCCGAAACACACGGCCACTGTGAGGAACAAGTGGTGGCCATCTTGCCGGAGCTGAAACAAAGGACATCCTCCATTTTGTTTGGATTTTAAACCTTGCTGAACTTTGAATCTATCTCTGGAACAAAGAACTTTAAGAACTTGAAACCGTTTGCTTGGACTTGATGATTTTCCCACAAAAGGACATATTTCCACAAACCCTAAGTATTTTCTCCCTTTTTATTTCATACTGGCTATTACTGTTTTAATAATTGTTGATTTTAATAATTGTCTGTATATATTATTTATATTGCTGTGAATAAAAGACTTCCTCCAAGTCATTCGCTGTTCCGCTACCCTGCTTTTCAGCCGTACACAGGAACTGATCCCAAGTCTCTGGAGAGACGCTACTATTGGTTGTTTTTGGCTAGACAGAATACAGCGTGTTTTAACCGTTTTTATTCTCAGGATCAGTCAGGCAGTCGGGTCCACGGGCCCCTACCCGTGGTGGTGGCAGATACCCTGAAATCGTGTAAAGTTGTAATTACCCATATCTCACGGGCTCCCTTCTGGTTTGTCTGCGGTTTGTCCCAACGGTTCCTGCGCATTGACTGCGACCAGAGTTCGCACGATCTGTGCGCTGGCACCGTTTGGAAGGCCATTTGCGGTCTGACCACCAGGGCTCCCGTGACACCCCTCATCTGTGACTAAGCACAAGGGTAATTTGATCACCCAGGCATGTCAACTGGCTGCCATGGCAGAGCAGCTAATTGGTAAACACAGGATGTTAAGAGAATGTCTAATTCCATGAAAGCAGGAAGTAGATAAACTGCAGATTTACTGCAGGATTTGTATCAGCTGTAAAAAAGATGTTTTCCTGTAAAGGTTATTATGCTGTTGTGTATTTTTCAGAGCAGAGAGCACTTCTGAGTGCCATTCATGGTGCTGGACAGGGCCGGCCCGCTAATGAGGCGGGGTGAAACTTTTGCCTCAGGCGGCAAAGTTCTAGGGGCGGCATCCGCCCGTCCGTGGGTGCGGGGGGGGGGGGGGGGGCGGCCGCCGCCGAGCTGGAGGGGTAGCTGGCAGGACGGGGGTATTGGGCCTAGCGGTGGGGAGGGGGGGGTCGGACCCCCCTCCCTCGCCTGGGTCCCCCGATCTGCGCTCCCCTCCAGCTTTAAATGTAGAGTAAGCAGCCGACAGACATTAAGAGGCACGGGCTGGGGATCACTCACCTCTTCCTCGTTCCAGCGTGCGCTCCACTGACGTCACTTCCTGCAACGCCGCCCACTGTATTGTACGTGGCCGGCGTTGCAGGAAGTGACGTCAGTGGAGCGCACGTTGGAACGAGGAAGAGGTGAGTGATCCCCCGCCCGTGCCTCTTACTGTCTGCTTACTCTACATTTAAAGCTGGAGGGGAGCGCAGATCAGGGGACCCAGGCAAGGGAGGGGGGGGGGGTCCCCCTCCCCACCGCTAGGCCCAAACATTTACATTAAACTGCATGAACGTGGAAATATTTGCATCTCATCGATCTTCCCCATTTGTGAGTTTGGCAGACTTTAAAGTGCTGGGAACACACTTAGCAGAAATGCTAGCGTTGCGGAAAACGCAGCGTTTTTGCCTGCAATGTTAGTCAATGGGCTGCATCAAAAACCGCATATAAAAAACGCACATGCAAACTCGACGTTTCCTGCACTGCTAAGTGTGCACCCAGCCTCAACCCAGAAATATTTGCATCTCATTGAACGTCTTTGCTCACAAACAAATTTGCCTCTTTTCCACGACTGTTGAGCTGTGTGCTCAGGAAGCAGTTGCCAAGCAGCAGTGAGCAGTTGTGAGAGTTTGAGAGGCATTTCACTGCCTAGAAACAGTTCATGGAAAAGAGGCCTAACATTAGTTCCAAGTGGCAGACAGGCAAATTACCAGCCCAAGCTCAGGTGTGTGTGAGAGCGTGGCTGTCGTCAACAATAGACCACACCCACCATAGTCAATTTTAAGGCCAGGAAGGTATAATCTGCAGCCATGTGGCTTTAGGAGAGGGAAGAGCTGGGAGTTTGTGGTTGGTGAAAGTAGCAGGTTAGTAATGTTTCTTGTAGTCAATGCAGTTAGCTGTACATGAGGTATAATTATACAATAAACGTTACAGTAATTTGTTTTTTAAATTATTCAACAGGATTTGAGTCTCATTATGATGTAAAGAATGCATGCTAGTCGAAAGTATGACAATTGACTCAACAGTGATGTAGTGGTGGATAGTACTTTCTTTGCAGTGCCGGGTCTTTAAAGGGACTCCGTGGAGTGCCCGTATTTAAAAGAATACAATTACCTGGGGCTTCTTCCAGCTCACCGTAGGCGGCGAGGTCCCGCAGCGTCCTCCTGGCTCCTGTCCTTCAGCCTCCGCCGCCCCCCCCCCCCTTCCCCGTTACCAGCGACACCCGGGCCTGGTGTCGGCTGGCTCTTCCTGGTTAATGACGCAATGCCTCATCACTCCAGCCACTTCGCGTCGTCATGGCAGCTGGCGTGACAGGTCTGTGCACGTGTGGAAAACCCACGCATGTGCAGACCTGTCATGCCGGCCGCTGTGATGATGCATTTCGACATTAACCAGGAAGAGCCGGCCAACACCAGGCCCTGGTGATGCCGGTATCGGGGGGCCGGCAGAGGCTGAAGGAGAGGAGCCAGGAGGATGTTGCGGGATCTCGCCACCTAAGCTGAGCTGGAAGAAGCCCCAGGTAAGTGTAATCTTTTAACTTTGGGCACTCCTCGGAGTCCCTTTAAATCTAGGACAGAATACTACATACATGGTTAAAAAAATAAATATATAAATAAAGGTTGGTTAAAATACTGCATTTGGGTTAGACTATTTTTCTGAATGCCCTGTTTTTGGTTTTCTTTTCAAACATGCAATATGAGCTCAGTAAATGTTAAAACCTGCATGACTGATTATTCACTAAGCTATTTACCCCATGTATTTGATTATTGCAGTGCATTCATGATTGTTTTCATTACTGGCATGTGAAGTCCAAGGTGTATATATATATATATAACTATAAAATTAAATTTTGTATTTTATCAATTTTAAATTGCTACATAATAAAAAATTAAGGGAATTTGTTTTCCCCCTCAGCACCCCCCCCCCCCCCCTTCCTCCTTTCTTTGTTTCCTCCCTTCTGGAATTATTAAAAGCCAGAAACATTACTGGCTGTTTCTCATCTGACAATTTCAGGCCAGAGGTTATGTACCGAACATCTCACTTTGTGTGTTATTCTTTGTGAATTGATATAAGTGGCACTTACGTTAAGTCAGTTATTTACCTCACTAGTCGGTAATTATTTGCTTTCCATATGGCATAAGATTTGGTGAATTGACCTTTCACAAAACATTCAGTACAATCAGTTTTCTACTTTAACGCCGGCAGTAATGCTTAGCGAATAGCTTGTGATGCATCATAGCTAATGTAGTCTTGCAGAGACAAGATTGAGAAACACTGCTGACCCTTCATAAATCCGTGTATAAACACTGGGGGCTCTTTTCCACTAGCAAAAGAAAATTGCAAGCATTGTGCTTTTTTTTTATTTTATTTTTTTATTAGTTATCTTATGCGAATGCGATTTTGCATATAACATATTGTTATTGGTTACTGCACAGTCACTTCAAAAATAGCTCCAAAAAGTAATTGCAATTTACAGAAAATCGAACGCTACAGAAGGAAAATACTTTTCATGATTCCTATGTTATAGTAGCAACCCTAGCGATTAAAAATCGCTAGCAGTTATGATTTTGCAAATTGCACTCAGTGGAAAAGGGCCCTAGGAAAGAGGGTTCAAATCCATAACCTTGTCCTGAATGATTCAAAACAGAGCTAAAATCTCCAATAAAATGCACCTGAGACATCAAATCAAAATCCTTATAGGCTTTAGTAACTGAATGTACACACCTTGAGGCCCCTTGTACACTGTGCATTGCACCGTAGTACTCTCTCCCACCCAGTGGCGTAGCTAAGCAGCTGTGGGCCCCGATGCAGGTTTTACAATGGGGCCCCCAAGCACTCTATACATAACAATTGATACGGCACACCAAAACCTGTCAAGGACAACCACAGTAATCATCAAAGGTCCAACCACAGTCCACAATCCAATATTCGAGCAGGCATGGGCAAACTCGGCCCTCCAGCTGTTACAAGTCCCACAGTGCATTTGCCTTTATGAGTGATGACTGTGGCTGTCAGACTCCTGCAATGCATTGTGGGACTTGTAGTTCCTTAACAGCTGGAGGGCCAAGTTTGCCCATGCCTGAACGAGTCTGTCACCACCCCCACAGTGCGCACCCACACTGATGCGCGCATAACGCCCGCCCCCCTAGCCCCGTCCTCCTTCTCCTCGTCATCCTCCCAGCTCTGCGTTGTCCCTGTTGCCCTAGCAACCAAAGGGACAGCGCAGAGCGAGCTGGCTGAACTGCTCGCACATGCTCAGTTCAGTTTTCACACGGACAAATGATGACGCAGGGACAGTTAGGCTTAGGAATTATTATATAGGATAAAGGCCATGCTGAGAATCTCCCATGGAGATAGACAAGCCCAAAACCTGTCAGTTGTAAGCTTTCTACTACCTACAACATAGGAGAAAATAAATGTATAGCTCCTTTTTACTCTGGAAGAAAGTTATTTGGATGTCTATATGCATTTTAAATTATACCGTGATGGTGGTCCTTTGAAGCAATTTACAGTGGTTGTTGCTTTCCCTATGATGGCAGCAACAACTCAGGTAAGCAGCACTGCTGGTTATTGTTATTGGTTACTGCTGGTTATTTCGAATATTGTCTGTTACGGTGAAGCATAGTCAATGAAAAATATGCCTCACATACTTGTAATGCACCCATTTGGTATTATAAAGTGGGTTAGCATACCACAAACCATTGTACTTAATCGCACCCACTGCACTGAATGTTTTGTAGGTGGTGGTAAGCATGTTACAAAGCGGACATTACACCGCAAGGCACCACTGTGAATGGGGCCTTTATCTCCTCCTGCTGTATAACTTCCAATGTATTCACATTTTTTTTTTCATTGCAGATAAATGCTTGAAGGAACTGGTTGCCAGGATGTTGGATTGTGGCTATTTTGAAAGTGTTCCTGATCCACCCATAGAGAAAAAGCTGGAAATCCTGGCAGAGGAACCACCAAAGAAGCCACCAATGCCTGAGCTTGACAAAGTGACTAAAACTGAACTTGTGAAAGAGCCAGGTGGGTCTACTGAACAGGCAGGAGTGAACATCTGAACATCCCAACATCTGAAAATGCAAAAATGTTTTAACATGTACAGGACGGCGTCACGCCAATGGTTGTGGCAGCCCCAGGACCTCCTAACGCCAATCGGCGTGAAGTCCTGGGGCTGGCTTTTGCAGGAGATTGCACGCTCCGCATCTCTGCTTTGTAGGATCCGCTCCGCCTTCATTCAGGAGACTGTTAGACAGCGAAACTGCCACCTATTTAGTACATACTGCGCTGCGATCTAAGGCAGTGTGTCAATCGGCTGTCCCCTCCAGAGGGACAAAAGCGATCCGCTACGATTGTGCTGGCGGAGGGGGAAGAGGGAAAAAATAGTAAAAATTACAAAAATAAATATTTGTTCAAAAAGAACTTTTAGAACTTTTAGAACTTTTAGAACTTTTAGAACTTTTAGAACTTTTAGAACTTTTAGAACTTTTTTAGAACTTTTAGAACTTTTAGAACTTTTAGAACTTTTAGAACTTTTAGAACTTTTAGAACTTTTAGAACTTTTAGAACTTTTAGAACTTTTAGAACTTTTAGAACTTTTAGAACTTTTAGAACTTTTAGAACTTTTAGAACTTTTAGAACTTTTAGAACTTTTAGAACTTTTAGAACTTTTAGAACTTTTAGAACTTTTAGAACTTTTAGAACTTTTAGAACTTTTAGAACTTTTAGAACTTTTAGAACTTTTAGAACTTTTAGAACTTTTAGAACTTTTAGAACTTTTAGAACTTTTAGAACTTTTAGAACTTTTAGAACTTTTAGAACTTTTAGAACTTTTAGAACTTTTAGAACTTTTAGAACTTTTAGAACTTTTAGAACTTTTAGAACTTTTTTTTTTTTTTTTTTTTTTTCCTCTCCTGGGAAAATGTAAACTGCAGCCATCCTTACACTGTTTATGGTAGGGTTCTCAAACTTTGCACAGTTAGTTACTGGGTGACTGGGATTCATATTCAGAAAAGTGGGTGGAGCTTACAAAAGCCAATCAAAATGTACCTATTGATTTTCAAGGGGAAGATTTAATTGCTGCCATTATTGCACTGTTAATGGCACAAGCCTCAAACCTGGTACAGTTGGTCATTGGGTTCCCTTTAATCTCTTCAGGACCATATACTTTACCCCCCCCCCCCCCACCCCCCAAAGACCAGGCCATTTGTCACAAAAATGGCCACTGCAGCTTTAAAGAGAAACTCCGACCAAGAATTGAACTTTATCCCAATCAGTAGCTGATACCCCCTTTTACATGAGAAATCTATTCCTTTTCACAAACAAACAGGGTATGACTGATATTGTGGTGAAACCCCTCCCACAAACTCTGAGGACCGTAGTACTCCTGGCAGTTTCCTGTCTGTGAACCTTGTTGCATTGTGGGAAATGGCTGTTTACAGCTGTTTCCAACTGCCAAAAAAGCATACAGCAGCTACATCACCTGCTAACAGTAAACATGTCACCATGTAATGTCCGAATGTAAATCAGGGATTTAAAAGATTTTACAATGGGCAAACACTGACTAAATCATTTATACATAATTATTGTAAAAATGAAGCACTTTTATTACATTATTTTCACTGGAGTTTCTTTAAGGGCTCGCTGCAGGGCCGCACAACTCTGCACACAAGTGATTCCCTTTTCTCGTTCTAAAGTTCTAAAAAGTTCACAAATCATAAGGGGGAAAAAGAAATTGTAACAGTAGAGTGAAATATCCCAAGAATAGTTTCCTTTTGTATATAATAGGCAATTTTAAGCTTGGACTGTAATGTGAATGAGAAGAATCAGTCTCAGTTGGGTTCAGTCTGGGACTTCTGCACATGCGTGGACCTCCCGCGCATGCGCAGTAGACCCGGACATAAGCGCCTGAGCCTTTTACCGGAGCTGATTGCGGCTGAACGGCAGAATGTGGGAGGATTTAGTTCAGCTCTGGTACACTTTAATTATATGGTGTTTTTTGCTCTTTAGGAGCTTAAAAATGTTAGCATAGATAAGGTGAACATTTCTGCAACAATCTACACAAAGGCTATCATTCATAAAGCATTATCGTATGTGGTAATGCTGAAAACAGCTGACTTTACTGAGCACTTAGCAAAATGTCAATTCATAAAAGCTGTTACCGCATGAAAAGCTGAAATTCCCGAGCAGTGAGGTAAATTACCGCCTTGTGCAGTGATTATCTCAACACATGTCACTAAATGTAAATTCATAAAGATTAGAGCAGGCGGTATTGGGACAGAGAATACCGCTTTCTTTGAATATGCGATAAGGGTGTAGATAACAGCAAACTTAATGGAGACAGAGCTCCCAGGTAGCATCAGTGAAAGCAGAAACAAAGGATTTCCAGAATACCTCAGGCTGTGTTTTTAACCTGTTGGGTACCTGTTTTCATATGTTTTTACATCAAAGTCTGCATATGTAAGTTCTTCTAAGCTGTGACAAGTAAATAGATTGTTTACAAAGACTAATAGGCAGATTAAGGGCAAACAGGCAGTTTAAAAAAAAATGCACATCTAAAGGGAAGTTGGAGAAGCCTCAATTATTGTAACGCTGTATCTGCAGGAGAAAATGTATCAACTCAGGCAGCTTCTCATGTTACCGCCAGCCTTAGTTCGGGAAAATACTAAACCTCTATTGCAACAGTAAACCTTTTTATGAATTTTCTTATAGAAGTCTAAAATACCGAATGCGGTATTTTCTCGCCCAGATTTTTTTACCGAACATAACCCATCAGTCTAACTCTGAGGGTAGGAACACACTAGGCAGAAACGCTAGCACTGACGCGTATAATGTAAGTCATAAATGTAAGTCATGTAAGTAATAGATAAAAAACGCATAGGTTTGCGTTCTGCAATATGCGTTTTAGAAAATGTTTAACTTGCTGCATGGTTTTCTAAACCGCACCTAATGTATGTCAATGGTGACGCAAAGGTATAGCGTTTTATTGTGGTTTGTATGCTTTAAAAAAAAGTTTGATGCATTTCCGCTTCCTGTTGACTTCCTAGTGTTTTGCAAAAAATGCATGTAAAAACTGTATACAAAACAAATACAAACCGCATAAAAATGCCTTTGCCATTTATATGTGGGAAACACAAATGCATTAAAACGCAAGCAAAATGCATGTGTAAAACGCAAACGCACTTTAAATGCCCATAAAACGCACATGCAGCAAAATGCAACCTTTCATGCAACGTCTAGTGCATTCCCACCCATAGTCACTGGGCCTGCCCAACAAAACTTTGGATTAACCCTCCCCCTCCTTCAGTAAAAAAAAGGCCCTATTAACAGCCATATGAGCTTTACCATTTACCACCACTGCCATTTCTTAGATTATACAAATTCATGGCCCTAACGCACAGGAGAGCGTTTTACGGGTAGTTTTCGTTTTTGTAAAAAAAGCCTCCATTGACTTACATTAAAATTGCAGCAAAATCACAGCAATTAAGATTTATCAAAAATATCACGATCATGGCAAAATCACTGATTTTACTGCGATTTTAATGTAACTCAATGGAGGCATTCTTTAAAAAGAAACAAAAACTAATCGCAAAACGCTTTCCGGTGTGTAAGGTCCCATATTCCGAAACACTCACATTCATCCACTCTCCTTAAGACAGAAATCAAAAATATGCATACGTAGAAAAAAGATTAAGGGCTCGTTTCCACTATCGCGAATCCGCATGCGTCCAACGCATGCGGATTCGCACATGTAATGCAAGTGGATGGGCCTGTTTCCACTGGAGCGTTGAGGTGCGTTTTTTTTCAGCGGTGAAAAAAAGGCACAAAAGAGCCGCAGAATTTGCCTGCGAGTGGAATGCATGCGAATCGCATGCAATGTGTTTAATAGGGAAATCGCATGCGGTTTCCCCATGCGTTTTTGCCGTGAATTCGCATGCAAATTCACATAGGTGCCAATGTAAATTCACACAGGCAGTGACATGGTTAAAATCGCATATACCCTCACCTATGCATGCGAATTCGCCGCAAAAAACGCATGGGGAATCGCATCCGCGTGCGATTTCATCAGTGGTGGAATCCAGGCGATTCCGCACCGCAATAGTGGAAACGAGCCCTCAAAGCGGGAGGAGTTTCAGTAAAAAAAACAAAAAAAAAAACTTCATGTTCATGTTCAAGCTGCATAAAGTTGCATACAAAATTTGCATAATGCTTCATCAACTCGAAATTATTTGTATTTCATTGACCATCCCCATTTACTGCTAGAAAAAAAAAATCCCAAGTATAGTTTGTAAGGGCCTATACACACTGAAAATCTCCACACGCAATGCAACTGCATTTTTAATCAAAATTCTACTTGTGATTTTTGCACATTTGTGATACAATTACGATTTGCTGAGGCCATCTTTTCCTGATTGCTTACCTAAAAAAACACAATTAAAATCGCATGCATTGTATCTTTCCTGTGTAACAAATGCGAACGCTCAAAAAGCTCTGCAGGCACTGCGAATGCGATTTTCTAAAATCTCATCACACCGCTGTGTACAGTGCCTCACGATTTGCATTATTTTTCTGGAGTCCCTGCAATTGTAAAATTGCATTGCAGTGCATGCGATCCTAAAATCACAGCGCAGCCAGTGTATACAGGCCCTTAAAGCGGACCTGAACTCAGAACTTCATCTCTGCTTTAAGAGATGCACAACAGCATTACAACCTTAAAAACATTTTTGTCTTTCATACATCTGAAACTTCTTGCTTTTACTGATTGCTAACACGGTACAACACTCACTGCTTCTACTATCCAGTGGCTGGATGGTGTACTGGTTAAGGGCTCTGCCTCTGACATGGGAGACCTGGGTTCGAATCTCGGCTCTGCCTGTTCAGTAAGCCAGTAATTCAGTAAGGAGTTCATTGGGCAAGACTCCCTAACACTGCTACTGCCTACTGAGTGCGCTCTAGTGGCTGCCTCGCAAGCGCTTTGAGTCCGACAGGAGAAAGGCGCTATACAAATACTGCCATTATTATCCAGCGATGCGTAATATGATGGCGCTTTTATAAATGCAATAAATAAAATATATACCGGTACTTAATATTCTGACGTATAAGAATACTTTTTAAACCTTGAAAGTCTTCTGAAAAGTCAGGGGTTGTCTTATACGCCGGGTGTCTTTGATGCTGGGTGATACATGATGCTGATACGCGATGTGTGTATGTGACATGCTGATGATTAATTACCGGCTGCTGGAGATTCGGTGGTCGCCGCATATGCTGGAGGGGAGCTCATCGCTCACACTACAAGGTTTGGGATGCCCTGGGTGTGGAAGAAAGAGATTGCGCTGTGCCCATGGCCGGATTTCTGGCAAGGCCACTTAGGCCATGGCCTAGGGCACCAGATAAACAAGGGGCGGCCTGCAGACAGTGGGCATTATTTGCAGGGCATTATTTGCAAGTGTCCAAACAAATGAAAGTGGTCAGGATAACTGCACTATTAGTACCAGCTGGTATCTGCCTGTGCTGTGCTACAGGCAGCTGCAGTCCGTTAACCAAACGTTTGTGAACAGTGTGTGACTAGCAAAAAGCCAGACCTTGTCTAATGACATAGCAGCAGCTCCAGGCAGTTACAGAAGGCCGGGTCTCACACACTTGGTGTGGGGGATGAAAAGACCAGGGGCAGCACCAGCAAATAGTACAGAATACAGAAGGCAGCCTCTCACAGTACCCATTTCTTAATTATTATTGGCCAGCGCTGTTACCCTGGAGACAGCAGTGGGTACAGGACTCACTTCTACGTGTTGCTGACCCCACCCAATGTCCAATTGTGAGCCACTTTTGACTATGTGTGTGTGGTGGAAGGCTCCCACCACGCCCATCACCTGTAGATCGCTTGATTGACCAGTTCCCCTGTGTGACATGATTGATTCACTTCACGTTGCCATGGAGACCTTGGCACTAGCCCCAATAGTGGACACCATCGGCCCAAAATTTTTTGGATTGGTGTGTGTGGAGAGAGGTGGTAGGATACGGTTTCTGTTGGGGCGGCTGGTAATAGTCGGCCTTGGGCGGTAAGAAGTACAAATCCGGCCCTGGCTGTGCCCATAAAACGTGCCTCTTCCACCCGTCTGGCCTGCCCTATCCTGTTACCGCCTCTCAGTTCTGAGAGGCGGAGAAGGAGGTAAATAGGATACAAGGGCGGGCCAGACGGGTGAAAGAGGCGTGTTTTATGGGCACAGTGCACACTATATTTTTCTATACCGCTCTGATAAACAGGGAGACGAGGAGAGGTGACCAATCTAACCAGTCAATCACCTGTATACTGTTATATACTGGGTACCACATACAGTACAGCAACAGTATCTGTTCATCCATAGCACCAGTATATGATTTTTAAAATTTTTATTTGGTGTGCATTGGAAGAGAGGTAGTCTTATACGGCGAGTATATCTCAAACGCTATATTTTAACTGGAAAAGTTTGGGGGTTGTATATGCTGGAATATACAGTACTACGATGAAAGATACCGCAATGTATCGCACATTTCTGTAACTGAAAAAAGACCTCAAACTTGCAAAACTGGACAGTGACATCTTTTTCTTAACTACAAAAAGGAGAAACTCACCCCAAAAACTGAGGACAATGGGCTCTATTCACAATCACACATGCGCCAAGGGATATTTTTTTTTTCTTTTTTACTGCGATATTATTGGCAGTGATAATTTCCACATTTTTTTTTCCACATTCACTAAAAAAATTTCCGCATGTTTTACGCATACAGTAACAATGCAAAAAAAAAAATTGGGGAAGCGTGTAATCAGGTAGCAAACGTGCAGAAACCATGTGGAAAAAAAGTGGCATTAAATAAATTGAAGTCCAGCAAACAGCGCTCAAGGCTCCAGACTCCATTTAAATCAATGGGAAGCAAAATATATCACCTAAATAGGATGGGGTAGGAGGCACCCGGAGTACTCGTGACACAGAATGAAACTTGTATTCAATAAAGTAGGTGGTTATGTAACTTAAGGTATAGTAATATAGGATAAAAATACATATGGTCCTACCTGAATGAGTAGACCATCGATAGAGTAAAAAAACATAAACTTTATTGGCACTAATGACACGTTTCATAGCAACCCACTTCCTCAGGTCTTATACCGTGCCCGATATGAGTAGTTGAAGTCTATGGCCATTGAGGTAGGACCATATATATTTTCATATATATCCCATCCGATCTACATTTTACCCCGATCCCAGTGGTTACCACCCCGGAAGGTGGACCTGTTTTATGGAGTAGCGACCACACATACCTGAACACAAGGCCGAGTGGGGACGGTACGTCCCCACTCCCGACATGCAAAGATGAGTGGCTTCTGCAGCCCACCATTGAGTATATCTGACACCTATACAGTTGTCGTCAACCACTGCCTTACGATACTGCACCAGATTGGGCTCCCGGGCTCCTTCCGTCCTTTTTTTCTATCCCCTCCACCACAAATCTATCACCTGGTACTTGTAGGTGATATAAAATCGGTAGTTACGTCACAAACAATGTGCCCCTTTTTTCTTTGTGAATTTCGATTTTTTTTTTTTGTGTGTGGAAATTATCGACTTTTGCCGACCATTTTCCACATTATCTGCGCACTTTTACCTCACTTTTTACGCATGCGGTAAAACGTGTAAAATTTTGTGGATGTAAAGATGGTCTTATTTCAGTCAGTAATTTACCGCTATTGCATTTCCGCATGCGGAAAATGATTGTGCATCAAGCCCAATGTATCTCCTTTTCAGTGGGCTCTATTCACAATCACTCATGCGGTAAGAAATTTTTTACCGCTATATTACCGGCAGTGATAATGTCCACATTTTTTCCACATTCAGCATGGGCAGCATGGTGGCGTAGGGGCAGGCCCGGATTTACATCACAGGAGCCTATAGGCACAGATGTCCTGGCACCTTTAACCTTCGCCCTTCATGAACCTACAAACTGCCACCACGTGTGGTGTGTGACACGTATGCTAGCTGTTCTTCCATCCTTCCTCTGCCCGTCATAGGTAGCTACAGGTGTCCCTTAGTATTAGGTAGCCAGAAGCACCCTCAGTATTAAGTATTGGTAGGTAGAGTAACCTCAGTATTAAGTAGTGCCCCTGTCTCATCAGTGAAGTAACCATTGAGTAGCCTTTCATTTGCACTCTCGTCAGGATTATGCATAGGGAACGGGAGGGAGGTGCTCGGGGAGTGAAGCGAGCAGCCTTTTCATCATCGGGTGCCTGTAGGCGTGTGCCTACAGTGCCTTATCATATATCCGGTCCTGCGTAGTGGTTAGCGCTCTCGTCTTGCAACGCTGGGTCCCTGGTTCATATCCCAGCCAGGTCAACATCTGCAAGGATTTTGTATGTTCTCCCCGTGTCTGTGTGGGTTTCCTCCGGGCACTCAGGTTTCCTCCCACATCCCAAAAACAGACATAAGTTACAGATAAGTTAATTTGGCTTCCCCCTAAATTGGCCCTAGACTGATACATGCACCACACGATATAGACGTATGACTATGGTAGGGACTAGATTGAGCCCCTCTGAGAGACAGTTAGTGACAAGACCATATACTCTGTACAGTGCTGCGTAATGTGTAAACATGCAGAAACCATGCGTAAAAAAAAAGTAGCATAAAAACTTTACAAAAAATAAAAAAAAAGTCCAGCTCAAGGCTGAAGACTCCATTTAAGTCAATGGGAAGCGAAATATATCACCAAGTACTTGTAGGGCGCACGTATGAATTGGCCGCCGCGAGACTTGGGCGCAGGACATAGCCGGTATATGGCTTATCCTGCTACTGCACAAGTTCCTGGCGGCATAAATACTATTCCCCCTCCACGTCCACGTGGATAGTGGGGAATGATATAATTCGGCTTCCAGCTATTGCTGGAGGCTGAATTCTAGTGTTTTAAGAGCAACTTCAGCTCCGTCTTCTGACGGCGGTGAAGTTACTCACAGCCGCAATTCCTATTACAGTCTATGGTGACGCTGGTTGCGCCCAAATCTCCTACACTGATATTACAGAGCCCGCTTGTAGGTGATATAAAATCGGTAGTTAACTCAGAAATAATGCGCCCCTTTTTCTTTGTGAATTTTGATTTCATTTTTTTTTTTAATTTTTTTTTTGCAGTAATTACCGACTTTTGCTCACTTTTACCGCCATGCGTAAAATTTTGTGAATATCAAGATGGTCTTATTTTAGTCGGGAATTGACCGCAAGTGCAAATGATTGTGAATAGAGCCCAATGTCCAGTGTATATGTTACGGCCAGAACCCGAAGTGTGGCCACTTCGGGTTCTGGCCAGTCAAAACTAGAAGTGGCCGGCTGATCTGGCCAGTGTGCAAAATGCGGATTCCTTGCAGACTTTGGCCGGCCAGAACGCATTATGGCCACATGTGGCCAGCAAAGTCCCGAAGTCCCCGCCACCTTCTGCCAGCTCCCCGCCTGTCTAAGCGGCGGTGGCGGCTGTTGCATGCAGAAGTTCCGATCAGCTGCACACCGCCGCCCAGATATTCCCCAAGCACCGTCTCTTCACAGGACCCGGCTCCGGCTGGGGCTGTCTTTCATGCTGCCGGGCCGACTGCATTTATCACTTTGGGACTCGTGCAGTGCTGTTCCATGCTGTAGCCAAGACACCTCAGGACACCAGAATACCACTTTCCGTGGGGAGCACAGCCAGGGGGGCAGGTAAGGGCGCTCAGACAGCCTGGGGTCACCCCTAGTAGAAGGAAATTAGGAAGGGCTATGGGGCTTGTGTCACTTCCATAAGGACCCTCAGTGTATGAATGTCATAGAGGCCATTGGTGACCACACGCCTGTCTCAGAGTGCTAAAAGATAGCAATGTCATTACACAGCTGCCTGTATATGTATGGAGAGCACAGTGTAACTTCATAGAGATCACAAGAGAATCCTTCACAGGAAGTAGAATTAAAGTGGAACCTAGCCCTTGCACAGGACAGAAGGAAAACAGAGAAATGCACCCTGTATGTCTAATTCCCCCTCATCTGTGACTAAGCACAAGGGTAATTTGATCACCCAGGCATGTCAGCTGGCTGCCATGGCAGAGCAGCTAATTGGTAACCACAGGATGTTTAGAGAATGTCTAATTCCATGAAAGCAGGAAGTAGATAAACTGCAGATTTATTGCAGGATTTGTATCAGCTGTAACAAAGAAATGTTTTCCTGTAACGGTTATTGTGCTGTTGTGTATTTTTCAGAGCAGAGAGGACTTCTGAGTGCCATTCATGGTGCTGGATGTTCTGGGATTTGTTAACTTTGGACTTTGGCCAACTGACTTTGGCCATTTTGCAAACTGGCCGGCCAAAGTCAGAAATTCCCAGCATTTTGAACTTTGGCCGACATCAAATCGGCCAGTTCTAGAAATGGCTGGCCACTTCCCACTTTGGCCGATTTCTGGTTTTGGCCATAACATATATAAGCTGTGGGCTATAGTTGGTCAGTATTCAGGAATCAGTCTGAGGCCTGGTGCACACCAAGCGTTTTTGGTAGCGTTTTCAAAAACTATGCCGCTTGTGAAAACGCTTGGCTACTGTATCTCAATGGGCTGGTGCACACCAGCGGTTTGAGGTTTTTAGCAAACCGCAAACGTGGCTCCTGCAGCATTTTTGCGGTTTGCAGATGCATTTCTGCCTCAATGTAAAGTATAGGAAAAGCACAAAACCCTCTGAAAAACGCTAGATCAGAGCGGTTTTCCAGGCGTTTTTGTTAGAGAAGCTGTTGAGTAACAGCTTTACTGTAACAATTTATGAAATCTGCTACACAAAAAGCTCCCAAAAACGCTAGGCATGTTTAGAAAACCTCTCTGAACATGCCTAGAATCGCTCTGAAAATCTGCTTCAAAAACATCTAGCGTTTTGCAGATCTGCTATAGGTTTTTGGTGTGCACTGGGCCTGACAAAGGCTTCATTGCCGAAAGCTCACTGCTTTTCTTCTAAGTTAGCCAATAAATGGTATTATCCTGATTCAAAACGTCTTGCTTTTATATTGATAAAACCCTGCAATAAATCCGCAGTGTCTCCTTCCTGCTTTCATGGAAACAGACATATTGTTCATACTGAGTTTACCAATTAACTCTCTGCTTTGGCAGGCAGCTGACACAGCTGGGGGATCAAATTATAATTTGTGCTTAGTCACAGATGAGAGAGAATTAGAACGGCTAAACTCCCTAAATACATACAGGGTGCATTTCTATAGGCTTTCCTTCTTTCCTGTGCAAGAGTTCAGGTCCACTTTAACGTCTGCCAAACTCACAAATAGGGAAGATCGATAAGATGCAAATATTTCCAAGTTCATGCAGATTTATGTACATTTTTATGCAAATATATGCAGCTTAGAGGATCTGTAACATAAAAAGATCCCCTGGGGGGTACTCACCTCGGGTGGGGGAAGCCTCCGGATCCTAATGAGGCTTCCCACGCCGTCCTCCATCCGTCAGGGGTCTCGCTGCAGCCCTCCGTGGAGTCCGGGCAGCGGTGACGTCATTATTTACCTTCCTGGCTCCAGCGCAGGCGCTCTGACGGCTGTCGGCTCCGAACTACACGGAAATACCCGATCGCCGTCGGGTCTGCTCTACTGCGCAGGCGCAAGTTTCCGGCGCCTGCGCAGTAGAGCGGACCCGACTGAGATCGGGTATTTCCGTGTAGTTCGGAACGGAAAGCCTCCACAGCGCCCCCCGCTGGAGCCAGCAAAGGTAAATATTAAACTAACAGTCGGCACAGTCGCCGGCTGTTCGGAGGGCTGCGGAGAGACCCCCGTGGGACAGAGGACGGCGTGGGAAGCCTCATTAGGATCCGGAGGCTTCCCCCACCCGAGGTGAGTACCCCCCAGGGGATCTTTTTAATGTTACAGAGTCTCTTTAAGGCCTCTTTTCCACAAACTGTTTACAGGCAGTGAAATGCCTCTCAAACTCTCACAACTGCTTGCTGCTGCCTGGTAACTGCTTGCTGCTGTCTGGCAACTGCTTGCTGAGCACACAGCTCAACAGTTCATGGAAAAGAGGCCTAAAAAGTGACCAATCAAGTCCCACCCAGGTTGAAATTGATTGGTCAATTTTCAAGCGGCATATATTTGCACTAACATTTACATTAATCTGCATGAGGCTGGGAACACACTTAGCAGAAATGCTAGCGTTGCGGAAAACACAGCGTTTTCGCCTGCAATGTTAGTCAATGGGCTGCATCAAAAACCGCATATAAAACGCATATGCAAACTCGACGTTTCCTGCACTGCTAAGTGTGCACCCAGCCTCAACCCAGAAATATTTGCATCTCATTGATCGTCTTTGCTCACAAACATAAGGCCTCTTTTCCATGAACTGTTGAGCTGTGTGCTCAGGAAGCAGTTGCCAAGCAGCAGTGAGCAGTTACCAGGCAGCAACAAGCAGTTACCAGGCAGCAGTGAGCAGTTGTGAGAGCTTGAGAGGCATTTCACTGCCTAGAAACAGTTCGTGGAAAAGAGGCCTAACATTAGTTCCAAGTGGCAGACAGGCAAATTACCAACACAAGCTCAGGTGTGTGTGTGAGGAGAGCGTGGCTGTTGTCAACAATAGACCACACCCACCATAGCCAATTTTAAGGCCAGGAAGGTAATAATCTGCAGCCATGTGGCTTTAGGAAAGGGAAGAGCTGGGAGTTTGTGGTTGGTGAAAGTAGCAGGTTAGTAATGTTTCTTGTAGTCAAGGCAGCTAGCTGTACATTAGGTGTAATTATACAATAAACGTTACAGTAATTTGTTGCACATTTCTGAGTCTTTATATTATTCAACAGGATTAAACAGTCTCATTATGATAGTAAAGAATGCATGCTAGTCGAAAGTATGACAATTGACTCAACAGTGATGTAGTGGTGGATTACTATCCAGGAATTACTATGTATTACGATCTTTCTTTGTAGTGCTGGGTCTTTAAAGAGAACCCGAGGTGGGTTTGAAGCATATTATCTGCATACAGAGGCTGGATCTGCCTATACAGCCCAGCATCTGTTGCTATGCCAAACCCCCCTAAGGCCCCCCTGTACTCTGCAATCCCTCATAAATCACAGCCACGCTGCTGACAAACAGATTGTCAGAGCTGGCTGTGTTTATCTCTATAGTGTCAGTCTGCTGCTCTCCCCGCCTCCTGCAGAACTCCAGTCCCCGCCTGCATCCCTTCCCTCCCTGCTGATTGGAGGGAAGGGACGGGGGCAGGGACCGGAGCTATGCAGGAGGCGGGGGAGCAGCTGAGACTGACACTACAGATGTAAATACAGCCTCACAGCACAGCTGTGATTTATGAGGGATTGCAGAGTGCAGGGGAACCTTAGTGGGGTTTGGGATAGCAACAGAGGCTGGGCTGTATAGGCAGATCCAGCCTCTGTATGCAGATAACATTCTTTAAACACACCTCGGGTTCTCTTTAAAGGAACTCCGTGAAGTGCCCGAATTTAAAAGAGAGGTCCCGCAGCGTCCTCCTGGCTCCTGTCCTTCAGCCTCCGCTGGCCCCCCGTTACCGGCGACACCTGGGCCTAGTGTCGGCTGGCTCTTCCTGGTTAATGACGCAATGCCTCATCACGCCAGCCACTTCACGTTGTCATGGTAGCTCGCGTGACAGGTCTGTGCACGTGTGGAAAACCCGCGCGTGTGCAGACCTGTCACGCCGGCCGCTGTGATGATGCATTTCGTCATTAACCAGGAAGAGCCAGCCAACACCAGGCCCGGGTGATGCCGGTATCTGGGGGCCGGCAGAGGCTGAAGGAGAGGAGCCAGGAGGACGTTGCGGGACCTCACCACCTACGGTGAGCTGGAAGAAGCCCCAGGTAAGTGCATTTTAAATTCGGGCACTAAATCTGGGACAGAATAATACATACACGGTTAAAAAATTATTATATAAAGGTTGGTTAAAATACTGCATTTGGGTTAGACTATTTTTCTGAATGCCCTGTTTTTGTTTTTTTCTTTTCACACATGCAGTATGAGCTCAGTAAATTTTAAAACCTGCATGACTATTCACTAAGCTATTTACCGCATGTATTTGATTATTGCAGTGCATTAATTGTTTTCATTACTGGCATGTGAAGTCCAAGGTGTATATATAACTAACTATAAAATTAAATTTTGTATTTTAAATTGCTACCTAATAAAAAAAAATTGAAGGAAATACCCCCCCCCCCCCCCCTTTCTGCTTTGTTTCCTCCCTTCTGTAACATTACTGAATGGCTGTTTCTCTTCTGACAGTTTCAGGCCAGAGGTTATGTACCGAACATCTCACTTTGGCCTCAATTCACCAAGCTTAACTCCTGTCTTTAATAACTCTTCAGAGCTGTTTTACAGTTATCACAATTATATCACCATGGTGATAACTGTAAAACAGCTCAGAAGAGTTATTAAAGACAGGAGTTAAGCTTGGTGAATTGAGGCCTGTGTTATTGCTTATGAATTGATATAAGTGGCACTTATGTTAAGCCAGTTCTTTACCTCACTAGTCGGTAATTATTTGCTTTCCATATGGCATAAGATTTGGTGAATTGACCTTTCACAAAACATTCAGTACAATCAGTTTTCTACTTTAACACCGGCAGTAATGCTTAGTGAATAGCTTGTGATGCATCATAGCTAATGTAGTCTTGCAGAGACAAGATTGAGAAACACTGCTGACCCTTCATAAATCCGTGTATAAACACTGGGGGCTCTTTTCCACTAGCAAAAGAAAATTGCAAGCATTGTGCTTTTTTTTTTTTTTTTTTTAATCAGTTTTCTTATGCGAATGCGATTTTGCATATAACATATTGTTATTGGTTACTGCACAATCACTTCAAAAATAGCTCCAAAAAGTATTTGCAATTTACAGAAAATCGAATCGCTACAGAAGGAAAATACTTTTCATGATTCCTATGTTATAGTAGCAACCCTAGCGATTAAAAATCGCTAGCAGTTATGATTTTGCAAATTGCACTCAGTGGAAAAGGGCCCTAGGAAAGAGGGTTCAAATCCATAACCTTGTCCTGAATGATTTGGAACAGAGCTAAAATCTCCAATAAAATGCACTGTGCTGTCACCTGAAACATCAAATCAAAATCCTTATAGGCTTTAGTAACTGAATGTACACACCTTGAGGCCCCTTGTACACTGTGCATTGCACCGTAGTACTCTCTCCCACCTAGTGGCGTAGCTAAGGAGCTGTGGGCCCCGATGCAGGTTTTACAATGGGGCCCCCAAGCACTCTATACATAACGATGCACACCAAAACCTGTCAAGGACAACCGCAGTAATCATCAAAGGTCCGCACCATCCAATATTCAAGTTTCTTTATTTATAGCTCTTAGTAAAAAGACATTAGTAAAAACAGGTCTGCATAATGACGCACAGGCGTTTCGACCATTCTGTCTCAAATCATTGCAGAGACTTACTGTAACGATCGGTGTCAACACACAGAGAGAATCTGATTATTGGTGATCTGCAGTATCACCAAGAATACAGATCTATACCTGATTATGGATGATCTGCAGAATCACCAATAATACATAGCACTAACCTCTGGACACCTCTAGATATATACATGTGGTGTGTTTGGTGTAACAGTATGACTTTGAGCAACCCACCTGATGAACAGGTGACCCTAAGCAGTACAGAAGATACTGCTATGGAGGGTACAGAAACCTTCCAGCAGCCTGAGACTCTCTAAGGGGTGGAGTCAGGCTGAAGGTAGGAAGGACCAGAGAGTGAGTGACACCTGAAGGTGGATGTCACTGACTGATCTTGAAGCCTATCTCTTAAGTGGAGAGAGATAGCTCTCGAGGTCGGGCAAGCCAGGTCGGCAACACACGGACAGATAAAGTACAAAGACAGAAGGCTGATTCGGTATCCAAGACAGGTAGGGATTGGCAACGTGATATCAGATATGCGTGGTACCGAATCAGAAAGCAGAGGGATAGTCAGGAAAGCAAAAGGTCATAGCAAATAACAAACAATGCCTTGTCTTGGGTGTGAGGTCCGTGGTCTCTACACCCTGGAACTAGTCTGAAGTATAACAGAATGATAGTACAAGTTCCCTAGTCTTGGGTGTGAGGTCCGTGGTCTCTACCAGTGTTGCCAACTCATCCCTTTAATTACTGACACATATGAATTATACAGGTTTTGTGGCTAGGTAGATGCAGTTAAAGGGATACTGTAGGGGGTCAGGGGAAAAGGAGTTGAACTTACCCGGGCTTCTAACGGTCCCCCGCAGACATCCTGTGTTGGCACAGCCACTCACCGATGCTCCGGCCTCGCCTCCGGTTCACTTCTGGAATTTCAGACTTTAAAGTCTGAAAACCACTGCGCCTGCGTTGCCGTGTCCTCGTTCCCGCTGATGTCATCAAGAGCGCACAGCGCAGGCCCAGTATGGTCTGTGTCTGCGCAGTACACTCCTGGTGACAACAGCGGGAGCGAGGACACGGGCGTGCAGGCGCAGTGGTTTTCTGACTTTAAAGTCAGAAATTCCAGAAGTGAACTGGAGGCGGGGCCGGAGCATCGGTGAGTGGCTGCGCCAACACAGGATGTCTGCGGGGGACCATTGGAAGCCCCGGGTAAGTTCAGCTCATTTTCCCCCGACACCCCTACAGTATCCCTTTAACCACTTGAGGACCCACCCTTTACCCCGCCTTAAGGACCAGCGCTGTTTGTTGGGATCTGTGCTGGGTGGGCTCTGCAGCCCCCAGCACAGATCAGCAGGCACGCAGAGCGATCAGATCGCCCCCCTTTTTTTCCCCCCTATGGGGATGATGTGCAGGGGGGGTCTGATCGCTCCGGTCTGCAGGCATGTTGCGGGGGGGGGGGGGGCACCTCAAAGCCCCCCTCCGCGGCGAAATTCCCCCCCCCCCCCTCCCTCTCCTACCTGTCATGCCCAGTGATCCGGGCTGCACAGGACGCTATCCGTCCTGTGCAGCCAGTGACAGGACGTCCCCTGTCACATGGCGGCGATCCCCGGCCGCTGATTGGCCGGGGATCGCCGATCTGCCTTACGGCGCTGCTGCGCAGCAGCGCCGTACAATGTAAACAAAGCGGATTATTTCCGCTTGTGTTTACATTTAGCCTGCGAGCCGCCATCGGCGGCCCGCAGGCTATTCACGGAGCCCCCCGCCGTGAATTGACAGGAAGCAGCCGCTCGCCTAATTAGCCTGCAGCCGGCGACGCAGAACTGCGTCGCTGGTCCTGCAGCTGCCACTTTGCCGACGCACGGTATAAACGTGCGGTCGGCAAGTGGTTAAGGCACTGATTATGTGCAAATAGCCCCAGAACCTGTATAACTTAGATGTGTCAGTAATAAAAGGGATGAGTTGGCAACACTGGTCTCTACACCCTGGAACTAGTCTGAAATAGACCAGAATAACGCAAGCCATCTGGCTCAGTGTGAATTCCCAGGTCCTCCTGGTTCAAACACACTGTTGGATCTGACTAAGGTCTGAGTGCTTCCACGTAGTGATCGCAACGGCAGACAACCCGAGAGTGGCCAGCAGTAACCATATATAGCGCAGTGCTCTCTGGCGCCACCCTGAAGTGATCAACCAATGGTTACCAGCCTGGTCAGCTGATCCCTCCCTGGCCATCACAAAAGTTCTGCCTTTCAGTGTGCGCGTGTATTCCTAAACCTGTGTGAACTAACAGGCTCAGCCACACCAGCTGTACGCCGCTGCGTGCAAACCGCCGCGCTGGCCGCGGAACCAGCCGCCTTGCTGTCAGTACATGCGGCGGCTTTTCCGTGTTCTGTCATGTCACTAGATGCACGCTTCCGCGTACAAACCGCCACGTTGGACGCGGAATCAGCCGCCTTGCTGTCAGTACACGCAGCGGCTTTTCCGCGTTCTCTCACACTTAAGAGCAACCCGCCAATAGGAACGGCCCGATCCCATCGCGATGCCATTTCCGTGGGGGAAGTTTGAAGAAGCGGTTTCAAACGTTCCGACTTAAGAACGGATTCAAGTTGAGAACAAATCTACAGTCCCTATCTCGTTCTTTAACCGGGGACTACCTGTACAATCATTTGTGGGCACCAGTTTTTAATGCTGTAGTCACTGTAGTTTTCAATTTCTCTCAGCCTATAGGATGAGATGGATCAGATGTCTGTGTACTGGTGGAATCTGGTGGAAGGCAATGAAAAAAAAGGCAATGAAAAAACTGTTGCCGGAACAAACTGTGAGTAAAGCTCAGCTGTCACGCACAGTTCAGTTGCATGTTTATATGAATTGTTAGGGCCCTTTCACACAGGCAGCTGACAAGCGGTGAAGTCAATGCCTGTCAGCTGCTCTCCTGCATTGGCCGGGCACCTGGTACTGGATCTGTACAGGCGGCGATCCCACGGAGTGGGATCTAAGCGTGGCTGCAGCCATACTAACTCAACATGTCCTAGTTATCTGCGGCCCAGTAACACCACCACAACTCCAACGCTTGACATGAGTGGTGTGACGACCTCTGCTCTGCAATTCTGCTGCATTCAAATTGCACTGGCGGGTGGCAGACAGACTGCTCAGCAAACGTGCAGTTCAAATGTCCATCTCAAAGGGGCCTTAGATTGCTTGGCCATAGGAATTGAACTATAAATTTGCTGTACCTCCTCTTAAAGTGGTAGAAGACCCTGACATAATATTCAATAAAAACATGTTTTTCTACTTTTTTTATATGCCATACGGTTAGCATATTTGTTTTTGTGCATAAGTATTATTCATTTAGAAATTATATGTTCCCAAAGTAAACTTTTTTTTTTACTCTGAGAGCTTACTTTGCATTTTATTCATAACTGCTTTCAGAGCTGGGACAAGGTCCTCCAGCACCCAAGGCTGAGACACCAAAGTGCGCCCCTCCATCCCTCCCACCCCAGCCGTCACACACTGATTGCTATTAGACTAAGAGGGCCACAGGGCCCACAACCTCCCCAACACCTTAATATCTAGTTATCTGGCTTGCAGTCACTGCTATGTATCCCCTTTTCTTATTTCTTTCTGCTTAATACACAATTAGGAATGACAGCTGAATGAATTGTGCGCCCCCTCCTACACTGCGCCCTGAGGCTGGAGCCTCTCCAGCCTATGCCTCGGCCCGGCCCTGACTGCTTTATTCATAGTCTAACTTAAGCATAAATGCTTTCTGATTGTCTCACTGTCTTTAGGAGACACCGCACTGTCAGAGAAGGCTTTGATTACATTCCTCACTTGATACAATTAAACTCAAGATAACATTATCTTAAAGTTCAGATGTGTCCAGCTCTGTTGGCAGGGAAGCTTCTAAGGTCTGTTAACCCTTTGAATGCTGTTCTAGTAAAAAAAAAATGCTGGTTGTATATAATATGCTGTAAATAATCTATTAGAGCAAAGTAAAAATGCTGGGTGTTCCGCTTTAAGTGCAAACATTTTAGCTTTTTTTTTCTTTTTCATCATTGTGTAGTAGATCCACTGGAGTTCAAGTGAAATGGATGGAATAAATTTACACTTTTGTGCAGACTTATAAACTGAAACCGAGGGAGGGGGGCATTGCTGTCTTTAAATGGGCCTTCCATTTTCTTAAAATAAAAATCATAATTAAAAGATTTATTGTGAAAATCATAATTAAAAGATTTATTTATTTTGTCCAGAGTAAAATGCAACATGTCTCCTATGTTGCTGTGAAATCTGACAGAACAGACAGGGCTGGACTAGCTCAACTCCTCATGGAGGGGTTTCTCAAGGTTATCTTTAGTTTCAAAATCCTTTAGTGAATGGCAGTTGCACTGTCCAACTGCCATGTGTGCAGCGAGACTGGCCAGCATCTTTGTGTAAAATCCTTTTCGGGGAGTGTCTTTATAAAGAACTAGTCTATCACCACCACCACAGTGCGTACCCACACCGATGCACGCATAACGCCCGCCCCGTCCTCCTTCTCCGCGTCATCCTCCCAGCTCTGCGCTGTCCCTGTTGCCCTAGCAACCAAACAAAAACCCATTGTACTTAATCGCACCCACTGCACTGAATGTTGCGTAGGTGGTGGTAAGCATGTTACAAAGTGGACATTACACCGCAAGTCACCACTGTGAATAGGGCCTTTATCTCCTCCTGCTGTATAACTTCCAATGTATTTGCAATTTTTTTCATTGCAGATAAATGCTTGAAGGAACTGGTTGCCAGGATGTTGGATTGTGGCTATTTTGAAAGTGTTGCTGATCCACCCATAGAGAAAAAGCTGGCAATCCTGGCAGAGGAACCACCAAAGAAGCCACCAATGCCTGAGCTTGACAAAGTGACTAAAACTGAACTTGTGAAAGAGCCAGGTGGGTCTACTGAACGAACTTTTTTAGAACTTTTAGAACTTTTAGAACTTTTAGAACTTTTAGAACTTTTAGAACTTTTAGAACTTTTAGAACTTTTAGAACTTTTAGAACTTTTAGAACTTTTAGAACTTTTAGAACTTTTAGAACTTTTAGAACTTTTAGAACTTTTAGAACTTTTAGAACTTTTAGAACTTGTAGAACTTGTAGAACTTGTAGAACTTGTAGAACTTGTAGAACTTGTAGAACTTGTAGAACTTGTAGAACTTGTAGAAGTTGTAGAACTTTTAGAACTTTTAGAACTTTTTTTTTTTTTTTTTTTTTTTTTTTTTCCTCTCCTGGGAAAATGTAAACTGCAGCCATCCTTACACTGTTTATGGTAGGGTTCTCAAACTTTGCACAGTTAGTCACTGGGTGACTGGGATTAATATTCAGAAAAGTGGGTGGAGCTTACAAAACCCAATCAAAATTTACCTATTGATTTTCAAGGGGAAGATTTAATTGCTGTCATTATTGCGCTGTTGTATGGACATTTACTTTACCCCCGCCCCCCAAAGACCAGGACATTTGTCACAAAAATGGCAACTGCAGCTTTAAAGAGAAACTCCAAACAAGAATTGAACTTTATCCCAATCAGTAGCTGATACCCCCTTTATACATGAGATATCTATTCCTTTTCACAAACAATCAGGGTATGACTGATATTGTGGTAAAACCCCTCCCACAAGAAACTCTGAGGACCGTGGTACTCCTGGCAGTTTCCTGTCTGTGAACCTTGTTGCATTGTGGGAAATGGCTGTTTCCAACTGCCAAAAAAAGCATGCGGCAGCTACATCACCTGCTAACAGTAAAAATGTCACCATGTAATGTCAGAATGTAAATCAGGGATTTAAACTATTTTACAAAGGGCAAACAGACAAAATTTATACATAATTATTGTAAAAATGAAGCACTTTTATTACATTTTCACTGGAGTTTCTCTTTAACCACGTCCCGACCGCCGTATTGACAATTGGCATCCGGGAAGTGGACCCCGCAAGGACCGCCGTATTGACAAATGGCGGCGGTCCTTGTAGGGGCATGGGCGGAGCAATCGCGTCATCCGTGACGCGATCCTCCGCCGCCGCCTAGCTCCGCTCACCCGCCGCAACATCCCGCCGGCCATACGGCAGCGCCGGCGGGATGTTAACCCGACGATCGCCGCATACAAAGTGTATAATACACTTTGTAATGTTGTAATGTTTACAAAGTGTATTATACAGGCTGCCTCCTGCCCTGGTGGTCCCAGTGTCCGGGGGACCACCAGGGCAGGCTGCAGCCACCCTAGTCTGCACCAAGCACACTGATTCCCCCCCCTGCCCCCTGATTGCCCACAGCACCCCTCAGACCCCCCCTGCCCACCCCCCAGACCCATGTTTACACCCAATCACCCCCCTAATCACCCATCAATCACTCCCTGTCACTATCTGTCAACAATATTTTTTTTATCCCCCCCCCTGCTCCCTCCTGATCACCCCCCCCATGTACTGTATGCATCATCCCTCTGATCACCTGTCAATCACCTGTCAATCACCCATCAATCACCCCCTGTCACTGCCACCCATCAATCAGCCCCTAACCTGCCCCTTGCGGGCAATCTGATCACCCACCCACACCAATAGATCGCCCGCAGATCCGACATCAGATCACCACCCAAGTGCAGTGTTTACATCTATTCTCTCCTCTAAACACCCACTAATTACCCATCAATCACCCCCTATCACCACCTGTCACTGTTACCCATCAGATCAGACCCTAATCTGCCCCTTGCGGGCACCCAATCACCCGCCTACACGCTCAGATTGCCCTCAGACCCCCCCTTATCAATTTGCCAGGGCATTATTTACATCTGTCCTTCCCTGTAATAACCCACTGATCACCCATCAATCACCCCCTGTCACTGCCACCCATCAATCACCCCCTGTCACTGCTACCCATCAGATTAGACCCCTATCTGCCCCTAGGGCACTCAATCACCCGCCCATACCCTCAGAACGCCCTCAGACCCCAGCCCTGATCACCTCACCAGTGCATTGCTTGCATCTATTCCCCCCTCTAATCACACCTTGAGACACCCATCAATTACCTCCTGTCACCCCCTAGCACACCTACCCATCAGATCAGGCCCTAATTTGCCCCGTGTGAGCTCCTGATCACTCGGCTAAACCCTCAGATCCCCCTCAGACCCCCTTCCGATCACCTCCCCAGTGCATTGATTGCATCTATTTTCCCCTCTAACCACCCCCTGAGACACCCATCAATCACCTCCTGTCACCCCCTAGCACTCCTATCCATCAGATCAGGCCCAATACAACCTGTCATCTAAAAGGCCACCCTGCTTATGACCGGTTCCACAAAATTCGCCCCCTCATAGACCACCTGTCATGCTTATACCCCTGAACAGTCATTTTGAGACATTTGGTTTCCAGACTACTCACGGTTTTGGGCCCGTAAAATGCCAGGGCGGTATAGGAACCCCACAAGTGACCCCATTTTTAGAAAGACACCCCAAGGTATTCTGTTAGGTGTATGACGAGTTCATAGAAGATTTTATTTTTTGTCAAAAGTTAGCGGAAATTGATTTTTATTCTTTTTCACAAAGTGTCATTTTTCACTAACTTGTGACAAAAAATAAAATCTTCTATGAACTCACCATACTCCTAACGGAATACCTTGGGGTGTCTTCTTTCTAAAATGGGGTCATTAGTGGGGTTCTTATACTGCCCTGGCATTTTAGGGGCCCTAAACTGTGAGTAGTCTTGAAACAAAAATGACCTGTGAAATCCTAATTGGACTTTGGCCCCTTAGCGCAGTTAGGGTGCAAAAAAGTGCCACACGTGGTATCGCCGTACTCAGAAGTAGTACAATGTGTTTTGGGGTGTATTTTTACACATACCCATGCTGGGTGGGAGAAAAAAATCAAGATTGTCATTTACAGAGATATTTCTCTCACCCAGCATGGGTATGTGTAAAAATACACCCCAAAACACATTATACTACTTCTCCCGAGTACGGCGATACCACATGTGTGGCACTTTTTTGCACCCTAACTGTGCTAAGGGGCCCAAGGTCCAATGAGTATCTTTAGGATTTCACAGGTCATTTTGCGGCATTTGATTTCCAGACTACTCCTCATGGTTTAGGGCCCCTAAAATGCCAGGGCAGTATAGGAACCCCACAAATGACCCCATTTTAGAAAGAAGACACCCCAAGGTATTCTGTTAGGACTATGGTGAGTTCATAGAAGATTTTATTTTTTGTCACAAGTTAGCGGAAAGTGACACTTTGTAAAAAAAAAACAATACAAATCAATTTCCGCTAACTCCGCTAACTAGGAGTACTCGACAACAAGTTAAATAATCGTACTCCATGCCAAGCCGCGGCAGCTAAAGCGAACAAAATTTTGGGATGCATTAAAAGGGAAAGAAAAACTCGAGAGGCTAGCATAATATTGCCCCTGTTTAACTCTCTGGTAAGGCCACATCTGGAATATGGAATTCAGTTCTGGGCACCACATTACAAAAAAGATATTGCAGTTTTAGAGCAGGTGCAGAGACGAGCTACAAAATTGATACGTGGGATGGAAGGTCTCGCTTACCAAGAAAGGTTAGATAAACTGGGTTTATTTAGTCTAGAGAAAAGACGCCTTAGAGGAGATCTAATTAACATGTATAAATACATCAGAGGGCAATATAATAGCTTGGCGGATGAGCTTTTTGTCCCTAGGCCTTCTCAAATGACTAGAGGACATGATCTGCGCATGGAGGAAAAACGTTTTAGCCATTTATTTAGGAAAGGGTTCTTTACAGTAAGAGTGATTAAGATGTGGAATGCATTGCCACAGGAAGTCATTATGGCAAACTCTATACCTGCATTTAAAAGGGGCTTAGATGCTTTCCTTGCGTTGAAAGACATCCATGGCTACAATTACTAGGTTATGCCTAATGATGTTGATCCAGGTATTTTATCTGATGGAATTACTCTGAGCTAATCTTTAAACAATGAGCAAGGCTGACACTCCAGGAGTGTTTCACAGGACTAACCCTTATGACCAGCCACATATATATATATATATCTCTCTATTATATATATCTCTATATATCTATCTCTATCTATCTCAAGCCTACAAAGGATGTGGCTAGGCAATTTGCATGACAAACGTATGCAAATTCCTCAGCAGCAGTAAGCTGCAAAACTGACAAAAGGTCTCTTCCAGAGACCTGCAGAATGCAGACCTGAACAGTGGTCAAAAAGCTGCCTGCCTGCGCAGGCAGCTGAGCAGATCATTACAGTAATAAATTAGTCTGCAATGCCAGGAGAACTTTACTTGTCTGAGGGCACTGTGTCAAGAGTAAAGTTTGGTGGAGGGGGTGCAGGGAGTTGCAGTATAGAGTGGGGTTGTTTTTCAGGAATTGTGGCTTGGCCAATTAGTTTAAGTGAAAACAACTCTGAATGCCTTAGGTTACCAAGACATTTTGGACAATTTCATGGTCCCAACACAGTCCCATGGACTGTGCACTAATGCACAAAGTACGTTGATGATGAACAAGTGTGGTATGGAGAAACTTGACTGGTCTGCATAGAGCTTTGACCGCAACACTGTAAAACACCTTAAAGTGGAGCGGTTAGCCAGATTATGCCAGGAAAAAAACCCCACATATGTAAGTAGATAATTACTTGCTCTACTTACATAACAGATATATTGTACTGTCCGCACTTTAATTTCAGTGAATTTTATACAGTAAAATAATGAGAATCCTGTTCCTGGCAGGGGCCATTTTGGGTCCCATAGTCTGAAGCCAATCCTGATGTAATTTTTCCCCTTACTTCCTCTCCCTTCCCCGCATCCCCCCTTGCCACCCCCCTCCTTCCCGCAGAATTAGAGTGTAGCGGAGAGAAATAAAGGCAGCGCACACAAACTCACCTGTTCATGGTTCCAGGCGCTGCTATATTCTCTGCACTACCGCCGGCGGTAGTGCAGAGTATAAACGAAAACTCCAGCGCCTAAAACCATGAGGTGATTTGGTGTGCGCTGCCTTTATTCCTCCCCGCTGCAATCTGTAATGCTGCAGGGAGGAGGGAAAATGCCAGGGGGGTGATGCGTCAGGAGTGCGGGGCAAACACGGATGGTGGCACACTACAGGAGGCAGGCCGACAGGTGCCGGCCCCCTTCCCTGTGCCCTAGCAGCCTGCAGGAAAGGATATGACCGATGTTGTGTCAGCACAATCCGGCAAAGTGAGGCGGTCAATCAGAGAGGGACAGTGGCGTGGAAGGGGAAAATGTGAAGGGCAGAGGCGTTAGCTGTATCCAGGGAAGGGGAATAGTTAAAGAAGGGGCGGAGAGTGAAGGAAAAAAAAACTGGCATGCATTGCTACTTCCTTTGTGCATCAGATGCACGAATTAAGTGAAAGGGGGCATAGTGAATGATATTCTTATGAAACAGAAAAGTAAGATTGATTTTGAACTTTTGGATGCCTTTTTAACATCCTTTTTACTTATTTAACAGATAGAAAAAGAGAATTGATTTTGGATTTTATGCTTAGAGGAGCTGTTAGCTATACTATCTCAGAAAAAAACACATATATAGAAGTAGATAAGTATTTGCTCTACTTACATAACCGATGTATTGCACTGTCCATGTTATGATTCCTGTGAATTTTATAAAGGAAAAGCAGAGAATCATATTCTAGACAGTTTCCATATTAACTGTGGCTATTTTGAAGCCAATCCTGATGCAAGTTCCTCCCTTACTCTCCTCTGCCTGATTTGCCTGCCATTCACTATAGAAAGTGCATTGTCTCAGCATGAGAAACATTGGCCAATCAGAGAGAAACAGAGGTGTGGGAAGGGAAAACAGGAGATAAAGAGGCTTCAGCCAATCAGGCTGCATTAGTTAAGTCTGGGGGGGGGGGGGGGGGGGGGGAGGAAGTAGAGAAGCAAAAATGAACAACCCAGCATGCCCTGAAACTTCCTTTTTGTGTACCACATTTTGTGTGTACCAAATAAGTCAGGTAAACTGGGGAATGATCACTTATCAACAAGAAAAGAAATAGTGATTTTAACTTTTGGATTGCCTGGTTAGCATCCCTATTTGTTTATCTGATAAAAAAATAAAGAACTGATCTTTGATTTTATGCCCGACAGTTACACTTTAACAGTAACAGTTACTATTTAAAGGTGATGACTGCGAAACAGGTCCTCTCATCCAACATTAGTGATTGACCTCACAAATGCTCTTTTGCAAAAATGGTTAAAAAAATCATATAAACACACTCCAAAACCTTGTGGAAAGCCTTCCCAGAAGAAATAATAATAATAATAATAATAATAATAATAATAATATAATAAACTTCTTTTGTAAATTGCTAACATACTTTGCAGCACTGTACAATAGATAGGGGAGACATTACAACAAATGTTACAATGACATAACAACGATACACAGAACTGTGATACAATAATAAACAATGGTGGGCAGATTGCAAAGTAGGGATAAATATAGAAGACAAGTGAGTCCATATGGTGGTGGAGAGGAGTACATGGGCGAGAGGACCATGTTAAATAGGCTTACAATTTAAGGGATGGGGAGAGGGACACATTAGTTGATGCTGTTTTAGCTACACATGGTAGGCCAACTCTATATTATTAAACAGTAATGTATCTCTATACCACTGCTGTAGTGCCATTGCTCATCAGTCCTCTTGTATACTGGTGGTGGATCCCGGCATGGTTTTTAAATAGTCTGCCATATTTAGTACCAGGTTCGTTACATTGGTGACTCCAACTTGCTGGCTTTATTCAAGAATAAAGTGTAAGTAAACAGAATGCAGAAACCAAAGAATACCTGTATATTGGTTCATCACTCTAACACCAGCCCAGAATATTCTTATAGTGGCTTTACTGCTCTCCTAGCTTTAAAGGCCTGCTGCACTGCCATCTTTCCAGGTACAGCTAATTGGGTGTCTGAGTGGCCAAAAAAGAGGCAAATGGTGAGGAGATGGACTTCACAAACTGGCCATTCCACTTCTGTAAGGCCCGGTTCACACTTGCGGTTGTCTGCCAAACGGACCGGATGACCTGACCGGATCCGGACCGGATCCGGATCGGAACCGTACGGTTCTGATCCGGATCCGGTCAGGTTGCATCAGGTGTTCATCAGGATGCGATCCGGATCCGTTTGGCAAAAGTTAAGTACAAACCAAATAAAATGTTGGGGTCTGGGAGGTCAGCAGAAGGGGGACCTGTGGAATCAGGCCCTCTGCTGTTTAGCACTCACCTCCACCTCCGACATGCTGCCAACATCTCCAGCTCGTGTAAAGTCACTGCTGCTCCACTCCAAAATGCTTGCCCATGTGTCCCCATCCAAAATCGCCGCAACAATCCGCATAGGAAGTGGGGTAGAACATCCGGATTTTTAGCCAGTGTGTTGTGCGCTCTCCGGTTCTCATTGCTTTGTATTGGCCGGATGGTGCAGTCCGGCTCCGCCCCGGATACGGCTGCCGGAGGAGCCGGACCCAAAAATAGCGCATGTTGGAACGGACGCCGGAGTCCGGATCCGGTCCGGCTCCGGTCCGGCAGAACGGACGCATGTGAACGGACGCATAGGCTTTCATTGCCATGCCGTGCGTCCGTTCCGTCCGTTCTGCAAGCGGTCCGGCTCCGGCACGGCGATTCCGGACGGCCACCGCTAATGTGAACCAGGCCTAAAACTCCAGAAACCAGTGATGAGGCTAAACTGCAAAGATATAAGGCATTTTATAATAATGTTCACAAATGTAGGTACCTTTTGGTGATTGCATCATAATATTTACTTATTGTAAGGCCTGACAGGTTATGTCCCCAATCAGTCTCTATGCCCCAATCTATTGCCACGGCTCTGAGCCCGGCCTACGGTCTTCACCTATAGACAAGCCCCTGTGTGAACAGGACACGTTATTTGTCTCCTGACTACGGTTACCTCCAGGTCTTAACGTGCAAGGCATACAGACTGAAAGAGAGGACAATAACCCACCAGAACCCTGGTGAGGAAAGTACACAGTTCAATAGTTCATAAGTATCACACAGGGCTATTACCTTGATTCAGGAGCATGAGGCCCTAAGCGTTGATTGCCAGTAATGACAGGAACAGGCAGTGAAGGATCCAGGCAATATAAGAGAGAGTTCATGCAAGGTCCGCATGCAAGGTTATTCAAGCAACAGACAAGGATTAGTTCAAGTATACTAGAGTGTCCAGTAACAAGCAATGGCCGGTCCAGGGCGGCAGGCAAGAGTGTCCGGTAAACTGTCAGAGGTCGGTCCAGGCGGCAGGCAAGTGTATACAGTAACAAGCAGAGGAGGCAGCAGACAAGAGTATCCAGGAATCAAAGCAAGGGTTAACATCAGACAAGAATAGTCAAATACAAGCCAATGGTCAAGATCCAATAATACAAGAAAGTGAGTGCGCACCCAGCAACTAACCACAGCTATGCTTACATTGGGCGATGACTGGGAGCACTCTGCAGGTTTAAATATAACTTTCATCCAATCAGTGGCCGGCCACAATCCGCACAACCAATCACACAGCGGTACGCCTACCTAGGTGTCACCTGTAACGTCAGCTGACACTGCGCTGTCAGCTGACCGGAGTCAGCTGACTATTTACATCTGCGGCGGGCGTACTGGGAGCTGGGGAAGCTGAGGAAATCCACCTGCTGGCCAAGCAGCGGAAACCCTATGTTATCACTCCCAATATAAACCTGCAGCAAGTCTTCACTGCGAGCAGCAACACCTGATTACTGCTGCTTGGCCAGCAAGTGGATTTATGCCCAGTGCACACCAAAAACCTCTAGCAGATCTGCAAAATGCTAGGTTTTTGAAGCAGATTTTCAGAGCAATTCTAGGCATGTTTAGAGACGTTTTCTAAACATGCCTAGCGGTTTTTGGAATGTTTATGTGTAGCAGATATCTTACAGTAAGGCTGCTTTCACAGTGAGACGTTACAGGCACACGTTGGTGCAGCCTGTAACGCTCCCCAACGCACAGCAATGTAACTGCAATGGGCACATTGTAACGCGTACGTTAAAAAGGGGCGCTGGGAAAAAAGGGCGCCGGGTTTTAAACGATAAACATGGATAACGTTTAAAAATATAATGTACTATATTTCGTTTAAAAATGTTTTATAAAGTTATAAATCATTAAATAATGTGCATGAAATTGGCAATTGTGAAAACGTTAATCTTCCGTTTAAAAAGTGAAACGTATAATAACGTTTAAAAAAAATAGTAAGTAACCCTCCCTGTACCAACCCCTAGACCCCCGTGTTGGTGCCTAAACCTAAGACTCCCCTGGTGGTGCCTAAACCTAAGACTCCCCTGGTGGTGCCTAAACCTAAGACTCCCCTGGTGGTGCCTAAACCTAAGACTCCCCTGGTGGTGCCTAAACCTAAGACTCCCCTGGTGGTGCCTAAACCGAAGACTCCCCTGGTGGTGCCTAAACCGAAGACCCCCCTGGTGGTGCCTAAACCTAAGACCCCCCTGGTGGTGCCTAAACCTAAGACCCCCCTGGTGGTGCCTAAACCTAAGACCCCCCTGTGATAAGCATTAATAACGTGTGAAAAAAATATTGTGCTGGTTTTCGTTTAAAAATAATGTTGTAAAAAAGATTGTACTGTTTTTCGTTTAAAAATGTTTAAAAAATTATAAATCATAAAATAATGTGTAATCATGAGAAGCAGTTATAAAACAGTAAAAGTCTCCGGGCGCCGCTTATAAAACGTTATTTTTCTCCGGCGCCCTTTTTTCCTGTCGGGCGCCCATTAAACGATATTTATTATGGGAGTGAATGGCGGCGCCCGATTTGTCCACTTGCCTCAGGCGCCCGAATTTACTGTTACCCATTGTAACACTGCACGTCGATCTAAAGTGCAGCATGCTGCGGCGTCAGAGCGGCTTTGCCGCGTTAGCCTGCTTGCACGGGCGCAGTGATCTGCTCTGTGCTGACATCACTGGCGGGACCACGTGATGCGGAGTGTTCTGCTCACGTGGTCTGCACCAGCGCATGCGTACTATAGTACGCATCACGGACACATCAAAGAGCCGCTTAACGCGGCTCTTTGCTAACGTCCTCTGCCACCACCACCATGCGTTGCGTTAGGTGCACGTTATGCGACCTTAACATAGCACCTAATGTCTTAGTGTGAAAGAAGCCTATAGCTGTTAGTGAACAGCTACTGTAACAAAAACGCCTGGAAAACCGCTCTGATCTAGCATTGTTCAGAGCGGTTTTCCACTTTCCTATACTTAAACATTGAGGCAGAAACTCCTCAGAAATCTAAAAAATGCTGCAGCCCCCCGAGTTTGCGTTTGTGGAAAAAACGAGCCGCTCTGGTGTGCACCATCCCATTCACTTTCATTAGCCAAGCGGTTTTCCCCCTGCAAGCGTTTTAAAAAACACTTCAGAACTGCTCTGGTGTGCACAAGCCCTTACTCAGCTCTCCCAGCTCCCAGTCCGACACTGCTGTAGGATGTGCTATTTATTGGGGTAACTGAAAGCAAAAAAGTCTCCGACCTGCACAGTTCCAAAATAAAATACTGAATTTATTGAAAAAAAGTTAAAACATGAGTTGCCAATAGCACTTATGTTTAAACTTTTTTTCAATAAATTCAGTATTTTATTTTGGAACTGTGCGGGTCAGTGACTTTTTGGTACTGTGACCCTGTTGGTACACGGAGGACCCAGCATGTTCCTTTTGCCTGGTTCACGAGTGGTGACCCACCACCGGATTGACCATTTATTGGGGTAGGTGAATTTTAAGGAAGGACATTTAGATTATTAAATAAGGAAAGATTTATTGGCAGAATAATATGTGCTTGGGGAAAATAGGCGAGAGGAAACATATTAATGCAATTGGTGATAAGTGAAGCATAAACGCTGAGCATCAATAATAAAAGAAACAGGGCTGGCTTTTCCATAGGGGCAACCTGAGTGCTGCTGGTCCCTCAGGACTCCCCCTAATTATATAGTGGTCCCCGGAACAGGTCAGTGCGCTCCTCCATCACTTTGTGCACTTCTATTTTCATCCCTGCTGGATGGACATCCTCAGTGACCCGGCCAGCGGTGCAATAATACATAATAGCATGCGCCAGGTCACAGAAGAGAGGAGCCCCTGCGAGGATGAAAATGGAACTGCACATAGTAGTAATGGAGGAGCGCGCTGGCCCGGACAGGTGAGTCACTATGCTACTGGAAACTCTGCCACTATGTAGTTGGAGGTAGACCTGGAAAAGCCTGTACGCCAACTTGGAGGGCCATGGGGAGGAGGATTTGCTAGAAATAAAGAGGATAAATGAAGTGGATTTAAAGGGAACCTCCGGTCCCCTGGATTTAAACAACCCTCCGGTCCACTGCCAAGACTTGGTTTTGTTTTCGGCAACTCCAAGTGGATGGCCACTACACCTGCGAAAATCTCATACTGCACAAGCACAGGGGGCTCCCAGCAACAGTAGTGTGATCGAGGACGTGCTAAGCCAGGGCTGCGCAGGTGCAGTGGCCATTGAGTCGCTGAAAACGAAGCTGAATCGCTGCAGGGGACCGGAGGATTGTTCTGTGACAGAGCTGGGACAGGGCGGCTGCAGAGGGCTGGTAGAAGCCCCGGGTAAGTTAAACTTTTTTTTAAAAAAAATGTCAGTTCCCTTTAAGTATTTACAACCGATATAACGATTGAAACACTAAACCACAATGGGCTCTATTCACAATCACACATGCGCTAAGGGATTTTTTTACTGCGATATTATCGGCAGTGATAATTTCCGCATTTTTTTTCCACATTCACTAAAAAATTTCCACATGTTTTCCCACATGCAGGAACAATGCGTAAAAACATTTGGGGAAACATGAGGTTGCAAACATGCGGAAACCATGTGGAAAAAAGTGGCATTAAAAAATTGCCAAAAATAAATAAATTGAAGTCCAGCAAACACAGCGCTCAAGGCTCCAGACTCCATTTAAGTCAATGGGAAGCAAAATATATCACCTAGATGGGATGGGGTAGGAGGCGCCCAGAGTACTCGTGACACGGTATGGAACTTGTATTCAATAAAGTAGGCAGTTATGTAACTTAAGGTATAGTAATACAGGATAAGAATACATATGGTCCTACCTGAATGAGTAGACCATCGATAAAGTAAAAAACTTAAAAACTTTATTGGCACTAATGACATCGCGTTTTGCGGTAACCCGCTTCGTCAGGTCGTATACCGTGCCTGATATGAGTACCTGAAGTCTATGGTACCCGGGCGCCATAGACTTCAGGTACTCATATCACGCACGGTATACGATCTGAGGAAGCGGATTACCGTGAAACGCGTTTTCATTAGTGCCAATAAAGTTTAAGTTTCTTACTCTATCGATAGTCTACTAATTCAGGTAGGACCATATATATTTTTATCCTATATTACTATACCTTAAGTTACATAATTGCCTAGTTTATTGAATCCAAGTTCCATACCATGTCACGAGTACTCCAGGCGCCTCCTACCCCATCCTATCTACGTTTTACCCCGATCCCAGTGGGTACACCCCGGAAGGTGGACCTGTTTTAACCTTCCTGGCGGTAAGCCCGAGCTGAGCTCGGGCTATGCCGCCGGAAGGCACCGCTCAGGCCCCGCTGGGCCGATTTGCATAATTTTTTTTTTGCTAGCTGCGTGCAGTGCCCGATCGCCGCCGCTACCCGCTGATCCGCCGCTATCCGTCGCGCCGCAGCCACCCCCCCCAGACCCCGTGCGCTGCCTGGCCAATCAGTGCCAGGCAGCTCTATGGGGTGGATAGGAATCCCCTTTGACGTCACGACGTCGATGACGTCATCCCGCCCTGTCGCCATGGAGACGGGGGAAGCCCTCCAGGAGATCCCGTTCTTTGAACGGGATCTCCTGATCGCCGATCGCCGGCGGCGATCGGAGGGGCTGGGGGGATGCCGCTGAGCAGCGGCTATCATGTAGCGAGACTTTGTCTCGCTACATGAAAAAAAAAAAAATTTGCTGCCCCCTGGCGATTTTTTTTTTTTTTTTTTTTTTTTTTTTTTTTTTTTTTTTTTTTTTTTTTTTTTTTTTTTTTTTTTTTTTTTTTAGCAAACCGCCAGGAGGGTTAAGGAGAAGCGACCACACATAACTGGACACAAGGCCGAGTGGGGACGGTACTTCCCCACATGCAAAGCTGAGTGGTTGCCTTCTGCAACCCACCATTGTGAGTATATCTGACACCTATACAGTTGTCATCAACCACTGCCTTACGATACTGCACCAGATTGGGCTCCCGGTCTCCTCCCGTCCTTTTTTCTATCCTCTCTACCACAAATATATCACCTGGTACTTGCAGGTGATATAAAATCGGTAGTTAAGTCACAAATAATGCGCCCTTTTTCTTTGTGAATTTCGTTTTTTTGCGGAAATTATCGACTTTTGCCGACAATTTTCCACATTATTTGCGCACTTTTACCTCACTTTTTTACACATGCAGTAAAACCATGCGTAACATTTTGGGAATGTAAAGATGGTCTTATTTCAGTCAGTAATTTACCGCTATTGCATTTCCGCATGCGGAAAATGATTGTGAATCGAGCCTAATGTATCTCCACATTTTTTCCACATCTTTTCCATATTCAGCATGGGCAGCATGGTGGCGTAGGGGCAGGCCCGGATTCACATCACAGGAGCCTATTGGCACAGATGTCCTCGCACCTTTGACCTTCGCCCTTCATGTACCTACAAACCGCCACCACGTGTGGTGTGTGACACGTATGCTAACTGTCCTTCCATCCTTCCTCTGCCTGTCATAGGTAGCTACAGGTGTCCCTTAGTATTAGGTAGCCAGAAGCACCCCCAGTAGTGTATTGGTAGCTAGAGTAACCTCAGTATTAAGTAGTGCCCCTGTCTCATCAGTGAACTAACCATTGAGTAGCCTTTCATTTACACTCTCGTCAGGATTCTGCATAGGGAACAGGGGAGGGAGGTGCTCGGGGAGTGGAGTGAGATGCCTTTTCATCATCAGGTGCCTGTAGGCGTGTGCCTACAGTGCCTTATGGTAAATCCGGCCTTGTGTAGTGGTTAGCGCTCTCGTCTTGCAACGCTGGGTCCCTGGTTGAAATCCCAGCCAGGTCAACATCTGCAAGGATTTTGTTTTGTTCTCCCCGTGTCTGTGTGGGTTTCCTCCGGGCACTCAGGTTTCCTCCCACATCCCAAAAACAGACATAAGTTACAGATAAGTTAATTGGCTTCCCCCTAAATTGGCCCTAGATTGATACATGCACCACACGATATGGACATATGACTATGGTAGGGACTAGATTGTGAGCCCCTCTGAGAGACAGTTAGTGACAAGACAATATACTCTGTACAGTGCTGCGTAATATGTAAACATGCAGAAACCATGCGTAAAAGTAGCATAAAAACTTTACAAAAAAAAAAATAAAGTCCAGCAAACACAGCGCTCAAGGCTGAAGACTCCATTTAAGTCAATGGGAAGCGAAATATATCACCATGTACTTGTAGGTATGTACACGTGTGAATTGGCCGCCGCGACACTTGGGCGCAGGACATAGCCGGTATATGGCTTATCCTGCTACTGCACAAGTTCCTGGCGGCATAAATACTATTCCCCCTCCACGTCCACGTGGATAGTGGGGAATGATATAATTCGGCTTTCAGCTATTGCTGGAGGCCGAATTCTAGTGTTTTAAGAGCAACTTCAGCACCGTCTTCTGACGGCGGTGAAGTTACTCACAGCCGTAATTCCTATTATGGTCTATGGTGGTGCTGGCTGCGCCCAAATCTCCTACGCTGAGAGCTCGCTTGTAGGTGATATAAAATCGGTAGTTAACTCAGAAATAATGTGCCCCTTTTTCTTTGTGAATTTTGATTTATTTTTTTTGCAGTAATTACCAACTTTTGCTCACTTTTACCGCCATGCGTAAAATTTTGTGAATATCAAGATGGTCTTATTTCAGTCGGGAATTTATCGCAAGTGCAAATGATTGTGAATAGAGCCCAATGTCCAGTGTATATGTTACGGCCAGAACCCGAAGTGTGGCCACTTCGGGTTCTGGCCAGTCAAAACTAGAAGTGGCCAGCTGATCTGGCCAGTATGCAAAATGCGGATTCATTGCGGTACAGTGCTGCGTAATATGTTGGCGCTTCTTAAAGAGTCTGAAGCGAGAATAAATCTCGCTTCAGACCTCATAGATAGCAGGGGCATGTGTGCCCCTGCTAAAACGCCGCTATCCCGCGGCTTAACGGGGGTCCCTTCACCCCCAAATCCCCTCGGTGCAGCGGGGGAGCCCTTCCTGGTTGGGGCAGGGCTAACCGCCGCAGCCCTGCCCCACGCGCGTCTCCGCCTCTCCCCCGCCCCTCTCAGTCTTCCTTCACTGAGAGGGGCGGGGGAGAGGCGGTGATGCGCCGCTGATAGACGCAACTGGAGGCAGGGCTGCAGCCGTTGGCCCTGCCTCCAGGAGAGACCAAATCTACGACCAAGTCTTGAAGGGGGGGGGGGGGATTTGGGGATGAAGGGACCCCCGTTAAGCGGCGCGATAGCGGCGGTTTAGCAGGGGCACACATGCCCCTGCTAACTATGAGCTCTGAAGCGAGATTTATTCTCGCTTCAGAGTCTCTTTAAATAAATAAATCGCTAAGAATTTTCTGCATGTTTTCCGCATGTGGTAACAATGCGTAAAAAAAAATTGGGGAAAACATGCGGAACTATGTAGTAAACATGCGGAAACCATGTGTTAAAAAAAAAAAAATGGCATAAAAAATTTACAAACGGGTCCAGAAAACACAGCGCTCAAGGCTAAATACTACATTTAAGTCAATGGGAAGTGAAATATATCACCAAGTACTTGTAGGTGATATAAAATCAGTAGTTAAGTCATGAATAATGCGCCCCTTTTCTTTTGTGAATTTTTTTTTTTTTGCAGGAATTACTGACTTTTGCAGACTTTTGCCGCCATGCATAACATTTTGTGAATGTCAAGATGGTCTTATTTCAGTTGGGAATTTACCGCAAGTGCAAATGATTTTGAACAGAGCCCAATGTTGGTTTTTGGTCAATCGGTTGTAATGTAAGTCATGATACTGATCATAATTACGATCAAAAGCAAAAATTGTATAGTGTATGGCCAGCTTTTAGATATCTCAAGGATCTCCAAGCACTTCCAAATATCTTCATTGGGGTTTTTCATAAGTGTTCTGGCAAACCTGGACTGGCATTTTTAAAATCTGTCTGCTATTATTTTGTAAAAAAAAACATAACTGCAGCCGTGTACTACTGTATGGCCTCAATTCACTAAGCAGTTTACACTAGTCTACTGATGGTTTGGTCAGTTGCATCAAAGGGGAATTCACTATCACCAAATGGTTTAGACCAGGTCTAAAACATTTGGTAATTAGGTCGGTAAAGCAGGTGAAATGATAAAGAGGCAATTCAAACTAGTAGCTATGACTGACATCCTTCTCCTTTGAGCTCTCCTCTGGATACAATTAAACTCCTGCATATATAATTCAAAAGGTTCCATCCTCACATCTAAAATACATCACAGAATATCTTTACCTACAGGAATCAGCTGGTCTAATCTCTGTCAGAAAAAGTGGGCGTGGTTACGCCTTGTTTGCCTTTGTGAATTGTGTAATTACTGAATGTTAGACCAGGTCTAAAAACAGGTCTAAGGGTGCGTACAGACATGCGACTATAGTCGTTTGAAACGATCGTTACCGACGGCATTGCCCGACGATCGTTCGTAAAAAGTGCACAAACGATCATTAAAACGACCGACCAACGAGATATGTCGTTGGTAAAGAACGATCCATTCTGCCAGATCCTTTCCAACGACCATCGTTTAAAAATTAATGTCTGTACAACGATCGGTCGTTGATCGTTCGTTCTCAAAGCTTTGCACATGCTCAAACAGTTTTTTTTGACACTTGTGTTTGAAATCAGTTTATACAGCATGTTGCGCACGCAACGCTCGTTCCAAGATCGTTCGTACACGAATGATGTTCAAAGTAGCCTTTCTTCAAACGATCATCGGCCGATACCTCCTTTAACATCGTTCGTCGTTCAGAACGAACGATCGTTATCGTATGTCTGTACGTACCCTTACAGGTCTAAAGGTGCATACACACAGACTATAGTCTTTGGAAAATGAAAGATCACAGACCAATCTTACCACCCTTCATGTAGTATGAGAGCCATGCCTACACAGTCTATTCTATGGAGCTGAACTTCCCATCAGAAAAAATCTTTGCAAGATGCTGCACACAAACATGCTGCAAACACTCAAAAGATCTGTAGCTGCAAAAGATCTGTTCCTGCCAAAAATCCATTCCTGCAAATTGCAATGATAGTCTATGAGATCTGCAGATCATCATACACACATGATTTAACTGACATTCATCTGCAGATCAGATCCACCAGGATGGATTTTCAGATCTGCGGATGATTGCTTGATCTGCAGATGAATGTCAGTTAAACAAGGTGTGTATGATGATCTACAGATCTCATAGACATTGCAATTTGCAGGAATGGATTTTTGGCAGGAACAGATCTTTTGCAGATACTGATCTTTTGTGTCTGTACAGCATCTGTGTGTGCAGCATCTTGCAAAGATTTTTTTCTGATGGGGACTTCAGCTCCATAGAAAAGACTGAAGTATATGGCTCTCATACTACATGAAGGGTGGTAAGATTGGTCTGTGATCTTTCATTTTCCAAAGACTATAGTCTGATGTGTGTATGAGCCTTAACACATTACACCAAACCATCAGTAGATTAAAAACTGCAGACTAATCTAAACTGCTTAGTGAATTGAGGCCAATATGCCCTGAAGGGGAAGGGGAATGGCTTACAATTTCTGATATTCCGAATTATTCACCTAATCCTTTGTAGATAAATGTCAGCTTCATAGACAGCCTACACCCACCGGCGTAACCACCGGGCATGCGACCCCCTCAGCCGCAGGGAGGCCCGGGATTTTCTGGTGCCTGCTGCCCACATTGCGATTTTCTGCTGCCTTCTGCCCACTATATTATTTTCAGGTGAACGCTGCCCACTGTACGATTTTCTGGTGAATGCTGCCCACTGTACGATTTTCTGGTGAATGCTGCCCACTGTACGACTTTCTGGTGAATGCTGCCCACTGTACGATTTTCTGGTGAATGCTGCCCACTGTACGATTTTCTGGTGAATGCTGCCCACTGTACGATTTTCTGGTGAATGCTGCCCACTGTACGATTTTCTGGTGAATGCTGCCCACTGTACAATTTTCTGGTGAATGCTGCCCACTGTACAATTTTCTGGTGAATGCTGCCCACTGTACAATTTTCTGGTGAATGCTGCCCACTGTACAATTTTCTGGTGAATGCTGCCCACTGTACGATTTTCTGGTGAACGCTGCCCACTGTACGATTTTCTGGTGAACGCTGCCCACTGTACGATTTTCTGGTGAACGCTGCCCACTGTACGATTTTCTGGTGAACGCTGCCCACTGTACGATTTTCTGGTGAACGCTGCCCACTGTACGATTTTCTGGTGAACGCTGCCCACTGTACGATTTTCTGGTGAATGCTGCCCACTGTTCGATTTTCTGGTGAACGCTGCCCATTTTACGATGACTTTCTGGTGCATTACAATTATTTGGTACCTATGGTTCCCACAATGCAATGAGGTTCACAGACAGCAAACTGCCAGGACCGTGGTCATGACTAGGGATGGCCCAGCCTAGGAGAACTCATGGAGAAGCACATGATCAGTTTGATTTGCTGTGATGACTTCCTGGTTTAACACATGATCATGACCAGCAAATCGGAGCCTTACAAATCTATCAGCTGATCAAACAGATCACATGCTTCTCCATGAGTTCTCCTAGGCTGGGCCATCCCTAGTCATGACTACGGTCCTGGCAGTTTGCGGTCTGTGAACCTCATTGCATTGTGGGAACTAACAGCCTTTTCCAACTGCCAAGCAAGCAGCATCTACCTTTGTGCATAAAACTCTCATTGAAGTGGCACTATGGCGAACAATTTTAAAATTTAAAATATGTCCAAGCATAGACAAATAAGTGTTTTTTTTCCAAAGTAAAATGAGCCATAAAATTTTCTCCTATGTTGCTGTCACTTACAGTAGGTAGTAGAAATCTGACAGAAGTGACAGGTTTTGGACTAGTCCATCTCTTCATAGGGGATTTTCAGCATGGCTTTTATTCTTTATTAAGATATTCCCTAAAAAGGATTTGAACAATGTTGGCCAGCCTCCCTGCTGGATACAGTTTATTGGCAGTTGGGCAGAGCAACTGCCATTCACGAAGTGCTTTTGAAAATAAATAAACAAATCCCTGAGACTCCCCTATGAAGAAATGAACTTGTCCAAAACCTGTTGCTTCTGTCAGATTTTTACTACCTACTGTAAGTGACAGCAACATAGGAGAAAAGTAATTTATGGCTTTTTACTCTGGAAAAAACATACTTCTTATTTGTATATGTTAGCACATTTAAAATTTTTATAATTTTTCACCATAGTGCCCCTTTAAACAAACATTCCATACAGATCACCTGGCAGGACTAAAGATGTCACCACCAGTGATACACTTCAGAATGTAAATAAGTGAGATTCACTTCACCACACCACCAAATAAGTGAGATTCAACCACTTCAGGACTCAGCCTTTACCCCCCCTTAAAGGGATACTGTAGGGGGGTCGGGGGAAAATGAGCTGAACTTACCCGGGGCTTCTAATGGTCCCACACAGACATCCTGTGCCCACGTAGCCACTCCCCAATGCTCTGGCCCCGCCTCCCATTCACTTCTGCAATTTCAGACTTTAAAGTCTGAAAACCACTGCGCCTGCGTTGCCGAGTCCTCGATCCCGCTGATGTCACCAGGAGCGTACTACGCAGGCCTAGTATGGTCTGTGCCTGCGCCGTGCGCTCCTGGTGACATCAGCGGGAACAAGGACACAGCAGCAATGCAGGCACAGTGGTTTTCAGACTTTAAAGTCTCAAATTCTAGAAGTGAACCGGAGGCGGGGCCAGAGCATCGGTGAGTGGCTGCGTGGGCACAGGATGTCTGCGGGGGACCGTTAGAAGCCCCGGGTAAGTTCAACTCATTTTCCACCGACCCCCCCCTACAGTATCCCTTTAAGGACCAGCACTGATTTCTAAGATCTGTGCTGGGTGGGCTCTACAGCCCCCAGCACAGATCAAATACCAGGCAGAGCGACCAGATCGTCCCCTTTTCCCCACTGGGGGATGATGTGCTGGGGGGGTCTGATAGCTCCTGCATGCTCGTGGGTGGCGGGGGGGGGGGGGAACCTCAAAGCCCCCTCCACCGCAGGATTCCCCCTCTCCCTCTTCTCCCTCCCTGCCCCGGAGATCGGAGGCTGCACAGGAACGGATCTGTCCTGTGCAGCCTCTAACAGGCTCCTGCCTGTCATGTGACAGCGATCCCCGGTCGCTGATTGGCCGGGGATCGCTGATCTAGTACAACGCTGCTACTGTTGTAAAAATGTAAACAAAGCAGATTATTTCCGCTTGTGTTTACATTTAGCCTGCGAGCTGCGATCGGCAGCCCGCAGGCTATTCACGGAGCCCCCCGCCGTGAATTGACAGGAAGCAGCCGCTCGCACGAGCGACTGTTTCCTGATTAATTAGCCTGCAGCCGGCGACGCAGATGTGCGTCGCTAGTCCTGCAGCTACTACTTTGCCGACACGCGTTGAGTGCACGGTCGGCAAGTGGTTAAGTTACACCCTGTGTGGTGCCATTAAAATGTAATGGCAAGGCATCCATTGCAGGGCACACCACACTGCTGCATACATTTTTAGTGCACAGTGGATGCATTGCTGCCATTCCATTGAAAGAGGCGCAGAATCTGATGCAGTGCATTCAGTGTAAACTTAGTCTTGTGGTGGCCAATACAAACAAATAACTCATTTAACAACTTAAAGAGCTTTACTAAATAAAACTTTGTGAATAAAATTGGTACTTATCTGTTAGCCGGGTGCATCCGGCAGGTGGCGCTGTTGTAGCGAATTTCGATGGGCTGTTGTATCTAATTCAATTCATACTTAGTGTACCATAAGGGTACTTATCCTTTAGCCGGGCGCATCCGGCAGGTGGCGCTGTTGTAGCGAATTCCATTCATACTAAGTGAATGTGGTAGTGTGTGAATGGAAGCGCCGCAGGTGGCGCTAATTACATTGATACGCAACGTAACTATACAGTGTTAATGAACGAATACAATGTATTTGAAGTGGCCGGAACTGGCACTTAATGGAATTAAAATGAAGGCGGCGGCAATGTAACACATGAAACCGCCGCCTTCGTCTGTTGTTCTTCTTCTCCCCCTTTGCCCTCTCGCTTGTATACAATGCTGCCAGCCTGCGGGGGCATGCGTGTCCCCCCAGAGTCGTTCGTCGCGGCAGGGAATCCTGCTTGTTTCCTTGCGATGAACGACTGTGGGGTGGACACGCGTGTCCCCCCCCCTCCCCCCAGCTGGCAGTGTTGTATAGAAGCGAGAGGGCAGAAAAAATAAGTTGTAGGTTGAGACAGCGGGTGGTCACTGATTGACAGGACAGCGTGTGTTGATTTATGTACAGTACACTGTGTGGGGGCGTTTTACTAATGCTGACAGGACAGCGTGTGGTGATTTATGTACATAACACTCCTACAACTGTTTTTTTTCTGCCCTCTCGCTTCTATAGAACACTGCCAGCTGGGGAGGACAAGCAGGATTCCCTGTCGCAACGAACGACTCTGGGGGGGACACGCATGTCCCCGCAGGCTGCCAGCATTGTATACAAGCGAGAGGGCAAAGGGGGAGAACAGACGAAGGCGGCGGCTTCATGTGTTACATTGCCTCCGCCTTCATTTTAATTCCATTAAGTGCCAGTTCCGGCCACTTGAAATACAATGTATTCGTTCATTAAGGCCTGGAACCCACTGAAAACCGCAAACGCAAAACGCAACCGCTAGCGTTTTGTCTGAGCGGTTTGCAAGCGGATTCATGCGCGTTTTTGGTCGTGTTTTGCAACATTGTATTTTTTTCCCCAGCGGGTGCCTAGCGTTTTGCGTTTTGCGTTTTTATCCTGATTGGTCCTGTGAATTATTTTTCATTTTGTTAGTGTGCTGAACCGCAAAACGCTAGCAAAACCGCTCAGTTTAGGTTTTGCTGAGCGTTTCTGCTAGCGGTTCAATACTTTACATTGAAGCGCTAACGCTCCCAAAATGCTGCACGTCCTGTGTTTGCGTTTCTGAGAAACTCAAACGCTCCTGTGGAAGTTGCCCCATCCATTAACATTAGCCCAGCGTTTTGGCAAACTGCTAGCGTATCGCAGTGCTGCCAAAAGCGCCCCTGTGGGTTCCAGCCCTCACACTGTATAGTTATAGTATGTAATTAGCGCCATCGAAATTCGCTACAACAGCGCCACCTGCCGGATGCGCCCGGCTAACTGATAAGTACCATAACATTTTTGAGTTCATTGTAAAACCTTTCCTCACCCAGAAGATTTACATTCTTAGGGCCCTTTTCCACCAGCGCGTTTGCGCTGGCTGAATCGCAAAAATGCAAACCGCTAGCGATTTTACAATCTCTACGGTTTGCTTTTTAACATAGGAATCGCGGTAGGTCATTTCCACTACCGCGATTCGCTTTTGACGGGAACGCGAACGCGCGGCGGAGCGATATTTGCCGCGATTTTGCTATGCAGTGCATAGCATAGCAAAATCGCGGCCGAGAGCGTCGGAATCGCCGGTTTTGCGATTCAGCAATCGCTAGCGTTCAGCGTGAACGCTAGCGACTGCAGGTGGAAAAGGGCCCTTAGGGTGCTCATTGATTTTTTTATTTCTTTTTTTTCACTGCCGTGTTTTGTTTTTTTTCTAATTTGCACCGCAGAGCCACTTAATTATTTGCCTCCCTCAGCCCAATGAAGAGTGGCGCACAGAGCGCTAGATCTTTACCTGTTCCAGATGCAGGGTTGGCTCTCCTCTACCAGGATTGGCTCTCCTGTTACAGGGCCTGCTCTCTACTTGCATCACAAAGTGGCGCTGTAAGGACTGGTTCAGACGGACGTCTGCGTGGCGTCGCGTTTGGGTGCGTTGCGGCGGCTGCGCGGTCAGGGTTTCAGTAGCCTTCGCGTCACGTTCCGATGCGGTCGTGTTTTTCTTCCCCTTGGGGGACATTAGCCGTCGCGGGTGGCCGCCTCTGAAAGATAGCGAAAATCGGGACCCGAACGCCGAGATCGTGTGAACACGCGCAAAAGCTCGGTGTAAATGCTCCCATTCACTTGAATGGGCGCGTTTACCGCAACGTTCCGAACGCTTGCGGTACACGCTCCGCAAGCGTCCATCTGAACCAGCCCTAACGCTGACATCATCCTCCAGGCTCCGATTACGTGATATGACGTGATTGGGACCCAAATGATGTCTTCCCCCCCCCCCCCAACAATGATGAGGATGTCATTTTCATGGAGCCCCCCAGGATCCAAACTCCTCCCCGCTGTGCCTGATTTCCCCCCCCCCCCCCCCCAGGCGCGCACACTTTGCCATTTCAGAGTAGTACAGGGAGCAGATAAAAATTTACCTGCTCCAGCGCTGCATGTCTCTTCCATACATCAGATGCACACGCTCTACCATTTGCCAGTTTCTGATCATGTGACGTGCATCAGTCATATGATCGGGAGACAGCTAATGGCAGAAGAGTGTGAAGCTGTGATACATGGAAGAGATGCGCAGCGCTGGAGAAAGTAAATATTCCACCACTGCATGCCCTATTCTGCATGCAGATGAGGAAAGGGAGAAGGAGCGGGTCTCCACTGCCCCGGGGGTCAATAGGGCTATTGTTATACCCGAATGTAAGGGACATTGTGCAAATGTGTCATGGTCATAGAAGGAACATGCAAATTGTGCACGTGTTGCTCTTTGTCCAACTTCCATGACGTTGCTTGTGTAAACACTGGAAAAATCTGTGCGCGTAAATTTTACTGTAAATTCGTGAATATTTGGTAAAAACATTGGATCTAATTAAATATATAAAAAATCAAGGCGCTCTTGTTAAAAAAATCCATAATTTATTGCTCAATATTGATCAGGAATGGCCTGTTTATCATACTGATGTGAGAGTGCATGGGGGAAGGAAGTGCTCCACCGTCAACCCTTTCTCATGGCTTTGTACCCCACCAAGAATTAGTGAGATCGATATTGCATTTTCTACTGACATCTGATGTAATATTGAGTGATGCACAGTACTATCCAGATAAATGATTCATATCAATCAGATACCAACTGTTTACCTGATGTAAGGCAACCTCTAATAATGCATGGTGTCCTTCAGGCAATACCTGATGCTCATTACTACTAACTTTACTGCGCTCCTGTGCCATCTGGTGTTACACAGCACTACACATTTTTTAACATGCCATAGAGCGCAAAAATGGGGTTAGTGCTGCAGTGGATAGCAAAAAGATGGCTGTACTTATGCAAAGCTCAAACTCACCCCTTTTGTGAATGTACCCTACAGGCTTTTACACTTAGGGCTCGTTTCCACTATTGCGGTGCGGAATCGCCTGGATTCCACCGCTGATGAAATCTCATGCGGATGCGATTCCCCATGCGGGTTTTGCCACGAATTCGCATGCGATTTCGCATAGGTGAGGGTATATGCGATTTTAACCCGGTCACTGCCTGTGTGAATTTACATTGGTACCTATGTGAGTTCGCATGCGAATTTGCGGCAAAAACCGCATGGTGAAAACGCATGCGATTTTCCTATTAAATACATTGCATGCGATTCGCATGCATTCCACTCGCAGGCAAATTCTGCGGCTCTTTTGTGCGTTTTTTCACCGCTGAAGAAAACTCACCTCAACGCTACAGTGGAAACCGGCCCATCCACTTGCTTTACATGTGTGAATCCGCATGCGTTGGACGCATGCGGATTCGCGATAGTGGAAACGAGCCCTTATCAGTTGCTCTGAAAATTCAGTTTTCTTTCAGTTATAACAAAGTAATGCCCATGTTTTCCTATGGCACCTTTCACACTTAACGCGTTTTCACTGAATTCTTTTTCACAATGCACTGCTATGGAAAAAACGCATACCAACGCGTACTAACGCACACCAACTGATTAAGTGTAAACGGGCCCTACCTATATACATTGTTGGATTATTATGGCTCTGTACAAATTAACAAGCTGACACATCATTGCATTCCAGCGGTTCTGGAGGTGTGTTTAGCTTCTAAGGGTACAATGGTTAATTTGCATATATTCAGCAGTGTTGCTCTGGGAGACATCTCAAGCTCACTCCAACCTGAATTATCGCAAATTCTTTCTGTTTTAGGAAAGCAAACTTTTGTTTTTATATACATTGTGGAAGTGCTAACAGATAATAGCTGCACATATAAAGAAGCAATACCACTTAGCCCCGCATGATGTAAAGGATAAGTACGCATTTTATGTCCCCTACCATGTGAAAATGAGAGCACATCTGTTGTATTCACTTACCACAGCATGTGAACAAACATTAATTCAATCTACAAAATCAGCATGCAATTTGTACAATGACCTTTAGATGGCACTGTTGCACGTCTGCAAGGTAAAAAAAAAAATCGTTAGCAGCACACGACTACATACGTTCCATAATTCATAATGCCTTGTTCCATTCGAAGTGATTAACCGTAAAGAGTAACAGCCTCTTTATTGTTTGTCAAACGATTGACAACCTTTTTTTCTCAGTAGTGTTCTGATAGTAGATTGCATAGGAAGGAATTGTCAATGATGATTGTCTCTACCCATAGTTAGTCAAAATTCAAATCAAAGATGTGACCGCAAAGCCACAAATTAAATGACAGTGAATTTAGAGAGCACGAGAGAAAGGGGGGGGGGGGGGGGGGGGAAAGTAAGAAAAAATAGCTGGTTCCACTGGGGCTCGAACCCAGGACCTTCTGCGTGTAAAGCAGACGTGATAACCACTACACTATGGAACCCACAGATACAAATTGAAGAAAAATGCTAATTTGTTACAATGCCAGAGTAGATGAAGTACTTTTTGTTGATGCCACGAATAATGTTATTGTATGTTGAAAAGAAAAGGGAAGAAAAAAAAAGAAAAAATTCTGTGATTGGGGAGACTTAGCTAATCTTGCAGGTTTTTTCTTTTTAGAAAGTTTATTTTCCCCCACTAGATGGCGATCAAGTCATATTAAAAGTAATGCAGCTGCTGAATACTTTTATATATTTCTTGAAGCACTGATTTCGGAATAGTTACCTAAGCACGTTTGGAGCAGAAAACGTGCCAGTATTCCCCTCCCACAGGGGCGTAGCAATAGGGGTTGCAGAGGTAGCGACCGCATCGGGGCCCTTGGGCTAGAGGGGCCCCGAAGGGCCCTCCCTCAACTACAGTATTAGCTCTCTATTGGTCCTGTGCTCATAATAATCACTTCTATAGATACTTTGAATGGTGGTAATTATTAACAAGCTGTTCCCCATCCCCTTCTTGCACCTCAGACACTGTAGTTGCCATTGGCAGGTTTTGGTGCACCGTATCAATTGTTATGTATAGAGCGCTTAGGGGGCCCCATTGGAAAACTTGCATCGGGGCCCACAACTCCTTAGCTACGCCACTGCCCTCCCAAATTGCTATACAAAAAAATGTAATCCTGTAGAAAGAGTCCCAGCCATTTGATGTTTAGGGAGAGGTTTTTTTTATGGACTATTGTTGCTTTTTTTGGGAATCATTTTATGGCTATTAAAAACAAGATTTTAATGCAATTTTTCACTGTACATGATTAGTCCCCGTTCACATCTGAAAATAGCAAAAAGGTAGCGTTTTGCGCAAGTGATTTTACCGCGGTAAAATCACTGGACACTACTGCGATTTCAGAGCGATCATGGTCAGTGCTTTATAAGCACTGTACCGCGATCGCTTCTGAATAGCTCCAGAAATGCTGCAGGTAACACGTTTACGATTGCGCTTATCGCAAAAGCCCACGATTTTGTGTGTTTTTTTCCTGTAGAGGGGGACCACGTAGACAGTCAAAGTTCTGTGTCTTGGTGTTTTCACTTGTAGAGAGCAGACATACTACGCCATATGTACACTTGGTTTATTGCAGATATGTGACATACATTGAAAGACTGGAGAGAAGCAGAGTGGTTGGTAATAATTACCAAAAACGCAGATTCCACTGCCAGTAACAAGGAGTGGGTAGTGATTTGGTAAGTGGGGGTGACGTACAGCACACCTCATAAGTCCAGCCACGAATGCAGTGTATATAGTGCTGGGTGCACAGAATGAAATATAATATTATGCTATGTTGGCTCTGTGAAGCTGGCCTCTCCTACAATCAGCACAAATAAAAATTGCCCATTTTTGCCTCAAAAATTAAGATTTGTGCTGCTTTCGTTTTGAAGCTTACTTATTTTCTCCAAGACTACATGGCCCAGCCCCCCAAACAACAACCTACGAACATGCAACTGGTAGGTAGTGTAGTGCTGTGCACGTGTTTATTTGTGCAGCAAAAATTATCTTTTTAGCTTTTTTATAGGTTTTGTGGTAGAAAACCTATAAATGTTTTTTGTAAAGGTCAAAAGCTCACTCAGCACCCCCCCCCCCCCCCTACAACATCGCAAAAGGCTAAGTGAGGCTGAGTTAACTTTCTCCCTCAAAACTTGAATATCTCAAACTATAAAAGATTACTTTTGCAGTACACATGAGCAAACGCATAGCACTACCTATCCATACCAGTTTCATGTCTGTAGGTTGTTGTATGGGGGCTGGGTATTGTTGTTTTTTTGGAAAAAATAAGAGCTATCTGCACGGAGTTTCTATTTTCTCACCATGTCTGTGTGGGTTTCCTTCAGGCACTTGATTTCCTCCCACATCCCAAAAACATAAGGATGAGTTAATTGGCTTCCCTCTTAATTGGCCCGAGACTATGATGGATATATGACTATATAGGGATTAGATTGTGAGCCCCTCTGAGGGTCAGTTAAGTGACAAGACAGTATACTCAACTACACAGCTGTACAGCGCTGCGGAAGATGTCGGCATGATATAAATGCTAAATAATTTCAAAATGAAAGCAGCACAAATCTTAATTTGTGCAGCTGAAATGGACACTAACGTAACACTAACAAGGCATGATGGAATTTTTCTTTGTTCCGATTGTAAAAGGGAGGGGCAGCTTCATAGAGCTCTATATATAAGATTTTGGAGTTGATTCAATAAGGCAAACAGCATGCCTTATCTGAGTTAACACACCTTATCCGTGTTAACACGCCTTATGAGGTTCTGCATACTATCACCAGCCTCTGTGTCTGTTCAGTGCCTCCCCAGGCCCTCCCCCCCCCCCCCCCCCTCCCCCTGCACTCTGCTGTTCCAGGGAAAAATAAATGCCGCCCCCCGCCTCCTCTATATCGCGGCTCCCTGCCTGTGTCCCTTCCCTCCCCGCCTCTGTAAGCTGACTGGAGGGAAGGGACGCAGGTGGGGAGCGGCGCTATAGGAGAGCGGTGGTGACAGGCAGCACAATGGTAAACAGCCTTATAGCGACAAGCTGCATGTCGCTAGCACGGCGTTGGTTTTTCTGGGGGGTCACTGTACAGACACAGAGGCTGGTGATAGTATGCAGAAACAGCCTCTGTGTCCTAATAGCATTCTTAAAACCCACCTTGGGTTCTCTTTAATGTTTGTTTCCGCCGAGACCCAGGAGGAATTCGCCACTTCCGGGTCTCGGCGCTTGTTTCCCACTGATGACGTGCAGGCTGGGATACAGGCCACACTTCCTGATAGGCGGAGGGAGCATTCTCAGTACGCCCTCCGCAAAGATAAACGTTAGTCAGCTGAATGCGGTCAGCTGACAGTCCTAGCGTCAGCTGACTGCGGGGCTGACACTTGGCAGGTGCATCTGCTGTGATTGGAAGTGTGGAGTGTGACCGGCCACTGATTGGATGAAAGTTGTATTTAAATGCGCAGAGTGCTCCCTGTCATCGCCCGTGATAAGCATAGCTGTGGCTAGTTGCTGGGTGCGCACTCACATTGGCCTCTATTCACTACGCTTATCTCCTGTCTTTAATAACGTTTCTAGAGTCATCACCATAAGGCATGTAGTATTCAGGAAACCTTTTGACTAAGGAAAACCAACAGTTAACTCTTCTGTCTTTAACTTTAGAATTATGGAGTTATTTTAAGGATTGAAGAGTTAACTTAAAGACAGGCTGTTAATTGCGTGTGAAAATGACTACAGAGGAATGAAGAGATAAGATAACTCTCTCACGGTGTGGTGGTATTTTTTCTCTTGCCTTATCTCCAGCATGATCTTAGTGAATTGAGGCCATTGTCTGAACTATTGGAATTTGACCTTGGCTTGTATTTGACCATTCTTGTCTGCTGTTACTAACCCTTGCTTGTTACCTGGATACTCTTGCCTGCTGCCTGTACCGACCTCTGCTTGTTACTTCGATACTCTTGCCTGCTGCCTGGACAAACCCTTGCTTGTTTACTGGATACTCTTGCATGTAGCTGAACTCACCCTTGCCTACTGTCAGGTCCGACTGGTAGTAGACTCTGATACACACCGTATGCGGATGCGGCTAACACTTTCCAAAGAGTGACCTAACCACACACAAACTCTTTGTAAGCAGATTCCGCATACAATGTGAAGAGCAGAGAATATACCAGCAGACTTCTGCAAAACAGTAAGCAGGATACAAGATGTAAATAAAAACTGACAATAGTCACCTGAGTTTGAGAGGCAGCAGCAATCCAGGTGAATGAGTAGAGTGCACTAGTAGCATCGAAGTCCAGAGTAGATGACTTATGCAGGTTCCAGGGTTGATGAGACAGACTAAGCCCAGAGAACTAGCCGGGTCATAGACTTGAGACGAGGTTCCAAAACATGATGCAGACAAGGATTTTCCAGAGACGAAGTAATTTAACAAGCCATTTTACATACACATATATCCAGCAGGTTCCAAAATGAGGTACAGGTAAGGATGAGACAGAGCCGTAAACTTGACAAGCCAAAGTTAGCAGGAGAGATCTAGCAGGTATCCGAGGCAAGGTACAGGAGAGGGCAAGACAAGAGCGTAGTCCGTAACAAGCAGATTTGGCAACACGGCTCAATCAGGAACAATCAGACTAGTGAGGGCTACCCAGTAACAGTCAAAGAGCTACTATCACGGGCACAGACCGCAGGAAGTAACTCACATTTAAACTGAAGACAGCCAATCAATATGCAGCACTGATCTCTGCTACAGGGAACAGCTGTCAGTGCTTTCTCTTGCGCATCGCGTACTGAGAGCGTGTCCTCCGTCCGGCCGATCCGCTCTGTCGCCTCCTGCGCTCCAGTGACTTAATTGGATTGCCGAGATGCGGAACTCTGAACTAGAGATGGCCCGACCGGTTTGCCATTGAGCTGTTCCCGGCGAACCTCCGTGGTTCGCGAACTGGGAACTTTTCCGTAAGCTCGGTTTGCCCCATAGTGCATCATGAGGGTCAACTTTGACCCTCTGCATCACAGTCAGCAGGCACATTGTAGCCAATTAGGCTACACTCCCTCCTGGAGCCCCATCCCCCCCCCCTTATAAAAGGCAGGCAGCTTTAGGCAGTGGACTCACTCGTGTGCCTGCAGTAATTAGTGAAGAGATAGCTGCTGCAGACTCTCACAGGTAGAGCTTAGTTAGGCTCTTGTAGGCTTGTTAGCTTGCTCCTGGCTGTTTTTGCTAAAAAAAAAAGCACCCCTCAACAGCTCTCTTGAGAGCTAATCTTGTTCTTGTGATCATCTTTTTTTTTTTTTCCCCCCTGTGTGTGGCCCACTTGCATTATATACAGCCCTGGCAGTCAGTGTCAGTGTGCCTGTCTGTGTGTGACAGGTGCACATGTAATACCCATCACTGCATATACCTACTACCTGTTGTTCACTTCAGTGCACCCACCTACCTATATGAGCGCACGCAGTGTGATATACCACTCCGTGCATACCTGTTAACTGCACCTGTGTCACTGACTGCACATTGTATTAGTCAAGTCAGTGCATACCGTTCACTTCATCCCCCCCCAAAATGGACCAAACAAAAGGCAGAGGCAGGCCACCTGGCAGGTCAGTTCGAGATCGCGCTGTCGTGATTTCGTGCGGCCCGCGACCAAAGTACAGTGTTCAGAAGAAGGCACGTGCCATCAACCCCCAATATTGTCAGGACGCAGTTGACTATTTAACACAGAACACCTCATCTTTCTCAGCTTCCCTACAGAAGCATGACATATCTTCCTCCTCCTGCTCTGATTCTGGCACCCCACTTAACACTCAGTCGGCCGCCACCACCAAAGTGCCATCACCCCAGGGCTCAGCGGTGTGGAAATAAGGTATTTGCTTCATTGTGGACAGACCAAATTTGATCAGCTGAACAGTCACTGTTATGTCATTCAGCTACCTCAGCCTGGCAACCGTATGGGCTTGAAAACCGCCACAGCCTGCACTCTGGCCATGGTGCGCACCATTTCAGCACGGCCGTCCCTACACAAACAGCTGTTTGCGGTGCGTTACACAGAGAGTACTTCTTCACACTGACACACCAAACTCAAATTACACTCCCTGATTGATGTATACACATGCAAAATGTTTTAAAGCACTTTAGGTCTGCAATTTAGCATTCAAAGTGATTTCGGCCTTTAAAATGCTGCTTTGCGTCAAATCCAGATTTTTTCCTGGGACTTTTGGCGTCTATCCCACTCCGCCATGTCCCCCTCCAGGTGTTAGACCCCTTGAAACATCTTTTCCATCACTTTTTACCTACTGCCTGTTTCCTGAACCATCTGTCATTACTCACAATTGACGCTGAGGGCCTCATCCTCCTAAATCAAGGTACTAGTCCTGTGTGATACTTATGAACTATTGAACAGTGGTTAACTTGCCTCAGTGGGGATCTGGTGGGTTATTGTCCTCTACTTCAGTCTATATATGCCTTGCAAGTTAAAGAGAATCTGTATTGGTAAAATCGCACAAAAGTAAACATACCAGTGCGTTAGGGGACATCTCCTATTACCCTCTGTCACAATTTCGCCGCTCCCCGCCGCATTAAAAGTGGTTAAAAACTGTTTTAAAAAGTTTGATTATAAACAAACAAAATGGCCACCAAAACAGGAAGTAGGTTGATGTACAGTATGCCCACACATAGAAAATACATCCATACACAAGCAGGCTGTATACACCCTTCCTTTTGAATCTCAAGAGATCATTTGTGTGTTTCTTTCCCCTGCATCTCTCATGCACTGAAGTTTCAGGCTGCTTGTTTCTTCCTGCAAACAGCTTTGCCCTTGTCTGAATTTCCTCAGTATGTGAAAGCCCAGCCAGCTCAGAGGACGATTTATCCAGCTTGTAAAAGATGAGAGCAGAGAGAAGCTGCACTAATCTAAATATTACACAGGCAGTGTGCAGAGAGAGGCCTGAAAGGGGGAGTTCATAGCAGAACCACAACACTGAAGAACTTGGCAGCCTTCCAGACACAGGCCGACAAGTCTGACAGGGGAAAGATACATTGATTTATTACAGAGACTGTGATAGCAGAAAGTGCTACAGTAAGCCAGAACACATTAGAATAGCTTTTGGAACTTGTAGGATGATAAAAAACAGGATGCAATTTTTGTTACGGAGTCTCTTTAAGACCTGGGGGTAACCGTAGTCAGGAGACAAATAGTGTCCTGTTCACGCGGAGGCTTGTCTATAGGTGAAGACCCTGGGCCGGGCTCAGAGCCGTGGCACTAGATTGGGGCATAGAGACTGATTGGGGACACAACCTGTCAAGCCTTACAGACCCGCAGGGGCTTAGGGCAGGACGAGTGGAGCTCTTGTCATTGCCAATTAGCTGGCAGTTTGTAGTGCTCACTATGCTACTCTGATAGGGTATGCTAAATCTGATAAGGTGTGCTAACTTAAATAAGGCGCGTTAACTATTGATAAGGTGTGTTAACTCTGACAAGGCATGCTATTTGTCTTAGTGAATCAACCCCTTAATGATGGATTAATCAGTAGCGCAGCAGGAATTGAAGAGACTTTAGGAAAACTGCATATTAAAGTGGACTGTGGCGAACTTGTGCATCTTCTTTGGTGATCATTGGACAGTGTTTTGACTTCAGTGGTATCTTTTGAAGTGATACTATCCTTGTAAATGATTTAAGGTCCATAAGTGTAATTTTACAACAGGCGTAAAGTACAGTGGACCTAGCATATTTCACCTAATTTATTCATAATTGAAATGTCTGGAAGAATGAATACGTATGTCAGCAACTTAAGTTTTGAAATAAAAAATGTGATATTGTTTAGCCAAGTGCTGTTGTTTGAATGCTGGGTGTACAGCTAACGTATAGCCGAGACTCAACATTACGGTTTAAGGTGGACAGAGATTAGAGGTTAGTGCTAGGCAGTTTGTTGTTGCTTGGACTTTATCTGTAGGTACTGACCACTGTATACCGAGAACACCCTACAAGACCCGCAGTCTTAGATGCCCTGACATGGTTGTCTATCCATCATAATTTAGAGTTTGTCAGTTTTTCACATGCCCTGAAGGACACAGTGTTCTCTTACTACTTAATAACTACCTAATCCTGTAATGAGATAGTATTATTCGCCTCAGTGTATAGGTAAGGTGAATGACACCATCTCACGTAAAACTGGTTGATCAATGTGTGTATTTTAATTTCAAGGACAGCTCTGCTATGTATCAATGGGTATCATTTGTGGTATGACATATTAATTCTTAACTGAATTGCTTTATCCATAACTTTACTGAAGGCTTTGCAGGCTGTCTGGTCATTACAAGGTGGGGGATCTTTTCTCCTGCCACTGGGAAAGCAATTCCACACAGTGGATGGAACTGGTAATGGGTCCTTTGTACCTGTTTCTAGTCCATTAAAAAGTCCTCTCCCCACTCAAACTGATCAGTGGCAGTTAGCAGCACAAGCGGTGTAGCCTTCTTCTGTATGACCATGGTGGTCCTGAGCAATGCAACTTTTATATTGGCAAAAGGCAGGGAATCATACCATTGTGAACTATCAGGACATGATGTAAGTATTTGCTTCATGTGACTGACTTGGTATATCAGAGAGCACAAATTTCTGTTCTTAGCAGTATGGACAGTATTGTGTAAATTGATAATAAATACAGTACCGATGACCCTTATAGATTGACTTTTTCTAATTCTGTAAAATACTACATCAACCATGCACACACTTGTTCCACCGATAGATCTGTTCAGTAATGACATCCTGCTACTAAAGCAAAGAGGTTACAAAACCAGTTTGACATTTTTCACTCAGACTTGTAATCAACAGGAAAAACAGTAAAAATAACAAGTAAGTTCACTTTGTTCATTACTACTGGTAAATCAGATTTAAGCTATGATGTTTGGAGAAAGTTTATCCTTAATTAAATAGCACTACCTGACAGCATTAATGTGCGATAATTATATCTCCAGGGACTGGAGATGAATCATAGCTTGTTAATATTCCCTTTTGTGACTTCTACTTAATGCAAATTAATTTTCCTAAGGATTAAGAAGCCTGTATTTCTGTACTGTTGTGGATTTGCATGTTAGGACCCTCCTAACCCTTGGGTATTAAAACCTTACTATTTTTTTTTTTTTTAAACCAAGATCATAGAGCTACAAACAGGCAAGCAAAGTCCTATCACAGACTGTAAATAACAAAACCATTAAAACGCAAATTTCATCTCTGGTCTAAGATAATAGCGCAACATAAAATTAACATCCCCCCCCCCCCCCCCCCCCCCCGTGATGTATCCGTAGTCACTCTCCAATTCCTGTTTCCTTTGCTGCAGTTTACCACAAAGCCTCAGACCCTGAGGGAATCCTGAAGGCAGTCAGCACTGCAGGCAAAGTAACCTTTTGGATTGGTTGGTGAGTCCACACAGTCCAATTTTGATTGTATATACAACCAATACAATTTGGGCTCTCATAGAGGCCAGGTCGCTGCAATCAATCCGCAATAAAGCGTGCAAATGTATAAATCTAGCTAAATCCTGTAGGAGAAAGGGTTAATTGGGCAACCTTTCTAGAGATAGAAAAATAACAATATTAATATCAAAACTATTATAGTAACGTCTCTACGGAGATATGAATCCTTTTACGGAGATATTTCAGAACAGCACTTAGACTAACGATTTTTAATCGTTTATTTAAAGAAATAATGCAGAACTAAATATAGCAAATGAAACAAATTGATACAGAAATGATTAAATGTAAAAATGGATATTGATAATCTGAGCAGTTTGTCAAGTTGCCGTATGTTCTTTTGCAGTAATATGTCCAACAGAAGATATGAAGTCCAATTCTGGAAAGTTCTGTGGAATGGATATAAGTCCTTTGATAACCTAGCCAATCCGTGATGGTATGGATGGCAGCAGGACTCTCTCATGTCCAGCAGTGTTGTTTTAACTCTTCCTCTGCCAGAGGGCGGAGTTGTAAAAAGCTGGTGGGGTGTGCCTTCTCCCATGACAAGCAGAAAGAACATGCAATAACTGGAATAGTCATAATTTGGCACCAGCCTTCCATAACCTGCAGTGAGTGACACACGCACGCTTCTGGCGTTCTGTGTCACACCCATACCAAACATGGGTGTCTTGGGGTATTCCAAGGTGGAGCACACTGTTGCTTGCTTTCAGAAGGTGGTAGGAACATGCTGCGTGGTCCCACCACACACAAATCATTTTTAATAATGATCTGCTTATTTTGAAGCGGCTAGCATCGAGGGAAAGCTGATTAATTTAGTAAAATGTCTGAATGACTTATTCCTTCATATCAATGTGAATTAAGTCATTTTCTCTAACTCTCATCAGGCTAGAGCAGGAATGTGGTGCTTAATGACTTTTTATGATGTGTCCCTGTATCCTACTTCTTATCTTAAGTCTTCTGAAGTGAATCTGTGAGCTACATGATCTGGCTCTCTGTTTTGGGGTTTATTTTTGCTTTCCCTAGGGGACCATGACTTGTGAGGTGAGTTTGTTGTTTTATGGCACCCAGAGCTAAGCTCTTACTAGGAAGGAGAGGGATTGCTTGGCGATAAACATGAGAATAAACAAACACTCACATTCCCCAGACCAGGGCCGTGGGATGACAGAGCACTGATTTTTCTAAAAGCAGGCTAAGGAATTTAAAGGGGTACTCCAGATCATATTTTGGGCGCATTTTTATGCACTTGCCGCTATAGCGTTCGCAAAATTGTGACACTCCCCTGCCCCACCCCCCCAGGGTAGTGCCTAAATCTAAGACCCTGCAGGTGGTGCCTAATCCTAAAAGCTCCCAAGCTGTGTCTAAACTTAAGACCCCCCCCCTTCCACCGGTGGTGCCTAACCCTAAGACCTCCCCTGGTAGTACCCAACCCCCCCTCCCCCCCCCCACCCGGGCACCTAACACTACTAAGTTCATGAATCGGCGAACTTTGTGAACCACAATAGACTTCAATGGGCAGGCGAATTTTCAAAACTTCAAACACTAATTCTGGCCACAAAAGTGATGGAAAAGATGTTTCAAGGGGTCTAACGCCTGGAGGGGGGCATGGCGGAGTGGGATACATGCCAAAAGTCCCGGGGAAAAATTTGGATTTGTTGCAAAGCAGCGTTTTAGGGGCCGAAATCACATTGAATGCTAAATTGCAGGCCTAAAGTGCTTTAAAACATCTTGTATACATGAATCAGGTAGTGTAATTAGTGTACTGCTTCACACTGACCAAACTTGCTGTGTAATGCACCGCAAACAGCTGTTTGTGTTGTGATGGCCATGCAGGACTGGTGCGCACCATGGCGAGAGTGCAGGTGATGGCGGTTTTCAAGCCCATATGGTCGCCGGGTTGAGGTAGATCAATGACAGAACAGTGACTGTCCAGCTGATCCAATTTGGTCTGTCCACAATGAAGCAACGACCTTATCTTGGGTCAGGTGTGCCCCCCAACACACTCATATAGCCGGTCATTGCTTCATTGCGATACGCAAGCCCCTTCACCGCGGCAAGGTGACAGTCATGAAGGGGAATTGACACATGTACATGCCTTTTTGTTTTGTTGTTGCAGCCAGAAAAATTAGGCATGCATGTAGACGCACCAGAAAAATTATTTTTTGTTCCGGAGTCCTGGACCCTGTTGGTGGTGGTGGAGCAGGCAGTCAAGCGGCCTGCAGGCAGAGATGCTGTGTGGGGACTGACTTAGTCAGGGCCGGCCCGCTCATGAGGCGGGGTGAAACATTTGCCTAAGGCGGCAGATCTGGGGGGGGGGGGGCGGCACCCGCCTGTCCATGGATGCTGGGGGCCGCCCGCCAAGCTGGAGGGGTAGCTGGCAGAAATGGGGTATTGGGCCTAGCGGTGGGGAGGGGGATCGGACTTCTGGCAACGTGACGTCAGTGGAGCGCATGATGGAACGCGGAAGAGGTGAGTAAATTCCCCCGCCCGTTGCCTCTTAATCATACGCACGCTGGTACTTAACGCTGGAGGAGGAGCGCAGATTGGGGGACCCAGGCGAGGGAGGGGGGTCCCCCCACCCCCCCTCCCCACCGCTAGGTCCAATAACCCCTTTCTGCCTGCTGCCCCTCCAGCTCGACGCCAAACGGCTAGGGGGGGCGGCAATTTTTTTCTAATTTTGCCTCAGGCGGCAAAAAGTCTAGGGCCGACCCTGGACTTATTCTTGGGGCAGGCAGCAGTGGCCGGCAGGAAGGCAGGCAGAGATGCTGTGTGGGGACTGACTTAGTCTTCGGGCAGGCAGTAGCCCTCTGGGATCCATGCCTCATTCATTTTAATAAAGGTGAGGTACTGAACACTTTTGTTGACCTAGGTGACTTCTCTTTTCACGGACAATGCCTCCAGCTGCGCTGAAGGTCCTTTCTAGAACGCTTGAGACAAGGCAAGCTGGAAGTTGAATGGCAAATTGTGACCGCTCTGACCGCAGGTCAGAGATGCTGTGTGGGGACTGACTTAGTCAGGGCCGGCGCACCCAGTAGTCCAAGGGTTCATCGCTGCTCAGACTGTCCATGGTTCTTTCTCTACCATTGTTAAACAAAGGGTACGGCCGGGGAATCAGGGTTTCGATTCCGGTCCAGAATGGGAGCCTGAGAAATGGCTACCACCACACATCCAAGGAAGGCAGCAGGCATGGCACGCAAGTCCCAACTCGGGGAGGTAGTGATGAAAATAACAATACAGGACTCTTTCGAGGCCCTGTATAATAAGTACACTTGAAATCCTTTAACAGGAATCTGTAATGGGAGGGCAAGTCTGCCATTCATTCAACTGTGTGATCAACTCTCTTTGGTACTTTCTGCACCATGGTGACCATTGGATAATGGCCGGGGAATTGGGGTTTGATTCTGGTCCGAAGTGGGAGCCTGAGAAACTGCCACCGCCACACATCCAAGGAAGGACCCAATGTGCTGTATAAGTAATGTATCTGCCCTGACCGTGCTTTGCAGACAAGGCATCTGTGGTCAGATGGACCCTTGACCCAACGCTGTGTGCCAGAGATGACGACACTTGCCTTTCAACATCACGGTACAGTTTGGGTATCGCCTTTTTATATAATTGCGGCCTGTCTGACTGCTGGTATAATACAATGTGCAGTCACACAGGTGCAGTGAAAGGTATGCACTGACTGGTATATAAAACAGTTTGCAGTCACACAGGTGCAGTGAAAGGTATGCAGTGACTGGTTTTACAATACAATGTGCAGCTGTCACACAGGTGCAGTTCAAAGGTATGCACAGACTGGTATATAAAACAGTCTACTGTCACACATGTGCAATGAAAGGTATGCAGTGACTGGTATTATAATACAATGTGCAGTGCAGCAGTCACACAGGTCAGGTGGTGCAGTGAAAAGGTAGGCACTGAATGTGCTGAGCCTGGCACAGTATAGCAATTTCAAGGGCCAGCTGCGACAGACAGGGCTGCAGCAGACAGCATCACAAGAACATTAGCTCTCAAAAGAGCTGTTTTAGGGTGCTTTTTAGCGATAAATATCAGCAAGGAGCAAGCTAAAAAGCCCAACAAGAGCCCAACTAAGCTTTCCCTATCTCTGCAGCAACCTCTCTCCCTACTCTCACTAATATCAGCAGCAGACTGAGAAAATGGCCGCCGCTGCTGCCTTTTATAAAAGGGGGGGGGGGGGGGCTCCAGGAGGGAGTGCAGCTTAATTGGCTGCCATGTGTCTGCTGCTGACTGATGGAGAGTCAAAGTTTAGCCCAATGTTGTAGTATAGAGGCGGGGCGAACTCGCATAAACTTCGTGTTCGATCGCGAACCCGCATGGTTCGCGCGAATAAGTTCGCGTGCGAACTGTTCAGGCCATCTCTAGGAAAGGCAAATAGCAACATTGCATTGCGGAATAGCGGCACTGCATTTCCGCAAGCCCCAGGGCCAATATTTTAAATCACTAACGCTAATTGAGCGCCTCAAGGAGCCGAAATTTACCTTGATTGACGCATATCGCCATTATAAAAGCCGTGATTTGTGGCAAAGAAGGTACATTTCGGCGGCCGCCACCGTAGTCCAAATTTCCTTTCTTTGCCGCTATTCTATGGCGGCACCGTTTTTTTTCCAAAAGGGCTCCTAACCCCTTTTCCTGCTTCGGGCCATTGGTGTTGAGCTTATTCAGTTCTACCAGCCCCATCTTTATAGACTTGGCTGGATGATGTGGCAGTGTTGCGGCAGGAAATTAATTTAGACTCCAGCCAGGGAAATAAATGCACTTAACATATATTATGAAATCAGCCCCTATATTTCTGCTTTTTTTTTTCCTCTTTAAAACTCACATATGAGCATCCATACAGCTGTGCCTGTCCCTGCCTCCCGTAGCATCCAAGGTTCAACAAATAGAAGATGAAGCAATGATGTAATCACAGGCAGGTGTTTTTCTGGTGTATGAGATCCTCATCCTGTGGGGTGCTTCACAACAAGCTTTAATGATTTCATTGCAGCAGTCCCTTTGAAACCGCACTCTGCTTAATCCATGTAATTTCATTTCTTACTCCTTTTCTCATGTGAGACACACCTCTTTGTCTTTTGTGTGACACAGCAGCGGTTACATGTAAACAGGCATGATCAAGAGGAGAACTTCTGCTGGGAGCTTATAGCAAAGCAGCGAGCTAAACACCCTCATCGCCTGACGCTGGATACACGGCCATGGGCTGCGGGACTTCGGTGAAGACTGAGAATCAAGCCAAGAAATCTGAAAAGGGTAATTATGATTTATATATTGCTGACCTCTTCCACTGTGCTGTCTTGTCTCCTTCAGAGGGGCTCACAATCTAATCCCTAGCATAGTCGTATATCTATATCGTGTAGTGTATGTATTGTAGTCTAGAGCCAATTTAGGGGGAAGCCAATTAATTTATCTGCATGCTTTTGGGATATGGAGGAGACCAGAGTGCCCAGAGGAAACTCACACAGACATGAGGAGAACATACAAGCTCCATGCAGATAGTGCCTTGGCTGGGATTCAAACCGGGAACTCAGCACAGAGTTCAAACCACAAAGCCACCGGAAAAGACCACTATGCTGGTCTTTCCCTTTTTTTTATTAGAATACTCTCTACATAATTCATCTAGTTGCAGATTACATAATGGGGTGACTATAGAAGCTGCCCAGCTTAGGATGAGTGGTAAAAAAATCAATGTTATCAAAATTGTGTCAATGTAAGTAAATTATATTGAAAAGAGGAATTGCTAAGTATGAATACTACTGCTTTTAATCAGTCAAAACTTTTAGGTTTGTGTACATACATACAGGGGCTTGCAAAAGTATTCGGCCCCCTTGAAGTTTTCCACATTTTGTCATATTACTGCCACAAACATGAATCAATTTTATTGGAATTTCGCGTGAAAGACCAACACAAAGTGTTGTACACGTGAGAAGTGGAACGAAAATCATACATGATTCCACACATTTTTTACAAACAAATAACTGCAAAGTGGGGTGTGCATAATTATTCGGCCCCCTTTGATCTGAGTGCAGTCAGTTGCCTATAGACATTGCCTGATGAGTGCTAATGACTAAATAGAGTGCACCTGTGTGTAATCTAATGTCAGTACAAATACAGCTGCTCTGTGAGGGCCTCAGAGGTTGTCTAAGAGAATATTGGGAGCAACACCATGAAGTCCAAAGAACACACAAGTCAGGTCCAAGACAGGTCAGGGATCAAGTTATTGAGAAATTTAAAGCAGGCTTAGGCTACAAAAAGATTCCCAAAGCCTTGAACATCCCAAGGAGCACTGTTCAAGCGATCATTCAGAAATGGAAGGAGTATGGCACAACTGTAAACCTACCAAGACAAGGTCATCCACCTAAACTCACAGGCCGAACAAGAAGAGCGCTGATCAGAAATGCAGTCAAGAGGCCCATGGTGACTCTGGACGAGCTTTAGAGATATACAGCTCAGGTGGGAGACTCTGTCCATAGGACTACTATTAGTCGTGCACTGTACAAAGTTGGCCTTTATGGAAGAGTGGCAAGAAGAAAGGCATTGTTAACAGAAAGCATAAGCAGTCCCGTTTGCAGTTTGCCACAAGCCATGTGGGGGACACAGCAACCATGTGGAAGAAGGTGTTCTGGTCAGATGAGACCAAAATGGAACTTTTTGGCCAAAATGCAAAACGCTATGTGTGGCAGAAAACACTGCACATCACTCTGAACACGCTATCCCCACTGTCAAATATGGTGGTGACAGCATCATGCTCAGGGGGTGCATCTCTTCAGCAGGGACAGGGAAGCTGGTCAGAGTTGATGGGAAGATGGATGGAGCCAAATACAGGGCAATCTTGGAAGAAAACCTCTTGGAGACTGCAAAAGACTTGAGACTGGGGCGGAGGTTCACCTTCCAGCAGGACAACGACCCTAAACATAAAGCTAGGGCAACAATGGAATGGTTTAAAACAAAACATATCCATGTGTTAGAATGGCCCAGTCAAAGGCCAGATCTAAATCCAATCGAGAATCTGTGGCAAGATCTGAAAACTGCTGTTCACAAACGCTGTCCATCTAATCTGACTGAGCTGGAGCTGTTTTGCAAAGAATAGGCAAGGATTTCAGTCTCTAGATGTGCAAAGCTGGTAGAGACATACCCTAAAGGCCTGGCAGTTGTAATTGCAGCAAAAGGTGGTTCTACAAAGTATTGACTCAGGGGGACGAATAATTACGCACACCCTATTTTGCAGTTATTTGTAAAAATTGTTTGGAATGATGTATGATTTTCAATCCACTTCTCACATGTACACCACTTTGTATTAGTCTTTCACGTGGAATTCCAATAAAATTCATAGGCAAACGCAGGGGGGGATTACAGGTGCCCAGAATCCCCCCTCAGACCAATCCCGGTGCAGTGTCTGAGGACAGGCACAAGTTGAGACACCAGAATATCTGCAGGCATCCTGCAGCTCACAACACTGCCCGCTTTCTTTCCCTGATACAGATGACTTGGATGGAGCTAGGGTTGCCACCTCATCGATTTAAATAGACACATCTAAGTTATACAGGTTCTGGGGCTACTCACACATTATCAGTGCTTAAACTGCATCTACTAGCCACAAGGCATGTATAATTCATATGTGCCAGTATTTAAAGGGATGAGATGGCAACCGTGCGGAGCAGCAGCATGTGTACATAGCATGCGGCAGCTCTGGGGAACTCAACAGTCAGGTATGAGCTTCACTTTCCCCTTCATCACCAATGTCGGCTGTCCTCATTATTATTATCTGTCTCCAAACTGCTCCTGATCGATCCCATTGTCGATCGGGAGCAGATCGGACATTTAGGAAGTAATTGTCAGGTCCTGTCAGTTGTATGGGAAATTGCATTATTTGTACCCAGCATCATCTCCTACCATATTATTATACTGTATGGTGCGTGGTTGAGAGATCTTTCAGGAATCCCCCACTTGAAAATCCTGGGTTTGCCCCTGAAATTGATGCAGGTTTGTGGCAGTAATGTGACAAAATGGGGAAAACTTCAAGGGGGCCGAATACTTTTGTAACCCACTGTATCTATCCAAAAACCTTCATAGATAGTAATACTTGAATCTGATGTGTATAGCTAGCTTTCTGTAATTTTTCTGTAGCATTGAGGGTAGGTTTCCAATGCTGCGACTCCGGGCCGATTCCCCGCCCACGAATTTGGATAGGATTTGGCAGCCTATTGAAGTCAATAGGAAGCATCCGAATTCGGAGGCGGGGAAAATGCTGATTGCCACTGATTGATGCTGGGGGAGAGCACTGAGGGTAGAGCCCATGGGGGGGGGGTCCCCCCTTCCTGCTGATGTGTGGCCAATGCTCTCCCCTCATGCTGCGACCCCCTACTGCCCCCCAAAATGGCCCTGAGCAGGCCTCGGGCCCCCCGCGGCTGCAAGACTTGCAGCCCCTATTGTTACGCCACTGCTGTGCATAGTGCAGCTAGAGGGATTCGACGCTGGACAGCTGTGACGGCATTGCGTCTCCCAAGATGCATGCTGAGCACAGTGGAAACGTAGCCTAACTTCATTTTTCATTTTAAAGTAAATCCGAGGTGAAAACAATACAAAAAAACTAAACAAAAGCAAACCATATACCTAGGAAGAGGGAAGCTTCTGGACCCTAGGCTTTCCCTGTTCTCCAGGAGATCACTGCTGCACCAGGGATTGTGCAGCAGTGGTCATGCTCCTCTTCATGCATTAGTGTGGCCGCTCTGCACCCTCATGAGATCACGAGTATAGCCACGCCTGTGCAGTAGCACAGAGGCATTTGTGGACAATAGCCCAGGCACTCTGTATGTTTTTGGGATGTGGGAGGAAACCAGATATGTTAATTGGCTTCCCCCTAAATTAGCCCTAGACTACGATACATACACTACACGATACATACATAGACATATGACTATGGTAGGGATTAGATTGTGAGCCCCTCTGAGGAACAGTTAGTGACAAGACGATATACTCTGTACAGTGCTGCGTAATATGTTGGTGCTATACAAATAGTTAAATAAAATAAATAAGCTTGCTGCACAGGCACAGCCGTGCTGGGGCAGGTGCAATATGGCCTCGCTTGTGCATGAAGAGGCCATGTAACTTAACCGACAAACTCTTGTTGGATATGTTCTGGAGGTCCATGCATGACAATAGTGTAGGCCAGAAGGAGGTGGATAGCTGCTGCAGGATCCATAGGCTTCTCTCTTCTTATGTAAGCATCTGCTTTTTTTTTTTTTTTTTTTTTTTTTTGCCTCAGGTCCATATTAATTATACCTTGCTGCTTGTTGTATCTTTGTCAGTGTACAGTATATTAGAATTTACTACTGTATAAGGGCCCTGACACACCAAAGAGCGTTTTGCTGGTCGTTTTCATTTTCTTAAAAACACCTCCATTGACTTGCATTCAAATCACAGCAAAATTGCTGCAATAAAGTTTTGGTTTTTTTTTTAAATCGTGATCGTGATTTTACTGTGATTTTAATGCAAGTCAATATGTCAATGGAGGCGTTTTTTTTAAAAAAAAATTAAAACGACTCGCAAAACGCTCTTTGGTGTGTCAGGGCCCTTATGATGTTAAAGGATAACCAGAAGTAGTATTTTTGTACAGGAAATTATTTTTGCCTTAGGTAACTTTAAAAACTGCAGTTTTGACCACCATGGATCTAGGTGCAGGCTTCTTGCTGTCTCAATAGATAAATATCAGAATTTGCAGAACTCGGAAAGGCCAGTAAAAGCGAGTGGGCCTGGGTTCACTGTTGTATCGCTGAGCGGATTATAGCAATACATATCAGTTTTGCGCATAGTGTGCTCCACTTAGAGGGTAAATCACCCTGTGTATGTTCAAACACAGAATCCGTTTACTTCTTCAGGATCTTATCTTGCGTTTGTGATAAAAAGTAATCAATCGGTTGCCAGGTATATATTAACCCCCTTGCCGTTCCAATTATTTCGGCAAGGGGGCGGCACAGCACTTTGAAAAAATATATTTTTTTTTCATTCATGTAGCTAGCCTAGTGCTAGCTACATGATAGCCGCTGACAAGCGGCATCCCCCTATCTATTCTGATAGCCGCCTGCGCTGTTTGCAAGCAGGAAATGCAGTTCAGAACGGGATTTCCTGCAGGGCTTCCCCCGTCGGCATGGCGACGGGGTGGGATAATGTCACAGACGTCAGAGGGAATCCCGATCAACCCCTCAGTGCTGCCTGGCACTGATTGGCCAGGCTGCGCCAAGGGGTCTGGAGGGGGGGCGGGTAGCGGCGAATCGGCGGCAAGCGTCGGCGATCGAGACATGCATGCAGCTAGCAAAGTGCTAGCTGCGTGCAATAAAAAAAATTTGTGAAAATTGGCCCAGCGGGGCCTGAGCAATCCTCCTGCGCAGGTTACCACGAGCTCAGCTCGGGATAACCGGCAAGGAGGTTAATGGCTCACTGAATGTGAGCCAGGGTGGAAGTCCAGTGCACAGACAGCATTGCCTGATGGGCACATTTATGCGCTGTGTAGAAGTGTTTTCTGACAGTGCACTGCTGCATGGATTTCTGTGCGCAATGCAGTCCCATTAAGTATATTAGAATGGGGTCCGCTCTGCAACTTGACAGCAATGCAGATGCCAAGCATTTATGTAAAAACCCACAATCACCTGCATTGCAGAGAAATGCAAAAGTATACTCTTAGACTTAAGGACAGTGCTAGGGTCAGGTTATACTATCAGGTTAGGATTTGGGTGATACTTAGTATTAGACATAACTTTAAGGGTTAATATTAAGAATAGGCTTAGGTTAGGTTTCCACTGGGATACTCTGAAACAGAGCGGGGCCAAGGCAGAGGCAAGAGAGGCTCCAGCCTCAGGGCGCAGTGTAAGAATTTGCAGTGCACAACTCACTCAGCTATCATTCCCATATTGTTTGAAGCAGAGCGAAATAAGAAAAGGGGATACATGGCAGTGACTGCAAGCCAGATAACTAAAGATTAAGATATTGAGGCCCTGGGGCATCTCTTAGTCTAATAGCAATCAGTGTGTGACAGCTGTGGTTTCTCAGCCTTGGGTGCTGGAGGACCTTGTCCCGGCTCTACTCTAAATTGTGAACATATTTTTGCAATTCTTCAGACACCACTTGGGTTCGTATACAATAAGTGATGATTGACTATAGCAGCACAATAGAAAATACAGTAGAGTCTTAGTTATCCGGCACAAATGGGGATCAGCGGATGCCGGATAAATGGGCTTTCTGGTTGCTTGAGACTCCATGTTAAAAATTGGACCAGATAATACGGTACTATGCCCACTCTATATATACATACTATGAACTCTATATTACATGTTAAACCTGATAACCGGTACTCTACTGTGCATAGAAAACTTGCACAATTTCCAAAAAACTGCACCTGGCTGTCCGTATTTTATGCTGGGAATACACGGTTCGTTTCTGCTGTGCGTTTTTGCTCTTGATCGTTTTTGCCGGTCGATTTCAGCTCTCTATTCAGTTCTCCATTCTTATCTTCCTCTCGGTTTTCTTATCTTTTTCCATTCACTGCTATCAGAAATCGAAAGGGAGATCGGACATGTCGGATATTATCTATCAAACCATTTAATCAGCTATAAAACGAACCGTGTCGCACATGTTAATCGCCACCCATTGACTTACATCAGGTGTGCATAGATGTGTTCGGTTTCGCATTTTCCTATATTGTAAAAAGTGTGTGACCTTGGCTAGTGTGAACTGTAGCCTTATAGAGGAACGCTGCTACACGCTGAAAGGTTGCAGTAAAGAGGAGATGGCAGGACCTGGCGCTGGAGCAAGAATGGGCTTCGCTGCGCTGCTCTGCATATTCAGATGGGGTTGTCTGGAAATGTTTTGGGAATTTGTTCATTTTGTGCATTTGGAACCTGGTTGAGCAGTGAGCCAAACATGAACCAGACCCTAACAGGAAGATATTACATTCATACTCATCAGGTGAGGTAAAGTAAGGTCACTCCTCCTCCTGGTATACAATAAATGATAGCAAATGGCAGGTGTGTGTGTTATGTAGCAGGTGTTATTTTTATTTTTTATTTTTAGTATTTGGCATGATTTTGCCAATTACACTAGTGAGACATGTACAGTCTTGTCTCTTATTTTATTATGTACTTGTTTGTTTTTCTTGTTTAAATCCCATGTGTTTACTTTTCCTCACTAGTGGTTTATCTGAGTTAAACAGTTATTTCATCTTGTCTTTGGTCTTATGTCATCTTTAGTGAAGAGTATCTTTCTGCACCCAGTGAAAACATCCTATGCATAACCTCCACTGGTTATTCACATCACCGTAGCATTTTGTTTGTTATGTAAATGTAAGTTTCAGTTCTATGTTTAATATTTGCAGCTGTGTTAATGAACTTTTAGCATCAAACTGGGAGATAATGAGGAAATGTAACCAAGGATTGAATTTCATCCCAATCAGTAGCTGATACCCCCGTCTCATGAGCAATCTTTACCTTTTCTTATGCTGGATACACACGGTTCATTCCCGCACTCGATTCCCGTCAATACGCCGCTCAATTCCCGTCGATTTATTTCTGACATGTCCGATTCGCGTTTCGATGGATCGTTAGGTCGATTTGCCATACTTTACATGGCAATCGACCTAAAAATCATCGAAATGCGCTCGGAAATGTTCGGGAATAATCGATTCGTCAGGAATCGAGTGGCGCATTCGATGCGGGAACGAACCGCGTGTATTCAGCATTAAATAGATCAGGGTTGTCTGGGTGGCTGATTTGTGGGGAAACCCCTCCCACAGTGTGATGTCCTTTAAATATTTTAAAAGCTCTCCCTGCAAAGGACCTATACAAAGATGCCAGCCAGTGCAGTTTCTAGGCTAAAATGCACCCAGGACGAGGGTGTAAAAATTGCGCCCCCCCCGTATAGGTAGCTGGCTATATGTCACCCCCAAGTATAGATGGCCAGGCATTGGTGAGCCAGTAAAGTTGCCCCCAGTATAGGTTAGCCAGGTAGTTGACTCCAGTATAGGTTTGCCAGTATAGTTGCCCCCAGTATATGTTAGGCAGGCACCCCCCCCCCCCGGTATAAGTTAGAAAAGTAGGTGCCCCCAGTACAGGTTAGCTAGGTAGGTGCCTCCAATATAGGTAGCCAGTATAGTTGCCCACAGCATAGGTTAGGTAGGTGCCCCCAGTATAGGTAGCCAGTATAGTTGCCACCTGTATAGGCTAGCTAGGTAGGTGCCCCCAATACAGGTTAGATAAGTGCCCCCCAGTATAGGTTAGATAGGTAGCTGCCTCCCAGTATAGGTTAGATTAGGTAGGTGCCCCCAGTATAGGTTAGATTAGGTAGGCGCCCCCAGTATAGGTTAGATGGGTAGCTGCACCCCAGTATAGGTTAGATAGGTAGGTGCCCCCAGCATAGATTAGATAGGTAGCTGCCCCCCAGCATAGGTTAGATAGGTAGCTGCCCCCCAGCATAGGTTAGACAGGTAGCTGCCCCCCAGTATAGGTTAGATAGGTAGCTGCCCCCCAGTATAGGTTAGATAGGTAGCTGCCCCCCAGTATAGGTTAGATAGGTAGCTGCCCCCCAGTATAGGTTAGATAGGTAGCTGCCCCCCAGTATAGGTTAGATAGGTAGCTGCCCCCCAGTATAGGTTAGATAGGTAGCTGCCCCCCAGTATAGGTTAGATAGGTAGCTGCCCCCCAGTACAGGTTAGATAGGTAGCTGCCCCCCAGTACAGGTTAGATAGGTAGCTGCCCCCCAGTACAGATTAGATAGGTAGCTGCCCCCCAGTATAGGAAAGATAGGTAGCTGCCCCCCAGTATAGGTTAGATAGGTAGCTGCCCCCCAGTATAGGTTAGATAGGTAGCTGCCCCCCAGTATAGGTTAGATAGGTAGCTGCCCCCGAGTACAGGTTAGATTAGGTAGGTGCCCCCAGTTAAGTTTAGATAGGTAACTTCCCCAGAGGTTAAGTAGGTAGGTGCCCCCACATAATGGGGGGGGGGGGGAGCCGTGGGGAGGGCAGTCCGACCTCTCCCTCCCTCTCTCCGGGCTGCTCTCCATGCTCCCCCCCCCCCCCCCCCCCCCCGGACTGTAGCAGAACGGGCAAGGAAGCGCTGCAGCTGCTATACAGTTACTCACCTCCCTGGATCCGATCGCGGCTCACTAGCCGCCGGTCTCCTCCTCTGCAATGTAGCCGCTGATGCACTCGCTGCTTCCTGTAAGCAGCGTGTGTATCAGTGGCTACATTGCAGAGGAGGAGACCGGCGGCTAGTGAGCGGCGATCGGATCCAGGTAGGTGAGTAACTGTGTATAGCAGCTGCAGCGCTTCCCTGCCCGTTCTGCTGCAGTCCGAGGGGGGGGGGGGGGGGGGGAGCATGGAGAGCGGCCCGGAGAGAGGGAGGGAGAGGTCGGACTGCCCTCCCCGGCCCGCGGCTCCCCCCGCCATCACAGCGCCCCCCCCCCCTTCCTCTGCGCCCAGGGCAGCGACACGCGCCGCACGGCCCTAGAAACGTCCGTGATGCCAGCCAACCCGCCCACTCATTTGCACACTCTTGTGGCAGCTGGACTGAGCAACTGCCATTCAAGGGTTGCATTTTAAAATAATTCTGATTGAAATCTATTGATTCCAGAGCTTTGCATGGTTATGTGTGGCTCAACACCACAGTACGTTACCACTGAACTACTTTCTGGTTAGACAAGATCTTTTGGCATTTGTGCAGACATCAAACCAACAAGTGTTGATTCCAGTAATGCCTGAAGAAACTTAAAGTTTTGAAAGCTTGCAATAAACCAAGTAAAGTTGGTCATTCAAGGTATTACTGGAATCAACGCTTGTTGGTTTGATGTCTGCATTTTTTCTCCTCCTCTTACTCTGGACCACACTTCACTTGCTTCTGGCATTTGTGAATCGGGTCTCCATCAGTTTTACATTCCTTTTTTGAGAAGCAGTAGATTTTAGGTAATTTGCCTAACAATTAAATCTGCCTGGACCCTTGCCCTTGCCCTATGTATTACGGTATCAACCTTAGTCACCTTTGGAGCCCTACTACCATTTTTTTGTTACTTTCATTTTTGATACTATGGGAAAGGGTTAGAAACTTTTGTGTAATCTTTTTACTGTGTCCTGACTGGGGAGATCACCCATTGCTTTCTGTCCTTCGGACCTCCATAGAGCTTTGTGACTTTAATATATAACTTGCCATAAAGACCATGAAATGAAGGACAGGAGAAATATAATCTAATATCAACTAGAATGCCAACAACACTAGCTTTGGAGTGCTTGATGGATAGAAAGTAGGGGAAATTATCACAGGTACCAAGGACCGCAATAAAACTCAACACCCACCTCCTTCCCCTGACCCCCATCACACTATTGAAAATTTAAAGGATTGAAATTTCCAGTTAGGTTTTAAATTTGTACATGTATATGTCATCTGGTAATAGACACTTGTCTTATAACCACGGAACAATAGGTTAGTAGTAATATGTACTGTGTGAAACGTTTAGAGCAGGAATGTCAAACTCAAAATATGAAGTGGGCCGAAGTTGAAAAATTGGAACCAAGTTGCGGGCCAATGTCTGTTTATTTTAGCCATCTCTCTCCCTTAGGCCCGGTTCACATTAGCGTTTTCTGCGGAGCCGGCCGTAAGACTGTCAGTTTTCTATTTGTTACTATGTAGCTGCAAAACCTTCTGTGTCCATTCCGCTGAGCAAAACTGTCCGGAAAATTGGGTCCTGCAGCAGTTTTTCGTCCGCTCAGCGGAACGGACCATGGAACCATATGTCTGGTTCCGTTGGCAAACGCTAATGTGAACAGGGCCCTATAAAGTTCCTTGGTTTCTAATGGCCCCACTTCCCTTATATAGTTCCCTAGTGTCTAGTGGCCCTCCTCTCTCCCCTATACAGTCTGCTGGCATCTATTGGTCCTCCTTCCCCTGGTGTCTAATGCCTCCTCTCTCTCTCTTATACAGTTCCTCAGTGTTTAGTGGTCCTCCCTCCCACCCCTATACAATTCCCTAGTGTCTAGTGACCTCTCTCCCTCACCTATACCGTTCCCTGGTGTCTAGTGCTTTGTCCCTCCCTCCTCCATATGGCTTCCCTGGTGATCTAGGTTTTCACCTCCAATATAACGTTCCTGGTGGCCTAAGTGGGCCAAACAATGTAAAGCGGGGAAACCACTTTGGGGCCAAATTTCATTGCTCTGAGGGCCAGATTTGACCCACGGGCCAGAGTTTGACATGCATGGTTTAGAGCATATATACAGGAACAAAGTGTTTTAGAAGATCCATTAAATCAATGTCTACTCTAACTGAATGATCTTCTCCAGCAATCAAAGCCGCAATTCTCATCCAGAGGTGGTACCGTTTCTATTTGGCAAGAATGGAGATGAGACGGCGTTATACACTTAGTATATTTCAGTCAATCGAATATGCCGAAGAGCAGGATCAGCTTCAGGTTAGTGATGTCATGCGCTATTTTATCTTGCTACCAGCGATAACAAGTTGATGTAGTGAATCCATCAGATCTGTTTCAGTGGAGATCTGAGTTGGATCAAAGACCATTATTAGAGAGGCATCTATCTGATTACTTCACTCACTGTACACAGGTCGATTGAAAATCAGCGCGCACCGTGTAGGGGCAACTAATACTCTTACATATCTGCTAGCGCTTCCTCCCTGTCTTCTCTCCATCACCGGGGCTTCTACCTGTCTCTTCACTCCTGGAGAGCGTTGTGTACCGAGACTAAACACTACTAGAGGCCAAGCAGTAGGAGTGCACTGTGGCACAAACCTTGCGTGATCACTAGAGCCCTCAATTATTTGGCCTCTAGTGTGGAGAGAAGACGCGGGAGGAAGTGCTGGTAGACAGGCGAGGGTAGCTCTGCTGCTGCGTCAGTCGGTCTGAAATTGAATGCCACTATCAGCAACATGCTCCCAACCTGCTGCTGATCAAGCAAAGTTTTCCATTCGCTGCGATTGATCGTATCAATTGATTTTGGCCAATTATCGATTGGGATTTTTTGTAGTATCGATTTCTAGCAGCTTTGATCAAATAATCGAATTAGCCAGATATCAATGGAAAGACTCAAGTAATGTACGGCCAACTTTGGGATCTCTGTTTGTGTGATAGAAAATGAATGTAAGAAAATTGTGTTCTCCAGTAATATATTACACAATTGTATTAAAGTGGACCCAAATTAAAAATACAAGATTTCAGAAATAAAATCTATTTTCTAAATTATAATAATAAATAGCAACTTTTTTTTAGCTGTATGATGACAAATATAAAATATTTTACATTTATTGGAGGAACCCCTCCCTTCCTTTCATATTGCCGGGACAGAATCCGGCAAACTGGTGGAGTAGGAGGTGTCCTGCAAAGGAGGAATTGCTAATGGCTGCCACCTGTATAAGGCCCTGTTCACACTTGCCAAAACGCGCGTTTTGGCAAGTAAACGGACCGGATCCTGATCGGATCCTGATCGGATCCTGACCTGATCCTGATCAGAACCGTACGGTTCCGATCCGGATCCGGTCCGTTTGTATCAGGCTGCCATCCGGATCCGTGGGCAAAAAATAGTTAAATTTAAATAAAAAAATGTTGGGGTCAGCAGAAGGTGCACCTGGTGCACCTGTAGAATCAGGTTCCTCCGCTGCAGGCCTCACCTCCACCTCCGACATTCTGCCAAACACCTCCAGCGCGTCTGTCACTGTTGCTCCACTCCAGACATGCTTGGCCCATGTGTCCCCATCCGAAATGGCCGCGTGGATACGCCTAGGAAGTGGGGTAGAACATCAGGTTTTTGTAGGCAGTGTGTTCTGTGCCTTCTGTTCCCCATTGGTTTCTGTGTTCCGGATGGTGCTGTCAGGCTCAGGTCCAGCTCCGGTCCGGGTGCGTGGGCCGGAGATCCGGACCCAAAAAATAGCGCATGTTGGAAAAGTCCGGATCCGGTCCGGCTCCGTACTGTACGGAACGGACATGTTTGAACGTCCCCATAGACTTTACATTGCTATGCGGAACGTACGTTCCGTTTGTACAGTATGCGGTCCGGATCAGATCCGGAAAATCCGGATAGCGAACGCTAATGTGAACTGGGCCTTACCCTTATGAAAAGAGAAGGGTGAAAAGCATGCACTGAAATGCTCATAGGCTTGAAGGAGTGTTTATTTATCTTTGTATGCGTCAGAGTGGTGCAACTAAATATTTTGAACTAAAGAAATGTTTGGTTTGGGTCCGCTTTAAGTGCAATTCAGTGGTGCCTTTTTATCCAGAATCTGTCACCTGTCAGTGCTTCAGTGTAGTTGGAGCGCACACAGTGCAGTTTCTACACATTAGTTTGTAACACATAATATCACAGAATTCCATCTTTTCAGATGTACAGATGTTAATGTAAAATGATTATAATTCATCTTCTCCTACGTTACAGTTGTCTAACTTTTTCACATTCATGATGGATCACTTTGCACAAATAAACGACAAAGGTCCAGGTAAGGTACACATTTTAAGTCCTCTTAGCTCCATTCAAGAGAATTTATCACAGATGTCCATTGCTGTAATAATGAAATCTATTGAAGCAAAATGTTGGGCTCAGTGTTGGGCTAGAGAACCATCTCATCTGGGTCTTGATTCACTAAGACCAATAGCATGCCTTATCAAAGTTAACACGCCTTATCAGAGAAGCATGGCAAGCGCTACGAACTTCTGCCTGCTAATTGGCAATGAGGAAAGCTCCACTCATCCTGCCCTGAGCCCCTGCGGGTTCGTAGCGCTTGCTAAGCTACTCTGATAAGACGAGTTAACTTTGATAAGGTGTGTTAACTTTGATAAGGCATGCTATTTCTCTTAGTGAATCAAGCCCCTGATGTTTGGAGACATCACTGATATAGCAGATAATTATAAAACATCAGATGCTGTCAGGAATAGATGCCAAAAATTAAAGACTGATAAATTATGGAAATTAAGGTGTGGGTTTGAGGAATTGGTATATGTTAACATTGAATTCAGACAGCACTACATAATAGAGAGTCTTAATGATGGCTTTTAACATGAGCACATCTAATGCAAAACGGATGCAGAAATGGAGCAGATGCTTAAAGGATACCCGAGGTGACATGTGACAAGAGATGGGTATGTACAGTGCCAAGCACACATAACTATGCAGTGTTCTTTTTTCTTTCGCTGCCTGAAAGAGTTAAATATCAAGTATGTAAGTCCTGACAGTGTGACCCTCACTGATAAGAAATTCCAACTATAAAACACTTTCCTAGCAGAAAATGGCTTCTGAGAGCAGGAAAGAGATAAAAAGGTAAATAGTTCATAGATTTCAGCTCTGGCATAATTCAATGAATGTGTCATTGAGCAAAAACAATAAAACAGTTAAACATTAAAAAGTAGATTTAAACACAAAATAAAATTGTGGAATATCTTAAAAAGTAATTTTTAGGAGAAGGAAGATAGCTACAATTGTTTATTTCATTAGTTTATTTTCACCTCGGGTATCCTTTAACCCCTTTGGGACCGGCTGCCTACCCCCTCCCCCCCTTAAGGACCGGGCATTTTACATGTGGGGGGGGGACTTGTGGGGGGTCAGGCACCTGGATCCCTGCTAGGGCTTGCTGGGCTGTGCATGTCCCCTGCCTCTGGATGTTCCCCCTTTCGCCAGCAGCCTTTACTCACCTCCCAGGCTGCAGTGATGAGTAGCTGTAGACACCTCCGATCTCGCTGGCTTCGCGGCTCATAACGCTAAGTGCCGGGTCCCGGCTTGATGATGTCACTGACCCGGCACTTGGCGTCAATACAGCAGGGATGCTGGCCAGAGCGGAGGAGAGTGCCGATCGTCAGGGGAACGGCAGGAAGGTGAGTGGATACTTTTCTTCCCCCCCCCCCCTGTCATATGACCGCTTAATCTCCCCTCTCCGGTGCGCACAATCCCGTCCGGACGGTTAGTTAGCGCGGACGTTGAATCAACGTCCAGTCAGAGCGGCAGCACCACCTGCTGAATGTAGATTCAAACTACGTCGGCCCCCAAAAGGTTAAAGGACAACTGCATTGAGAAGAATATGGAGGCTGCCATACTTATTTCCTTTTAAATAATATCCGTTGCCTTGCTATCTGCCGATTACATTTGGCTGCAGTAGTGTCTGAATAATACCATAAACAAGTGTGCAGCTAATCTTGCCAGATTTGACAATGTCCGAAACAACTGATTGGCATAAGCTTGTTTAAGGTCTATGGCTAAAAGAGGAGGATCAGCAAGGCAGCCAGGCAACTAGTATTGCTTAAAAGGAAATTAATATGGCAGCCTCCATATGCCTTTCACTACTACTGAATAGGTGCTGGCTTACTGAACAGGCAGAGCCGAGATATGAACCCAGGTCTCCTGTGTCAGAGGCAGAGCCCGTAACCATTACACTATCCAGCCACTACTTCTTTAGTATTGCTTGCACTGGTTTTAATAAATCTGCCAAAATTTGCAATGAAATAAAATAAGAAACCGCTACCCTAAGCAAGATTTCTTGTTCAGATTTAATATGGGGTTTCTGATTAGAAATGCATATTTGTGAGGGCTAGTTCACACACGGCGCTCAGAGCGCCGCTAGCCCGCGATCGCGTTCCGCTCACGATTGTGATTTTAACAAGTCTCTCGATTTTTGCGCTTGTGATTCCCGTTCAATAGAAGCACACACAGCACAATTGCCCCCAAAATGCTGCATGCAGCACGTTTGCGATTAATTGAAATCACAACTGCTGCAGTGTGAGTGTATCCATTGGGATACATTGTAGCAGAAGAATCGCCCCAATGGGAACCAGCCCTGACAGTTTTTTTGTATTTACATACCTCAAAATGGTGACGCTTTCTACATCTTGAAGCAATACACTTATCTCAGTATGCTCCCAGTCTTTCTATGCCATAGATGATTTTTGCTCATTTTTTCACACATTCTTATATCTGTGCAGTAATGTCAGCCTGGTATCTGAAGTATCTGTAAAGGTGCCCATACATCTAGCGATTTTGCGATCGCACAAGAATCTGCTACTGTGTACGTATCATTTGATTGACTCGATTCGATCATGAAGATACTTCATCATTCAGATCAATTAGTGAAGGTGAATCTCATAGGATATCGCCTGTAGTGTGTGGGTCACTAGTTGATCGACTTTCAATCAACCACACTGAAATGGATTCCCCAATAAAGTCGATCGCTTTGTCTATTGAATCAGAATTGCCAGATGTATGGCTACCTTAAGTTGCAGAGAAGGGATTTATTATCAGTTAATTGCTTACAGCAAGAAATGTACATACTGAATCATGCATGCAGAATTTTACAGCTATGTGGATAAGTTGGATTTTTGTTACCTTGAACAATAGTTTGTGATTACCAGGGTTTACTATTCAATGCAAGTAGGCATCCTCTAATCCATAATTTAAAAAAAAAACAAGGCACTAAAATAATCTGGGCGCTAGGGAAAGATTGTAGTCGAATGTCGGTGAAATGACAAATGGTCTTTTATTGGGCAGTGGCTGATTCTTGCAGTAAAATATCGGTCATTTTTACCAATATTTTACTATGACCTAACCTAGTCCTATTCTCCTCCACCAAAGCAGACCCCCTCACCCCCCGCCCCCTTGCCACACTCTGATATTGATCCCTAAGCCGAACCCTCATCTCACATGAGCCCTCTTCTACTAATGCCTAACCCTAACTGCCCCCCCTTCCTCTGACGCAATTTCTGCCAATATTCAACACGAAGGCTGGTTTCACAGTGGGACGTTAAAGTCCCACGTTACAGCAGCCAGTAACGCAGCCTAACTCACAGCACTATAAAATCAATGTGCTGTTCACAGTGCACACGTTGCGTTAGGGTATAACGCTGCACGTTAAATGAAAGTGCAGCATGCTGTACGTTATACCCCTATAGAGCTGCGTTAGATTGTTTGCACATGCTCAGTAACTAGCCACATGGCAAATATTCACTGCACTGTGGTGACTCGTGGTGGGACTCATAATGTTGTCCGGATCATGAACGACTTGTTTATTTGATCCGGGTCTTTTTTGTGAGTCGAATCATCCGGATCATCACAATGAAAGATTTGGTTCACAGTGGATGTCTGTCTGGAAGAAACAGGAACATACAGAATGCACAGTGCAGGGAAAGTCCTGTCCTGCTAGTCATTTCACCCCCAGTCTGCTTCCCTAGTAAAATGATTCAAATGATCCAATTCGAATGATCCGAATCCTTAAAAAGATCCGGACTTCCCATCACTATCCTGGAGCGGCTGCTTTGAGAGCTGCATAACGCAGCTCAATCTGACGTCCAACTTCAACACCACCACGCGTTGCGTTAGGGGCACGTTATGCGACCTTAACGTCCCCTAAAACGCAGTGTCTTGGTGTGAAAGTAGCCTAAACCTAACCCTATTCTCACTCAAGCCCTCTTCTGCCAAAGCCTTATGCTAGATACACACAATGCAATTTTCTGACAGATTTACTGTCTGATCGATTATTTCCAACATGTCCGATCTGATTTTCGATTGATTTTCCGTTCACTTCTATAAAAAAAAAAGTTCGAAATATTGATCCAAAATGAGATCGGACATGTTGGAAATAATCAATCTGACAGTAAATCTGTCAGAAAATTGCATCGGTTGTACCCATCATAACACTAACCTACCCCCCCCCCCCCCCCCCCCCATATCAGCCTTTTACTGTAAAATACTTCCCTCTGACTGCCATCTGCACTGCCTATTAAATTATTTATCAGGTGACAGCTAATAGTTGAAAGCAAAGGAAGCTATGCTCATCCTGTTGGGGGCCCAGGATGTAAAGGAGGTGCTGAGGGGAGTGGTCAATTTACATACAGACAATCATTAACCCTTTGCACTGAAACTCTCAACAAGCTGGAACTCTAGTAATGATAAAAACAACTTGAATGCAAGTTATGTTCATTTGTAATAATGGAGGATTATATTTGCTTCCAACATGGTTTGCATGCAAAAGCATTCTGTATTAAACCCTTTCACCAGTGTTGAGGATCCCTCCAAGACAAAGGTTCCTACTCTACCCACCCCAGTCAGCAAGCAAGCAAGCAAGCAAGCAAGCAAACATTTCATGCTGTGAAACCTGAGATTCACACTGAGGCACTATCAGATTTTGCCATTCTAGGGAATTTACAGAGTGGACACATTTTACTGACTGCCCGTTGGGCGCCCAGATTACCTGCTTCGTCCTCAGAAGATCACTGAAAAGGAGGCCAGTGATGTCAGAGTTGGATAATATCAGCCCCTCCTGTAATTCTCAGTTCAGCTCTGCGGGGTTCAAGTTTTCATTTTCTTTTAAGGTTTAGGTTTATGGACTAGGTTTTGGAATTCATGGAAATGTAATGCAGTAGTAGATCAGTGTGTAGCAAGCACTCACGGTGGGAAGTAGATGTGCTGTGACTTGTAGTGCCTCTGCACACTCCGGCATCTCAACGTCTTCTCCACAATCAAGTCAGCACCATCAAGATTATTTAAGCTCTTTTATTGATAAAAAGGTAGCATAACATGCATAACAGCGACAGCAGCGCTGTTTCGGTCAGAGACCTTTCTCAAGCTGTATCAGGCAGTGTTGAATAATCTTGATGGTGCTGACTTGATTGTGGAGTGGAAATGTAATGCAAGCTGTTTGTCAATTTTGATTCGACCCAGTCCCAATCTCCAAAGTGCATTTGCACAAATTCTAAACTGTATACAAGTTCTATTACATTTGCATAAATTATTAGCATCTCATTGATCTCTATTTTTCAAGGGCGTTAAACTTTGTTACTTGTAAAGAGCAATTATGTGCATCCAACCAATCAAATTGTTGCAATCTGTCTACATTGCACTAAAATCTGTTTGGTTAATATGGGTTCTAAAAATGGACCCACAGACAGTATACATTTAAGGTGCTCATAAAGGTATACACTTATATTTGAAATCCCTTCAATAGTGTCTCTTAAATACGTGTCGAACTAATGGGACCGGATATGATGTCTTTTGACGTGTAAATACATTTTTTTCGCAGACTTGATTTCTGATATATTCAAGCATTCAAAAGAAGGCCAAGAGAATTTCATGGACTATGAGATGATTGAAGTTCCTGAATCCTATGATGGGCCACGACTGTCATTTCCATTAACCGTGTCAGATACTAACAACATACTTCATGCCTTTAAGCAAGACAAGGCACTTATATGCAATTACAATACTCAAAAATCTGTTAATGTAACTTCTTCTTTTTGTTAAAAAACAAAACAAAAACAATTGTTTGACTATGAGACAGGTCACGGTGGCAAGCAGTCACTTTTTATGTTTATCTGCATACCTGAGAGGTATGCGAGTTCCAGTGCAGGGCTGGCAGTATGGTGCTCAGTAATGTAAGCCTGTCATTCCAGAGCTTATAGGGCTTGATTCACTAAAGGTGCCCATACACTTAACCGCTTTCTCACCAATAGACAGCAGATTCGATCACTGTGATCAAATCTGCTGTGAAATTGATGTGCAAACGCTGACCGAACTACCGATTCCCATCTGATATCGATCGTTCTCGTCGATCTGTCCGCGTGGAAGATTTCGCTCAATCGCCGGCGGCTCGGGAGTGCGTCGATAGCGGCGTTCGAATGTCCGATGACCGACGCTAGGGGCAATGCATTACCTGTTCCGCCGGCGCATGTCCCCGTTCTCCCTGCTGTCTCTTCTCCGTGCTGGGCTCCGGCTGGCTTCACTTCTTCCTGTCCCGACAGGAAGTTTAAACAGTAGAGCGCCCTCTACTGTTTACACTTCCCCCAACAGGAAGCAAAGTGAAGCTGGAGCCCAGAGCGGAGAAGGGACATCGGAGACCGAGGGGACTCGCGCCAGCTGGATCAGGTAATGTATGCAGGGGGAGCGCCAGCTCCACATTGTGAATCGGTTTCATAGTGAAATCAATTCAAAATCTGTTTGCGTGTAAGCAGCCAATAGATCCCTCTTTGATCAGATTCGATCACAGAGGGATCTATCTGCTGGTCAATCTGGTGGCAATCGACCAGTGTATGGCAGCCTTAAGAAAAATAGCATGCCTTATCAGAGTTAACATGCCTTATCAGAGTAGCATAGCTCTAAGAACTTATGCCTGCTAATTGGCAATGACGAGAGCTCCACTTGTCCTGCCCTGACAGGAAACTTGACAGGCAGCCTATTGGACCAATCAGAATCAGAATCAGAATCCTTTATTTCGCCAAGCATGACGGACATGCCCGGAATTGTTTTTGGCACAGTACAATACAATGGCTCAGAAAGAGTGCATAGGAGGAAGAGGTACAGAGAAAGAGTGCATAGGAGGCACAGCAGATATCAGATTCACACAAACATTGTAAAAAACACATCACAATCACAATCCTAGTGTCTCCCTACGGTGTCGATAGTCAGTTAGGTCTTGTGGGCTGGTCGGCGGCTGTTTGGCCGTAGCGCCGCCGGCCTCGCCGCTCGTTGAAGCTCGCTTTGATGGTAGAACGTGGAGGGAGTTTAGTTGGTTGACTGCCGAGGGGAAGAACTAGTTCCTATGTCTCGTGGTTTTAGTGGAGATGGCTCGTAGCCTTTGTCCCAAGGGCAGAATGCTGAAGTAGCGGTGGCCAGGGTGTGAGGAGTCATTTGCAATCCTCAATGCCCTGGTTTTTAGTCTTTTGCTGTGTAGTAGGGCAAGTGAGGGGAGGGGGCACCCAATGATCCTCTCCGCTGACTTGATGACCCTCTGTAGTCTGTCCCTATCATTGACGGTGGCGCCAGCATACCACACCAGGATGGAAGAGCAGAGAATCGACTCAATGGTGGCGGAGTAAAAGTTGGTTAGAATTTCTTGAGTCATGCCGAACTTTCTCAGCTGGCGGAGGAAGAAGTCTCTGCTGTGCTTTACGTTGGGTGGCAGTGATGTTGGGCTTTCAGCTGAGGCCACTGGAGATGGTAGTACCTAGAAGCCATGCGCAGGGCACTCTGGTTACCTCCTTGCCGCCAATGTAAATGGGGGTGGGGTGGGAGCCGCCTTCCTGAAGTCGATGATTACCTCCACGGAATTTGCGGTGTTGCGCACCAGCCTGTTCTCCTTGCTCCAATTGCAAATTCTCTCCACCTGCTGACGGTACTCCTGGACGTCATCCTTGGTGACAAGGCCAACGATGGTGGTATCATCAGCAAACTTGATAACCTTGACAGAGTCTGCCTCGGACCTGCAGTTGTTCGTATAGAGGGAGAACAGCAGTGGTGACAGTACGCAGCCTTGGGGAGCTCCTGTGTTCGTGGTCGCAGCTTGAGAGTGGATATCGCCCAGTCTGACGACTTGGGACCTGTTGGTAAGAAAGTCTGTAATCCAGAGTTGTAGACTTGGGTGGACTCCAAGTGCAGCTAGGCCTCGTTGGAGAATGCGTGGACAGATGGTGTTGAAGGCCGAGCTGAAGTCCAGAAGTAGTATTCTAGCGTAAGCGTCAGGTCTATCAAGGTGGTCATTGATGAGCTCTAGGCAGATATTGATCGCGTCATCAGTGGACCTGTTTGCTCTGTATGCAAACTGGAAGGGGTCTAGGAGTGGCGAGGTGGAGAGCTTGAGGTGGGCCAGGACTGCGCGCTCCATGGTTTTTATGATGACGGATGTCAGGGCCACGGGCCTAAAGTTATTCAGTTTGGTGACCCCTTGTTTCTTAGGCACAGGTATGATGGTAGACTTCTTGAAGCACGCCGGGACCTTGCCTTCCCCTAAGGACTTGGCGAAGATAACGTAAAGGATGGGAGCCAGGTGCCTGCAGCAGGTTTTCAGGCAAGCTGGAGATACACCGTCTGGGCCGGGGGCCTTCCTGGCATTTAGGGTTGATAGGAGGCGCAGGACCTCTGCTTCACTCACCACCATGGGAGAGGGCAGTCTTGCGGTGTTGCCAGCAGTGCATGGGGGAGGGGTAGCCGGTACCTGGTTCTCCTCCGTCTCTTCCTGATTCTCAAACCTGCGGTAGAAACTGCTGAGTTCTTCTGCTAGTGTCGGGCTGAGTGTTGCATGCTGGGGTTGGGGCTTGTAGTTTGTGGCGGCCTTCAACCCCTTCCATACCGCCCGTGAGTCGTTTGAGCGCAGGTTAAGTCTAATTTTCTCCGCATACTCTTTTTTTTTTTTTTTTTTGGCCGCTCCCAACTTCCGCTTGAGGTCATTTCTTGCCTTTCTATAGTCCTCCTGGTTGCCGGACTTGTGTGCAGCCTCACAATCAGTGTGGGGATAATGTCCCTTAAAGGATACCACAGCCCAAAGGCTGTGGTAAAATCAAAGTTGCAATGTGGAGGGAAAGAAAGATACATACTTACCGCTTCCCTCGTTCCCTGCCGATGGGTCCCGCTCATCTGTTACAGCTCCCGGTACCGACCCGACTCTCCTGACCCTTCACCCGGACATACTGTGCTGCGCATGCGCAGTATGTCACGATACTCTTCGCTTCTGCCGTCGCATCGTGACGGCAGAAGTACGGACACTCCCCCGCCTCCTCCTCTCCCAGCGTGTGCGCTCCAATCTAAAGCTAGCGTGACATGCTAGCAGGAGTTCGCACTGGGACAATCGATGTGGAGAGAGCGGAGGGGGAATAAGTTAAAAAAAACCACACTGCCGGCTGGAGGGAGGGAGGGAGCGAGTGAGTGGGCGGGTGAGTGGGCGGGCAGGCAGCGAGTGGGCGGCGAGCAGGCAGCGGCAGTACAGCCCAAGCATTCTGTACATAGATGCAATGACATCTATGGTACAGCAAGAAAATTATCCCCACATTTATCTCTGCATATGTGCATGTATATACATGTATGCAGAGATAAATGTGGGGATAATTTTCTTGCTGTACCATAGATGTCATTGCATCTATGTACAGAATGCTTGGGCTGTACTGCCGCTGCCTGCTCGCCGCCCACTCGCTGCCTGCCCGCCCACTCGCCCGCCCACTCACTCGCTCCCTCCAGCCGGCAGTGTGGTTTTTTTTAACTTATTCCCCCCTCCGCTCTCTCCACATCGATTGTCCCAGTGCGAACTCCAGCTAGCATGTCACGCTAGCTTTAGATTGGAGCGCACACGCTGGGAGAGGAGGAGGCGGGGGAGTGTCCGTACTTCTGCCGTCACGATGCGACGGCAGAAGCGAAAAGTATAGTGACATACTGCGCATGCGCAGCACAGTATGTCCGGGTGAAGGGTCAGGAGAGTCGGGTCGGTACCGGGAGCTGTAACAGATGAGCGGGACCCATCGGCAGGGAACGAGGGAAGCGGTAAATATGTATCTTTCTTTCCCTCCACATTGCAACTTTGATTTTACCACAGCCTTTGGGCTGTGGTATCCTTTAAAGTGATTGGATCCACAGGGGATCTGGGCAGGACGAGTGGAGCTCTCATCATTGCCAATTAGCAGGCATAAGTTTCTAGTGCTTGCTATGCTACTCTGATAAGGCGTGTTAACTCCGATAAGGCATGCTATTTGTCTTAGTGAATCAACCCCATAGTGTTTACGATTTGGATTTGGTTAGGTTTAGAGAGGTTTAGTGATAGTAAGTATGGTAATAATTAGTTTCAGTGTAACTGTCAGCGTGACATTTGGGCCAACTGGCAGCATGACAAGTGTAAGGCTAAGTTTCCACGGTGACAGTATGCTTCTGCAAGACACATCACTATTACAATTCCGTCACTAGCTGTGATGGGAGATCACATCCAAATCCCTTTAGCCGGATGGCTATGGGATTCGGATGTGTGACGCAATTTTATGCTGCGTGGCATCCGTTTATTCCTCATTTGCGAGTTTGGACCCAGCCTATTGACTTGATTGGTTGAAAAATCGCAACCAAATTTGCATGCCCGGAATTGGACAGGAATCACAGCAGTGGAAACCTGACATTAGGATTACACCAAGTGTGATGGTGTTTGTGTAAGGAACAGGGTTACTGTGAACATTAGTGTCTGTTTTGGGTTTTTGGGGTATATATAAAAAAGTTTGGTAAAGTGACCATGCGCAGGGAGGATATTAAGATGATTGCACCCTTTGAGTTGCTAAGGTAACTGCATTTCACTACCTGCAGAAAGTAACTTTAGCGTACGTTTGTGCATGTGCCTTATTGTGAGGGTTTATGCCAGGGTTCCAGTTTGTTTAGGAATATCACTACTAAGGTTGTTCTGAAAAGCCTATAGCTTCATGTAAAGAACCACCAGCTCCAATTAGGAATGGTCAGTGAGATGCAAATACAGGTAGTCCCCAGTTAACGAACAAGATGGGGGACTGTAGGTTTGTTCTTAACCTGAATCTGTCCATAAGTCAAAACACTTTACCATCTATGTTCCCTGTACCTCCTCTATGCCCCCCTGTGCCTCCAGTGTTCCCTCTGTGCCTTCAGTGTCCCCCTTTGTTTCCCCAGTGTGTCCCCTCTGTGCCCCCAGTGTACTGCAGAAAAATGTCATTGTTTTGTTTTTTTACAAAATTGCAGTCTTTTTTTTTTTTTTTTTTTTTTTTTTTTTTTATATATATTAAAAACTAAAAATAGCAACCGCAATCAAGTACCACCAAAAGAAACCTCTATTTGTGAGAAGAAAAGGAAATGAAATTAATTTGGATGCAATAAAACGTAATAGTTGTGAAGTGCCAAATTGTACAAAAATGGCCTGGTCACTAGGGGAGTATAAACCTCTGGGGCTCAAGTGGTTGAAACTAATTTTCTGAAAAACAAACAAAAAGAAAACAAAACAAGGTCTTTAAAAAAAAAAAAGTTGCCACAGAATCAAATTTCACATTTTCAGGCTGTCCATATTAGCAAGTCATTCTTAAGTCGAGTGTTAGTAAGTCGAAGACTACCTATTCTCACTTTATGCAGGTTTATGCAATATCTGTGTGCAAATGTATGCAGTTCAAAAATGGACCAGCATTTGGCTGAATTGAGGAATGGATCTGCAGTGCAAATCACTGGCCGAGGCATCAAGGGCCGCTGTACACATGCTGGAATCTTGGCTGAGCTGGCCGTCATCGGCCACCTTTGACAAGTTTCATCTAGCATGTGTACGCAGCTTTAAAGTGCATCTGAAGTGGTATTAAGTATTAAACATAAATGTATCCTCAAGCAGTGGCGTAGCTTAGGAGCTGTGGGCCCCAATGCAAGTTTTACATTGGGGCCCCCCAAGCACTCTATACATAACAATTGATACGGCGCACCAAAACCTGCCAATGGCAACTGCAGTGTCAGACGTGCAAGAAGGGGATGGGGAACAGTTTAATGATTACCATTATTCAAAGTATCTATAGAAGTGATTATGAGCACAGGACCAATAGAGATCTTATACTGAAGTTCAGGGAGGGGCCCCGTAATGTGGTCGCAACCACTGCACCCCCTATTGCTACGCCCCTGTCCTCAGGTAGCTAGAGTAACAGGCTTCTTGAGAGAGAATCGGAGGGTAGGCAAGTGTGAGAACGCGGAAAAGCCGCCGCGTGTACTCAGAACAAGGCGGCTCATTCCGCATCCTACGCAGCGGTCTGCAGGCGTAGGCCTACATCCAGTAGTACGGCCAAACGCGGAGAAACCGCCGCATGCCTTGATAGCGGTGCGGCGGATTCCGTGTCCAGCGTGGAGAGTGCTTTGCAACAATGTCTGGTGTGGCTGGGACTGATAGTCCACACAGGTTCAGAAGGGCGCGCGCGCGCTGAGGCAGAGCTTTTATGACAGCCAGAAGGGAGTCAGCTGACCAAGCCGGTCAGCTGACCATTCCACCACTTCCCATTGGTCCAGCACTTAGGGGAGGCGCTGGAGAGTCTTGCTATATATACTGGGTGCTGGTCATTCTCTGGTTGTCTGCCGTTGCGATCACTACGTGGTAGCACTCAGACCTGTTTGTCAGAATCTGTGTTATTCTTTAAACTAGTTCCAGGGTGTTGATGATTACGGAGCTCACACCCAAGACTAGGAATACTGTGTATTATCTGTGTTATTCTCTAGACTAGTTCCAGGGTGTTGATGATCAAGGAGTTCACACCTATAGAATAGACATTGTTGATTATTTGTTATGACCTTCTGCTTTCCTGACCTCTCTTCTGATTTCTGATTTGGTACTTCGCTATATCTGTTACTCCGTTGCCAAACCTTGCTTGCCTTAGGATTCCGAGTCTGTCTCCTTCCTCTATACCTAATCTGTCTGTCTGTTGCTGACCTGGCTTGTCCGACCTCGAGAACTATCTCCTCTGTTTAGAGATAGTTCACAGATCTGTCAGTGACACTCCACCATTAGTGTCACTCACACTCTGGTCCTTCCCATTCTCAGCCTGACTCCTCCCCTTGGGGAGCCTCAGGCTTTTGGAAGGAGCCTGTTCTTTGGGCAGTATCTCTACTGCCTTGCACCCTCTATACGGGTGCTCTCCTCAAAGTATTACTGTTGCACCAAACACTCATATTACTCAGGTGTCCAGAGGTTAGAGATATATCTGATTATCGGTGATACTGCAGATCATCAATAATCAGGTATATATCTGTATTCTCGGTGATACTGCAGATCACCGATAATCAGATCCTCTGTGTTACACCGATCGTTACAGCAAGGAGCTATATGATGCAGGGATAAAAAGAGCAGTGTAGGATTCCAGGGGCAACTACAGTCCTGTGCATGCAGGTTTAGATATATTAAATACAGGGCGACCTAGATTTTTTTTTTTAAGCATTTCTTGCTACAGATGGATGCATGTGATTTGTAATTGGATGACTGTTAGCACTGTTTAGCAACCCTTGCTATGCTGTGATATGACACAGGTGAGGGCAGTACATTTTTTGCCATCTAATATCAATATATTAAAAAAAAAAATTTTAGCCAGGTGAGATGGATCAATTATGTTTTTCTGTGTTCAGGACCTGGAGATCCTTTGTATATCAGGCTAGGCCAAGTGTATTTCTCTAGCATGTACTGTTGTTCTTTCACATGCTAACATTTCATTTATTTAATGTTGTAGCAACTCCATGCTCGGTATGTCATCCAGCTGTTCCATGAAACCAAAAAATTAATGCGACAAATGCCAAACGTTGTTCATCTGACAACATCATTTTCTAAGCAGATAACTATTTGTGGTGAGTATGAATTGCACTGAACTCATAGAAAGTGATCACACAAGATTAGGTGGCCTCAGCTTAAATATTCATTGCCTTCATCAGGTCATATTCTGGCCTGTCACAGAGAGGTATCTCTACTCATAGATGATCATTTGAAGTCTAGAGGATAATTGGACTTGTGTAGCGTTACATGTTTCTGTGCAGATTTCAGTATATTAGTATAGTGTGGTGGAGTAAGCAGACATCCGTCATTCTATAGAATAGAATAGATTGCTAAAATGATCAGTGTGCTCAATCTGTCATCAATAGAATTTCCTCCACAAGCTGGCATAGTACCTCTGTGGGTCACAAATTTGGTGTTTGCCAGACAATGGGCTCAATTCTGGTAGCGTTTAGTAAATAATTACCTCATGGAATTGGGTTTATCTCATGAGGGAAATCAACTTTTGAGTTCTGTTTTACCTCCATGTAATTTCATGAGGTAATTCAAGTGGTAATTTTCTACTAAAAATGTGTGGTATTTAGTAGTAAAATACGTCACACTTGAATTCTGAAGTGAAACAAGGTGCGTGTTTGCATGTCTTTTAACTCACATAATTAGACCTACCTCTACCACATGATAAATGTAGTGCTGTGACAGAATTGTGATATTTGTCACATAACAGGGAGCCTTTTCAGCTTGTTCTGTGCTCCGACACCCCGCCCCCCCCCTCCCGACCGTTCACAATACCGGGGGAAGTGGCTTCATGACGTCATCAAGCCGCGTCCCCGGTACGGTAAACAGTAGCCCGGAGCAGAGCAGTGGAGTAGGAGGGTGCGCGATCAACGCTGGAAAGCCATGACGGTGAGTAGTCTTGCATATGCCCATCCCACAGCACATAAGGCAGGGGTCCCCAACCTTTTCCACCCCGGGGACCACTTTCTGACCAAATTTTTCTCCGGGAACCTGGGGGGGGGGGGGGGGGGTTGGGTGTTTTGCACGACCTAGTGGACAGTGTCGTGCGCAGCGGGTTACGGGGGGAGGGGGGCTGGGGTGCGGCTGCATAGCTAGCATAGTTGCCCCAGTATAGGGAGTTTAGTTGCCCCAGTATAGCTAGTATAGTGTCCCAGTATATAGCTAGTATAGTGGCCAGTATATAGCTAGTATAGTGGCCAGTATATAGCTAGTATAGTGGCCAGTATATAGCTAGTATAGTGGCCAGTATATAGTTAGTATAGTGGCCAGTATATAGCTAGCATAGTGCCCCATTAGATAGCTAGCATAGTGCCCCATTAGATAGCTAGCATAGTGCCCCAGTAGATAGCTAGCATAGTGACCCAGTAGATGGCTAGCATAGTGCCCCAGTAGATGGCTAGCATGGTGCCCCAGTAGATGGCTAGCATGGTGCCCCAGTAGATGGCTAGCATGGTGCCCCAGTAGATGGCTAGCATGGTGCCCCAGTAGATGGCTAGCATGGTGCCCCAGTAGATGGCTAGCAGGGCCGGATTTCTGGGAAGGCCTCCAAGGTCAAGGCCTAGGGCGATAAAAATCAGCAGGGCGCTGGACTTTGAGAGATAAGAGGTCACTTGTCAAAGTAAATCATCTCCCTGCTTTGCTCTGGTCTGCCTGAATTCCGGAGATCCCTGCATTTCTCTCACTTGTGTAGAGTATGTTTGAGGACAGTCAGTATGTGTTAGCACTGGATGATTATGTTGTATGTATGATGGTGGGGACATACAAGCTGCTGTGAGAAGTGCCAGTCTGGGTTTAGTAGCAGAACTCTTGAGTTCTGTAAGTTTTTTTTCATGCACAAATTCAGAATCACAAACCGAATCTTCTCCCTCTGCGCTGTCAGATTTATTACTGATCTGGACAGCTCTTAAAGACCTGTGACCTGTTGAATTTATGGTTTGTTTGTTTTTTCCTAGGGAATGACCACAGCATTCTCTTTGCTACAGCTTAACTCTTTCCTGACTCATTTTAGAAGAGCATTGTACTTTGCTAGCTAGCTATCAGTGAAACAGGATGGCAATTATATTACATTTATTTATATTTGCAAAACAAACTATACATCTCCTTCTGATGCTGAATGTATATATAGTTGTGTGCTTTAACATCTTGTTAGTATAAAGTCTACAAACATATACAAAGTCTGAAGAAGCCAAAGGCTCACTTTTTTTATTTACAGTTAGCTAATAAATGTTATCATTCTGTTTTAATAACTTCAAAACTTCCTACTGACTCATCTGTCCTTCCTTGCCTTGTCCTAAGTACTATTTTGTCACTGTTTAAAGCACATCTATGTCAGCATGTGTGGTTTTAGATATTCTACTCACATGTTCTCTGTTTTGGATGAGCTTCTTTCAATAGCGCTGCCCTGTCACCTGTTTGTGGCTCTGTCTGTAGCCAGTCGCACAGAGGACAAAGAAGCAGCACATGCTCTGGCTACTCGTGCTTCTTGCAATTTAGCACTCAGATGTGCACAGCAGCCGAGGCCGGGAATGCTTTGGGCATGCACTGCTTCTTTGCCAAATGAGGGGCAGAGCAGCAAAATGGAGGGGAGCTCATTCAAACCAGTTATTGCTACTCAGAGGGTTGGAGAGAATTTGATGGGGGGGGGGGGGGGGGGGGGGGGGGGGGGGGGGGGAGGCGGTTGGTGTCAGCTGGCCTAGGGCACTTGGAAGTACAAATCCGGCCCTGATGGCTAGTATGGTGCCCCAGTAGATAGCTAGCATAGTGTCCCAGTATATAGCGAACATAGTGCCCCAGTATATTGCTAGTATAGTGCCCCGACCCTCCCCCCCCCCCCCCCCCCCCCCCCCCCCCCGGGCACCCGGAGGGACAATCAATATGCATCCCCTTTCAGAGCTAAGAAGCATAGCTGCTACTACTCACCATTAAGGCACGCTCCTGCGTTCACCGGGCATCCTCCTTCTCCTCCTCCGTACTGCTCCGGCTGTTTACCGTACCCGGGACGCGGCTTGATGACTTCATTAAGCCGCGTCTCCCCGGTACGGTAAACAGCCGGAGCAGTACGGAGGAGAAGGATGCCCGGTGAACGCAGGGAGCGTGCCTTAATGGTGAGTAGTAGCTCCTATGCTTCTTAGCACTGCAAGGGGATGCATATTAATTGTCCCTGCGGGTGCCGTGCCGTGGGGGGGGGGGAGATTACGAGAGGCAGGGCTCTGGAGGGGGTCGGGGAGATTAGGAGAGGCCAGGTCAGGAGGGGGTTGGGGAGCATTAGGAGAGGCGGGGGGTCGGGGAGATTACGAGAGGCGGGCTCGGGAGGGGGTCGGGGAAAATCCCCTCCTAATCAATTATCACTCCCACAAGCATCATGTCGGGAAAATACCTCATTGTTTACCGAGTGAAAAGCACTCGGTAAAACATGTTTCCCTCCTGTGTCGCTCATTTAACGGATATAAGCAACAGGCGGGAAATTGTACAAGAATTCAAAAAAAAAAAAGAGGTATTTTCCCGACGAATGCTTTTATCACCTCGCACAGCTACCAGAATTGAGCCCAATATCTCCATCCAAAATAAATATACAAAAAGAATCCTGCGCTCAGCCAGTAATTCTCACAGTTCCTCCTTGCAAGTGATGCTTCCAAATGTACAGTCCCAATGACATGATGGCAGAGCAAAGTGAAAACCATGCTTGTTTCAGGTGTGTGATTATGACACTACTGATGCATGAAAGATCACCAGGACCTCAGGCAACTGGTATTGCCTTAAGGAATAAATATCCCTCTCAATTCAGGTGTCCTTTAAGTTGTAAAATGTAAGAGACCTCAGCTTAACTTACAGATATTAACAAATCACACCTAGCGCTGGGAGATACTAAAGAGCTGCGTGTCAAGTAAGGGGATCCCTTAAACCCCTAATATACATAAAATTTTCTTGAATTGTGGATTTTATGTGCAACTTTTAAGTATTGAATACATTTGTTAGCGTGTGACAAGATTGGTCTATTAACTCACAGCCAGCGGATTAGCAAAAAAATGATATTGCTGGTTCCACATCTCCACAGGCTGTAAATCCCTCCGGTCCCTACGCTAATGGTGGATGCAATTACATCCTACACATACAATGAGCATATCCTCGATTACACATATGGATAAAAAGCCTGAGCGCAAACCCTCATCAAGCATTTTTCTGATAAGTAACCATATAATTCAGCAACCCTCAGATGACAAATGTAAGAAAATATGACTGATACTTTTTCTAGAAAATATTTTGCTGTCATGTTTTACATTTATTTGTCATTTTAGGTGACTTGCATGGAAAACTGGATGATCTTTTACTAATATTTTATAAGGTAATCTGCATTTATTTATACACATTGAATTCAACTGATCTTATTTCAGCATACTGTACATTATTTGTATACTGTATCTGCATTCATACATAGTTTAAGACCATGTAGGCATATACTGTAGGAACACATAAAAATATATAGACAATGGGCTTGATTCACGAAGCTGCGCTGTCTTAAATGACAGCAGGGAGTGTTATAATCTATAGGCCATAGCGTGTGCAGTGAAATTACGCTGTGCTGTGTGATAGTGTAAAGTGCGCTTCGTTGCACTTAACAATCGCTCCACTGAACCCGCCCGGAGCCCAGCGGGTCCAGTAGCTTCAAAGTACGAGATTCCTGCACTTTGCTTGGCCCTGTAGGCTGCCTATCAAGTGCCATGCATGCACACACACCTTTTAACCACTTGCCATATGTGTCCGTTTTTTATCTGCTTCACTGTGCCACATACTTTTTTTTTTTTATCACTATTAATGGATTTTATGTTGTGATTATTTTCTGCAGAATGGTCTCCCTTCACCAGAGAACACTTATCTTTTTAATGGGGACTTTGTAGACAGAGGGAAGAATTCTATCGAAATACTAATAATCCTCTTTGCCTTTCTTCTGGTCTATCCTAATAATCTACACTTGAACAGGGGTAATCATGAGGACCCCATCATGAACCTCAGGTAACGTGGAAGTTTATTTTATCTTGCTGTGTTTAACAGAAAAAAAAAACTAAATAGACAGTTGCTGAGGAATGGAATTTTTTTATTCTCATAATAAAGAGCTCTGCGGCCAATGAGCAGGCAGCTTTGCTGTTTTGGGCTGGTCACGTGGTCATTTTTATTTATGATCTCTGAGAGCCCTATTATTACATTTATCAATGCACTAATGAACTCAAATGGCGCCACTTCAGAAAAACATCACTGAGAGAAGAAAGGGAGGGGGTGTCTTTGGACCACTGAAGAGATGTTTACTAAATCTATATTTAGGCTAATAAGAACTTAATTATTAAGAGTGAACACCAACTGTGACCCATCTGAACATAGTGTTCTCATAACAGGACCAAAACTATATCATTACAGTGTTAGTATACCCTCCCAAATAGTATGGGAGGGTATTATTGCAGTGGTCTTGATACCTTTACTACTCTTTACTTCTCTCCAGGGCAGTAACATATTCACATTTTAGAGAAGCTTGCAGAAATTGTTAATGGTGTTTTATGGTACCCTCCTTGCAAGACTGTTAAGCTTTGTACACATGGTTGTTTGAACTCAGGGCTGCCTTGGGCAAGAATCTAGCATCTGTACAGGTGTCCCCAATGGTCACTAACAGATCTGGCACACTGAATATTTAAAGGAAACCAGAAAAGGCATTTAAAAAAATTACGGATGATCGCGGCTGAACCGCAGACCGCGGAAGGACGGTGAGGGACTCGCACATGCTTATGGGGCTGGAGGAGGCCCAGAGTAAGTATCAAATCTTTTCTAAATGCCATGGTACACTTTAAGAGACAGCCATGTGTGAGCAAATTGTTCCATAGTCAGTATACTTGTATCAAATGAGACTTTTGCTCACTAAACATTACAGCATGCGGTAAAGCAGAAAACTGATTTTACTCAGGGCTGGATTTAAGCCAATGCCACAATGGTCTTGGCCTAGGGTACCACAGGATCAAGGGCGGGTGGGCAGAATGCTATACTGGGGGGGATGGTGATCATCTGGCTTCTTGTGCTAAAGGAAAAAGGGGGAGGGGTCATCAGGTTTTCTAAATAGGAGGAGGGGATAAGGGTTATCTGGCTACCTATACTAGAGGGAAGAGTCTGCTGACTAGAACCTACACTGAGGAGGGCAGCTGCTGACCGTGGCCTTGGCCAGTAAAGAGTACAAATCTGGCCCTGATTTTACTGAACATTTTGTGAAATGTCAATTCCCTAATGCTGTAACTGCATGGACTACTAATATTACCAACTAGTGAGGTAATTTACCAATTTGTGAGGTAAGTACCTAGTGTTTGAAACTGGACATCTTGGCTCAATAGAACTGCAGTATTTAACTTGTACTATTCAACCATGGCAATACTCTTGCCTATAGATGTAGCAATCAGCCCTACAACAGAGGTTGCCCAGAGGTTCTGGGGGCCTCTCCTCCTCCCTCTCCACAACCTCAAGTGCAGTCAATTAACAAAAAACCCGTCCTGTTTCCTCACAAAAACCATTTGCAGGAACGTGTATTTTTTTCTACTTCCAGATGCTGCTTCACTGCAGAATGCTCTGCTGCCATTTACCAGCTCCTGATCATGTGATCTGCATGGGGTTTGGGGACCAAGGGGGCCTCATGCTATCATTTTTGCAGAGGGGCCCTATTACGTCTAGTTACGCCCCTGCTCTTGCCATTAATCAGTCTTTACACTAATTCTTCACCACCTAAAGCACTGTAAGTAGTCAATCATACCTCATTGGTCTCTATGGGAACAAGAACAGTCTGGTTTCCTTGTGAGTATAGATTTAGAAAGTATGCCACATGAATACATGCAGAAAACTAGCATTACACCCTTAAACTGAGCACTTTATAAAAGGAAGACAGCAGGGGCTTTCCCCACCAGATATCCTTTTCCATTACCCCATGAAAACACCACAAATATTTACTGTACTTGCACCAATCTGCTGTGTCTTGATGCTGCTCAATCCCACTGGCTACAGGCTGCCCATGACCCACCTGTGCCTCAGTACATATTTTTTCTGGGCACATACCCCTGCCAGAACTTTTTTTATTGGGGGAGTTTAATTTAATAGGAAGGGCGCCCCGTGAACATTGCCAGTAAAATAAATTGCTGCTTATCGTCTTTAAAGGTATAAAATTCAACTGAATTGAAGCTACTCCAATACATTTGCTAAATAGGATAGCCCTTTGTGGGCAGCCTCTTTCTGTTTATTGGCTGGATGATATCCAGTGACCCACTGTGGTACTCTGGGTTAGTTGGCTGGCACTGGCTTTGTCTAGTCTACCCATGAGCAGATCATTTTTGTGAACGCTAAAGGCCCTTTTACACTTAATCAGTTGCTCTGTTATAACTGAAAGAAAACTGATTTTTCAAAGTAATGCCCATGTTTCCCTATGGCACAGTTCCCACTATACACGTTTTAACTGCAATCTTTTTCACAATGCAATGCTATGGAAAAACGCGTACAAACTGATGGGGCTCGATTCACAAAAGCGTGCTAAGTGTTAGCACGCTTGTGAAAAGGCCCTTAGCACGCCTAAACAGCTTTAAGTCGCGCTAAGCTTTGCAAAGCAAAGTTTAGCGCCGCAGATGTGTGCAGAACGTTGCATCGCGATGCGACCAAGACGGCACATCTGGTGCGCCTATAACGTCGCACCTAGCGGTGCTAAACTTTGCACGTGCTAACTAAAAGTTGTGAGAGTGCTAACTACTTAATACTGTAGTTAGTACGCCCTAAGCCTTTAGGCGTGCTAACTTACTTAGCACGCTTTTGTGAATCAAGCCCATTAAGTGTAAATGGGCCCTAATTAAGAAACACCTTTTATTGTGGATAGGAAAACTCTTGCCTATATGAATTAGAGGCACTGTAATGATCTAGAGTAAAATGCATTAAATCATTTAGGATAGCCACTTTTATGATTTTTCTGGTTTCAGCATCAGAAACACTTACTATATCTATATGCTGCTTTATATTGGTATGAATACCCACCCAACCAGTGATGCCTAGGCTGTTTAGCTATGCTGAACTCTTCCCTCAGAGCATTCTGGGAGACCAGGCATTATTTTCACTGGCTTTGGAATTCTCAGAATCGAACATTCCACAGAGCTGCACCCAATGGGACTAAAAGTATCGCCATCTGTGAAAAATGTCAGAATGTAAATCAGGGTGAGGAAAGATTTTACAATGGGCAGACACGGACTAAAAGATTTATGAATGAATATTGTTAAAGGAACTGTAGTGAAAAAAACATAATTTTTTTTTTTTTTTACTTACTCCTACTTATATTTAATACAGGTATGGCTTTACAAAAGAGATAATGCAGAAATACAAGGTCAGTAAATGAATGTTAATGTTTGCGTGAAATTGAATTGCCTTTTTCATTTATTTCCATGTAACTGTTACACATGGAAACGCTGTTAGATCAGATCTTCCTTTGCTTAGTAAACTGGGTTGCTTGAGGCTAACTACTCTGTAAGCTGATTAATGTGTACCTGTCAGAGCACTGGACAATGGAATCTGGGCATGATTATGAATACATTGTAATGAGAAGTGAAATTCAGTGAAAATTGCATGTCAAACCAATTAGATTTGGGCTATGTTCACACTATAAATCGCCAGCGCTTTTGCAACGTTAAGCAATTTTTTTTAAATCTCCTCCTTTCCTTGCACTGTATAAAGCACTTTTTTAGGCGCTTTTGCAGAGGGAGTTTTTTTTTTACTTCTGAACTCTTGTACCCAGAAATGAATAAATACAATGTATTTATTCATGTAAGCGCTTGGGAAATCACTATACAAAGCGCTTTTTCAAGCGCTTTGCGATTTCCCTATACCTTCCATTATAGGCAAATCGCCCAGAAAATGGTACAGGCATCGCTTTGGGGAGTGCATCGAAATCTAACTGCTGATATGTGAACACTCTCATAGGAAATCTTTGCACAATTTTCAAAATCGCCAACGCTTAATCCCCAAAACGCTCTAGGTGTGAACAAGCCCTCAGAAATACAATTTTTTTAAGTCAAAGTGAAATTAAAGGACCACTAATAAAATGATACAATTTAAAATACCATACACGTGTATACATATTTATGCCATGTACATTTCTCTCTGATTAAAATGCACCATAAGTTACTGTTCTCTTATGTTCCTGTTGCTTATAGTAGACAGTGGCAATCATGATGGATATGACAGGTTTTGGCCTAGTCCATCACTTCATGTGGTAAACCTTTAATGTCAAAAAGGTACGAAGGTAATGTAGGGGAAATTTGCATCTTAGAAATTGGGTGCCGCCATAGGCACCAATATTTACTTCATAAATTAATGTGTACAGCCAGTAGTTTCATCAGTGGAGCTACTTTGTAGGTAAGGATGGTGGACTTTGGCTATGTAGTTGAACTCCGGGTAGCTGCAGTTACTGTGGCTAGGGGTGTTTGATAGTCAGTGGTGTTAGGCATAGGAAGGGGGTAGAGGAGATGAACTAGTCCAAAACCTGTCAGATCTGTAAGATTTTTACTGCCTACTGTAAGTAACAGGCACAAAAGTAATGTATAGTGCATTTCAATCTGGGAGAAACCTACTTCTTGTAAGTATGTGTAAACATTTATTTTAAGTTTTACAATTTTTCACTAGTGGTCCTCTACTCAATGTGTTGAAGGCTTTACTAAAGACACCCCTTGATTATGTATTTTTTCTTTGGTTAACAGTTTGTGACTGGCTGCTGGTGATATATGAGCCAGGGGTAGTCACATTTTAAATGAGGCTTGGAGGTTTTAAAGTCTTCCATATATCAGTATGTGTGGTCACATAAAATCAGAGTTACAGATTGCCCAGCAAGCTCATGGTGAACCAGGACTCCTAGGAGTGTGTAAGGGGCTAAAAAGGACCAAAGAGCCCTCTTACTAAAATGCTATGCAAAACCGAAATGTTCCTTCTTAATACAGAAGGTATTTGCGTTTATTCAGATTGGAGTGAATATATGATGTCTCCCACAGTGCATCACCGCTGAATATGCAAATCATCCTGTGTTGTCCCTGAAAGCTAGCCACACCTCCAGAACTGCTGGAATGTAATGAGTCAGCTTGTTAATTGTACAGAGCCACAATAATCCAACATGCATACAGACTGTTTAAGACTGGTTGATGCTAATCAGTGCATGGCATGGATAAGTGTGGCTTTATGGGGTAGGAGTCGGACTTGAAACACCTAGAGTTACAGATTGCCCAGCAAGCTCATGGGGAACCAAAACTCCTAGTAGTGTGTAAGGGGCTACAAAGGACCAAAAAGCCCTCTTACTAAAATGCTATGCAAAACAGAAATGTGCCTTCTTAAAATCAGCAACACCTAAGACACAAATGTTTCCTCTGCAGATTCATGCCCCAAAAATTCTCACTATTTTGGAGGACATCTACAGCCAGCTGCCCCTTGCCACCATCATCGATAGCAAAGTCCTTATTTTACATGGAGGAATAGCGGACACAACTGACCTTGATTTCCTGAGCTCCATTGAGAGGACTAAGGTGTGTTTACATAATTAAAAGCTCAGAAATGTATTTGTCAGTTTGTTATATATCTGTTTGATTGTGGCGGTGAGAGTTCTGTATCTTTACTCAATCCACAGACCTGGGATTGTGGGGAGTACACATGGATTGGCCACGTGGCAATTTGGCTGTAGGGAGAAGCCGAAAGACGTCTCTCCCTGCTCTAGGTAATCTCGGTGAATATAACAAATGTATTCCCCTACTTATTACCTAATTTTACCCTTGGCCACATAATTTGGTGTCCGGCGCCCAAATTACACAGTGCTGGCACTTTGAATCTACAGATAAGCAATTTGCGCTTGTAAATAGTTTTACATAGCAAGTGTCTTGATGTCTAGTTTCCGTCCATAGCCCTGCCCCTAGCAGAAGATGTCATAAGTGTTTCTCTAGAACGAATCAGAGGAGCGCCTGTGACCTCTTCTGCTAGGGGGCGGGGTTAAGGGTGGAAGCTGAATATGTATCAAGCAAGTGGCAGCAACAACTTGTTTACACATTGTACTTCACGAATGTCCTAGAGAGCCAATCTCCCTTCTTCTACTGAAATAGGAGCTTTAAATGGCAGCAGACAGATTTTGTCTGTGAGCAAACCTTACCTTGATAAAAAGGGCCCTACATGGCTCTGAATTGTCGGCCCTATGCTTTTACATGGAACCAATAAAGCTATTTCTTTGGATGTGCCAGCTCTTTACCTGTTTTGAACATTGCAAGAGGGTGTCATCCCTCTTTTCTAGCTAGAGCACTCCCTCCACTGGTTTGATCATTTAGTGTGTGAGAGACAACATTACAATTCAGTTTGCTCAGTATTCCAGCCTGTTTTGCCACCTATCTGGCATTATTATTTTTTATTATTACTGTATTTGGTATTTGTATAGCACCAACATCTTCCGTACGGCTTTAGAGTCTGTAGTCTTATTGCAAACTGTAAAGCAATTTAGGAGGTGCTAACGCAGGGCATATACTCCAAGCAACAACAAACTTCTTAGAAAAATATCAAAAACTTTTATTTATTATCAAAAAGATCAGTGAAATACACACATATATAAAAAAAATAACATTAAAATTCAAAAGAAACAGCCCGATGGCTGTCAACACACCACCATTCATACCACATATGCACTAAAACATTCACACCTGGCCACCTGGTTCTGATGATAGCAATTGCTTAATTTAGGTATATTTTCAAAATTCCTCAAATAGAAAAATCTAATATGATGGATGATGAAATGAACCGTCAAAGAAAGCAGGGCAAAGACCAGCAAAGCACAGCAGCCATATAGGCAGGGAGGAAAAAATATGTATATATAGGGCAAATCTCTCTATTTGTCCTTAAGATCCAGCACAGAGTTCATAGCAGGTATCAGCAGCAAGCTGCAAGCAAGAGCAAAAGCACAGCAAAGTCCATCAGAGGACCAACAGGAGCGACGGACACTGCATGCAGCCAACATGGATTTGTAGATGGATATGGAGCATATTCCAAGCTGTCAAGATTATTACATACAGTACCATATACAGGGTATCACGTCAGCTCCAATCGATGTGTGCAATGAATAAATCCAGTGTAAGATGCAGCTCAACTCTGTGGACATAAGCAGACTCCCTGCACCTTACCAAGGGGTGCTTGTACAGAGTGCATAGACAGAAGTCCCGCTTCCAGGCTGAAGGAGCATGATGGATAAAGGTAGAGTCGAACCAGGATTAATGGCAGTCAGGTAGTGCACAGTGGCACGAGCCGGCAGGTGCGGACAGCCTCGGGACGCCAAGCCACGCTGTCCTGACATGTTTCGCCGGACTTCCGGCTTTCTCAAAGGGGGCGTGGCACAGTCAACTCACTCATCCCCACACCAATGTAAAATACTAGGGCCCGCCAATCGGCGCCCGCCCCACACGGCCCAATCCCCCATAGGGGGAGGGAGAGAGGCACAAGCTTCATCCACTTAGGAGCCGGGGGGGGGGGGGGCTGGCGCAGCAGCCGCCGACGGCGCGGCCAAGCAAACGCACGCCTTAGAGCACACAGTCACACGTACACTCCCACAACCCCTCCCACACAAAGGAGGGGGTAAGATGACAGGAGAAGGATGTGGGACTAAGAGACCCAGCCAACCTAGTAAGGGGGAGTGAAAAATGCAATACTGCCGCCCAGAACGGCGAATTGAATGCTCGATTGACAAAAATACAGAAAAAATTATAAACAATAAGATATATAAACATAAGTTCATGGTGATTTATAAAACCCCAGTGACTGAATAATAGAGAACTATATCAAAGGAGAAAAAAATAATCTCCATATACATTTCAAAAGAAATCAATATTTCTTTAATATAAACAGGAGCCTCAACACCCTCATTTGTAAGGGGATGCTGCACAACACACACCGGTATGTCACAGGAAGGAGAGAGACAAAAACACGCCAATCGCAAAGGACATATGAGGCCCACAGCAAAGAAACAAACTGTCCCTCAGAGGGGCTCACAATCTAATCCCTACCATAGTCACCATAGTCTAGGGACAATTTAGGGGGGAACCAATTAACTTATCTGTATGTTTTTGGGATGTGGGAGAAAACCTGAGTGCCCAGAAGAAACCCACACAGACACGGGGAGAACATACAAACTCCTTGCAGATATTGCCCTGGGAGAGTGCCATCTATGCCACCGTGCTGCTTGTTTGTCAGAAATGGGTCTGCTGCTCAAAGCTTTTTTCTTCTAATTTGCCTCTTCAGGACTGCAAGCAGTAAGCATTTGGTATCCCCCTAACAGTTAACATTATGTCATTGTCTTCTTCGATTTGATATTGCATCTGTGCGGTTGCACCCATATAGCTGTCCTGAACATAGGCATGTGTATGTAGTATTTATGCACACATGGTGGACTGCAATACATAGATTCAAATCGATTATGCTAATTAGAGGTGTTATGCCATTGTGTACTTCAATTTGATACTCACTTATCAACTCCCCAGATATTACCCCCCCCCCCCCATTGTAATATTAAGCAGCCTTTGTTCCCCCTCAGCACCCAGCAAGGGCGGGGGGGAACTCACCTGCCCAATCACTGCAATTCTTTTCCCTTTGATTGGCACCTGATTCTCCTCTCTCTCCTGATGCTGCATCCAATTCCCACCAGCATGTGACAACTTGAGATCACATAAGTGGTGTGTCACATCATGCATCTTCAGCCCAGGCAGCCAATCAGAGAAGGAAGGAGTGCCCTGGAAGCACCTTCTTTTGCATGCTCTGCTGATGTTGCCACTGCCCCCCAGCAGCTGTTATTGCAATCCCTATGCTCCTGTGTGGGAGAGATAAGAGTTTGGCCAGAAGTAATGATTACAGCAGCCCACCATGGTTGTCAAAGGAAACCATGGAAAAAAGCCTTCAAAGAACCTGTCAGAGTTGGGGTAACACAGAGAATGTAAGCGGTGCTGAGCTTTTCCACTTAGTACTGAGCAGGAAATCAAGATTTCCCCCCAAAATAATACCAGATTTACAATTGCAGTCGTAATGGCGGGGAATTCACAAAAGCGAAATTACTCATAACATCCATCAATGAGGAAAATGATCGGTTTGGTCCACAGGTCTTCCATTGAATGAAGAATAACATTTCTTTACAGAAGCTCTGCAGCACACCATCATGCAGCACCTGTGTCACACTCCTGAGCTTATGCGGAGATATAATTATAATGGCTGCTCCCAAGTGTACCAGTGTACCTCACCATTCATTTGCCTGCAGTCAGAATGAAAACTGACCTTTTCATTCTTTATACAAACTGCCATAAATATTGTTACAACCTATGTTATTAAAGCAATCCTCTCATGCATTCAGTATTGCACCTCTTGCTTCATGCAGGAAACTTGCTGGCATTTTGTACAGCAAGTCCTGGATGCTCCAATAGCAGCCCATGCATGCATTACAGGGTGCAGAAAGGAGTTCACTGCATGGGGATCATGTGACACACTCTACCTGGTTAGATACGGTTAATTGCTTTATTAAAATGCATTCAGGAGGTTATTGGACAGTTTTAAATCTCAGGAATTCATTTTACACAGTTATGCAATAACAGAGTTAGTGATTTTGTCCTAAATGGACATCACTTAGAATCTAAAGGTGGTTTGAAGGGCAACAATTAGATATAGATGTCACCCTGTATCTAGTTGGGTAGGAAGACAATGCGCTTAAGTTTGCTGTTTATATATAATTGTACATCAATATTTTATACAATTGCTGTTTCTGGGTTATATGTTTGGTCTACTATTTAAATTGTATCCTGTTCTGTTGTGATTGGTACGAAACATTTCAACTTGCACATATCTGATGTATTGTAAAATTTGGTTACCTATGCATTTTTGCAATAAAGACCTAGTAAAAGGATCTAAAGGCGGCCATATTCTTGTAGATACTTTGTAGAAAAACAGAGGCGCCAAAAGGATAAAAACAATTGATAAAAGGGTTAAAAATGCTTCGGAGGCAGTGGTGGACTTACCTCCTACAAGCAGACACTGAAAGTGTCTATTCAAATAGAAATAGATTTTATTGGCATACTCCAAAGGGGGCTGCAACGCTTTTCAGAGGCGTGAACCTGCTTCCTCAGGCAATAAAACATAGGAGCACACAACAACATAGGGTCCGGGTAACACCTGGCGCCTCTGTGAGTCAATTGGTTTTATCCTTTTGACGCCTCTGTTTTTCTACAAAGTACTTACTATCCACCCTTGGTGGAGGGGGATACCCCCTTTTTCCTATCTACAGAGAGTGAGTTCTTAATCCTGAGTGGGAACAGGATAATCTCTTCACCAGCCTATACAGTGGTTGCCTTTGGAGGTAACCCTGCTTTGTGAGTATAACCTTTGTACTTTCATATACCCATTTGCTACAGTACATACTACACTATATTGGGCTCTCGGTTTCCCTTTTCTATATTCTTGTAGATGGCCACCAGATGTAACCAAAAGATAGATCCCTCCCTGATCGAAATCTGATCAGAGAGGGACCTATTACTGCCACACACTGCAAATAGATTTTTCACTTATGTACTCTTGAAGCTAGTAACTTCAAAATGCAGTTTACACAAAATGGTGACACAGCTTAGAGATGACGACAAGCAGTGGCACTGCCAATTCCTAATATTTATACATTTGGCATTAATATTAAACCACATGGTTTGATCAGGGTTAGTATAGTGCAATAATGTGTATTAAACCTCTATGCTCCTGATCAAAGATGGAGGTTTAAGATGGAATGGGGCCCTAGGCAATGTTGTAGCTTTCGGTCCCCATTATGGTCCTTTTGATAATCTGATGTGGAGAGGAGTCAAAGGTCAGGTGGGCCCCTTTACACACACTAGGCCCCAAGCACCTGCTTAGGTTGCCTTGTGTATGATCCTGCTCTGCTCCTGATCCAGTGTTCCCAGAAGATATCACTTTATACAATCCTAAAATTAGCTGATGTTTCCAAAGAAACAAAGCTTCCTGTGAGGTTTCACAACCAAGCAGGCAAGCTCATGTGAAAGAACAAACACTTTAAGCACTTAAGGACCACAGGCTTAAACCCCCCTAGTGACCAAGCCATTTTTTACAAAATGGGCAACTGCAGCTTTAAAGGGAACCTGTACGGAGTAAAATTATTTAAAATAAACACATGAGGTAACTTCAAATGAACATTACATAGTTACCTTGCTATTAGTTCCTCTCAGAAGCTCACCATTTTCTTCTGACAGTGATCACTTCGAGTTCTGACAACATTTTGTCAGAATTGAAATATCAGTTGCTGTCAGTTATAGCTGAGTGGACAACTGATGTGGCCGGTAATGTCTGTTTTCCTATGGCTCAAGTGGGCAATATGACAGTTTAACAGTGTGCTGACCTGAAAGCTGTTATGGGGTAATGACCATTTTCAAAATGGAGGACAGAGAATTCCCTTGATCACAGTGGACAAACAGGACGTGGGAAAGGAGAAAGATTAAGGAGTAGAATACATGGGAGATAAGTATGACCTGTGTATGCTTATTTTGACTTTTAATTTTCAGTTCAGGTTTTCTTTAAAGAGAATCTGTATTAAAAAAGTGCAGCATAAAAAACATACCTATGTGTTCAGGGAACTCTCCTATTCCCCTCTGTCATAATTTTGCCCCTCCCCGCCGCATTAAACATCATAAAAAACTGTTTTATAAAAGTTTGTTTATAAACAAAAAAAATGGCCGCCAAAACCGGAAGTACGTCAGTCCACTGGACATCTCAGCACGAGAGGAGCGTAGGTTACTGCATGTGCATTATGCCCTCTTGTGCTGCTGGATCCTAATCAGCTGCCCTCTCTGTTTACATTACACATCCTACCTTCTCTTATCGTTCTGTGAGGTGGAGAAGGGAGGGTTGCTGCGGAGACAGTGTGCGCGTGACAGGCTGGGAGAGCCTGTGTAACGATCTGCAGGCTCCGATGAACTAGCCTGTCACGCTTCGTTGGATCACAGCCGCAGGGGGACAGATACAAAGATTATTCATTGTAAACTCACAAGTATTGCAACCGGACGTGTGAAGTCAGTATTTACCTTCTGTCCCCCCTGCCGCTGTGATCCAATGAAGCGTGACAGGCTTGTTTATCAGAGCCTTCAGTTCGTTACACAGGCTCTCCCAGCCTCTGCCTGTCACACTCTGTCTCCGCAGCTCCCTCACTCATCAGGAGGTGCAATGCAAATACACCACACGGGAGGGCATGGAAGGGGCGTGCATAACATGTCCTCATTACTGAGGAGACAGCCCCTTCCAGATAGAAGGGGACAAATCCGACAGAATGAAGAAACATTGAGTTGTTTCACAGAGGGGGCATTTAAAAAACGTTGCAGTAAGCCAGATCACATTAGAATAGGTATAGGAACTTGTAGGATAGAAGAAAAAGGGATGAAAATTTTGTTACGGAGTCTCTTTAAGGCCTCACTGCAGGGCTATAAACTCGGCACACAATTGATCCCCTCCCCCCCCACCCCCACCCCCTCTTCCCATCAACAGAGCTTTCTGTTGGTGGGCTATGATTGCTCCAAGGATGTTTTTTTTTTTTTTTAAATATTTTTTAACCACTTGAGGACCGCCCCCAGCCGATGGGCGGCGGCAAAGACCGGGCCCAAACGACCGCAATACGCCCATCGGCGGGGGCGGCTGCGGGAGTGGCTGTGCGGCGATCGCGTCATTCGTGACGCGATCAGCCGCCGGGGACTGGCTCCGCCCACCGTTCGTTGTAACCCGCCGGCCGTTCGGAAGCGCCGGCGGGTTACTAGCACCCGGATCGCCGCATGTAACAAGTATAATAGGCTTTGTAATGTATACAAAGCCTATTATACTGGCTGCCTCCTGCCCTGGTGGTCCCAGTGTCCGAGGGACCACCAGGGCAGGCTGCAGCCACCCTAGTCTGCACCCAAGCACACTGATTTCCCCCTCCCCTGCCCCCTGATCGCCCACAGCACCCCTCAGACCCCCCCCTGCCCACCCCCCAGACCACTGTTTGCACCCAGTCACCCCCCTAATCACCCATCAATCACTCCCTGTCACTATCTGTCAACGCTATTTTATTTTTAAGTCCCTAATCTGCCCCCTACTCCCTCCTGATCACCCCCCCACCCCTCAGATTCTCCCCAGACCCCCCCCCCAGACCCCCCCCCCCGTGTACTGTATGCATCTATCCCCCCTGATCACCTGTCAATCACCGGTCAATCACCTGTCAATCACCCGTCAATCACCCGTCAATCACCCCGTCACTGCCACCCATCAATCAGCCCCTAACCTGCCCCTTGCGGGCAATCTGATCACCCACCCACACCAATAGATCGCCCGCAGATCCGACATCAGATCACCTCCCAAATCCATTGTTTACATCTCTTATCTCCTCTAAACACCCACTAATTACCCATCAATCACCCCCTATCACCACCTGTCACTGTTACCCATCAGATTAGACCCTAATCTGCCCCTTGCGGGCACCCAATCACCCGCCCACACGCTCAGATTGCCCTCAGACCCCCCCTTATCAATTCGCCCGTGCAATATTTACATCTGTTATTCCCTGTAATAACCCACTGATCACCTGTCAATCACCCATTAATCACCCCCTGTCACTGCCACCCATCAATCACCCCCTGTCACTGCCACCCATCAAACAGCCCCTAACCTGCCCCTTGCGGGCAATCTGATCACCCACCCACACCAATAGATCGCCCGCAGATCTTCTCTCCTCTAAACACCCACTAATTACCCATCAATCACCCCCTATCACCACCTGTCACTGTTACCCATCAGATTAGACCCTAATCTGCCCCTTGCGGGCACCCAATCACCCGCCCACACCTCAGAACGCCCTCAGACCCCAGCCCTGATCACCTCGCCAGTGCATTGCTTGCATCTATTTCCCCCCTCTAATCACACCTTGAGACACCCATCAATCACCTCCTGTCACCCCCTAGCACACCTACCCATCAGATCAGGCCCTAATTTGCCCCGTGTGGGCACCTGATCACTCGGCCAAACCCTCAGATCCCCCTCAGACCCCCTTCCGATCACGTCCCCAGTGCATTTATTGCATCTATTTTCCCCTCTAACCGCCCCCTGAGACACCCATCAATCACCTCCTGTCACCCCCCTAGCACTCCTATCCATCAGATCAGGCCAAATACATCCTGTCATTTAAGAGGCCACCCTGCTTATGACCGCTTCCACAAAATTTGCCCCCTCATAGACCACCTGTCATCAAAATTTGCAGATGCTTATACCCCTGAACAGTCATTTTGAGAAATTTGGTTTCCAGACTACTCACAGTTTTGGGCCCGTAAAATGCCAGGGCAGTATAGGAACCCCACAAGTGACCCCATTTTAGAAAGAAGACACCCCAAGGTATTCTGTTAGGTGTATGATGAGTTCATAGAATATTTTATTTTTTGTCAAAAGTTAGAGGAAATTGGATTTTTATTGTTTTTTTCACAAAGTGTCATTTTTCACTAACTTGTGACAAAAAATAAAATCTTCTATGAACTCACCATACCCCTAACGGAATACCTTGGGGTGTCTTCTTTCTAAAATGGGGTCACTTGTGGGGTTCCTATACTGCCCTGGCATTTTAGGGGCCCTAAACCGTGAGGAGTAGTCTAGAATCCAAATGCCTCAAAATGACCTGTGAATAGGACGTTAGGCCCCTTAGCGCACCTAGGTTGCAAAAAAGTGTCACACATGTGGTATCGCCGTACTCAGAAGAAGTAGTATAATGTGTTTTGCGGTGTATTTTTATACATACCCATGCTGGGTGGGAGAAATCTCTCTGTAAATGGACAATTGTGTGTAAAAAAAATCAAATAATTGTCATTTACAGAGATATTTCTCCCACCCAGCATCTGTATGTGTAAAAATACACCCCAAAACACATTATACTACTTCTCCTGAGTACGGCGGTACCACATGTGTGGCACTTTTTTGCACCCTAAGTGCGCTAAGGGGCCCAAAGTCCAATGAGTACCTTTAGGATTTCACAGGTCATTTTGCGACATTTGGTTTCAAGACTACTCCTCACGGTTTAGGGCCCCTAAAATGCCAGGGCAGTATAGGAACCCCACAAATGACCCCATTTTAGAAAGAAGACACCCCAAGGTATTCCGTTAGGAGTATGGTGAGTTCATAGAAGATTTTATTTTTTGTCACAAGTTAGCGGAAAATGACACTTTGTGAAAAAAAACAATTAACATCAATTTCCGCTAACTTGTGACAAAAAAAAAAATCTTCTATGAACTCACCATACTCCTAATGGAATACCTTGGGGTGTCTTCTTTCTAAAATGGGGTAATTTGTGGGGTTCCTATACTGTCCTGGCATTTTAGGGGCCCTAAACCGTGAGGAGTAGTCTTGAAACGAAATTTCTCAAAATGACCTGTGAAATCCTAAAGGTACTCATTGGACTTTGGGCCCCTTAGCGCAGTTAGGGTGCAAAAAAGTGCCACACATGTGGTATCGCCGTACTCAGGAGAAGTAGTATAATGTGTTTTGGGGTGTATTTTTCCACATACCCATGCTGAGTGGGAGAAATATCTCTATAAATAGACAATTGTGTGTAAAAAAAAATAAAAAAATTGTCATTTACGGAGATATTTCTCCCACCCAGCATGGGTATGTGTAAAAATACACCCCAAAACACATTATACTACTTTTCCTGAGTACGGCAATACCACATGTGTGGCACTTTTTTGCAGCCTAACTGCGCTAAGGGGCCCAAAGTCCAATGAGCATCTTTAGGCTTTACAGGGGTGCTTACAATTAGGCACCCCCCAAAATGCCAGGACAGTGAACACCCCACAAATGACCCCATTTTGGAAAGTAGACACTTCAAGGTATTCAGAGAGGAGCATAGTGAGTCCGTGGCAGATTTCATTTTTTTTTTGTCGCAAGTTAGAAGAAATGGAAACTTTTTTTTTTTGTTGTTGTTGTCACAAAGTGTCATTTTCCGCTAACTTGCGACAAAAAATAAAATCTTCTATGAACTCACCATGCCTCTCACTGAATACTTTGGGATGTCTTCTTTCCAAAATGGGGTCATTTGGGGGGTATTTGTACTATCCTGGAATTTTAGCCCCTCATGAAACCTGACAGGTGCGCAGAAAAGTCAGAGATGCTTGAAAATGGGAAAATTCACTTTTGGCACCATAGTTTGTAAACGCTATAACTTTTTTACCCAATCCAATAAATATACACTGAATGGTTTTTTTTTTTATCAAAGACATGTAGCAGAATAACTTTCGCGCTCAAATGTATAGGAAATTTTACTTTATTTGAAAAATGTCAGCACAGAAAGTTAAAAAAGTCATTTTTTTGACAAAATTCATGTGTTTTTTGATGAATATAATAAAAAGTAAAACTCGCAGCAGCAATCAAATAGCATCAAAAGAAAGCTGTATTAGTGACAAGAAAAGGAGGTAAAATTCATTTAGGTGGTAGGTTGTATGACCGAGCATTAAACCGTGAAAGCTGCAGTGGTCTGAATGGAGAAAAAGGCTCTGGTCCTTAAGGGGCGAAAAGACTGTGGTCCTGAAGTGGTTAAATAACACTTTTTTTTTTTTAATTTTTCTAATCCTCCCTCCCCCCACCAGCCAATCAGTGCGATCGGCTGTAATAGGCTTCAGCGGATCGCTTTAGTGTCTCCCAGGGGGACAGCTGTGTCACACAGCTGTCCCCAGTACAACACTGCCTGTAGATTGCAGAGCTGTACAGACTAAATAGACAGGGGTTTCTCTGTCTGACAGTCTTCTAGCAGCGATCGCCGCTGGGAGACTGATGACGGAGTGGGGCTCTGTCATCAAAGCGGAGATGATCTCCTGCAAATCCCCACCCCAGGACTTTACGCCCATCGGCATGACGTGGTTGGCTAGTAGTTAAAGATGGACATTTCTTACAGTACTGGGGAATGAGGGCAAGTGTAAGTTATAGTGGGCCCAATCCAATTTAATTTTTCTCCTACGTTTTCTCTGAGGAGATCATTTTAATCTTCTGTTTAAAATAAACTTTGCAAAGTACCAAAAAGTAGGTGAAACAGTACTGGCAAAATTATTCTAAGGATTTCCTTGCTTTCTGGATGAAGGCTTAAAAGGCATTTTAAAAGTGTAAATATCACCTAGGAGAAAACCTAGAAGAGAAAGTGGATTGGATCGGGCCCAGTATCTCCTGAACTACTGAAACAAGTTTTGTTGGGGGTGTCCATTTATGTTCATATGTGATATTATTTGCAGATGACTTATGTGATCATAACTAAGATGAGATGAAGATAAGATGAGTTTGATTAAGCAACAGATTTGCAAGGTTCTGATTTGCTGTTCATGATCATGTGCTGAAGCTAGTGTTGGGCGAACATCTAGATGTTCGGGTTCGGGCCGAACAGGCCGAACATGGCCGCGATGTTCGGGTGTTCGACCCGAACTCCGAACATAATGGAAGTCAATGGGGACCCGAACTTTTGTGGTTTGTAAAGCCTCCTTACATGCTACATACCCCAAATTTACAGGGTATGTGCACCTTGGGAGTGGGTACAAGAGGAAAAAAAAATTAGCAAAAAGAGCTTATAGTTTTTGAGAAAATCGATTTTAAAGTTTCAAAGGGAAAACTGTCTTTTAAATGCGGGAAATGTCTGTTTTCTTTGCACAGGTAACATGTTTTTTGTCGGCATGCAGTCATAAATGTAATACATATAAGAGGTTCCAGGAAAAGGGACCGGTAACGCTAACCCAGCAGCAGCACACGTGATGGAACAGGAGGAGGGTGGCGCAGGAGGAGAAGAAGGCCACGCTTTGTGAGACACAACAACCCCGGCCTTGCATGAGGGCAAGAAGCGTGCGGATAGCATGCTTTGTACCGCCATGCAGTCATAAATGTAATAAAGATAAGTGGTTCAATAAACAGGGACCACGCGGCAACGCTAACCCAGCAGCAGCAGACGTGATGGAACAGGAGCAGGCGCAGGAGGAGAAGGCCACGCTTTGTGAGACACAACAACCCAGGCCTTGCATGAGGGCAAGAAGCGTGCGGATAGCATGCTTTGTACCGCCATGCAGTCATAAATGTAATAAAGATAAGTGGTTCAATAAACAGGGACCACGCGGCAACGCTAACCCAGCAGCAGCAGACGTGATGGAACAGGAGCAGGCGCAGGAGGAGAAGGCCACGCTTTGTGAGACACAACAACCCAGGCCTTGCATGTGGACAAAAAGCGTGCGGATATAGCAGCAATGCTTTTTGCCGCCATGCAGTCATAAATGTAATACAGATGAGAGGTTCAATAAACAGGGCCCGGAAACGCAACACCATCCCAGATGTTCATTGGTCATGTTACTTGGTTGGGGTCCTGGAGTGTTGCGTAGTCATTTCCAATCCAGGATTGATTCATTTTAATTTGAGTCAGACGGTCTGCATTTTCTGTAGAGAGGCGGATACGCCGATCTGTGACGATGCCTCCGGCAGCACTGAAACAGCGTTCCGACATAACGCTGGCTGCCGGGCAAGCCAGCACCTCTATTGCGTACATTGCCAGTTCGTGCCAGGTGTCTAGCTTCGATACCCAATAGTTGAAGGGTGCAGATGGATGGTTCGACACAGCTACGCCATCTGACATGTAGTCCTTGACCATCTTCTCCAGGCGATCGGTGTTGGAGGTGGATCTGCACGCTTGCTGTTCAGTGGGCTGCGGCTGCATGGGTGTCAGAAAATTTTCCCACTCCAAGGACACTGCCGATACCATTCCCTTTTGGGTACTAGCTGCGGCTTGCGTTGTTTGCTGCCCTCCTGGTCGTCCTGGGTTTGCGGAAGTCAGTCTGTCTGCGTACAACTGGCTAGAGGAGGGGGAGGATGTCAATCTCCTCTCTAAAGTCTCCACAAGGGCCTGCTGGTATTCTTCCATTTTGACCTGTCTGACTCTTTCTTCAAGCAGTTTTGGAACATTGTGTTTGTACCGTGGATCCAGAAGGGTATAAACCCAGTAATTGGTGTTGTCCAGAATGCGCACAATGCGTGGGTCACGTTCAATGCAGTCTAGCATGAATTGAGCCATGTGTGCCAGAGTCCTACCAGAATCCTCATCATCCTCTTGTGAGCGTTGTGATAGTTGTTGTGATGCATCATAGTCGTCACCTTCCTCCTGGTCTGCTTCTGCTGACCATTCGCGTTGAATTGTGGAAGTCCAACGTGCACCGCTCTGGCCCTCGTCAGTGGTGGCATGAAATTCCTGCTCCAACTCCAGCTGTTCCTCCTCCTCTTCTTCGTCATAGCTGCTGGGGCCAGCGTTCCCTGAGGCGGATGGCCTGATGTTGGTACCATCACGCTGATCGTTTTCTCCTTCAGATTCCCCCAGTTGCATCATGACAGCTGTTTCCTTGATTTTTAACATCGACCTCTTCAGTAAACACAGCAGTGGTATGGTAATGCTGACTGAAGAGTTGTCACTGCTCACAAGCAACGTGGATTGCTCAAAATTTTGGAGGACTTGGCAGAGGTCCAACATGTTGGCCCAATCGGATCCACAGAAGCTTGGCAGCTGGCCGGATGCGCCTCGGTACTGCGCCGTCATGTACTGGACCACTGCACTCTTCTGCTCGCAAAAGCGGGCTAGCATGTGCAGCGTAGAATTCCAGCGCGTAGGGACATCACACAGCAAGCGATGGTGGGGGAGATTGAAGCGCTCCTGCATCTTGGCGAGTGCCCCCGAAGCAGTACTGGAATTTCTACAATGTTTGGACACTCGACGCACCTTCAACAGCAGATCGGGCACGCCTGGGTATGTCCTCAGGAACCGCTGAACTACTAGGTTCATCACGTGCGCCAGGCAAGGGATGTGTGTCAGCTTAGCCAACCTTAAAGCGCGAATGAGATTACTCCCATTATCACACACAACCATGCCCGGTTTCAGGTCCAGCGGTGCCAGCCACAAATCCGTCTGTTCCTTTATTCCCCTCCAAATTTCCTCCCCTGTGTGCTGCTTATCCCCAAGGCAGATTAGCTTCAGCAACGCTTGCTGACGCATGCCAACAGCTGTGCTGCACTGCTTCCACGATCCTACTGCTGCTGGGTTAGCGTTTCCGGATGAGGTACAGCTTTGAGATGCGTTGGAGGAGAAGGAGTCAGAGAGGTAGGTGCTGCTGTTATCCAGTGGGAGGGACGGCGGTGCAGCTGTTTGTGGCGTGGGCAACACCCGTGCCGTAGCAGGTGAGGAATCGCTGCCAGGCTCCACAAGGTTCACCCAGTGCGCGGTAAGGGAGATGTATCGACCCTGGCCGAACGCACTCGTCCAGGTGTCAGTGGTGAGGTGAACCTTGCAGGCAACGGCATTCTTCAAGCTTCGGGTTATTTTGCTGACCACGTGCTCATGCAACTCAGGCACTGCAGAGCGTGCAAAGTGGTAGCGGCTGGGAACCACGTAACGTGGGATGGCCACTGACATCATGCCCTTGAAGCTGTTTGTCTCCACCAATCGATATGGCAGCATTTCGCAGGCCAGAAGCTTGGCTATGCTGGCTGTTACTGCCACGGCCCGGGGGTCATTTGCTGGCAATTTCCTCTTGCGCTCAAACATCTCCGACACAGACAACTGAACCGTAGCGCTGCACACGGAAGGGCTGTTGGTTGTTGTGTTTGATGAACACTGGGAGACCTCAAGAGCACTACTCCGGAAAGTGACAGTGTCAGCGTCGTCTGATGTTTGTGAATGTTGTGAACCACGCAATGGCTGGGCTACTGCTGCTGCTGAGGCGGGTCTGGTGAACCCAAGGGAGGCAGTGTTGTTTCTGGTACCCTGTCCTGACGCGTTTGCCCAAAGAGTGGGATGTTTGGATAGCATGTGACGGCTCATGCTGGTGGTGGAGAGGTTGTTAATATTTTTCCCCCTGCTCAGGCGGGTCTTGCACACCTTGCAAATCGCCATGGTAACATCCTCAGTGCAGTCTTCAAAGAAAGCCCAGACTTTGGAGCACCTGCCTCCTTGCTGGCGATTTCTGTTTGCTCCTCTTTTGCCTCTCACTTGAACTTCCACGCTTGTGGTGCCTGAAATTGCGCGCCGCCTACCTTGTGGCACAAGGCGAACTCGTGCAGCAGTGTGTTCTTCAACAGACTCATCTGTGCTGCTGCTACGACGGCGATGTTCTCGTTCACAAACAAAATCTGGGTCTCTGTCCACATTGTCCATACCCTCCTCTTCCATTTCCTCAAACTCGTCATATGTCATTGTGGGCCACCGCCGTGGAGTAGAGCTCCCCACAACAACCTCTGCGCAGCACACTCCAACGTCGTCTTCCAGATCTTGTCGGCCGACCTCCTGCAATTGCAACCCCTCCTGCCCAAATTGCTCTGGGATTTGGGTTTCCGAGTCCTCTTCGGACTCGCCTTGTATTTCAGTGCGCGGTGCATTTCCCACAGTTAACGGTTGTGAATCCAGGCACAACATTTCTGGCTGTTCCTCCATTGACCTTTGAAAGGTGGAAGTTTGTTGGGCTGGGAATAGCTCCTGCGAATACCCCATTGTGTCCTGAGGTAATTCATCGGACTGGTTATCTGGCAGTTGTGTGCGTGGTGTCGCTGCCGGTTGTGTCAGCTTTGTGCCCACTGGCTCCTTGTAACTGGCTGAGGACTCGGACCTCGTGCGTGATGTGCTGGTGCTGCTTAACCCACTGCTGGACGCTTGAGAGGTCATCCAAGTAATTATCTGGTCCTGTTCTTTTGGATTTGTGAGGGTTGTTGTCCTGGACAACATGGGCGGTATTGAGTGGGTTTTCTTGGGTGCTCCCCTGTGGCCTGTACGTGAACCGTCAGGGGAAACACCTCTTCCCTTGCCCCTCCCTCTTTCACCGGATTTCTTCCTCATTTCACTTATCCTTACAGTACACGCTGACTGGCAGCAGTACAGTGGCAGTACAGAAATGCTATACAGTACCACTATTCCCAGCAGCGACACAGAGCACAATGCTATACAGTGACGGGTGAGCGGTGTACCACTATTCCCAGCAGCGACACAGAGCACAATGCTATACAGTGACGGGTGAGCGGTGTACCACTATTCCCAGCAGTGACACAGAGCACAATGCTATACAGTGACGGGTGAGCGGTGTACCACTATTCCCAGCAGCGACACAGAGCACAATGCTATACAGTGGCGAACGAGCGGTGTACCACTATTCCCAGCAGACACAGAACAGTACACAGAATGCTATATAGTGTGGCTGAACGAGCGGTGTACTACTGTTCCCAGCAGACACAGAACAGTACACAGAATGCTATATAGTGTGGCTGAACGAGCGGTGTACTACTGTTCCCAGCAGACACAGAACAGTACACAGAATGCTATATAGTGTGGCTGAACGAGCGGTGTACCACTGTTCCCAGCAGACACAGAACAGTACACAGAATGCTATATAGTGTGGCTGAACGAGCGGTGTACCACTATTCCCAGCAGACACAGAACAGTACACAGAATGCTATATAGTGTGGCTGAACGAGCGGTGTACTACTGTTCCCAGCAGACACAGAACAGTACACAGAATGCTATATAGTGTGGCTGAACGAGCGGTGTACCACTGTTCCCAGCAGACACAGAACAGTACACAGAATGCTATATAGTGTGGCTGAACGAGCGGTGTACCACTATTCCCAGCAGACACAGAACAGTACACAGAATGCTATATAGTGTGGCTGAACGAGCGGTGTACCACTATTCCCAGCAGACACAGAACAGTACACAGAATGCTATATAGTGTGGCTGAACGAGCGGTGTACTACTGTTCCCAGCAGACACAGAACAGTACACAGAATGCTATATAGTGTGGCTGAACGAGCGGTGTACTACTGTTCCCAGCAGACACAGAACAGTACACAGAATGCTATATAGTGTGGCTGAACGAGCGGTGTACCACTATTCCCAGCAGACACAGAACAGTACACAGAATGCTATAGTGTGGCTGAACGAGCGGTGTACCACTATTCCCAGCAGACACAGAACAGTACACAGAATGCTATATAGTGTGGCTGAACGAGCGGTGTACCACTGTTCCCAGCAGACACAGAACAGTACACAGAATGCTATATAGTGTGGCTGAACGAGCGGTGTACTACTGTTCCCAGCAGACACAGAACAGTACACAGAATGCTATATAGTGTGGCTGAACGAGCGGTGTACCACTATTCCCAGCAGACACAGAACAGTACACAGAATGCTATATAGTGTGGCTGAACGAGCGGTGTACCACTATTCCCAGCAGACACAGAACAGTACACAGAATGCTATATAGTGTGGCTGAACGAGCGGTGTACCACTGTTCCCAGCAGACACAGAACAGTACACAGAATGCTATATAGTGTGGCTGAACGAGCGGTGTACTACTGTTCCCAGCAGACACAGAACAGTACACAGAATGCTATATAGTGTGGCTGAACGAGCGGTGTACTACTGTTCCCAGCAGACACAGAACAGTACACAGAATGCTATATAGTGTGGCTGAACGAGCGGTGTACTACTGTTCCCAGCAGACACAGAACAGTACACAGAATGCTATATAGTGTGGCTGAACGAGCGGTGTACTACTGTTCCCAGCAGACACAGAACAGTACACAGAATGCTATATAGTGTGGCTGAACGAGCGGTGTACTACTGTTCCCAGCAGACACAGAACAGTACACAGAATGCTATATAGTGTGGCTGAACGAGCGGTGTACTACTGTTCCCAGCAGTGACACACAATGACTGGGGGGGACCCTGGCTAGCGTGGCTGGAGCGTGAACTACCCTGCCTGCCTACCCAAAGCTAAACCCACAGACAAATGGCGGAGATATGACGTGGTTCGGGTATTTATTTACCCGAACCACGTGACAGTTCGGCCAATCAGAGCGCGTTCGGGTCCGAACCACGTGACCCGTTCGGCCAATCACAGCGCTAGCCGAACGTTCGGGGAACCTTCGGCCATGCGCTCTTAGTTCGGCCATATGGCCGAACGGTTTGGCCGAGCACCGTCAGGTGTTCGGCCGAACTCGAACATCACCCGAACAGGGTGATGTTCTGCAGAACCCGAACAGTGGCGAACACTGTTCGCCCAACACTAGCTGAAGCAAGAAGTGATCACAGCAAATCAGAGCCTTGCAAATCTATCAGCTGATAAAATTGCTTCCTCGTGATTTCTGCAACTGCTAATCATCATGCAAGGGGCACAACTGCAGTTTTAAAATTCATAGCAAATAACACTGATCTGTTTTCCTTGAATTTCAGTATAAATCAGCTTTGAGAGCACCACAAACAGGATCCAGAAAAGGCAGCACCATGGATCAGAATCCTCTGGATAGTTATGTAATATTTAATGATGCAGAGAAGCATCTGGGGTCTTTGAACTACCAGGCACAGATTGTTACTGATCAATGCTACTCACCCACAATACTTCCAAGTCAGCCCATTACAGTGCCAGTTAAGGAATTCAGAAACAGCGGCATTCTGGAAATGCATTACTTGGATTCAAGTATTCAGTTGCCTGATATGACTCCAGACTTGACACCAATGGACAGGGAAGAGTGGAAACAGGTTTGTGCACAGTGTAATTGATGCTGGTTCGCCACATATCACTTGTCACGTATCATACAATGGCCCTTTCAATTAACTCTTCTACTGAGTTTTCTATTGGGAGAAAAAAAAAATCTTAACTGAAAAATAGCTTTTTTACACTTAGCAACTGAAAACGTGCTAAAAAGTTGGTAAAAAAAAAAGTAATACCATAATTTTTTTTTATAAAAAATATTTTTAGTAACTTCTTGCTTGGTGGAACCTTTAAATGTATTTCAATGGTAAGGTTTGAAGATATCTCCTTGGAGAAAACTCAGGAGAAAATGTAGTAGGATATCGCACCTATATATCATATTAAGCTACATGCAGACATTTACTTTTTATTTGGAATGACAGTCCACTGTCTGAACAAGCATTCTCAGATAGTGGACTCCCTTTTCAGAAGTCTGTTCAGTTGGAAACCTTCTTTTATCCATTTTTCTGCCCTTTCCATCACAAAGTCCCTTTGTCCTGGATGGCAAGGGCCCACTGGTTACAGTATACCTGGAGATTGGGCTGACTCCAGAATATGCAGCTGCCAGACATGAGATATGGCACATGTATGTTCAGGAACAAAGGCATGGCAGCAATAATTAGGCCTTGGTGGGGGAGAAATGTAAGCAATAATGAAACCTGAGAAGGAAATGGAGGAATGGAGGAAATCACAAGTGCAAGTCCACAGTCAATATATAGGCAAGGTACAGGATCAGCAAACCTGTGCTAAAGCCATAGTACAATATAGACCTTAAAGCATGAGGAAAACAGAGGTTTAAGACAATCTCCATCTCCCACACATGTCTAACCTTAACCGTCCCTCCAATGTCTAACCTTAACTCCCCCGCCCTGCATACCTAACCTATACTGTCCCCCAACCTCACTGCAAACCCACCCCCAAAACAACTAAAATTATCTAGCACGGTGAAAACTTGGGCACCGCCTTAGGTGCCCATATAATTATCGGCTGCGGGCAGGAATTTATACAGAATGTCTGTACAGTGGGGTGATGCAATCCAACCAAGCAGAAGCAGCAGCAGTTCCAACCACACAGCTTTAAACTAACTTGCTTTATTCATTGCTTTTGGTTATGGGAATTAAAATGCCATGGCAGGATTTCTAGCTGCAGAAGCCTCGCTCTACACAGCAAAATAACATTTTAAGAATTCTGGATACTAAGCTATATGATGGTAAAGTAGATCCGTGCCTGGAAATCCGCTTTTATTTTTGTCTGACAAGTATGTAAAGCCTACTCCAATCAAAACTAGGAGAGACTCCATACATTCTGGTCCGTTGGCAGAGTTGAGACTCCTTGGAGATTGAATGTAGCTTCAGGTAATACGAGAATGGTAGCCTCAATGTGCCAGATAAGGCCATCAGATTGCACCAGGAAAACTGCTAGAGCCAAGTTGTGTAGGAGAAGGAAGATGTGATGGGTGAGCATTAGACTACATATATCTAAAATGGTTTCATTTTAAACTGGCTTCTCTCTTTATGCAGATAGGATTTCTCACTGCCCTAGCTGTGTTATTTTAGTTATTGTACAACTCTGTCTCCTCCTTGTCTTTTGTTACTAAAGGTGGTTGATATATTGTGGAGTGATCCGAGAAACCAGAATGGCTGCTCTCCTAACAGCTTTCGTGGCGGAGGCTGTTACTTTGGGCCTGATGTGACCACAAAATTACTGGACAGATATAACTTAAAAATGCTGATCAGGTCACATGAATGCAAACAAGAAGGGTTTGAATTGTGCCATAATGGAAAGGTGAGTGTATAACATAACATAGATTGCTGTAACCTCCTTTGAGGGCTGGAACCCACAGGAGCGCTTTTGGCAGCGTTTTGGCAGCACTGCGATATGCTAGCAGTTTGCCAAAACGCTGGGCTAATGTTAATGGATGGGGCAACTTCCACAGGAGCGTTTGCGTTTCCCAGAAACGCAAACGCAGGACCTGCAGCATTTTGGGAGCGTTAGCGCTTCAATGTAAAGTATTGAAACGCTAGCAGAAACGCTCAGCAAAACCTAAACTGAGCGGTTTTGCTAGCGTTTTGCGGTTCAGCACACTGTAACAAAATTAAAAATAATTCACAGGACCAATCAGGATAAAAACGCAAAACGCAAAACGCTAGGCACCCGCTGGGGAAAAAAATACAATGTTGCAAAACACAACCCAAAACGCGCATGAATCCGCTTGCAAACCGCTCAGACAAAACGCTAGCGGTTGCGTTTTGCGTTTGCGGTTTTCAGTGGGTTCCAGGCCTGAATGAACGTTTCCTTTGAGTATTCTCACAGGAGCTGTTTTAACTATTTTATGCCAAATTTGCATTATATTCATGTCATTTCTGGCATCTTATTTGCCTGAACGATACAAATATTTGTCTGCAGCTTGTGATGAACAGAGTGTGTGCTATCGCACACCTGTGCTCATCACTATGGCAATTAACCACTTCCCTACCCTAGGGTTTCCCCCCTAAAAAACCCAAGCAATTTTCTACATTTAACACGCCCCCAATTCATTAGTCAATAACTTTATCAGTACTTATCACACAGAAGATCTATGCCTTGTTTTTTTGCCACCAATTAGGCATTCTTTGGGTAGTACTCTTTGCTAAGAATTATTATATTTTGTATGCATTTTAAAGGAGATAAGGAGAAGAAGAATGGAAAAAGTAATTATTTCTCAGTTTTCAGCCCTTACAGTTTGAAAATAGTGTTACTGTAGAATAGATCAAGCCCACACATATTTGCCCATGTGTCCTGTTTATTTCAACATTTACATCATGTTCCTAGTACAATGTATTGCGCAATATAATATTTGTAAATACAGGTGTATTTTTCCTTTTTTTTTTTTTTATTTGCCATTGTACTTTATCAGTAATTACAAGCCGTGTTTGCCAAAATAACAATAATATACCCTCAGGTCTGCCTGGATATCAGTCAGTTAAATTATTGAGGAAATCCATAAATTGCTGCGACAATTAGCCTGTTTCCATATAAAATACTGTATAACTTGCTTAAAGGACAACTATTAAAGCTAGCTAAAATTGTAAATGCCACATATATTCCCAGTAATTACTAGCAAATAGCAATACAAAGGCTTTTATGTTTTATGTGAAGAAAATATGACATTTACAAAGAACAGTTTTCATTGTGGGCATTACTATGGAAGACTGTGTCCAGCATACAGAAACAATCTGCACTGGCTTTAATACTGTGACTGAAATGTGTAAAAAAACTTATCAGCTGCAGCTCTGTGTGCCTGATCCTGTGTGTCTTTTTTCTCTCTCTGCTTCGTAGTGTAAAATAACAGTTTACAGACAGGAAGAGCTCATTCTGAATGGGAGGGGGGAAGCATGCAAGAACAGGAGTAAAGTACAGGTCCTTCTCTTCAGATACTTTCTCTAGCTGACAAATGTATTAGGCGTTTTCATATATGTAAGAAAGCAGTGTGTGTGGGCAGTGCATAAACAAACAGTACATCATTTCTCTGTGAATAGTGACAGAGAAGTGTAACCTATCTACATGGTATAGCTACAGCTTCTAGCATCAACGCCAACATAAACAGTTGGTAAATAAGGCATTTTTTTTCACACAGGCTGTGATGAAAGACTTATGAAAAGCTTTCTATTGTTGCTGGCTAAATAGGTATGTGTGGTTCACAGAAGGACAGTTTCTTTGATAGTTGTCCTTTAATATATATATATATATAATATTTTCAAAGGCTCAGTATACCTCCCCTACTTTAATTTTGATGACACCAGGAAAATGTGGAACTGTGAACTAGTAACTAATAATGGAAGCATTTAATTCCTGGCTAAGCTGCTGTTTTTACATCTGTTTCATCTTTCTTCATTACCTCTTTCGTCAGTGTCACTCATCTCTGCCTTCATACGTTCTCCATTTTTTTTTTCTCTTCCTTGCCTCTTATGACCTTTTTTCATAATCGACAACAGTGGAATTGGCCCACCCAAGTCTTTTTTATTTTTTTCCCCTTTCATATTTTGACTAACTTTTGTACTTCTAACTTTTTGGGTGATCAATATGACTTTTATGTCTCTATTATGTACAGGTAGTGACTATATTCTCAGCTTCTAATTACTATGATGAAGGCAGCAATCGGGGAGCATATCTGAAATTGAGCCCAGATCTCACTCCACGCTTTGTCCAGTATCAAGTCAGTAAGACCACTAGAAAACTCACACTCCAGCAAAGGTTTGAGAACACTTTCATTTCCTGTTGTTGTAATTATTATTAGTGCTGCCTATGCAAAATTGAGCATGTTTGTCCTATGTATGGTCAGTCCTAAATACATGAAAAGGATTTTACCTCTTAATTCCATATAGCCTCCTCTTCCATATGCTACAACTCCCTCCTTCACTTAGTCACAAACTTTGGCACCAGCAGACACAGACCTTTGCCCATCTGGCCCTTGCAGAAATCTGGTCCTGGTAGGAATTACACATGCAATATACCCAGAGCAACTGGATACTGGAAAATTAAAAAAAAAATCAAGAAGAGTCAGTGGGAAGGATTTGTTACTATAAGATTAATGACATGGAATGCAGAGCCTGACCATTTGTATCTCATAGAAGAATATCTCTTGAAGATATTGGAATTTATTTTATCTCCAGATGATGACCTCACCGAGCCTCCCTACAACAGTGCATGGGCATGGAACCAGTATGGTTGGGAAGAATCACATTTGTGCCCACTAGTGCTGCAGGAATCTTTGTACTATATTTAATAGGTTTTGAGATATTATTGTTTTTAATAAAGGTCAACAAGTTACCCAACCTTACACTGTTGGGGGGGGGGGGGGGGGCACGGAGTGAGCAATTTACCTCTATAAAAACGTTATATCTCAAAAACTATAAAAGACAGAACAGTGATTTTTGCAGTACAAATGAAAACACATGCAGCACTACCCAACCAGTTTTGTCAGTGCATTGTTGTAGGAAGCTGGGTGACATAGTCATTTGAAAAACTTAATTGCTTTTATCTTCTAAATGAAAGCAGAATAAATCTTTATTTTTGCAGCTTAAATGGGCACAAACCTAACACTAACCAAGTGTCATGGAATTTGTATTTGTGCTGATTGTAGAAGGGCCAGCTTCATGCAGCAGACTGTAACCTTGTTTCTGTCTGTGCGCTTCTGTCCACTTTTCAGCAACCTGTATCAGTCGGTAGCATTGGTGTGCTGATAAAAAGCGGACAGAAGCGAACAGAAACTTACTCATGCCTCGTTCACATCTGCAAGCGCAGATGGCCGTGCGATCAGAATGCAACGCGTATAATCGCACGCCATCTGCACCGCCAACCGCTGCGCTGCTGATCCCACCCATTGGAAGCGCGTATGATATGAACGAGGACTCAGTGGAAATGAGGCCTAAGTCGATTAAAAAGTTACAGTGTAATAGATGTACACTAATGCCACACAGAATTACTTTTTTTAATGCACATATTTGGTGCAATTGTTTGAAAATGAATCAAAGTATAAAACCAAAAGAAATTGTTTCCTCGCGTTAAAATTATGAATTTGATTAAATACAATTTTAAATTGGCTCTTTTTACAAATTCTGCAAAATGTATCTTTAATAAATGGATGATTATATTGCATGGATGCGTCGTCTTTATGGCCAGCGCTGCATGCGACTTTAGTTTATTGTTTTAGCTTGCAAACACCATTGTATGATACAGATGAACCTACTATTATTATTCCTTTACTTCATTAGATCCATGAAGTTATATTATTGTGCATTCACAGAGTTAGCGTTGCAGAAGATTCTGCTGTGAGAGCTCTGCGAGAACAATTTTATGCTCATCGTTCTGACCTCATGAAGGCATTTAAAGAGCATGATCCAAATGGAACAGGTAAAAATTCTGTTTCTCTAACAAAATTAGTGCTACACAGAATGAACTGTGTTCTTAAATAAAATCTTTTTCAATTTTTTTTTTTATCATGTTCTCTTTTACTACTATTTTTTTTCAATCAGATAAATATGACATTTGACAAATTTTCTCTGTTTACCATTTGTCTTAACAAAGAACTGATAATTGAAACCTTACTTTATGGCTTTGCTACTTCATTGGATGGAATTCCGTTCATTGCGCCTATTGAGAGCAGCCTGTAGGCAAGAAATGCTCTGCATTGCCTTTTGCAAATAACATGCCTGCACCTTGTAGTTAACATTTTCAGTGGCAGTGGTTATGTCACAGGAAATGGGAGATTCAAATTAGTTCTGCTTATTTGAATTTCCCACTGTCACCAATGTAACCCAGCTACATTTGTTTACAGAACATAAAAAACAGAACGTACAAAATGATCTCCTCAGAGAAAAAGTGAATTGTATTGCACTCATTATCATCTCCAAAGCACATAGAAAGATTTTAATTATTCTAAATATTTTCGCCCAAAATTTCTATTTTCCTACAGTATATAAATGCTCATGTTATTGCTCAGGGTATACTGTATAAACAATCTTTAAAAAAAACAAAACAAAAAAACAGGAATCATAATGGATGTAGCTTATTATTATTATTATTATTATTATTATTATTATTATTATTATTGATTTATAAAGCGCCAACATATTCCGTGGTGCTGTACAAAGTAAGAAACGAACATAATACAGACAAACGGAATACACCAATATACAAAATACATAATTGGTAACAAAATACAGAATCGATAAAGATACAGAATTGGTAATGACAGTGACAAAAGCAACATGATGAATAAAATGTATAATGAATTCCAAGACACAAAAGGGAGAGAGTTGCTATTGCAAGCTTACTAAAGGAACAGGGGGGAAACAAGAGGTGGAAATGGGGGGGGGGGGGGGGGGGGGAAACATGAGGTGGGGTCAGGTGATGTCAGATGAACGTGCTGAAAGCTAACATGTTCATAGAAGAATACATTCCAAATAAGAAAGAGAACACAGGAAACCATAAATCAACAATAATTAAGTAATATATTTTCAACAGGAAAAATCTCCACCAGTGACTGGGCTACAGCAGTGGAGGTGGTTCTTCATCTAGATCTGCCTTGGCGGACTTTACGCTCTCGGCTGGCAAAGTTGACACCTGATGGGGATGTGGATTACCTCTCTTGTTTTGAAGATCTTCAGATAGAAAAACCCATGAAAAAAGTTTGTATTATCACATTGCCTTCAGTGGACTGGAAGATATGCATGAGATCACATATTAACATATTAAACATAATACTCTTATTAAAGCCCAACTTCAACATATTTTGTAGCTTTAAAATGATCAGGGAAAATTAGAACCTCTTGCAATGTTGTTGCACCTGTCTGTTTTCTCACGCTCAATTCAGAGTTTAGTTTAAAATTCTAGGAAAAAATATTTGAGTTTTGGATAGTATAAGGAATTATTGCTGTCCTGTTTGTCCCGTGACAGACAATTTTTATTCCTTCCTGCCAGGAAAGAAAGTAAAGAAAACTCTCCCTGAGGGACAGAAACAGCAACCAATATTAGGGACTCTTTCTCCACAAAACCAAAATAAAACAAATCCATAAATCCAAATACCATGTATCTCACTTGTTGTTTGAGACAACAGGCCAAAAGCAAACCAGATCAAATCAGTCAAAACAAAAAAATATAATAAAACAAATCACACACACAAAAAAAAAAAAAACCTTGAGCATCTGCAAACTGATCCTTGGGGGATATTACAAAGATCAAGCACTTGCCCCCTTAAACTCTTGGCGATGGGCAGTCCCCCACACCTACGGGCCACTCTTATCCAAGTGGAAAACCTAGACTGCGCCATCGCTCCCCCAAACATGTCCAAACATGTTGTCCCTGTGAGGGCCGGAGAGAGCCCAACACCCACTTCTCAACTAAGTCAGACATATAGTTTGAAGCAAGGAAAGTGGGGTTCCGGCACTCTCAGGATTGTAGCAGGAGATTGGACTGGACCTTAATTGGCTATGTTAGATGGAAGTGCATGTCCCTTTAAACAGCGTGCACAGGCTGAGTAGCAAACAGTAAACTTGTGTAGAGGAGGGAGGCAAGGTGAAGCCAGCACTGCAGTTCAAATAATGTTTATTGGGATCAAAGAATGGTAAAAGCACTTACAATCAGCTCAGGTTAGATGCAATGCGGATGTGGTGGGAACGGACGTCCGCAGGGGGACATAGACCTGGCGCCCACCACATCCTCATCGCATCTGACCTGAGCTGATTGTAAGTGCTTTTACCATTCTTTGATCCCAATAAACATTATTTGAACTGCAGTGCTGGCTTCACCTTGCCTCCCTACTCCACATAAGTCAGACATATACCCTATGTGGTGCCAAGGGCCCCCCGACCAACCAGGCCATTCAACCAATGGAGACCTTTTCACATGGGGGTGACCCTGACACCTGAGTGTGTATGTTCTTGCTGCCTGGTCACCTGCTTATTTTGGCCTTTCACCAAAATGACCTGCTTCGCCAACACCGCCCCAACCCACCGCTCCCATGGGGGCCAGGCCCCATATAAGGCCCAGTGCACACCAAAACCGCTAGCAGATCCGCAATACGCTAGCGGTTTTGGGTGCTGATTTCAGAGCGATTCTAGGTATGTTTAGAGAGGTTTTCTAAACATACCTAGTGGTTTTGGGTGCGTTTTTGTGTAGCAGATTACACATATTGTTACAGTAAAAACTGTTACTGAACAGTTACTGTAACAAAAATGCCTGGCAAACCGCTCTGAAGAAGCGTTTTTCAGAGCGGTTTGCGTTTTTCCTATACTTTACATTGCGGTTTTCGGAAGCGTTTCGTCCTCAAACGCGCAGCAGGAGGCGCGTTTGCGGCTTGGCAAAAACCGCAAACCGCCGGTGTGCACCATCCCATTGCAATACATTAGACAAGCGTTGTTATAGGTGGATGCGGCCGGCGGATCGCTCCAAAAACCGCTCGGTGTGCACTGGGCCTAACATTTGTTGAAGAGTGGGAAGAGTTAAAATGTCTTAATTTTTATTGCAGTCTTGCATTTCCTGTCCCTAGGACTACCAGCTGTCATATTAAAGTCACAAAGTTACCAGACAGCTGAAGTGTTTGGTAATTGCATTATTTGCAATAATGACTCCTGCCAGGATGCTTTTTGCTTTATAATGTAATCTTTATCATGGGTTGTTGAATGCAAATACTTTCATATTTACTATATGTGAACAAATTTCACGTTTCTTTTCTGCACAATGCATGTATAATACATTGTTTATTTGCTCGATGTCAGCCAAAACATGTGCGCTAAGCCAAATATGCTTGTGATGCTTTTTATCTTTTTGCTGGTTATCAATAAAGCTTGATTAAAAAAAGAAAGTCACAAAAGTCCTTGGAGGTCTCAAGGACAGGAAAAGAGGGAAAAACGTCTCCTCTGACAAAACAGGCTGCATTAACAAAAAATGCTACTGTAAATAATCACATGTGCTAGTAATCTAAAACATGTATGTATATTTAACGACTATTTGACCTAAGCCCGTTTAAAAACGCGCTCTAGGTCTGTCACACCGCTGCCACCGCATGCATGCGCACCCCCCTGCTGCACACACGCACCTGTCCGATGCGCATGCACCCGTCCGCCCGCGAACATGCCCACCCGGCTCCCTGGCCCTGTCCTCCTATCCCAACGACTGTCCATGCTGCACATGCACAGTAGCACATACGCACAGACACAGGGACAGGATGACGCAGGGACACTTATGTTTTATTACATAGGATTGTAATTAATTGCACATACCCTACAAATATATACATAAACAATCAAAATACTAAAGAGTATCCCCCACACACTCACAAACACCATGCACACCCTCACTGCAGTGAGCAACAGAGAGCAAGGCTGGGAGAATACCTATATATGCTGACACTGGGCTGCTTGTTTCATCATAGGTCTGTCAAAAACTTTTAAGTCACTTCCTTGTTAGGTATATAATATACCTCTCACTCTTAGAGGGCTGCAGAGTGGATGGAGAGTCTAGAATGATGCTAGATAGAGCGCGTCTGTGTCCTCTGGACTGGTTCATCTGGCTTCTCCTTTCACTTGTATAGCAATGAATGAATGGCAGTATGTGAGCACTTCATTGCTATACAAGCAAATAGAGGAGCACTCTATGCAGACCTCAATGGTCTCTGGAAAAGACAAGCTTGATGTCCCAATCACAGAAATGTCGGTGATGATGCTGTACACCTCTACCTTTCATCAAACTGTCTTTTTTTTTTTTTTCTCCTCTAGGTGCAACCAAACTTGGTAGAAACACTTTACAGATATAAGGCAGATCTGGAGATCATATTTAATATAATCGACAAGGACCATTCAGGTAAGATATCATGTGATAGGCATGCACACTATTACTTTTGCCATGAAGGGCTCTTTTCCACTAGCTGCGATCCTCTTCAAAAAACAGATCACAACTGTTTGCCGATTGCAATAGCACCATGATTTACATGTTAATCGCAGTGCACTTTTACACTAGCATGCTTCATTTTTTGTCCAAACGCAGTCCCCTGCCTGACCAATTGCATTTCATTCATGATGGCTGCACGACTGCGCTTGCGATCACACTTGCTAGTGGAAAAGGGCCCTGATGGATATTGGATAATTGCATACTACATAACCCATCTGCTAAAGATATAAATAATTATGCATTTGTGTTATTTCCAGTCTAACGTTTTATTATGTTGTAACTATGGCATTGTCTGCTCCTATGTTAGCCAATGGATTCGTTCACACAGCAAAATTTTAATTAACTACTTAGGTGTATGCATATGATTGCAGGCAATCCAAATTATCTACAGTTGGTCTCAGTATTCCTAGAATGACGTGACTTTACATTCCCAGTTCTACCTAGAACAAGGCATTTTTCCTTTCTTTCACAGTAAAGTTTAAGGCTGCTTACACACTAAGACATTACAGGCGCACAGTAGTGCAGCCTGTAACACTCCCCCAACGCACAGCAATGTAACACAAGTCATGTGGGCTGTTCACACTGCCCACGTTGCATTACTTGTAACGCTGCACGCTCTTCCGAAAGTGCAGTATACTGTAGGGTTACAGCGGCTTAAGCCGCGTTAGACTGTTTGCACATGCTCAGTCATGTTGGGGAGAGCGGCCAGGCACATGGCTAATTAATATTCACTGCACGTTGTGACGTGCAGTGTTTACTTCCGGGTGCGGCCGCTCTGTGCGGCGATTGGCCGGCGGGACCACGTGATGCCGCATGCGTCCAAGAGTACGCATCACGGCATCGCGGACGCCAGTGAGCTGCACAACGCGGCTCACTCTGACGTCCACATCGAAGAGTGCCAGGCCTTGCGTTAGGTGCTACGTTAAGGTCACATAACGTGCACCTAACGCAACGTCTTGGTGTGCAAGTAGCCTAAAGAGAATCTGAGTGAGAAGGATATGGAGGCTGACATGTTTCTTTCTTTCTAAATAATGCACATTGTCTCGCTGCCCTGTTGATCCTCTGCCTCTAATACTTTAAGCCATAAACCCTGAACAAGCATGCAGATCAGATGTCTATGACAAATCTGACAAGAATAGCTGCATGCTTGTTTCAGGTGTGCGATTTAGACCATACTGTTCAGAAACATCAGCAGGACTGCAAGCTTACATATGTCTCACACCTCTGGCTCATTTTAAGGGTCCAGGGCTGTAAATGAAACTTTACTCTGTAGTTTATCTGCTGGCAGACTTTAGCATAACTCCACTGATAAATAGAGGCTGTAAAACTCTGTACGCCTAATAAACGCATCTGTGTGTAGGGCACACATAAAGTTTCAGTAGTTCAAGATTTGTCTGTATGGGAGCTGAATAACATAAAAAAAAAACGTAAACAGGTAGATTTTAACTTTTACACACAAAATAAGATGTTGGGGTTCCAAGAAAGTCCTATTTAGCATAAGGCTCGGTTTACATTAGCACTTGGTAATCAGATACCTGTTGGCATCCGTTGGTATTCGTTTCTGTTCCATTTTGCATGCATTGTAAATCCGTTTCACTTCCGTTTTTAAAGTGGAAGGTGCTAAAATTAGCCCTTTTAGGAAATGTGTGTGTGTGTGTGTGTGTGTGTGTGTGTGTGTGTGCCCTGCAAAATGTGAAAACATGTTTTGGTCAGTGTGAGTATAGAAACTACTTAGTGGAGGTGGAGACAAAACAGAAAGGACAGCACGGCCCTTCCCATGTCACTCTGCAGCAGCCAACACTTGCATTGGTCTGGCTCTCTCACTGGGTTTTGTCTGCCCTTTCACTCTTTAGTCAAACAGATCAGGGTGAAAGGGACAACATGACAGGGATCGGCTGTTTCTGCTTATTGACAAGAGGAGTCTTGCCTGATTAGATCACATCCAGTCCAGCATCAAGAGTACAATAGAGAGTTGACTGGAAGTGACTAGAAAGGTCAGTTTTAACTGTTAGTGTGCTGTATATTTCAGTTCAATTGGGCTCAGTTGTCCAGAAAAATTGCATGCTTCCCCAAATTTGCAGTTGGCTTAGTGTAATGTGCCAAATGGATCAGTTCCAATGGAGCTATATGAACTAATCCATTGGTTAACATAGGATCTGTTCACATCTGACGATCTGTTGCAGCAAGGTCCACTAAACAGACCTTTTTTATTACCAATGTGAACTGGGCTTTAGGAGTACAGATGCAATTGTTAATCTCATCAGGTTATTTTCACTTCAGGTTTGCTTTAAAGTGGTTTAACAGGTGATGCACTAAACTTTTTTGCCTTTAAAGAGGAGCTGTTAGGTATAGGGTCTCAGAGAAAAAAAACACATATCAGTAGCTAAATATTGGCTGTACTTACATTACATATGCATTTAATTGTCCACGTTTGGATTTCACAGAATTTTATATAGTATTTGCAGAGATTGATGCTCCTGACAGCTCATGGCAGGTTCCATGTTTGTCTGTCTTGTATGAAGCCAATTGTGATGTAATATCCTCCCTTACCCTGCTTCCTGATGATTCCACTCACAAAAAAGATCCTAATGGTTCATGATCTGGACAACACTACTGTGCAGTAAATATTAATTAGCCATGTGGCTAGGAACAATAGCGGACTCATGCATTATACTCTAACTGAACATGTGCCCTGTGAACAACACATTGATTTTTCAGTGTTGTGTGAGCTGGGCTGCAAGATACAAGCTGCTTTAACATGAGCCTGTAACGTCTCACTGTGAAAGAAGCCTTAGGGCGGGATAGGGAAATGAAGGGGAGGACCAAGGGAGTGCAGTGGGGAGAAGAAGCAGCCCCAGAATGCTTTGCAGTATCTGTTGTGTCCTGCCGGCCTCCTTAGGAGCTTGGGAATAAAGAGCCTTGCTGTTCAGCAAACATCAAAGTAAGAGAGATTTTTAACTTCAGTATTGCCTTTTTGGCTTCCTTCTAAACTGTTTAACACAGAATAGAGGTTTAAATTGGCTTTTGCAGCCTGACAGTTACTCTTGAGCACCAGTTTTATGTCATATTTTTAGGTCTCAGCTAGTTTCATTGTACCTCATGATTCACTTGCATTAAACACACACGATAAATAGTTTACATTAATTTCATACATAAATTACTGCATATGCGCAAAACAGATTATCTTATTCAGGAGTGATTTCCCCATGTTTTCATGTGTTTTCTCTTGCATGCAGGAAAGTGCTGCTGGACTAACTGGCTTCCTCCAAATTTATCCCTAGATTGTGGAATTGGCATCAGATTTTGAATTTCTCGGGCCAGCTACTAATGTATATTATTCAGTATATGCTTTGATGTTCTGAGGAAAATGTATTTGCACTGTATACATTTATAATAAGTTAATCAGTTATCTTACAATTGTGTCCTTCCTTATGCGATAGCTAAGTTTTTTTGTACCTCATAGAATTCTGTTTTGTGTCTCTTTCAGGCTTAATTTCTATTGAGGAGTTTCGTCAGACATGGAAACTCTTTAGCTCTCATCTTCACATCAGTATAGATGATTCAACTATTGATGATCTCGCCCACAGCATAGACGCCAACAAAGATGGCAGCATTGATTTTCATGAGTTTTTGGAAGCCTTTCGTGTAGTTCACAAATTTGAAAGGAAGGACAGCAGAAGAAGATGAAAGGTTCAGGCTAATCTTTAGGGTCATGATGAAGTAAAGTATCTCAGAATGGAGTCCATGGTTGCACTTCAGAGTCACAGTCAGCGGCCTTTCCCTGCATGGAGCAGTTGTGATGGGCTTATGGAGATGACAATGATGGTTTGCAGTGGCTCATCAGATACTGAGGAGGAAAACTATACTGGTTATTCGGATTTTGGTCATACAGATGGAAAATATGCGGATATCAATTCATTCAATATGATAAATTATATCTTGGTCCTCTGGCATGTTGATAAGATTCTGATAGGACGTTAGTGCCACATTTATAGGCACTGACTAAGTTTCATGTAAATAATATTTGCTATCGGTACAGAGCTCTCATACAAGCAATGAAATGACAAATAATAATGCAGATATGAATACATATAATATAAAACCAATCTGTAATCTAAGTAATTTATCATAGGACTTTGCTAGATAATAACTTTGTATATATCTTTTTAATTCTAAGTATAACATTAAAGGGGTTCTTCCGCGAAATAGGAAAAAAATAAAAAGTGGTTTATTTATAAACTATTAAAAATCCTCTTCAAATAGTGCGAAAAGTGTTTTTTAAAAATGAATAGTTTCATCAAAGTAACACCTAATGTAATCAGTGACGGATGACGCCAGGGAGGCTAATCCATTTGTTAGGGGTGTTTTTTTTTGTACTATAATATCACAAACATAACTGCTGCGTACCTAGTTGACAGTTCTGTAGTCCATTGCTGTCAGGAATGGCTCTTACAATTAGAATAACGGCTGTTATCTCCCGGAGCTCTGCGCAGTTATTTATTTTAGTTTCACGGAGGGAGAGAGAGGACCCCGGAGCAATGAATCAGGCAGAGGGAGATCAGCTGATCAGTGAGAACGTAGGGTGTCTATGCAGAATCCTCTAGCGAGTGATCTCTTTGTCGCTGCAAGATTTATTGGTTTGTGTTGAGTTCTCCAGGCAGCTAAAAGTTAATAAGAAAACACAAACCCATAAATCTTGCAGCGACAAAGAGATCACTCGCTTTCAGGAGATAAAGAGGATTCTGCATACACGCCGTAGTCTGGTTGCCGGGCAATGACGTCAACAAATTACGTTCTCACTGATCAGCTGATCTCCCTCTGCCTGATTCATTGCTCCGGGGTCCTCTCTCTCCCTCCCTGAAACTAAAATAAATAACTGCGCAGAGCTCCGGGAGATAACAGCCGTTATTCTAATTGTAAGAGCCATTCCTGACAGCAACGGACTACAGAACTGTCAACTAGGTACGCAGCAGTTATGTTTGTGATATTATAGTACAAAAAAAAAACCCCTAACAAATGGATTAGCCTCCCTGGCCGACATCTGTCACTGATTACATTACGTGTTACTTTGATGAAACTATTCATTTTTTAAAAACACTTTTCGCACTATTTGAAGAGGATTTTTAATAGTTTATAAATAAACCACTTTTTATTTTTTTTCTATTTCGCGGAAGAACCCCTTTAAGTACAGATTTTTGTAATGTTCTATGCAAACATCTGCAGCAGAACTACAGCACTTACACTGACTTTAAATTATTGTGTGTTTAGGGTAATGTCCTGCGAATGGGCTTCTTATATTGTTATGAAATACCGTATGTGCCTTATTGATCCCTTATCTGTTGTTAGTCATGTTAAAAAAAGTAATATGTCCTCCAATAGTGATTTGGGCGAAAGTGGTGTAATGCGGGGAGTAAAAGTAAAAAGGTAAACACCAAAATGGTGGCTGTTTAAAGCGGAATGAGGCTCAGCATTTCTTCTTTACTGTAACAAAAAATTATTTACAGCATATTCTATACAACCAGCATTTTTTTTTTTACTTAAACATTCAAAGGGTTACACACACGGCTGGAAAGTTCAGTGCAGTGAAATGTGGACGCATCCGAAGTTGTAGATAACGTTATCTTGTGTTTACTTAAATGTATCATGTGAGGAATGTGACACATTCTCTGACTGTGCATAAGCTGCTGGACACAGAGAGACACTGAAAGCATTTCTGCCTTCAATACATAATTAATAAAACCAGTTATGAATAAAATGCAAAGTCAGCTCACAAAGCAAAAAACTGTACTTTTGGGAACCTATAATTTCTAAATAAATAATACTTATGTACAAATGCAAATATGATAACCATATGGCATATAAAAAGTAGGAAAACATGTTTTTATTGAATATTATGTCAGGGTTTTATACTGCTTTAAAGGGACTCCGAGCAGTGCAGAAACTATGGAAAGATGCACATCATTTTAAAGCTCTCTTTCTCCTCTTTCCAATGATATATAAACCGCCGCCCTACGCCTTTTAGTTTTCGCTATTTTCGCGATTGAAATTGCTGCGGCCGCAATTTCGATCGCGAAAATAGAGAAAACTAAAAGGTGCAGGGCAACGATTTAGGTGTCGCCAGAAAGAGGAGAAAGAGAGCTTTAAAATGATATCCATCAAGCCATAGTTATATTGTATATTACACAGGACGACACTTTCCCCAGTGTCAGCAGCTCCATTCTGCTGAATGCAGCTGCTGACTTTGACAAAAAGTCGCCCTGTGTAATACAATATAACTTTTGCTTGATGGATATCATTTTAAAGCTCTCTTTCTCCTCTTTCTGACGACACCTACGTCATCGCCCTACGCCTTTTAGTTTTCTCTATTTTCGTGATTAAAATAGCGGCCGCGGCAATTTCAATCGCGAAAATAGCGAAAACTAAAAGGCGTAGGGCGGCGGTTTATATATCATTGGAAAGAGGAGAAAGAGAGCTTTAAAATGATGTGCATCTTTCCATAGTTTCTGCACTGCTCGGAGTCCCTTTAAGGTGGTTTTTTTGGAGAATGCTGGTGTTTGTCATGGTAGGGAAGATGGAGAATAGAATACTCTGACTCTGTATCACCATATGTACTTTTGCACGCCATATGTGCCTTTCAATCACTGCTCCTTTCAGCTGTTGAATAGGAATGTTCATAGTTTCACATTTGATGTCCATCCATCTTAGTGGCTGCTGTTCTCTTTTCTTTTGCCCTCAATTTTTCTAAGCATCAAGGCTTTCTCCAAAGAATATGGTCTTCTCAATATATGACCAAAGTATTTAAGTTTTTTAAGAGTAGTATCTATGACTAAAACTCTGGCAACTCCTTGAAATAAAGTAACAGCACTGCTATACACCAGTTTCTGATTACGGGGGATTTTTTTGCAGTTAGTATAGTGTAGGTGATGGGTCCTTCATTAAAGTCGTGAGAATGAAACCATTGCAATTTGCTAAATATTCGTCCTGTGCGGTGGTGGTGGTATCTGCATAAGGATAAAGCCCATACAGACCACTAACAGCAAGAAGATGTATATGGTATTTCCAACAGCACCAGGCCACCTGTAATTACACCATTCACTTTTGGGTGTAAGCTGCATATACAGCGTAATTGTTGAGCTAAAGTCCATAGTGGAAAACAAGCTGTATCCCCTCACCACTTCCGATGCACAGTGCCTGCAGGAAGGGTACTACTGCTGGCATCCCAGAGGGACCTATGTCATTATAAACTGCTAGGCTGTAATCAACAAGGCCACAAACGCTGTGTATCGAGAAGCGATCACTCCAGTGATAGAAACTGTCCACTAACATGTAGCACCCATTTCCCTGGCTTCCTTATTTTTTTTATGAGATATGGTTTCATATGTTTAATATGTTTTTCATATTCCATGTGTGTAATAAACATGCATAGATATTGTATGAGTGACCCTGTCACTTTTCAACCAAAAAGTTGCATAGCCTTTGCTTCAGTTATTAAAAAAACAAAAAAACAAAAACTAAAGTTGTAATTAATTCAAATGTAGTTATTTTATGTAAAATGTAATATTTCCCATATTTATTAATGGTAAAATAAGGCATGTACTGTGAATATTGAATGCAGGAAAACAGAAGAAAAAAAAAATGTATGCGAAGTGGCACTCAAAAATGATTTGTCATTCTATTTTCTATTCAATTTGCTGCTCTTTAAGGGAGTGTGGGCTTATTGATTTTTACTTTAGAAAAAATTCTAAAACGTTCTTACTGACTTCAGTGTGTTATTGGATGGTGTTTATTCGTGTAGTGATTTCTTATATCCCAATTGTAGGCACAGTACTAAATATTCTATTCAGAGCTGGTTCTAGAGTTTTTGCTGCCTGAGGCAAACTTGTGAGGATACACTCCCCCCCCCCCCCCCCCCCCTCCAGATTTGAAATGGTCACACACAGCACCCGACAATTTACACCGCACGTTATAGCTGTGGTGTGATTAAAAAAAAACCATCCGCATAGGTCGGCAGGTGGCCAGGTATAGGTGCCCCCTATATAGGAAGCTAGTATAAGTGCCCCAGTATAGGTAGCCAGGTATAGTTGCCCCCAGTTTAGTTACCCTTAATATAGGCAGCCAGTATAGTTGCCCTCAGTATAGGTAGCCAGTATAGTTACCCCCAGTATAGGTTTCCAGTATAGCTGCCCACAGTATAGGTTAGCCAGGTAGGTTTACCCCCCTCCCCCCCAAATTTGTCACTCATTTACTTTCAGAGTTGTGGCCACCTCCTCCAGGGTAGCAGGCTCCCCCTTCTCACTGCTACTACTACTATTATAGACCTCAGATCAGCACGACCCGCATTGCCGCACTGAAGGGAGGAGAACTTCACCCATACATTACAGAAAGTACTCCTGTATATGTGCCGTTACTAGGGGAACCGCTCTCTTCCCTTCAGAGCGGCACTGTAGGTCGCCGCTGATCTAGTAGCAGCAGCAGCATCTATGGAGCTGTTCACAGTGCTGCATTGTAACCGCTTGTTATTGCAACTCATTGCATGCAGGCTTTCTATAAGTCTATCTATGTCTAGTCTCCATTGCAGTTCATAGTCATAACGTTTTATAACACTTGCGTTATGCAACGGACCACTATGAACTTAGCCTGAGTGTCTGACTTGTATTCCTAGCATCAGGAAGGTCTCTGCACATAACAATCACTTTTACACACTTCATGACATGGTGCAATGCATGCCTGTGTAGGCAGTGATGCTTGACACCTTCCTGCTGTTCTCACCACAAGGGGAAGGGCAAAGACAAACTCCTCCCAGAGGATCACAGCATGCACTTCACCATGTCCGTACTACAGACAGTGCCTGGTAATGGGGCTCTTAACACGGTACTATAAAAGTGATAATTTTTTTTAACATAAGCTAACCAAGAATTGTAAAAACAAAATATATATCCTTGGATATATGCAGTGATATTTGCCTCATTTTGAAAGGATTTCCTGTGTTGATAAAATCAGATCATGCAAGTAAGCCTATGTGGTTTATGTGCTGTCTTTCTTGTCAACATACTGTAAGGTACAAGTCACAGTAATGATTAAATAGCAAATAACTCTGTATATGATTTATTGAATAAATTGCATCGTTGTTTGTTGGCTGGATAGGCCACCAATTTAATTTCTGTATTTTAAGAAGACAACAGTAAGTGTGTGCCATAGATTGAGGAGGAGAGATAACATCATGTGGTGCTACACTGGCACCCCCCCCCCCCCCCCAAATAACATATGGTTAACAGTTTCCAGGCTCCAGCAGCATATAGTAAACAGGATCTATCATGTAAAAAAAAAACCCTCTCCCTGTCAGCCTGAGTCTATGTAGGCAATAAGTAAATCAAGGGTCTTATCTATTTGCCATGAATACCTCCACAATCCTTTCAAGATCCCTTGTAATTAATGCATCTGGATGACACTTATATTTGCAAAAAAAAAAAACAACTCTCTACCGCCTTCTGACTGTATGTTCTAAAATTGACAGTCATCAAGAGTAGAGTCTGAAGAGAATGCATACAAGCTAAAAGTTTACTGCTTTTCTTTTAAATTAGTTATTAAACTAGAGCTTGAATCAGGATAATCCTGCTTTAAAACTTCCTGTCTGTAAAATACAAGCGCTACTCTCCAGCAATGCTTAGCTACTAAGATAAGGATTTACACACAGTGTCTCTCCCTCCTGCCTCTTCCCCCTCCCCCCCCTTGTAAAGTCGTGAGACACAGGCTGCTTGTGATAACATTTGGTTCCTGAACGAGTTAGCCTGAATTTTATCACCCGAGTTTATAATAAAAAAAAACAAAACATTAAGGCTTCCCACACAAACTTCGATTTTGATTACCCAAATGGGCCCCACCAGCCAGCGTGACCTGTTTGTGCCTCTACCCCCCCCCCCCCCCCCCCCCGAAAAAAAAAAAAAACTTTGAAAAACATAAAAGAACTTTGTCCAGTGGCTATTTTTTTACCTCCAGGGAAACTAGAGCCAGCTCTTCTCTCTATAAAATCCTGAAGGTAATTTGTCTAAGTATTCCTATGTAGTAGATGGATGGTAGATGGAACATCATGAGAACAGGGAAATCATGTTTGCATTGTTGGCTCCAAAATTATTGTTTACTTATTATATTGTCTATGCTGTGCCAGTGTATACATATTTCAATTCTACATCTCCCACGAACAAGTTGGATCCTTAAGGGTCTTTCTTTATGGGTGTGCTGAAGCAGTGGTGCGATTTGGAACAATCACACCCCATCGCAGGTGAAAAATCACACTGTGAGAAAAAAGCAGAAGAGAAAAAAAGTTAACATCCAGTGTACTTCTGGGATTTCCACCAAGGCTGCAGAGTTTGTGTGTTACTTCTGCGGCGCGGAACACTTCCGTCGCATTGCAGACAGTGTGTCATGTCTCACTGACGTTAATGGCCACTGCAATGAGCTGTGGCAGGGCAGAGTGCTGTGATGTGGTAAGTGTAAAAGGTACCTAAATTATGATGCTTTTATAGAGGGGATCAAAATGGAAAGTTTTTTTTTATTTAAATTCTATACCAAGAGATGGGCTGGAGCTTGGGTCAAGCACTATGTTGGCACATCCTATTGTATGCTTGTAGCTCAAGATGCAGATTTCTGAAAAGGAAAAAGGAAGCCAGCAAGTGTTTAGCATCTGTATGAATATGTATACAGTTGCCAACAAGCACAACAATAAAACACATTTTTAAATTTGAAAATGCAGTGCGACAAGTAATACTTATAATTTACACTTAGCAATGTTTGTACTTTCAGAATTTAACAACTTCCTCTTTGGCTTTAGCTGTGCTTTACCCAAAACAGTTTATTTTCAATTGCAACAGAGCAAGACAAATAAAGCAAGACAAAAAAAACATACCTCCAAGGAGTTAGTTTGGTGTAATTGGGTGTCTGATGAAGCCTGCCTAGCCATTACAGACTTCCACATATTTTTCTCCCCAAAAAAACTAGATAGTCTAGATTTTGGGTTGAGATAATTGCAAATTATTGTTTCAGCCACACATCCTGGAGCTATGTCCAGCTGCCATAACTTTTTCACCAACTTTGAAAAAAAATTTGCAATTGAAAAAGTATCAAAGTGTTGAAAAGTTGTTTAGTGGAGAAGTTGAAAAATCATTTCCTTGAAGAAAACTCAGGAGAAGAGAAAATCGAATAAAGGTCAAGGTGTGAAGGCTTTGTTGTAGAATGATATGAGTTAGGGGAGGAAATTTGTATGCAGATTGGACATCTTATATCAAAAGACCCAATTAACTGTTCTGATCTAACCTCAGCATAATTCATCCCATATGAAATTATAATACTGATCAACTATGATAAGATGAACTGGTGGTGTGGTCACTCAGGGGTCTTAATTATTTGGTTTTTTTTTTCACAGGTAAATGATAGTACAATGTGGACGCCATCTTACACCACAATAATAATGTTCTCTCTGAAATTGCAGTCTGGTCATGTGAAATAGTTGGATTAGATGTAAAGTGTAGAGAATCAGTAGCTATCCTGGGTTTGTAGATGTCAGGGATTCTACGAGAACCCATCACTCTTGTTTTTGTATGGAAAGTTATGGCCTTAGGCATGCTCCAGTTTATTACCTGTCCATGGCCAATCGGGGAAGGTTTCAGCTATTTATCCAGCTATGTAGAACATGCAAGGCAGCGCCACATACATCTTTGTCATTTCCCATACAGACCTGTGATTAAGGAGCAATTTGACTTGAAGACTAAAAGAATCCACAGCAGTTAGAAGCATCTGTTACTCCTAAGCCACACTAACTGGATCTGTCTATTGCATTACCTCAGAGCTCCTCACAACACGCATATATCTATACTGTGTGTGCTAACTTCAGCATCAATGATGGCTGCCAAATATTCTCTGGAGACATCACACTTCTGTCTGTTTCTGAGCCTCTTCATGATGAAGTTCAGTAAGTTTCTTTTTGGTCTCTGCATTCTTCTCCTTGTTATGTCATTTAGCAGAAGATTACCTAAGGGTCTAGTCTGCTGCACTTTCCTGTGTGGTAATACATGGAGACCGCTGTAGCTTGGTTTCCAGGGTGTATAGCTCAAGCAGTTTTGAGGTATATTTTGATAGATTCTGCTTGCTGTAGTTATATGTTGTGGCCACCAAGCATGACTACATCTTCCACAGTTAGGCTATGTTCACAGCGGTACTGCTTGCCACACCTACAGGAATGTTCCCAGTGCAGCATGTGTGTTGCAGTATAACAGCATGCGGCATCTCAAAGAACTGCATGCGTGTTAACAGTGACAGCAAAGCATACTTTTCATTGACTGTATGCTTCACTATATGTGTGGATAACGTGGTGTTGTCATGCTCCTGCTGTTGCAGGGAACGCAGCTCCCACCATAATAAAATGCAGGATGTTCTGTCTCACACTCTGAAAAGTGCATTAAACAGACACATGAAATAGCAAAACAATGCAAGAAATACACATTAAAAACCCAAACAGAAAATCCAGGTGTTACAAGCTCACACATGTGAACAGATAACGAAGGGAAAATACAATATAGTGATCGTGTTTTATTAGCATGTATAAAAATGTTATGCTTGTTTAGTTCTCCACCTCCTGGATTGACTCTCAAGCTTTGTAAGATTAAAAAAAGTGGAATTATTCGTATCATATTGGCCAATTCTAGCCTATTTCTTTCACTTTTGTAGTGTGACTGTGGCTGTATGAGTCCTTTTTAGTAGATTACATGTTATATTCCATATAAGCAGCTAAGCCAATGAAAATGTGTTAAAAATAAGGGCATGATGATTATTGTCCAGTCAATTCATTGATCAAATATTGAATAGACCTGCTTATTTTCATCTTGTCATAAGTGCTCAGGGGGCATGGCTTCAGATGGCAGCAGTGTATAATGAATGTTCTCATAGGTTTGTACTGCATCATGTAAGCATAAAGCTAGCACTGGTGGGGCTGCGATCAATAGCAGACAACATTTCTGTTGAAATCCAGTCTGTGTATTTGTGTAAGTGGTACAACAGGTGACCAAGAGCAGAAATAAATGGTTTACCTGATCTACTTCACAAGTTTGTTGCCAACCGTAGGGTTATGAGCTGTGAGAACGGTATAGGCAGATGTAGGGAAGAAGTCAAGAAGTTAGTAATAGAAGTAGACACTAGATAGTGAGGGGAGGAAGGCAGCCAGACAAGTGGGAGGAGGCAAGAGAGGGATATAAGTGAGAGGAAATACAAGACTGTGCAGAAACCTTTAACTACTGTATAAAAGTAGGAGTTTGTTACTCTTTTTCCCACACCTGGACTAATCCTTTTACTGGCAGCAAGCATGTATACGCTTATGTTGCAATCTTTGTTAGGGACCTAGTGTAACAGCTGTGTTTTTCTTGTACATGGTCCACATGTCTACATTTAAAGGGAAGGTCCAAGCAAAATAAAAAAAAAAGCTGATCTGCCCCTCGCCAAAGCTCTGCTTCCAGCCAGTGGCCCGGGGTCCCTTCAGGTCGGTATTTTCTGCACCTGCGCGCCGCTCGTGATCGCGCTCACATGGTCTGGAGCGTTCTGCGCAAGCATAGTACTTCTGCGCCTGTGAAGAATGCTCCAAGCCATGTAGGCACGATCACGAGCGGCACGCCCGTACACTCGCGCATGCTCAGTAGATGCCAGTCGGCCTCTGCAATGGAGGGGACCCTGGGCCACCGGCTGGAAGTGGAGCTGCGGCAAGGGATATATCGGCTGCCAGGGGCTTAAATAAAGAACTCCATGATTAACATAGTAATCATGATGCCTTGTACAGAGTAGCGCGGTCCGTTTTTAATTCAATTGCAAGTATAGTCCCTGCTGCATTTTTTCTGCATTTGTGATTGGGAGTGCATGCAAATCACTTTGCATCTCCCATTTGAAGGATTCCTGTGGCTTTTATTTCCCCACAATGGAAATCAAAATTGCATCCACCAATCAAAGCTGAAGTTCTGTCAAAATGCGGGCTTGTTAACTAGCGTATCGCCCTACGATCTTCAGTGTGCAAAGGCCCTTAGTCCCTACAATGTACAGAGCAGAACTGAAGGGATTGCCTTTTGCTTAGTAATAGTGAAGTTACACTTTACATGTCAATAGTAAAGGCAGCAAAGCTACTATATACACAAGACCTATTATGGAAATCTTCTCAGGAATTCCTGTACAGAACACTTGAGCAGTTAGCACTAATTGAATATCTGTTTTGTTTCTCCTAGTACTTTCTTCAGCTGTATGTTCTGGGCTGAGACAGCTGGAAAACGGGAGGACATTCTTCCGATATGGCGGTATATATGCCACTTTTACCTGCAACCCTGGCTTTCGTCTACTCGGACATGTCAGTAACAGCTGTATCAAAGGAAAGTGGAGGAAGCCTGTTCCTGTCTGTGTAGGTAAGATACAGCTTTTCAGTCTAAGAGCACATACTGTAAACTGTGTCCATCAGCTACAAACATCTGAAGAATTCAGTACCTTATGGGCCCTATCCAATTCACTTTTTCTCCTACATTTTATCATAAGAGATAATTTTTTTTCTCTTCTGTTTAAAATTACTTTTGCACTCTGAAATTGAAAAGTATAAAAATTTTGGTGAAAAAGTACTGTAAAAAATATGAATACACAGCGGCCAATAACAATCTATTTCATAGTATTGGGTTCATACTAGTCAGAGAAGAAAAAAGGGGGTAAGAAGTATTGATGGATTACATTATGAGTTAAATCTCAAACTTTCAGTGGTCAACTTCATAGATACTGAAGATATCAGAAATAATGTATTTCTGAACTTCCTTGCGACGAAAAACAACATCAAAGCTGCCAATATCCGATATCATATTAGGCTTTAAGATGACGTTAGCCCACCCTTTGCAGCTATTACAGCTTCATCTCTTCTGGGGAGGCTTTTAAAGGAATTCTTTCAGAAGTGCATTTTTGAGATCAGCCACTGATGTTGGAGAAGGCCTGGGTCACAGTCTCTGCTCTATAATTCATCTCTAAGGTGTTTTTTGGGGTTGAGGTTAGGGCTCTGTGCAGGCCATTAAAGTTCCTCCATTCCAGACTTGCGCATCCAGGTTTTTATGGACTTTGCTATGTGCACTGGTGTGCAGTCACGAGGTTGGACGACCCAGAGGTGCGGATCGTGTGACGTGTTTTGCCCCATCAGGCAACGCTTTCCCTTTTTATCGTCAGCATGCAAGCAATAGCCAGATTCTTAAAGGAGTCAACATCATTTACAGAAAAAATAAATCACACAATTTGCAACATCTGCATCCATTTAGTAGCAGTCAACGCAGCAGCCATTATACTGTAAGGCAAAGGAGTCCACAAAAATGCTTTCAAACTGAGATCCCTATTTATTCTAAATGCTGTTTTATTAAAAAGTACAAAGGGATTCCTTTAATTAGATTAAAGCTAAGACGTGGTAGTACCCTGAAGTAAAATTACTACTGCTTAATCCAACCAATTCATATATATTGCAACGTTTGATCTGGGATAGGTTGTAGCAGAAATATGATTGAAGATTGTTCAAAATGATGCTGTGCTGCTCAGTGCTGTACAGATAAACCTGACCATCAATCTTGCTTCTCTTGCCTATGCCAGCTTGGTATCAGTTAGGTATCTGAAATAAAGCAGAACTTTATGTATAGGTAAAGTCAGGGACAATTGATCAGATTCCATCAGTGATTGAAACTGCGGAGAGATTGATCCTGGTATACTTTAACTCGTGATTTTAATTAGTGCAGAGAGCATGAAATGAGTCTGTATCTGAAAGTTTCCCATTTGGTTCCCTTCCCTCTGCTTTTCTCTTCCAGCCAGTGGATGCCAATTGCCTACTGGTATTGTACACGGCAGTCTTCACACCAGTCACAAGGACGCAGCCATCACCTTCTCATGCAAGGAAGGCTACAAACTCTTTGGTTCAGCATTCATCTACTGTAATGGAAGGAGATGGAACAGCACAATACCGGTTTGTAGAGGTAATAGATGGACAGTATAACCAAATCCCCAAACATGTGTAATATTCATTGTAAGCTATGCAAACCTTTCATACTATAATGTTAAACAAGACTATCCCCTCTATTATTGCATATTCTTAATCCAGAAATGTTTCCGGTGGTTAAGTTAATGAAAAGTAGACAAAAGTATCAGAGTACACAAAACAGATTTTAAATTAGAATTTTATTTAATCAATCCTGAAGTTAAAGGACAGCTGAAGTGATAGAATAGGGAGGCTTCCATATTTAATTTTCTTTTAACCACTTAAGGACCACAGGCTTAAACCCCCCTAAAGACCAGGCCAATTTTTGCAAAATAGGCCACTGCAGCTTTAAGGGCCATACAACTCAGCACACACGTGATTCTTTCCCCCCTCTCCCCCCCCCCCCCCCACACACACACACCTTTTCTGCCCACCAACACAGCTTTCTGTTGGTGGGCAATGACCTCTCCCAGGATGTTTATGTTTTTTAATATAAATGTTATTTTTTTTAACTACATGCGGTCCACCGCAGTATAAATATACGGCGGGCAAGAGGCGCTGTGGTTCTGACCTGACGTAAACTCTAGGTCCCATTGACCGTGCGCCCCACCCGTCCCCGCCACTGTCGCCGCTGGATCTCCGCGCCTCAATATGCTGCCCTGCCGCCACTGACGGCAGAGCACTGTGAGCCGGGCAGGAGCCGTTTTCATTAGCTCCTGGCCCTGTCATTCATGTAAGCCGGAGCCCATTAGCTTGCATGGAGTGACAGGGTCAGGAGCCAATGAAAGTGGCTCCTGACCGGCGCACAGCGCTCTGCCGTCATACCGACGGCAGAGAGAGCAGCCTGCGGTGGGGACAGAGCAGCGTGACCGTCGGGAGTGGCGGATTTTAGCGGTGATTCGTCGGGGAGCGGCGGTTTACTGGACCAGCACCCTTAAGGGGGCAGAGGGTGCTGGTCCCGAAGTGGCTAAATAAAAAAAATCCCCCTCCCTTCCACAGCCAGCCAATCCGTGCGATCGGCTGTCATAGGCTTCAGCCTATGTCAGTAGATCGCTTTCGTCTCCCCCAGGCGGACGTCCCCAGTATAGCACTGCCGTGGATTGCAGTGCTGTACAGACTAATTAGATGGCGTTTTCGCCGTCTAACAGTCTTCTAGCGGCGATCGCCGTTCCGTCATTCAAGTAGGGATGTGCGCATAGCAGCGCGGGCGATCTCCTGCAAAACAGGCCCACAGGACATTACGCTGATCACAGGCGGTCCAGGGACTGCTGCTGCTGCCACGCCCATCGGCGTGATGCGGTTGGCTAGAGGTTAAACAATACCAGTTGCCTGGCAGCCCTGCTGATCTATTTGGCTGCACTAGTGTCTGAATAACACCAGAAATAAGCACGTGCCTAATCTTTTCAAATCTGACATTAATGTCAGAAACATCTGATTTACTGCATGCTTGTTCGGGGTCTAAGGCTAAAAGTATTGAAGGCAGAGGATCAGCAGGGCAGCCAAGCAACTGGTATTGCTTAAGCCTTTATATCCCTGTCTCTGAAAGTTAGATACTTCCCTCATTAGTGGGCGCTTCTGGATGGTCCAGAGCAGCCTTTCTCAACCTTTTTACCATGGAGGAACCCTGTAAATAACTTTTGGATCTCAAGGAACCCCTGCAAACAATTTTTTGGTCTCTAGGAACCCCTGCACTTATTTTTCAGGAGGCGTGGTCTTTAAGTAGGTTAGGCTGCTAATTTCACTATCTCCTATTACACTGCCACTCATTATACTGTCTCCTGACCCCACAATTTAGTGCTTCTTGTTACAGTACCACCTAATATAGTGTGCTCTATTATACTTCCCTCCCCCACGATGGGGTAAAATGCCAAGGAACCCCTGCAGAGTCCTCAAGGAACCCTAGGGTTCCAGGGAACCCTGGTTGAGAAAGCCTGGTCCAGAGGGTAATCCTATAACCCACCGTTTTCAATGCTAGATCCCTCTTTAAATTCAGGCCATGAGCATGACCATCAACGAGAACATCTGCACTGGGCATGTGCACGTGTGGTCGATGCATCCCGAGTAGACAGAAACGCTCTTGTATGGGCTTTCTCCTCCAAAACCACTGCCCTCAGCTGGTCATGCACAGATGTGCCAGCCAGAAGAAACGTGACTCGCTGATTCGAACCGGTATACAGGGACCCAGAGCTGGACGGTGGGTTGTAGGAAGATCCGGGAAGTATCTGGACCATCCACTACTGAAGAAAATATTGAACTTTTGTTTTAATTTTAACATCAGGATTACTTTAAAACTAAGTTCCACTTCCGCTTATATAAAAAATAATCTCTTCAATCCAGACAAACATATCTACCTTCTTACCTTGATTTATGAGCAGATATATAAGAAAAATATACCTACTGCAGACAACACTTTGCTTGTTTAGTACCCACCTAATCTAGGTTGCTCTGTATGCCCAGCTTGGTGTGTTGCGATGTTGGTGTGGTGGATATGAGCAGCGGCTGAAAGTAGTAGGAGAGCGCATTATTGTTGCAGGGTTTTTAATGTTTTAGAAATAGGGTTACAGAGAATTGATCAAATTTTGCATTTTCCTATAAGCGACCTGTATCTTTATCTGTTTGTTGTATATTATGTATATGTTCACGCTCCAGTTTGAGAGTTTAGCAGTCATTCACATTTAGGATGCATAGCTATTATATGCAAAAATATGAATATTGGGACACAGGTTCGAGGGTCCCCCAATTTCTGGTTTTATGGGGGTTTGGGTCACGGTCCTTACCAGTGATTCATGGTTTTTATTGGTCAATAAGTTACCTTTTTTTTTTTACCCAACACAGGTTGAGCAATGTCTATTTATTTTTCTTATACGTATATAGTATTTAGTCGCCCATAGATATATAGCACAGTAGAGTCTTGTTATAGTAATCCCCAGGTTATAGTAAACTCAATCCTCAGGCAATGGCGTAGCTAAGGAGCTGTGGGCCCCGATGCAAGTTTTGCATTGGGGTCCCCCAAGCATTCTATACATAATTGTTGCGGCACACTAAAACCTGCCAATGGCAACTACAGTGTCAGAGGTGCAAGAAGGGAATGGGGAACAGCTTGTTAGTGATTACCACTATTCAAGGTATCTATAGAAGTGGTTATTATGAGCACAGGACCAATAGAGAGCTAATACACAGACAGTGCAGACAACGAGTGATGTGTCTGCAATGTCTGTGTCTGGGAGCCACAACTGGAGCCAACTAAGTTGATTTGTAAGTGCTTAACCGCCGCCAGTACACACACGCACACAGGGCCGGATTTGTACTTTTTACTGCCTAAGGCCCACTATCACTGGCCGCCCCATGACAACGGTAGGGTTAGAAAAGGGCTTTCACACATGAGATAAGAGGATGGTTAGTGATACTGATAAATCAGGATATCTGGGTTCATTTACAAAAAATAAAGCGGTTAAGGGAGATTAAAAGCTAGGTATTAGTGACATGACTATGTACTTTGTAAAGTGCTGCAGAAGATGTCAGTGCTATATAAATACATAATAATATGGTAGGATATTAGATTTTGACTATGGTGGGATTAGAGTGTGAGCTCCTCTGTGGACAGTCAGTAACACGACTATGCACTCTGAAATGTGCTGCAGGAGATGTCAGTGCTATATAAATACAGAATAATAATAATAATATGGTAGGACATTAGACTGTGACTATGGTAGGATTAGATTGTGAGCTCCTCTGAGGACTGTCAGTGACATGACTATGCACTCTGAAATGTGCTGCAGGAGATGTCAGTGCTATATAAATACATAATAATAATATGGTAGGACATTAGACTGTGACTATGGTAGGTATTAGATTGTGAGCTCTTCTGAAGATAATCAGTGACATGACTACAGTATGCATTCTGTAACAGCACTATTTAAATACTTATACTTAGGACTAGTTCACACGGGTGACCTGCTGGTCGCTTAAAGAAAACTATACCTGTGGATAAAAGCAGACTTGATACTTACCCGCGGCTTCCTCTAACCCCATAAACACGTCTGTGTCCCTCGCCGTCTTTCCACGGTCTGCCGTTCAGCCACAATCAGCCCCCGGTAATCTCAGTTTCGTCAGTCAGTCTGGGTCTATTGTGCATGGGCGGGAGGTCTGCACATTCGTAGAAGACACAGACTGGACCCGACTGAAGCAATTACCAGGGCTGATCGGCAGTCCGCAGGAGGACGGCTAGGGACACTAGGTTTTTATGGGGCTGGAGGAAGCCGTGGGTGAGTATCAAATCTGCTTTTATCCACAGCTCTGGTACACTTTACTGTCTATAAATGAATGGGCAGTGGTGATACAAGTGGTACCATTGTTGTCATCTGCCTGGCACTTAGGCAATCCTGGAAGCTACGGGGGGTTAAAGGGAACCTTAACTGAATGGGGGGTAAAGAGTTTTACTTACCTGGGGCTATTAACAGCCCCCTGCAGCAGTCCTGTGCCCTTGGCGCCGCTCTGGAATCCTCTGGTCCCCCGCTGTCACTTAGTTTCGTTTTTGACGACTCACCAGTCGCCGGCCGCCATGCGTATTATTGGACGCATTCACCAATGCAATTAGCGCTATTGCGGACCGCAACGCGTACAAAAATACGCGTCACCGCATTACGCACGCGTAGATATGCGGCAACGCGTATTTTTGTACGCGTTGCGGTCCGCAATAGCGCTAATTGCATTGGTGAATGCGTCCAATAATACGCATGGCGGCCGGCGACTGGTGAGTCGTCAAAAACGAAACTAAGTGACAGCGGGGGACCAGAGGATTCCAGAGCGGCGCCGAGGGCACAGGACTGCTGCAGGGGGCTGGTAATAGCCCCAGGTAAGTAAAACTCTTTACCCCCTGTTCAGTTAAGGTTCCCTTTAAAATCATTGCATGCTGGGAAACGCTGCCGAAAGCCGCCAATTGCTTTTCTGCTCGCTAGCAGAAAAGCTTTTGAGCGAAACGCTGCAGGACACCCCTCTGAACGGGGCTTTAGGGTGACACATTGGTGGAATGCGTTTGGAGAGGGATATATGATATAAAGGAAGGAAAGACATGGTGAGAGGTGTATAAAGTTTAGAGAGTGGAAGGGGGAGGGGAGGAGGAGGTAAAGGGGAAACACAGCCAGAGAAGGGAGGAATGGAGAGATGGGAGAGAAAAGGAAAGGTATAGTGTTATGGTGATACAGATGACATCATTCTTGGAGGACAGCTAGAGAGAACTGCAGAGAATTATCAAGCTAGCAGGACTCTGTCTACATGCAGAAAGATGTGAGGACATTTCTGCTGAGAGCATCTCTCACGGGCTTCCATCATTGCAGGGACCTGTGTCTGTTCTCTTCCTCCTCCAGCAAGTAAGGCAGCTCTAGACTGTAAACTAATGATAGATAAGGCTGCAGTGATTGGTCTGGAAGAGAGCAGCAGACACAAGCATGGAGCAGCTTCACCGAAGTTCCAGGCTTGAAGGAAGGGTGAGAAAGAGAGAGCTCACCGAGGAATGAGTCACTGTAGTGCTGGCAGCAGTAGGGAAACAGACACACCTGTTATGCACAGACACTTGTCTTCTCTCCCTCGATCCTCACGCTGACATTAGTTACCCTTTTCTTCTCCTTCCTCGCTTGGTTTGAAACTCCCTCTCCACAGCCCTCCCCCTCAGTGTCGGAGTGAAGAGGGGAGGGGCGCCCTGTCTGTGCCGTGTACGCTGGCAGGAGAGACTGGGGCACAGCGTGGCTGCGGAGAGCAGATTGCCGAAAAACAGCTGATCTCTGCTGCCAGTGTGCGACACCCACCCCATCTCTACTATCGGTAGGTTTTCAGCCTAGGTGGCCTGTGCGGAAATCTGGCCATGCACGCCAGGCCCACCCTCAAGGCTGCAGGAGGCCGGCCCAGTCGCACGTGCGACCCCTGCGACCTCGGGCCCTACGCCAGTGTCCTCAGGTCCGAACTATGTGCCTCTTTAAATATACATTGTTTGATGAATCCTGATATAATAAACGTCTGCTATAGTAAACTACTTGGCCGGGTCCCTTGGAGTTTACTATAAAGGGATTTTACTGTATGTACATTATACATATATATATATATATATATATATATATATTTAAAAGGACCACTATCGCGAAAAAAGTAGGCAGTTAAAAACCCTGAGAATCCCCCATAAGGAAATGGATTGACCCAAAACGTGTTAATTCTGTCAGATTTTATTTGTTTTCAACAGCATTTCCTGAACAGCAGTTGCAAAGTCTAACTGACAAAATAGTGTGCAAGCGAGTAGAGAGGCTATCTGGTATCTTACTATTTTAGCATTTAAACTACTGTTTGGAAAATACTGTAGAAAACAAAGAAAACCCTGATGAAGAGATGGACTGGCCCAAAACCTGTCGGTTCTGCCAGATTTTTACTGCCTAATTTTCTCGCAATAGTGGTCCTTTAAGTGTTTATCGCCCCACATATGAGTGGCCATCAAAATTAATTCTTCATAAAGATTTGAGATTCAAACACGTCAAACTACTTTACAAGGCTTGTGTTCTGAATGTTAGCAGTTTCACTTTGTAACTCAATACCTCTGTAATATTTAGAGTCAGACATGATGAGTTCCAGTCTGAGAAGAAAACATTCAGAAACCAGCAGCACAACTGCAACTGAGAATCCATCACCCTCATCACAATCATCTGAAGCCCTTCACAGAATCTTGCATAACACTATACCAGAAGAGCGGGACAACCACCACAGAGGATCTGCAGCTAAAAGCAAAGATGCAGACTTCCTGGCCCAAAAGAGCTCATATCAACACCAAGAAATCTTTATGTCATGGAGTGATCAAAGTCAGGCACATCTGTCACCTGGAGAAGTCCTAAGGCTATCTAAACCCAGTATTGGAGAACATAATGATTCAGTGCTTCCTTCCATGTGGGGAACACACACGAATTCACCAATGTTAAATGGAACTGTCAGCAATATATTGAATAAAATGTCAAATTCAACTGAACTTACAAGACATACAAGAGGAGAAAATAGAACATTGGAGACCATACTATATAAAACAGCAACATCAAATTATCAACCAGCATTATTGATCAGACATAAGAAAAAGGCTTCCAACAGATCGTTAAGTTATTACTTACGGACTCCAACCACACCATCCAAAGCTGACATAACTACATGGACGCGGTCAGCAGTGGCCTTTTCTGATTTTAATAACAAAAACTCACACTCAGTGGGATATACATTTTCTGTTCTTATAGTTGAAGGGTTACTTTCTCTGAAAACTACCTCTAATAGGCCTCCTGTTTCAATATCAACATTTGGGCCACCAAAATATATCACTGGTAGTGAAAATCTTACGTACAATACTGACTTTTCTAGACATGGCAATTCTGAGAGGAAACAAGGAGCTAATATCCAACCAATCATCAATTTGCTACCAGTAACTTTACAGGAACAAATAACAGTGAGTTCTATCACGAAGGCAGACATGAATGCTACAGCTAAACTAGAAAGCATTACCACAAAAAGGCCTAAACCAAATGCAACACAAGGCACAGATGTCACAAGCCAACTTAATAAAACCAAACACAGAACTATACATTTAACAACTACTCCGGCATTAACACCTCTCGCACGTACGCCAATGATAACTAAAGCCAACAGCAATGAAATCCAGCATGGCAGTCTCAAGAAGACCTTCAGAAGGAGGATGTGGTGCTTTTATCCTCCAGTACCCAATCATGGCACATTCCGCTTCCTCACTTTGGAGAATCCTCTCCCAAACCAGTATCCATACTACATTCAGTACTACTGCTATCCCGGGTACACAATGACTCGAGGAGATGTGTACAGCTTCTGTCTAGAGAGTGGAGCTTGGAGTGGAGTTATACCCACCTGTGAAGGTTCATAGATGGACTGTGAGGTAGCAGGGCACTGTGTTACTGCACAGAAGTGCAAACTAACTCGTTTAGCAAAATACGTAAAATACTTTGTATATATTTGCTACAAAAATCACCAGCACATTTGTAAATTAAATACAACTGTTTTGTCTTTTACAGTGTCTTATGTATCAGAGTTTATCTAATGTGTTACTTTTCCCATTAAAAATGTACCAGTATATTAAAGACAGAATTATAAAAAAAAAAATAGATAGTACAACGCTAGTGCTGCTCGGTAGTCCCAACTATCATTTTTCATAGTATAGTAGTGTACAACCATTAGTTCTGGCAGTCCTGTTTCCTATAGAGTAGGGCTAGAAGGTTTGTGCATGCTGCCTAGTGTCACTCTGTGGCAACTAGGCATTAACAATGCAGTCCAAACAGATACGGGCAAAAGGGCATAATAGATTAGGGATCAGTGCATAGTTTGCATCTGATTTGCATTCAAGGTGTGCACAAGTTCCTGGGGGTCACTGCACATCTCTGTTGGTTTTATTTCATTTGCAGCCCAACTAGGAGCGCTGCCTATTTCTTGCTGTTTTTTTTTTTTTAGAAAAAAGGTGGAAGATGCACATCGCTACACTATGAAAAATGTTAGTGGAAGGCGGCAACCAATGCAGGGCAATGTTGCACTAATCAGTACTAGCCCTGCTGTTTTTTTTTTAAGTTGCTCATATAAAATTAATGTCAGTCTCAAAATAACAGCAGACTTTGTCGGCAGGTTTGCCGTCAAGTGGCTCAGTACAGTAGAATCTCGTTATAGTAAACCTCTGGGTTTTAGTAAACTCAGTCCCCAGGTCCCTACCATCTGCCTGTATGACCGATCCTGATATAGTAAACTTCTAATATAGTAAACTACTTGGCCAGGTCCCTTGAAGTTAGTTATAAAGGTATTCTACTGTATAACGATATTGTTCACACTGCATAGACAGTGTTTTTGTTTTTTAATGTAAAAGCCTGCATATTTTAGATATGTTTTAAGTAAAAAAGCAGACTCATTCTATGTAGTATTGCTTTAATAAAGGCTGAGCAGTAACATTTCCAAAAAAAGATACACAAGTCGTCATTCTCCAATAAAAGTAACATTTACATGCCAGCCCTTTGAAATGCTCAGTAGATAAAATACAATTTGTTTCAGTTCATACATTCAATATAGTACATATACAGTAATAATATAAAACTGCAGTTTAAAGTACCACAATCAGGGTGACTACCGAAGAGGAAGCAGAGGCAGCTATAGCAAAGACCTTAATGTACAGCCAGCAGTTTACCAAAGTGGGTTCTGTTTGGCTGACGTCACGGGGGGAATCTTTGGGGAAAAAATGAAAGCAGCTCTGCACAGCCTTGGAGATATTCTGCATTTACTGATGTATGGTTTGCTGTTGGGCTCATATTCTATTAACCTCCTTTTTTATCTGCACTAGTACAATCTAACAGTACTGCAGCAAGCCGACACAAAGACCAGTGGCTCTCCTGTCCTTAAAGAATACCTGACGCAAGGCAAAGCTACCTGAGGTAAGCAAAGAAGTGTGTTCATGCTGGATCCACATACCTCTGTGCGTTGTCCATTCCACTCTTCATTCCCCCTAGTCCCCGTAATCACCCCTTGATGTGTGCTGGATTCACAAACCCCTTTAGGAGTGAACATGGTGAGGAAGAGGAGGGAATGGAAGGGTGGTCGGCGGGAACATCACAGCAGGCCTGCCTCTTCCTGACTAAAAAAATGTGATTTTAGCCAAAGGTCAAAATTTTCACGTGAGTGAATACAAGGACCAGGGGCAATGAGGGGAACGGACATCGCATAGGTATGTGGATCCAGCATGAACATACCTTAGTATACCTTAAGTAGCTTTGCCTTGGATCAGGTATGCTTTGAAGGGAAAGGTGAGGGATGAAGATAGAACCTTCTTCTTGGATGTCTACCACTTATATGGTTAAGCAATGGTTTGTAAATGTACTACTAGACATATGCAGTACCCAAACTAGCTGAGGATAGTGGAGCAGTTTCTCACAACTTACAGTATAATGGTCCGAGGGTTGCAGGAGTAAGCTTACTGACTGGAAAAGAAATAGCCATAGAATTCCTCCTCTCTAGAGTTCACCAGATATTTATCTGTTCTACCACTCTGTACTGTTTCAACAGAGATCTTGTCTAATATCAATCTTCCCGCTAAAGCTGCAAGCTATGTAACTTTGTACTGCCCGTGGTACTGTTCGGTTGTGTAGTACTGCCTTAGCATTCCCCATGCTCCTAGCATCTCCAAAATTCCCAGGAACCTGCATTTACCATCTATACAGTATCAATTTAATTGTAAGATTGATAATGCCACAATTTTAGTAAATGTTCATTATGTTTGATGATTGTAGCAAATCTAATGCTTAATCTATTGAAAATAAAACTAGTGCATGGCCCTCTGAAGTACTCTATTGAGTCATAACTCAACCTTAACAGTAAAACATGATAAGCCTTCTTGTAAAAAGGCGGATAATTCACACTTTTATTCAGAACGACAATCAGATGATCAGTGCCTGTAACAACCAATCACAATCCCTTATGCACTAGTGATGAGCAGAAAGTTCTAACACTTAAATCTCGACTGACCTGCAAAGTGGAAGCGATCTAACAAATGAAAATCCGCTAGCTTCAATTCGTTAGAAGCTGGTTAATTGAGACAGCTAATAAATAAAGGATGGTCAGCAAGGATCTCTCATGAGGTAATGCAGCTTCTGCTTCCTAATAGGAGAATATTCTGCTTGTGCACTAGCAGAGTTTTGAAGTATATTATGATAGACAGCAGAGCAGGATCATCCACCAGGCAACCTAGGCAGGTGCTGGGGGGGGGGGGGGCTAGTGGGTATCAAGGGGCCCACCAGCCACCTTCTCTGACCTCTCTCCACTTCAGCTCACCAAAAGGACCATAAGGGGGCCACGAATCTACTACCTTGCCTGGGCCCATTACATCTTAATCCATCTCTGATGGGCAGACACTGGTTACTAAGGTTTGCTTTTTGCTCTGTTACTGTATAGCACAGGCATGGGCAAACTCGGCCCTCCAGCTGTTACAGAACTACAAGTCCCACAATGCATTTGCCTTTATGAGTCATGACTGTGGCTGTCAGACTCCTGCAATGCATTGTGGGGCTTGTAGTTCCTTAACAGCTAGAGGGCCAAGTTTGCCCATGCCTGGTATAGCACTATCCAGGTAAGGAGGGCATTCAATGCATTCCTTGCCCCGGACTTGAATTTCTCACATGAGCCATGGCATTACCATATAGCAAGTATGGTTGTCTTTATACTCTAGATAAAGTATGCAGACAGAAGAATGGAATTGTAGGAAATTCTGACAGAAACTGCTCTGTAAGGGCAATATAGCAAAACAGTTTTGTGAGAGAAAAATGCCATTGCAATTTAGCATTGCATATTTAAATTCTGCTCTGAATTCGCCTCAATGTACCTTATATAAAGAACTGCATTCAATGAGCAATAATAATAGAGGTCAAACTTTTCAAAAACATACATGCAACCGCTATACATAAATGCTTATGTATAAATATTTATTCTTAAATATTGTTCTACTCTGGTAATTGTTTTGTCTACTATTTACACTTTTTTAAACTAATAAATTAAAAATGAAATTAACAAGCACACAGTATAGAATTCGATGTACAGTATATAACCAGATAGGCACAGAATACATGAAACTTAGTTCAACTGTTTGATTAAAGCATTGCTTCCTGAATGTCACAATCATGTTGCTGCAGTTTAAATGGCTTCTAATGAGATTCTATAAAGAAGACAGACAACGGCTGTATGGACTCACAATAGCTAGCATTAACATCAGATACCAGCAGTCACAGTTCTATGGGAGCTTACAAGATCTTAGAATGTTATAAACAGCACAACTATATTCCGGGTCTATGTTACAAAACAGATCAGTACCTGCATGCTTCTATGACCATACAGCCAGCAGTTTGTGGTTATACAGTATGATAAGCAGCTAATACATACCACTTGTAATATTACTGCACATGCAAGATGTGCAAGTCTGTGATGCCAGTGTAGAATACCTTAATATTATACAATCACGACTCCGCTGTATCAGTTCATATTTTACTACCTTGTATCCGATGTAAACAATGATTATGTAATAAAGTTGTGCATAAATGTGCAGAGTGTATGTATTGAAACATAAGGCTCAATACACATATAATTGCATTCATGCTAGATTGACCATGGTCTGCAGGTATCTTATGACACTGTAACTGGCTGTCTATATCATGTCCCATGAAGAATGAATAAATCTAAAATTATGTAAAAATGTTCTCAAAACAAAGAAAGATATTAAAAAGTGTTTAACCACTTCACCACTGAGGGGTTTTACCCCCTGAGCACTAGAGCAATTTTCACCTTTCAGCGCTCCTTCCATTCATTCATCTATAACTTTATCATTACTTATCGCAATGAAATGAACTATATCTTGTTTTTTCCGCCACCAATTAGGCTTTCTTTAGGTGGGACATTATGCCAAGAATTATTTTTTTCTAAATGTGTTTTAATGGGAAAATAGGAAAAATGTGGGGAAAAAAATAATTATTTTTCAGTTTTCGGCCATTATAGTTTTTAAATAATGCATGCTACTGTAATTAAAACCCATGAAACGTATTTGCCCTTTTGTCCCGGTTATAAAACCATTTAAATTATGTCCCTATCACAATGTTTGGCACCAATATTTTATTTGGAAATAAAGGTGCATTTTTTTCAGTTTTGCGTCCATCCCTAATTACAAGCCCATAGTTTATAAAGTAACAGTGTTATACCCTCTTGACATAAATATTTAAAAAGTTCAGTCCTTAAGGTAACTATTTATGTATTTTTTTTAATTGTAAATTTTTTAATTTTTTTTTTAATTACAAAAAAAAAAAAAATAGGGAGTGTGGGAGGTAATGAGTTAATTTTATGTGTAAAAGTCATTTATTTGTATGTGAAAAATGTGTAGGGTGTAGTTTACTATTTGGCCACAAGATGGCCACAGTAACTTTTTGTTTTAATGCGACCTCCAAGCTTCCTTCCGGGCGCTTGGAGGAAGTAGGAGGAGGCTGGACACGTGAGTTTTTTTCTCACAATGATCGCGCTGCCCATAGGAGAGCAGCTGATCATTGCGGGGCTTAGATCAACGAACGGGAATGGATTTTCCCGTTCATTGATCTCTGGGCGAGCGGGCGGCGGCGTGTTTACTAGCGGCGGGTGGCGTGTTTACGAGCGGGAGCGCGGGCAGCGTCGGGAACGCGGAAAGTACGTGTTTCTCCGTCCCTGGTTTTTAAAGGATGGAAAAAGGGGCGGAGAAATACGTACGCGCGGGGGTAAAGTGGTTAAGGTTCATCTAAATTACATTTAAAGAAATGTTTGCAGGGAGACATTACATGATTTCACTTGGGCTGTTCTGACTTGGGTCATTCATTCTTGATAACAGAAATAGTGGCTTCAATCTTGGATGCACAGAAGAAGTTGGTACAATGGCAACTATCTCAGGCTATATCAAGACTTTAGTGGCTATTTCTAGTCTCAAGAACTGTATGCTTGTTAGCAAAAACTTGTCTAAAACACTTAAGCTGCCAATCTAGCATATGTAAAGGCATCAACAATTAATATAGCAGACCCAAACTCTTGCACAGCACCCAATGAAAAGTCTTCATTCCACAAGTTGGTAGTTGCACTTTCCTGTGTTCTGTCTTTGTTTAGGCAGATTAATATGTCCAATTATCTTATCAATAGCTGTGACTGCAGGATAGCGCTGCCAAGGCAGCTCTCCATAAAGTAAACACACTGAGGCTTAAAGGAGAACTGTAGTGAGAGGTATATGGTGGCTGCCATATGCATTTCCTTTTAACCACTTCCCGACCGCCGTATGTACAATTGGCGGCCGGGAAGTGCACCCCGCAAGGACCGCCGTATTGACAATTGGCGGCGGTCCTTGTAGGGGCATGGGCGGAGCGATCGCGTCATCAGTGACGCGATCCTCCGCCTCCGCCTGGCGCCGCTCACCCGCCGCAACATCCCGCCGGCCATACGGAAGCGCCGGCGGGATGTTAACCCCGCGATCGCCGCATACAAAGGGTATAATACACTTTGTAATGTTTACAAAGTGTATTATACAGGCTGCCTCCTGCCCTGGTGGTCCCAGTGTCCGAGGGACCACCAGGGCAGGCTGCAGCCACCCTAGTCTGCACCAAGCACACTGATTTTTTCCCCCCCCCCTGCCCCAGATCGCCCACAGCACCCATCAGACCCCCCCCTGCCCACCCCCCAGACCCCTGTTTGCACCCAATCACCCCCCTAATCACCCATCAATCACTCCCTGTCACTATCTGTCAACGCTATTTTTTTTTTTATCCCCCACCCTGCTCCCTGCCCCCTCCTGATCACCCCCCACCCCTCAGATTCTCCCCAGACCCCCCCCCCAGACCACCCCCCCTGTTTACTGTATGCATCTATCCCCCTGATCACCTGTCAATCACCTGTCAATCACCCATCAATCACCCGTCAATCACCCCCTGTCACTGCCACCCATCAGCCAGCCCCTAACCTGCCCCTTGCGGGCAATCTGATCACCCCCCCCACACCAATAGATCGCCCGCAGATCCGACATCAGATCACCTCCCAAATCCATTGTTTACATCTATTCTCTCCTCTAAACACCCACTAATTACCCATCAATCACCCATCAATCACCCCCTATCACCACCTGTCACTTTTACCTATCAGATCAGACCCTAATCTGCCCCTTGCGGGCACCCAATCACCCGCCCACACGCTCAGATTGCCCTCTGACCCCCCCCTTATCAATTCACCAGTGCATTAATTACATCTGTTCTTCCCTGTAATAACCCACTGATCACCTGTCAATCACCTGCCAATCACCTATCACCCATCAATCACCCCGTCACTGCCACCCAACAATCAGCCCCTAACCTGCCCCTTGCGGGCAATCTGATCACCCACCCACACCAATAGATCGCCCGCAGATCCGACATCAGATCACCACCCAAGCGCAGCGTTTACATCTATTCTCTCCTCTAAACACCCACTAATTACCCATCAATCACCCCCTATCACCACCTATCACCACCTGTCACTGTTACCCATCAGATCAGACCCTAATCTGCCCCTTGCGGGCACCCAATCGCCCGCCTACACGCTCAGATTGCCCTCAGACCCCCCCTTATCAATTCGCCAGTGCAATATTTACATCTGTTCTCCCCTGTAATAACCCACTGATTACCTGTCAATCACCCATCAATCACCCCCTGTCACTGCCACCCATCAATCACCCCCTGTCACTTCCACCCATCAATCACCCGCTGTCACTGCCACCCATCAATCAGCCCCTAACCTGCCCCTTGCGGGCAAACTGATCACCCACCCACACCAATAGATCGCCCGCAGATCCGACATCAGATCACCACCCAAGCGCAGTGTTTCCATCTATTCTCTACCCTAAACACCCACTAATTACCCATCAATCACCCCCTGTCACTGCTACCTATCAGATTAGACCCCTATCTGCCCCTAGGGCACTCAATCACCCGCCCACACCCTCAGAATGCCCTCAGACCCCAGCCCTAATCACCTCGCCAGTGCATTGCTTGCATCTATTCCCCCCTCTAATCACACCTTGAGACACCCATCAATCACCTCCTGTCACCCCCTAGCACACCTACCCATCAGATCAGGCCCCAATTTGCCCCGTGTGGGCTCCTGATCACTCGGCCAATCCCTCAGATCCCCCTCAGACCCCCTTCCGATCACCTCCCCAGTGCTTTGATTGCATCTATTTTCCCCTCTAACCACCCCCTGAGACACCCATCAATCACCTCCTGTCACCCCCCTAGCACTCCTATCCATCAGATCAGGCCCAATACAACCTGTCATCTAAAAGGCCACCCTGCTTATGACCGGTTCCACAAAATTCGCCCCCTCATAGACCACCTGTCATCAAAATTTGCAGATGCTTATACCCCTGAACAGTCATTTTGAGACATTTGGTTTCCAGACTACTCACGGTTTTGGGCCTGTAAAATGCCAGGGCGGTATAGGAACCCCACAAGTGACCCCATTTTAGAAAAAAAGACACCCCAAGGTATTCTGTTAGGTGTATGACGAGTTCATAGAAGATTTTATTTTTTGTCAAAAGTTAGCGGAAATTAATTTTTATTGGTTTTTTTTCACAAAGTGTCATTTTTCACTAACTTGTGACAAAAAATAAAATCTTCTATGAACTCGCCATACACCTAACGGAATACCTTGGGGTGTCTTCTTTCTAAAATGGGGTCACTTGTGGGGTTCCTATACTGCCCTGGCATTTTAGGGGCCCTAAACCGCGAGGAGTAGTCTAGAAAACAAATGCTTCAAAATGACCTGTGAATAGGACGTTGGGCCCCTTAGCGCACCTAGGCTGCAAAAAATTGTCACACATGTGGTACCGCTGTACTCAGGAAAAGTAGTATAATGTGTTTTGGGGTGTATTTTTACACATACCCTTGCTGGATGGGAGAAATTTCTATGTAAATGGACAATTGTGTGTAAAAAAAATCAAACAATTGTCATTTACAGACATATTTCTCCCACTTAGCATGGGTATGTGTAAAAATACACCCCAAAACGCATTATACTACTTCTCCTGAGTACGGCGGTACCACATGTGTGACACTTTTTTACACCCTAAGTACGCTAAGGGGCCCAAAGTCCAATGAGTACCTTTAGGATTTCACAGGTCATTTTGCGACATTTGGTTTCAAGACTACTCCTCACGGTTTAGGGCCCCTAAAATGCCAGGGCAGTATAGGAACCCCACAAATGACCCCATTCTAGAAAGAAGACACCCAAAGGTATTCCGTACAGAGTATGGTGAGTTCATAGAAGATTTTATTTTTTGTCAAAAGTTAGCGGAAAATGACACTTTGTGAAAAAACACAATTAAAATCAATTTCCGCTAACTTTTGACAAAAAAATAAAATCTTCTATGAACTCACTATACTCCTAACGGAATACCTTGGGGTGTCTTCTTTCTAAAATGGGGTCATTTGTGGGGTTCCTATACTGCCCTGGCATTTTAGGGGCCCTAAACCGTGAGGAATAGTCTTGAAACGAAATTTCTCAAAATGACCTGTGAAATTCTAAAGGTACTCATTGGACTTTGGGCCCTTTAGCGCAGTTAGGGTGCAAAAAAGTGCCACACATGTGGTATCGCCGTACTCAGGAGAAGTAGTATAATGTGTTTTGTGGTGTATTTTTACACATACCCATGCTGAGTGGGAGAAAGATCTCTGTGAATGGACAATTGTGTGTAAAAAAAATTAACAAATTGTCATTTACAGAGATATTTCTCCCACCCAGCATGGGTATGTGTAAAAATACACCCCAAAACACATTATACTACTTCTCCTGAGTACGGCAATACCACATGTGTGGCACTTTTTTGCACCTTAACTGCGCTAAGGGGTCCAAAGTCCAATGAGCACCTTCAGGCTTTACAGGGGTGCTTACAATTTAGCACCCCCCAAAATGTCAGGACAGTAAACACACCCCACAAATGACCCCATTTTGGAAAGTAGACACTTCAAGGTATTCAGAGAGGAGCATGGTGAGTCCGTGGCAGATTTCATTTTTTTTTGTCGCAAGTTAGAAGAAATGGAAACTTTTTTTTTTTTTTTTTTTCACAGAAGTGTCATTTTCCGCTTACTTGTGATAAAAAATAATATCTTCTATGAACTCACTATGCCTCTCAGTGAATACTTTGGGATGTCTTCTTTCCAAAATGGGGTCATTTGGGGGGTATTTATACTATCCTGGAATTCTAGCCCCTCATGAAACATGACAGAGGGTCAGAAAAGTCAGAGATGCTTGAAAATGGGAAAATTCACTTTTTGCACCATAGTTTGTAAACGCTATAACTTTTACCCAAACCAATAAATATACACTGAATGGGGTTTTTTTTATCAAAAACATGTTTGTCCACATTTTTCGCGCTGCATGTATACAGAAATTTTACTTTATTTGAAAACTGTCAGCACAGAAAGTTAAAAAAATCATTTTTTTGCCAAAATTCATGTCTTTTTTGCTGAATATAATAAAAAGTAAAAATCGCAGGAGCAATCAAATAGCACTAAAAGAAAGCTTTATTAGTGACAAGAAAAGGAGCCAAAATTCATTTAGGTGGTAGGTTGTATGAGCGAGCAATAAACCGTGAAAGCTGCAGTGGTCTGAATGGAAAAAAAGTGGCCGGTCCTTAAGGGGTAGAAAGCCCTAGGTCCTCAAGTGGTTAAGCAATACCAGTTGCCTGGCTGTCATGCTGATCCTCTGCATCTATTACTTTTAGCCCTAGACCCTGAACAAGCATGAAGCAGATCAGGTTTTTCTGACATTTTTGTCAGATCTGACAAGATTAGCTGCATGCTTGTTTCTGGTGTGATTCACACTACTGCAGGCAAATAGCTCAAGCAGGGCTGCCAGGCAACTGGTATTGCTTAAAAGGAAATCAATATGGCAGCCTCCATATACCTCTCACTACAGTTCTCCTTTAACCCTTTCAGTGCCTTCTGCAAAAGTGAAGCTAAGTAAAACTCCAGATTTTTTTCCCCAACAATGGTTATGTTGCACCAATCTTTTAGAGCAGAGAGGAAGTTCTGAGTTTAATTCCACTATCCAGCATTCCAGACCTCTAAATGATACAGATGAGTGGATGCACTGGGTTTGTACTTACCCTGCCTGACGCTGCCCGCTTATGTGCCTCCCCGTTATCCAGCCTTCCCTCTCCGATGAGCAGAGCATGCTTCCCCAGCTGTAGCAGTGCTTGTGCACACCAGTGTCGCCCTTAAGGTCATACAACGATCACTCAGGGTAACACAATGAATGTGTGTGTGCACAAGATGAGTGTGGACGAGCCTTTGGATTTAGTGACTTTTTCAACTGATGCACATTTGATTCCCTGCTATTGTTGTTACTAATTGAAGAGCTGTTTTTTTTCTTTATATTAAAGCTGTTTCAGAAATAAGTGCATACAAAACTGCATGGTACAATAAATAACAAATGTAGAATGACTTTGACATGGCATGATCCCCATAGCTACATCTTACAAGAATGCCTCTTATTCATCTCCTAATGAAAGGATTCCAGCTTAAACAAGAACAAACAGGTCAGTGAGCTGAAATGCTTTGGAATCTGAACTAACAGCTGTGCACTCCTATCCCTTGTAATGGTATCTGGCTGTCTGTATAATGGACGGAATCTTTCCCAGCTGATACAGATGGAATTATCAGAAACCATTCAGGACTCGCATTGTGGCCTGACCTCTCCTCTTGTTGGGGAAGTCTCACTTCTTACTGCATCATACAGCTTGTGCTGGGTAAAAACTCCTGCAAGTAGGTGGCCACAGCTTTGGTCAGGTAAGTCATTGTACCATAGGCTCCGCTTGGAGCACTATCATAGAAGAAATTGCAGATACCAGTGGCAGGATCCTGCTCGAGGTAAAAATTCCCAGCTCCAAGTGCTTTCTGTGAAATAAAGCAAAAGAAGGTCAACATTTAACTAGAAGGAAGAAACCAACAACAGGAATTGGTCATAGAGCAGCAAAGCTAAGCAAAGGCATAGCCAAGATCTTCCGGGCAATGATGAATGGTACAAACTAGTTATCCACAATAACTCCATTTTATTGATAAAACCTCTTGTATGCAGAAAACTGAAGGCAGTGTATATGGAAAATGAAGTCTTAAATTGTACTTATGATGTAAAAAAGCCAGTTAGCTGTATTGTTGGTGTTTGAATTCAGCATAGTAAATTCAGAACACTTGAATACTCCTGATTAGCTCTCTTCAGCACCGAACAAGCAGGCAGAGTCAGCAGGTGTTCACGGACTTGCATGTCAAAGCCTGTTTCACGTGACTCCAATACTTCCTCCTTCCGGTTGGGAAGGGGAAAGCATCGGAGACATGTGAGACACAACCCGACACTCAAGTCAGTGAACGCCTGACCCTGTCTGCTTGTTCGGTGCTGAAAAGCTGTAATTGGGAATATTCAGGTGTTTAAAATTCGCTATGCCACATTCAAACACTAACACTAATTAGCTGCATATGCCCCATAGAATGCACTTTCTTCCCTATTCTTTCACTGAGAAAAATAAACAACCTTCTAGATGGTGTGCTCAGCTACAGGTAGTAGGTTTGAAAATCACACACCACTTTCATACACAGATGAACCAATTCACTATAATGAGAAGCAAGGGTGGCCTTATGACCTAAAAGGGATAAGGGAAAGTAAGAAGAGAAGATCTTTTACTGAGTACTAAGTGGTCAGGTTGTCGAAAAACTATTGTTCAAAGTAGATGTACTCACATAGTTTGGGTTGCAAGTAAGGCATTGCAGTAATTGTAAAATAGGCTGCAGAGGGATTACTGTATATACAGTAGAAGACAGGTGAAGTACTTCAGGGCCTATTTCCACTAGACCCAAATCCGACCCGAATTTGCAGCGTTTCCTCACATCTGAGTTGCACAGGGAAATGCTGCCTAGTTTGTCAATAGCTTGGGTCCCAATCGCATGCCGGTGTGATTCTAGATGGCATGCTGCAGTTACTGCAGCATGCACTCGAATCCCTATAGCCGTGCATGGCAGCTCCTCCCTCCCTTCCAACACAATAGAAAGTCTAGCGCCATTTTCCTTCCTTCAGTAGGACTTGTGCCACCCCTCTCCTCACCACAACAGAAGGGTTCTATTGCTCCTCTTCTCCTCTCCACTTCAGCAGAAAATACAAGGATCTACGGCTGAAGAAGAGTGCTTATACACTGATTTATTCATAAAATCTTTGGTCTCCAGTTTGTGTTTGCTTAATGGCCACTAAGCATCTGTATATAACCTAAATTTCACTACAGGATTGAACTGTTCCATACCTGGTCCTGAAGGAACAGATCACTAGCCATATGCACAATACGATCCACATAGATGATGCCTCCAATGCTGTCCACTTCCATGTCTGACACCAGAGTAAGCACATGTATTGCCTCCACTAGCAGCTGTCTGTACTCAGGCTGAGGTACGTGGTTGAGGACAGACTCCACATGGACAGCAAACTTTATTTCACAAGCAGTCATCTTTAAGAAAAAAAAATACAATATTCTTGCAATAAAGATAATTTGTAATGGCACTGAAAACTCTCACACAGTAAAATGTGAAAAAAAGCTTAGGTAATACATCAGTCTTGTTTTAGTAACCGTGACAGGCTTTCATTTTTACCCATTCAGTGGGTCACCTGAATCAGGCTGACCAAAGATAATATTAACCTGAGTTTTTCTGTGATACAATTAATATTACATGCTTAAGGTGTAACCAAGGCAAACCTTGGGTGAAAAACACCAAGAAGAGTGCAGCCTCTGGATTCTGTAGAGTCTTCCCACAGAGTTCCCCGGACCTCTGTTGCCACTCCCCCCCCCAAAAAAAAATCCATCAGAGCCTGTCAGATTGAAGATCGAGGCTGCGCTCCTCTTCATGCTCAAGCAAGGCCATACTGTGCAAGAACAGGCGCAGCTGCAAAGTAACCCAGAGCCGGTCACGTAAGTGCAGCATGGCCACGCTTGTGCATGAAGAGGAGCACAGCCTGTATCTTCAAGAAAGCAGCAGCAGCAGGGGTGAGGAGGACACAGGAAAGACTCTACAGGATCCAGAGACTTCACTCGTTTTAGGTAAGTATGTGATTTTAACCCAAGGTTCAATTTAAGGGCTCAACTGTTGTCCACCATCAAGACTTAAACAAACTGGTTCAGTCCCAAATAACAGAAAGGCCCAAGAGAGATCTTGAAAAGGTTAACTAGGAGCTGTCTATTTAGGAATGAAGGTCTTCCTCCTCCATAAATGCTAATACCAACCCCCCCCCCCCCTCCCTTTTTAGAGCCTTTCCCTCTTTATTGTCTATCTACTCCCTTACACCCTACCTCCCATGATTGCAATGCAAGCCCACTAAATAATTATTTCTTAAAGGACACCTGAACTGATATGGGTATGGAGGCTGACATGTTTATTTTCTTTTAAACAGTTGCCTGGCTGTCCTGCTGATCCTCTGTCACTAATACTTTTAGCCATAGACCATGAACAATCATATGCAAATCAGCTGTTTCTGACTGAAGTCTGACAGGATTAGCTGCATGCTTGCTTCAGGTGTGTGAACTAGATACTACTGTAGCCAAAGAGATCAGCAGGGCACCAGTTAACTGGTATTGTTTAAAAGGAAAATAATAAGGCAGCCTTAATATCCCTCTCAAAACCCCATACACATGCTCAACAGCGGTCTTTTATGCTTTCAAAACTTTTGTTGTGAAACAAGTTGAAACACCTAAAAAAAGAAAAAAAAAAAAAAAAAAAAAAAAGTATTTTGCTATTGTTCAAAGAGCTGATAAGACTGATAAGAAGTCAATCCAACTGTTGAATTGACTTCTTATCAGTCTTATCAGCTCATTGAACAATAGCAAAATACTTTTTTATAGGTATTTCAACTTGTTTTTCTCAACAAAAGTTGTGGAAGCATAAAAGTCCGCTTTTGAGCATGTGTATGTGGCTTCAGTTTAGGTGTCCTTTAAGATACATTTAGGATTTAGGACTTCCTCCCCTTCTTTTTCGAGCACCCTTAAACGCTGTGCTATAAATGGACAAAGCTTCTAAGGCAGTGCTGTCCAACTCCAGCACTCAAGGGCCTCACTTATTTTTGGCAAAGCTCAAATTCATTGATAGGACTGAATCATGCTCACGCTATATATTTGCTTTATAGGCTTTTGAACCTTTGGATGTCAATATCTATGTATAAGTTGACAGTAATCTTGTTTCTGCAGTTTTGGAAGTTGTAAGTGAATCTATGGCAATTTTGAATGTTTGGTATTGTACTATGATATGTCATATTGGTTGCAGTGTTGCTTTTATTTAGTATTCCTACTTTATTAAGAAAAATACAATACAAATCTATTACATGCAATAAGCAATTGCACAATTTGGGTTAATGTCGATGGACCTATTCCTTCAGCATAAGAGCTTTCTAGTGTACATGGATATATAGCTTTTGTTTGAGTTCAATTCAAGTCTAGTTCTCCATTAACTAGTATAGCTGGGACACAGAAAAGGATAAAGATGAAATTGGGCCCCATGCAAGATAACCTTTGTTGTCCATGGTTTATAATCACTTAGCTTTTTTTGTGCGATTTGGAGGGAGGATAGCATACACCAGGTCCATATACTCTCTCCAGGTCCAAGGCAGCTTGCCTTGTGGATTATCTACTGGGACATAAACTACATGTAGACTAAAGGCTCATACACACATCAGACTATAGTCTTTGGAAAATGAAAGATCACAGACCAATCTTACCACCCTACATGCAGTATGAGAGCCATACCTACACAGTCTATTCAAAGGAGCTGAACTCCCCATCAGATAAAATCTTTGCAAGATGCTGCACACAAAGATGCTGTAGACATTCAAAAGATCATTATCTGCAAAAGATCTGTTCCTGCAATAGATCCGTTCCTGCAAAATGCATTCATAGTCTATGATATCTGCAGATCCTCACACACACCTTGTTTAACTGACATTCATCGGCAGATCAGACATTCATCTGCAGATCTGAAAATCCATCCTGGTGGATCTGATCTGCAGATGAATGTCTGTTAAACAAGGTGTGTATGATGATCTGCAGATCTCATAGACTATGAATGCATTTTGCAGTAACGGATCTTTTGCAGGAACAGATATATTGCAGATACTGATCTGCATCTTGCAAAGATTTCTGTCTGATGGGGAGTTGAGCTCCATAGAATAGGCTGTGTAGGTCTGGCTCTCATACTACATGGAAGGGGGTAAAATTGGTCTGTGATCTTTCATTTTCCAAAGACTATGGTCTGATGTGTGTATGAGCCTTAAGGCCGGGGGCCTACTAGAGCAATTTTGGCAGCTTTGCAAAAGTAGTACAATGGTGGTGAATCACAATCAAAGGACATGCAGCATTTTGGGTGCATTTGCGTTCAATGCAATGTATAGAAGTACTGCAAAATCGCTTGTTTGAGTGATTTTGCCGTGATTTGGGGTCCGAAGGTTTTGTTTTTTAAATAACGTTTGTTATACTTACCAAGTTTCCCGATGTCCGGCTTCCGCCCCTAGCCCCGCTCACTAGAAGATGAGGTTACAGTCCCTTCTCTGAATGGTCCCAAAGAAGCACCTATAACCTCTTCTGCTGGGGTTTGGGGCTACGGACGGAAGCCGGCCATTGGGGCACCTGGTGAGTATGTAAAACTGTATTTGCAGGGCCAAATCGTTAATTGGAAGCGCTACACGGCACTTTAAAGCACCACAAATTGCAATTGCTAAACTCCTGGGAATCGGTGCACACAGCACTTGCGCAATATAAAAGTTTTGCGATTCCTAGTGGGTCCCTGGCGTTAATGTGAACTGAACTCAATAGTCTGTGTACACAAGCCCTGTGGCTCCATGTTTTTTATAGTACAGTGCCACTTAAAATGCAGGCACTATATAAATCAAAAACAATAACATCACTGTGTCATATATTGTACAGTAGTAGTATAACGTAATTAGTTAAAATATAAGTTTAGCATACCTCTCGTGTGCTTGAGGATGGAAGAACATATCCATCGATTGACAATCCATGACACTAGAAAGATAATATTACACAGTTAGGACTAGAATGCCAAGATGTAGATCCAGTCATTGTATGCAACAAAATGAATAGATGCCCAATTCTGTGCTCAACGGAACCGATTAGGAATGGCCAAGTATTATAAACACAAATGGGCCTTCTGAATGTAAAATGCTTAACTGCATAAAGCCAAAAGACAATGGAGCGTGACATACTGTACCTCCTCAATTAAAACACTACAAGTCTTGTGTGAACAAGAACAGGTTTTATAAATAATTATACAGCTTTGTTTTGTTCACAGATTACTTCTAGTGATCTACTTGAGTAGACAAATCAGCTTCCATTGCCCATGTTTTATTCATTTATTTAATCTATATACAGAGAACACCTCTTCTTCCAATACAACTTTAAAGGGGAACTGAAGTAAGCGGTATACAGAGGCTGCCATATTTATTTCCTTTTAATCAATACCAGTTGCCTAGCAGCCCTGCTGGTCTATTTCTCTGCAGCTGTATCTGAATAACACCAGAAACAAGCATGCAGCTAGTCTTGTCAGATCTGACTTTAAAATCTGAAACGCCTGATCTGCTGCACGCTTGTTCAGGGGCTATGGCTAATAGTATTAGAGGCAGAGGATCAGCAGGGCTGCCAAGCAACTGGTATTGCTTAAAAGGAAAAAAAAAATAATGGCAGCCTCCATATACCTCTCTCTTCAGTTCCCCTTTAAACATTTGCTCACCAATTGAGAAAAGCTTTAAAGGACAACTGAAGTGAGTAGAATACGAAGGCTGACATGTTCATTTCATGTTAAACAATACCAGTTGCCTGGCAGCCAAGCTGATTTATTTGGATGCTGTAGTGTCTGAATAACACCAGAAACAAGCATGCAGCAGATCTGATCTGCTGCATGTTTGTTCAGAGATGTGGCTAAAAGTATTAGGGGCAGAGGATCATCGGGATAGCCAGGCAACTGGTATGCATATATATGAATTGGCCGCCAGGAGACTTGGGCGCAGGATACAGCCGGTATGGCTTATCCTGCTGCTGCACAAGTTTCCGGTGGCGTTAAATACTATTCCCCCTCTAGGTCCATGTGGATAGTGGGGAATAATGTAATTAGGCTTCCAGCTATTGCTAGAAGGCGAATTACAGTGTTTTAGAAGCAACTTCAACTCAGACTTCTGACGGCGCCGAAGTTACTGACTGTAACCAGCGCTCGACTGGCATTGCTTAAAAGGAAATAAATATGGCAGCCTCCATAGCTCTCTTGTAACAAAAGAAGAGAGACAATCAAGAGCCCCCAAAAGTGTATTACTGTTGTACAAATTGGCATAGGTCGTAGGACAATTCAAGTTCTACTCACAAGTCTGGGTTGCCGAGGTAGGGCAACCACTTCTATCGCAGACGAGGAGATTAGACCTGTCCTCGCTCAGGTAAAAAGTTGCTCTCCGTAGAAAGAAAAAACAGGGGTGTACACACCCATCCACCAAGTGGATCAAATTGTGCTATAGTATACAGAAGCGCTAATAGAATAAAAAGTAGTATCAAATTAAAATCAATAAAATGTGGGTGGTAAGGGTGGACTTACCTACCCAGCAAAAAAACACAAGCACCGATTCAAGTATAGTACAAGTTAACATTAAATTTAATTAGTACTCTAGGTAAAAATCAGTTTGCAATGCATTTCATGGGTCCCAAGCCCGCTTCCTCAGGCAAAAACAACATACAGGTAAGAGCAACAGTGGCCTTGTGTGAACGAGTGTAGCGCCTCTGCCCCGAGAAACGTGTTGCAAACTGATTTTTACCTGGAGTCTGACACAGTTTCGTCGGGCATGCCGCTTGCTAGCCTCAGGAGCCCCCCAGGATTAATCTAATAGATTGAATGGCTGCAAAAAAGGTTTAGCTTGCACTAGGTTAGCTAGTATAGGTGGCCAGCACCCCCCCACCCCCGGTCCTGACGCTTATACATTTCCCAGCCTGGTTCCAGCGATCGGCGCAGCCTCCCTGCACAGCTCCGGTCTTCTCTATGTGGAGGATCGTGACTGCGCATGAGTTCATGATGTCGGCGACGTCATGTACGATCCTCCCCATAGAGAAGACCGGAGCTGTTCGGGGAGGCTGCACCAATCGCTGAAACCAGGCTGGGTAATGTATAAGCATCGGGATCGGGGGGATTGGGGGGTGCTGGTCACCTATACTAGCTAGCCTAGTGCTAGCTAAACCTTTTGCAGCCATTCAATCTATTAGATTAATGCTGGGGAGGCTGCAAAACCTCCTGAGCGGTGTAACGCTCAGCAGGTTAATCTAAACAATTTGATACATAAGGAGCAGTTAGAGCAGGAAATCAATATTCTAGTCTACTTATTGACCCACCTTCTGAAGGAGACTCCACACTTTTTGGTAAAAACCAACAGGTACTCTGTTAATGGCACCATCCAGCCTTCTCCTTCTCAGCCACTGGCCTTGGTGGTCATCCCATATAAGCTGGGGTCCGCTAGAAGCAGTTGGGGACAGAGTTCCAGTGGGAGATGAAGGAGTGCTGCATTTCTACAATACAACATTATTACAGTAATTACTACGTGAACATACATGTGATCCAGGATGTGGTTTATTAGGATTACCCAGGATTAGTAGATCCATTGCAAGAAATACTAGTAAAGCTTATATCTGTAAAAGAAAAGCAATGCATTGATTTAAGAGCAGCAGAAATGCAGCAGAAGCAATGACAGAACAGACAACTTGCGCCTTTCTGGAAACTGGAAGACAAAAATCCCAGCACATAGCAAGCGCTACTCCAAGCACGTATCTCTGCTTTATGCCCATATCCCTTATACAGACTACATTTATATACATCATACAGACGACATTTATATACCTCATAAAGACGACATTTATATACCTCATACACACATTTATATACCTCATACAAACTACGTTTATATAACTATTACAGACTAGGTTTATATACCTCATACTAACTACATTTACTAGCATAAACCTCAAAACCTCATACAGACAACGTTTATATACCTCATACACACATTTATATACCTCATACAGCCTACATTTATATACCTCAGACTACACACATACCATTGTCATTGCTGTAAAAGTGCACAATACTGCTGCTGCGGCAATGAAATTAAATAATGTATAATCATATTCATAATTACAGTTATGTTTGTATGATCTAAAGCTGTGCTAGCAAGAACAACGTATGTATGTATGTATGTATGTATGTATGTATGTATGTATGTATGTATGTATGTATGTATGTATGTATGTATGTATGTATGTATGTATGTATGTATGTATGTATATATATATATATATATATATATATATATATATATATATATATATATATATATATCTCCATAATCAAAGTTCAGTAGTGTAAGTAGAAAACTCTATATAGTTGCTTTGGATCATTGATCTTGTCTTAAAGCATACTTGACCCAGGGCAAAGATACCTAAGGTAAGCACAGAGGTTCATGCTAGCTCTACATACCTCTGTACATTGTCTGTCCCTCTTCATGTTCTCCTCGGTTCCTGTAATCACTCCTTGACAAATGTGACTTTTGACTGAAGTCAAATTTTCAGACAGGAAGAGGTGGTCTTCCCGCCATGCTCCCTCTTATCACTTTCTCATTCCCTCCCCTTAACCTGCCTCTTACTGTCTGAAAATCTGACTTCAGTCAAAAGTCAAATTTTTCAAGGAGTGATTATGGGGCCCAAGGGCAACGAGAAGAGGAAAAGACAATGCACAGTGGTATGTGAAATCAGCATGAATATACATCTGTGCTTACCACCAGAGGGTGCATTACTGCATATTCAGCTATAAAATTATGCTGAATACGTTGATGACCACTGAACAACACCTCTGTCTCAACACTGTTAATTGGGAAGTACAGGTAGACAAGGCTACAAGCTTTCCAGGTTGCCTTTACATTATGTAGAAAACCACACCAATGCCTTTGCCTTATGTAGTGAGTTCCCCTGACTGCAAGACACTCACACTAAAGAACAATTCCAACAGTAGAATAAACCAAGACTCAAACACAGAAATAAACAGAAGGTGTAAATTAGAATGGTGCATATAAATAACTCACTACAGGTTTTCAAAAAAAAGTGCAAAACTATTGCCACTAAATAGAAAAACTGGAAAAAGTAACATACTAAAGATCCAAAGGAACTAAACAAAGGCTTTTCAAAGACAGGACATAACTGGGATGCTGGGAAGCACAATAATACACAAATGACGGAGATTTCAAACTTAAATTTAAAACTACAGAGGGCAAAAAGAAAACAGACAGATGTCAAAACGCCTTTTATTTAATCATGTTCACTTTTGTAAAGCCCCCTTCAATTTTGGTGTACTGATCAATTAAAATATGTTCAGTGACCACAATATGGAAGCACGTACAATTTCCACTGACCAGCTTTAAACACTATTCAGAAATGATTCTGTAAGGCAGTCATGAATACATGTCTAGTAAACCTCTCTTCTGCTAAGCATGTGAGCCTATGTTATGTGCCATGTCCCATGGCCACAGATCTGCTAATGTGAATAAAGAGACAGAGAATGTGAGTCCCAAGTACTGCTTCACAGGGACATGAAAGAGCAGGAAAACCTCAAAGCTGCATCTGGCTCTTTGATGTGTGTGTGCTGGTAAAGCAAAATCTGCATATTTAGGTTTTTTTTAATCTTATTTAACAGTATTAATCGGATTCATTATAATTCTGCGATTGGTTTGGTAAACTGATTGAGGAACAGAGTTGTTAGAGGCCAGTAATATGCTAAATTAAACCATTGTATTCTTAAAGCAAACCTTGAAGTGAATACAGACTAATGAGATAAACAACGGTATCTATAGCCCTACTTCCACATGGGACTTTCCTGGAATCCCATAGTTTTATTTTGCTTGTTACAATGTTTATTCAGCTCTTTTCAAGACTAACTTTGAGCAACTGAACTTTCATCTGTCCCCTTTAACCACACAGGAATATAAGAGCTATGATTTGTTACCAGTGAGAGTTAGTTATTAACTGCAGCCTGACTGCCCACAAACACTTGTGTGTAGAGCCCTGGATTATTACCTCTCACAGTGAGAAAAAACAAGAAAACACAGGCTAGCTCTATGTAGCACTGGGACTACACAGACATGTTTATCTCATCATGTCACAAGTCACTTCAGGCACCCTTTAACATGCAGTATAAAGCATGTATAACATGTGTTATCCCAGGCAGAGACAAGGCAGGAGAAACAGTGATAGCTTTACCCTTAACCTTGATGAATGGGTGCTGCTTACAGAGTGACCATACATGAACTACAGAGGACACAGAAAACACAGGGTGTAAACAGTGATAATATGGCTACACAAACTATGAGGGCACATGGAAAGAAGACAAAGAAGAAAAAAAGTCAGAAAGATAACAAGCAACAAATATTATATTCCTAGAAACTGAGGCCCAAATTCAGCTTTTAGTATAGGACACTGCAGAAATATTGAAATCACTTTACAGTAAACTTGCTATGTACTGACATTGGAACGCTGGATGTCCCGGGGTCAGGAAGACTGATATTTCTCTATGGAGACACAGATCACAGTAACAACCTGGCAGAGGCTCAAACTACGAACAATCGATAACAATGATTCCAAGTTGATGCAAATGTTATGCACACTTGAGTAGCTTGAAAATAGATCCTTCTAATCAATCGTAATACAGTTTTTATAAACATTTTCGATGTGTACCAACACTAAAATAATAAATATTGGGTGCATAAACTAAAATAACTGCAAACATACTGTAGGTTTGTTATATAGTTATGTTATTCAGTGATGTCCTTACTAATGGATAACAAGGTGACTGTCTTGTTTAGAAGCATGCACTTTGTACATGGGTGGGAGGGAGCAGGTGCCTATTGCTATATTGGCTGCTGTTAGCAGATGCTACCTCAGGAGAGACGATGTTGACTCTTGGGAGAACTTGAAGATCCACAGAGAATTCAAGCTAAGAATGTTTCCTGTGCAAAACATTTCAGTGAGGTGAACACTGGAATTATGACATGGACAGCAAACAAAACATACAGAGGAGCAAATCTCTCCATCAAGACAGAGCTTTCATGGCATCAAGACAGAACGTTCATGGCATTCTTAGTGAGCTTCCCTTTAGATATTTCCTGTTACTACGTGTCACGGACGGTTGCGGGGACGCAGGCGCGTCCTGGAACCGCCCGTGAAGAAAAGAACGATCGCACTCGATTCCTGCATCGATTGCGCCTCAGATCAATAGAACCAAGATTTGACGTGTAGTATCCCTATGCCTAGGAACAGCTGGGGGATCTGTCTTAGCTGAAGTGACAGCCTGGGGGGAAGGTGTTAATTAGCTTGGACATTTTCCCTGTGGAAGGCACAATTCCCCTTTTGGTTCTGGGAACCAGGTGACACTTAGCTGATCTCATGGAGATGTTAATTAACCAAAGGATGCCTAGGTACAGCCAGGCAGGCTACGAATCCACGGGAGGTCTTGACACTTTGCTCCCTAGTAAAGATCAAAGGAAAGTCAGCTGTTAGCAGCTAGAACACCTCCTGAATTAACCTGAGGCTCATGGCATAATCCATAACTTCCCAGATCTGTAATATTTCTGGGGTTCCTGAGATGGCAGCTTCACCAAACGTGGGGGAAGTGTAGCATGAGCCCCGGTGCTGGTTCTGAGGAAGTTTCAGAACATTCTGAGGTAAGGACTGCCAGTTAGGCAGTTTGAAAATGCCCTGATGATACCACAGGGGCCCCACCCCTCATGTCTGGTATCAGGGCGCTGGGTAAATCGAGACAGACCTGAAAATGTTAATAAATCTGCCCTGACCTGTACGGTTCTGTGAGATAGAGCCCATATATGGGTAGATATGATTTCTAGCCCCCAGGATAAGGGGAGGGCTCATCTCATCTTCTAAGGGGGTGTATGGCTCCCCGCCCTCACTCCCTCCTACGGAAGCAGGGGCATAAGAATGGCTGAGGACCCAAACTCAGTGTCCTCCACACTGAAACATCTTGCACTCATCAGATGCCAGCTTGAGGATATGCTGGCATCCACCTGGTCTGAACTCTGAACTTTGATTGAAATCCAGAACTCTGTTTTCCCACAAAAAGGACATCTTTCCAGGAACTAAGTATTTTTCTCCCTTCTTTTATTTTTTATACTGGCTATTACTGTTTTAATAATTGTTGATTTTAATAATTGTCTGTATATATTAATTATTTATATTGCGTGAATAAACGACTTTCTCCAAGTCATTCACTGTCTGCTACCCTGCTTATCAGCACACACAGAACTGATCCCGGGTCTCTGAAGATACGCTACTGTTTGTTTGTTGTTGGCTAGACAGAATATCGTGTGTTTAACCGTTTTATTCGCAGGATTAGTCAGTTAATGGGCTCCACGGTCCCATGGTAACCGCGGTGGTGGCAGTACCCTGAACCAGTGGGTGAAGTTGTAATCACCCGTGTCTCACAGGCTCCCTTCTGAGTTGTCTGCGGCTAATTCTTAACGGTTCCTGCGCATTGACTGCGACCAGAGTTCGCACGATCTGTGCGCTGGCACCGTTTAGAAGGCTAAGTGCGGTCAGCCACTAGGGCTCCTGTGACAGTGGTGGCAGCGGTGGGATCTGTGTTGTGCTGAAAGTATCTGCGATAGCGCTAGCGCTATCGAGAAACGAACTAATTCGTTGGTGTAGCTGGAAGGCAATATATTTTTTATATATACAGAGAGACTGTGTAGCCAGTACCCCTCCCCAAAAGTTTTATTTTATTTGGCATGGAAATGTCCGGGAACTACAAGAAAATGTGCCTGGCGGACCTGCAAAATCTTTGCCAAGAGAGAGGCATTGATGTCGGCCGCAAGACACAACGGGACCTGGTAACGGAATTGTTTCAATGGGATACCCAGCAACTGCGGGAGCCGGGGGTGTCCGCTGAAGTGGATACCAGCCCATCTGACCCAAGTCAAGGGGAACCAGAGACTGAAGATTCTGCGCATACGGAGGTTGAGCATCCTGCGGGCCCTGCTGCAACAGTTACGCAGGAGAATGTCAGTGTGGACCCCAATCCCAGAGTTTCTGAAAGTACTCGCCTGGAACCGGCCAGTACTGGACTGTCCGTTTGTACTGATCCGCTAATGCAGCAGGCATTACAAAAGCTGATGGACACTGACCTGGACAAGTACCTGCAGTACATGCGTGAGGAGCGCCAAATGCGGGAGGAACGGGAGCGGCAAGCCGCTGCTGCTGCAGCCGCAGAACGCCACGCAGAGAGGGATGCCGCTGAGCGAGAACGGGAGCGCCAACGACAGCATGAGCTAAACATGGCAAAAGTGCAACAGGCCAGCCGGAGTTCACCGCCCAGCCTCCCTGCTGAAGGAGCTGCACCACCTGTAAGTGCAAAATTTAAATTTGCTAATATCGAGAAAGACACAGACATTGACTTGTTTTTGCGATCTTTCGAAAAAGCATGCCGTCAGTATCGTCTGTCCCAAGACCAGTGGGCCAGACATCTGACACCTTTGCTGCGCTACAAAGCGCTTGATGCTTTCGCAGAATTGCCTGCGGAAAAGGATAATGATTATGCTGCTATAAAAGACGCTATCATTACTAAGTACCAGCTGACGCCAGAAGCCTATCGGAAAAAGTTCAGGGCCTGGCAGAAAAAGTCTTCTGATTCGTACCGAGATGTGGTCAGCAGCTTGCTCACCACACTCCGCCAGTGGACGCTAGGCCTCACCAAAGGGTCTTATGGCGTCCTGGAGGACTTGATAGTCCTCGAACAATTTCTGAACATTTGCCCTGCTGATGTACGACAGTTTGTGTTAGAGCGCAGGCCGGCTTCAGCCACTGTCGCTGCAGACCTTGCTGAGACTTTTGCAACTACCCGGGTGGCTGATACCCGCAGAACTGTCCCATCCAGCTGGAGAGGAGGTCAGCCCAATGCCTCGGCAGACCCTCCTGCCCCTGTGAGCCGTCCGCCACAGAGGCCACCCAGCGCAGCTGCTGCACCCAGGCCTGCAGCGCCTGGAGAGGTCACCTGTCACTACTGCCGCCAGCCCGGACACATGAAATTCGACTGTCCGGAGCGGAGACAGACACCACCAGCACCTGGATCATCTGCATCACCTGCACCTCACCCACAGCAGAGGCAACCCGCCAGCGAACCACAGCCTGGATCATCAGATTTTGTCCTGTTTGCCCGCGGAAAGGAAATCCGCGACCGAACCGACCAGCAGCAACTTGTTAGAGTGAACGGCAAAGTTGTCACCGGATTCCGAGACACCGGAGCTGACATCACGTTAGTTCACTCACACCTTGTACCAAAGGAGAGCATCAGCTCCAGCCGATCCCTTGCCCTTACTGGAGTAGAGGGCACCCTTTTCCACATAGCCCACGCAAAAGTGAAGCTGGATTGGGGAGTGGGAGGGGTCCAAGAACGGGTTGTTGGGGTTATGAAGGATCTCCCTGTGTTGCTAGGGACTGATTTGGGCAAGCTTGTGTCCTACTATGAACCTGCCACGACCGCCTTGTCGCTCACGGAAGGAGACGGACTCTCCACCCACCACCAGGTACTTTATACACTTGGGGGAGCACCAGGGGGAGGTGGGTTGAATGTGCCCAGTTCAAGGGTACCAGGTTCAATAGTGCCTGCTTCAAAGGCACCTGAGTTTGATGTACAGACTGTCTGTTGTGATGATGCTGTAGCTGTACCTGAGTTTACTGTACAACCTGTCTGTAATGAAAAAATGTCTATACCTGTCAATGTCATTACTGCATGCAATGATGATTTGAGTAATGTCCGTCTGTGCCATTCTGACAGTGTACCTGTGCTAGCAGTACCGCGCAGCTGCACTGCTCAGAACCCGAGCTCAGAACAGGTGGAGGGGGTTCCGGCCTCCTCCCCCTCCTCTGACCGCAGGGATGAGACCTTTCAGCCGCTGGCCTCGTGTGACATGAGCCAGTTGGCTGAAACTGACAGCGCCATATTCTCAGCCGCACTACAAAGTGACCCAAGCCTGGAGGTGCTCAGGCAGCAAGCCGCTGAGCCCCTCGCAGACGGGGCCGCTTTCAAGGTGTACTGGGAAGGTGGGAGACTGTACAGTGAGTCTGTACAGCCCCCTACAGGTAGATCCCACGCGAATACCAAGTGGCTTGTGGTCCCGAGTGCGTTCAGGGGACATGTGCTGAAATCCGCACATGGTAATCCTCTGACAGGGCACTCGGGTGTCCGCAAGACACTCGCCGGTATTCGGAACCAGTTTTATTGGCCCCGGATGAACAGGGATGTAGCAAACTACTGCAGGGCATGTGCCGTCTGTCAGGAGCTGGGAAGGTCCAGGGATTCCCGCGGGGTTCCCTTAGGTCCACAGCCACTCAGCAGGGGAACCCTGCGTGGGCTGGCTGTTGACCTAACCAACCCACTGCCCGTTGTCAGCAGTCCCGGCAGACACCACGTCCGACTGCAGTGGCGCAAACGCCCTGTCCAGAACGGTCCATGTTGGGTCAACCCTGAGGGTAGCAGACCGCGACCGGTCCAGGGGAACCGAGCCACAGGCTCCAATAGGTTTTCCCGCCGTACCGGCAACTCGAGGCCCGTCAGCCAGGTTAGCGGCGCCGCCACACATCGTGCGGATGAGTGGCTAAGCCGCGGACAAGGGGGAGGGCTGTCACGGACGGTTGCGGGGACGCAGGCGCGTCCTGGAACCGCCCGTGAAGAAAAGAACGATCGCACTCGATTCCTGCATCGATTGCGCCTCAGATCAATAGAACCAAGATTTGACGTGTAGTATCCCTATGCCTAGGAACAGCTGGGGGATCTGTCTTAGCTGAAGTGACAGCCTGGGGGGAAGGTGTTAATTAGCTTGGACATTTTCCCTGTGGAAGGCACAATTCCCCTTTTGGTTCTGGGAACCAGGTGACACTTAGCTGATCTCATGGAGATGTTAATTAACCAAAGGATGCCTAGGTACAGCCAGGCAGGCTACGAATCCACGGGAGGTCTTGACACTTTGCTCCCTAGTAAAGATCAAAGGAAAGTCAGCTGTTAGCAGCTAGAACACCTCCTGAATTAACCTGAGGCTCATGGCATAATCCATAACTTCCCAGATCTGTAATATTTCTGGGGTTCCTGAGATGGCAGCTTCACCAAACGTGGGGGAAGTGTAGCATGAGCCCCGGTGCTGGTTCTGAGGAAGTTTCAGAACATTCTGAGGTAAGGACTGCCAGTTAGGCAGTTTGAAAATGCCCTGATGATACCACAGGGGCCCCACCCCTCATGTCTGGTATCAGGGCGCTGGGTAAATCGAGACAAACCTGAAAATGTTAATAAATCTGCCCTGACCTGTACGGTTCTGTGAGATAGAGCCCATATATGGGTAGATATGATTTCTAGCCCCCAGGATAAGGGGAGGGCTCATCTCATCTTCTAAGGGGGTGTATGGCTCCCCGCCCTCACTCCCTCCTACGGAAGCAGGGGCATAAGAATGGCTGAGGACCCAAACTCAGTGTCCTCCACACTGAAACATCTTGCACTCATCAGATGCCAGCTTGAGGATATGCTGGCATCCACCTGGTCTGAACTCTGAACTTTGATTGAAATCCAGAACTCTGTTTTCCCACAAAAAGGACATCTTTCCAGGAACTAAGTATTTTTCTCCCTTCTTTTATTTTTTATACTGGCTATTACTGTTTTAATAATTGTTGATTTTAATAATTGTCTGTATATATTAATTATTTATATTGCGTGAATAAACGACTTTCTCCAAGTCATTCACTGTCTGCTACCCTGCTTATCAGCACACACAGAACTGATCCCGGGTCTCTGAAGATACGCTACTGTTTGTTGTTGGCTAGACAGAATATCGTGTGTTTAACCGTTTTATTCGCAGGATTAGTCAGTTAATGGGCTCCACGGTCCCATGGTAACCGCGGTGGTGGCAGTACCCTGAACCAGTGGGTGAAGTTGTAATCACCCGTGTCTCACAGGCTCCCTTCTGAGTTGTCTGCGGCTAATTCTTAACGGTTCCTGCGCATTGACTGCGACCAGAGTTCGCACGATCTGTGCGCTGGCACCGTTTAGAAGGCTAAGTGCGGTCAGCCACTAGGGCTCCTGTGACACTACGGTCACTGTCATGTTCAAGTGTCACGTTTCCATCATTGTTTCCCTGGTTTATTATTCAGTAAGCAATTCACTTCATTTACGGATGTCCTTCGTTCAGCACGCCTGAATCAGGGAAAATCTATTGCTTGAAGCCCTGGTGGGCTAAATTACCATGACCTATTCCAGAGTGTGCTCATGCTGCTAGTTGTCTTTGCCTGACCCTCCACCCCTTCCCTGTCTTGGGTACGCATCTCCTAAATCACCCAGGACAGCTCCTCTGAGCAGTGCATAACGATTGTGAATTGTGCAGACACTAGTTTTAAACTGCGCCTACGCACTGAAAGAAAGTGCTTGTGAATTAGTGCTCGCCTTTGCTGTTATCATTCGCTGTGCCTGCGCGGTACAGTGCCTGCTTTTGGAGAATCTCCTGGTTTTAGCATTCAACTGAAGGATCCCATCGAATACTTTTAGCCAGCACACACAGCAGGAGGCATCCTAGCCCTTCTTGGGCTTCATTCATTTTTATGGGTTTTAATTCAGGGGTACGTAAAGGTGCGTACACATGGACTATAATTGTCACCCACAAGGATAGAACCTCTATCTATGGGAGGCATACATTTACATGAAGAGCATGTTAAAATGCGAGCGAGATATTGACAGTAGTAGAAGATCGGTAATGGTATATATAAAATATATACCATTACCTCACACTAATCTCCCCTCAACCTATGCCTAACACCAACATACCCCCTACCTACACTTAACACTAACCTACCCCTTACCTATGCCAAACACTAAAAAAGCCGAGCATTCTGCTGCATCTGATCAAGTGTTCAGCTGTATGATAGTCAAACACCGGTCTTTGATTCTGCAGATATTTTCCTATCTGATATAGTATCCAAACCCTGTGCACTGCTTACGTACCCGTTCTACTGCCTCTACTAGTATCCAGGCTTCGGCTACATAATAGCCTTAGCCTAATGGCCAAGTTAAATCTAATGTGTGTACTTGGGTGTTTTACTTAGGTAAAAAAAGTAGAGATTTTCAACTTAGCTCATATCACACCATAGCAAGAGCTGCTGAAAGGCTAGCAAATTAGCAGTTGTGTGTCTGCTGTCCCATGCATGCAACCTCACAGAAACAGATGCTAATACTGTATCGAAGAGGAGCTTCATTCACAGCCAAATTATGCAGTGGGTAGAAGTGTGTGTGGGGACAGGGCTGTGGAGTCGGTGCAAAAATCATCCGACTCCAACTCCTTAGTTTGATGTCCAGGTACCCAAAATTGCTTTGCCTCCTGAACTCAACAGCTCTGGCGGGGGTGGAGTTTGCAGTTGCTCCATCATTATCCACTTGTAGATTCTGGCTATATACACCATCTAGGATCTGAGATACAGCCCCTCATCAAGCTGCTGCACTTCCTCTCAAAGACAGCCTTCCATACGTTTCTGTAAGGCCTGAACGATAGCATTGAGTGAGGGCCTCTTGGGACTTTGTGGCCATACTAAATATATGTATTCAGCTTAGTTTATTTCTAGTCATGTATATAGTCTGTGTTTATGTTTCGGTGGTACTGGCTTTCCCTCCTTTTCTTTCAGGGTCCTGGGATGTTACTGAGGCTGTCATCTCTGGGCAGAAATTTGACAGTTATTCTGTCCTGAGTGGCAGCTGTCAAAGGGAGTGGGGAATTGGCAGCCAATGATCAGTGACTTTCTCTCACAGCCTGAGTGATGCTGTCAATTTCTCCTCACTTTCAGTCAGGACAAGCTGCGATCCCCTCCCACCCACACTCTTTTTCGGATTTTGGACTGTCGGAGGCTACTGTCTTTATTGGCGGTAAAAGTTGCCCATGGTAGTGGGCAGGCTAAGTTATGACCTTTAAGTTTTATGATTGATGATATTCTTGTTAATAAAGTTTCATTAAAGTTATATTGGTTTATTTAAACAAATAATATAAATATTTACATTTATTAAAACCGCAATAAATAACGCCTCCGGCCAATTTTAATCCACATAGGTCTGTGTGTGCGTTCCTTTCGTTTTTGCATTTATTTTGTATATGTGCCTCTTAAAGTCCCATGTAGACTGTTCATCGAAATTATTGAACAGGAGTGTAGAGACAAGGAGAACCTCCATAATGAGGCAATTGTGATAAACATAAAAAATCCAAGAGTCCTGCTCTGCTGCAGTTCCAGAAGCTATGCACAGTAATGATATAGTTTGGTGATAGGAGTATAAGTTACCCAGTGCCCATATGCAGTATTAACACTTTATTTTATATCATAGTCTTTTAAGTGTACTCTTGAGATTATGCACCCAAATGTGTCTTCCTACTTCCAAAGTGCCAATATTAGTCAATTTTGGTGACTAATCAGCTAGGCCAGAATTCGGGGATTTAAAAACCTATCATCAAAATATATCCCAAGATATTAATTGCCAGATAATGTTAGGATATAAGCTCACTATATCTACACACATAAAGCATTTAGTTATCTATACCACAATGCCACAGACTACAAAGACCGGAATATAGGAATTGCTGAGAGAACTTGTAGATCTATTAATAGATTTACAGAAATGTTAAAAAGAGTTGGTAAGAACTTAGAAAAAAGAAAAGGAAAAAAAAAAAAAACATCTCCATCAGATTTCACCTGATCATCAGCACTTAACCTCCTATCCATCTGTAATAAGAAAAAAATAATACTTAATTGCTAGAAAGCAAAATCAAATTCATGAAATAAAAACCTGCACCTAAAAAGTACACCGTTCACTTTCAAATGCATGGTTAAAAAGCACACATAAGTCATACAACAAACTCCTGATCGGCACAAAAGAAAAAGTCTATTTATGTAATTCACAGTTGACTAAACCCACAGACTAGAATAGTTACAAAGGAACTATAACTGAATGTGCATAAAATCGCTGTGTCTAGGCAACAGAGAAGATCCGGATGTAGGAATGTTCGCTTTGAAAACCTGGAGAGTAAAGAATCATTAATCTGAGCTTGATTCATCATGCCCTACTTACAGAAGTACAACTGCTTATGCCTAAAGTTCCTTTATTTTGACAGTTAAAGTGAACATGTTTAAAGGAAACCTAAAGCCAAGTAAAGAAAATCAGTTTCACTTACCTGGGGCTTCTGCCGACTGGGAGTTGGCGGGCCACTGCGCCGGACGCTATTGCTAATGGGAACACAAGCAAGGATACCCGTGGCCAGTGCCACGCAGGTGCAGTGGCTCGCCATCTCCCAGTTGGCGAAACCGAAACTAAGCCGTGGCGGGGGAACGGAGGATTGTGGAGGACCGGCGAGGGCACAGGGGGCTGGTACAAGCCCCAGGTAAGTGAAACTCATTTTCTCTACTTGGCTTTAGGTACACACTGTTCAATTCCCCATGCATTCTAAATTAAGCACAAATAAGTGATACAACAGCCTGCTGATCTGCACAACAGATGTGCCCATGACCATACAATTCACTGTTGCCTACAAAGGAGGAGTTCCTAAATATTAAATAGTTACTGAGGAACAATAGTTGCATACCCAGGAAATCCATGTATCTACGCAACAGAAAAGTATGACGACATTGTTACATTTTCTACAGTACAGATGAAAACCACTTCTTTTGAGAAGCCTGTAATCTGAAGAAGGTAATTTTAAGAATATACACACAGCCGAGAGGATATACCAGGGAAATGTAATCATATACAGGGTGACCAGCCCTTTTAGTATAAATACAGGAGTATATAGCTCCACATTAACTTCCTTGCTGGTTATCCCGAGCTCAGCTCGGGGTAACCTGCGCAGGAGGATATCTCAGGCCCCGCTGGGCCGATTTGCATAATTTTTTTTTTGTTACAAGCAGCTAGCACTTTGCTAGCTGCTTGTAACTTTCGATCGCCGCCGATCCGCCGCGCCGAGTCGCTCCCCCCCCGCCCCAGAGCCCTGCGCTGCCTGGCAAATCAGTGCCAGGCAGCGTTGAGGGGCGGATCGGGATTCCCTATGACGTCCCGACGTCCATGACGTCGGTGACGTCATCCCGCCCCGTCGCCATGGCGACCGGGGAAGACCTGCAGGAAATCCCGTTCTCAACGGGATTTCCTGCATACTCTGATCGCTGAAGGCGATCGGAGTGGGTGGGGGGATGCCGCCGCTTAGCGGCTATCATGTAACGAGCCCTTGGCTCGCTACATGATTTAAAAAAAAAAAAATTTAAAACAAATGTGCGGCGCTGCCTCCTTGCCGGATTTTTTAGACCGGCAAGGAGGTTAATAGACCTAGTGGTCAGTAATAAAAAAACACAACTTTAATCGTGCCTCACAGGGTTCACAAAATAAAGTATAAACCACTAATGTGGAGGCCTTGGCTTATCCCCCACATTTAAACATATAATGTGGTGTAGCTATTCCACATCAAAGTTCAGAATCCTGCTGGTATAGGGGAGGTTGTAATCACTAACATTCAATCAGCTGTCATATAGACTGCTAGCAGATGCTGCCTGTAGTCAGTACAAACCATCACCTACATATACATATCAGGAGTACAAGAAAAAACTTGGTCTTCTATAGGCAATATACTTGGGAACTAGCTGCACTGTGTGCGATTGCACCCACTGGGCAGCAGTTCCAGTTATGTGTGGACCTTCAACTCAGATATTCAATCTGCTATAACCACCATTACATGAAAAGTTAAACCAGGCCTCACTTGCCAGTATCAAAAATTACTTTATTGTGAACAAAATATTCAGGAGTGTGTATCAAACCACTGTATAAAACCATTAAAAACACCATAGGAGCTTCAAAGATGTCTCAGCATGCCCCCACTCTCAAAACCCACTTCAGGCACCCATGCACGCCATTCATTCCATAGGAGAGCAATTTAGCGTTTTGTGGCAACTTAACAGAGCTCTGCGTCTAAGTGCAGCTATTAGTTATTTTGCTGTTGCTTAACATATATAGAGCACATCCAAGCTTAAAGAGGAACTCCAGTGAAAATAATGTAATAAAAAAAGTGCTTTATTTTTACCATAATTATGTATAAATGATTTAGGCAGTGTTTGCTCATTGTAAAATCTTTCCTCTCCCAGATTCACATTCTGACATGTATTATATGGTGACATTTTTACTGTGGGCAGGTTATGTACCTGTTTCTAGCTGTTCTGGCCTTGCAGACAGTTGTAAACAGCCATTTCCTGTCTGTGAACATTGTTACATTGTGGCAGTTTGCCCAGAGTACCGTACAGTACCAGAGCCTCTTGTGGGAGGGGTTTCAGCACAAAATCAGTCATACAGCGCCCCCTGATGGTCTGTTTGTGAAAATCATTATATTTCTCATGTAAAAGGGGGTATCAGCTACTGATTGGGATAAAGTTAAATTCTTGGTCGGAGTTTCTCTTTAAATGATCAGTAGGAAAGAACACGGTTTCTGAGTTGATAATTGATTGGACCGATTGTGTCAGCATCCCCAGTCCACTAGAGTAACGCCGTACATGCAAAGCGACAGTCCAACTTCAAACAACAGGCTGATTCACTCTTAGATTGCATAGCTCATCATGCTTAGTTGGTAAGCCTTGTATATTAGCAGCAGTAAGTAAGCTTCAGCATAGCATAGATTTCATCATGTTCAGCATAAACAGAGCGTCAGGTCCGCTATAGCCACCAACCTTATTTAGGGGGTCATCGTTTCCACATTCCCTGTTACTCCCCCAAGGGTGTGCGGTACCTCTGTTTAAAAGTTGCTCACAAGGGCTGCGCAGTCCTATCAGCGGCGGCTGTTGCTTATAGATCTACCCGCATGCGCCCATACATCAGTGTTACGGCGGGGATCAAGCTTGGGGCAGCGTGGAGTTGAAGCGATGGGCGAGGCCGGCCTCAGGAAGCTCCTCCCACCGACATGTTTCGCCCAATGGGCTTCTTTAGGGTGTCGGTGGGAGGAGCTTCATGAGGCATGTACGGCGTTACTCTAGTGGACTGGGGATGCTGAGACAATCGGTCCAATCAATTATCAACTCAGAGACAGTGTTCTTTCCTACTGATCATTTAAGCTTGGATGTGCTCTATATATGTTAAGCAACAGCAAAATAACTAATAGCTGCACTTAGACACAGAGCTCTGTTAAGTTGCCACAAAGCACTAAATTGCTCTCCTATGGAATGAATGGCGTGCATGGGTGCATGAAGTGGGTTTTGAGAGTGGGGGCATGCTGAGACATCTTTGAAGCTCCTATGGTGTTTTTTAATGGTTTTATACAGTGGTTTGATACACACTCCTGAATATTTTGTTCACAATAAAGTAATTTTTGATACTGGCAAGTGAGGCCTGGTTTAACTTTTTTCATGTAATGGTGGTTATACATATCAGGAGGACATATAGAGGAGTGATAGTGCTATTTACAAAGTGATTGTATAATGTTCTTTAACATGTTTCACCCTACGGCTTTTTCAAAAAGTGCTATACATATATACAATGATCATAGTGCACCCCCCACCAGCAAAATATCCCCCAGCAAATATTCCAAGTCAAAGCTGAGGCACTGTTTGCAGTGCAGGTTTAAATAGACAGAGAGAGGAGACGCACACACCCAAAGGGTGTGGCTGCATGCATTAACCATACCTGTTCAGGCACATATCAAGGTTCTGATGTATGTGAAGTGGTGCGCACTAATGCGCCCTGTAGCCAGCATCTCTGTAAGCTGTAACCGCCGACTAAACTTGCGGCGCATCACTTCCGGTGGCCGCGACATCACTTCTGATCGGCGCGTTGGCATAGTAACCAACAGCCTAGGTAATTTAAATCCACTGCTGACTCGGTTTCCCATCATCCTCTTCTACCCAGGAAGAACACTTGTCATCTTAGCTGAGCATTGGTATTACTGATCCTCCTATATTACTTTGTGATTTTATGGTATTAAATGTATAATTTGCTTGAAATGAACCTCATTTAAAAGTGTACCAAGCGGTGACTTAGGAGAGAAAATTAGATACTTACCTCAGTGGAGGGAGGCCACTGGATAATCCAGATACCTCCCCCATCCCCCTCAAGCTCGCTGTTCCATCACTGGGACCCTCAACCTATTCGACAAGGGCTTGTACAATAGGCTTGCGTAACCGCGCTCCTGTCGTGTACAAGCACGGCTGCACTGCATGGCCACCTGCTTGAGCATGGCTTTTTTCCTCTGTGCATGAGCAGCTCTGTGTGCAGTGCAGTGCAGTCCTGCTTGTGCATGTCCATTTTGCCATCCGACTGATACAGACTAACCAGCAAGCGTATGGCGAATCAGAACTCATTGGAGTGTGTAAGGGGCTGCAATGGTCCAAAAAGCCCCCTTACTAAAATGTTATGGAAAACAAAAGCTTGCTTTCTTAAAACAGAAAGAATTAAGAAAGCAAGCTTTTGTTTTCCATAACATCTTAGTAAGGGGGCTTTTTGAACCATTGTAGCCCCTTACACACTCCAATGAGTTCTGGGTCACCATGAGCTTGCTGGTTAGTCTGTACCCCTCGTTGTTACAAGCCCTACTCCATAGAGCCAAATTAATCCATGCCATGCACTGATGAGGATCAACCAATCCGAAACAGTCTGTATGCATGTTGGATTATTATGGCTCTGTACTAATAACAAGCTGACACATCATTGCATTCCAGCAGATCTGGAGGTGTATTTAGCTTCTAAGGGCAACAATGGTTAATTTGCATATATTTAGCAGTGATGCACTGGGAGACATCTCGGAGCTCACTCCAACATGAATCATCGCAAATTCTTTCTGTTTCAAGAAAGCAAGCTTTTGTTTGCCACCCGACTGAGAACGGCCTATCTCTAAAAGTGCCTTAAAGCGGATCCGAGATGAAAAACTAACTATAACAAGTAACTTGTTTACATATCTTATCTAAAGTTTAGATAGTTTACACAGCAAATCTAGCTGCAAACAGCTTTAACAGTTTATGATTATTAATTTCTGTGATACAATGAGGGCAGCCATGTTCTGTTTGTCACATTACACACAGGCAAGCTGATAGCATCTCCAACCCCTTAGCATGTGACAAATTCAGTCGCCTCTCCTCCTCCCCTCTGCCTCTGAAATCTCTGGCTAGTAACCTCCTCCTCCTGCCCAGACTGAGCTCCCATAAGCTCTTGATACAGTGCCAAGGCACTCTGAAAAAGCTGTGGACGAGGCTTGTTTAGTTTACAGGGAATTAGAGTATTAAAACAAAAAAGTATTTGACTTGAGGAATTCCCTATAAACAATAGGAAAGGAACACAATTATGCAATGAGTAAAATTTTATCTTGGATCCACTTTAAATGGAATTACATTATGCATCTGGTAAATTCTAAATGTTAATGTATTACAATTTGTATTGATCATTTCCTGCCATAGTGGAACAGATAGAAGAGAGTGGTTGCTAGTGAGATAATGAAAGCGATTCCGTAGTGAATGCTGATCTAATTACGTGACCATGAAAGATGCAGGATTTGAGAATTCAAGAATTCTTACAGGTTTATGGGAAACCAATAAGTGATGCTGATATTAAACTCACTTGTTTCATTTCAGTCCTCAGCCGACTGATGCCGCATCTTTCAGTCTTGGTGGCACCCGTGTGTCCCATTTCATGTATGGAAATGGCTGGGCTGGTAGCAGTTGATTCAATGGGGCGCACTAAAGAAGTAACAGCAGATTATTTTGTGCCAGTACAAAAGCTCATTTTCCAATCTAAAACAAATACGTTTGCATCAGTTACTAATTACAAGGCTTTGGCTGCTTTATTGGCTATTGTCTCATTTTGTCTCACTTTTGCATTGTACACAGTTCTGTGGAAGTCATCACCATGCAGAAAACAGTGCCCCAATATAAGTCACAAATGCCATCAGCATTAATATACCATAATTGCCCTAATACTGGTTAAAGGAAATCCGAGGTGAAACTAATCTGATGAGAAACAATTGTATCTGTCCTCCTTCTCCTAAAAATTACTTTTGTTGTGTTTTTTTTTACTGTTTCATTGTCTCTGCTCAATAATGCCTTCATTGAAGTATGCCAGAGCTGAAATCTATGAATTATCGACCCTTTTTATCTCTTTCCTGCTCGCAGAAGCCATTTACTGACAAGAAAGTGTTTTATAGCTGTAATTACTTATCAGTGAGGGTTATGCTATAGCAACACCCACACCCACGGACCTGGCACCTCTCACCCAGCTTCTCAAATCACCTTCTACTATCTAATAAGGCTTTTGAACGCAACACCGCTATCTTTGCTTGTTTACACTATCCTAGAACCCTTGACATTTTGCTTATCCAGTCTCTTTACAGTTCTACATATATAATCAGAATAAAGAAAATGTATTTATTGCGTGTATTTAGACTAAAGTAAGCATTAAAGGAGTTATCAGGAGAAAATAAATAAAATAAGTGCTACGTAACCGGGGCTTCCTCCAGCCTCTAACTCCCAGCATGTCCCTCGCTGCAGCTCTGCAGTCAGCCGTTCGCTGCAGCTCCGTCCCGCTCCCCGGCGATGACGTCAGGCCGACCTCCAGCGGCGCTGTCAATCACCGCCATGTGGGCCGGAGCGGACTGCACAGGCGCAGTAGTTCTGCGGCGAGGGACATGCTGGGAGCTTTGGGCTGGAGGAAGCCCCGGGTAAGTAGCACTTATTTTCTTTATTTTCTCCTGATAACTCCTTTATGGAATGTTTTTTTTTTTTTTTTTAGTTTTTTTTATGGGTATTACGCATGAACAATAAGATGCAAATAATTTCTCTTAATATTCAAATTTCATGTAAACTATATACAGCTTGAACTTATATCTATAAGAATTGACAGGAAGGTAATTGGTTCAATGCCAAGCTGCATATATACACTGCATACAGTGTCCTGCTACAAAATTGAGATGGTTAGACAATACACTTCAGTTTACTTACTGCTGCGTTCTACACCAAACTCTTTCCCGCTGAGAATGTGATGAAGAAGATTCTTCATGTCAAATGGACTAAGGCTCATGAGGCTTTCTGAGGCCTCTTCACCTGAAAACACAGGAGTTACAACCTATCACGAGCAGGTTCAGAATCAGGCCCTAGGTAAAGCATGCCTTGCTCCAGTAAAAAAACCTTCACATGAGAACACAGACCAATACACATAAGTACAGATTAATATTAGTCAAGGTACCACACAGAAGTGGATAGTCAACTAGAATTTACAAGTTCTTGTTTGCACTAAAGCAGACCAGGATAACTGTTGCCTCCTTTATACAAAGAAGAAATTACTTTTAAACAGAAAAATATCTAGGAAATAAACTAATTAACTTATTATCAATCAGGAAACTATTTGTACTGTTGCACAAATCATGTTGATAAGTCTTTTTTAATTGTTATTAGGCATATAAAACGCACCTGAGCAGTTTAAGCTGCGGGCCAGCTCAGTGGCCATCACTTGGATGATGAGGCCAATCCGGAGCCTGAGCATCTCCCCAAACAGGCTGGGCTGAGAGCGGACGTACATGGCCAGATACAGCATTATCTCCTGCAACATTCACAAATTACTGGCTGTTCAACCATTATTCTTTGAACAAACTCTCACTTTCATTATAAGTATCTGAGGAAACCATTGTAATGCACAGGATGTCTGCAGGTCACCTGGATTTTCGATTCTTTAGCTGGCAGCCAAAAAGGGTACCACCATTTCTTTATGATTCAGCATTAGTCCACCACAAAGGTGACCAAATACTCATTTGAGAGTTCTCTCCTTTCCTCAGGTGCCTCACTGAGGTAACCGAGGAAGAGGGAGAACCCCGATACATTGTGTCAGCCTAGTTTGTTGATTCTGCTATGAGCGAATAAAAGGAATGTTATTCTGAAATGGTCGAGCTTTTGGTCACATTTGTGAGGGATCTGAGGAAAAACACATTTTTACAAAAATGTAACAGACTGTACTATGTTTACTCGATAATATTATGGTTTCACATCTTTACTGAGAAGATTCCAGCTGCTAGTATGTAAACAGAGCATTCATGGTCACCAGGACAGGTCAAGAGCAAAATTATCAGTGAAAAACTACTATACTTTTTATTGCGCACTTGTATTCTACCACATGATCATGGTCTGTTAACCTCCCTGGCGGTATGGACGAGCTGAGTTCGTCCAGCAAAACATGCCGACAGGGAGATTTCCTGTTTCTCTGCCCCGCCGGCTGCATTTTTTTCTTATCAGAGGGATTCCCCAGGATGGCTGGATGCCTGACTGCACGCTGTGGGTAGCGATCTGTGCTACCCACAGCGTGCAGAACAAGCATCCAGCCACCCTAGGGAATCCCTGGGCAGCCAGCGGGGCAGAGAATGTGCGGGGGATCCCCCTTGTATGTGGAGGCTGTGCTGGCGGGGGATCCCCCTCTGTGCGAGCGGGGGGAACAACTTTATATGGTGGCTGTTGCGGACAGGGGATCCCCCTCTGTGCGGACGGGGGGATCCCCCTTCTATTGTGGCTGTTGCGGGCGGGGGATCCCCCTCTGTGCGGGTGGGGGGATCCCTCTTCTATTGTGGCTGTTGCGGGCGGCCTATCCCCCTCCTCCCCCTCCCTCCCGATCTCCCCCCTCCCGATCTCCTCCCCCCCCTCTCTAAGCCCATTGAGTAAATGGATTTACTCACCCGAGGGCTTTCTCCAGCGACGGCAGCAGCACTTCCTCCTCCATCTCCAAAGTCCCGGTCTCTGTACAGTTACATTACGAGGCTTGGTGACGTCACCAAGCCTCGTAATGTAACTGTACAGAGAACGAGACTTCGGAGATGGAGGAGGAAGTGCTGCTGCCGTCGCTGGAGAAAGCCCTCGGGTGAGTAAATCTATTTACTCAATGGGCTTAGAGGGGGGGGGAGGAGATCGGGAGGGGGGAGATCGGGAGGGAGGGGGAGGAGGGGGATAGGCCGCCCGCAACAGCCACAATAGAAGGGGGATCCCCCCACCCGCACAGAGGGGGATCCCCTGCCCGCAACAGCCACAATAGAAGGAGGATCTCCCCGTCCGCACAGAGGGGGATCCCCTGCCCGCAACAGCCACTATATAAAGCGGTTCCCCCCGCCCGCACAGAGGGGGATCCCCCACCAGCACAGCCTCCACATACAAGGGGGATCCCCCGCACATTCTCTGCCCCGCTGGCTGCCCAGAGATTCCCTAGGGTGGCTGGATGCTTGTTCTGATGGCAATCACCTAACAGCAGGAAGAATAAAATAATTGACAATAATTAACTGCTAGCACGCCAAAATAGGAAGTGAAGCCATCATTAATTTCCATGAAGCAAAATGTATGAGTTAACTGCTGGTATTGAATATCAGTAATTTACATCACCAGTATTTTACTATGCACTCACCCATTCTCACTTGACCCCTCCCCTTCTAGCGGCACTAACCACCCACCTAATGCCTAAAGCCGCATCTACATGCGTAGATGCGGCTCCGATCCTCCTTATCAATCGAGCCGCTGATGCGGCTCGATTGATAAGATCCGACAGGACGGATCTTGCTTCCGCCGATTCCCTGCTCGCTCCCCGCGAGGGGACAATGGCAGGGAATCCAGCGGAAGATAAGCAGGGACGAGCGGGGAATCTAATGCAGCGCACGCGCGGCGAGCGGGGATGCGGCGGGCACGCGGAAGAGGCGATCCGGCGGCTAATCGAGCCGACGGATCGCAGCCTCATCTACGCGTGTAGATGAGGCTTAATACTAACCCCTCCTTCAAGTGCCTAAAACTAACCTCCCCTCCTTATTCCTAAAGCCGCATCTACACGCTGGATAGTGTAGTAGTGGCTGGATAGTGTAATGGTTAAGGGCTCTGCCTCTGACACAGGAGACCTGGGTTCGAATCTCGGCTCTGCCTGTTCAGTAAGCCTGCACCTATTCAGTAGGAGATCTTGGGCAAGTCTCCCTAACACTGCTACTGCCTATAGAGCGCGTCCTAGTGGCTGCAGCTCTGGCGCTTTGAGTCCGCCAGGAGAAAAGCGCAATATAAATGTTCTGTGTTTGTTGTTTGTTTGTTACACGCGTAGATGCGGCTCCGATCCTCCTTATCAATCGAGCCGCTGATGCGGCTCGATTGATAAGATCCGGCAGGACGGATCTTGCTTCCGCCGATTCCTTGCTCGGTCCCCGCGAGGGGACAATGGCAGGGAATCGAGCGGAAGATAAGCGGCGCCAGCGGGGACGAGCGGGGAATCGAATGCGGCGCACGCGCGGTGAACGGGGACGCGGCAGGCACACACGGGGACACGGAAGATGCGATCCGGCGCCTAATCGAGCCGCCGGATCGCAGCCTCATCTACGCATGTAGATGAGGCTTAACACCTTGTAGCAGATCATCTACAGCCATTATGTCCTATTGGCTGCTATCCGTATAGTGGTGAGTTGGGTACCTCATCAATGATAAATTACACAGGCGTCTATGAGCCGCCTGCCACCCGTATGACCTGATCTGAACTCATGTCTTTCTTACATTTTACTCCATTTTCTTTGAAGAACAACTCTTTGGCGGTCATTTCAATTCATTTTTGACCACCTCAGCTGATAGTCAGGCGTGTGGGCAAGCAATTAAAAAAACAAACAAAACACCATGTCAGTTTAACTTCATTGAGTGATTGGCAACCTAAACAATCCATTCAAACTGTACTGAGTCAAGTATGCTGTGTAGAAGATGTAGTAGGACTTAGCAGAACTGGTTGCTTTGGACAACGCAATTACCTTTAAGACTCATTTGAGGTGACCATATTAAACACTGTGAAAATTATTTTGATAACATGCCGGGAACTTTTCCATGGTTCTCTACCTGTGTGAGTACAGCAAGACTGATATCTTGTCCACTAGCTTCATAGATCAGGTGTGCCAGCTCATCCGGGGGCAAAGGTCTGGAGGGATAAGACAGGACATACATTTTCTACTTACACAAATGACAAATAAATACACTTTTATAAGTAAATTTCAATTTTAAATGGCATTGAACTTTTAGCGGGAAAAAGTGGTCACTAGGATTGATAGCTGCCATTATCACTTAATTCTATGGTTCTCATTCAATTCCCTTTTTCTCCTAGGTGATATTTTCACTTAGCAATAAAATGCCTTATAAGCCACCAGCAAGCAAGCAAAATACTAATAATCAAATGCTGATCCCAGTGTCTGCTTCAGGCAGTGGTCACACTTCTGCTTCAGTTTTCGGCATGTGTTTTCTGCACACCATGTCTGTTTGTATGCAGAAAAATGCAAGCGTTTTTCCACAGCAGCTAATGTTATTGATAGAGAAAACACACGTATTGTGCAGAATTATGCTGCCCATTGAATAACGCAGATTCTCATTTTAAGGCCTACTGCACACTACATGCGATTCCGATTTTTTTAAACGATCCGATTTTTGATTCAGATTAAAAAAGTACTGCATGCTGCTACGTTATTTAATCGGACTCGAACGTATAAAAAAAAATTGTAATCGCATGTAGTGTGCAAGAGGCCTTTATGAATTTTTCTGTACAGAAAACACACACGAAAATAGTGTGACCCCTGCCTCATTGAGGACAGCAGTGTTAAACCCCCTAGTGACCAGGCCATTTTTTGTTAAGTGGGCCACTGCAGCTTTAAGGCCAAGCTGCAGGGCCGCCAAGCTGCAGGGCCGCACAACACAGCACACAAGGGATCCCCTCCTTTTCTCCCCACCAAGATCTTCCTGTTGGTGGGGTCTAATCCTTTTAAGCCACCAGCAAGCAAGCAAAAAAGGCTTCAGCCTATGACAGCAGATCACTGCTGACACTCTGGAGGGCTGTCACTAGTACAGTGCTGCTGCACATCGCAGCGTTGTACAAAGTAATTAGATGGCGGTTTTGCCGTCTAACAGTCTCCCAAGCCCCATAGAAGGCCATCCACGCAAATCGGCGTGGAGCGGTCCTGGGGATGCCGCCGCGTTCACGTCATTGGGCGCAAAGTGGTCGGGAAGTATGAATTCCTGAAAAACTCATTGTGAGGTCTATTCATGCATGCATAGTGGCCCTAAACAAGACTGGAACTCAGACTCCATGGTGGCGCAGCGGAGAGGAACGGACTGACATGGAGTGATCTCGCAGACTTCCTGTGGCTGGAGGAAGCCTCAGGTAAGTAAAATTCTTTTACTTTCATTGTCTCAGATTTACTTTAAGTGTGGAAGGGGTTTTAGAATGTGCCTTTTGCTACAGCTACTTTAGTGCAATAATATGGGCATCACTTACGCTGTGATGGTCTTTTCACGGGGTGCAGGAGGCAGGCCGACCGTCAGCTGCTTCTGGTGGGACAGGATATCGGTGCACGCCTGGGCAGTAAGAACATGTGTGTTATGAAGATTTTAGAATTTTTATCAGATTATCTGTCAAGGAGACGTTAGAAAATTGGCAAATAAAGAGAACAAGATCCTGTACCTCTGCAAGGACTTCCATTTTCTTCCTCATTAACCCCGAGATGTAACGAAGCAGACCCCACTCTCGGTTCAGCCCAGCTTTACCATACAGCTCAGTTAGCAGAAATCGTACTACAACTCCAGACTCTCCGTCCAGATTGGTGTCCCAGTCTAACCCCCTGTCCAGAATGAAAACATGCTACAATGACTACGGGCGTCATTATTTTATTATCAGGAAATGTGCTAAAATCTTGACACATAGCACTAATGCAAAAAACATCACATTTGCATTTTTACAGAAAAACCAAACTCCAGGTTCAGCATAAAAAAAAAATATAGTATACATCAGCTGTTCAGATACTCTGTACAACAGAATAGAAAGCCCACCTTCATCACCTCAGAAATGCTGTAAAGGTAATTCTTGTCACATTCTACACAACATTTCTTAATTGATTTAACTTCTGTTTCACAACTTACTAAATTGAATAAAATATTAAAGTTTAAAACTAGGGTCTCAGTTGAGCAATTTTGGTCAAAATATTGACAGAAACTCAATCGGGGGAAGGCAGTCAACTTTGCTAATAGGATGCAGGGGGCAGCTGTGGAAGATTGGTGGCCTTTGTACTGTTAACGATATTTCAATCAACTTTCCAGCAGGCTTCTGATACAATCTACTGTATCAGAAACTGAGTGGTGTAAAGCAGTAAAATGATAGCTACACCCCCACCCAGTTACCATTCAGAAAGATACGGATTGTTCACCAGACAGGGTGTCCATCACATTATTATTAATTTATAAAGCTCCAACATATTCCGTAGCCAACATAAGCCGCCCAAGTTACAGTGCATCTAAATAATAGTGACTTTGTGGTGGTCTGCAGAATGTCTGATGTCATAACTTCATCACACTTTGCTTTTCTCTCCATTAGCATTTAAGGTTTGATACCACTGCACTTCGCTCCACAAGCATGCAAAAAGTGGTTTAAGGCTTGATTTAAATCATTTATGCAACTTTATACAGAAACAGACGTTATTTCCCACAATTCAAAAAGGCTCCCACAGTGTGATGTCAGGTCCTAGGTCAGCGGTGGCGAACCTACGGCACGCGTGCCGGTCCCGGCACGCGTAGCCTAATCTGCTGGCACGCCACCGCTGCTTATGAACTGGCCGCAGCGTCTACTAGACGCCGCCGCACCAGTTCATATCCCGCAGCCCCGCAGTCTCCCGGGAGGCAGACCAGGGCTACGGCAAGATGGCTGCCGAAGCCCTGTACTGGAGACTATTTGTGTCTCCAGTACAGGGCTTCGGGCGCCATCTTCCCGTAGCCCTGCACTCTGCCTGTCAGCGGCAGCACGGGAGACTGCAGGAGGAACGTCCGGGGGAGATGCGCGCCAGAGCCCAGCCGAGAGAGAAGACTTCTGTCAGGTGAGTACATTAATTTTTTTTTTCAGGTAAAATGCGGCCCACTGTGTTATTTTCTGGTAAAATGTTTTGTCACATTGTGTTTATGTCCTGGTACATGCTGCCCACTGTGTTTGCTTTCTGGTGAAATGTGGCCCACTGCGTTTTTCTGGTGAAATGTGGCCCACTGCGTTTGTTTTCTGGTGAAATGCTGCCCGCTGCGTTTGTTTGCTGGTGAAATGCTACCCTCTGCGTTTGTTTTCTGGTAAAATGCTGCCCGCTGCGTTTGTTTTCTGGTGAAATGCTGCCCGCTGCGTTTGTTTTCTGGTGAAATGTGGCCCACTGCGTTTGTTTGCTGGTGAAATGCTACGCTCTGCGTTTGTTTTCTGGTGAAATGTGGCCCACTGCGTTTGTTTGCTGGTGAAATGTGGCCCACTGTTTGTTTTCTGGTGAAATGCTGCCCACTGTTTGTTTTCTGGTGAAATGCTGCCCACTGCGTTTGTTTTCTGGTGAAATGTGGCCCACTGCGTTTGTTTTCTGGTGAAATGCTGCTTGCTGCGTTTGTTTTCTGGTGAAATGTGGCCCACTGCATTTGTTTGCTGGTGAAATGCTACCCTCTGCGTTTGTTTTCTGGTAAAATGCTGCACGCTGCGTTTGTTTTCTGGTGAAATGCTGCCCGCTGCGTTTGTTTTCTGGTGAAATGTGGCCCACTGCATTTGTTTGCTGGTGAAATGCTACCCTCTGCGTTTATTTTCTGGTGAAATGTGGCCCACTGCGTTTGTTTGCTGGTGAAATGCTACGCTCTGCGTTTGTTTTCTGGTGAAATGTGGCCCACTGCGTTTGTTTGCTGGTGAAATGTGGCCCACTGTTTGTTTTCTGGTGAAATGCTGCCCACTGCGTTTGTTTTCTGGTGAAATGTGGCCCACTGCGTTTGTTTTCTGGTGAAATGCTGCTTGCTGCGTTTGTTTTCTGGTGAAATGTGGCCCACTGCGTTTGTTTGCTGGTGAAATGCTACCCTCTGCGTTTGTTTTCTGGTGAAATGTGGCCCACTGCGTTTGTTTTCTGGTGAAATGTGGCCCACTGCGTTTGTTTTCTGGTGAAATGTGGCCCACCGCGTTTGTTTGCTGGTGAAATGCTACCCTCTGCGTTTGTTTTCTGGTGAATTGTGGCCCACTGCGTTTCTTTTCTGGTGAAATGCTGCCCGCTGCGTTTGTTTTCTGGTGAAATGCTGCCTGCTGCGTTTGTTTTCTGGTGAAATGTGGCCCACTGCGTTTGTTTGCTGGTGAAATGCTACCCTCTGCGTTTATTTTCTGGTGAAATGTGGCCCACTGCGTTTGTTTGCTGGTGAAATGTGGCCCACTGTTTGTTTTCTAGTGAAATGCTGCCCACTGCGTTTATTTTCTGGTGCAATGTGGCCCACATTGCATTATTTTCTGCTGAAATAGTGCACACATTGCATTTTCTGGTGTCTGGGGTAACTTGCTGCATATATTATTAAGGGCTCATTCACACTACAGAACGTATGCACGAATGCGATTTCATGCATGCGCTGCCAACGCACAGTGATCGCACGGAATGCACGTTCTGGTGCGCTAAAGCGTGGACGTCAGCAGCTGTACCCATCGGGGAAACGTATGCGTTGTGCGTTAAAATGTTCCCAGGTGCGTTACAACGTAACGCATGGGAACGCACACCTGTAGTGTGAATGGTAACTTGGAAGTCTATTGACTTTCATGTTACCATATTAATCTTACATTATGTGCGTTGCGTCAAAACTGACAGTGCAGCAAATAGTGTGAATGAGCACTTAACGGTCATAGTTGGCTATATTTGCTGCTTTGGGGTTACGGCGGGTACAAATAGCATCATACAGTTTCTGCACACCCATGATGCGAATCCTCGTTTCACCACATCATGGCGGAAAACACTGCTTTCTTATGCCTCGCTGTTACATCAGTATGTTAGCTCCGCCCATACAATATCATGGCCATGCCCATATTTCGGCACGGCACGCGACCCCCCCCCCCCCCCACCAGCGGCACTCGGAGATAAAAAAGTCGATGTTAGGTCGCAGTTTGGGCACTCGGCCTCTGAAAGGTTAGCCATCACTGTCCTAGGTCCTCTGTATGTTGTCCGTTCTCCTTGCTCCCCTGGTCCCAGTAATCACTCCTTGAAAAATGTGACTTTTGGACAAAGTCAAATTTTCAGATAGGAAGAGGCGGGCTTGTTGGGATGTTCCCTCCCGTCACCCTCCCACTGCCTTGTCTTTCCTGCTCCATTCACTCCCCTTAAAGGGAACCTTATTTTTAAAGGGAACCTTATTTTTTTTTTTTAAAGTTTAACTTCTATCAACCCCCTGCCACCACCCTGCGCCTACACGGTCCCTGAGGAATCCTCCAGTCCCCAGCAGGGTGACTCAGAGTCGATGGCCACCGAGCAGGCGTGGCTGCGGGGCGCCCTTGATCATGCTCCTGTTTCCGGGAGCGTTCTGCATGTGCGCAGTAGAGATTTCCCTGTACTGTACATGCGCAGTACGCTCCCATCCATGGGAGCGTGATCAGGAGGCACGCAGACCGAGGCCTTGCATCCAGAAGAAAGAGGGGTGCTGCAGAGGACTGAAGGATCACTCAGTGATGACGCAGACACAGGGCGGCTGCAGGGGGGCGGTAGAAGCCCTAGATAAGTTAAACTATTTTTTTCCGGCAATTTAGGTTCACTTTAAGAGTAGGGAATGGGAGGGCAATAGGAGGAAACATCTCTATATGAAAATTTGACTTTAGCTAATAGTCAGATTTTTCAAGGAGTGATTATGGAGACCAGGGATTACGAGAAGAGGAATGGACAAAGCACAGAGGTATGTGAATCCATCATGAACATTCCTCTGTGCTTACCTTAGGTAGAATTGAGTCAGGTATTCTTTGAACATATAAAAGAGAATTATGTTAGGGTGGGGAGCTGAGGGTTAGGTATTTAGGTGGCCAGCAATGATAAAATTATCCGGATGATTGATACCCTGATTTAATCGAATATTAATCCGAACTGACTGGAAGAAAAGCTGCTATCCAATAGGATTAGATTAACTGAATCGATTAATTTTTTGGATGGATTCCATCAATCTGATAGAATTGGTTAGCAGCTTCTCTTCCGTCAGTGGGCCCAAATGATTGTTTCCCATCGATATTATGCTCGAATCGGGTGATCGATCGTCTGGAGAATTGTATCATTAATGTCCACCATAAGGAAGATTTTAACAGATTGGTTTTAGGGTTGGTCATCAAGAAGAGTTTAGGGTTAGACAATAAGAAGAAGAGCAACGTCTGGAGATAGCGAAGCAACAAGAAAGCTAATTGGAGAATATCTGCAATTACACTTTACCGATTTTCTATTGAACAGCATGTCCAGCAGCCAAATACATCAGCGGCTTTGTAAACATACCATATTTAGGAATTCAAATTAGAAGAAGGCCACCCAGCTTCAGAAACTACAAAAAATGTTAACAGGTTATACTTAGAGATCAGAAAAAATTTGCCATTAGAAATGATAGGATGATTTTTGTAGGCTGGAGATTCCCTCTATGCCACTGCTCTTTAGATTGTAAAACCAGTGTTATAAACCCAATAAAACTCACAAGATTATACAAAATGAAGTAATCATCTGTAACTCACTTGATTACACACAGTATGTACAGTATATCAGCCTGGTCTTGGAGAGTAGAGCAATCTTTCAGTTGTTCCACCAGCTTCTGACAATCGACATTACCCTGTGAGTCCCTTGGTAAGTCTAACTCGACTTCTTTATCCTGTAAGAAAATACAACATAAATCACACAAAGTTTGCACATTCCGACAGAAAAGTGTGCAGCCAGCTTAAAGTGTTAGCAGACTTTTAGATTTAAGTGTGCTTAAAATAGGGCTCTGATCAATAATGTACTATACTTGCATTATTAGTTTGAACCCAGTCTTATAACACTGGCATTTGACCTTATTATGTATACTATAACCAGTTATGCTGTTACTACTACAAAGATAATATGTTAGCTACAGGGTGTGCTGATCCATGTTTAAAAATAGGTTAATAAAAGGTTCCCATTTCCTCAGAAGTGTTTCCAAGTTCCTCTCTTGTAAATGGTCTCTCTGCATTCATTATCTCTGAAAAGATCTTACCTATCAATCTCTGATCATGGTCTAGTAAGGAGTCATTTCTGATTGTAAATGTTAAAGAAACATGCCAGTATCTTAAAGTAAACCTAAACCAAATGTAAAAAAAAAAAACCTTACCTGGTGCTTCTACCAGCCCCTTGCGCTGTCACAGTCCTCTGGTCCCCCGCAGCCGTTAACTTTCTTTTTCCACAGACTGACCAGTCAATGGATACTGCACATGCACGTCCCTGGCTGTGCGTGTACTTGATTACACTCCCATAGGCGGGAGCGTCTTGCACAGGCGCAGTACAAGATTTCTGTGTACTGTGCAGGACATTCCCGGCGACAGTAGCGTGATCGAGGAAGCGCAAGGCCAGGGCCGCCCAGGCACAATGGGCATTGACTGGCCAGTAGGTGGAAAACGCAACTTAGCAGCTGCAGGGGACCGGAGGATCGTTGAGTGATGGAGCGGGCAGAGGGCAGCTGCAGTGGGCTGGTAAAAGCCCCAGGTAAGCGAAACCTTTTTCTTCTGTTTGGTTTAGGTTTTCTTTAAAGTGAACTGGAGGCTTTTTTTTGGGGGGGGGGGGGGGGGGGGGGGGGCAGCCAATGGGACACAGAGGCATGTTCCCTGCAGCATGACATGCATCTGCCCCCCCACCCCACTGTGCCGCTCTCTGCCCCTAACCCCCCACCACCACCCCCCAAAATTGGCGACATTGGCCTACCCCAGCTGACATTGGGCAGCTCTGCCTCTGCACGGCCACTCCCCCGCCTCACAGAGCAGCTCTTCCAGTGTTGTGGCCCAAGGGGTCACAGAATTGAAAGTGAGCCCTAGCAGGCCACAGGAGTGGTGGAGATTGGTGGAATTGCAGCTACCTGATCAGACCATCCCCCCAGATCAGATAGCATTTTTTTTTTTTTAAATTTATATCCCCACCTCGGGTTACCTTTAACTGCTTCCCGACTGCCTAATGCAGATTGGCGGCGGGTCCGCTGCTCTCTTGTTCCTCCACGATGCATATATACATCATCTCGTGAGAAACAAGATTTGACGGGAGCTTGCGCTCGCATGCCATCAGCCTGCCAGCCAATGATCGGCGCTGCCAGGCTGTTTATTTTATGAATTCTTAAAGTATTTATGTAGCGTCGACATCTTACGCTGCGCTGTACAGAGTATATTGTCTTGTCACTAACTGTCCCTCGGAGGGGCTCACAATCCAATCCCTTCCATAGACCTACGTCCATGTATGTATTGTGTAGTGTATGCATCTTAATCTAGGGTCAATTGGGGGAGGGGGCAGGTTTAAAAAATATTTTTTTTACAAAAATTTCAAGATTTTTTCATCATTTTAATAAAAATAGCAGCAATAATCAAATACCACCAAAAGAAAGCTCTATTTGTGAGAAGAAAAGGAAGTAAAATTCACTTGGGTGCTAAGTTGTATGACCAAGCAATAAACCATTAAAGTTGTGAAGTGCCAAATTGTAAAAAATGTCCTGGTCACTGGGGGGTATAAACCTCTAGGGCTCAAGTGGTTAAAAAACAGGGGTAAAATTAGTAATGTATGTAAACTGCATTATTGGTCATACACAATAAGAATATTCCACAAGTTTACTACTCGCTCTGGGGAGATCATCTTAATTTCTACAAAAACACCAAGAAATTTTAAGAAACCTGCTTAAAGTAAACTAGAGATGAACTAAATAGAAAAATCGATTCTTACTTGCAGCTTCCTCCAGCAGCATTAGCCCGTCTGAGTCCATCCTCCCGCAGTCTGCCGTTCAGCCACGATAAGCCCCAGTAATAGGCTCAGTCGCGTCAGTCCAGGTCTACTGCGCACGCGCAGAAGGTCCACGTATGCGCAGAAGATCCAGACTGAACCCGACTGAAGCCTATTACTGGGTCTGATTGAGGCTGAACGGCAAACTGCGTGAGGACAGCGTGGGACTTAAATGGGCTTATGCTGCTGGAGGAAGCTGTGGGTAAGTATTGATTTTTCTATTTAGTCAGGCTCTGGTACACTTTAAGGGATGTGAAGTCCCACTCTGTAGTAGGGCTGGTCAATGCGATGCAAATAATTTCAAGTTGATGCAGCACTGTGCAAATTTTGTATGCAAATTTATGCAGCTTGAAAATGAACCAATAAAATTCTGCCAAGGTAAAATTTGATTGGTCCATTTTCAAGCTGCATACATATCCATTTAAAATGTGCATACTTCTGCATAAACTTGAAATTTGCATCTCACTGACCATCCCGACTTTGCACAGCTGTCATAAGAACAAGAGTCCATAATAAAGATTAAACATCAAGGAGTTTTACTGAATACAACATAACGAATAAAATTGCAGTTTTTTTTTTGTTTGTTTTTTTTACAATATTACTTGATAAAATTATTTAGTCATTGTTTGCTCATTGTAAAATCTCCCCTCTCCCCGATTTACATTGTGAAATTTATCACAGGTGAGAACCTGTTTACTGCTGGTAGGTGCATCAGTGCATCATGGCGGAATTTTAGTTTACTGTGTGTATATTAAGGGGAAAGCTCTATAATGGCGCCACAAACAAAAATAAAAAAATCAACAATGGCTCTTTACTCTCTCCGTGCACTAACCAAAATTATAAAATAAATTGTGGAAAGACACTTCCACTTTACCCCTTGACAACTATACTGATCTTAATAAATTAAAACCTTAAACCAGCCATATTTACCTATAGAAGCTGGAAAGGAAAGTTGCAGCAATGTTGGTTTGGAGATCTCTGCGCCAAAATTAAACTTGCTCAACTGATATATATTCAAAATAGTAAACCAATAAATAATTCCATCAGCATGCATGTAATAATAATGTTGTAAGTTGTGCTCAGACATCTTCTATATAGCAAAACTCCATATCGACCATTACATCCAGCATTACCTGAGGTCTGGATGAGGCCTGAGGAACTTCTAAAAGATTCAATGACTTTCGATGACCACTTAAATTCTTAGTAGGCAAAAACAAAGACGAAGCTGAAATGATAAATTAAAACATGGGAACATCAAAATGCACAACAGCACATAAACAGTACCTGAGATAAATACAGTGAAGGAAGACACGTTCATACTCATGAATATGTGTGTTTGGGTCAACCTGTTACACATAAATAAATATAATTATTGAGAAGTGGACACTACAAAATAAGACGTGCCATAAAATCCAGGATTTGTTGATTAGCCTCAATTTAAAGTGGTCTGAAACTCTGACATAACATTCAATTAAAATGTGTTTTCCTACTTTGTATTACTCATACTGTTACCAGATTTGCTTTTGTGCACAAGTAATATTGTCTGTTTACAAATTTACAAAGTTTCCAAAGTGTAGTTTATTGCGCCCTAAAAGCTGTCATTGCATTTTATTCAAACTGCTTTTTATTATACAGTATATTAACATCTTCTAATGCGCTATTCGTGTGTGTGTGTGTGTGTGTGTGTGTGTGTGTGTGTGTGTGTGTGTGTGTGTGTGTGTGTGTGTGTGTGTGTGTGTGTGAGTGTGTGTGTGTGTGTGTGTGTGTGTGTGTGTAGCACAGAGAGCTTTAACCTTCCTGGCGGTAAGCCCGAGCTGAGCTCGGGCTATGCCGCGCAGGAGGATATCTCTGCCCCTGGTGGGGCGATTTGCCCCATTTAAAGAGCTGTGCGCGCAGCCAGCACTTTGCTAGCCGCGCGCACAGCTTGATCGCCGCCGCTCTGTGGCGATCGCCCGCACGCAGCGGCGGTAGAGGGCCCCCGCCAGAGCCCTGCACTGCCCGGGACAATGAGTTCCAGGCAGCACTATGGGCTGGATAAGAGGCGTCTGACGTCAGGACGTCGGCTGACGTCATTCCGATTGTCGCCATGGCGACAGAAGAAGCCAAACAGGGGACCGCGTTATATACGCGTTCCCCTGTTTGCTATTGATGCCGGCGACGATCGCACTAGAGGGACACATGCGCCCTCTAGTGGTGTTTCATGTAGCTACCACTCTGGTAGCTTTACATGAAACAAAATTTTTTTTTTTTTTTTTAAATGGATTTCTGCCAATTTGGCAGAAAAAAATTAACCGCCAGGAGGGTTAAAGAAAGCTCCTTTTCACTTGTTATACTGTGTTTATTTACATTCCAATGTTGTTACATTGGGGTAAATTCATAAAGCATTCCCGCATGCGGTAATGCTCATCAAAACAGCTGACTTTACCGAACACTTAGCAAAATGTCAATTCATAAAAGCTGTTACCACATGAAAAGCTACAATTTCTGAGCAGTGAGGTAAATTACCGCCCTATGCGGTGAGCACCTCAACACATATCATTAAATGTAAATTCATAAAGATTAGAGCAGGCGGTACTTTCCGTGCCATTACCATCTGTTTAGAAGTGATAAGAGAGCGGATAACAGCAAAGTTAATTGGGACAGATCTCCCAGGCAGCAGCGCGAGGACTGAACAAAAAAGGCTTTCCGGAATACCACAGGCTGTGTTTTTTAACCTCTTTGGTACCTGTTTTCAGATATAGTTCACATCAGAAAGCCTGCCTGTGCAACATTTCTTGAAGTTCTTCTAAGCTGTGGCATTTAAATAGATTGTTTAGAAAGACTAATAGACAGATTCAGCGCAGATTCAGGGCAAGGAGAGGCAGTTTTAAAAAAAAAAACACACATCTAAAGGGAAGTTGGGGATGCCTCTTATTGTAACCCTGTCTCTGCAAGGAGAAAATGTATCAACTCAGGCAGCACCGCTAGCTTAGTTAGGAAAATCCCCGAACTTCTATCGCAACTGTAAACATTTTTATGCATTAGCACACAGAAGTCTAAAATACAGAATGCGGTATTTTCCCTCCCAGATTTTTTTTTTTACGGCAAAGTTTTTTATGAATCGAGGCCAATGTGTGTAAAGATACTGTTATCTTCAGTTTGGATGCGGATTTGAAGCTGAATAGCAGGACAACGTGCTTTGTTTAACCATTTCAGTAATGTTCTGCTAAAAAAAAAAAAATTATGGGATAATCGCTTTCAAGCTGTGAGGAATCTATTAGATCAAAGTAGAAATGTGGCTTTCAGACCACTTTAAAGTAAGAAAAAAAAGACTGCCACGCCAGTTTTCTGCCTTTGCAAAGACTGCTAAGAGAGAATGGGGCTGATTCATTAATGTTACCGCACTGAAGCAGTGCGAGTTAAATGGGTTTATGAAAGTTAGATTGGCTAACAGGCGCCAATGATATTAGCGCAACTTAATGATCCCGTGGGCACGCTACTGGCAGCATAGCATGTGTTCCTTAGCAACAGTCGATAATTGAAATGGCGCGCGATAGTGACATATTGCTACTGCAAATTTGCTTAGTTGCTTAATTAACGTAGTATCGGCTACCCGAGTGAAGTATCGCAGTAGCAATACGTCACTACCTCGCGACAATTAATATTATCGGCCGTTGCTTAGGAATGCACGCTACTCTGCCACTAGCACGTGCAGCGTGCGATAATTTATTAGCACGGAAGAGGAGATTACTCGCGTTGTGTCAGGGCGTTCGTAATCATGAATCAACCTAATTGTAAGAGATATGCCAAAAGACTTTGGCTTTGGGTTTGGCTGATGACTCCTTTAAGAGAACAATGTTATTTGTGGCTTAAAGTGAATCAGAGATGAAGCACCCTCATGTATTTTACCTTATATATCAGTGGGAACATTAGAGAAAACACCTTCCATGCTGTCTGTTTCATTCTTCACTGCTCAGCCTTATTCTAATCAACCCTGATAAAATTCCCAACTGAGCATTCGGTCTGGCTTTGCTAAGGAATGATTATAGCTGAGTCATTATAGCAGAGCCAGAAGGGGGCAGGCTTGGGCTTGAAAAGACATGAGAAGACACAACTCTGCTATAATGATTCCTGAGCAAAGCCTGACTGAGTGCTCAGTTGGGAATTTTATCAGGGCTGATAAGAAGCAAGCTGATCAATGAAGAATGAAACAGAGAGCAGGGTAGGTGTTTTCTCAAATGTTACCACTGATATATATGGTAAAATACATGTGGGTGCTTCGTCTCTGGTTCACTTTAATTACTTATACATCCAGATACTATTAATAAAGCTTGTTTCACCCCTTAATTCTATATTGATGCATAGAAAGCTACGATGAAAAATAAGAGTTTTACGGAGCAATATCTTTTTACTACTTTTGTCACTGTAATGACCAATTCTGTATTTTGTACTCTGTAGAGCACTGAGGAAGATATCGGCAGTATGTACAATAAATACTAAATAATAATAATTACTGCTGTCTCATGAGCACAAGTATGAAGTATTTTAAGGTGCAAAACCACCAATTATACCAGGAAACAGCTTTTCAGAAGGGGGAAAAGTGACTCCCCCTTTTTGCCCCCACCTGAGCACAACACTCCATACACCAAACTATGATATTACGCCATTAATTAACTCTCCCCAGACAGTCCTGAATAACAGTTAATCTAGGATTACAATAATGCTTTGTTCTGTAAGAAGGGGTAGCCAGCTGACTGCACAGATCTCATTAGATCAGAAGGAACTACAGCACACATTCCACAAGGTTTCTCCAAGTGAAGTGGCAGCTGGCCAAGGTCACTGAGTGCTGCTATGCTGTTATCTTCACCAAGTAATGACATTCTATTTTTATCGTAAGAATGTTGCATCTCCTTCTGTTTAGGTGTTCTATGAATACTTACTTTGTACTTCAATTCCCTTTGATTTAGCCATCAGAGAGAGAATATCGCGGGTGGAGTGCAGGGCGCTGAATGTATGACGCTTTGATGCATTCGCCACTATAGGTGGAAGATGAGTTGTAGAGGTCACACTTTGCTGCAAGTGACTTATGTACTGCTCAAGCTCATCTTCTGATTCATCTAAAGATAAAAAGACAAAAATGACATTGTGATATCTCGCATACTGACTCCTACCTCTCATGCAGAGGCTGATTTCTAATAATAAAATAGAAGAGAAAAGGGTCTGCATTAAAAAATTGAGAAGATTTAAATCCGGATGATACCATTTATTGGCTAACTAAAAATAAATTAGAATAAGCAAGCTTTCGGCCTTGCAGCCTTCGTCGGGCTTACATCCTGTTAGTTTGCAGGCTGGTGGTACAGACAGCTAAATATATGCAACATCAAAAGAGATTTTTTTTTTCCCCAAGCATAAATACATATCATTGAGATGCCTTAATAATGGGGTGAGAGGTTGTTAGCTGAAATAAGGATCCTTGTTTACTCCCTGCTCACAGACCTGGGAGTTGGACTGACACAGAGGTATCGTAATTTCTGAGTTCACAAGTTCAGCTATATAGGCTGAACTTCAGCTATATAGGCTGAGAAAGAGTTTTTAAATATCATCAGCCTCATCAGGCTAACACAGTACAATACCCTACTGCTATTACTATGCTTGGCTAACACGGTACAATATCCTACTGCTACTATTAAGAAATCGGATGCACAAATCAATTTTTCTAGAGGAGGACATGAAATAATAAAAAAAAAAGTTGCTAAGTCAACAGCATTAAGTTTCCATTATGTGTTCATATAGCACTGACAGATTTTCTGCAAAGCTTCATCACAGTGCATCACACAATCCGTATAATCCATATCAGTAACAATGCTCTCAGCATGATATAAATACACAAAAATATATATTCCATGCAGATAAGGTTCTGGGATGGGGAGCTTTACAGTTGCATGGAAAGGGTGTCTTCTGACCTCCAGAACATGTAAAAAACACACTAAAATGTGCAAATGGGGTGGATTCACCAGGGAGAGACTGAAGAACCTAATTCAACATACAGAGACTGTTTTGTTTTTTCTAAGAAAAGTTTGTCATCAGGTGGCATAGGTGTTCAGCCCTCTTTTGGGTTATATCAGAACATAATGGCTCTCCTGAAAATACTTTTTGGGGGCTGGAGGGGCCCAGAGTGTTAGGATCCAACAGTGTGAGCAAGGTATGGGCGCTTATAATGAGTAGTATCATAGGCACCCATACTTTACTCATACTGCTGGAAGGCACTGTGTATTGACCTGAGGAAGCAGGAAAATACCTGTGAAACGCGTTGTCTGTGTTTGAATAAAAAAACGTTACCAGTTAAAACTGGTTTCTTGTTTTCCGGAGAGGTAAGACAAGACCTCCCTTTATTTTATTTCCTTTGTATTTAAAAGTTTATGCCTATAGCAACAACTATCCTCACATTCCGGGCGCCTCCATCACCCAATCAAACCTCCACCGGAGGTAACAGTTTTACCCCAAACAGAGTTCAGGAGAGCGACCATCCAGCATCCGGCAGGAACTAGAAAGCCGAGCAGGGACTGTTTATTCCATGTAAGCATATACAGTTGATGAAGTGACAGTGATCTGCAACCCAGTCTTGTGAGTTTAACCCCCCCCCCCCCCCCCCCATTTATTACACTTAGGCTCATGGCCTCTCTGTTTTCCACCTAGGTGTTACATGAGTATGAGCCCACTACGGGATCACCAAAACCTTTCCACAATTTGCTGAAAAGACAGTAAGTAATTGGTTGTGTAACTCCAGTTATGTGCACCACTTACAGCAAGAATATATTTTCAATAAACTCTGGCTTGCCTAGAAGTTAAATTCTGGTGGCGAGTTCATATGGATGTAACAGTACAAACTTAACTAGGAAGGGTTGTAAACCCTTGCTATCTGACATGGGGTGTATACAATAAACTGTGTCAAGCAAAAATTATGCGCGTAAAGTGTTACTGCATGAAGGGTAGAGCGTAATACATTGCATATAATGCCTATAATACATTGCATGTAACAGATTGCATTTTGCTCTACTCATCGTGCGTATGGTAAACACTTACGTACATAATCCTGCTAAACACAGTTTATTGCACACCCCACATGGTGGGGCTTCTAAATTCCAGATACTGTACCTCCTCCTATTTATTGTATTTATAAAGCGCTAACATATTACGCAGCGCTGGACATTAGTTGAAGAGAACCCAAGGTGGGTTCTAAGAATCTTATTAGCACACAGAGGCTGGGTCTGCATATACTACCCAGCCTCTGTTGCTATACTGCTTCCCCCCAGCCCCCCTCTGCACACTGCTATGCCCCCATAAATAATACGCAGTGCTGGCGAAACGCAGCGTGTCGTGGCCGGCTGTTTACATCTGTACTTGTCAGTGTCGCCGCTCCCCCGCCTCCTCTATGTTGCCGCTCCCGCCCTGCGTCCCTTCCCTCCCCGCTGATTGGAGGGAAGGGACGAGGGCGGAGAACGGCGACACTGACAAGTACAGATGTAAACAGCCGGCTGCGACGTATGATTTATGGGGCATGGCAGAGCGCAGAGGGGAGCTGGGGGGGAGCAGTATTATATGCAGATCCAGCCTCTGTATGCTAATAAGATTCTTAGAACCCACCTCGGGTTCTCTTTAAGGTTACAGACAATATTTAGGGGTGACATACAGCAATAAGACAATACAGGAATACATGAAAAACAGATCATGCAGCACAGTATGAGTACAAGGTAATGCTTAGACCCTGTTAACACTTAATCATTTTTTTTCTTCTCCATAGCAGTGCGTTGTAAAAAAGATTTAAAAAAAGAGACACTGTAACATCAAAAATATCCCCGGGGGGTACTCACCTCGGGTGGGGGAAGCCTCGGGATCCTAATGAGGCTTCCCACGCCGTCCTCTGTCCCACGGTGGTCTCGCTGCAGCCCTCCGAACAGCCGCCGACAGACCCGACTGTCAATTCAATATTTACCTTTGCAGGCTCCAGCGGGGGCGCTGTGGCTGCTTTCGGCTCCGAAGTAGACGGAAATACCCGATCTCAGTCGGGTCCGCTGTACTGCGCAGGCGCCGGAGACTTGCGCCTGCGCAGTAGAGCAGACCCGATAGCGTTTGGGTATTTCCGCCTACTTCAGAGCCGACAGCCGTCAGAGCGCCTGCGCAGTAGAGTTGGGCCGAACGGTTCGCCTGCGAACGGTTCCATGCGAACTTCCGTGGTTCGCGTTCGCGTCCCGCAGGCAAACCTTTGCGGAAGTTCGGTTCGCCCCATAATGCACCATGGAGGGTCAAATTTGACCCTCTACATCACAGTCAGCAGGCCCATTGTAGCCAATTAGGCTACACTAGCCCCTGGAGCCACTCCCCCCCTACTAAAAGGCAGGCAGCGGCGACCATTACGGTCACTCGTGTGCCTGCATTAGTGAGAGTAGGGCGAGCTGCTGCACACTCTCTCTCATAGGGAAAGATTAGTTAGGCTTAGCTTGTCCCTGGCTGCATACCTGTTCTGTGAACCCACCACTGCATACCTGTTCTGTGAACCCACCACTGCATACCTGTTCAGTGAACCCGCCACTGCATACCTGTTCTGTGAACCCACCACTGCATACCTGTTCTGTGAACCCACCACTGCATACCTGTTCTGTGAACCCACCACTGCATACCTGTTCTGTGAACCCACCACTGCATACCTGTTCTGTGAACCCACCACTGCATACCTGTTCTGTGAACCCACCACTGCATACCTGTACTGTGAACCCACCACTGCATACCTGTACTGTGAACCCACCACTGCATACCTGTTCAGTGAACCCGCCACTGCATACCTGTACTGTTCAGTGAACCCGCCACTGTATACCTGTTCTGTTCAGTGAACCCGCCACTGCATACCTGTTCTGTTCAGTGAACCCGCCACTGCATACCTGTTCTGTTCAGTGAACCCGCCACTGCATACCTGTTCTGTTCAGTGAACCCGCCACTGCATACCTGTTCTGTTCAGTGAACCCGCCACTGTATACCTGTTCTGTTCAGTGAACCCGCCACTGCATACCTGTTCTGTTCAGTGAACCCGCCACTGCATACCTGTTCTGTTCAGTGAACCCGCCACTGCATACCTGTTCTGTTCAGTGAACCCGCCACTGCATACCTGTTCTGTTCAGTGAACTCGCCACTGTATACCTGTTCTGTTCAGTGAACCCGCCACTGCATACCTGTTCTGTTCAGTGAACAGTTTGGTGTGTCAGTGTGAAGCAGTACCTTAATTACACTACCTGATTGATGTATACACATGCAAGATGTTTTAAAGCACTTTAGGCCTGTCATTTAGCATTCAATATGATTTCTGCCCCTTAAAACGCTGCTTTGCGTCAAATCCAGATTTTTCCCGGGGACTTTTGGCGTGTATCCCACTCCGCCATGCCCCCCTCCAGGTGTTAGACCCCTTGAAACATCTTTTCCATCACTTTTGTGGCCAGCATAATTTTTTTTTTTTCAAAAGTTCGCATCCCCATTGAAGTCTATTGCGGTTCGCGAACTTTAACGCGAACCGAACCTTCCGCGGAAGTTCGCGAACCCGGTTCGCGAACCTAAAATCGGAGGTTCGGCCCAACTCTACTGCGCAGGAGCCGGAAAGGTAAATATTGACGTCACTGCTGTACGGAGGGCTGCAGCGAGACCCCTGAGGAACAGAGAACGGCGTGGGAAGCCTCATTAGGATCCTGAGCTGGTGTTTGGGTATTTCCGCCTACTTCAGAGCCGACAGCCGTCAGAGCGCCTGCGCAGTAGAGTTGGGCCGAACGGTTCGCCTTCGAACGGTTCCATGCGAACTTCCGTGGTTCGCGTTCGCGTCCCGCAGGCGAACCTTTGCGGAAGTTCGGTTCGCCCCATAATGCACCATGGAGGGTCAAATTTGACCCTCTACATCACAGTCAGCAGGCCCAGTGTAGCCAATTAGGCTACACTAGCCCCTGGAGCCACTCCCCCCCTACTAAAAGGCAGGCAGCGGCGACCATTACGGTCACTCGTGTGCCTGCATTAGTGAGAGTAGGGCGAGCTGCTGCACACTCTCTCTCATAGGGAAAGATTAGTTAGGCTTAGCTTGTCCCTGGCTGCATACCTGTTCTGTGAACCCACCACTGCATACCTGTTCTGTGAGCCCACCACTGCATACCTGTTCAGTGAACCCGCCACTGCATACCTGTTCTGTGAACCCACCACTGCATACCTGTTCTGTGAACCCACCACTGCATACCTGTTCTGTGAACCCACCACTGCATACCTGTTCTGTGAACCCACCACTGCATACCTGTTCTGTGAACCCACCACTGCATACCTGTTCTGTGAACCCACCACTGCATACCTGTTCTGTGAACCCACCACTGCATACCTGTACTGTGAACCCACCACTGCATACCTGTTCAGTGAACCTGCCACTGCATACCTGTACTGTTCAGTGAACCCGCCACTGTATACCTGTTCTGTTCAGTGAACCCGCCACTGCATACCTGTTCTGTTCAGTGAACCCGCCACTGCATACCTGTTCTGTTCAGTGAACCCGCCACTGCATACCTGTTCTGTTCAGTGAACCCGGCACTGCATACCTGTTCTGTTCAGTGAACTCGCCACTGTATACCTGTTCTGTTCAGTGAACCCGCCACTGCATACCTGTTCTGTTCAGTGAACAGTTTGGTGTGTCAGTGTGAAGCAGTACCTTAATTACACTACCTGATTGATGTATACACATGCAAGATGTTTTAAAGCACTTTAGGCCTGTCATTTAGCATTCAATATGATTTCTGCCCTTAAAATGCTGCTTTGCGTCAAATCCAGATTTTTCCCGGGGACTTTTGGCGTGTATCCCACTCCGCCATGCCCCCCTCCAGGTGTTAGACCCCTTGAAACATCTTTTCCATCACTTTTGTGGCCAGCAAAATTGTTTTTTTTTTCAAAAGTTCGCATCCCCATTGAAGTCTATTGCGGTTCGCGAACTTTAACGCGAACCGAACCTTCCGCGGAAGTCCTAAAATCGGAGGTTCGGCCCAACTCTACTGCGCAGGAGCCGGAAAGGTAAATATTGACGTCACTGCTGTACGGAGGGCTGCAGCGAGACCCCTGAGGAACAGAGAACGGCGTGGGAAGCCTCATTAGGATCCTGAGGCTTCCCCCACCCGAGGTGAGTACCCCCCAGGGGACGTTTTGACGTTACAGATTCTCTTTAAAACGTGTCAAGTGTGAAAGGTGCCACAGGAAAGCATGAGCATTACTTTGAAAATCAGTTGTCCTTTCAGTTATAACTGAAAGCAACTGATTAAGTGTAAACAGGGCCTCAGTCACTGGATGGGAGCATGGGGATTAGGCAAGTCGAGTTCACTCAAGAGTTCATTCACAATGACAATTGATCCTTTTGATACTGTATATACATACAGTATAAAACGCAACTTTTAAATTTAGTTTCATAAAAGATTTAGTCATAGTAAACATTAGTAACATAACGTCTTATTTTATGATCGTATGATTCTGCCATCCAGGCAGATCTAAATCGATCAAAATCCTAACCCTCGACTAGATTGCTTTAGCTCTCTTGAGACTTAACCCCCCCACCACTACCAATCCAACATGTTTCAACTCCTTAATTGGAGCCGTCGTCAGGGAAAAGTGCTAAGTGCTAGGGTGTCAAGTGCATCAGAGAAATTACATTGCAATCACATCATATATGAAAGACAAAAAAAGGAGAGCGATGTGCTCTCAAGCTCAGTCAGCAATCAATAAGTGACTCATTTCCATAGGGTGGGCGTACAGTAATGGAGGTGCCTGAACAGGTAGGAGACATAAGGAGGAGGACCCTGCCCGAAGGCTTACAATCTAGACGAGATGTAGAGACACGAAAGGTAGGGGACCAGAGTTCAGCTGTGGGTTTAGATGGGGTGGTGGTGGTTGTAAGCCAGAGTGAAAAGGTGAGTTTTGAGGGCCTTCTTGAAGATGTAGAGGTTGGGGGAAACCCTAATGTGGGGAGGTAGGGAATTTCATAGTGTTGGAGCAGCTCGTGAGAAGTCCTGGAGGCGTGCATGGGATTGGGTGATGTGGGGGGCAGTCAGGTGAAGTTCATTAGAGGAGCAGAGTGAGTGGCTAGGTGTGTACCTCTGGGTAAGATTGGAAATGTAGGTTGGGCAGGTTTTGTGGACAGGTTTGTAGGCCAGACACAGTATCGAATCTGATTCTGGACTGGATAGGAAGCCAGTGGAGAGATTCACAGAGGGGAGCCGTCGTGGTGGAGCGATGGGAGGAGTGGATAATTCTGGCTACCGCATTCATGACAGACTGCAGCGGGGCAATTTGGGTCATTGGGAGACCAGTCAGAAGGGCGTTGCAGTAGTCAAGGCAGGAAATTATGAGGGCATGGTTGAGGAGTTTGGTGGTGGCAGAAGTCAGGAAAGGGCGGATCTTGCAGATGTTACAGAGGTGAAAGTTTCAGGCCTTTGTGAGGTATTGAGTGTGTGTGTGTGTGTGTGTGGGGGGGGGGGGGGGGTGAAGGAGAGTGCGGAGTCCAGGGTGACACCCAGACAGCGTGCTTGAGAGGTAGGGCGAATGGTAGTGTGGTTAACAGTGACATTCACATCTTGGAGCATCAGGGATGGCCGGGGTGAGAAGATCACAAATTCCGTTTTGTCCAGATTTAGTTTCAGGAACCTAGCGGACATCCAGGAGGAGATGGCCGATAGGCAGGAAGAGACCTTGTCCATGGTAGTAGTGGATAGGTCAGGGGTGTGAAGGTAGATCTGGGTGTCATCTGCATACAGATGATAGTTAAAACCCATGGAGGAGATAACCTTGCCTGAGCCTTGGGGTATTCCTACCGAGAGGTAGTTGGGGGTAGAAGAGGACTCATTGAAAGAGGTCATGACGGTGCAGTTGGAGAGGTAGGATGAGAACCAGGCCAGAACGAGGTCATAAATGCCCATGGACTGGAGGGACTGGAGGAGTAGGGAATGGTCCACTGTGTCAAAAGCTGCCGAAAGGTCAAGGAGGGGGAGAAAGGAGCATTTGCCTTATGCTTTAACTAAGGGGAGGTCATTGACCACATACCATTAAACTTATATTATACTATTAAATTAGCCACTCTAGGCAGCAGGGATGGGGATGAGTTCTCAACAAGTGTGTGTGTCATGTCTATAAACCTTCTCTGCATGCAATAAATATGATTTATGCAAAAAAGTGTAGTACGGTAGTAGCACTCAATATCTTGTCCATGCATGTAAACATTTAATTTTATGAAATTCCCCCCTCTTCATATAGCGACTCAGAGGCGCATACGGGCCCGGCTGGACGCACCATTTGGTAAGTCGCTATATGAAAAGGGGGGGCTCTCATAGAATTAAATGTTTACATGCATGGACAAGATATTGAGTGCTACTACTACACCTGTTTGCATGGATTGAAGATATTACACGTATCTGACTGTAGCGATCCACCTGGGATAGCGGGTGTCATCAGTCCAAACACCACCACTAGACGCTTGGTGTCACTTTACAGAATTTGTGCCCAACTGAGCACTGTTTTATGTTTATTAATAAATATGATTTGCATCAGCCTTGCCTGCAATTTAGCAAGCAAGCCCTGTAGCAGCCATGGGCAGCATAGTGATGATCAGGAATTTTTTGTGAATTCCCAAGCTGCCTTTTTTTGTTCAATAATTGTGCAGTTGCCATAATTTACCGATCATGGGTAAACTTTTGTTTATTAAACCAGTCTCTCCCATATTCCTCTGATACAGGTCATAAAATTATTTTTTTATTGATAAAGTGCCATCATCTTCCGTAGTGGTGGATATCCTACCATTGTCGTCACGGTCTGTCTGAAATTCCACCAGCTCATATTCATACTCATTTTCTGAACTGTACTGCCCTTCACTAATCTCATCAAAAAGTTTTTCATCACTGTCAGTGTCCAGGAAACTCAGGTGAGTGAAGAAGGAGGTAGTGAGGAAATCCGACAAATTGCCCAGCTTTACTCTGAAAGATAAATAAAGGAAGAGAATATTATAGAATATGCCTTTATGTGCTTAGTTCACAGTTCAGGGACATCATGTTGGACAAGGTAGAGAAAGTGTTTGGTCAAACGTTTAAGTCAATTATAGGAAACATATTAGTTTTAGATAGTAAGTTTCTTTTGGATTTTTACTGCTGTCTGTGAGAAGTTTCATCACTTCCTGTTCAGACAGGAAGTGGAAAAATGGCCACAATAGTGATAAAGACACCAAGAAACAAAAAAAAAAAAATTTGTGGAGTGGGAAAACTCCTTAACTGTTCTTTATTGTTGTCTCTCCTTTTTTGTCCTGGGACCACCAATTTTTATATTAAAGCCACAAATCTCCATGAACATCCCAGGGAAAGGAGGTGAGAAAAGTTTTCTCGGGGAGAGAAATGGCCTTAAAGACAACTGTCGGTCATAAAATCAAAACAATTCTTTATTTTTATCTGGTAACCAAGTAATAAGGATGCTAACTAGGCAATCCAAAAGTTAAAAATCTCTCTTATTGTTCTTCTCCATAAAACATCATTCCCCAGTTTTCCTGGCTCTAATTTGGTACATCTGCCGCACAAAGGAAGTTGCAGGGCATGCTGGGTTTTCTTTTTTTCTTCTTTACTTTCCCCTCAGATTTAACTAATGCAGTCTGATCAGCTGAAGTCCCTTTCCCTCCTGTTTTTCCCTCCCACACCCCTGTTCCTCTTTGATTGGCCAATATTTTTCAATGCACTTTCTACTCCAGACCTGGGTGGGAGGGACTGAAGACTGGGAGGGGGGCAGGCAGTGATACACAGACAGAGCAAGGGAGGAATTTATCTTAGGATTGGCTTCAAGATAGACAGAAAAAATGGAAAATCCTAAGAACGATTTTCTCTTTTTTAACTATAGTAAAATCACTAAATTCAAAATGTGGACAGTGCAATACATATGTTATGTAAGTAGAGCAAGTATTTATCTACTTATATATGTGGGGGTTTTTTTCTGAAGTAGTATGGCTGACGGCTCCACTTTAACCACCCTGGCGTTCTGATTAAATCGCCAGGGTGGCTGCGGGAGGGTTTTTTTTAAATAAAAAAAAAACTATTTCATGCAGCCAACTGAAAGTTGGCTGCATGAAAGCCCACTAGAGGGCGCTCCGGAGGCAATCTTCCGATCGCCTCCGGCGCCCAGAATAAACAAGGAAGGCCGCAATGAGCGGCCTTCCTTGTTTTGCTTATATCGTCGCCATAGCGACGAGCGGAGTGACGTCATCGACGTCAGCCGACGTCGTGACGTCAGCCGCCTCCGATCCAGCCCTTAGCGCTGGCCGGAACTTTTTGTTCCGGCTACGCTGGGCTCAGGCGGCTGGGGGGACCCTCTTTCGCCGCTGCTCGCGGCGAATCGCCGCAGAGCGGCGGCGATCAGGCAGCACACGCGGCTGGCAAAGTGCCGGCTGCGTGTGCTGCTTTTTATTTCATTAAAATCGGCCCAGCAGGGCCTGAGCGGCAGCCGCTGGCGGTGTTGGACGAGCTGAGCTCGTCCAGACCGCTCAGCTGGTTAAAATACCTGAGTTTTCCTATGGTCTTTGTCATTTTGAAAAGAAAGCAAATAAATGTGCACAGTAGTTGGCAGATTTGTGCTAATTTTTAGAAAATATTTTATTTTACAAAAAACAGCAAATTTTACGTTTTGGAAAACTTTGAAAGGGGTTTTCCAAAATGTAAAATAAAATATTTTCCAAAAATCAGCACAAAACTGCCAACTATTGAATACATTTTTCTGCTTTCTTTTCAATCCATATCAGCAAACCAGAAACCATCTTTTCTTGTTCAGACTGGACTAAACAAAGGCAAGGAAATACCTGAACAGTTGCTTTGGTCTAGTCACTCACTCAGAAGTGGTCATACGGTGCATGGTACTACAGCTTATTTCCGCTCCTCTATATTTTCAGATGGTGGGCAGATAAACAGTGTGACTAAGTGACGCCCAAAGTAGGAAAACAAATTGACATTACAGCAGAAAACTATGTGCACTTTACTTCTGACGAGGTAGACTTGAAGATTGCAAGAAATAGGCGAAGATGAATTGTTACAATTCAATCCGCTAACAGAGAAATGACTCCTAGATTAAACGGCTTAGGAGCACTAGGGTGAAATTCTTCCCCCCCCCCCCCCCCCATCCTTGAAAAAAATAACTAGAATACATTTAAATACTGTAAGGGAACCCAAAGGGAATGTAATGTGGGCAGTTTAACTTACCCGGAGGCTTCTTCCATCCCCCTGCAGTCCTCCTGGTCACTCACTGTCTTTCCGCTGTGCTCCAATGAGCAGCTGTGCTCTTCTGAAAGCTGCATGCCATAGCTTGGAGCACGATCGCTGAGGCCTATACCTGGAGCCGCGCATATACAGTAGCCTGTGACTGGCCCATTTCAGAGGAACACAGCAGCTGAATGGGACAGCAGAACAACAGCAAGGGACCAGGAAGACTACAGGAGGCTGGAAGAAGCCCCAGGTAAATTAAACTGCCCAACTTACATTGACTTTAGGTTCCCTTAAAACCACAGTCAAAAATATTTACATTATAGCATTAAATTATAATCATTAAATTGTTACCCTTCAACGTTAGCTATGCTGCCCATATAAAAGCAAAGCACCTCAAGGTCCCCCACAGTAATCTTACATGCTGAGCCAGGGTCAGCTCTGTATTTCATATCAGCGCAATGCATACTGCACAGCACATGTCCAGAATCATCGCTTGTGTGGTATGCACTGCGGTTGTAGCTGCAATGCAAGATACAAAAGGTTCATCTCTCAGCTGCAAAGGGAAGAGGAAGGGTTGTGAAGGGTTGTAAAGCTGCTGGTTCTCCTTCCCAGCAGCTCCTTGACTACCCTCAAGTGATGATGTGTTAGGATAAGGAGGCTCACAGGCTTACTGTTCTATTAGGCCAGTAAGACAGCTGTGTAACCCAGTCAGCACAGGTAATAAAAAGTTATCATGAAAAGACTGTTTATGTTTTAAGGCACAAAACTGTGCACTGCAAATTATGTTATATTTCACATAATATGCATATAACCAATAAGCCTGAACAAAACACACTCAGAACAAGTATTTGTTCAGCATGCAGTGCAAAACAGCTGTGGAACCTGCACTGTTCTGTCCACTCTACTCCATTTGAATAGGTTGTTTTACTCACCATGTATTTGAACAAGGATAGAAATAATTGTTGGTTTTTTTTCTATTGCAGATGTGCGCTACCTCCTTTATCTTCATTATGGTGCAAGCTATTGACTGAACATGTGGTAGCATCACTCCAGACTTACACAACTGGCTGACGTGTGCGTTTACTCTTCTTTTTGATTGAATGAAGTGTAGGGACAGACAGGACAAAACAAAACATTTATATTGCGCTTTTCTCCTGGCAGACTCAAAGCGCCAGAGCTGCAACCACTAGAGCACGCTCAGACAGTAGCAGTGTTAGGGAGTCTTGCCCAAGGACTCCTTGCTGAATAGGGACTGGCTTACTGAGCAGGAAGAGACAAGATCTGAACCCACCTGACAGTTTTCATTAGTTACTTGTGGAGCGCATTTATTGAATAAGAAGTGCAGTTTGTGCAAAAAAGTTCCTGTTTTAATAAAATGGCCTGCACATGACTGGAAGTTTGAAGAGAGCACTGCTTGACTGACAGATATGACCAACTGTCATGCTAATAAAAGCGCTCACTGAATGTAGACTACATACCTTGCTCCTCCAGAATATCCATCATCAAGTTTTCTTATGGTTGAAAGAATATAAGGGTCTATGTCAGAGCCATCCTCATCTGAAGTACAAAAAGGTTAAAGTTACTTGACTGAATAACAAGGTCACATTAAAACTAACAGGTCTGAACAAATTGTACACAGAAAACCATACGAGCTTTCCCTCACAAAGCAAATCTTAGGAAAAGAAGATCACCAAACATTTCTGATGTTAACTTTAGCAATTGAGGTTTGTACACAGTACAGTCTAACGCCAGTTTGGATGAGCAATTTTTAGCAGAGTGCAAAGAAAGATGGACTTACTGAGCATGAAGTGAGTGATGGGAAAAGTCAGAGTGGGTCTGCCAGTCATTCTCCAGCAAGAGGTAAGGTAGGCCAGCTCATTCCTGAGCATCTCCACAATCATTCTGCTGTCCAGAGCCAGGTAGAAGTGGTGCTGGTCTGTAAACTGCAACAGGAAAGGAAGGCTCATAATAACCACAATTTTAATGAATATGAAACTGAAAAAAATCTTAGCCACAAGATTTGAGGTGACTACTTCTCTAACAGAACGAGCTAGTTGTATGGCCTACAAGCAATGTAGAAATAATGCACATTAAATTAATGGAAAATGGGTGGAGTTAAATATACTTTCCCCATTGATTCCTTCCATCCCTACAATTCTGAGGTCACTTTATGTTCCTGCGCATTCGCTCTTCGTATTGGCACACGTAGCTGGGAGGAAGTGGCTCAAATAGGCTGGCTACCCAATCTACAATATCACCATGGTTACAATGCCCAACATCATCGTAACAAAAGGATTTGAGGATATGGTTGGCATGGTGAAGTAGTGGAGAACACTTTCACCTTGCAGCGCTAGTCTAAGCCGGGATAATCTCTGAATGGAGTTTGTATGCTCTCCCCAAGTTTGAGTGGGTTTCTGCTGGGTATTCTAGTTTCCCCACACATCCCAAAAATACACAGACAGCTTAATTGGTCCCGCCAAAAAATTTGGCCTTATGCTAGGTACACACACCATACAATTTTCTGGCAGATTTACCTGCCAGGTCAACTATTTCCAACATGTCCGTATTTCAATCGATTTTCTGACCATTTTTAACCGTTTTTTCGATCATTTTTCTCAATTGATTTTTGTTCAGTTCTATGAGAATTGATAAAAAAGATCAAAAAAACTATTTAAAAAACGATCGGAAAATCAAAAAATTTATCGAAATTCAGATTGGACATGTTGGAAATAATCCGTCTGGCAGGTAAATCTGCAAGAAAATTGTATGGTGTGTATCTAGCATTAGACTACAATGTGAAAATAAGACAATGACAACTATGTAAATTACTGTGGAAGATAACTTTTTACTGAAGGTAACCTGGAGATGGATTTTCTTATACTGCACTCAGGCTTAAACATATAATATGAATAGCAGGTTTATAACCGTGTTTTGCTTATGCTGTACCAACCTGGGGGGTGAAGGCAAAGATCTGATTCCTAATTGTATACAATTTAGATGTTCCCAGGACACCAATGTGTCTGTAAGGACGACCGCTCAGTTTCATGGCTTTGTTGATACCTGTGAATGTGAATGACATGCTGTTATTACCATCTGCAGGAATTTTTTTTTTTGCCTCAGGCGGCAAATAGTCTAGGGCCGGCCCTGCATCTGGGACACGATCAGCCCAGGCTGTAATTTCTCTCCTAAACTTCCATTTTCAAATAATCCCGATCTCGGCTCTGTCTTTGACACACTTTTAACATGCTCTAACCAGTCAATTCTCCACACGCTCGTCTCCAATTCCCCTCCTTCTCTTAAACAAATAAACATCACCAGGGTGAAGGGGAGTTCACCTCAGTAACAAATGAAGGTGGGTAGATAGCAGTAAATCAAATAGGAAGCTATGAGGTGTCAGTGTAAACCTGCTCTGCGGGGTTAAGAAGTGGTATTAGCCACTTATTCAGGGACAGTTCTGCACTGTCCTTAATCTAAAGGAAACACTCAGAACAATTTCCCTTCTCTTAAAGAGAATCTGTATTGTTAAAATCGCACAAAAGTAAACATACCAGTGCGTTAGGGGACATCTCCTATTACCCTCTGTCACAATTTCGCCGCTCCTCGCCGCATTAAAAGTGGTTAAAAACAGTTTTAAAAAGTTTGTTTATAAACAAACAAAATGGCCACCAAAACAGGAAGTAGGTTGATGTACTGTATGTCCACACATAGAAAATACAACCATACACAAGCAGGCTGTATACAGCCTTCCTTTTGAATCTCAAGAGATCATTTGTGTGTTTCTTTCTCCCTGCAGTTCTCATGCACTGAAGTTTCAGGCTGCTCTTTTTTCTCCTGCAAACAGCTTTGCCCTTGTCTGTAATTCTTCAGTATGTGAAAGCCCAGCCAGCTCAGAGGACGATTTATCCAGCTTGTAAAAGATAAGAGAGAAGAGAGAAGCTGCTCTAATCTAAATAATACACAGGCAGTGTGCATAGAGGGGCCTGGAAGGGGGAATTCATAGCAGAACCACAACACTGAAGAGCTTGGCAGCCTTCCAAACACAGGCTGACAAGTCTGACAAGGGAAAGATACATTGATTTATTACAGAGACTGTGATAGCAGAAAGTGCTGCAGTAAGCCAGAACACATTAGAATAGCTTTTGGAACTTGTAGGATGATAAAAAACAGGATGCAATTTTTGTTACGGAGTCTCTTTAAGTAAGCATTGGGGAGCTTCTTACAAATGTGCAGAAGACTTCCCCCTGCTGATAAGGACAGTTTAAGAAGGAAAAACTGTCAGTAATGCTTTGATAAATCTGGCCCATATATTCTTCAGTGGAAAGCTCCTTGCTTCTTCTGGCCACATCTGAAGAGGTGATAATATCTTCTGTTTACATTCCTCTGTTGCTACAATTAGTATCCAGCCAGCAGCGTGCTGAAACTGAACTACACTGAGCTAAGAAGCAGAGAGAGGTGAGAAATGATCGCTACTAGATTTTAGATGTTAATATATAAATACAGCAGCAATGCAGTAAAATGCAATGGCAGCTTTCAGAGCAGATAAACTGTACTTTGTGAACTTGTAATTTGTAAACAGACAAGAATACGTGTGCACAAACGCAAATATGGTAACTGTACGGGTAATAAAAAAGTAGAAAAACACTTGTTTTTCAATTATATGAGTTTTAGGTTTAGTACATGCCTGTGTGCTAGACCTAAAGGAGATGCTTTCTGATAGATGAACAACTGGCTTGGTTATAACAACAGTATCTGTATTGGTTGCTTCCCTGCCACCAATATTGTCTCTTTTTGTCTCACAGTAGCATCGCTTTAGTAATGACCAATATGATCCTACATCATAAACATTTATGTGAGCCTGTGCTGCTTCTTCCTGAGACCATGCTCTCTCTAAGGCCTATATGCTGGGAGAATGCAGTCTCATGCTGCTAGAATGTACATTATCACGCTCTTCTGGATCGGTTAGAGACAACTGGAACAGGGCCACAAATTTTTCAGTGGTTCTTTGGAACTTACCCAGTTTAGCATAGAGATGACTTAGGATCTTTGCAGGCTGCACTCGGAACGGTCGGACATCACTGAAACTCTGCACATCAAGGTCATGTTTCTTTAGCATGTCCCTAATTTCATTAGTTTCAGCGAGAACGGAAACTACAAAGTAAAGAAAGGAGAAAAATTGAAATGAATTTTAACAAGCAAACCATGTGGTGGAAACGTAAGCTAGACCATAGGGTATTTCATAAAAATGCAATTTTTCTCTTTTACTATGGCAAATACCTTGCACTACAACATCAGGCTTAAAAACTGTAGAAAACCTTCTATTTAGGGGATCAATTTCTCCTGGAGCCAAAAATCCCTGCAAAACAAGCAACACAAGGACCTTAGAGGAGCCAAAACATTTTTCAACACCTCAAATATGTTTTAAATGGAAATACCTCAGCAAGCAGGGATCCTAGAATATACAGAGACTGTCCCCATAAATGTGGCAACTTCCCCAATGCAATTCGATCAACCGTGTGGGGGTTGTGATACTCTTCATCTATCTAAAAAGGCAACCAATAATCAAAAGTGTTCATTAAATTCAGTATAGCAAAGGAACAAAAAAATCAACATGCCAACTACATAGAATGGAAATGTTAGTGCAGTCTGAGGTTTGCTGTGTTTTGTCCAATTATCTACAAAGTTTCAAACAGTAAAAATTAGTCCCTGATCAATAATGCAATTTTGCTTTCTTGAGAACGAAACAGGTCAGACGAATGCCACTTTTTGCATACAGGTGCAGAATACAGCCTTGTTTGCAGGGCCGGATTTCTGGGAAGGCCAGAAAGGCCACGGCCTAGGGTGATAAAATTAGATAAGATAAGAAGGGCGGCATGAGTTGGAGAGAGAAGAGGTCATATGTCAAAGTAAATCATCTCTTCTGGTCCCGCAGCGCCCTGCTCTGTACGAATAGCTGAATTCCAGAGTTCCCCAATCCCTGCATCTCTCTCTCTCACTTTCTGTGTTAAAATAATCAGGATCAATCATAACTTTCACTGATAATCCATTCCTCTGTATGAAGGACATACAGATCGATGTGAGAAATACCAGAGATTTACATTACAAAGCAGATAGAACTAAGTTCCACTGAGTTTTATTGCAGGCATTCACAACCAGTAAGCTCTGCTAGTTTCTTTTACAGCTTTGACACTGGCCACAGCAGTTGTTAATTTATCTAATCCTAATTTATGACTCTTTTTCTTAGCTAGCAGTGGTCTCTTTCTTCTCTTCCTTAGTTAACTCTTTCCTGACTCATTTTCTGTCCTCCAGCTCCTACCATCTATGAGAACTGCAGGAATAAAAATGCTGTTTTCTTCCCTTTCATTGCTAAACTGTCATTTTAAAGGACACCTGAGCAGTGGTGCTCATCCAATATTCGGGTATCCGAACTACCCAGATAATATGAACTTTTTCCACAGTTCGGATATTTTTTAAAATCAATCCGAATAGCACTATCTGAGCAAACTCGGACTTCCCATATGAGAGAGAGAGAGAGAGAGAGAGAGAGAGAGAGAGAGAGAGAGAGAGAGAGAGAGAGAGAGAGAGAGAGAGAGAGAGAGAGAGAGAGAGAGAGAGAGAGAGAGAGAGAGAGAGAGAGAGAGAGAGAGAGAGAGAGAGAGAGAGAGAGAGAGAGAGAGGAGAGAGAGAGAGAGAGAGAGAAAGAGAGAGAGAGAGAGAGAGAGAGAGAGAGAGAGAGAGGAGAGAGAGAGAGAGAGAGAGAGATTTTTTTGAGGGGGGGGATTTTAAAGGGAAAGTTCAGGGACTATGAAAAAATAAAATAAAAATCCTCATCACTTACCTGGGGCTTCCTCCAGCCTGTGGCAGGCAGGAGGTGCCCCTCGGCGCCGCTCTGCAGGCTCCCGGTGGTCTCCGGGCCGACCCGACCTGGCCAAGCCAGCGACCAGGTCGGGCTTCTTCCTGCACTCCATTGTGCTTCACGCCGGCGCGCTGACGTCATCGGACGTCCTCCGGGCTGTACTGCGCAGGCTCAGAACTACTGAACCTGCGCAGTACAGCCCGGAGGACGTCAGATGACGTCAGCGCGCCGCTGTGAAATGCAAATTGGAGCGCAGAGCCCGACCTGGCCGCCGGCCTGGCCAGGTCGGCCACTGGAGACCACCGGGAGCCTGCGGAGCAGTGCCGGAGGGGCACCTCCTGCCTGACACGGGCTGGAGGAGCCCCAGGTAAGTGGTGAGGATTTTTTTTTATAGTCCCTGAACCTTCCCTTTAAGTCCCACATCATTAAATGGACTCCGAGCAGTGCAGAAACTATGGAAAGATGCATATTATTTTAAAGCTCTCTTTCTCTCTTACCAATGATATATAAACCGCCCCCTACGCCTTTTCTTTTTTGCTATTTTCGCGATTGAAATTGCCACTGCCACGATTTTGATCGCGAAAATAGAGAAACTAAAAGGCAGAGGGCCGCGGTTTTTGTGTCGTCAGAAAGAGGAGGAAAGAGAGCTTTAAAATGATATCCATCTTTCCATAGTTACATTGTATTACACAGGGCGACTTTTTCCTAAAGTCAGCAGCTCTATTCTGCTGAAAATATCAAAACCCTTAAAGGCGTAGGGCGGCGGGAATATATATCACTGGAAAGAGGAGAATGAGAGGCTTTAAAATGATATGCATCTTTCCATGTTTCTGCACTGCTCAGAGTCTCTTTTAAAAAACATGATGCTACATGCCTCATTTAACCCTAAAAAACGTTTATTAGGCAATTTAAAAACCCACTTCCGGTTTTCTACCCGGATATCCGAATCCGGGGGATATCTGGGGATACTGATTTCAGATATCCCGTTTCGGGTTCCAAAATTTCAAACTCGGTATCTGATTCGGATCGGATATCTAGGGTATCTGGATCCGAATTCAATCCGGATTTTGAAAAGGGGTATCAGAGCAGCACTGCACCTGAACTGTTACTACCTCTATACTAGTGTGTATGGTTTGGTATTCTTCTACTTTCCTGTAGCAGTAGAGCATTGTACCATCTTAGACCATCAGCGAAAGTAGAGAGTTTTGAATCAGGGTGATACCATTTATTGGCTTAAAAGAAAAGAGTTAAGTTTCTGCTAATAAGCCTTATTCAGACTTTGTTCCCGTATACTGTCAATATGTTAGAAGCACACCACCATATGTACTTTCAACATTCAAAAGAGATGCATAGATTTTTCAGCAATATAAATAAATGTCATTCAGATGCTTTAAACTGGAGCTGAACTCTTGCACAGGACAGAAAAAAAAACAGAAAATGTACCATGTATGTATTTCGAGAGCCTGTCTAATTCCCCCTCCTCTGTATCAGAAGTTGTAATTTGATCTCTACACTGTATCACCTGACTGCCACAACATCTAAGCTCATTTGAAAGCACAATATGTTAAAATATGTCTGCTTCCATAAAAGCAGGAAGTAGACACACTGCAGATTTATTGCAGGATTGTATCAGCTGTAACAAAGAAATGTTTTTATTTAAAGGTTATGTTGTTGCGTATCTTTTGAGCAGAGAGGAAGTTCTGAGTTTCAGGTCCACTATAATTAAAAAAGAACATCCAAAGTTGGTCTTGACAGGATGTTTGCTACTTACCTGTTCTCTGCTTTGGATGGGCTTCTCTCTCCATTGCACTGCCCTGCCACCTGTTTGTGGCTCCGACTGCAGCCAGTCTCACAAAGGACAAAGAAGCAGCGCATGCTCTGGCCACTTCCGCTCCCTGTAATTTCTCGCTCCTGCCCAGCAACCGAGGCCGGTACAGTGTCATGCATTCTTGACAAGTACCGGTCATACATCAGCGTCATTTCTCAAGTATGCATGCCCAGAACACTATCAGCTGCTGTGCACATTTGGGCAGGAGCGCAAATTACAGGAATTCGTTTGTGATTGGGGGTCAGAGAAGCACAACTGAAATGAGCCCATTCAAACCAATGATCGCTAGTCAGAGTGTTGGCCAAAATATATTTTTTCCGTGGGGAGGGTGGGGGGGGGGTCGTGGCTGGGTGACAGCAGGCCTAAGGCACTGGAAAGTACAAATCCGGCCCTGCTTGTTTACACTTGTCTTTAGTGTGCTGACTAGAAATATGAACACTACACTAAGCAAAGGTACTTACTGACCACAAAACCAAAATGCAAGCCCATGTACTGGTTCTACACTTCCATGCTCAAATTAACTCCCCAGCAACATGACATCCAACATAACAGCCTATTAAGATTGCTATTAAGATTCATGGGATTCGGCCAGGATATAGAAGCAGCAGAAAGGCTTGGAGATAACCTTTCTGACAGGTCTGATCTGATGTAGGATTATTTTTCTGATCGAATTGTATAGAAGTGATTATAGTACAATATTTTCACCAGATGTGTTCATTCGATTAGATTTGCGGGATCGTAAGTAATCAGAAGGTAATTATCGATTGTTCACATAAAAGAGGCCGATTATGGCACTTTCTCTCTTTAGATGCAATCCTAAAATCTAACATTCTGATCGAAAATCTATTCCAATAGATGATAAAATCATTTCACATCATTTTGTCCACATGCTGAATAGTTTTCTGTACAATATGGTCGTAAAATCGAATCCATTGATCGCATTTGAGGAAAATATTGTACCGTTAATGAGCTCCTTTAGAGAGCTAATTGGATGGAGATAAAGCAGCAAAGCAACTGTACGAAAACAAAAAGGGCTCTCTAACTACATTTCTTTCTAGGAGCAAAATCAACAATGCAATAAAAAAAGTAATGACAAATACTTACAGGTACTCTTCATCCTTTAAAATGTGACTGGCTTTGAAAGTGGCAAAAAAAAACCATGGGTCCCCTATAAAGTGGCAATAATGTTTGGTTGCTATATTATAGCTATGGCTAATCGGCACTATGGTTCTGTTATAACACACTGACCCTGAAAAATGGCAATCTTTTCAGCTGACTGCTATTGTTATAAATTCGGAAAACATACAAATGGGGAATAGGCTGTAAGGTGCTTTATAGATAGCTCCTTACTGTATGCTATGCCAAGCTAGAGCTCAAACAATTGGCACTCTGGCCTCAGAAATAGCAGGTTACTGTGAAACGGCTGTCAGACCATGCTCCCACTGCCACCAACCCACTTCAGAATCCTGTAATTAACTGATAAAGTATTTCTAAATGCATTTTATGCACAGCATGCACTTTGCAGCAATGAGCGTTTGAAACAATATGACAATGTACTGCTTGTGATCATTGAGATGAATTGGAATAAATAGGTGAACAGGGCCAGAAATGTCTGTCTTCTTTTGAATGTCAACCCTTTCTTGGATAGTGTACATTTTGGTTGGACAGTGTGCTGGTTAAGGGCTCTTCCTTTGACGTGGGAGATCAGGGTTTGAATCCTGTCTAGGGTCAATACCTATTCAGTAAGAAGTCCTTGGGCAAGACTTCCTAACACTGCAGGGTGGCCTCTTAAGTGCGTCCCAGTGGCTGCAGCTCTTGAGTCCGACAGGAGAAAAGCGCTATACAAATGTTAGGATTATTATCACATGGTCTAGAGTACAAAACAGGTCATTTCGGTGCTTAGGGCCAAAGCTGGATGCCAGTATAGCATTAATGCTGTAGTGTGCGCCCCACGTAATTCTGAGTTCAAGTGATCGCCAGACCCCAAATTACTTCTCCCTCCAAGTTGCATTGACTCGGATAGGGAATAGTAATTAACACCGCTGAGAATTAGAGTGGCAGCAGGGTGACGTAATAAGGCCACACTATGCCCAGCTCACCAGCGACGTCATTATATGTATGCCTAGAGTACGTCAAACAACTATAGGTGGATAGTGATTTAACTTCAGAAGTGTCACAACACAGACTCTGACTTACTAAGTGCCTGCTAAACCTCTTCACATACTGTAGGTTTACATTATATAGTGATGGCACCACCTGGTGGACATGCAGCTTATGCCTGCTCCAATGAAAAGAATTTCTGCATGTCCTTTGACTTTCAGCCATACACCTGTCATCACTCAGTTAATTGTATGAAGAATTGTGCAACTTCTCATTGTTCTACTCCTACAGTAAGGTTATTACCTTGTCATGTGGGACTGCATACAATTCGGGCAAAAGGTGAATTCCATTCTTCCCCCGGATTATTATGCCTTCCAGAGCCTCTCTATATTCTTGTACCTGTGATAACAGAAGAATCAAGCATACTCTTATACAAAAATACAGTCACGTTAGTACATTTGGTTTATTTATTTCTTGACAAAGCTTTGTAGAACTTAAAAGTACAATAATTAAATTATTCATAAAATAGTTAAACGCAAATGTTTCTACCTAGAAGGTCTCCAGTCTAACTAGTCCTATCCATAGACAGAGAATGAAGAATAAATACCCAATATCAATCCTTTTTTATTTATAGCCAACCAACAGAATGACGTTTCCTTTTTTTTAATGTCTTTTAAAATAATTTACAGGTTAATTGATCAAACCTCCTTCAGAAATGATTTTTTCGCCATGCCTGATCAAACATCAGATATTTATTGACAACATACTTTTATTGAAAGAATTTTAATTATTATTATACTGACAAGTTAAGTGCAAGGTGCCTAAAATTAACATAAAATTTGTATTAGCTCAAAACCATTTGTATCATATTAACCATTTGTAACTACTACATAATATAGTGAAATATGTTATGATTTTTCTGAATTGTTTAATTACAGGTAAAACGTAAAAATTTGAATATTGTGCGAAGGTCCATTTATTTCAGTGAGGGCCCGTTTCCACTATAGCGTTGCGGAATCGCCGGCGAATCACCGCAGGCAAATCGCATGCGGGTGCGATTCCGCATGCGTTTTTTGCCGCGATTTCGCATAGGTAAGGCTGTATGCGAATTTAACCATGTCACTGCCTTTGTAAATTAACATTAATACCTATGCGAAATCGCATGCGAAATCGCGGCAAAAAACGCATGGGGAAAACGCATGCGATTTCCCTATTAAATACATTGCGCGCGATTCGCCTGCATTCCACACGCAGGCGAATTCTGAGGGCCCTACCCTGCAGATTTTTTCTGCACAGAAAAACGTGCGGGGAAACGCACAAGTGGAAACAGTCCCATCCACTTGTACTGACTGTGCGAATCCGCATGCGGGCAACGCAGTGGAAACGGGCCCTAATTCAACTTAAAAGGTGAAACTAATATATGAAATAGGAACCCTTTTCAGGTGTTTTGGATGAATTAGCTGATTAGAGTCCGACACTCTGAGCCTAGAATATTGAACATTTTTACAATATTCTAATAGTCTGAAATTTTAAATTTGGAATTTTCATAAGCTGTAAGCCAGAATCCTACAAATTATAAAAAATAATGGCTTGAAATATCTTGCCTTGTCACTCTTGATCTAATGTTATGGATAGTATGGCAAATGTATCTGACAATGTCATTACTGGCATTACTGGACAATGCTACATTTTTATTTTCTGATAAAATTTGAAAATAATAATCAAAGTTTAAGAAATATCTCGCTTTGCATGTAATCTATTTCTGTAATGATCTGGAGATGATTTCCACAGTCAGCGCACACCAAGTGCGCTGAAGCAGATGGAAATCCCCACAATCACAGAAGCAAAGTAACCAGTATATATTTGTAGAGGGGAATTCGAACCAGCAGGTGGAGCTGTGGAGTACAGAGGAACAAGTCCTTTGTACATCCACAGATGCCAGATTGAAATTGCACGATAAAGCAACACCGGGTAATATAAACCAGTAGCAACTCAAAAGACAGCAAGAACAGAGACAGATTATATGAACGTCTACCAATCTAGTCGCCAACCAGCGACTGCAGACTTACCACAACAGAACAGAGCAGAGAGAGAAAGCTAATCGCAAGAGAGGCGATTGCTATCAGCAACACAAGACTGAGCAAAGACAGAGCATGAATTGAGTAAAGGAAGACACAGCAAATAACTACAATCTGAACGCCAAGGAAAATAAAAAATGAACTAACTAAACGCGGTCACCGCACGTTATGCGCAACAGTGACAAAACGTACCAACCCTGACTAACAAATGAACACGGAAAACAAAGACAAACAGATAGCGGGAACGCTTGCTAATCGGTTGCCTAACACCAGACAACAGCAAGCGTTCGTTCCAGACAAAACGGACTGAAAGAGTAACCAGTAGCAACCTCTGCCAAGGTTATACTCCAAGATACAGACAAGGGGGGAACACTTGCTAATCGGTTGCCTAATAGCAGACAACAGCAGGCGTTAGTTTTTAGAGAAAACAGACTGAAGGAGTAACCAGTAGCAACCGCTGCCAAGGTTATACTCCAAGACACAGACAAGAGTAGGCAGTACAAATAATACACACAAAACTGACTGCACTAGGAGTGCAAAATGCACTCCCCAAGAATTAACTACGCTAGAATATTTTTAGCAACCAGATACCAAGAGGCTGAGGCTCTAAGAGGCTGAGAGCCTCAGCTCTCACAAGAGGCTGAAGCTCTCACTAAAGAGAAACTTATGACGAGCAAGGAATTCTGGGAGGAAGTGACATTTATACTGAAAACCTTCAAAGGAAGCAGACAAGCAGATTGCAAGATAAGTAGATGCAAATCAGTCAGCCTTGCAAACTGACAAAAAGGCCTCTTTTCCCTGGACTGAACTATGCAACCTGCATAAGAAACCAACTGTCCAGGGAATCAAGGCCAGCAGAACAGATTCTGACAATTTAATGTATTAGTTCCCATTTTAAAGTAAACCTGAGATGAAAGGAGGCAAAAGTTTTATACTTACCTGGGGCTTTCTCTTGCCCCCTCCACACAGATCGTTCCCTCTGCACCATCCAAAGCCACATGGATCCTCTTGTAGCAGCCCCATTCTCCTGGGCCAGTTGGGTAGCCTGGCCACGTGCGCCCGCCCCATCACCGGGAGCGTTATGCTCAAATGTGTACAAATGTGAGGCATGGTGGATTAAAAAGCTTAATGTGATGGGCAAGGGGGGTTTAGATCGAGAATATGACTTACCGTAGGTTTCTGCATTTGATTTGGACCAGTAGTTTACATCTGTACTGCTGTGCTTTTAGATGCCTGATCTAGGTGGTATAGCTGTTATATTTATTTGTATGTAACTAGCATTTGTCATGCCTGTCTATTCGCATGAGCACTTTGGGGATATCACTCTAGTTAATTTTTCTTATTTCTGTCATAGGTTCATCCTAGGACTGTGATTGGATGAACCACAGATGTATGGTGAGCACTTACTGTAGTTATAGCCGGAACTGCAGTTTATGACAAGGTGTCATTTTTTTCTATGGCAGCTGTGTGGGCGCTATATGTCTGCACACACTGTATTTAGCTGCACAGCTTGGCATTGCATTTGTCTGTCTGCGGCTCTCGGCTTGTTATTATTTACAGGTTGTCGGGGTAATGGAGGGAGGAGTTGCGCAATGACGCTCCGTGTGTTTACGCGGAGCGCTGCATGTGCCGGCCAACACTGCTCTATGTGCTATTCTATTGGTGGGCGGCCTGCGCCCTCTGTGATTGGTGCTCATTGCACTTCCCCTCCCTCCGCCTGATGTCATGGCCACCAGTTCCGCTCGGCGGTCGTTTGTCATGCACTGTGCCGCTGTGGGTTATCCGTTACATGTATCCCAGGAGGTATGTCTTTTCTTATATACTTACCTGTTTCCCATCTGGTCCGCTTGTGCGGCTAGGCAGTCTGATTGGTGCTTGTAATTTCAAGCTGATTGTGATCTGTACTACTATATAAGCTGGTGTCAGTTGATGTTTGTATAGAGGCTAAGTGGCTTGAAAAAGAGCTTTAACAGCTTGAAACAGCGGGCTGTCGCCACCAAAGCCTACTTTTTTGACAACTATGTCATTTTAATGGCAATTTGAAATAAAGAGCTAATCTTTTTAATACTTCTATTTTTGTGTGGTGCCAGCCTTTTTGCGCAACAGTTTCTGATGGACCCCATGGATGCTGGGATCTGAGGCTTGGGCACACGGCAGTTCCTCTTTATAGATGAGTGCTCCTCCATCTTTTCATTTGATTTCACAAAATATTCGGTAAAATTAGTTGTTATTTTCTGCTTTACGATATGCAACAAGCCTTTGTGAGTTAAAACTAATGTGTGCAAATAATTTAGGAAAGAAAACCATTTTTTCTTACCTGAACATGATCCCCATTAAAAACCCCATCAATAACAAAGTATGTCCAGAACAGAGGCCACTCGCACTCTATATTCTCAAACAGCTTCAGCTCTGTAGAGTCGTAATGCAATCTGGTCGGGTCCTGAGAAAATATTAAATGATTATTATAACTGAGCAATTACTGAAATATTCCTAACATTATCTTTTTCGTTTGCATCTAATCTCAGTAGTAAATGTTGAAATCAACTGTGTTTACAAAGGACTACTGTGTACAAGAAACTTTGTATGGTGTGTTTGGGCTTCTAAACATTCCCATGCTCACCGAAGTTCAGCAACTAAAAGGTCAGTAGTGTATGAGTGGGAACAATGAGGAGCTATCATGAAGCAACTCACTTTGTGCTCACCATGATTATAACACAGTGCTCAAATCAACAAGTACCTGGCTGGTATTACAGCTAATATAGAGGCACAAGAATAGGTGTAGGAGCAGTCTTTCCTACAGACTCTTGCTCCTTATATATGTCATGGAAGAGCAGAGTTTTGCATTAGCCTGAGTGTGTGAGGGTGGGAGGCTTAGCTTTACATTGCTTCTGGTGCCAAAATTGTGGGAGAGGCACACATGCCATGAGGCAAAATGTGGTGGTCACAGCTTAGCCCAACACACAAGGAGGAAGCAATTTTGAAGCTGGTTTGCTTGAGGTGATCCACTAGTCTGCCTGACCCGTAGACCAGTAAGGACATCCCCAGCGTCACTGAATAATAGTACAGATTAAGAGGGGAGCTCGGTAATAAAAAAAAAAAAAAAAAAAATCACATCAATGACAGCGCCACCAGGTAGCAATCTTCCTCCTCCTACTTTTAATGGCATTCAGCAACAGATATGCCTCCAGCTTCTGACCAGATGGCTGTGGATGGGAGCATGCAACTGACACACCTCCAGCAGGTAGATGGTCACCTTCTCCGCAGAGGATACACCCCTTTCCACACCCAGTTGTGTCCTTTGGTTTATGCGAAGGATAGGAAGATGGCAGTCTGCCGCCACTACAGAAGCAATATTGTACAGCGGGAGACATGGCAGCGCTTTCATACAGAGGTTGTACCCGAATGATGTATCTGCATGGATGTGCAGAGCTCCAGAAACTGGACAACATTACACAACTAGCACTCAAACTGGTATAACAAAGGAGGTTGTTAGTGTCAGTAAATAATTTGTGTGCAGATTATTCCCTATTGGACTTCCCCACGGAGATGACGGAATAAATATTGTAATAGTACTGAGGTCCTGGGGAAACTGGGAAAAGGGACATACTACATTTAGATGGAGGTGATGGGTACTAGTGTGCATGTAGCAAAATAAAATACATTTGTTAAAAAAATTGTATAAATATCTACCATTGCTGTGCATATATGTTATTAAAACACTCCTTTTCATTTGATGTTACACCCCACTATGAATTTATAGAACGGACCCCAAATAAAAAAATACACTAACAGTTTCCACATCTGCACCAAGTGATTGGCAGCAGCTTTGACTTTCCCAGTCTATAGGTCTCTGCAAGGATTACTGTGGGGCCACTGTGTGTTTATATGTGCAGAAAGAAGCCTAGCAAATTGAAATAATATTTGCTCGTAACCCTAACAATGTGTCTAGCTTAAATGATGAGAAATCTCAGCCGAAGTGGTTTCACGTTAAGCACTAGGAAAGGAGAAGAGATGGAGACTCATAAGCACTTTTACAGAAACTAACCAATAAGTAATGGAATCCAAGTCTCCAGATACTGTATGCATGGATGAATGTTGTCATTACTTTACAATATAGATCTTAGGTATTTAATATGCTACTTTCATGCCCATGACAACCAGATCTATCTCCATACCCCCAATCTCTCTTCTTCCACCATAGATCATGTCTCCTCCTGCCGCTTGACTATGTCTCCTCTAGGGATGATCAATTAAATGCAAATCATTCTGAAATGATGCAAATTTTTATGCAAATGTAAGCAGTTTTAAATTGATTGGTCCATTTTTAAGCTGCATATATTTGCATAAAAATTTGCTTAAAGTTGCATCAACTCGGACTAATTTGTATATCTGTGATCATCCCTAGTCTCTTCCTGCCCCTTGACATTGGCCATTTCTATTAAGCACATTGTTACGAATTTACATTCTCATCTGAGTCATGTCAGTTCATAGTCAAGGATGCTGGATATATGTGAATTAGTGGTTGTGTGACTGCAGTCACATGCCACATCCACAGCAAGTTTTTGCTGACTGGTAAATTCCTAATATTTCTACAAACCCCACTATGTTCTAATATGACCCAGTCCTAAAATATATTACAACTTAATATCAGACAATTTAAAAACATCCAGTCTAGGTTTCCTGGGTCAATTGTGATATTCCCACTCTGGGTCATTGGAAATTTAAATCAGGCCCGATTCCTTATGGTATTGTGAACCTGGGATTGTTCTGTATACACATTTTCAGTTACTGTACCTCTCTTGGTGTTTTAAAGCCATCGCGGAGAAACCGACAGCAGCCATACCTTCCCTTGGAGAAAAAACAAAACATTTCTGATGAAAACATGAAGTTGTTTATGGTGTCGTTTTAAAACAACAAAAAGTAAATACAGCTGATTCCAGGAACAGTATTAGAAACCCACTAGGAGCGCTTTTCTGAGCGCTTTGCAATTTGAAATCTTTTGCTAATGTAATGCTATGGATGTGATCCCACTTGAGCGATGTGATTTTATAAAAATCCCCCACAGCATTGCATTAGCAAGAGCTTTCTAAATCGGTAGTGACTAGAAATCACTCCTAGTGGGTTTCTGGCCTAACCCTGATGCAATTCTACAGAATTCTGTGTGCGGTGTGTGGTGCTGGGGCTGCTTGTCAGACAGGAGGACTGCAGGGCTGCTGAACAGGTCTCAGATATACAGGTTTGCTGAGCTATGAAGTGATGATGTCACCACATCCAGTCTCCCCCACACATGCCGGACATACACTCTTGTGCATATTTGTAGCCTTACAGCAGGCTGGTTAAGCCCTTCTGCTTTACATAGCAGAATTAAATATGCCCATACACACTTTGATTTTCCCTAGAAAAGTCAATTATAATGATCAAATCTGCCAGGGAAAATCGACAAGAGATCAATGCCGCAACATGGCTGCCCGATCATAATGGCAATCCATTTCTGGGTGAAATAAACTGAAACTACTGACTGCCCCGGACGGCAAGGCCTTGCTTGAACAGCGTCGGTCTGGTGTGCATCAATAGATTTTAGGATGACTGTTGGACTCCCCACATCTAAGTGTGGGTGGTGGAGCCACCGGAGCAGGATCATCCACCAGGCACTTAATCTTACCAAAAGGACCACAAAGGGGCGCCAAATCTACTACCATGCCTAGGGCTCCATTACATCTTAATCCATCTCTGGAGCTCACACTCAGCTGTCCACAGACGCGCTCCTCCTGTGTCCGCTCTCCATCACCACTGGGACACCTGACAGAAAAGGCATGTACATTATGAGACTACATACAGGTCACAGGGACACAGGCACACTGGCAGGGATGGAGAAAGGACAAAAGAGGAGGGTTTTTTAAGGTAACTACAGGTTTTGTCTACAGTTGGCTTTACCTTACTCACTTCAATCTGATAGTTCAATAGAATTATCAATTTGATAATGTGATTGATTAGATTATTAAATTAAAAGCAAAATTTCTCTCCATTGACCTTGAATGATCTTTTGATCAATTGTTTGTCTGTATAGAATCAAACAAAAAAAATTCAAACAAGTGAAAAATCCTGATCATTCATCAGATACAACTATTTGGATGTGAGCAGACGTACAACTGATTCTGCATTAACTATGGATCTTTTGATTGAACCATTTAATCAATCATTTGAAAGTTGGCATAGTGTATGGCCAACTTAAGTGAGAGTGCATGTACAGTATATTGCACAACTTTTACCCTTCAAACCTGGAATCCAGCTTTAAGGATGACCATGTGTTTGTATTTCCAATTCTCCTGTCTTCGGTCTTCCATCGAATAGTATTAGGAGGTGCATCCTCTAATATTATTTAACAGGAGCTAGGACTGCCAATAATAAAAGCAAGACTCCAGACCTGGCTGCAAAGATAAAACTTGCTCCTTCATCCTCCCCTTATTCATGAAAAGGAACAGCAGAACAGCAGTTTCAGATCTTGGCTTCCTTTTAAATTAACCTAAAATGTGCCCATTTCCACTACCGGAAGGAAAACTGCTAACCAATTTGGTCAGATTGATGGAATCGATCGGAAAAACTACCGGTAATCAATTCCATGAATTCCATTAATGTGACTGAATTGGATAGCATTTTTTTCTTCCATTAGTGGGCCAAAATGATGGTTTCTGATCAAACATTACAATCGAATTGGACAATCAATCGTCTGGTGAATTGCATTAATGGGCACCTTAAAAATGGCCACACACCATAGGATTTTTTAAATTTCTTTTCAATTCAAGAATTACAATCAATTTCTCTTACTGATTGTAACAAATAAAAAATCTGTCCAATGTATCCCACAGCTGTGTTACATTTCTCCGCAATACTGAAAACAAGTGATTGCAAACCGTAAAAAAAAAAAAAAATATAGCATGGGTCTATACACTGAGAAATTGACAAATTTACCCTACACCATTATATTTTCATTAAAAAATTATCAAAAAAATCCACCACTTCCGATCTTCTTTTATCAAAAGAAAATGGGAAATTCGATCCTATTTTTCGCAAAAAAAAAAAGAAAGGGCTTTCAGTTTTTCTGTGCAACAGATTATTTTTTTCAAAATTAAAATTGGATAATTTTATAGTATTCTGTGTGGCCATCTAAAAATAAACTTCAACAGTAGGTAACACGATTAGGACACTATAATATAGACCTGCCCTGACAAAAAAACCAATACATTCAGACTGGGCCCAGTTTAGAACAATGTGAATCCCACTACCAGTATGATTGTGGCTATAAACTACAGCAGTTAGGCTCAGAACCTCAAGTTACATAATGAAAAATTTAATTTGAGACAGGGCAGGAAAACTGCAGAAGTATATGCCGCTGAATTCCACCAGTAGTCTGTCTCTACTCTCTGGAATGACCCATCCCTTTTATATCAGTTTTTGTTTGGCCTGTCGGAATCCGTGAAGGACCATCTAGTCAGCCATCATCCACCCAATAGATGAAGCCATCACCTTAACGATTAGGGTGGTCCATCAGCTTTGCCAACGGCGATACGAAAAAACCTCCTTGGATCAATCAGTAACTGTTACTCCATACATCCAAATTCGTGCTGAGGATCTAATTGGTAAATTTTATTCCAAATATCCTGATAAACCTGGGGTGGAGTGTCCAGAGGTTACTCCTTAGGAGTGGGGTAATGTCATGAACAACTATACTGGAAATGCATGGAATGGGAAACTCCATCAGCAGCCTATAGTAATTTGGTAGAGGTTTCTAGTGTTTTTCAATATTCTGCAGTCCATGGACCCCTTTTATACTAAAATCACTTATGCTGAAGCCACCCATGTCTACTGCTCAAACCATAAAATTATTTCTCAGTGATGTACAGCCAATGCTAAAATCAAGGAAAGTGTAAGGGCCTTTTTCCACTAACCTGCATTTTGCGATCTGATTCTGATCGCTAACAGATTGCAAAACGCAGGGTACAGTAAAACTAATGGAAACGTCAGCGGCCATTTCTATTAGTGCAATCCAATTGCGTTGCGATTTTGTCCTGAGCGCAATCGTTGTCCTGCCGCATTTGGGATGCGATTGAGCTCTACTATACTGTATAGTAGCTCAATCGCATTCGTGGAAATTAGTTTGAAACGCGATCCTATCACAGCACAACTGCGATTGCGTTTCATAGTGGAAAAGAGCCCTAAGTACGGCACTTTTTTTTTCCAAACAAAACCACATACACTTACTTTCTATATTTACACATGAAAAAGATAAAGTACTGGCCATGAAGCCATTGACCATACTTGCAGCTTGGTGATGATTTCATTCTTTGTGGCATTCACCAGGTTTATATCCTCCACAGCGAATGCTGGGAATGAAATGATGGACAGCAGACCAGCGTCAATCTCCTTTGATGTAGATGCTCGCGGTAACATAGAGTACAGGATAGACTGCAGATGATAGAAAATACATCTGTAAGTCCACATGCTTTTTCTTTTGCATATATAACAGAAGTTATTATAATTAGTATTTTTTAATAAACATCTTCTGCAGCACAATCCAAAGAAAGACATTCAAAACACAGAGAAAGCCGTAAAATACATTACAATGCAATAAACACTACAAAAATAATCCTTATCCAAAACAGCAGGATTGACGCAAAACAAATCACGGGGCACCTGAAATGAGAGGACTACCCAGTGGAACCTGAAGTGAGAGGACTACCCACTGGAACCTGAAGTAAGAGGACTATCGAGGCTGCCATCTTCATATCTCTATTAAAATGTGCCAGTTGCATACCTTCTGTGCGGATGTCCTGCCTTTAACACTCAAAGTGGTCTGAAACTCGGCATTTATTCTATTCTCTAAAACAGGGGTGTCAAACTCAAATACAAAGTGGGCCAAAATTGTACACTCGGACCTAGTCAAGGGCAGGCCTCAATGTCTACTGGCCACCTTCCTCCCTTATAAAGTTCCCTGGTGTCTAGAGGCCCCATCCTCCCCTATACAGTTCCCTAGTGTTTAGTGCTTTCCCCCTACCTCACCCATATGTCTTCCCTGGTGTTCTAGGGCTTCATCTCCAATATAGCTTCCCTGGTGGTCTACAGTGGGCCAAACATAATGCAAAGTAGGGAAACCACTTAAGGGGCAACATTGAATGGTTCTGAGGGCCAAATTTGGCCCGTGGGCCGAAGTTTGACATGTATGCTCTTAAAGATTATCTACAGCATAGAACCTACTACCAGAAAAAAAATGGTAGCAGAGCTGCATTTCAACAGTTAAGGTAGCCTTACATCTATTGATTTTGCAGCCCGATTGACCATCAGATTCAATAATTTTATCATATCGGATGAAAAACAGTGCCACAAAAAGCATGCCCATTCGACGATTCAACCAATTTCAGGCCGATATAGATAGAATGCATCGATCAAGAAAGCTGTAAAATCTCAGGTTGAAGTGGTCGATCAGGTGCACAGCGGTACCGGCTTGCGATATTGTGAAGACCAACTAACGCATAGAACCCCTGGCGCCTATCCCCCAAATTTTAATGTCCTCCCTTATCGGTGCCCATGCATTAAAAACCCTCACCTGTCCGGCTGCTGCAAGGGCCCAGAACTGCTCGTGCTTCCCCACTCCCGTTCCACAATGTCAGGCCGCCGCATATAGAACCTGGTGTGCATGTGGCGTAAATGGGGAAGCAGGAGCAGCTGGACACTCCCGGCAGCTGGATAGGTGAGAAATTTTAATACACAGACACTGTACAGTATTCACTACTGAATTATTTTATTTATTCCCAAATCTGCTTCACTGCATGTTAGAACCAAAGGCCAGGAGTGTAGTCCTGCCATACGTATTGCCTGAATGTCTGTTCATAAATCATCTTTATTTTCACTAGCTTTAGCAATATACCGTGTTTGTTACTGTTTGCCTTACATTGATTCAGTTATTTACATATGAGTGTTTAACATCAACTTAAAAGTTTAAAGTCCACAAAGAGTCTTCATCACGGCAAACAGTATGACAACAAAGTGACTTCACTAAAGAGATAAGAGCTTTACTAGCTCATAAAGGGCCATGTTAATTTACAAAAAATATACTATAAAGATTAGTTTCTAAAACAGGGTATGTGCAACACACGGACTTTTACATTCAGAAAACGATTTATAAAATCATAGCAAATTATATAAAACACGAGGCTAGACATCTAACAGAAAATAAAGTAACACTGTTTGGCTACCTCAAAGGCTAGAGTACTTTTAATTAGGTATGATTAAAATAACTTTAATGAAGCTCTAATCAATAATACAGTGACGATGTGTTACTGGTTTTGCTTCTCTTCTAAAATGCAACCTTATCTTTCACTGCTGTTTAAATTGCAAAGATGCCACTCACTGTATGTACAGTACATGTTTGCAGAGGTCCCTTGAACACAGGGAATATGAACACGCAAAGTCCATTTATTCATGTGCAGTCTTGTTGACAACGATACTGACAAACTATTTCAGCAGAGATCAGTACCCATTGTAGCTAGTTTACTAACCATATAGAAACAGTATATGTATCAGTTTATACTATATATATATTGGGGTTAATACACCTATGCCATTTAAACACACCTTATCAGAAATGCCCCAGAGGTTTCAAAACCACTAAGCAAGAGGCATCACACCATGAAGACTAAGGAGCCCTCCAAGCAAGTCAGGGACAATGTTGTTCTGGAGTACAATTTAGGGTTGGGTTATAAAAAATATCCAACGCTTTGAATATCCCCCGCAGCACCATCAAATTCATCATCTTCAAATGGAAAGAACTTGGTATCACAACAAACCTGACAAGAGTGAGCTGCCCCCCAAAAAAGCTTGCAGACCAGGCAAAGAGGGCATTAATGAGAGAGGCAGCACAGAGACCAAAGGCAACCAGAGACCATAATAACCCAAGACTGAAGTTTCCATCCAAAAGACCATAATAATCATACACTCTATAGAGATGGGCTTTATGGAAGAGTGGCAAGAAAAAAGCCATTGCTTAGCGCTAAAAATAAGAAGGTACGTTTTGAGTTTGTCAAAAGGCACATAGCCAACTCTCCTAATGTTTGAAGGAAGGTGCTCTAGTCAGAGGAGACTAAAATTGAACTTTTTGGCCACCAAGGAAAATGCTATGTCTGGCGTAAACCCAGCACATCCCATCACCCCAAGAACACCATTGCCACAGTGAAACAAGGTGGTGGCAACTGTTGGTGGTGTGTGTATGTTTTTTAGCAACAGGGACTAGGAAACTGGTCTGAGTCAAGGGAAAGATAAGATGGGTGTTGCTAAATACAGGGATATTTTTGAGCAAAACTTGTGTCAGTCCGACAGTGATTTGAGACTGGGACAGAAGTTCACCTTCCAGCAGGACAATGACCCAAAGCATACTGTTAAAGCAACACTTGAGTGGTTTAATGGGAAATATTTAAAGGAATACTGTAGGGGGGTCAGGGGAAAATGAGTTGAACTTACCCATGGCTTCTAATGGTCCCCCGCAGCCACTCACCGATGCTCCGGCCCCCGTCTTCAGTTCACTTCTGGAATTTCAGACTTTAAAGTCTGAAAACCACTTCTCCTGCGTTGCCGTGTCCTCACTCCCGCTGAGATCACTAGAAGTGTACTGCACAGGCCCAGTATGGTCTGTGCCTGTGCAGTACGCTCCTGGTGACATCAGCGGGAGCGAGGACACGGCAACGCAGGCACAGTGGTTTTCAGACTTTAACCACTTCACCACTGAGGGGTTTTACCCCTTGAACACCAGAGCAATTTTCACCTTTCAGCGCTCCTTCCATTAATTCGTCTATAACTTTATTATTACTTATCCCAATGAAATGAACTATATCTTGTTTTTTTCGCCACCAATTAGGCTTTCTTTAGGTGGGACATTATGCCAAGAATTATTTTATTCTAAATGTGTTTTAATGGGAAAATAGGAAAAAATGTGGGAAACAATTATTACTTTTCAGTATTCAGCCATTATAGTTTTTAAAGAGTAACTGTCAGGCTGCAGAAGCTAATTTAAACCTCTATTCTCCTGTGTTAAACAGTTTAGAAGGAAGCTCAAAAGCCATTAGTGAAGATAAACATTTCAGTTACCTTTGATGTGTACTTATCAGCAAGTCTGTTATAGACCCATAAAGACGCAAGCCGCAGCTAAACTGCAAAGCATTCTGGGGCCCTCCCCTCGGCTGCTAATGAGACGTTACAGAAGCTTGTAATCCGTCTAGCTGTGTAGCACTGATAAATCTCGGGGCAGAGTACTCTGCAGGAGTCAGCTATTGTTCCTAGCCACATGGCTCATTAATATTCACTGCACACCGTGTTGTTCAAGAACGAGCTTATCTGTGATCAGGAATCAGGCAGGACATGACGACACATTTGACAGAAAAACATGGAGCCTGCCATGAGCTGTCAGGAGCATCAATCTCTGCATATACTATATACAAATTCTGTGAAGTACAAACGTGGACAGTGAAATGCATATGTAATGTAAGTACAGCCAATCTTTAGCTACTGATATATGTGTTTATTTTCTCTGAGACCTTATACCTAACAGCTCCTCTTTAAATAAAGCATGCTACTGTAAATAAAACCCATGAAATGTATTTAACCATTTGTCCCGGTTATAAAACCATTTAAATTATGTCCCTATCACAATGTTTGGCGACAATATTTTATTTGGAAATAAAGGTGCATTTTTTTCAGTTTTGCATCCATCCCTAATTACAAGCCCGCAGTTTATAAAGTAACAGTGTTATACCCTCTTGACACAAATATTTAAAAAGTTCAGTCCCTAAGGTAACTATTTATGTTTTTTTTTTTTATTGTATTTTTTTTTTAATTACAAAAAAAAAAATAAAAAAAATTGGGGAGTGTGAGAGGTAATGAGTTAATTTATTGTGTAAATGTAATGTTTGTTTATGTAAAATGCTTTTAGGGTGTAGTTTACTATTTGGCCACAAGATGGCCACAGTGTGTTTGTTTACATGCGACCTGTAAGCGTCCTTCCGGACGCTTACAGGAAGCAGTAGGAGGCTGGGAGAATCACTATGATCGCGCTGTTTCTAATAGAAGCAGCGCGATCATTGCAGGGGCTTAGATCAACGAACGGGAATGGATTTTCCCGTTCATTGATCTCCGTGCGAGCAGGCGGCGGCGTGCACGAGCGGCGGGAGCGCGGACAGCGGCGGTAGCACGGAAGGTACGGATTTCTCCGTCCCTGGTTTTTTAGGGGGGAAAAAAGGGACGGAGAAATTCGTACCGCGGGGGTTTAAGTGGTTAAAGTCTGAAATTCCAGAAGTGACCCGGAGGCGATGCCGGAGCATCAGTGAGTGGCTGCGCGGGCACAGGATGTCTGCGGGGGACCATTAGAAGCCACGGGTAAGTTAAACTCATTTTCCCCCCGACCCCCCTACAGTATTCCTTTAAATGTGTTGCAATGGCCTAGTAGTTAAAGTCTCAATCCAATCCAATCAGACCTCAATCCAATAGAGAATCTGTGGTTAGACTTGAAGATTTCTGTACACCATCCAAAATGAAGGTGCTGGAGCAGTTTTACCCTGAGGATTGGGCAGAAATCCCAGTGGCAAGATGCGGCAAGCTCATAGAAATTTATCCAAACTGACTTGCAGCTGTAATTGCTGCCAAAGGTTCCCACAAATTACTGACTTGAATAGTTATGCACATATTCATTTGTTTTGCCCCATTTGTTGTTTGCTTCTCAATAAACTAAATAGTGCATCTTTAAAGTTGTAGGCATGTTTTGTCAATTAAATGGTGAAATCTCCAGGTTGTGAGGCAACAAAACAAAGAAATGCCAAGGGGTTGAATAACTGTAACATGCTAATTACTGACCATTGATTGAGGTTGTGGGAAAGCCCTAGGACACCACTGTCCTTGGACACCACTGTATTCAATGTACTGCACTAGGCAATGTGTAGACCCTTTACAACCAAATAATATTAATTACTTTGCATCTAGGTCTTGTTTACACCTTTAGAACTAGAGCAGTTTTGGCGTTTGCTAGGTCTCTAATTAACCAACAACTGTATCAGTTCTTGTTACTTATGACACCTTGTTGAATTTTTTTTTTCAAATCAAACTAGATTTGTTTTGTGTAGTGTGCTATGCTTGTGCCCAGGGGTAGCAGATATACTGCAGTATAGCAGTTAATAATAATTTATTAAGATAGAATAGTTTTCGAGTGCAGCTGTATCATGCCTGCTATCCTGTTGGTTACAGGTAATCCTTACAATCAATTCAGAGAAACCTGTATCAAGCAAAGCAGCACCAGGTTTAATCGCTTTTCTATTGTAAATCCAGCTATAACTTGTGTATCAAATAATTAGTGATGCTTTTTGCTTTGCTTTTGTCCCAGCTATACTTATTCCATAGTGAAAGGAATTTGAGACAGGTTTGAAGGAAGGTGAGGCTATGTTCTCAGGAGTTGCTGCTTAGCAGAGAGGAAACCAAATGAGAGAAACGGCTGGAAAAGTAACAGTGTGGCCCTATTCGCATATGCAGATGCCCCTCACTTCATCTACAGGAAAGACACAGTGGCCTAAGGGAAAATGCCTCAGTGTGCCCTGGGTCAGTCCTCCCCTGATTGTGTTATGTTTTTAACCACTTAACAACCTCTGCCACGCTTATCTACGCCCCTTTAAACTTCACCTGAGTCACAGGGGCGTAGATAGGCAACTCCTGTTTATTTTGCTGCTGTGCGCGATCGCGTTTGCGTGCGCATCCACGCGGATGTGCATACGCGTCGGGCACCCGCTGGTCCGTGATTGGCTGATGTGAACATGTGTTCACAAAGCCAGTGACGGTGCTCATTCATGCAGAATGTGTGTAAACATTGCATCAGTCTCTATGCTGTACAGTTACTGAGATCACTCGTGAGAGGATCTCAGATAACTAACACAGCATTAGTGACTGATCAGCATCAGTGAGTTTTTTTTTAAATAAATTATACCCCCATTAAGCCCATTAACCCTTGCCTCCCTTAAATGTGAAAAGTGCTGTGGTTTTTAGGTGAAAAACCCTGTGGTAGAGAAGTGGTTAAAGAGAAGCTTAGTTTGGTGGATACATGGCTAAGTAGCCATCTGTGTATGTATGTAAACATTATACTCATTGGTGTACATATCAGTTCCGAACTGTTTACCTGACAGTGTTCTACATCATCTGGTAGGACATGAATCACGGATTTAGGTCCTCCATGAGCACCAAACAAGTCCAGTTCATCAATCGCTTCAAGAGCAGCCTACAAACACAAAGAAGCAGCATGAATCATACTGTGAACAATGCATGAAATTATTCAACAGTGAGCTGAAATTCTAAAACGGTCTCTTTCTTACACCTTATGTCTTCTCATGAGGACAATTCTGTACAGCTTCCGGCCCTGCAATGTTGCCCGAGGGTTAGGGACAAAGCTTAATGATATAGTACGTCAGGTTGGTTCTCCTAACGAGAACATTGGCTCTTTTGACAAATACCAAAGTTGGAATTTCTCCATCCTTTGGCAAGATTTTTGCTAACTTTGTTTTGCTTGTCTGGGACAAGAGGGAAAAAAACCCTCCTCTTCACTCCTTTCAAAAAAATTTTGCTTTGACTTCCTGTACTTACAAAAATGCAAGTGTAGTTATCCTGCCTCCCATAGAGCTCTTCCTGTCACAATAGTTTTTATTGAAAAAAAATTTTCAGCATACAAGTTATGTAAGTATCTAATGGCATAGTGTGCAATATGTGTAGAACAAATAACAAATAAACAATATATAAAAAAATTTTCCCACATTAACATATAAATTTTCACTATAAAAATAAACTCGGTCGTATAGCTAGCTTATTATTTAGTTAAATGTCACTTTGAAATAAAGTTGCAGCTTATAATCATGGTGTAGAATAAAAAGAAACACTTAATAATACTGTGTGGATTGTAAATCCGCTTAAATCTGCAGTAAATCTGCATAAAGGTACAGAATCCGCATCCAGATGCGTAAATTCAATGCTACCCTGCTGAATTCCGCGTTAGAATTTAAAAAGCTTCAAAATCGTGCAAAAAACGCGCAAAGAGACGCGCGGAAGACGCCAATCGGTGCGAAAACGCGCTATAAACGCGTTCAACGCACCCAGGCGTGTGACCTATCTGTAAATGTGGAAAAGCACCAATATTCATATAAAAATGATGGGAAATTTCACTAAGATATAAAAACTATGATAACAAGTAGCAAATAAACAATATATAAAAAAGTTTCCCACATTAACATATAAATTTTCATTATAAAAATAAAACTCAGTCATATAACTAGCTTCTTATTAAGTTAAATGTAACTTTGAGATGGTGTAGAATAAAAAAGAGACACTCAATAGTACTCTATAGATTGTAAATCCGCTTAAATCTGCATAAAATCCGCATAAAGGTGTAGAATCCGCATCCCGATGCGTAAATGCAATGCTACCATGCGGAATTCCGCGTTGGAATTTAAAGAGCCTCAAAATCGTGCAAAATGCGCAAAAACGCGCAAACGTGCAAACGCGCAGAAAACGCGCGAAAAACGCGCAAACGCACAGAATCGCCAGCAAACCTGAATTTGTATCTGTTGTCTCCAATGCAAGGGGTAGAGGAAGTAATAACTGTAGTAAAAGTAATAGAGGTGAAAAAAGGTAATGAGAGGTAATAAAGGTGATAGAAGGTAATAGAAGGACCATGAGGAAAAAGAGAGAGAAGGAGGGAGGGAGGACACCTCAGAGTTCCAGAACCCTCGATGCCGTGTACACAGTAGGCCAGAGATCAACCTTCCTCATGAAAGATTGTAAGTTCCCGCATCTGATAGACCAAGCCTTCTCTGCCAGCAAGTTAGACTCTACTTTCCTAAGGATCTCTTCTAATCTCGGTATATGGGGTGTTTTCCAGTGATATGCCAGTTGATTCAGTTGATTCTTGGTTACAATAAAAATATGGTCAGCAATCAGTCTCTCTTGAGGGGGAAGGTCCCTAGTTCCCAAATGAAGGAGTGCCATACCAGGTGGTATCGTCTGGAGTGACATTGGCAGCTGTCTCAGAAAACCTCCAACATCATCCCAGAGTTTTCTAATTTTGGGACATTCCCATAATATATGTTCTATAGTACCCGCCATGTTACACCCCCTCCAACAAAGTGGGGAACATTTTGAATCAAAATGTGATATTTTTTCTGGGGTCATATACCACTGCCAAATGCACTTAAATAAGCCCTCATGATGACCAATACAATGAGTAGACTTTCTAAAGGACTGAACAGTCATCTCCCATTCCTCTTCATCAATGTCACGTTGAGCTCTTCCTAATGCTAACCGCTGCTAAACTCTGATATATCTGGAGTGGTGCATGCAGCCTGGAGTCATGCAACAGAACTAGCCTGTTAACTGAATTAACCCCTTCCCGACCCCCTAACGCCGATAGGCGTGGGGAAGGTGGCAGCCCCAGGACCGCCTAACGCCGAAAGGCGCCAAGTCCTGGGGCGGGGTTTTACAGGGGATCACGCGTGCAGATGCGTGCGCATCACCTCTTGAGTTCAGTCTACCAGCGGTGATCGCCACTAGGAGACTGTTATTGTACAGCGCTGCGATCTACGGGGGGAGGGGTTGGGGAAATAAATTTAAAAAATAGCCATTTTTAATTAAAACAAACAAACAAATTAATTAAAAAAAAAAATACTGCCTGCAGCAGCGATCAGAGCCCACCAACAGTAAGTTTTCTGTTGCTGGGCAGAAAAGGGGGGGGGGGGGAGGAGGATAGGGTGGATGCAGCTCAAACCACCTCATATTCACCAATGACAGGAATGATGGACATCCCACCCTTGCTTCATCCTCACTACTATTTTCCAAGAAGGAGGATAAGATCAATGACTAGGATAACAGGCTGACTGTGTCAGAGGACAACAAACACTCCACCGCTTTCTGTACACAATAGATACTGTATAATGGATTGGTGGCATCATTCAGACTTAGCTCAGTGAGGGCACCAGAATAACTAGTCTTATGTTTGGAAGTAGTTATCTTTACTTGCTAATAAATACAGTCATATGGTTGCCCCACAAAAAGGCATCAAAGACTAAATTGAACATCTTGCCACTATGGACTAATGACCATCAAATCCACTCCAGCATTTACTGACAACAGTTGTGTAGATAAGGAGCTATGGGTCCTAGTGCAAATTTTACATTGGGCCTCACAAGCAATCTATACATAATGACTGATATAGTGCACCAAATCCTCCAAAAGTCATCTACAGTAGAAGAAAAGTGTAAGTTATGGTGGCCATACATGGTACAATTTTTTCATCCAATCTTACCATTTCTATGTAATATAAGGGAACTGCCTAAATTATCCTTTCAGTATATTCACTTAATTTACCCTTATACTACATAGAAAAGGTAAGATTGGATGAAAAAAATTGTACCATGTATGGCCACCATAAGGAAGATGAATTTGATTATTAGGGAAGCACATAAGGGAAAGAATTCTGCTAATGATTGCCACTATTCAAAGCTCATACAGAGGTGATCATTACCAGCATATCACCAAATAATAGCTAATACAGCGACTAAAGGGGCCTCTAGTTGGTTCCTCTGGTCCTGAAGCCCGGGTGTGGTCGAAACCTCTGCACCTCTCTATACCCCATTGGTCAACAACAGTGATGCCATCTAGGGTTTGCCTGGAAAATCTGGGAAGTAAATAGGAGACAGGGCTTTGGATCAGCAGTTGCAGTGGCAATAGCAGCCTAAGGCTGTGATCCTGGAAACCCCAACCTGACTAACAGAATCCCCATCCTTCATCACCAGAATCCTCACTGCAGCAGATTCATTTTGTATGCACTTTATAAACAAACTTATAGTTCTGCTTTTATGTATAAATACAGTAGTAGCAGTAGAGCATTGTGCCATGTTAGCCATCCTGATTCAAAGCTTCTTGCATGTATAAGTACAATAATCCTTCAAATCTTTATATGTACGAAATGGTTTTTGACCTTCATTTTCCCAGCAAGCAAATGTCTTGCGGCTTTAATCATGGTAATCCCAGGACTGCATACTGGCTCTAATAAGAACTGACCATTTTCAGCCCTGAAATAGTAAGTGCCTCAGGACACTCTTCCTTAGAAAAGGGAGGGGGGGGGGGGGGGTGACAAGCAGATGTATGTTTAAGGCAGAAAGCTGTCTGCATTGACAGACTGGGAAGGTTCCATGTGCATACTGTATAACTGTATTCAGTCATACTGGCATGATGTAATGTTGCTTGCATCAACAAATGCTGTATGGATCAGCTCAGACGCTGTGATTTAACGAATTAGGCTATCTAGATTCAGGTACAATAACGGTTTTGCATAGGTTTACTCTGAAAATCTATAGGCGGTACTGATAAAAATAATTAATAATGGGCTCAGCTACATGAGTCATTGGGTGCATTACTGTGAACAGCATAACAATCCCCCCTCTGTTCTTGTCTCTCAAAGGATGGCAAGTAGATAATTGCAGTTTAAGATTGCAAACCATGCATTTGCATTAACTAAAGTCAGATACAATATTCAGTCAGATTTGCAGGAGAGGAGCTGCTGGAATAGTGGCGTGATCAGGAAACCTCCATGTAGGTGAGACTGGTGTTTATAAAGTTTCCATTATGTCAGGGGTGGCCATTAGGCAGATTGTGATCTACTGGTAGAACACAAAAGACTTATGGGTATATCAACCACCACCCAGCTGAGAGACATGTGCATTGTACTCTGTCTCTGACTGGGATGAGGTTAGTGTGATAAGCTGTCTTGAAGTTTTCCACAGCAGTGTAGAGGATTATGATACTGCAAGATGGGGAGTCATACATATAGAAGCATTATGTGCTATTTATGATTACAATTTTGAGTTGAACATGATATTGTAAGCATAATATTGTGACCCATTGTGGTCAAGCACTGTTCTATTTGGCTTACTGTGCAGGACTCTATGAAATGCATCTAATTGACTGGCGGCTTGTGGTAATCACTGATGGACTGCTGCTGTGCATGTGCTTCAGCTGTGGCTTGCATCTGTAGCTAGATTCTACCTGGTAGATCATTTTAAACTAGCAGACCTAAGCCTGTTTAAAAACGGGCTCTAGGTCTGTGATTCCCCGCCGCCACCACCGCCTCTTAGTGCGCATGCGCGCACCTGCCGCTAGTGTGCACACTCGGCCACCCTCTCACATGCCCGCCCATGCCTGTCGTCCTGTCTGTGTGAGGCCAAAAAGCACGGACCCAGCTACACAGAGACAACTGTCCCAGCTGTACGCAGGGACAGTTGCCTATTATTATATAGGATTGGTAATCTTCAAAAGTAGCTGAAAAGTTTAAAAACTGTGGGCACCGCTGCATTGTGCTAGCTGGCTGAATATCATAATTAAATCGAATACTTACTTTGGCCATCCCTACGGAGCTGGCATTGAGCTCTGCTATGCCTTGGTTTGTTTTATCTCCTCTTTCCCACATTCCATAATCCTGAAAATCACAGAATATAGTACAGTAAATTTATAGACACATGAATCAGGTGGCTTTGTTAAGAATTTCTTTTGCTACTATGACACACTTGTTACTGCTATTATGAATTGACTGTATAACATATTTCATTTTTGCTCGGATTAATCTGCAAACAGTAAAATCAATGGTTATGTGATTAAATGCATTCTAAATTTTTAGAGAGCATCCAATTATAGCAGAATGATACCAAACCTTTCTATGCCAGGCATTATACCCTTAAAGAGAACCCGAGGTGGGTTTGAAGAATGTTATCTGCATACAGAGGCTGGATCTGCCTATACAGCCCAGCCTCTGTTGCTATCCCAAACCCCCCTAAGGTCCCCCTGCACTCTGCAATCACTCATAAATCACAGCCACGCTGCTGACAAACAGCTTGTCAGAGCTGGCTGTGTTTATCTCTATAGTGTCAGTCTGCTGCTCTCCCCGCCTCCTGCAAAACTCCGGTCCCCACCTGCATCCCTTCCCTCCCTGCTGATTGGAGGGAAGGGATGGGGGCAGGGACCGGAGCTATGCAGGAGGCGGGGGAGCAGCCGAGACTGACACTACAGATGTAAACACAGCCTCACAGCACGGCTGTGATTTATGGGGGATTGCAGAGTGCAGGGGGACCTTAAGGGGGTTTGGGATAGCAACAGAGGCTGGGCTGTATAGGCAGATCCAGCCTCTGTATGCAGATAACATTCTTTAAACACACCTCGGGTTCTCTTTAATATTTACATAAAATAGAGTTATCATGTGCCTATGTGCATAGGAAAGCACTACCAGATCAGGCCAAGTCATGCTGATGGGCTTCAAGCATTCTGTAATTCTGAAGACTAAAATTCAGTACCAAAACTGGAGCAAGCAGGTGGAGGTGGTCTCATAGCTGGTCACATAAATAAGTCCTTCAACCTCTACCCATTTAACTTCATCAAAAAAAGGTTAGCCGAACTAATGGCCATTTTGTAAACAAAGCTAATGTCTGTAACCTAACTTTTCCCCCAAAACTTCACAGGGCTCCTTTTCTCTTTGTCAACAGGACAGGAGTATTAAGTCAGGGAAAACTTGCCCCATTACTATCTCCACAGCCAAATGGGGAACAGCGAAAAAAAATGGAATAGTGTGGTAGAATGGAATTTTGTGCAGGCCAGGGCCGGATTGAAGCATAAGAAAACATTACATTGTGAGTCCACATATCCTCCGAAGCTAAACTGAAAATGGGGCAAACCTTCTACATAATAGTGGAGACTAGAAGGTACACTGAATGTAATCTGTTTAAAGGTGGCCATTAACGGTACAATTTTTTTTAATCAGATGTGATCTTTCAATGCGGTTTTTACGATTGAAAGTTATCGGAAGGTAATTATCAGTTGATTCAATAAACGGGTTGATTAGGGCATATTCTCTGTTCTGATTTGATCGTAAAAACCAACATTCGGATCAATTACATTTTCTGTTCCAAATCAACCATAGAATCGTTTTATATTGATTTTCACCCCACAATGCGCAGTTTTATGCACAATTGTAAAAATTGCGTCGAAAGATCGCATCTGTTCAAAAAGATGTACCGTTAATAGGCACCTTAAAAGTAAATAATTATGATCTGACAACAAGGAGAGTATTTGTGCATTAACCAGATACTTTAATGTGGCAGACATGAGACAGAATCTGGAGATTTTCTACAAACATTTCTTCTTTGTACAGCCCAGGAATTCTACTTATACTGAGAACTGGGTGTTAGAAAGTTTGAAAACTCCAGGTCACAGCATGGCCAACAGATACTCACAGATTCTCATTCTTATCCAGATCTTTCTTTTCCTTTGATTGGACCATTAACCTTTGTACATTCACTAACAACAATATTGATCAACAAACTCAAAATTCTTCCAAACAGTAAAAAATGTATGGCATTACTCACAGCAACTTTATAAGCAGCTTCTATATAAAATACTAGATTCTGAATAAAGGCCACTTCATCCAGTGTAAACACAATGCGGAGACCTGAAATGAACAAAAATAAAAACATTCTCGTCAGATTAGAATTTTTTGATTATAATATATAATACATTACAATACATTTTTCTGATCGATTTGCATAGAAGTGATCAGAAAATTGATCAGAAAAATGATCGGAAATCCGATCAGATCTGTCGGAAATTATCTATCGACCCATGGAAAACTGCATGGTGTGTACCAGAAATTAACCCCATCGGACTGCATGGCTCTGGCCTTTTAAGGATAGCCCACAATAATAGCCCTTTTTTATTGTGATCACAGTGATTGGCTCACTGGTTCAGGAGCCATTGAAATAGGGCAGCATTCAATGCTTGGTTGTACAGCTCCAGGAGTTCTGGCAGGTAGAGCTTTAGCTGTTCTCAGTATGGCTGTAGCCCAACATTCCTTAACTTTTCCGCTCAGCTACTAATATCACATGCTGAAGTAAATAATCCTGAAGTGAACATTCTACAGAGAATCAGTGCTGAGGATACAGTCTTATTGCTGACAATGCCTTTCACAGGATTGATCCACTGAAATAAGAATTTATTAATAGGTGACAGCAAAAGTTAGAGAAAAGTCAAGCAGTGCCAGGCCTGAGGAGGATCTTCCCACCAGGAGTATCCAGAGCTGTAAGTTCCAACTGGAAACTGAACCACATTCAGAAATATCCCCCCCCCCCCCCAATAAAAAAGGCCTACTTATACTGACATTATAGCTCCATTCACAAGCGAACAGAACACTTAAGGTTCCCATACACTTATAGATGGGCACCTGATGAAGTCAAAAGACAGATCTATTCCTGCCACAAACTACACTTCGATTCTTAATTTATTTCAGCAGGAAATCTATAAAAAGCTATAGAATCTCTAGGTGACCCAGTTGTTCCCCCATATACTAATGTCCTCCCTGTCTGCCCTAGAGCTGATTAGTAGGCCCTCCAGGTCTCCCTCCAAGCTAATGGTGGCCCCCCTCAGTCCCTGCAGAGTACTTGCGGCAGCAGAGTGAGCTCACCTGACCAACTAGCACAGTCCCTCCATTCAGTGTCCTTCCATCTCTGCCAGTGCCCATTCTCGGCATGTATGTACTAACATAACAAACCCGAGGGCTATGGAGAATGGGTGCCGACAAGGATGGATGGACAGAGGCTAGAGGGAGTGCGCCGACAAGACAGGAGACTTCGCTTCCCTGCCAAGGGTATGCTGCATGGGCCCTGGGGGAGAACTATTAGCTGGAGGGGGGGGGGGGGAGGGACACCCCTGGGGACCCATCAGCAGCTCTGGGGCCCTAAGCAATTGTCTACTCACAGGACATTATTCCCTTTTGTCTGATCCGATTGATAATTTTGATTGATTTCAGATGGAAATTGATCAAAATTATGATTGAGCAGCCATGTTGAGATACTGATCTCCAACAGACTTGATCACAGTGATTGAATCTGCCAGAGGACATCAATTAGTTCATAGGTTTATTTACAGGAATATTTTTTTCTATTTATTAAAAAAGTGATATTTCTGAAGAAATGCTCTTCTGCTGATTGACTTATTAATAAAAATGTGTCAGATTTAATGAGGGTTTGTATCCTGTTTGTTTCCTGGAACCCCCACTTTTGATGATGATTATCAGCACTAGGTAAGAAGTTTTGAGTCAGGATGATACAATTTATTGGGTAAATTAAAAGAATTAGAGTAAGCAAGCTTTCGGTTGTGCAGCCTTTGTCAGACTTAAACCCTGTTTGCTTACTAGCTGATGGAACATACATGCAACATCAAAAGGGGATACATAAACAGGATTTAAAGAGAACCAGAGACAAAATACATAAAAGCTTTTATACATACCTGGGGCTTCCTCCAGCCCCATAAGCCTGGATCGCTCCCACGCTGCCGTCCTCCTCTGCCTGGATCTGCCGACACCGGGTCCCGTCATTTCCGCCAGTCGGTCGGCGGACGGGACCAATTATCCGCATCATAGGGGCTCCCTCCATACCCTTAAGCTTGCGGCTCCATACTGCGCAGCCGCATGCATACTGGTATTGAGAGAGCCCCTGTACATGCGGATAATTGTCCGTGTCCGCCTGGAAGTGACAGAACCTGGTAGCGGCGATAGAGGAAGCGGAGGATGGCGGCGTGGGAGCGATCCAGGCTTATGGGGCTGGAGGAAGCTTCAGGTATGTATGGTGGGATACCGTTTGAATTCGGAATTTACGATGTCTCTTCATCACTAGAGTCTGCTTTATGTCATGTTGAGGATTCTATTGATCTTATCACTTTAGATAGGATGCCTGGGAAAGCCTCCTCAGTAACAGTTAAGGCATCTAATTACATTTATGTTTGCTAAAGAATGTTTCTCCTCTGTATGTCAGTGTATATAAGCTGTGTTTTTCAGTTTTGGTCAGGAACCAGTCCGACGAAGGCTTTTTATAAGTCGAAAGCTCACTGTTTATCCATCTCTAAGTTAGCCAATAAATGGTATCATCCTGATTCAAAACTTCTTGCTTTCAGGTATGTATAAAAGCTTTTTTCATTTTTCACTATCGTTCGTCTCTGGTTCCCTTTAAGTCTGGCGAAAGCTTGCTTACTCTTATTCTTTTAACCTTCTTGGCGGTAAAGCCGCGCAGGAGGTTTTCTCAGGCCCTGCTGGGCCGATTTGCATAAATTTTTTTTTGCTGCGTGCACTTTGCTAGCTGCGTGAGCACACCGATCGCCGCCATCCGCCGCGCCACCCCCCCCCCCAGACCCCGTGCGCTGCCTGGCCAATCAGTGCCAGGCAGCGCTGAGGGGTGGATTGGGACTCCCAATGACGTCACGACGTCGGTGACGTCATCCCGCCCCGTCGCCATGGCGACAGGGGAAGCCCTCCAGGAAATCCCGTTCTTTGAATGGGATTTCCTGATCGAAGTGGGCGGGGGGATGCCGCTGCATAGCGGCTATCATGTAGCGAGCCCTGGACTAGCTACATGATTTAAAAATTTTTTTTTTTTTAAAGACTGCTGCGCTGCCCCCTGGCGGATTTTAATAGACCGCCAGGAGGGTTGTTACCTAATGATTTCATCAAGACTCAAAACTTTTTACTTTTACTAATCGCTAACATGGTACAATACTTTACTGCTACTAATCGGCAATAAGTGGTGATTACAATATTAAGTGGTAATTAGCACAATTACCATATTATAGATTGCCATATAGTATTCTCTAATATAAAAGTGGAGAACGCAAATTCATTTCATTGGAGCAGAGTGGAGAACAGGGTGATTCTTTTTCAAACATCAATTCAAAACATTTGGCACAGGTTGCCACTGTAAAAAGTGGTAATGCATAGCTGCAACTGAAGTCAGTGGATGCCCCAACTTTTGCCGTACAAGCTGTTTGCCCACTTCTGATCTCAGGGGTCCATTCCATAAAATGAAGTTGCGGTTTGCCCCTTTGGCATAATTACAGTGGGTCATCAAAGTACTGATCACCACACTAAAAAAGACCTTAATTTTAAACCACAATCTACTGAAATAAAAATCAACATGATCAGATTTCTGAAATGGACAATATATAATAATAGCAATTATTTCATCTTCCAGATATTTGTTACTTTAAAGGGTGTATGCTAGAGATTGTGGATGAACAGATTATTAGCATGGAAAAAGCCCAAAAGTTAGGATCTTTATAATTCCAGAAAATACTTAATATTGAAATTGAAACTAAGAAAAAATAATTCATTAAAGAGGAGCTGTTAGGTATAAGGTCTCAGAGAAAATAAACACATATCAGTAGCTAAATATTGGCTGTACTTACATTACATATGCATTTCACTGTCCACGTTTGTACTTCACAGAATTTGTATAAAGTATGTGCAGAGAATGATGCTCCTGACAGCTCATGGCAGGTTCCATGTTTGTCTGTCTCGTATGAAGCCAATTGTGATGTCATATCCTCCCTGCTTCCTGATGATTCCACTCACAAAAAAGCTCGTAATGAATAACACTACTCTGCAGTGAATATTAATTAGCCATGTGGCTAGGAACAATAGCGGATTCCTGCAGTGTACTCTGCCTGATGATTTATCAGTGCTGTGAGCTGGGCTGCATTACATGCTGTTGTAACTTGAGCCTGTAACTTCTCACTAGCAGCCAGAGGGGAGGGCCCCAGAATGCTTTGCTGTATGGTATGCAGCCTCTCGCCCTTTTTAAGAGCTTGGGAATACAGAGCCTTGCTGTCAGCATACATCAAAAGTAAGAGATTTTTAACTTCAGTATTGCCTTTTTGGCTTCCTTCTAAACTGTTTAACACAGGAGAATAGAGGTTTAAATTAGCTTTTGCAGCTGGACAGTTACTCTTTAAAGGTCTAGAGTAAAATTATATAAACCGATCTGCCAAATAAATCAGATGTTGCCCTAATAAGTAGAAGTATTCAATATTTCCCCACCACCATTGCTAACCCCTATGTACCTGTAAAGGTTCGACTTTACCGGCAACAAAGACTAACAACGAGTCTTTTCAACAATGTTGTCCGCACAATGATAGTGCAAATGACCAACTCATTTAAATACTGCATGCGGAAGCGACATTATGAACGACATGCGTGCATACTGTAGAAAAATGTCGTTTAAAAAAAAAATCCGCTGGAAGGATTGGGCAAAACGCCGGCTATTGGAAGCTCATCGTTGTCATTTGGTTACTTTTTAACACATTTGTCAGCCGATGCGGCAAAATCTGTAGTTTGCCGGACCTTTCAAGCAACTTCATTCAGTGTGTGTACATAGCTTAAGTGTCGGTGATACTCTGGGTGGAATTTGTGGTCCTGTTAATTTCCTACCTGCAGATAATTTTTGGAGTTACATTTTTGAACATGCATTGCTGGAACCATTTCATAGACAACGAATTGTCTAAATGGAGCAACATTCATCCAAAACCGATATAAAAAAAATATGAACAGCTTAATTTCCTCTCAACAGGTTTGCTTTTTTCTTGAATGCATTTCTATGTACAAGGTTATGACTTGTTTACAAGGTTATGACTTGTTTACAAGGTTATGACTTGTTACTAATGTGTAGTTATGTATAAATGTGCAACTTTGTTTTACAACAAGAACAATTCTTATACCTTTAGATATATTTTTGTATTTAATAGTAACAGGATACATAACGTGAGCAAGATAGGAAGACTGTCATCCACTTCCTTTTTTAAAAATGCAGTTCTGTGGCTGTTATGCTGGTATTTTAGTCCCAGATGTGCCTGTATCATTCCTGCACTAGGCATGCAGCCAGTGACTTGCCAATGGAATTGTATATTGAGGGAGGAACTGAAGGCTCATTAAAATTCTTACAAAAATATTATTTTAAATGTAGAAAAACTTCTCATAGTGATGTCTCAACGCAGACTACAAGTAAGGGGAAAAGGGTGTTCGCAGATGAGCTTTAACAATTGAGTAATAACTGCACTATTAAAGTCCTCTTTAAATTCAAAAATGTTTTCCGCTTTGAGCAGACCAGACAAAACCCCATATCCGTAGCACTACATGCCTTCAAAAACTCAATTTTAGAATTTATATTGTTAGTTCTGAACATTGTGTGTATTACAGTAACTTTTGGGGGTTTTATTGCTGTATGGGTCCCTACCGCAGTTATTGTTCCTCAATTCCTGCCCCCTGAGTGTAGCCATGGTGGCTTTGGTATTAAATCTAGTAGTACCGGGGACAGGAAATAAAGATCAGTAATGCAAACTGGTGGGGGCCATACACTGACAGAGGGTCAGAAGATTCAACCATCTGGGGACAGGAGATAAAGATCAGGACATGAATTAAAGATCAGTAATGCAAACTAGTAGGGGCCCATACACTGTAAGAGGGTCAACAGATTCAACCATCGGATTGCTCTCTGATCAAATCTGATCAGAGAGGGGTTTATTGCTGTCGGTGTATGGCACAAAGTATTCCAATAGATTTCCACTTGAAGACCAGCCAGGGGTGCGCTACTCAATTAAATGCCACTACCGCCGCGCACCCAACCAAGCCCTTTCAAGCGAGATCTTTCCAGCACATCGAATTGATTATTATTTTAAATGGATTTCTGGACAAAAACAATCAGATTGGCAGGTTGCAGCATCGATCTCTGCCAGATTTATTTTATCATTGGCTGGATATTGATGCCGCAACTGTTCTTTACCCTACAAAAATTTTACATTAGTTGCGGTTGTGGATATTCTTACAAATGGGGATATTCGACAGCAATCAAAATATAAGACAGTTTTTTGACGCCTCACTACAGCATCCTTAATCAAAATATTTTTTCTCTGCTATTGGGCTTTTAATGCCTCAGTTTATCTAATTGCATCTGTTTTTTGGACTGTGAACCTAAAGGTTTCTTTTGAGGAAGATTACTCCTATTACCTGCTGCCGTCATTTCTGCGAGGCAAAGCAGAAAGAGCGAGGTAGCGTCGACTTGTAAATGTCCCCATTGGTCGTCACCCACAACAGTGCTGCACGTTGCTGTGTTGTACTTTGCATGAAGACAATCTGTCGTACTCTGTGTGTGTTTGAATTTTTCAACTTTCTCCACCTGATAATAAAAAGAAATGATCGCTATCCATTATAAAGGCAGGCAGTAACGTTAAACAAATTATGTGGCATGCAGTAGAAAATGTATGGGTTTCCCAAGCAATGTTAAATGCATTATAATTGCAGAGCACTGCCAAAGGCCTAATACTGATAGATAAAGAAATAGTGGGCCTCCATCATTTGGTTCCCAAAAGCGAACAGTATGATGAAAGCTTAAGCGAGTGCACATACCTTATGGTATACATGACAAACTCAGGCCCTGGCCGCAGAGCTTCAAATTTGGCCCGCAAATGGTTTCCCCACTATGCATTATGTTTGGCCCACTTTAGATCACAAAGACCTCTATATTGGAGGTGAAGCCCTGGACCACCAGGTAAGCCATATGGGGGAGAAAAGGGAGAAAGCACTAGACACCAGGGGTCTGTATAGGTAAGACAGAGGGCCACTAGACACCAGGGAATTGTATAAGGGAGCGAGAGCCACTAAGCACCAGAGAACTGTACAGGAGAGGGAGGATCACTAGACACCAGTGAACTTTATAGGGGAGGGAGGTGGGCCAGTAGACAGCATTGAACAGTATGGGGAGGAAGGCCATTAGACACCTGGGAACTGTATAGGGCTACACACTAGGGAAATGTATAGGGGAGGGAGGACTACTAGTCACCATGGAACTGTATGGGGGGCACAAGACTCCAGGGAACTGTATAGGGTAGGGGGGCAGACCACTAGACACTAGGGAACTGTATGGGGGCACTACACACTAGGGAACTGTATAGGGAGGAGGGCTACCAGATACCATGGAACAGTATATGGGAGGGGGCTACTAGACACCGGGGAACTATACACTAGGGAACTGTATGGGTGGGGGCATTAGACACCAGGGAACTGTATTAAGGGGGTGTTAGACATCAGGGAATTAGATGGGGGGGGGCATAACACATCAGGGAACTGTACAGAGGGGAGGACAACTAAACACCAGGGAACTGTATAGGGGAGGTGGGGCACTACATACCAGGGAACTGTATGGGGGTGGGGCACTACATACCAGGGAACTGTATGGGGGTGGGGCACTACACATCAGGGAACTGTATGGGGGTGGGGCACTACACACCAGGGAACTGTATGAGGGGGATTAGACACCAGTGAATTTTATAAGGGAGGGAGTGGCCACTAGCTACTATATTTCGAGATTGGTCTGAAACTTGGTCCCATGGTTTCATTTCGGCCCACTTTGTATTTGAGTTTGACACCCCAGCCTAGTGTAGTTATGACAAATTCTAATGTGGGTAACATGATGGAGTTTCAGAAAAGTTAAACAAACAATGCATGCGAGTTTGATTCCTCACAATAAACAACATATGACATATCAGAAATTGAACAAAAATCTGAGCACAAATTAGTTTTAGCTAAAATGTTTTATTATTTTTGTCACATGAGCAAAATACATTCACATCTCAAGGTCCAAATGATTTAAACAAGCAGATAATTAATGGAGAAAATAGCCTGTTTTCTAGATTTTTGGCATTCTGGCCTTTAGCTTGTATTTTGTATCATGTACTATGTTGATGCTTTCTGTGAACTAGTAGCTCTGACACATTTATTATTAATCATTTTTTTAAATGAAAATGATTCATACTTTTATGAAAATATTACCCCGCCTATTTTTCACAGTCCTTTCTTCAATGTACTCCAGGCCTGATTTTCAAAAGCGGTGATGAATAATGATCCACAATGAGGCAGAAAAAAAAATCTAGCTTGCCCTACTTATAGAAAAAGTGCCCATGCCAGTCCACAAGATGGCACAAGGCACATTTACTAAGCATTCACCATCCACCATTTCAGCCTGATATGCCTCAGGCAAAGGCTGCAGTGATCTCCAGCAAATAACCGGCCTTGCTGCGTTAGAACAATTGGATATATTCAGCAAGCACTGGCAGAATGATCGTATAAATACAGGTGCACTGCAGTCTCACTGGTATTTATGCTAGTTACATAGTGCCTGCTGCACAAAAAGTATAACTCATGTTACCTAGGTAATGCACACATTGCTAGTATAGCACGCATTATGCAAGTAACATAACAAACAGTATATCAGCAATGCATCTGTGACCTCGGTAAAATGAATTGCACTGTTGGTGTGTACCTGATGTAAGTATGGGTACCATTCCTGTACGCTAAAAGTAATTTTACCGGCACAGAACATGCCCCCATGTATCTTATAAGTGCTTTCTTTACAAAGTGCTGCAAATCTTTAATATCCTTAATCATTTTTACTAATTTAAGTGATGTTGTAGGACACCTGTACACATACTAGGTTCTTTGCCAAGACAGTACCGATAGGCCGCATCACCGAAATTCCCTCTAATCTCCAAAGATGGGCAAAGATAAATGACTGCAACACTCTCCCAGAATAGATCTGTGTGCCATTTTGGGTGTTATTTTTGATTGGGAAATGCTCCTTTTTAATACAAAGTGCAAAAAAAGGCAACCCTTCACAGGGCGCTCCACTTAAAGAGATTCTGAAGTCTCGATAAAACCCAGTTTTTACTTAAGTAACTTCATTAGCACTAATGCCCTACCTAAAATGCTGCATCCCCGCGGCTGAAATCGCTATTGAACACCCTGAATACAAGGGCAAAAATCCACGACTTTCTTGGTCGTGGATTTTGCTGCTAGGGGAGGCAGAGCTGTGGGCTGTAGCTCTGCCTCCATTCTGAAATAAGACAGAGGGGCGGGGAGAGGCGGCGATCAGCGCTGATTGACGAGAGTAGAGGCAGAGCTAAAGCCCAAAGCTCTGTCTGTACTAGGAAGCGCTGCCTAAATCTCCCCCCAGGGATTTTGGTGTGTTTAATAGCGATTTCAGCCATGGGGATGCGGCGTTTCAGGTAGGGCATTAGTGCTTATGAAGTTACTTAAGTAAAAAACGTGTTTTTATTTGTTTTTTTTGAGACTTCACAGTCTCTTTAACCCTAGTCAGGCACTCAAAAATTTAGTAAGGATCAAATATTTCTCGAGACAGGGCTGTTTCTTGAGCAGTGCGACCGCCCTGGGCACAGACCGGCAAGTAGAAGAAGGGGGGCACAGGCAGAAGGACATAACTGATAGGGAGCTGCTGACGCCTGGTGCAGCCAAATGGAAGAAGAAAGAAGATTACCAGTGTGATCACCTTCCTTGACTTCTCCTGGGCTGCCTGTGTCCGACGTCAAGTCACCATCACGTGATGACACCTGATGTCCTGTAGCGGTACTGCAGGCTGTCAGTGCGCATGCCCATGAAGGAGTTGGCTTTCCGGGCTCTCTTTGCATGTGTGTTTTCCTGGCCCCTGCTTTCTCCTGGATGAGTGGGTCGTCACTATTAAGTAGGCAGATCTACTTGTGACCTGTGGCTGTAAACAGTGAGGGTTCACGAATCCAAGCCTAGAAACTGCCCTGTCTTGAGATAGCACAACAATGTTTTGCAGTTTGAAAAAGAGTTAAAATCTTTATTTGCACAAAATACAAAAAATGTTTTTCTTATTGAAAGCAATTGAGACAATCCAATTGGTTAACCTTCGTGAAGATCACAGATGTAGTGTAAGTAAGTCTAGAAAACTCTTTTTTCAACTGCAAAACATTGTTGTGGCAGCTCAAGAAATACTTCATCCTTACTAAATTATTGAATGACATTCTGGGTGAGCAGATATTTCCAAACAATGCATTTTCAGTAATTCAATTTATCAGAAATAAATAAGATCAGTTTCAACCACAACTACAATGCTACAAAAAGGTTTTAACCACTTGAGGACCTAGGGCTTTCTACCCCTTAAGGACCGGCCACTTTTTTTCCATTCAGACCACTGCAGCTTTCACGGTTTATTGCTCGCTCATACAACCTACCACCTAAATGAATTTTGGCTCCTTTTCTTGTCACTAATAAAGCTTTCTTTTGGTGCTATTTGATTGCTCCTGCAATTTTTACTTTTTATTATATTCATCAAAAAAGACATGAATTTTGGCAAAAAAATGATTTTTTTAACTTTCTGTGCTGACATTTTTCAAATAAAGTAAAATTTCTGTATACATGCAGCGCGAAAAATGTGGACAAACATGTTTTTGATTAAAAAAAACCCATTCAGTGTATATTTATTGGTTTGGGTAAAAGTTATAGCGTTTACAAACTATGGTGCAAAAAGTGAATTTTCTCATTTTCAAGCATCTATGACTTTTCTGACCCCCTGTCATGTTTCATGAGGGGCTAGAATTCCAGGATAGTATAAATACCCCCCAAATTACCCCATTTTGGAAAGAAGACATCCCAAAGTATTCACTGAGAGGCATAGTGAGTTCATAGAAGATATTATTTTTTGTCACAAGTAAGCGGAAAATGACACTTTGTGAGAAAAAAAAAAAGAAAAAAAGTTTCCATTTCTTCTAACTTGCGACAAAAAAAAAAATGAAATCTGCCACGGACTCACCATGCCCCTCTCTGAATACCTTGAAGGGTCTACTTTCCAAAATGGGGTCATTTGTGGGGTGTGTTTACTGTTCTGACATTTTGGGGGGTGCTAAATTGTAAGCACCCCTGTAAAGCCTAAAGGGGCTCATTGGACTTTGGACCCCTTAGCACAGTTAGGCTGCAAAAAAGTGCCACACATGTGGTATTGCCGTACTCAGGAGAAGTAGTATAATGTGTTTTGGGGTGTATTTTTACACATACCCATGCTGGGTGGGAGAAATATCTCTGTAAATGACAATTTGTTAATTTTTTTTACACACAATTGTCCATTTACAGAGATCTTTCTCCCACTCAGCATGAGTATGTGTAAAAATACACCACAAAACACATTATACTACTTCTCCTGAGTACGGCAATACCACATGTGTGGCACTTTCTTGCACCCTAACTGCGCTAAAGGGCCCAAAGTCCAATGAGTACCTTTAGGATTTCACAGGTCATTTTGAGAAATTTCGTTTCAAGACTACTCCTCACGGTTTAGGGCCCCTAAAATGCCAGGGCAGTATAGGAACCCCACAAATGACCCCATTTTAGAAAGAAGACACCCCAAGGTATTCCGTTAGGAGTATGGTGAGTTCATAGAAGATTTTATTTTTTGTCAAAAGTTAGCGGAAAATGACACTTTGTGAAAAAACACAATTAAAATCAATTTCCGCTAACTTGTGACAAAAAATAAAATCTTCTATGAACTCGCCATACTACTAACGAAATACCTTGGGGTGTCTTCTTTCTAAAATGGGGTCATTTGTGGGGTTCCTATACTGCCCTGGCATTTTAGGGGCCCTAAACCGTGAGGAGTAGTCTTGAAACGAAATTTCTCAAAATGACCTGTGAAATCCTAAAGGTACTCATTGGACTTTGGGCCCTTTAGCGCAGTTAGGGTGCAAAAAAGTGCCACACATGTGGTATCGCCATACTCGGGAGAAGTAGTACAATGTGTTTTGGGGTGTATTTTTACACATACCCATGCTGGGGGGGAGAAATACCTCTGTAAATGGACAATTGTGTGTAAAAAAATCAAAAGATTGTCATTTACAGAAGTATTTCTCCCACCCAGCATGGGTATGTGTAAAAATACACCCCAAAACACATTATACTACTTCTCCCGAGTACGGCGATACCACATGTGTGGCACTTTTTTGCACCCTAACTGCACTAAGGGGCCCAAAGTCCAATGAGTACCTTTAGGATTTCACAGGTCATTTTTGTTTCAAGACTACTCCTCACGGTTTAGGGCCCCTAAAATGCCAGGGCAGTATAGGAACCCCACAAATGACCCCATTTTAGAAAGAAGACACCCCAAGGTATTCCGTTAGGAGTATGGTGAGTTCATAGAAGTTTTTATTTTTTTGTCACAAGTTAGCGGAAATTGATTTTAATTGTTTTTTTTCACAAAGTGTCATTTTCCGCTAACTTGTGACAAAAAATAAAATCTTCTATGAACTCACCATACTCCGTACGGAATACCTTTGGGTGTCTTCTTTCTAGAATGGGGTCATTTGTGGGGTTCCTATACTGCCCTGGCATTTTAGGGGCCCTAAACCGTGAGGAGTAGTCTTGAAACCAAATGTCGCAAAATGACCTGCGAAATCCTAAAGGTACTCATTGGACTTTGGGCCCCTTAGCGTACTTAGGGTGTAAAAAAAAGTGCCACACATGTGGTACCGCCGTACTCAGGAGAAGTAGTATAATGCGTTTTGGGGTGTATTTTTCCACATACCCATGCTAAGTGGGAGAAATATCTCTGTAAATGACAATTGTTTGATTTTTTTACACACAATTGTCCATTTACATAGAAATTTCTCCTACCCAGCATGGGTATGTGTAAAAATACACCCCAAAACACATTATACTACTTTTCCTGAGTACGGCGGTACCACATGTGACACTTTTTTGCAGCCTAGGTGCGCTAAGGGGCCCAACGTCTTATTCACAGGTCATTTTGAGGCATTTGTTCTCTAGACTACTCCTCGCGGTTTAGGGCCCCTAAAATGCAAGGGCAGTATAGGAACCCCACAAGTGACCCCATTTTAGAAAGAAGACACCCCAAGGTATTCCGTTAGGTGTATGGCGAGTTCATAGAAGATTTTATTTTTTGTCACAAGTTAGTGAAAAATGACACTTTGTGAAAAAAAAACAATAAAAATCAATTTCCGCTAACTTTTGACAAAAAATAAAATCTTCTATGAACTCGTCATACACCTAACAGAATACCTTGGGGTGTCTTTTTTTCTAAAATGGGGTCACTTGTGGGGTTCCTATACCGCCCTGGCATTTTACAGGCCCAAAACCGTGAGTAGTCTGGAAACCAAATGTCTCAAAATGACTGTTCAGGGGTATAAGCATCTGCAAATTTTGATGACAGGTGGTCTATGAGGGGGCGAATTTTGTGGAACCGGTCATAAGCAGGGTGGCCTTTTAGATGACAGGTTGTATTGGGCCTGATCTGATGGATAGGAGTGCTAGGGGGGTGACAGGAGGTGATTGATGGGTGTCTCAGGGGGTGGTTAGAGGGGAAAATAGATGCAATCAATGCACTGGGGAGGTGATCGGAAGGGGGTCTGAGGGGGATCTGAGGGTTTGGCCGAGTGATCAGGAGCCCACACGGGGCAAATTGGGGCCTGATCTGATGGGTAGGTGTGCTAGGGGGTGACAGGAGGTGATTGATGGGTGTCTCAAGGTGTGATTAGAGGGGGGAATAGATGCAAGCAATGCACTGGCGAGGTGATCAGGGCTGGGGTCTGAGGGCATTCTGAGGGTGTGGGCGGGTGATTGAGTGCCCTAGGGGCAGATAGGGGTCTAATCTGATAGGTAGCAGTGACAGGGGGTGATTGATGGGTAATTAGTGGGTGTTTAGGGTAGAGAACAGATGTAAACACTGCACTTGGGAGGTGATCGGACGTCGGATCTGCGGGCGATCTATTGGTGTGGGTGGGTGATCAGATTGCCCGCAAGGGGCAGGTTAGGGGCTTATTGATGGGTGGCAGTGACAGCGGGTGATTGATGGGCGGCAGTGACAGGGGGTGATTGATGGGTGGCAGTGACAGGGGGTGATTGATGGGTGATTGACAGGTAATCAGTGGGTTATTACAGGGGAGAACAGATGTAAATATTCCACTGGCGAATTGATAAGGGGGGGTCTGAGGGCAATCTGAGCGTGTAGGCGGGCGATTGGGTGCCCGCAAGGGGCAGATTAGGGTCTGATCTGATGGGTAACAGTGACAGGTGGTGATAGGGGGTGATTGATGGGTGATTGATGGGTAATTAGTGGGTGTTTAGAGGAGAGAATAGATGGAAACACTGCGCTTGGGTGGTGATCTGATGTCGGATCTGCGGGCGATCTATTGGTGTGGGTGGGTGATCAGTTTGCCCGCAAGGGGCAGGTTAGGGGCTGATTGTTGGGTGGCAGTGACAGGGGGTGATTGATGGGTGATAGGTGATTGGCAGGTGATTGACAGGTGATCAGTGGGTTATTACAGGGAAGGCCAGATGTAATTAATGCACTGGCGAATTTATAAAGGGGGGGGGGGGTCTGAGGGCAATCTGAGCGTGTGGGCGGGTGATTGGGTGCCCGCAAGGGGCAGATTAGGGTCTGATCTGATAGGTAACAGTGACGGTTGGTGATAGGGGGTGATTGATGGGTAATTAGTGGGTGTTTAGAGAAGATAACAGATGTAAACAATACATTTGGGAGGTAATCTGACGGCGGGTTTGCGGGCGATCTAATGGTGTGGGTGGGTGATCAGATTGCCCGCAAGGGGCAGGTTAGGGGCTGATTGATGGGTGGCAGTGACAGGGGGTGACAGGTGGTGATTGATGGGTGATAGGTGATTGGCAGGTGATTGACAGGTGATCAGTGGGTTATTACAGGGAAGAACAGATGTAATTAATGCACTGGTGAATTGATAAGGGGGGGTCAGAGGGCAATCTGAGCGTGTGGGCGGGTGATTGGGTGCCCGCAAGGGGCAGATTAGGGTCTGATCTGATAGGTAAAAGTGACAGGTGGTGATAGGGGGTGATTGATGGGTAATTAGTGGGTGTTTAGAGGAGAGAATAGATGTAAACAATGGATTTTGGAGGTGATCTGATGTCGGATCTGCGGGCGATCTATTGGTGTGGGGGGGGTGATCAGATTGCCCGCAAGGGGCAGGTTAGGGGCTGATTGATGGGTGGCAGTGACAGGGGGTGATTGACGGGTGATTGACGGGTGATTGACAGGTGATGGACAGGTGATTGACAGGTGATCAGGGGGGATAGATGCATACAGTACATGGGGGGGGGGTCTGGGGAGAATCTGAGGGGTGGGGGGTGATCAGGAGGGAGCGGGGGGCAGGGGGGGGATACAAAAAAAAAAATAGCGTTGACAGATAGTGACAGGGAGTGATTGATGGGTGATTAGGGGGGTGATAGGGTGCAAACAGGGGTCTGGGGGGTGGGCAGGGGGGGGTCTGATGGGTGCTGTGGGCGATCTGGGGCAGGGGGGGGGGAAAAATCAGTGTGCTTGGTGCAGACTAGGGTGGCTGCAGCCTGCCCTGGTGGTCCCTCGGACATTGGGACCACCAGGGCAGGAGGCAGCTTGTATAATACACTTTGTAAACATTACAAAGTGTATTATACACTTTGTATGCGGCGATCGTCGGGTTAACATCCCGCCGGCGCTTCCGTATGGCCGGCGGGATGTTGCGGCGGGTGAGCGGCGCCAGGCGGAGGCGGAGGATCGCGTCACTGATGACGCGATCGCTCCGCCCATGCCCCTACAAGGACCGCCGCCAATTGTCAATACGGCGGTCCTTGCGGGGTGCACTTCCCGGCCGCCAATTGTACATACGGCGGTCGGGAAGTGGTTAATATGTATATATACACTGGATAACTAATCAAATTCGGCAATGTTTTATTTACCCCTAAAATGTTTTCTTTTTTTTTTAATCAAATTTGTAATCTGGCACAATGGTAAATTATCATTGAGCAAGCAGATGAACTGACACCCATACAGCCTTGTTCTGCATCAAGCATATAATACTAGAGGGGATGGCAGTTATGTTGATGTTTCAGTTGGTCTTTGCTGAAATCTGATAGCAATCAAAAGCTGCAATGTGGGAAGTCAATTCCCCAGTTGATTTCTCATTAAGAAGTAATCGATTGCTGGATCTGGCATGATCAATCAATCAATGTATGTTTTATACTGTGTGCAAAAATATATTACAAATACTTTCACACTAAGGCAGGGAACACACTTGTCTTTCAGTTTTCTGTGCACGTTTTTCCGCATACGTTTTCTGCATACCAAGTGTGTCTCTATGCAGGAAAACGCGTGCGTTATTTTCACAGCAGCTGATGTAATTGATAAAGTAAAGTGACAAAATGTGCAGAATCATGATGCAGAATGTCAGTTTTTTTTCTGCACGCGAAAACCACATTAAGTGTGAATTAGCCCATTAATTAACATGAGTTCTCAGTTTTTCTGTACAGAAAACACGTACGAAAACAGTCAAGTGTGTTCCCTGCCTCAGTGGTGTGGTATCTAACCTTTCCTCTATGAACTCCATGAAAAGCAGACCATCCCTCGGGTGTAATACTTTACAACAAAAGTTTGTGAGTCACCTTTTAAATGCAAGATTCAGACTAATGTTATCCACAGTAATTCTCCACCATTTAAAGTACTAATATAAAGAGAACAGCACAGAGGCAGCAGGTTACCTGTCTGAGCATGCAGTGTAATACCCCACGCATCAGCTTCACAACGCTCTGCAAAACAAACAAACAATGGAGACCTTATATTAGTGAGGACAATTATACAGCTACTACTACTCATTGATGAATACCTGAACAATAGCCAGTATTCAATAATAAAATCACATAACATTTTATGATCTATCTGTAAAGTTCTTTAATGATATATAAAAATATATATACTGTACATGCATAAATATACATATGGCTGAAAGTTATATGACAAGAGGTACATATAAACTCATGAACCATTAGGCCTGGTTCACAATGGCAGGCAAACCGTTTAGCAGACTGTACTGCAATGGATCCTAACAGATGCAAATGGATCCATTCACATTGTTCCGTTAAAACGAATCCATTCTGCATGTTCCGCTGAACGCACTACAAGTTTGGGGAGGTTGTGATGATTAAACAGCGACGAATGCGTCAAATTCATGTCGCGCTAACGGAACGGATAAAAAACTAATGCCCAATAGAAACTGGTCTGTTTCATGGATCAGTTTTTGATCCAGCTAGTGTGAACCGTGCTTTAGATGTAGGAATATGAAAGTATGACGTTTTTCAGGATAATCTTTCTTACAGTGAACAATGCAGCCATTTGCAATTCTGCAGCTGTAATCTGAATTCCTAGCAAATAGCTATATGTGAATGAAATCCACCCGCTAACTGTTCTCTTTTGTGGTCTGTAGGTTTTCCAATATATGTTTTGAACCTCTCACTTGTGTGTGGTTGAGAGAAAGTACCTTTCAGCATCTAAAATCCTCACTTGTTTAGTTTCCTTAAATCTTTGGTCGGTTAAAAGCTCAATATTTGTTCTATAACTTAATCACTGTTATGAGCAACAGTATTATACTTCCGAACACAAATATCATTAATTCAAAGAATAGTTTTACGTCTTGTTCCAAATAACAGCTAACACGGAACTAGTGCTACTGAAGCCCATGATGTTCAGGATGGGGCCACACTTGTTGAAAAGCACGTGCGAAATGCAAAATTGCACGCAATGCTTTTCCATGCCGTCATGCATTTGTAAGCCTGCGATTTTTCAGCTGCAACACACGAGTTTAAAAAACTGATTACCGGCTGCATAAAATTGCAAAACGCATGTGATTCCCATAGACTGATGGCAGGTGCCGGCAGTCTATGGTGGCCGACACAAGCATGAAAACAGGCATGTGAAAAATCCTGTGTGTAAAACAGTCAGCCTTTGACACGTACACAAGTGTGGCCTCTCCCTCAATGAGGAGGAGAAAATCTCTCTTACATGTCCATTACCACAGACCACAGGATGGAGCCAATTTTAGCCAGGGCTACTGGACCAGTCGCAGGCTACTGTACATGCGCGGTTACCAATCTCAGATTCTCTATAAATATACTGATCTTGCAAAAAAAATAAATTACATGAATCACTACATTCTCAGCCACAGTATTTTAGAGTGGAGGAACAAATGCAAAACCTGTAGCCTTTTTGGCACAAGCTAAAGAATATCAATGACCTCGCTCATAGAAGAAAATATGGCGATATATTGGTTGTAGAGCCAGAGAATAGATATCACACTTTGCAGAGTTATACAGGTATCTGTACACCTCTAGGTTTGACTCCAGGTTTTCATCTTGAACTAAAGAAACATCGAGAGAAAACTGAATTTTTAAAACTGGATTCCTTGATAATCCAATAATCCCAAAAGAAACAGAAGAAGCAAAACCTGCTCTCCCAGCTAATAAAACACTTGGTTTTGGTGAGCTGTCCCTTGAGTGAAAGAAATCCAACAGGACGATTATCATCTCTCATAACAGACAGCCATTGAGAACAGTATTCCTCCACAATCTGTAAGGCAAGTTAGTCGTCGTGATTTCCGAAACAGATAAAAATAGAAACCGATTGAAATTTAATTATCTGACTCACAAAGATGGATTTCTCTATGAGGTTGAGACAGTGAGATATTAACCAAAATAGTAATTAACTGGCCCCTAAAGTTTTATTATCCATTATAAAATCAGATTAATTCAGTTTCATGCAGAGGAAACATGCCTTCTTAAATATTACAAGACTGGGCCTTAATATTTTCTATGTTTAGCATTTGATTCAAGGATGCCTGGTCTCCTTCTTTAAAGCAGTGGACTCAGTTGAGTGAGGATATTTATATAAGCTGGAGGTGGTAGGAGGCACCCAAGGGTTCAAAAAGTGCAGCGTACCTTCTCAAAAGAAAGGTAAGACAGTCTTACCTTAAGTACTTCTGAAAGTTGGACGTTCAAAAAGTGATCCAAATTTATTATGCACTTAAGACAACACATTTCATGGGGAAAACTGCTTCATTGGGTCAAGTGCCATGTGCAGATCTAGCAGGATCAGCTCTGAGCGCCATATTTATATGAGGTTATGCTCAAGATTGGGGGTTGAATCTACATTTTTAAAAGCGGTAACAAATTTAGATAAGAGGTCAATGATTCATTTTTCACCAAATCTCTGTTTCTTTTCACCTTCACAAATATATTCTCTAGATATCCTCTTATACGCTAAATGCTTTCATGGAACTGGAACAAATTACCTTTAAATCTGTATAAATCAATTACATTAGTCAGTTCATTCAAATATCTGAGTATCTGGATACATGCTGACCCAGGTAAATAAAATGAAATATTCATAATCCCATATGTAAGGGAATGAAGCAAGGAGTTCAAGGATGGGTTAATCTCCCTTTCAATGTAGTTGATCAAATAAATATATATTCAAAATTTTCTATAGATATTTTCTATATCTTCCTAATCTGTTATTTTTGTATAGATGTGACATCCTCCAGGGCGTCATTACAGGTGTCAAGTGAAGCAGGTGGTCTGATGGATCCTAATGTTTATGAGTCTTTTTTAGCCTCTCAAGCAGCAGCCATGGATGGGTCATACCTGAATTTGCAAGGTAATAATGTACATAAATATAATAGGTATTCTCCTACTGACATTTTTGCAATGTTATGGTAGAGAACGTGATGATACAGAAACAGACTATTCAACAGCAACCCCTTTTTGGTTTAATCCAATCATGCCACATTCTCAGAATCTTCAAGATGCACTATGGTGGATAAAATAGGTCTAATGGTGGCCATACATGGTACAATTTTTTCATTCAATCTTACCATTTCTATGTAATATAAGGGTAAATTAAGTGAATATACTGAAAGGATAATTTAGGCAGTTCCCTTATATTACATAGAAATGGTAAGATTGTATGAAAAAATTGTACCATGTATGGCCACCATTAGGGAATCTACATTATATTGTTAGTTGCGTGTGGTCCAGCATTAGTCATGGAGAGAATCTGAAGACATAACAACAACAAGTTGTTTAGGTGATACCTTTACATTTTTTTTCAAGCTTTCAAAACTTTAAAGGGGCGCTATGGCAAAAAATTGTAAAATTTAACATATGTCCAAACATAGACAAATAAGAAGTATGTTTTTTTTCCAGAGTAAAATGAGCCATAAATTACTTTTCCCCTATGTTGCGGTCACTTACAGTAGGTAGTAGAAATCTGACAGAAGAGACAGGGTTTGGACTAGTCCATCTCTTCATAGGCATTCTCAGCAAGGCTTTTATTCTTTATAAAGATATTCCCTTAACCACCCTGGAGTTCCATTAAGATCGCCAGGGTGGCTGCGCAGCAGTATTTTTTTTTTAGTAAATCATGTAGCTAGCCTAGCGCTAGCTACATGATTCCTCCCTCCCTGCTGCATCCCTCCCACCCTTCCGATCGCCGCCGGTGATCAAACCCACCAGGAAATGCTGTTCTGAACGGGATTTCCTTTAGGGCTTCCCCCGTCGCCATATCGACGATCGCGATGACTTCATCGACGTTGTGACGTCACAGGGAGTCCCGATCCAACCCTCAGCACTGCCTGGCACTGATTGGCCAGGCTGCGCAGGGGCCCCAGGGGTGGGGGGCCCTGTTACGCGTCGGGTAGCTGCGGATCGGCAGCGATCGCGTACAACACGCAGCTAGCAAAGTGCTAGCTTTGTGTTTAAAAAAAAAAAATTGTGCAAATCGGCCCAGTAGGGCCGGAGCGGTGCACAGCGGCGGTCATGGACGAGCTGAGCTCGTCATACCGCCAAGAAGGTTAACCTCCCTGGCAGTACAATAAATCCGCCAGGGGCAGCGCAGCACTTTTTTTTTTTTTAAAGCATGTAGCTAGTCTAGAGCTAGCTACATGCTTCCCCCCTCCCTTCGCTATCCCTCAGATCGCCGCCGGCGCTTTTATCCTGCAAGGAATGCCGACCTGAACGGGATTCCCTGTATGGGTTTCTCCGTCGCCATGGCGACGATCGCGATGACGTCACCGACGTCAGCGGGCACTCCGATCCCCTCCTCAGCGCTGCCTGGCACTAATTGGCCAGGCAGCGCAAGGGGTCTGGGGGTGGGGGGGGGGTGGGGGGAGGTATGGCGGATAGCGGCGAATCGGCGGTGGTGATTGTTATGCACACGCAGCTAGGAAAGTGCTAGCTACGCGTAGCAAAACAAAAAAAAAAATATTATGTAAATCGGCCCAGCAGGGCCCGAGTGGCACCCTCCGGCGGCTTACCCAGTGTCCAGCCCGGGGTTACCGCTAAGGAGGTTAAAGGGATTTAAACAATGATGCTGGACAGCTTCCCTGCTCGCTACGCAGTTTTTTGGCATGTGGACAAAGCCACTGCTATTCACTATGAGCTTTTGAAAATAAATAAATCCCTGAGAATCCCTGCATCTGTCAGATTTCTACAACCTACTGTAAGTGACCGCAACATAGGAGAAAAGTAATTTATGGCTCATTTTACTATGAAAAAATGTACATATTTGTCTAGGTTTGCACATATTTAACATTTTACAATTTTTGCCATAGTGCCCCTTAAAGTTTCTTCTTCAGGCATGTTTCAGAACTGGATCAGAAACTTACCATAAGGTTCTGGTTCTGAATAATGCCTGAAGAAGAAACAATGGCCTCAATTCACTAAGCTTAACTCCTGTCTTTAATAACTCTTCTGAGCTGTTTTACAGTTATCACCATGGTGATATAATTGTGATAACTGTAAAACAGCTCAGAAGAGCTATTAAAGACAGGAATTAAGCTTAGTGAATTGAGGCCAAAGTTTTAAAAGCTTGCAAAAAATATTGTACAATTAGTCATTACAGGTACCACCTAAACAACTTTTGTTGTTATGTCTTCGGATCATATTGTTATATGTTGTGTATTTGTCACTACTAAAACAGGGGTCCCCAACCACCGGGCCGCAGCCCACTGCCGCTGTTGGCAGTTTTCCACCGGGCCGTGGCGCGTCTGGCCTCTCGCCCCTCCCCCCGCCGCTCCTGGTACCTTATGAGCGGGCGGCTGCTTCCTTTCTTATAGTCCCCCAGGCACCGCTCTCCTCTTATCAGCATCTCCTATTACAGCAGCGCGTCTTGCAGATGCTGTAAGGAGGGAAGGAAGGATGGCGGTTCCCAAGGTAACGGCGATCGCCGCTACAGGAAGCCGCTGCCCTGCTTCCTTCCCTCTTTACAGCAGCCGCAAGATGCGCTGCTGTAATAGGAGATGCTGATGAGAGGAAAGCGGCGCCTGGGGGACTAAAAGAAGAGAAGCGGCCGCCCGCTCATTAGGTAACAGGAGCGGCGGGCGCGGGGGGGTTGGGGGTAGGGCGGGGCTCTACCTATCTACCCATACTAGGGCGCTATACTAGCTATACTGGGCACTATACTAGCTATACTGGGGCACTATACTAGCTAAACTGGGGCACTATACTAGATATACTGGGCACTATACAAGCTATACTGGGGTAACTATACTAGCCATACTGGGGCAACTAAACTTCCTATACTGGGGTAACTATGCTAGCTATGCCGGCGCACCCCAACCCATCCCCCCCCCCCCGGTACCCGTTGCGCACGACACCGTCCACTAGGTTGCGCACCCCACCCCCGCCCCACCCCCCGTCCCCAGGGAAAAATTTGGACAGAAAGGTTGGGGAACCCCTGCACTAAAATCTAAAAACGATTTGTCAGATGAGATGTTTTACATGTATTTGATGTTTAGACATGCTTTATAAAGTCAGTTTCAGGGTTTGCTTGAGAGCTCAAAACTAATACAAATGAAGACCATGGTAGAATATATGAATATATATAATATATATATATATATATATATATATATATATATATATATATATATATATATATATATATATATATATATATATATATATATATATATATATATATATATATATATATATATATATATATATATATATATATATATATATATATATATATATATATATATATATATATATATATATATATATATATATATATATATATGTATATGTTCACTGTGAGACACATTCACACCCTCCTCACTGTAAAGTTTCCAATCATCCAGATTATTGAAATGGTATTCTTAATACTTTTGTTTCAAACAAACATCAGTGTATGAAGTTCAGGCTAATTTTGTATAATGCTTTTTAATCTCTTCTTCTAAAATTGATAGATAAACAGCCTCCAACTATTTAATTTCTGAGTCATCTAATATATTCTATGTCCAATTAGATCACCTCAGCAGACAATGCCCAAATACATTTTATAAAATCTGGCATATTTCTTTTGCTAAATATGATTAAACATGGTTAAAATAAGCCTAGTCCTGTGTAATAAAATACAGTGGCCTCAATTCACAGAGCTTTATCAAACGTTTGATAATTTACCTCATGGGTAAAATCTCATTTTGAATTCACTAAGGTGTTATAGATTTATTGAATGTTTTATCGATGAAATGATCAATAAATCTATAACACCTTAGTGAATTCAAAATGAGATTTTACCCATGAGGTAAATTATCAAACGTTTGATAAAGTGTTTGATAAAGCTCTGTGAATTGAGGCCAAGGTAATGTATGTGTTGAATAAATGTCCTTGTCTTAAAGGACACGTGAAGGGATAGAGGGATATGCAGGCTGTTATATTTATCTCCTTTTAAACAATGCAAATTGCCTGGCTACCCTGCTGACCCATTGCCTTTAGACAAGACACAGAACATTTATATCGGCTTTTCTCCTGGCGGATTCAAAGCGCCAGAGCTGCAGCTACTTAAGAGGCAATCCATGGGTGAACAGGATAATTGGGGAGCCTTGCCCAAAAATTCCTTACCATTTTACATACCGGCTTGAGCTGGGATTCAAACCCTTATCAAAGGGCTCAAACCCACATCATAGGCAACAGCAACAACCTTACCAGCACCCTTTCCAGCTGATCCCCAACAAATTTAATTAGTTTCTAAACTAAGCAGCTATAAAGTAATGTGTGAATTCAGTTATGTAATTTCCAGCAAAAATAAATACTCTTTCTATTATACACATCCTGTTTTTGCATACATGAATGAATCTTTTTTAAGCGTTTCCACCACATGAAGCCAAACACTTTGCAAGTTACTGTAAATCCATCTGCACTTCAAAGTTTATATTATGCAAGGACTGAACTCTCTGTAGTGATTTCATGTAAAACTCACACTGTAACAGGATGCTGTGAACACTGTGCAGGAAAAAAAGTTATTTCCTGAATATCACACTTCTAAATATAGTGTCTGGGACAGTGACAGAAAGTGGAACTAAGTGAAATGAATGAACGTGGTCTCAATGGAATTTTAACTGACTAAGCAGATCCCTTGCTGTCTCTCCAATAAATATTATTTCAACAAAAAAACAAAATTATTGAAATGGTAACGTGGTCTTTCAGACCTCCCATCAATTACAGAAAAAGACTGCACAACACCTCAGTTTTAAAGCAAACCTGAAGCGAAAAAAAAAAAAAGGTACGATATAATGAATTGCATGTGTAGTACTGATAATGAATTGAACATTCATAGCAAAGAAAAAGAGCCTCATATGTTTATCTTCAGTTATATATCTTGATTTGTAACATTGCATCATTCTGTCATATTTGCAGTTTAGAAACCACTCTATATTTTTAGCTTTAACAACTACAGAAAAGGGTTTCTGCAGTAAAACCTTATCTCAAGATGTCTCTAAATGCTAGGTACACACCATACAATTTTCTGTTAGATTCTTCTGTTAGATTTACCTACAACATGGAAAAAAGCTATCTGGCAGGTAAATCTAAGAGAAAATCTAACAGAAAATTGCATGGTGTGTACCTAGCGTTACTGTTTCTTTAGTTGAAGAGAAATCGAGAGCCCAATATGGTGTAGTATGTTAAGACAGATTGAATAATTGAGACAGTGAGATGGTAATACTCACAAACATGGGTTACCGTTCAGGTAACCACTCAATAGGCAGGTGAGGAGATTAGACCTGCCCTCATTAAGGATTAAGATGTCGCTCTCTGTAGATAGGAAAAAAGGGTAGACCACCCCTCCACCTGGGGAGGACTTGAATATACTGGTAGGTGAACAGAGGCGCCAGTAGAATAAAAGTACATAACATTCTTAAAAAATTGCTGGGAGGAAGTGGTGGACTTGACTCCGTTAAAGCAGACACAAAGGACTGTAATTAAATAAATAAATACACATTTATTGAAGATACCCCAAGGATGCAACACGTTTCGCGGGCACAGCCCACTTCTTCAGGCAATAAACAGGGGATAAACAACAGCAATTCTGTTATAGCAAGCAGAGCGCCTCTGTGTATATTTTTTATCTTCAGTTATATAGCTTTATTTATAACATTGCATCATTCTGTCATATTTGCAGTTTAGAAACCACACTCTATATTTTTAGCTTTAACAACTACAGAAAAGGCTTTCTGCAGTAAAACCCTATCTCAAGCTGTCTCTTACTGTTTCTTGGTTGTTTAAGTGTTTCCGAAAACAGCACTGTATTCGACCCAGTGGGTCAAATAATTCACAGAAGCTCTTTTGCATACATAACTAAAGTTTCTTAACTCTTTTTGTACTGGAAAACAATATGAAACCATTTTCTTTGCTACTAATGTTCTATGTCTTAGCTGTACTACACATATAATTCATTATCTCAATTTTATGTTCACTACAGGTTTGCTTTAATGCATAATACATAATACATATAGGTGCAGGGAGTACTGGCAGAAAATGTGGCATGGAGGGGTCTCTGCTGGGGTAACAAATCAAAGCAACAGAAGAGAAATCAAATTGTGCCTCACTTCCATGAACTGTGAAATTGCTGACTTCATTATGGTGGCTTTGTGGCACCATTTTGGGTTCCAGTTTGGTAACCATTTCAAATGGTCTGTAGCTCCCCAGTTTTCAACTTAGAATTCCAGCAGAAATACTTCAAATCTTGTTATACCTTATGCAGCAGTCAGAACTGAGGCAAGATCACATGATCATAACCAGCAAGTAATTTGGTCTGCAAATCAGTCATATGTTTAAACTGATTACATGTTGGTCCATGAAATCTGGTTGAGAGGAGTTTAGGTAGGAGTTGTTGGCCATCTCTGTAAGGCCCGGTTCACATTAGCGTTCGCTATCCGGATTTTCCGGATCTGATCCGGACCGCATACTGTACAAACGGAACGTACGTTCCGCATAGCAATGTAAAGTCTATGCGGACGTTCACACGCGTCCGTTCCGTACAGTACGGAGCCGGATCGGTTCCGGACTCTTTTCCAACATGCGCTATTTTTTTGGGTCCGGATCTCCGGCCCACGCACCCGGACCGGAGCCGGACCTGAGCCTGACAGCACCATCAGGAACACAGAAACCAATGGGGAACGGAAGGCACAGAACACACTGCCTACAAAAACCTGACGTTCTAACCCACTTCCTATGCGTATGCAAGCGGCCATTTCGGATGGGGACACATGGGCCAAGCATGTCTGGAGTGGAGCAGCAGTGACAGACGTGCTGGAGCTGTTTGGCAGAATGTCGGAGGTGGAGGTGAGGCCTACAGCGGAGGAACCTGATTCTACACGTGCACCGGGTGCACCTTCTGCTGACCCCAACATTTTTTTTTCAAATTTCGCTATTTTTTGCCCACGGATCCGGATGGCAGCCTGATGCATGCCTGATACAAAAGGACCGGATCGGAACCGTATGGTTCTGATCAGGATCAGGTCAGGATCCGATCAGGATCCGGTCCGTTTATTTGCCAAAACGCAAGTGTGAACGGGGCCTAACATGAAGAAATGTACGTAGCCATATGCAAGTCACAGTACCTGTAGCAGAGAGTCATGTGCAAATGATTACATTTTTGTATGTTATTGGGTCAGGCGACACCCAGTTTTGGGTGATAAAGACCAGCAGACAGCTTGTCAGTGAAGACCTGATGCCTTAAACATGTCAGTGAACTGTATATCAGCAATTAACCTGTATACTAGCGGTTAATGGCTCAGGAATGAGACAGTATCCTGGAGCTGCATGACCTGAATTCCAACAATGTGTAACGCGATTGACATGGGAACATCAGAGAACACTCAGAAAGGGGAGAGGATTGAGCCGGCACACAAAAGAGCGCACAGAGTGGCAGATTCTCTAAACGGCTCTTTGAGACCTGTTACCCATGGCAGCCTGCAACCATCAATAATTGCATATCCAGCAGCCAGCAAAGCTTCAGGTCCACTTTAAACTAGGTAAATGGTCAAAATGCATTCACTGTCCATTATAGCAGCCTGTCTCTGAACCAACTGACTGCTTAGAACTCTTCCTGCAGCTGGTGAGCATGTACCGCATACTCTCTTCCTGCCCCTGAATCTCATCTTGGATGACCAAGTACATAAAAATACTGATCAGAACCAGCAGAGACCAACTGGGCTAGCTATTACCTGAATCTGCACCCAAGGCCTTTCTCATCCCATAATGCATTACCAGCTCAACCTGTTTTGACATTGTGACAGCTTTGTGTTACAGAGCAAACTAATGAAATGTAATTAAATAAATTTGAGCGCCCAATTTCAGCTAGTAGAATCTTTGTAAAATTAACCAAATTTGAAAAGTGGAAATTACCATAGTCGGTAAACAATATCAATATTTTACTACAACTTAACCTAACACTATTCTCACAAAATCCTCCCTTACTAATGCCTAACCTTAAACCCCCCCCCCCCCCCCCCCCACGCCTGACCCTTAAACTGCCATTCGCACCTTAACCGATCCCTGATACCAATCTGCCACAATTACGATAATCTTAAAGTGCCGCCATAGGCGCGTTAGTAATTGCAGCTACACTGTAAAATGTGGGCGCCCAAATTTCACAATATAGCTGCAATTTATAAAGATGCCCATGGCGGTGCCTACTTTCTGATGGTAGCGGGCACCCAAATTTTCTATTTCCGATTATAAATCAAAGTCTCTTTAGAAATGTAAAGTGAACCAAAGGTGAAAAAAGTGAGATACTTACCTAGGTAAACGAAAGCCTGTGGATAGTCCTGAGGCTTACCGTGTCCTCCTTGCCCCCACCAGTGCCATGCACAGACGTTCTTAACATATCTGGCAAGAGCTTGTTGGATATGTTCTCACGGCTGTTTGCCCCTCTGTGTACGAGTGTGGCCATACTGCGCCTGTCCAGTAAGCTAAAGCTGCTCACTCACAAGCGGCTCCGTGCTACTGTGCAGGAGCGGCCATATTCACGCTTGCCCAGTACAGCCGGGCTCGTGCATGAAGAGAAGTGCAGGCGAGATGAAAAAGAGGGTCTCAGGCAGTGGCAGTGGTCTGGAGAAGGAAGAGGAAAGCTTTTGGAGGATTCAAAGTCTTCCCTCTTCTAACATACCGTATCTTAGTTACTTGTTTGTTTTTGCCTTGGTTTGCTTTAAATGGTAGATATAACAAGATATTCAAGATTTTCTACAAATGACAAACAGACCAGACAAACCACGATTCAAAACGGAGAGCAATTGGACAGGACACACTTTGCACAAATATGCTGGCATTTCAGAAAAAGAAACAGAACTGGAATCTCCAAAGTTCTGGAAAACTAGGCTGGCTGAAGCGGACTTGGAAAGGAGGGGAGGTGGGAGTGCCAGGAAAACCTGAAAAAGTGAAGGCTTTACCCAAACACAGACAAATCTGGAATACATTATTAACTGCTCAAGTGGGAGCAACAGGAAATAAGTTAAAGTGAACCTGTACCCAAATCCTGAGAAAATCCATGAAAATATGATACAGGTTGCCATGCTATGATTGCTCCAAATCTTCAATTTTATTTTTCTTTGTGCAGGAATTTCCTATTTTCTGATATGGAACGCGACTCAGTCATTGTGCTCCCCTGCCCCCTCTCTTTGAGCCTAAGTTACTAACAGAGTATTGTACCTTGTTAGACATCAGTAAGGCTCGGCTCCCACTTGCGCTGGCTAATGTGCGGCCAGCAGGACCCATCAGTGTAGTGTCCGCTCCGAAGGTTCGCTGTGGTCCAGCTGGAGCCCGGGGCAGATACGTTACCACCATAGGCTATATGGTGAATGCTTCCGCCTGCCCAGGATTATCGCAGACTGTACAGAAGTACAGCCTGCTTACTGCAACGGCTCCCATGGATCCACTGCAGAGATACAAGAGTGAACGGCTCCTCTTTATAAAATAGGAGTCGTTCGTGGTCAGTTTTGCGATGAGTGGAGAATGGTCAAAACAAGTGCAAACGGAACCTTAAAGCGGATCCGAGATGAAAAACTACCATATTTTTCGGAATATAAGACGCTCCGGCATATAAGACGCACCTAAGTTTAGGGGGCAAAAATCTGATAAAAAAAAAAAAAAAAAAAACTAATCCTAGGTGCGTCTATGGTGCAGGGGCGTCTTATGGACTTTTTCTCCCTAAACTGTCACTATCTAAGCTACACTGCCCATCTACACCACACTACACTTCACTTCACTTCCCCCACTACACTTCACTAACTAACACCTGCTGCTGTAACTACTACACCACACTACACTACACCAACCAACCCCTTCTGCCACCACCAAATACACTACACTAGCTAAACCCTGATGAAACATCTCACCTGATCCTGTCGCCACGATCCTCTCCTCCTCCATCTGGCTTTCTTCATCAGAGGGCGCCTGTCATTCTGGATGCCGGTGTTCAGAGTCCCAGCTGCTGCGCTCCTCTTCAGCTGCAGTCTTCTTCTCTATTCATCCCAGGACATCTTGGCATTCATTGTGAAGGTTTTCAGAGCCCCAGCTGCCCACGCGGCTCTTCGCTGCAGTCTTCGTATAGACTGCAGCCTTGCGATATAAACGTGCTGCCGCCGCCATCTTCCTAGTTACGGCGTCCTCCCCCGATGTCCTCCCTAGTTACGGTGTCCTCCCCCGATGTCCTCCCTAGTTACGGTGTCCTCCCCCGACGTCCTCCCTAGTTACAGCGACTTCCTCTGACGTACTTCCTAGTTACAGTGCCCTCTGCTGGTTGATCTGCGGCGCACGTGTGCGCGTGACGTCAGAGGCACTGTAACTAGGGAGTACGTTGGGGGAGGACGCTGTAACTAGGGAAGACGTCGGGGGAGGACACCGTAACTAAGGAGGACGTCGGGGGAGGACGCCGTAACTAAGAAGGATGGCGGCGGCAGCATGTGTATATCGCAAGGCTGAAGTCTATAGGAAGACTGCAGCAAAGAGGCGTGCGGGCAGCTGGGGCTCTGAAAACCTTCACAATGAATGCCAAGATGTCCTGGGATGAAGAGAACCAGACGGGGAGGAGAGGATCGCGGCAACAGGATCCGGTAAGTATATTCCGGAGACACATTTATCGCATCTTTGGAATATAAGACGCACCAACTTTTCCCCCTCATTTTTGGGGAAGAAAAAGTGCGTCTTATATTCCGAAAAATACGGTAACTATAACAAGTAACTTGTCTATATATCTTATCTAAAGTTTAGATAGTTTACACAGCAAATCTAGCTGCAAACAGCTTTAAAGCCCCATCTACACGGAGCTACATCGGAGCGATCCAGCGGCTTGATTAGCCGCCGGATCGCCTGTTCCACATCCCCACGCGTCACCGCTCCCCGGGGCGCGTGTGTCGCATTCGATCCGCCCTCGTCCCCGCCCAGCGCCGCTTATCTTACGCTCGATTCCCTGCCATTGTCCCCTCGTGGGGAACGAGCAGGGAATCGGCGGTGGCAAGATCCGACCTGTCGGATCTTATCAATCGAGCCGCATCAGCGGCTCGATTGATAAGGCACATCGGAGCCTCATCTACGCATGTAGATGAGGCTTAATAGAATATGATTATTTCTTCCTGTGATACAATGACAGCAGCCATGTTTGTAAACATTACAAAGAGGCAGGCTTATCTGCATCTTGAGCAAAAAAACCTAATCCCCCCCTCCTCCTACCCACTGCATCTGAAATCTCTGGCTAGTAATACCTCCTCCCAGGGCCGGATTACTGACCAGGCAACAAAAGCAGTCGCTTGGGGCCCCATTCAGAGTCAAAGGGGCCCCATCAGCGCATAAACCAGCCCTCGCCATCCTGTCAGCGGTGGCTGGATGGTATAATGGTTAAAGGGACTCTGAGCAGTGCAGTAACTATGGAAAGATGCATATCATTTTAAAGCTCTCTTTCTCCTCTTTCCAATAATATATAAACCGCCGCCCTATGCCTTTTAGTTTTCGCTATTTTCGCGATTGAAATCGCAGCTACAGCAATTTTGCTCGCGAAAATAGTGAAAACTAAAAGGCGTAGGGTGGCAGTTTATCTATCATTGGTAAGAGGAGAAAGAGAGCTTCAAAATGATATGGATCTTTCCATAGTTACATTGTATTACACAGGACGACTTTTCTCCAAAGTCAGCAGCTCGATTCAGCACAATGCAATGAAATATAAGGAACCCAGGGGGATATAATTACAAACATCATGCTGGTAGGTGTGAGGATGTAATAAATTAGTTGTGGGTATGCTTAAAGGCATACCCACAGGCACTGCTCAGAGTCCCTTTAAGGGCTCTGCCTCTGATACAGGAGACCAGGGTTCGAATCTCGGCTTTGCCTGTTCAGTAAGCCAGCACCTATTCAGTAGGAGACCTTGGGCAAGTCTCTCTAACACTGCTACTGCCTATAGGGCGCATCCTAGTGGCTGCAGCTCTGGTGCTTTGAGTCCGCCAGGAGAAAAGCGCGATATAAATGTTATTTGTCTTGTCTAATGATGCCGTGCACTGCTGATTGTCTTCAGAGCCAGGCTCTCCTCCTAGGTCCCCCTCCTGCTACTGTGCGCTCTGCCGCTGCCCACTCCTCCCTTCCTTCCCACAGAGAACCACAGCTGCAGCAAGAATTATAGCAGCAGATGGCAAACGCTCACTCACCTATCCATGATCCAAGCGATAGAGATCCCATCATCTCAAACCCATCTGTCTCTTCTACAGTGCAGCCACTCGCTCTGAACTTCCTGATTCTCAGATCAGACAGGAAGTAGGAAGTAGTAATAGTAGTAGTAACAAAGCGGCAGCACTCTAGAGGAGACAGATGGGCTCCGGATGACGGGACCTCTATTGCTTGGATCGCAATAGGTGATGTGAGTCATCTGGTGCTGTCATTCTCCCCCCTGCAGCTGCCTTCTCTGCTGGACTATCGTATTCACTGGGATGGAGGCTGCATGGTGGCTGTCTAGTTTGGGAGGAAATCGGTTGTTCGGTGGTGGGGGTGGTTATGTAATTCTGTCTGGGGAACGGCTTCCGGTTTGGCGGTGTCTAGAGCTTTCTGCTATTGCCAGGCTGGAGATGCAGGGGGAAAGCGCTGCTGCTGTGATATCTGGCGCCCTCTTCACAGGGGTGCCCCAGCCCCTGAGTGCAAATGTCCCAGCCATTCATCTCTCACTCTGCATTTTGCCGCTGCTATTCCCTGCATTGTGCACCCACAGAGGAAAGCGGGCTGTTGCCCATAGCAACCAGTAGCTCAGCTGCCCCGGTGTGTGCGGCATGTTGCTGTGCAGCTGCATCTTCTGATTCTATTACGACATGATGGGGGGGCCCAAATCAGTTACTTTGCTTAGGGCCCCATTTAGCCTTAATCCGGCTCTGCCTCCTCCTCCTCCTGCCCAGACTGAGCCCTCATGAGCCCTTGCTACTGTCTGAAAGTGCCTTGGCTCTCTGAAAACCTGTGGGCGTGGCTAGTTTAGTTTATAGGGAATAAGAGTATTAAAACAAAAGCAAAAAAGTATTTGGCTTGAGGAATGCCCTATAAACAATAGGAAAGGAACACAATTATGCAATGAGTAAAAGTTCATCTCGGATCCACTTTAAAGCAGGAATACAAAAGAGGGTTCAGAGTGCACTGTCCAAATGTCCATACGATACTTATTACCCTTAAATGAAATCAGTCCTCTGTAGAATGTTCTCCTTATGGTGGCCTTACATGGTACAAATTTTTCATCCAATCTTACCATTTCTATGTAGTATAAGGGTAAATTAAGTGAATATACTGAAAGGATGATTTAGGTGCTTCCCTTATATTACATAGAAATGGTAAGATTGGATGAAAAAACATTGTACCATGTATGGGCACCATTAGACCACCTATGATTGTTTTCTTCCTGTCTATTATTTTAAACCTTTTATTTGATAGAAAAAAAAAACAAGTACTATTCACATATTTAAAATGGTATAAAGTAAAATCAGAGGACGTCTCCTCAGCACATCACACTGGTCACGTCCCGCCAAGGCTCCACCAATGTGACGTGCGGAGGAGATGTCCTCTGATTTTATGAAGCACTTTTTTACCATTGAGGAGCTGTTGTGAAAGTCTGAAGAGTGGTGCAGTGGTGTGCTGATCCAGGAAGTGCATAGCCAGGACAAAGGACCAGCAGGTAGGTGCCAGAGCGCATACAGCTGTCTGTCAGATTTACCTGCCAGATAGATTATTTCCAACATGTCCGATCTGAATTTTGATTGATTTTTCGATCTCTTAATATCTTCTATCGATTTTTTGATAGAGCGCTGGGTCCATTGTTTGAGTCCCAGCCAGGGCACTATCTGCAAGGAGTTTGTATGTTATCCCCGTCTCTTAAAGGGTTTCCTCTGGGCACTCCAGTTTCCTTCCACATCCCAAAAATATGCAGATAAGTTAACTGGCTTCCCCCTAAATTAGTCCTAGACTACATACATACACTACATGATATAGACATATGACTATGGTAGAGATTAGATTGTGAGCCCCTCTGAGGGACAGTCAGTGACAATGCAATATACTTGTACAGCGCTGCAGAAGATGTCGGCGCCACATGGTCTCCAGAGAACATTCTAATGAGGACCGATTTCCTTTTAGGGTGAGAAGTATGGTCTAAATATTTGGGCAGCATACTCTGACACATATATAAGTAGATAAATACTACTTCTACTTACATAACAGATGTATTGTGCTATCCACGTAATGATTCCTGTGAATTTTATAAAGGAAAAGCAAAAAATCCTATTTTAGGCAGTGGCCATTTTGCCAAGCTAATGCTGACATCATATCCTTCCTGACTCTGGTTTCCCCCCCTCCCTTCTCTTGCTCATTGTGTATTCATTAGCTGCCCTCCTCTGTCTTTTTATTTACTTACTTTTATTTACTCCTCCAATCGCTGAGTCACCTCAGCCTTGCTTGTAAACACAAGTGATCAGATTTTGTTTCTGATAAGCAGCTAGGCAGGGAAATAAATGGAAGAGGAGGAATAGATTATAGATAAAAAGAACCCCCAGCATGCAATGCTTTGGCACGACTAAAGTATGACTAAAGTATGTGATAACTCCGAATCATAACAGCATAAAAAGTTTTGAATGTTTTGAATGCAGGATTAGCATCTTTATCACTTAATACACTCCGACCAGTTGCTGTTGAAATTTGATTTTTATAGCAAGTCATACATACATCATACATATGTAATCTTTGTTCATCTCTATATTTCTACCATTCAATAAGCAGTCACACCTTTGTCAGTTAACAGACAAATGGGCCTCATGGGAAATTAAGGAAACAAACATACATTGTGATTTGCTTGACTGTGTTACAAGAACTGCAAAATGATAATCGACCATGTGTGAGGTACATTGTATGAGAGAATAACCAAGACCATAACTCCGCAACACCCCCCCCCCCCCCCCTCAAAGGGAATCATTGCAAGTTCTTTTTTTTCACAGAGGACTACTTAAAGTGAACCTGAGGCGAGAGGGATATGGAGGCTGCCATTTTTATTTCCTTTTAAGCAATACCAGTTGCCTGGCTAACATGCTGTTCCGCTGCCTCTAATACTTTTATCCATAGACCCTGAACAAGCATGCAGCAGATCAGGTGTTTCTGACAATATTCAAAGATTTAAATATTAGCTGCATGCTTGTTTCTGGTGGAATTCAGACACTGCTGCAGCAAAATAGATTAACAGGGCTGCCAGGCAACTAGTATTGTATAAATAATGGTATAATAAATATAAATAATATGGCAGCCTCCATACCACTCTCACCTCAGGTTCATTTTAACTAACATAATGCTCACTCACAGATCACCATCTTCTTTACCAATGTGCTGCTGTATATAGAGAATGTGGTGCAGCACATGAAATAGGAAGCTGCATGTGGAATTGGAGGGGGCTGGTACACACGGGGATGCTGCTGCAAAGGACCAGGAAAAGAACGCTGTACACTGTGGCTGTACATGAAAAGAGGGGATCTGCAGCCCAAAAGGGGTGTTGCATATGGATGTGAGAGGCTGTTTTATATAAAAGAAAAGGCTTGAGAGACATGAAGGCTGTACATAGAGGAATGGGCTGAACATAGGATGGGGTGCTGCTACACATGGGAAGGCTGTGTGTCTACACATTTGGTGGCTTCTACACATGGGAGGGGAGATTTCTGCATATGGGAGGTGGTGCTGCTACCCAAAGGGTGGTTGCTGCACATAGGAGGGTGTGTTGGTACACATTGGGAGGTTGCTGCACACGGGAGGGGTTGCTGCTACACACAGAGAGATTGCTGCACATTGGAGGGAATGCTGTTGCACACAGGGAGGTTGCTGCACATGTGAAGGGGTGCTGCTACACATGGAGAGGTTGTTGCACATGGTAGAAAGTGCTGCTTCCCATAGGGAGGTTCCTGCAAATAGTAGGGGGTGCTGCTACCCGTAGGGAGGTTGCTGCATACAGGAGGGGGTGCTGCTACTCAGAGAGGTTGCTGCACATAGGAGGTGGTGCTGATACACCTGTGATATAAACTCATGTACACCTTACTACTACCGATTGCTTCTTGAACGTACTACATTATTTTGGGCTCTCCGTGTTCTTTTTTCTTTCTCTGCAAGTTCATTACCAGCACAGAACCAATGAAGAGCTAATATGGTAATGGAAGAAAGGGCCTGGTGTGCCTATCTGATCTAGGGTTCCTGGTACGGTTGCTTCCTCTACATCCCCTATTTTTACACCACTGTTCTTCACTGCTAAAGATTTTGCTGAAGAAGTCAGTCTGTAATAGTGATTAAATGTCATCTAGAATAAAGAAAAGGTTGTCTTGTTAGAGCTACCTTATTTTTATATTGTGATCTGGATGAGTGGGAACAGCTGGCTGATTCCGTTGCAGCCTTGCTTGAGAAAGGTCGCTCAGGCCTGGAACCCACGAGGAGCACATTTCTGAGCGCTTTGTGATTTGAAAAGCTCTTGCTAATGTAATGCTATGGGTTTGATCCCACATGAGCGATGTGATTTTATAAAAATACCCATAGCATTGCATTAGCAAGAGCTTTTTCAAATCACTAGTGCTTAGAAATCGCTCCTAGTGGGTATAAGCCCTCATTGTGCTGTATTTTGTCAACCATAGTATCTGTCTACCATACAACATAACAGCGATAGCTCTGTTCCCATATAAAACAACATGGTGAGAGGATCCCCTTCCAAAATGCTAATCGAAATAAAAAACTCGAAAAATATATATTATCAAATTAAAAATGCTAATAAAAGTCCTATGATTGTGGTGAGAATGAATATAAAATTGGCAGATAATTTACAGTTTTAAGCTCCATACACATGCTAGGCCACAATTATCAGAAACGAATGATAGACAGGTCGGCCAATACGATGGTAAAAGACAGCCATTATCGCCCATGCAGACCAATCCGTCATGGCGGATCGGTTTCATTCAGACAATGATCAGTGCTAGTGGTTCGTACCAAACGATAACTAATGATTGATCCATTCAAAGAACTTATGTGAGGCGAATTTTGTGCTTCCAGGTACTCATTATCGCGCTTCTAGTAACGATCTGATCAGCAGACAGCTGTTGTGCTGTTCTATTCAAATGTGCGCCGACATCATTCGCTTGTTGCAAACTGTCAGAGATTGCTTGTTTTCTAACGACTGCAGGCTCGCATGTGTACAGAGCTTTACTGTAGTGTTTCAGATAAGCCCTGTCCATCAAGTCACCTTTCCCTAAGGCAACAGTAATCAAAGGCTCCTGTAAGCTTATACTGTATGAAGATGATGCTCTATAAATACATAGCAGAAGTAGTAATACATAATATTATTATATCAGTACCACATTCCCAATACTCTTCACATGACTTACAGTCCACAGGCACTGATGGTAGTCTCTACATTTCTCTGAAGACAGCTGTCCTATCCAGTGACTGGACAAGATGCTAAAGAACAGGCCTCACCCACAGTAAGTGGGGCATTTCACTGACAAAGTCAAGGTCTTGCTAGTTTCTCTTCTTGCAAGAAAGAAACTGGGGATGTGAAAGTAGGGATAATTAATGATATGCACATCATTTCCAGTTGATGCAGCATCTTGCAAATTTATGTATGAGGCTTGAACATGAACCAATCAGATCCTGCTAAGCTAAAATGTGATTGGTTCATTTTCAAGCTGCATAAATCTGCATACAAAATTTGCATAATTCTGCATCAACTCCAGATTATTTGCATCTCATTGACTATCCCTATTTGAGAGCCAGGAATTGCACAAGTATGAAGGATAACCTATTGACTTGGTGGTAGATGAGGCAGACCTAAAAGAGTATGAAATGGTACACTGTACAGTAAATAGTGCCTATCGATGACACACAGTAACTGACAAACATTTTTGAAAATATTATGTGGACTGTAAACTGTGCTTGCGGACTATAAGCAATATGATGAGTATTTAGAAGACAGTGTTGTTGTATGTGTAGAGGATAAAAGAGAAGGTAATGTTTTGACTTGTGAACACCTACAAGTCAGTCTGTTTTGTACTCCTGCTGCCTGAAGCAAGGAACACTGAAGTACTATTTTTTTTTATTTTATTTTTTGCTTTAGTTAAAAGGAATCTGAAGAGAGAGACGTATGTTGGCTTCCATATTTATGTCCTTTTAAAGAAAACTTGTAACTTAAAAAATTTCCTCTGTGGGGTACTCACCTCGAGTGGGGGAAGCCTCTGGATCCGATCGAGGCTTCACCCGTCCTCCTGCGTTTCACGGCGGTCTCGCTGTGCCCCTCCGAATAGCAGGGACGTAAATATTTACCTTCCCGGCTGCAGCGCAGGCGCAGTATCGGCTCTCCGCTCGGAGATCGGCAGAAATAGCCGATTGCTGTTGGTCAAGTCTCCTGCGTAGTAGAGCGGACCCAACGGAGATCGGCTATTTCCGCCTATCTCCATGCTGACAGCTGCAACAGCACCCCCGCTGGAGCCAGGGAAGGTAAATAAATCAGCGCTTGTCATGCTTGTCGGGGGAAGATTCCAGGACGCTTCGGGGGAGACAGCGCTGGACTGCCTCCAGCTACAGGAATGGGGGAAGGTTCATTGGGACCCTAAGCCTTCCCCCTCCCAAGGTGAGTACCCCCCCCAGGGGATTTTTTTTTGTTACAGAGTCTCTTTAAAGTGTACCCGATGAGGTGCAGGAGAGGCAGGTGGGACACAGAGGCATAATCCATGCTGCATGACATGCCTCTATGTCCCCGTCCCCCCCACTGCTGTGCCATCACCCCCCCCCCCCCCCCCCCCCGAAACTGGCGACATGCGATTGTCACCAATCTCGAGGGGAAAGGAAGAGAGGTTTTCCCTGCTTAAGCACCTACTGGCATCACAAGGGGGGGGGGGGGGTGCGGGCACACTTCAGGATGTCGGGCTGAAGGAGTGAATCCCCGACAGAGTTTTCCACCGATCGGCGGGTTGAGGGGCGGAGCTACAGGCGAAGAGGTGGAGCTGCAGGTGAAGGAGCGGAGCCGCAAGTGACTGAGGAGCAATGCCCAGCCGAGAGGGGAAAAGCAACGGCCAGGCAAGCAATTGTGTAAAACGCACACAGCATAGGGAGGAAGTCACTTCTCCAGGATCCACTTTCTCTGGATGATGCAGATGGCAGAGGAGAGCCTAGTAGGAGGAAGATGGAACCTGGAGAGAAGAATTCTCCCTCTCCTGCAAACTCTGGGTTTGGGGCACCCTCTATACTTGGTGGGATCACCTGGCTAGCCAATACTGGGGGGAGGGGTGTCATCTGATTACCTATACTGGGAAAAGGGGTCATCTGGCTAACTATAATGGGAGGTCATCAGGCTACCTATACTGACACCCGGTGTCACCCTCCTCACTCAGTGTCACCCTCCTCCCTCTCAGTGTCACCCTTTCTACCCAGTGTTACCCACCTTCGACCTAGTGTCACCCTCCCCACCCAGTGTAACCCTCCTACCACCCACCACCCAGTGTCACCCTCCTCCCACCCAGCATCACCCTTCCCACCCAGTGTCACCCTCCCCACCCAGTGTCACCCTGACTACCTAGTGTCACTATCCCCAGTGTCCCCCCACCTCCTACCTAGTGTAACCCTCCTCTCACCCAATGTCTCCCTTCCCAGTGTCACCCTCCTACCTGCCTCCCAAGTCAGTGTCACCCTTCCAACTCAGTGTCACCCTTCCAACTCAGTGTCACCCTCTTCCCACCCAATGTCACCCTGCCAGCAGCACCCAGTGTCACCCACCCATCCCTCTTAGCAGCTCCATCCCACCCCACCAGCACCCAGTGGAGGGAACATTTGATGCATTTTTGCTTTGAGGTAAAATGTGCTGCATTTCATATTTCTGGGGTAATGTATATGTGTATTTCACATATGTCAGAGGTACTGTTTGCTGCATGTCATGTGTGGGAGGAAATGTTTACTGCATTTTAACATGTGTGGGGGGTAATGTTTGCTGCATTTCAGGTTTGCTTTATTTCATGTGTCTATGCCTCATTGCATGTGTCAGAGGTATTATTTACTGCATTTCATGTGTGGGAGATAACGTTTTCCTCATTGCAAGTGTGGGAGGTAAAGTTTGCAGCAATTTATGCGTCGGAGGTAACGTTTCTTTCATTGCATGTATTGGCGGTATTGTTTGCTGCATTTCATGTGTCAGAGGTAACATTTGCCTCATTGCATGTGTGGTAGGTAATGTTGCTGCATTTAATATTGAATGGTCATAATGACTGCATTTACTTCTTTGGGGTTATTTTTGCAACATTTGGCATTTTGGGGGTTCATGATTACTGAATGGTATGCTAATAAATGAACCAAAAGAAATACTACAGGAAAATTGATATATTTTGCTGCCTAACTGTGTATGTTGAGGACACATAGGGCACTACCTGCGTCTTGTCATGGCCACACCCATTTTCTGTTTGGGGGGGGTCACATGCCCCCTAGTGGCTGGACCGCACAATGGATTCCAATTGGTTTCAGCACACGGACCATGCAATCTGTGGTCGCAATCGGTGCGCAGAAACCGCTGGAATTTTTGCAGCAGACAGACTAGAAGGGAGCTTGTGAGTTACAGTAATACAAATTACACACTATTTCAGGGTATAACTGCCACCACTCCTACAGAAGGGTAGGAGACCTAACTGCACTGATACTAATACCTGCAAATAAAATCGGTTAAAATACACTCTATCCTGGCTAATAACAATTCTCAGTAGCGATCTTCAGAAGCTAGGATTCGGTTTGTGCGGCTGAATAGCAGGGGTAGCTGAACAAATAAACGACTTTTAGAAGTTTTTTTTATTATAAATGCAATATAAATAATTCATATACACAGAAAATCATTAAAATCAACAATTATAGAGACAATAATAGCGCAGTATGAAAATAAAAAGGGAGGAAAATATGTATACTTAAGTTCAGGTGAAAATATGTCCTTTCTGGGAAAACACGTGAAGTTTCCTTGTTTCTGGAGCAAAGTTCAAACAAAGATGGCCGCTGCTCGTTGCTCAGAGCAACAGCATGCCTGCATGAAGATGGAATTTTGTAGGATTCCTCCTCTCTGCCTGAAGCTTCATTTTATGGAAGCTAGTTTTGGGGTGGGACCAAGCCCGCCCCTCTGGTTGACAAGCCAATCACAGTTCAAGTCCTTGGAGAGATTTAGGCTTAAACTTATAAAATGCTGTAATTTAAAAACAGGAAATGCCATATTTGTGCGGAGGACAGATTCATATTCTTCAGAATATGACAATTCCTATGACATCAGACGTGGCTACCATATTAGGTTTAGTTCCTGAGAGGTTTAATACTTTGTCGTGACTTATCCCTGCCCCCCCCCCCCCCCAAGACTGGTATCAAAAAGGTCAGTCGAGACACCCCGAATCAAATGATATAACTTTCATATCTCTCATATAAACGATATTCCTTAAACAGGCTAAAATTCCTATACTACATTTATGTTTCCTCTGTCTCCAACGGAGTCGAGAAGTCTGATCTCCAGTTGGATTTATCCTGTCTCTTCAAAAGGCAGCAACACTTTGCCATTTAGGCTTACTGCTGGAAAGCTTTCACACCTAGGTGTCACTGGCCCAGGAAGGAACTCTTTTGTTCAAGTTAATTACACAAACAGATCTTATCAGAGAGCCAACTTGTCTCATGAAAAGAAAGTTCTGCTAATGGCTATGAAGAAAACAGAGACCCCCAGGCTTGGCTGCCTGCTAAGCCCTAAACATCAGATTCTGATCTGGCACATCAATGGCAATCAGCGCAGCAAACCGATTGCAATTGCATTCTCTTTTTTCACGCCTCTTCCATGACAGGAGGTGTCTGTAAATAATCCGCACTAGGTGCCAAATACTCTAGCTACGCCACTGCACTAGGGCCATTCCTGAAGCAGTTCTCCAGCTGCCACTGGCCAGCTCTGTCTCTCCTCAGCTTCCCCCCCCCCCCCCTGCTGTGTGATGAGACACACAGAGCAGCGCTTCCAGCGTCATGACCCCAAGGGTCACGCAAACTGAAAGTGATAGATTGCAGACCACAGGAGTGTGGCAGGTATCATTAGTAGCGTTTTTTTTTTGCTTATAAATGCCTCGCTATAAGCAATACTACGTAAGCCTGGTAGTCCTGCTGATCTCTTTGGCTTTAGGAGTGTCTGAATCATACACCTGACAAGCATGTGGCTAACCAGTCAGCACACCTGATCTGGATGCTTGTTCAGGGTCTATGGATACAAGTAGTAGGGCCAGTGCACACCAAAAACCTCTAGCAGATCCGCAAAATGTTAGAGGTTTATGAAGCAGATTTCAGAGCGATTCTAGGCATGTTTAGAGACGTTTTCTAAACATGCCTAGCGTTTTTTGGAACGTTTTTGTGTTTGTGTAGCAGATTTCAAATATTATTACAGTAAAGCTGTTACTGAACAGCTACTGTAATAAAAATGCCTGAAAAAAAAAAACGCTCTGATCTAGCATTTTCAGAGCGGTTTTCCACTTTCCCATACTTTAACATTGAGGCAGAAACTTATGAAAAACACAAATGAGATCGAGAGCCCGATATGGTGTAGTATGTCAGGATAAATGGAAATAAATGTAAATCAATAGTTGACATCCTCACAAAATTAGGTTACTACACAGGCAACCACTGGAATGGCAGGTGGGGAGAATTATAACCTGACCCCACTCAGGTATTAAAATGTCGCTCTCTGTAGACAGGAAAAACAGGTGGGGATGCACCCCTCCACCCAGGGTGGACTTAATCAATGGAAATGTCAAACAACAGAGGCGCCAATAAGCATAAAATATTTAAAATCGTTTTAAAAGGAGGGATGTAGGTGGACTCACCTTTCTCAAGTAAAGACCAGCCAATGAGCCGTTGATAAACAACAGTATAATTTATTAGGGATTCTCAGAACGGAGAAAACATTAGAAGGTCATGTCCTGGTCAGAGGCACTCTGACCAGGACATGACTTTCTAATGTTTTCTCCGTTCTGATTGCCTGATGAAGCGGGAGCTTTGCCCGTGAAACGCGTTGCATTACTTGGAGAACCTCTAATAAATTATACTGTTGTTTATCAACGGCTCATTGGCTGGTCTTTACTTGAGGGAGGTGAGTCCACCTACATCCCTCCTTTTTAAACGATTTTAAATATTTTATGCTTATTGGCGCCTCTGTTGTTTGAAGTTTCCATTGAGGCAGAAACGCCTCAGAATCTAAAAAATGCTGCAGCCCCTGAGTTTGCGTTTGTGGAAAAAACGAACCGCTCTGGCGTGCACAATTCCATTCACTTTCATTAGCCAAGCGGTTTTCCCCCTGCAAACGTTTTAAAAAACGCTCCAGAACCGCTCTGGTGTGCACCAGCCCTTAGAGGAAGATGATCCCCATGATAGCCGGGCAATATGAATCGTTTAAAAGTGCTTTAATAGAAAAACAACATTAAGTAAATGAAGGTAAGGTTTATGAAGGAACTGAGGGACATTGTCTCATGTAGTGCACAAACCTGATTATTCCCACTAAGATTCTGCCTCATGGATTCATGCATAGTGTGACTGCAGCCAGAGGTCCACTTAATGTGTCACAGAACTCTAAGAAAATTATCTGCCCCTTTAATTGGGCTTTCACTCTTACCCGGAGATTGGGAGATTCCTTAAATATTGAGTATTCTGGATTTTGGCACTGTCCCCTTCTCCAGCAATGAAAAGGGTTTCGCACAACAGATTTAATGCAACTCAAAAAGTCTGAGGGCTAAAAACAGCTTGGAATTTTCCAGTGTGACACAGTTTTCTTTGGGAACTTTATGTACAAAGAAAAAACTAGTAGCCAGATATATCCACCAAAAGAAATCTTGACAGTAACAGAACTAGCAAGAGGTAATATATGAAAAGCTAACTTAGCTAAGTCTTCAATAAACTGTTCGAAGGAAAGGCAGCCAACATAAACTAGATTTTCTTATAGTACCGTAGTTCTAGCAGTTTCCACATTCAACATTGGGTGCAAATTACAAATAAAATAACCTCCTTGGAGTGAAAATAAGTCCAAAGCCTTGATCCAGCTTATAGAAGCATTCCCCCTCAATGGGCATACCACTCACCAGACAACATGATGCCACAGTGTACTGTATCCCACACACTGGAACAGCATAGTAGTGGGTCTTAAGAGATGAAGGCTTTGGCAGCAGCGACTGCAGATCAAGGTGCCATAGTTGAAAATGGTTCAGGGATCTACCAACTGAAGCTGCAAAATGCAGGATTGGAATGCTTGAACACTTGATGTTTGCCCAATAGCTGTCAGATGCAGATGTTCAATACAGCATACATGCATGCAACCACTATTGGGCAAACATTAAGGCTGGTTTCACACCAGGACGTTGCGTTTTAGGGGACGTTATGGTAGCATAACGTGCCCCTAACACAACGCCTGGTGCTCCCTGCTTTGGACGTCAGAGTGAGCCGCGTTGTGCAGCTCACTCTGGCGTCCGTGATGCGCACTCTTGGACGCATGCGGTATCACGTGGTCCCGCCGGCCAATCGCCGCACAGAGCGGCTATTCCAAGAAGTAAATACTGCACGTCACTGAGTGCAGTGAATATTAATTAGCCATGTGCCTGGCCACTCTCCGCTCCTCCCCAATGTTACTGAGCATGTGCAAGCAGTCTAAAGCGGCTCTGCCGCTTACAAAGTACTGCATGCAGTACGTTGACTTATGGCGCAGCGTTACTGTGTAACGCAACGTGGGCACAGTGAACAGCCCATTGATTTTTCATTGCTGTGCGGTGGGCTGCGGTACAGGCTGCACTAACGTGCGCCTGTAACGTCCCACTGTGAAACCAGCCTAAATCTTCACACAAAGTTTGAATTGTAGAACTTACTTTGATGGCTCTGGTTTTGTGAAGCCTTTCCAGCCATGACACTTGATCTGCAATTTCTGCTGCTAAATCCTCCATTTCCTAAGACCCTTTACTATCAAGATGCTGATCCAAACTGAGTGATGAAGTGCAGGGTGTTTAGCCTATAAGGTCATATTTATTGCTGAATGGTGTGATTATTGAGATGGAGTAAGCTTACAAATTGGGTTATGTCTTTGGTTCTCTTTTGTGGTGGAGTTTTTTTTCACTTTAAGAGCGGTGAATTTGTGATAAACACTCTGTGTAGATATGGCAAAGACTCCTCTCCCACCATTCAGCTACCCTCCCCTCATTGTCAGAGGGTGAGCAAAGATTTAAGGGTGAGGAGATCTGGTGGTCACTTTTGCAAACCCATGTATGTTGGGCTTAGGGTGAAGTGGCTCTATAAATTGGTGGTCCCTCCCTCCTGAACACCTGAACTGTATAGCTGTTTAAGGAGTTAATACCTCTCTCTGGAGGTGGGATCTATGCAATTGTTTTATTTAGAAAAAAAAACATTGTTTATTAATATATAATATTTATCTGAATGCTTTCTTTATACAATATTCATGTTTAAAAGTAGCATCACCAGCCATTGTCTGAGGAATAAAGCCTGCAATCATGGCAATACATCAGTTAGTGTGTTTCTTTTAAAAAGAGGAACTGTAACCAAGGTTGGTCATCATCAGTAGCTGATACCCCTTTTCTCATGATCTCAAATAAATTATTAGGGGGTCTTGTATGGCTAATATTGTGTTGAAACCCATACATTTATGGACGATTGGCTGCTTATTTCTAATTATTGGCAGAGAAATGATGCCTAATTGTCTGTACCTGTTCTAACTCATACGCTTTAGCCTTGTCCTCATCCCGGTCAGCATTCTTCCTGTAGGCCATTCCCAGGCCCCACACGGCCAGGATACTGTACACATTGTCCCGGACCCAGGCATCCCTCTGTTCTTTGCTGGCGGGGAGTAGTCCAGTGATTGGATTCTGAAGGGATAAACAACACATTATTTATTACCAAATAAAAAAATACTGTTTCACGAGTAGTTCGTAGATTCTCATTGAGTGATAACTGACTGCACACGACTAGCCAGCCTGAAACACATCTTTTAGAGCTACATTCGCACTGATGGTTATGTGGGCAGTAAACTGCTTGTGTTCTATTGCCCTCATAGGGGCGTTACTACAAATCATAGGGGCCCCCTGGGAATAATTGGATGGGGACCATCAATGTTTACATCCTTTCCATGCCTAACCCTGGTGACCCTCAAAGTTTGGGGGTCCATCTTGCAAGGGTCAGAAAACACTTGTGGACATCATAATCTTCACACACAAGTGTAGCCTCAAAAAAACACCTGATCTGAAGGATTGACCGCTTTACTGGAGGGAGTGAAGTAATAGTTGGGGACCCTTACAGTTCTAACACCCCCCCCCCCCCCCCCCGGGGCTGCATGGGCTGCTCTCCTGTGGTCACACTCCTGTGCACTCATATCCAAAAATAGTTTTCAGTTGCTGTGGCAGATTTATAAGCTTTCTCATTCCAATGCTGTCCATAAGCTGTAGTGAAAATTTCTGCAATAGTACCAAACGTGTAAACGTGTACATGGTTGAGGGCAGTAGGGATGGTCAATGAGATGCAAATAATTTTGAGTTGATGCAGTATTATGCAAATTTTGTATGCAGCTTGAAAATTAACCAACCAAATCCTGATGAGGTAAAATTTGATTGGTCCATTTTCAAGCTACATAAATTTGCATACAAAATTTGCACAATTCTGCATCAACTCAAAATTATTTGCATCTCACTGAACATCTGGGAGCAGTATTCATCCTCTGCTATATTCTGTATGCCACAGATGCTCTGTTCATCCTCAGCTGGGGAGGGAAGGGGGTGTGGGTACAGTGGCACGGGAGTGACATCACGTTGCTGGCACGGTAAGAGGGAAGAAACAATGCTCATCTCTGGTGGATCTCTGGCTGAGCAATTGAGAGGGGTTGGGGCTACCATATACACAATGTATTCTCGGCAGAGGTTGTTGTTATTGACCTCCTCGGACGAGTTTCATCAAACATTTGTACGGAACTTTAGACATTTAGTAAGTATGATAACAGCACTGTATGATAGTGATGTCCAAACTTGTCTTTCAATGACCCTGACCTTCTTCCTGCACAGTGAATTTGCCAATCTGCCATGACCTGCCCTCCTTAAGCTGGCCATACACTAGGCCGATTACCCGCCGATCGACAGCAGATTCGATCACTGGGATCGAATCTGCTGTCAAATCGTTCACGCTAATTTTCGATCTATTTCGGCCCGAAATAGATCAGTCCCGTCGTTCGCGCCGTGCGGGAAATTACCGTCGATCGCCTCAGGTAAAGGAGCGCATCGCTAGCGGCGTACGACCGACGCAGGTATACATTACCTGAAGCTGGCTCTTGGCATCTTCTCCGCATCACCTCCCGGCTCCCATCTTCTCCGCATCAGCTTCCGCATTCCGGCATCCAGCATAACTTCCTGTGTCACTGCAGTGACAGCGGAAGTACAAATAGAGGGCGCTCTATTTGAACTTCCGCTGTCACTGGAGTGACAGAAAGTTATGCCGGATGCTGGGATGCGGAAGCCGATGCGGAGAAGATGCCCGCCGGGAGCCGATGCGGAGAAGATACCCGGGACCAGGCTTCAGGTAATGTATGCGGGGGCCCGGGGGGCGACAGCGGCAGCTCAGCAGATTGTGATCGGTTTCAGGCTGAAATCGATTCACAATCTGTTTTTCAGTAAAGGCAGATTCGATCAGAGAGGGATCTATCTGTTGGTCGAATCTGATGGCAAATCGACCAGTGTATGGCCACCTTAACAGTCTGAACGATTGCCTGTGGATCCTGTACTATGCCTGCTGATTGGTAACACGTCCAGTATGTTGCTGGTTTCAGATACTAATCTGCCTGCTCATTATACAGCTTTTGCACCGGTTACCAGAGGACTATACATCAGGTCCAAGTTCTGGCAGTGAGTCACAGCCAGCTCCAATGCTTGACATTTACGGGTCCACAGCAGCCGGATGTGGCAAGTGATAGATTTACCACCCTGCAACAGTCAATCTTATCAGATTTCAGTTGCTCCAACCAGTGTTGTACTACGCAGATAAGTACAAAGGTTCACAGCCATTGATCTTCTGCTGCTCCTTCCCTTTCCTGATGAAAAAGTACTGCCTGTAACCAGTGATTTACTACCTCTAGCAGCCTATCAGGTCCCTCACTGTAGTTCCACTGCCCTACAGAGTGCCGCTGTCCTCTCCAAAAGATCCCCAAACCACAGCTGTGGTCACGACCTACTGAACATGTGTGGGCGCATCTGGCCACCTCTCTCAATCTCCTGTAGCCAGGAGCATTCTGTCCTGACACAGTTCAAAAAAATACTTAAACACTGCAATCTCAGAATGCTCCAGTCCGCAGAAGTGCGAACAATAGAGATGCACAGACACGTCTGCAAGCACTGTAGTAACATATAGTAGAAATGCAGCAAATTATTCAGGATACACATTTTTACATAAATTTTCTTGGTTTCAGCATCAGACACACTTCCTATGTTTATATATAGCTGTATATTGGATTTATCCTTGCCCTCTCAGCGATTAGCCTAGGCTGAATAGCTATGTGGAATTTCCAACCCCCCCTACACCCACATTGGAACGCTCAGTAGCCAAACATTCCACCGAGATCACTGATAGAACTAAAGCTGTCGCCACCTGTGATGAATTTAAGTATGTAAATCTGGGTGAGGAAAGATTTTATGATGGGCAAACACTGACTAAATAATCTGTAAATGAATATTGTAAAGAAACAATAAGCAATTGTATTCATTGTTATTTTCACTAGAGTTCCTCTTTAATTCTTAAAACAATGGCTTAAATAAACCACAATTTGTGCTTTTCAGGTGTAAAAACAGTTTCCCGTGCTTGATAAGATGCGATTAGTCCCTACGTTACCAGTGTGTGCCCTTGCTCCATTCAGTGTGCATGAAGACATGACTGGCATACTGTACCTAGACAGTAATGCTAACAATGGTGTAACAACTGGCTTTTTTTCCATGGACATTTTATCTATTTTTCACAACTGTAGGAAAACACAGGCTATTCCCTGTGAAGTCCTACATTTCACCATGAAGAAAATATATAATTGACGCAGAATGGAATGCACAAATCAAAACTGTGTTTCCAGTGACTACCACAAAAAACATATCCCATGCTCCAACAATAACATAACTTGACCTCAAAAGGCAAGCATCAGCATACAATAGCATCTCTGAGGTAAAGAACATAGTGGAATATTCCGGTCAACAACACTGTAGTGACAAGCCTGATACGGTACGTCTCTGTAGCTAAACATTTCACTCAGATACACGGTTTCCATAAAATGCTTTACATTGTAAAATAAATATGGAACTGTAAAATTGAAATAAATGTGGTGAGATTAGGAATGAACAGTAACAAGGGCAGAGTTGCTTGTTAAATACTATACATAAATAAGTTACTGCAAATATTTACAGTCTTAACTGCTGAAATAAAACAAATTAGCACCAGAGAATTAAAATAAAAAACATAATGAATGCACAGCAGGTTTATGCTGGCTACACACAATTATTATTATGGATTTATAAAGGGCCAACATATTCTGTTGCGCTGTACAAAGTAAGAAACAAACATGGGGTACATAATACAGGCAAATTGTATACACCAATATACAAAATACAGAATTGGTGACAAAAATTAATACAAAATACAGAGTTGGTAATTACAGTGACAACTGATAACCTGATGAATAACATTTATAATGAATTCCAAGACACAAAGGGGGAGAAAGCCCTGCCCTTGCGAACTTACAATCTAAAAGGTACACAAGAGGTACACAACTGTACCTCTCGGCCCCAGACCTTAACTCCCTCCTCACACGGGTTCCCGACTGCCTGTCCGCTATCTTCTCTTTCATGTCCTCTCGCTTCTTAAAACTTAATATGAATAAAACTGAACTAATAGTCTTTCCACCATCCCTGTCCACCCCTTTGCCTGATATACAATAAATGTTAACAACACGTCTATAACATCAGTTCCCAAAGCACGGTGCTTGGGGGTAATATTTGATTCTTCTCTCTCTCATTTACTCCTCACATTAACTCCCTAACCAGCTCCTGCCATTTCCAACTGAAAAACATAGCACGCATCCGACCTTTTCTCTCCCATGACACAACCAAAATGTTAGTACATTCTCTTATTATATCTCGATTGGACTATTGAAATATATTGCTTGGTGGACTTCCAACTAACCGACTAACCCCGCTCAATTCTGTACTGAACTCTGCTGCTCGACTCATTCATCTCTCCTCTCGCTCTTCCTCTGCTTACCCTCTCTGTCAAGCTCTTCACTGGCTACCAATTAATGAGAGGATTCAGTTCAAACTCTTAACCATAACCTACAAAGCTCTCCACAATCTCTCTCCCCTGTACATCTCCTCACTAGTCTCCAGATACCAACCCAACCGCAATCTCAGATCTGCACACGAGCTTCTTCTATCCTCTTCTACAATTACCTCCTCACATTCACGTGTACAAGACTTCTCACGTGCCTCACCCCTCCTCTGGAATGCCCTTCCACAACACATCCGCCACTCTCCCACCTTCGAAATCTTTAGACGTTCCCTCAAAACCCACCTTTTCCGACAAGCATATTCTCTAGCTTAGGCCATGCACCCACTAAATAACCTAATTACGCACTGCCTGTACATATACTGTATACTTCCCCCACCTCTTGTTTCCACCCCATTCCTTTAGATTGTAAGCTCGCAAGGGCAGGGCTCTCACCCTTTTGTGTCATGGAATGTTATTAATTCAATTGCTTGCACACTGTTAGAAATTTATACATTTTAGTCATCATGTTAAATCAAGTTGTAATCAGCAGTGCGGTATCTTGTATCAGTGTTCATATTTCATGTATATCATTGTCTGTATCATTATGTATCCCTTGTTTGTTTTCTTACATTGTACAGCGCCGCGGAATATGTTGGCGCTTTATAAATAAATAATAATAATAATAATAATAAAAGAATAGGAGAAACGAGGTGGGGTAGTATACAATAAACATACCTGGAGGCAGTGTGTTTTAGGAGAACTAGTAGGAGTGCAACTTGGCCTCCGAATGCTGGTTGGAAAAAGTTAGTTTTGAGAGAGAGAGCGCGTTTAATGGGACCCTGAGCAGGTGATAAACACAGAATTTACACTTACCTGGGGCTTCCTACTGTCCCCCGGCTCCTTCCCTGGTCCCGGTTACTGCTTCAGCCCGAAGTTATCAGGTCTACTTCCCGCTTCCATGGATTGCAGCATTATGCCAGCCGGCTATGTACCATCATGCTGGCCGGTGTGAGAGTACTGCTCATGCGCGGTACAATCTAAGAGAACCACGCATGCGCAGAACTCTCACGGTGGGTGCCGGCATGACGCTTAGTTGGCCAGCGTAATACTGCAATCCACGGAAGCGGGAAGCAGACCTGACAACTTCAGGCCGAAGTCGTCCTGTAACCGCAGCTGAGACCAGGACCAGGGAAGGAACCAGAAGGACGCTGAGAGACCTGGTGGCTTATGGCGGGCAGAAGGAAGGCCCAGATAAGTGTAAATTCTGTTTTTATCACCTGCTCAGGGTCCCTTTAAAGATAACAAAGGTTAAGGAGTGACCGATGTGTTGTGGGTGATAATGGCATCGATTTTAAGTTTATTTTGGTCTCCTACAGAAACGCCTAGTGGTTTTGGATCTCCATGTCTGATCTGGGTCCTATGACCTATGTTCTCGACACATGGTACGTGTACCCCTGGGGGTACTTTAGGTAGGCTCAGGGAGTTCTTGAACTGGTCAGTCAGTTCATTATACTAAATTTTGAGATAAAAAAAATGATGATAAAACAAATAGAAAGAAGACTAAGAGCTAGTTCACAGTGGTCAGTTGCGTTGCAGAATAATTTTGCATGTCAGCTCACTGCCCATAAAATTGTATGTGCCTGTTCACAGTACTGCGTTGTAATTTATCACATTAGTCTAACTCGCTGCATGCAGGCTTTGTATTAAAGTGTTATGTCCAGTCTCCATGGCAGCTCACACATAACGCATGTGTTATGTAACTGACCACTGTGAACCTAGGCTGAATAAGTATTTATAGTCCAGTAAAACAATTAAGTAATGTTTGAAAAGTAAAACACACAATTACTAAGAACTCCTAAGCTATATGTATGCATCAAAGGGTACGTGAGATGTTCACCACAACAGCGGGTACTTTGCCAGTACAGTCATTGAGAAAGGGGTACATGCTATAATAGTTTGAGAAATACTGCTCTAGAACACTACCAGTAATACTGGGCTATCTACAACATAGGTTCTCAACGTGTGGTACGCGTACCCCAGGGGGTACTTCTGATGGTTCCAGGGGGTACTCGGGCTTGATATACTTAACCAAAAATAACAAATTTAGAGTTTTAGAAAATGATCAATCTTATTTAAACAGCACTAAATAAGTATTTTAGCTAATTAAAAGCAATAGTAAATGCTTGGAAATTGTTTAGAACCAATTATAATGTACTATGATTAAATATATATTTGTCAAGGGGTACGTGTGATATTGTTTACCATGCTAGGGGGTACTTGGTGAGTCCTGGGTTTTAAAAGGGGTACATACCAATAAAATGTTGAGAAACACTGATCTACAACACAAGTTTATATTGCTCAATCACCCATAGATTGTGCCATTACTTTTCTATTTTGGCTGTACAGTCAGTCCAAATGTTTTATCTATGAGGCACTGTGCAAAGATATTCCCTTCTGTCCCTATGCAGTGATGTACTGTATGCACTATCTTTACTACATATAAAATAATGTGTCCAAGATGACAGAACATCCAATATTACATCTTTTCCCTAGCGTAGGCTTCTTGAAACTATCTTTGTTGTGGGTCCAAATTCTCAGTTTTCTGAGGATAACAGAGTGAAGTTTGCATGCCACTTAGAGACTTACTAGCGCCCCCCAAGGCCAGGAATCATCCCTGTGTCACAAGACAGAAATGTGATTGCCAGTAACTTACTAATATAGACTTTGCTTTCTCCATCCTCCCATTTTGACTCTGCTTCATACAGACAGCTGACAGCTGTTTAAATCCTCCCAGCTGTACACAACCTTATCTGCAGCCAGGCTTTACAGCTTAATCCTCTTACTAGCCTGCAAGGCTCTTGTATGGTAGGTATACCATGATCCCATAGTTTACAAAAAAATACACTATGCCTGCATACTTTCCATGCAGTGTGACCTTTCCTGGCTGCAAAAGGAATCACCAGTATTAACAGAAACAATTAGCAACCTTAACAATAAGAAAAAAGAAAAAGGTCACGTCACTATTGTAATGACTTGTGGTAGTCATGGTCTAATCCTTAATAATTCATTGTTCCATGTTTGATGAGACTTAAAACTACTTTTATTTATTGTTTAAAAATTTAATATGCACCTTGTCTCACACCAGCATATGAAAATGTATGCAATTGTAAAGGAATAGTCATTATCTATCTTTCACCGATCTAAACTGAGAGAAGTATGGAGGCTGCCATGTATGTTTCCCTTTTTAAACAATGAAAATTGCCTGGTTGTTCTGCTGAGCCTCTGCCTCTCAGGCGGTGTTCCCTCTTGAAAAGTAATCCGGACATTTTGTATCCGTTTTACCGCATTGCAAAACTGACAGCATTTTATATATAAGAGCCGTTCACACTTGTCAGTCTGCAACGTATCCATTGTGGTAAGAGGGCCGCACTTCTGTGCCGTTCCCTATAATCCTGGACAGGTGGATGCGTTCTCCATAAAGGGGGTAACATCTGCCCTGGGTTTAAGCCAGACCACAGCGGACCATCGGAGAAGAGACATTACACTGTCCACTCCCACTGCCCACATGTGATCCAGCTGTAGATGGGAACACAGCCTATTACTGTTAGGCTAGGTTTCCACTTTTTTTTTCACAATGAAAATTTGCATTTGTATGAAAACCAATGATTGTGAATTGGTTAGTTTCCATTTCATGCACATTTTCACATGTTATTGTATGTGTGAAAAAAACTGACAATCTGTTGCATACTTTCGCATTCCGTATGCAATTTTTCGTATATAATGCAAAAATGTTATTAATATGCACATTTTCGTATCATTTATCTGACTGGAAAAAGGAACTTGTCATGTTGTTACTAGACAGAACATGTAAACTAAAGTGGGCTGAAACTCTGACATAACATTCCATAAAAATGTGTTTTCCTACTTTTTTTTTTTATTACCCATACAGTTATATTTGCTTTTGTGCATAAGTAATATTGTCTGTTTACAAATTACAAGTTTCCAAAGTACAGTTTATATGCCAGCTTAGCTTCCAATGCGTTTTATTCAAGCTGCTTTTTATTATGTATAAAAATCTTCTAGTGAGCTCTTCTAAACTGAACATCATGCTTGAAGCACAGATGGCTCGTTTTCAGTTGTTACACGCAATGTAACAACATCGGTATGTAAACAAAGTTAATGTTATTGCCACTATGGACGCGGATCTTAACGTGAACCTGAGACAAGGGTTGATAAAAGTTTTAAACAAATCTGGGGCTTCCTCCAGCTCCTTCCGCACAGATTACTCCCTCACCGCGGTCTAAAGCCTCCTAGATCGTCGGATATCCGACCCGTTCTCCGCGGCCAGTCGGGCGCACTGCGCATTCGGGGACTGGCCACACACGCCCGCGTCACCAGGAGCGTTCTGCGCTCTAAGTTTGACTGGATTTGCTGCTTCCAGCTCTTTACAGTGATGCAGAGATGGAGTCACAGACTGATACTTGTATAGATAGAGCAGCTGCAATATCAGGGATAGCACCTGTCTACTAAAAAGAATGAAGATGCAAATGGAACAAACTATCTGTTGTCTAATGATTTATGTGTGCACGCTCTGTGGCTCAATTATTATAAGTACAGGAACAATATGGGTAGCATTTAACTTCGATATCGCTGGAATTCTCAGTCCATTTATTGGGATATGATGACAATTAAAAGTGCTGTAGAAAGCTGCAGCGATAAAGAAAGCCAATGAGTTGCATTACTGAATGATTTACTGTAGCAACACAGAGATATCATGACAGGAAATGCCGCTATTGCTGACAGAAGGACGTCAGTGGGAGGCAGCTTCACTGTATACTTGTATTGGTATTGCCATTTCCAAGACGCAATACTAATCTAAGACACTTTATGAACCAATAACCCTTATCACCACTTTAAAATAATGGAATACCTTTCCATATCCATAGACTCTACAGCAGGAGAGGAACCATGGCAGTATAGCATACCCAGCTGTGTATTTCCCAGCTGGTCAAAGGACCCCTTGGAAGTCACCAGACATTTCAATCACAAAAGCAACACAGGCTTCAAGATGATGAGCTCACACTTGAAGACAAATAATAATAACAACAACAACATTTCTATAGTGCTTTACTCCCATAGACTCAAAGCGCGTAGTCTCTCTCAGATGCAGTAATTGGTAGTAGGATGAAGTAAATAAATGCTTTACATGTGGAAATCTTACAGTGGCCATATACTCATCGAATTTCCTCATTCGATTCCTTGCAGTTACGATTCATCTGCAGGGAATCGCTTCCCCAAAATTTCAGATCGATCGAATTTTGACAAAAAAAAAAAAATATGATTGAAAGAATCAATAGGATGGAAAATGTAAAACAATTGAGGGTGGGTCAAGAGCATTGGCAGATCAATGGCCTATAGCTTTGCACTGCATCGGACAGTGCAAATCTGTAGTTTGATTGATTTTCAATAGATTCCCTGATTAAATCTATTGGAAATTGATGTGCAGTGTATTGTAGCAATCAATTCCTTTTGAATCAATTCTTTTCCGAAAGGAATCGATCATTTTGGAACATTGGGTGAAAATCTTTAAGTTAATAGCCAGCTTTACCAACGTTTATATAAAAAGGTAGTGATAGTCATCGATGTCTCCAGCTCATAAATCGGCTGACTCAATCTCTCTGATCAAATCGGCTAGAAATCGATGCAGCAACCTCGATCAATCGAGGACAGCGGCAGATCCAGTGCAACGATGTGTTTCATTAGATTTTGATAAGATTTAATTCTGAAATCTATTGTAAATGTGTCACTAGTGTGTAGCACAAGTCAGATTCCATTTGAATCTGGAGGCCATCTATAAGGCCTGGTGCACACCAGAGGAGTTTTTCTGAGCGTTTTGAGTTTTTAAATCTGCTGCTAATGTTATCCTATGTGTCTGTGCACACTGGAGCAATGAGGTTTTGTAAAAAACCCCATAGCATTACATTGGGAAGAGCTTTTAGAGGTTTCAAAAGCTCTTCCCAATGTAATGCTATGGGTTTTTTTTTACAAAACCTCATTGCTCCAGTGTGCACAGACACATAGGATAACATTAGCAGCAGATTTAAAAACTCAAAACGCTCAGAAAAACTCCTCTGGTGTGCACCAGGCCTAAGTGTATCGCCACCTTAATACTTAAAGAGACTCTGAAGCGAGAATAAATCTCGCTTCAGAGCTCATAGTTAGCAGGGGCATGTGTGCCCCTGCTAAACCGCCGCTATCCCGCGGCTAAACGAGGGTCCCTGACCCCCCCCCCCCCGAAATCCCAGCCGAGCAGCGGGGGATCTCTTCCGGATTGAGGCAGGGCTAACCGCCGCAGCCCTGCCCCACGCGCGTCTGTCAGCGCGTATCTCCGCCTCTCCCCCGCCCCTCTCAGTCTTCCTTCACTGAGAGGGGCGGGGGAGAGGCAGTGATGCGCCGCTGATAGACGTGACTAGAGGCAGGGCTGCAGCCGTTAGCCCTGCCTCTAGGAGCAGCAAAATCTACGACCAATTTGGTCGTTGATTTTGCAGGGGGGGGGGGGGATTTGGGGGTGATGGGACCCCCGTTTAGCCGCGGCACACGTGCCCCTGCTAACTATGAGCTCAGTGTCTCTTTAAGGTGGCCATACACTGGTCAATTTTTAACTTCATATCAATTATTATAACTGATAAATGAATCGAATGGATCAAAAATGAGCTGTCATTTTGACGTAGAATCGATTCTTATTGGCTGATATTCGATTGAATTAAAATGAATTGATCGAGTATGGAACAAGAATCAGGAGCTTTTCATTTTGTATTCCATCAACCTTTACTGATATGATTCATCATGGTGCTAATTTTGTGATCGAAAATAGCGTCTGATCGAATAAAGGTGGAAAAATGGAACAAAAATCAACCCTAGTGTATGGGCAAAAAATCTATTCATGTTCAATTATTCTGAATCCAATTTAAGAATAGATAGGTCAATCGAGCGTCCTATAAATCAACCAGTGTATGGCCAGCATTAGACAGAGTGGGCACTTGCAACGGCACGTCATTGTGCACAGACCATGCCTCTGTGTCCTATTAAAACTTAGAAAATCCACCTCGGGTCCTCTTTAAAGTTTGCTGCTGCTGCTGCTGTTGCGTATCTTTTAGAGCAGAGAGGAAGTTCTGAGTTCAAGTCTGCTTTAAGCAAGCAGATTGTCCCAGGATGCCAACAGTGCCCATTCAGCCAACAGGGCCCATTTCACACCACAATTTAGCAAAACGGTAGCTACCGTTTTGCACAGGTGATTTTACCCCGATTTGCGTGGTAAAATCACTGTACACTACCGCGATTACCGCCAATTGCGAACAGCGCTTGTTTAAGCACTGTACCACGATCGCTTGAGAATCGCGGCAAAATGCTGCAGGTAACACGTTTTGTGATTACCGTTAATCGCGAAACACCCACGATCGGCGGCAATCGTTGTCATTAGGTTTCTATTGTGCTAGCTCTTTAAAAAGCACTAGCGCTTCAGCAATTAGCGGGAATCACCCACTAATTGCTCTAGTGAGAAGGGGCATGTCACTGTGTGTGTCAGCGTTCCAACAGCCTGAGAAGTCATATCTGCAGCTTGCTCTTTCTCAACTAACAGCATGATAAGTTCAAAAGAGCACACAGCTATTCGCAGCAGTCACCCTGTAAAAGGAGCATTCATTAAGCATACTAAAGCATCTATTTATATCCATGGCTGGCTGCTAAATGCTACTAACATCTTTTACTTACACCAAAAGTGAGTCAGGCCTGGAGGAAGTCGTGAGCATTAGCGCAGGAATAGCCATCCAGAATAGATGGAAAGTGCACATGCGTGCATAGCATGACCACTGAACAATGTGACATCCTACTACAGTACGATTATGTAAAGTGCCTTAACCTACAGCCGCCAATCAGCAATTATAGTCTCTGACAAAGGAGACCAGGGGTTCGAAACTCAGCTCTTCCTGTTCAGTAACCCCGCACCTATTCATTAAGGGATACACGCACCTATTGGGTAAGACTCCCTAACACTGCTACTGCCCATGGAGCGTGTCCTAGAGGTTGCGGCTCTGGAGCTTTGAGACCACCAGGAGAAAAGCGCAATAACTGTACAAATGTTCTGTGTGCTGTCGTGTCATCTTTTACCATTCTGACTTCTCTATGGGATTCTGCACATCATGGCTGCTCTCCATCCGTTATATTAATAAGACTTCTGATTAAAGTGGATTCTTAATGCTCATGCACTCACAGACATATTCAGTGCTATGCTCATTAGGAGATACCAACAGTCCATTGGCCAAAAGTTTAGTGTGGCCAATTAACTCTATTCCTGAGTTCACTGAGGTTGTCCGTATCAATCACATCTGTCATCCAAACCTACACCGTAGACGTACATACACGCGTTGGATTTTTCCAAACGACCGGTCATTCAGACGTCCAAACGACCGGTCATTTGGAAAAATCTGACATGTGTACCTTAAGAGAACACAAGCAACTGAACTGTGCCAGTGCATCTTCTGTTTTATTTGTAGCTCAAGGCTGAGACAGACTTGGGCATTTCCCAGAACAATGGAATGCAGATAAAATGCAAGCTGTTCTGTCTGTGTGCCTTGCACTGTGCTCACAAACACCCATAGACATTGCTGCAGCAATGCTGATGAACATTCAGTAGCCTCTACAGGCAGCATCCCTGCTCAGGTGGCACAAGAAGGACTTGAAAGAACTTTGGGTACCATGGATGTGGCCATGTACATTTGCTCCAAACAAGGTCACACATATCAGAGAGCAGTCAACAGAACATGCATGTTCCCATTCCTCCTTATGATATTCAATTATTTGGTATGCATTTGAACAATAGAAATCGTCTATATACCCGTGAAAGTTGGGTAGGAGGGTAGAGACAACATCAGCTGAACAAGTCTCTTGAAGCCCGGCTAGTAGAGTCTGCAATGCATTCACATTCCTGACAATTTAAATAATTTGTAATTGGAAGGGTTTGCTACAAACCACCACCTGTATACCACCTCAGACACCGGGAGCAGAGGATACAGGGGCCAGATGCCAATCGATTGAACACAAACTCCGCTATCGAGGTGTAAAAAGTCCAATCTTTAACAAATATGCGGACAGCAGCACATAATATCTTAACAGCTCACCAACGTATCCAGTGTATTGAAGTACCTTTTGTTTTCACATCAGTGGGACATAACAGGTTTCAGGTTCCAGGGTACTGAGAGGGTTTTATGGCCCATCAGAGGAGGGGAAATATGAAGAACACTTTTAAAACAAGAAGCCCTTTGGATATGGAACGTTGGTTCTTGGTTTCCCCAAGGCATAAATGCCAAGAAGGACGTTAAATCTGTATGTGAAACTAACAGATGGGATACACTGGTAGGTTAAAGCTCACATAGAAGGGTTTTTCCCCTCCTCCTGTTTTGCCTTGTTTGCCATTATTCTGTATATTCCGCGCTCTCTTTCTATGTATTACTATTTATTCATCTTTCAGTATTTACTCTTGGTTCACCTACTACCACTTTTGTAACATGCGTCTTCTTAGGGAGATTCCTTTTAAATTGATTATCAGTAATGTGATTTTAAACTACACCTGCTCCGATATGCAGGAGCAATTAAAGGACAACTGAAGTGGGAGGCATATGAAGGCTGTAATATTTATTTCATTTTAAGCAATACCAGTTGCCTGGCAGCCCTGCTGATCTATTTGGCTGCAGTAGTGTCTGAATCAGACCTTTTTTGTTGATTTTACCCTTCAAATGCCGCAAAAATGTTTGATCGATCACCTAAAATCAATCAATTAGTTGGACATGACAAGACATTTCTGTTGATTAATGTTGACGCTGCGGTTCAATCCATTTTCAAAAGATTTCCTGCTGGAATCTATTGAAAATGGATGTGATGTGTATGGAATGAACCAATCACAATTTGATCAGACTCCGATTGGAGGGTGATTAATCGGATAGACACATCGGCTCGTTATCAAGCCATGTATGGCACCATTACAATCCCAAGCAAGCTTGTATTGCCGTCTTTCATTTCTTGTCACCAAGACTACTAGTTTTTATAATAATGCCACAAAGCTCCAGCAACATTCCTAAAGAACAAAAGTAAAATCTCAGCAATAGGGATACAATTCAGCAATAACAAACCTGCAAAGTTTCTAAACCGTGTCCACTCTTTAGAATGGCCTTAAAAATAAATCTTTGAACTGCAGGGAGGAGTGAGGTTTCTACACCTTTCCACATGATCCAAAACTATACAAAAAATATCTAAGAAAACAGTAATGAAATAAAGTAAATAAATAAAAATCCTAAACCACACACAAATCAAGGTAACCTGATTAGATGACCAAACACTTTAGAGTTTACGGTATGTGAAAAAAAAGACTAGCTACATAGGTTGCTAGGATATGAGATTAACCATGACTGGGCCTCAGCTACAAGGGTGCAGCAAGTAGCATTCATATAAAGTCCCATAAAATGTGGTCAGTTGTAGAAGATTATTAGTCATTCTTCCCAACAAAGCAGTGTTACCATGGATTTGCTTATTGCTGAGCCATTTGGCAGCTCTTAGTGATTGCACAGACTGTGCCTTTAACAAACAAAGCTAGTTCAAAAAGAAGCATAGATTCACACAGCTACTGGTTAGCATAGTTGTATAAAACCATTTGGGCTCCCCATATGCCAAAACCATACCAGCAGAACTACAGGATTCCCTATCCATTTATTCATAACAATTGTCACTGTAATTGCCATTGCCAATTCTGTATTTTGTACCAGCTCTGTATTTTGTATATTAGTGTATACCATTGTCTGTATTATTTTGTACCCCATGTTGGTTTCTTACTTTGTACAGTGCCACGGAATGTGTTTGCGCTTTATAACTCAATAATAATAATACAGGTATGAATCCACAGTTTTTGGGCCTTTGCAAGCTCAAAGCAGTTCCCTACAGACTAGTAGTGTCAGGGTAATATTGAGTTACAGTTACAAACTATGGTTAAGTGATAGTATGAGCTTAGGGTGAGATTACTGATGGTTTAGCCAGTAGGTTAGCACTAGATATTATGTAAAATGTTAAGGTAAAGTAAAGTAAAGTAGAATGGTCAGGGTCAGTGTTGGGCCTAACCAGCAGGGTGAAAAGGTGATCATCACCTCCCTAGGAAGGTGCCTGCTAGTAGTCTCCACTACTACTACTATTCTCTCTGTGAAGCTTCTCTGTCTCCTGGAGCAGCAGTGAAGTTTGCAGTGCATGTCTACATCCAGTAATTCCTCTTCCTCCCAATGCAATGGTAAATCGATAGCAGTGGGGCTATAGAAAACCTTCCTGGCAAGGCATTACCTATTCCTTTACTATCGCCCAACAGGTGTACTCAGAGTACATGGAGGATATAGAAGGGACGTCTGGAGCTACAATGTGCAAATAAAAACAAAAAGGTTTGTGTTTAAGGGGTTCTTGGAGGAGAGCAGAAAGGGGTTAGAGTTAGTGTTAGAATGGGATGTCCAACTCCAGTTCCCAAGGGCTGAGGTCCTCATATTTTTGGCACATATCAAATTAATTGATGGGACAGGTGTAGTTCAAATAGGACACATTTCTACATTTCTCAGTCCATCCTAAACACTGGCATGGATGTGGCCCTCAAGGACAAGAGATGGACAACCCTGTTGCTAGATAGAGAGAGAAAGGATTGGTTAAGTTTAGAAAACGAATCACAATGAAAGATAATGGTAGAGTATGTGTTGGGAGATAGTTATAGGGAGGTGAAACAAGGAAGCATCCAGTATGAGGAGATCATTTTCTATGTCCAAATTCACCTTTCATGAAAGCAGAATATGAAAACTCAGAACAACTCCAGAGGTGCAAACTCTTTATCTTAAAGACTTTTCCAGACACTCCTCCATTTGAATCTCACTCCCCAGGCGACTTTTGAAGTCTTCGTAAGGACTTGGGCTCCTGAAGACCGGTGGCTCTGTACTACTCACACGCAAGTGCGTGAGAAAGAGGGCGCTTACGTGTGCGTAGCTGCCGGTCTCCGGAAGCCTAAATGCTTCCAAAGACTCCTGTAGCCCACCCAACTCGGAAGAGAGAAGTCTACGACCCAAGGGTCATAGACTGCTAATGGGGGAGCCTGCAGGGGAACGTGGGGACCAGGAGGATACCGGGAAGGCTCTATAGCGGAGTTCCCCAACCCTGTCCTCAAGGCCCACCAACAGTACATGTTTTGCAGGAAACCACACACAGTCACAGCTGGGGTAATTAGTGTTGCAGCAGAGCTGATTAACTACCTCTGTGGCTTTATACAAAACATGAAGTGTTGGTGGGCCCTGAGGACAGGGTTGGGGGAACACTGGGACCCAGAGCCTTTCCTCTCCTTAGGTGAGCATCTGTTTTGTTTTTTATTATTTTCACTCCAGATTCAGATTGAATTGACCAGACATGCTTAGCAAAATCACATAGCCGTATATGTAAGAAAACGCTGTACACGTGTATCAGAGCAAAATCAAGCCTTGCAGTCAAGGGAACCACCCGGAAGAGCTTAGGCTTCTTTCACACTCTGCACATTGCGTTATGATAAGATCACTAAGTAACGGGGATGAAAAGTTGCTTTGCACGGTAGTGTTGGAGGCATACAGTACAATGAAAGTATGTCTCACTGCCACTGTAAATGTGCACATTGCCTTGTGCACAGGTTGGCGATAAGACCTAGGTTGTTACTCTTCCACAGCTGTCAGCAATTAGCTGCCTACTACCAGCCTTAAAGTGCCCATTTACTTACCTGGGACTTCTTCCAGCCCCCCCTGAAGTCCTAGTGCTCCCTCTCTGTAAAGGAGCCCCAGGTAAGTAAATTGGCAATTTTTTACTTTAGGTTTCCTTCAACTGCAACTGCAGTGAGACCAGTAAGGAGCCAGCTTGGAGCCTAGAGCCCGATCCCCGGCCTGAAGTGGGACATATGTGAACACCCGCTGTCACCTCACCTGCAAAGCCACGGAGAACCAGGTGAGACCTGTCCTGTCAGCTGAAATCCACCCCTTAGTACACACTTTTCCTTTTTTGTCTTTATCTATTCCAGTAGCTTCCTTAAAGGAGTACTGTAGGGGGGTAGGGGGGGGGAAAAAAGAAAGAAAAAAAAAAAAAAGGGAAGTTAAACTTCTCTGGGGTTCTAATGGTCCCCCGTAGACGTCCTGTGCCCTCCTCTGGTTCACTTCTGGAATCTCCAACTTTAAAGTCAGAAAACCACTGTGCCTACACCCTCACTCCCGCTGACGTCATCAGGAGTTTATTGCGCAAGCCCAGTACAATCTGCGCCTGCGCAGTGCACTCCTGGTGAAGCCAGCAGGAATGAGGACACAGCCGCGCAGTGGTTTTCCGACTTTAAAGCCAAAAATCTCAGAAGTGAACCAGAAGCAAGGACAGGAGCATTGTTGAGTGGCTGCGCGGGCACAAGATGCTTGCGGGGGACCATTAGAAGCCCCAAGTAAGCTCAACTATTTTTTTCTCCCTACAATAGTCCTTTAAAATGACAGGTGTGAGGAGTAAAAAAAAAAAAAAAAAAAAAAAAAAAAAAGATCTACTTACCTGAGGCTTCCTAAAGCCCCTGGCAGCCGATATGTCCCTCGCTGCAGCTCCGGCGTCCCGGGACCCCCTCAGTTACAGATTCCATCCTCGCCTGGTCAGCATCCTCTGTGCCTGCAGTACTTCTGAGCCTACTCAGAATGCCCCAGGCCACATGAGTGATCCTGAGCGGCGTGGCATTGCGTGCTCGTGCAGATGATGCCGACCTGGCGAGGGGATCATGGGATTCCGGAGCTGCGCCGAGGGACAGATAGGCTGCCAGGGGCTAGAGGAAGCCCCAGGTAAGTAGATCTTATTTTTTTTACTCCTCGAACCTGTCCTTTAAAGCTGCGCCAGTGTTACATCCTCATCACCTCAGCTCACCAAAATTAGGAACCTTCCATCCCTACATCCATTCCTCATAGGAATATCATTGTATCATGTTGTGAGGATATTGTTTGCTGCAACTTAATGCAATGGATATAGGGCCTGATCCAATTCACTTTTTCTCCTAAGTTTGTTCTCAAAAGCAGATGCCATCTTAACCCTCCTGGCGGTTTGCTAAAAATCCGCCAGGGGGCAGCAAATGCGGTTTTTAAAATTTTTTTTTTCCTTTTTCATGTAGCGAGACAAAGTCTCGCTACATGATAGCCGCTGCTCAGCGGCATCCCCCCAGCCCCTCCGATCTCCTCGCCATGGCGACGGGGCGGGATGACGTCGCGACGTCAAGGGGGACTCCGATCCACCCCACAGCGCTGCCTGGCACTGATTGGCCGGGCAGCGCACGGGGTCTGGGGGGGGGGGGGGGGCGGCTGCGGCGCGACGGATAGCGGTGGATCGCGGCGGCGATCGGGCACTGCACACAGCTAGCAAAAAAAATTAAAAATTATGCAAATCGGCCCAGCGGGGCCTGAGCGGTGCCTCCCGGCGGCATAGCCCGTGCTTACCGCCAGGGAGGGTAATATAGCTTTAAACTTCCTTAGCTTGGACAGTGATGAAATGCCTTTTATGTTACATACTTCCAATGAACAAGATTGTTATATGTAAATTAGAGGAGTCAGTGGAATCAAACTGAGGAGTTGGAGTCGGATGATTTTTGTACCGACTCCACAGCCCTGCTTGAGCATCTAGTGAGCCAGTGACTTAGTGGGTACACATGCATCATATGTTATTTATTTCTCTACATTCAAATACTTGTACATAGCATTTAGCAATAAGAAAAAAATAAAAGATGCATTTTTAGCATACATTCTATTTTTTTTTTTTTTTTTTTAAAGGGCTTTAGAGGCAAACTCATGTTGTTACATCTGATAAAATAACAGTGTCAACGTCATTAACCACAGTAATTAGATAAAATCGGTTAATAGTGTATTGGCCATTGACACAGGTTAAAGGCGAACTGATACATTTTCACTTAGAGAGTATCAAATCGCAAGGCAGACTGACAATCTCCCAGTAAATCTGCACTCATCATATCCTCAACTAACCCTTCATTCTGCTGGCTCTACAAGCACAAAACATCTAATGATTCTGGCTGAATGTTCTGGGAGTACACAGCATTACTATAGTATGCAAGCCAAGCCTGGAGAGAGGCCTTTGTAGACTGTACAAATACGAGCGCTTTGGGAACTGTAAATACTAATAGGTAGACTGTAAAAACAAAAATAAATTAAAAGAATACGGAACATGGCATAGAAGCAGATACAAAGAAACTGCCATGAAACACGGTTTTCAAGGCATTTATTTGCAAGCATCCAAATCTCGTAAGGCCAAGTCCAGTCAAAACGTTTCAGAAGTTTTGTAAAAAGTTACAGCTGCTTGTGTGCCCCCTAATTACTCCCCCCCTCTTGCCACAAAGAGAGACTTGGGTGCTATAGGAAAAGCAACAAATGCCTAAAGGAGTTTCTAATTTCTCCCTGCTCCCTTGGATCATGTTATTTGTCCATGTTGAGGAATTCACCATCCACAGTCCTGGGATTTCAGATCTGAATAGCGTAGAGAAGAGTTAGAATTCCTTGTGGGGTTAGTTACGATCTGTATCTTTGGGGAGAATTAACTCACATCCTATAGTATTATCTTAAATAGGAATTTCAGGTAACGTCCTCAACATGGACAAATAAAATGGAGTAAATATTGAATGGCTGCTAGTTTGCTTGAGTGCCTTTGTTAGTTAAAATAATCTGTAATCTTCATTACCAATATTTTACTTTAGACTTAACAGGCCACTATTCTCCCACCAACCGTGTCCCCCAGTGTTGGGGTTAAAGCGGGATTGTCACCATAAAAATCAAATTTCAACAGCAACTGGTCTGAGTGTATTACGTGATAAGGATGCTAATGCTGCATTCAAAACGTTTTCTGGTGTTATGGTTTGGAGTTATCACATACCTTAGGAGCACTGGCCCTTTAAGAGCCATTGCCAAACAGTTGCATGCTTGTGAGTCTTTATCTATAATAGATTCCTGCTCTACTCTTTATTTCCCCAAGTCTCAAGACTCTGGGAGAAGGGCGGATAGAGAATACACATTTAGCACCTTTTTGAGTGAGGGAGAAAATTACGTCAGGACGTCAAAGGTAACTAAGATGGAAACTGTTTAGAATAGGATTCTCTGCTTTTCATTTATAAAATTCACAGGAATCATAACGTGGACAGTGCAATACATCTGTAAGTAGAACTAGTATTTACCTACATATACAGTATATGTGTTTTTTATTTCTAGGTTAGCATGGGTGTCACTTGTTCTTTAAACTAATCCCCCTTTCTGGTACCTAATACTAACTACCCCCCCCCCCCCCTCCAATCCTAATGCCAAACACTAAGCCCTAGCACCCAAACAAACACAACTATGGGTAGCCAATCAGACAAGTAGGCACTGGTTTTCCATGAACACAGGTCCAAGAACTAAACAATGAGGAGCGGACTTGTTGGTTAACAGCTGTTATTTATTTTCTGAGAAAAAAATTTTTTTTATGCATCTTCCTCTCATGTTTTACCAGAAGAAAAAAAAGTTTATGAAAGTTATGTTTAAGACTTCCCTTGTGTCTCAGGGGAATGTGCTGTCCCGCTGGCCGTGAAGCACACTGACCCATTGGCGCTTCTGCGCGCATGTCATTGGGCGTGTACTGCACCTTCGCAGACTAACTGCGCTTGCCCACACATGCGCGAAAGTGCCAAACCACTAATGGGTCAATGAGCTTCACAGGCGGCCAGCAGGACAGCGGGGCACTCCAGAGCTGCAGCGAGGGACTCAGTAGACATCTAAGGGCTGGAAGCAGCCCCAGGTAAGTGAAGATTGCTTTTTTTTTTTTATTTCACTATAGGAGTGCTTTAAGGACCAGATTCTGTTTTTTATTCTGCCATTCATGATCACTGTGATTGGCTCACAGTGGTCACCTGGTAAGGAGCCAATGAAAATGGCTCCTTACCGATAGGCAGAGCGGCTCGGGACAGCTCGGGACAAGCGGCTCGGGACAGCTCGGCATAAAATCAGAGATAGAGAGCCACAAGTGCAGTATAGATTCTCACTTCTGCAGTCCCAAGCTTGTTAACATTTCAAAGCTTTTGGAAATTCCACTGCAGTAAAACAGAAGCATTTCAATAAGCTTTAGGATCAAAATACTTCCTGCTAGTGAGCATTATAAGGAATTTCTAATATTTTCATTAACACTTATGGACCTTTGGATTGCCATGAAATGCCTCTGAATGCTGCACAACGCTGTTATTTGTGAGAACTCTGGTATTTCTATATGGTCTATGTGTGAATGCGCCCTCAGCCGGGTGACATGGCTGCAGATGTCAATGGCAGGAATGTTATACTCTCGCCTGACCTCACTAGTGTTTTACTGGAAGGACCAAAGAAGACAAGACAAATATTTATAATTGCACTTTTCTCCTGGCGGACTCAAAGCGCCAGAGCTGCAGCCACTAGGGCACGCTCTATAGGCAGTAGCAGCGTTAGGGAGACTTGACTAAGGTCTCCTACTGAAAAGGTTCTGGCTTACTGAACAGGCAGAGCCGAGATTCGAACCCTGGTCTCCTGTGTCAGAGGCAGAGCCCTTAACCATTACACCATCCAGCCAGAGGAAGTCCTGCCATCTGCCACTGATGAGAACATTTCTGGTTACAGGAAAATATTGCCTTTTGCATGAAAATCTATTTTAAGATAGTCTTAAGGGGGCCACACACCATACAATAAAATGATCCAATTTTATGACAATTCGATAAAAATGATCGGTTGGGAAAAAAAAAAAAAAAAAAAAATGTGAAAGCATTTTCATTTGTTCGAGAAATCTGATCGAATTTCTGGTTTTTATTTGATAAAAGAAAACTGAATGGCATATGGTAGTTTGACAATTACTTGATATACAGACCCAAGCAATTTTTTTGCAATAATTTTTTTTCATAATTAGGGGGAAAATTGAACATGTGTGTGGTACGTTGGTCAGATTTTTGAAATGTTACAGTCAGAAAAATTGATTGCAATTCTTGAATTGAAAATATATTTCAAAAATTGTATGGTGTGTGGCCACCTTTAAAACAGACCTGAACTTAGAAATTCCTCTCTGCAAATTCCTTCTCTTTTTTTTTTTTTTTTTTTATATTTCTTCAAACTCAGCCGATATGTGACCCAGATATGACCATGTGACAGCTGTGAAGTCATCATACGTGGGTCTCAGGTTTGCATCATAGTTTGATTTTCTCTCCTCTCCTCCCCCCTTCCCTCATTCCATCATCACTACAATATATCATAAATATTTATGTAGCTAAACATTTCACCAGTGACTCAGATCAAACTAATTATAGTAAAAAAAGAGAAAAGAAAAAGGGGAAAAAAAAACAAAACAAAAAAACACCCGACTGAGCTATCCAGGCTAATATCCCTTTCCGACTACCCACTTGTTTATGAGCGTGCCCTCCATGCAAGAGCCTCCAGGGCCAGACCAAGCCCAGTGGGAGGGACAGGCCGCAAGCACAAATTCCTTATCTAAAAGATAAGCAACAGCATGATAACCTTTAAAGAAAAACATTTCTTGGTTACAGCTGATACAAATCCTACAATAAATCTGTAGCGTGTCTACTTCCTGCTTTCATGGAAGCAGACATAGGGTTAGCATACTGTGTTTACAAATTAGCTGCTCTGCAGATGCAGCCAGCTGAAACAGATGAGAGATCAAATTACAACTTGTGATTAGTCACAGATGAGGGGGAATTAGACAGGCTAAACTCTCTAAATAAATTGATACAGGGTGCATTTTCCTTCTGTCTTGGTCATGAGTATAAGGTGACCACTTTAAGGAGACCCAACACAATATTTTATATTTCCTTTCAATTTGAACACACACACACACACACACACATTCAGTTTTTCCCAAATTATGGGGAAAAAAAAAAAAAAAAAAAAAAAAAAAAAAAAGAGACTGAAAACATTGCTGGGGCTCTGAATCAAGAAACGGAATCTACGGTATACTCAATTTATCCCAAAATTGCCCCAAAAAAATAAAAATTACTTACTCCTAGTCCAAAAAAAAAGAAAAAAAAAAAAAAGAAAGGGAAATCCAGATTTATTGAACACAAAAAAACAAAAACACATTTACGATTAAATTGCAGTAAAATTTGATTATTTTATTGTATTGTCAGTGGCCACCTTTATGTCTGATGTCAGGATAGTTTTATGTAAACTACTGCTCAGAGATGTGTACAAAGTGTCGGAGTTAGTCGGGACCAACGCTGAGATTTTATGCGGCAACAGTGCCCCCCCCCCCCAGCAGCAGCCATTTTCCTATATTGGATAAAGGCTTCAATTCATCAAAGGCTGTTCGATAACAAAGTCCCAGTCCTTAAAATACCGCATTCGGTATTTTACACTTCACTGTGCTAATTCATCAATATTTTCACATGTGTGGTAGAGGTTCGTTAAGTTACCGAAGTACTACAGCTTCAGTTCATCAAAGGCTGTTCCATAACAGCAGAGTGGTGCAGAGCAGCTTGGAATGTCTCTGTGTTGTTACAAGCTGATAACAATAGGAGGCATCCAGACATTCCTTTTACATGTAAACGTGTTATATTTACTGTTACTTATACTGCCTCTGCTGCTCTGAATCTGTCCATCAGTGTTTAACATTTTACTTATTTGCCACAACGTAGATAAACTTCCTGGAGACATTACAAATGCCATGCTTGGTGATTTCACCACTTGCATCTTTCCTTTTTTAAACAGGGACTCAAAGGGTTACACCACCGAAGGGTATCTGGGGATATCTTTTGTCCTCTCTGCTCACTGCCTGGGGGGTCTGGAAGCTTGTGTGGAGAAGCCGGTGTGACCTATCAGCACCTATTAGCGGCACTTGCAGGAGAACAGGGGCTGTTTCTATTGGCTGCCTGGTCCTGCTAATCATGAAAACATTCACACAGAAGGCTTTCCAAGCCTGTAATGACAGGGGAGTGCTGGAGATAATCACCGAATGTGTTAGAGAATGTGGTAACCTTGATGAATTAACATTTACTGACATGTGTTGAGCACATGTCGGTAATTTATCTCATTGCTCTGTCATTTCAGCTTCTCATTCGGTAACAGCTTTGATGAATTAACATTTTCGAAAGTGCTCTGTTAAGTCAGCTGTTTTCAGCATTACCGAATGCAGTAATGCTTGATGAATTGAAGCCCGTGTCCGACATTGAACCTATGCTGGAAAAAGCCAACGTCAGACACAGTCCCACACAGGGTTGGAAAGTGTTAACAGCACAAACTTTTAGTGGTAGAAGATCAGCCAGCCAATAAACATTTACCAACGAAATTAAAAAGCCTCCATTTCTATTGGGCTTTGGCTTCAATTCATCAAGCATTACCGCATTCGGTAATGCTGAAAACAGCTGACTTAACGGAGCACTTTCGAAAATGTTAATTCATCAAAGCTGTTACCGAATGAGAAGCTGAAATGACAGAGCAATGAGATAAATTACTGACATGTGCTCAACACATGTCAGCAAATGTCAGTAAATGTTAATTCATCAAGGTTACCACATTCGCTAACACATTCGGTGATTATCTCCAGCACTCCCCTGTCATTACAGGCTTCGAAAGCCTTCTGTGTGAATGTTTTCATGATTAGCAGGAGCAGGCAGCCAATAGAAACAGCCCCTGTTCTCCTGCAAGTGCCTCTGATAGGTGCTGATAGGTCACACAGGCTTCTCCACACAAGCTTCCAGATCCCCCAGGCAGTGAGCAGAGAAAACGGGACAAAAGATATCCCCAGATACCCTTCGGTGGTGTAACCCTTTGAGTCCCTGTTTAAATATGCAAAGATGCAAGTGGTGAAATCACCAAGCATGGCATTTGTAATGTCTCCAGGAAGTTTATCTACGTTGTGGCAAATAAGTAAAATGTTAAGAAACACTGATGGACAGATTCAGAGCAGCAGAGGCAGTATAAGTAACAGTAAATATAACACGTTTACATGTAAAGGGATGTCTGGATGCCTTCTATTGTTATCAGCTTGTAACAACACAGGGACATTCCAAGCTGCTCCGCACCACTCTGCTGTTATGGAACAGCCTTTGATGAACTGAAGCCGTAGTACTTCGGTAACTTAACGAACCTCTACCACACATGTGAAAATATTGATGAATTAGCACAGTGAAGTGTAAAATACCGAATGCGGTATTTTAAGGACTGGGATTTTGTTATCGAACACCCTTTGATGAATTGAAGCCAAATGTCTTTCTAGTCTGTTTTCTGATTCAATCTATGAGATTTAAATTGATGCATAAACTTGAAACATCTGTATCTGTTCAAATCTGTTGAAGCTCATGAAAAAAATAAAGCCACTACAAGACTGAAGTAGGAGGTTTTTTGTGCTTTTTACCAGGCAAGAACAGTTTTGTGAAAAGCAAAACCGAACCCATCCTCCCAGCACTTTCTCCGAGGAAATTCTAGCAGTGAAGGAGGAATTGGCGGGAAGATAAAGCGCAGTGGCAAGAAGCTGTGATACAGGTACCAGTCCCTTCCTCACACACATATATACACACACACACACACACACACACACGCACGCACGCACGCACACACACACACGGGCCTGAGACTGAGTGCTCATTCATCCCTATTTTTTTTTACCAGCGGAAATACAACTGTAATAACTTGGGGAATACTTGAAATTAATTCTCCAGAGAGCTCTGTTCTTATTTAAGATACATGACAAGGACTAATCCCTTTTCCTGACTGAGGTCCAATAATAATAATAATAATAATAATAATAATAATAATAATAAATACACAAAAGATAGGATACCTTTAGTAATATCATTCAAAATCAATGCGACATAAACAAAACAAGAGGTTTCCCTATTGCTCAAACTATATAAATACGCAGATTTATTTGTCCATTTTAAACCACAAGGCCTCTCTGCTGGCAGTTATTCAGACTACCAGTAATGCAAAACACAAGAGACACAACACAAAGGCATCAAAGCTACAGGAAAACCCAAGCTGAGGAGATTGGGTATTCTCAATAGCAGTTTCCATAACAAGGAAAGTATTGACATACCATGTTTTAAAGAGGTACTGTAACGACAAATAATAGAATGTAGTAAATTATTTTGGATACCCACTTTTTACATTAAATGATCTTGGTTTCATCATCTTTACACTTCTTATATCTATATATTGCTGTAAATTGGTATGAAACTCTGCTCTACTAGTGATACTAAGGGTGCATACACACATCCAATTTTCATTGGCCAATTAAAGACCAATTTCACCACTTCCATGTAGTATGAGAGCAGATATAGACAACCTGTTCATAGTATTCAAAATATGTTTGCCTTCATACTACCTGGAAGTGGTAAAATTGTCCAGTGATAAACCAATCAAAAATTGAATGTGTGTATGCATCCTCAGGCTAGGCTGTTTAGTTATACGGTATTCTCTCATCTAGCCCCCCCCCCACCCCCCACGAGCATTCTAGGAGATCAGGTATTATTTGTACTGGCTTCGGAACACAGTATAAAAACATTCAGTAGGAGGTCACCTGAAAGATGTCGCCACCTGTGATAAATTTCAGAATGTACCATACATTTGGGTGAGGAAGTATTTTTCAATGGGCAATTACTGTCTAAATAATTTTTAAATTATATTCATTGCATTATTTTCACTACAGTTCCTCTAAAGACATACTTCAGACAAATGATGATTTGGTAACGTGTCTGGTCTGCTACCAGGAGACAGTAAGAATGTCACGTCTGCAACACATTGCAAAGATAACGTGAGATAGATATATATATATATATATATATATATATATATATATATATATATATATATATATATATATATATATATATATATATATATATATATATATATATATATATATATATATATATATATATATATATATATATATATATATATATATATATATATATCTCTATCAGCAGCCAAGGACCTGACCTTCCATTAGTATAGATACACATATATAACCAGCTGCCACTGCCTGTAAATGACAATACAAAGGATGTATTACTGATGCTTATCCCTGTGTATCACAAGTCATGTGAGCTGGAGAACTGACATTAAAACAGAACAAGAATAAAATAAACAAAAAGTTCCAGCGGTTAAACAAATAAATCAGAAGGTTCTGCTGAATTGCATTACAGCCCAGAACAGAAGCTGTACCCCCTACACTACAGCACAGATGCTGTACCCCCTACACTACAGCACAGATGCTGTACCCCCTACACTACAGCACAGATGCTGTACCCCCTACACTACAGCACAGATGCTGTACCCCCTACACTACAGCACAGATGCTGTACCCCCTACACTACAGCACAGATGCTGTACCCCCTACACTACAGCACAGATGCTGTACCCCCTACACTACAGCACAGAGGCTGTACCCCCTGCACTACAGCACAGAACAGAGGCTGTACCCCCTACACTACAGCCCAAAACAGAAGCTGTACCCCCTACACTACAGCACAGATGCTATACCCCCTATACTACAGCACAGAACAGAGGCTGTACCCCCTACACTACAGCACAGAGGCTGTACCCCCTACACTACAGCACAGAACAGAGGCTGTACCCCCTACACTACAGCACAGAACAGAGGCTGTACCCCCTACACTACAGCACAGAGGCTGTACCCCCTACACTACAGCACAGAGGCTGTACCCCCTACACTACAGCACAGAGGCTGTACCCCCTACACTACAGCACAGAGGCTGTACCCCCTACACTACAGCACAGAGGCTGTACCCCCTACACTACAGCACAGAGGCTGTACCCCCTACACTACAGCACAGAGGCTGTACCCCCTACACTACAGCACAGAGGCTGTACCCCCTTACACTACAGCACAGAACAGAGGCTGTACCCCCTACACTACAGCACAGAGGCTGTACCCCCTACACTACAGCACAGAGGCTGTGCCCCCCACACTACAGCACAGAGGCTGTACCCCCTACACTACAGCACAGAGGCTGTACCCCCTACACTACAGCACAGAGGCTGTACCCCCTACACTACAGCACAGAGGCTGTACCCCCTACACTACAGCACAGAGGCTGTACCCCCTACACTACAGCACAGAGGCTGTACCCCCTACACTACAGCACAGAACAGAGGCTGTACCCCCTACACTACAGCACAGAACAGAAGCTGTACCCCCTACACTACAGCACAGAACAGAAGCTGTACCCCCTACACTACAGCACAGAACAGAGGCTGTACCCCCTACACTACAGCACAGAACAGAGGCTGTACCCCCTACACTACAGCACAGAACAGAAGCTGTACCCCCTACACTACAGCACAGAACAGAAGCTGTACCCCCTACACTACAGCACAGAACAGAGGCTGTACCCCCTACACTACAGCACAGAACAGAGGCTGTACCCCCTACACTACAGCACAGAACAGAGGCTGTACCCCCTACACTACAGCACAGAACAGAGGCTGTACCCCCTACACTACAGCACAGAACAGAGGCTGTACCCCGTACACTACAGCACAGAACAGAGGCTGTACCCCGTACACTACAGCACAGAACAGAGGCTGTACCCCCTACACTACAGCACAGAACAGAAGCTGTACCCCCTACACTACAGCACAGAACAGAAGCTGTACCCCCTACACTACAGCACAGAACAGAGGCTGTACCCCCTACACTACAGCACAGAACAGAGGCTGTACCCCCTACACTACAGCACAGAACAGAGGCTGTACCCCCTACACTACAGCACAGAACAGAGGCTGTACCCCCCTACCTCCTATATCTGGCATACGGTACTCCTGGTTCTGAGTGGCTCATTTTCGAGTACATGAATTCTGATAAACACAAGTAAGATTTTAAGTTTAACAAAAACAAAAAAACGTGGGCGATTTCATGATTTTGTAAAAACTGATGTCCACAGTACACAGATCCTATTTTGATTGGCCAATTGTATCACTTCAATGCAATATGAGGTCCAATAGATTTGGAATACTATAAACATATTGTGCAGGTAAGCTGTGTGATTGACTCACAGTGATCACAAGGTCAGGAGCCAATGAAATCCCAATTTTGACATTCTTCACTTGGGGTGTACTCAGTTATGTTGCCAGTGGTGTAGACATTACTGGTTGTGTGCTGAGTTATTTTGACAAGGAATACCCAGACAGCTCATGGTGACCCAGAACAGTAATTCTGATAGGACAGCAAAATACAGACTGCACACTGACTACTTTACATTGTATCAAAGTGTTCTATCTTCAGCACTGGCGAACTCAGGGGGCTATTCCGGGTGTCTGGAACCTCCCCCCTGCACTGAGCTGTGTATTCAGCCAGGGAAGCCAGCATAATATAAACAGCCTCATTCTCCCTCCCTTCTTACTTCTGGTGCCTCCCTCCAGCTAATAGAATGAGAGAGGCAGCCCAGCTTCCCTCACAAGAAGATGCAGCCTGCAGTGAGAGAATGTTGATTATGGAGTCCTGGACTCTCCACAGCACAGAAGTGTCAGACATGATGAAATTAGAGTGCAGGCAAGCTGGTAAATATGCACAGCATGATGCAGAGCTTGCCTGGACTCAGGGTCTGTGGGCAAACATCTGTCTGGTCTCTCCCCATTGTTATAATGACTGCATGTGTGGGTAAGGTGTGGATAACAAGCTGAAAAGTTTTTGACAGTCCCTACACTCCAGGAGGGCTTCTTTCTGACTTGTGTGAGAGACTGACAGGGACAGGAGTCAGATTACAGGCAAGTAGCCTGTGTGATGTGGGACTTCAATACAGATAAGTTCTCTGCTCCATCTCAGGCTATTCTCAATTTCTCCACTCCTCTCTCTGGGCTAGTGCAACGCCAAAATGACAATAGCAATCGCTAGCAATTTGTGAGTGTGATTTTGTGAAGTGATTTTCAGAGCGATTTTTGAATGAATTGCTCAAAAACATGCTACATGCAGTATACCTGCGATTTTGAAAAAATCACAACGCTGCTGTGGGAACACCCACATAGGGTAACATTAGCCAAGCGCTTTTCAAATCACTGTTGATTTGAAAAACGCTCAGAAGCACTCTTGGTGTGCACCAGCCTCCTTCATTCACCTTTGTTTCCCTCTTCCCCTAGAGCTGACTGTGTGTTCTTGTCATACAGGAAAGCTAAATAAAAGTGCAATCCTGGTGAGGCAAAATATTATTATTTAGTATTTATGTAGCGCCGACATCTTCCGCAGATGCATATATCCCTGCATCATATGGGTATCGCTTGCGCTATGTGAAACTATGTAGCATATTCCACTGAATTGTCCAAACTAAGTCTATCTCCCGTTCCTCTCTTGGGGAGTTGTTCCAGCGCTGTACCCCGTTCACATTTGCTGCTACCAGAAGCCCTCAGAAACACTAGTGTCCTTGAGTACTTCCAAAGATAGGCAGCTCCGTAATACGCCAGCGCACTTTTGTGCATGGGCAGTATGGAGCCACCTGTATTCGGAAGCACTCGGGACATACGTGCTTCTGGACCTTTCAGGAACCCCCCCCTTAAAAATCCTGCGTTTGCCCCTGTTCAGTGTTGTTCCATTAAAATATAAAATATTTAGAAAAATGTGACAGGTGTACTCACTTTTGTGAGATACTGTATATGTTCATCCTTTCAGCACCGTCCCCTTCATTTTCTCTAGACTCTAACCCTGTCCCATGCACTATGCCTATCTCACACAGAAAAAGCGGGAAAGAGTTTGAGTGGCTTGCCGGTCTTGTCGGTGGACAAGCGGCTTTGGCTTACTGTGCAAGCACCGCCATACACGTGCATGTGCAGTACGACCGCGCTCATGCATGAAGAGAAGCACAGCCACGATAACAGATCCAACCAGCTCTTGTTGGATATGTTCTAAGGGTCTACACTCGGCAACAATGGGGGCAAAAAGTTAGATATTTACATCCTGCGCTGTGACCCTCCAAACAGTCTTTGAAATTGGTGTTGAAGATTTTTGCGGCTGTGCTACCCTCTGTGTACAAGTGCAGGGACAGCCTGCTCAGTATCACAGGGCCTCCTCCCCACATTTTTTTTTCTCCGTAAATAGTGTCTACTGCACTGCTGTGAACCCACTGGCACCTACGCAGTGCTGCAGCACATGTATACACAGGGTAGCGTGACTGCAAAGATAAATAGGGTCCCGGACGGCAGCCGAAGGGTCGTGGATGATTGGAAAAGTATGACATTTCTTTTCTGTTTTAAAGGGTCACTATGGCGAACAATTTTAAAATGTGAAATATGTGCAAACAAATAAGAAGTACATTTCTTCCAGAGTAAATTGAGCCATAAATTCCTTTTCTCCTATGTTGCTGTCACTTACAGTAAGTAGCAGAAATCTGACAGAAGCAACAGGTTTTGGACTAGTCCATCTCTTCATGGGGGATTCTCAGGGATTTATTCATTTTCAAAAGCACTTAGTGAATGGCAGTTGCTCTGTCCAACTGTCAAAAAACAGTGTAGCGAGCAGGGAAGATGGCCAGCATCATTGTTTAAATCCTTTTTAGGGAATATCTTTATAAAGAATAAAAGCCTTGCTGAGAATCCCCTATGGGGAGATGGACTAGTCCAAAACCTGTCACTTCTGTCAGATTTCTGCTACCTACTGTAAGTGGCAGCAACATAGGAGAAAAGTAATTTATGGCTCATTTTACTCTGAAAAAAACGTACTTCCTATTTGTCTGTTTGCATATATTTTAAATTTTTCGCCATAGTGCCCCTTTAAGTTAGAGGTGTACCTTAAAGCTCTGTTCAGACGTGTTTTGCTGTCCGATGTCGGAAATGTTTTGTTGGACTATCTGCCAGCAGCTAGTGACAATTCATGTATGCTGTTCTATGAAAAGGGGACGGGAGGAGAATCACGAGGCTTTCTTCAATTCACATGAAAACACAATAGGCAGGAAAATTCGATTTTGGCCAATTGTCTTTCATGTGTCCTATCCTGGCCATCCTACAGAGGCTTCCCATGACATCCTCCAGACCACTGTTGCCGTTGGGTGGGTCCCCGAAACAAGAGCTTGTTGGAATTCTGAACGCAACCATGCTCCTCTACACCTGCTCAGTAAGCTGGAGACGCCTGTTGAAGAGATATATGTAAGGAAAAAAAAAAAAAAAAAAAACACCTGGAAGGTACTCACCTCTGGAGGGGAAAGCCTCTGGATCCTAAGGAGGGTTCCCCTGTCCTCCTCCTCTGTCCCAGCGCGGTCAGCCTCTGAAAATCCACCAGGGCTCTAAGACCATAACAATCCTATGTGAGCCTTGCACAGTAGTGGCTTTCGCTAGGGCTCAGGCGGAAATAACCGAGCCGGATCCGATGGAGCACCGCTATTTCCACCCAAGCTCGAACTAAAGCCACTACTGAGCCTGCGTGAGGCTCACACGGGATTGTTATGATCCTGAAGCCCCAGCAGATTTTTGGCAGCTGACAGCGCTGGAATGGAGGGACGGAGGACGACGGGACAAGCCTCATTAGGATTCAGAGGCTTCCCCCTCCCGAGGCAAGCACCCCATGGGGCACTTTTTCCCTGCAGATTCTCTTTAACAAACAGCCTACTGCACAGGCATGGCAGTACTAATACATGAAGAGGAGCGTGCAGGGACGTAGCAATCGCCATAGCAACCATAGCGGTTGCTATGGGGCCCGTCCAAGCCCTACGTCACAGGGGACCCACAGCAGGATGCCCCCCCTAGGACCTGGAGGGGTTACAGCATGAGGGTAGAGCTTGGTGGCGCGTCGGTGGGGAGGGGGGACGGGCCAGCCCCTCCCTCACCACGGGCTCTCACCTCTGCGCTCCCCTCCAGCATTAAATAGTGTGGTCATGCAGGCGGCAGGCAGCGGCAGATACATACCTTCCGTGCGCTCCAGGGCGGACATTTCTCCCTCTAGTGTCTGACGCTACTTCCTGTTTATACAGGAAGTCGCGTCAGAAGCTAGAGAGAGGAGCATCCGTGGAGCGCGCGAAAGGTATGTATCTGCCGCTGCCCGCCGCCTGCATACACAGTATTTAATGCTGGAGGGGAGCGAAAAGGGGAGAGGCCGAGGTGAGGGGGGGGGGGGACCGTAGGGGTCCCTGTCACTCACTACCGAACCTGGGGGTCCCTGTCACTCACTACCGAACCTGGGGGTCCCTGTCACTGCCTAACCTGGGGGTCCCTGTCACTCACTACCTAACCTGGGGGTCCCTGTCCCTCACTACCTAACCTAGGGGTCCCTGTCCCTCACTACCTAACCTGGGGGTCCCTGTCCCTCACTACCTAACCTGAGGTCCCTGTCCCTCACTACCTAACCTGAGGTCCCTGTCCCTCACTACCTAACCTGAGGTCCCTGTCCCTCACTACCTAAACTGGGGGTTCCTGTCACTCACTACCTAAACTGGGGGTCCCTGTCACTACATACACTGGGGGGTCCCTGTCACTACCTGAACTGGGGGGTCCCTGTCACTACCTGAACTGGCCAAAAAGGCCACAGCATCACCACCAGTCAGGCCAGCATTTACTTCAACCAGCCAAGCACAGCCCAGCATCACCGCCACCCAGCCCGGCCACAGCATCACCGCCAGCTAGGCTAGCCCAGCATCACCGCCAGCCCGGCCACAGCATCACCGCCAGCCAGCCCGGCCACAGCATCACCGCCAGCCAGCCCGGCCACAGCATCACCGCCAGCCAGCCCGGCCACAGCATCACCGCCAGCCAGCCCGGCCACAGCATCACCGCCAGCCAGCCCGGCCACAGCATCACCGCCAGCCAGCCCGGCCACAGCATCACCGCCAGCCAGCCCGGCCACAGCATCACCGCCAGCCAGTCCGGCCACAGCATCACCGCCAGCCAGTCCGGCCACAGCATCACCGCCAGCCAGTCCGGCCACAGCATCACCCCCAGCCAGTCCGGCCACAGCATCACCCCCAGCCAACCCAGCCACAGCATCACCGCCAACCAGGCCACAGCATCACTGCCAGGCTTTTCAGTCCACACATCATTTCCAATCCAGTCAAAAACAGTATTGTCAGGCACAGCAGCCAGTACAGTATTCAGAAGCAAGGTGAGAGGTGTCTACCATATTAAGGGGGCATTCTGCCCGTTTATGTGAAATGCTGTCTATTTATGTGCCTCATGACTGTTGAATTTGTCTTGTTGGGGGCCTCATGATTGCTGAATTTGTCTTGTTTGGGCCTCACAATTGCTGAATTTGTCATGTTGGGGGCCTCAGGATTGCTGAATTTGTCTTGTTTGGGCCTCACAATTGCTGAATTTGTCATGTTGGGGGCCTCAGGATTGCTGAATTTGTCTTGATAGGGGCCTCATGATTGCTGAATTTGTCTTGTTGGGGGGGGGGGGGGGGGGGGGGGGAGGTCACATGATTGCTAACTGCAAGACTATGGGAAAAGCTGAATCATCATCATATGAGACAATAGCATTAAACCTACTTTTTAGCTTTTTAAAACAGAAAATTAAACTGGGAGGTTATAAAAAAAATGAATATATTTTTCAGGAGTCGGATGGATTAAATAGTTTATCTTCACAGTTTATTTTCAACTTGGATTTTCCATAATGTTCATGTATGAGTTAAAACGTTTGTACAGTATTTAGCTTAAATTGCTGCTACCACAAAGGGGCCCAGTGATTTCTAGTTACACCCCTGACTATTACCTAAACTGGGGACACCTATAGACCTGGCTACTATACTGTACTTAGAGGGGTGTGGGAATGTTGGGGTGGAGTGGAGGGTCCTGGAGGAATGTTTGGGTGGGAGGTCCGAGGTCCGTGGGGTTGGAAGGTCGCAAGGGGGGGGGGGGCATACAATTTTTTTTGCTATGGGGCCCAGTCATTTCTAGCTACGCCCCTGGAAGCATGGTCTCAATCTTCAGGAGGGTCCAGGGCAGTCGCGGTGGTCCAGAGGATGGTGGGAAGCTTCTGCAGAATCCAACGGTTTCTCTCGTCTTAGATAAGTATCTGTAGTTTGACTCCAGTTTCGTTTCTGGTTCACTTTAAACTGACAGCTCTTTTGATGAAAGGGACAGATGTGAATGGTTTTATAAACGTCAATGTCTCTCATTGTCTGTATCATTATGTACCCCTTGTTGTTTTCCTACTTTGTACAGCGCCACAGAATATATTGGCACTATATAAATCAATAATAATAAATAAACTCTGTACAATACTACATCATATTTTTAGCAAAGGAAATCAATATGAATAGAAAGTTATGTCTTACATTTATGTATAACTCTATTACCCACATAATGCTTTAGATTGTAAGCTTGCAGGCTCTCCCTTTTGTGAAATTTGGGATGCATTTTGATCACCATGTTGCATTTGTCACTATTATTACTATGTCTAACAACTCTGTATTATGTACCAAAGTCTACATTTAATGTATACCATTCTGTAATATTATGGACCCCATGTTTGATTCTTACACTGTACAGCGCCATGGAATATGTTGGAGCTTTATAAAACAATAATAACCATTCTCTTTAGCCATGAATACTTTAACTCATGAATCCAGTAAAGACTGTGCTTACCTGATGGCAGAGGATAGTTTGCTGGATAAGGCGGGCATAGCCATCTAGTCGTACCCCTGAGTTGCTCCTGCTTCTCATGTTGGCTGACAGGCAGCTCTGAATAGGGTCAGCAGCAAAGATAGGCCTGGTGTCCTCTGCCTCTCAATGACCTCTTCTCCCCATTCATTCAGCACTCAGTGACAGAGGGAGGCAGCTGGTGACCTTGTTCCAAAATAAACAGAGCTGTCAAAAGGGGCCTGGATCACTATCAGTGGAGCCCTGCCTGCCTGGTAAGCACGCTACATGGCTGCTTGCACGCACACACAGGATATTCTTGGAAAGTAGACTACTCCTACTACGTGAGCATCATGCAAGCATAGATGCCATGACATTTTATAACAGATCATTGCCCCACTCTCATCACTACATCTAGATCTTATAATCATCAATCATTATGATAGAGCAGGTCCTCCTGCTGCCACACACACACACAACCCAGGTTTGTTTACATGTGACCCAACCACAGATACAGAGTTATATGATTTGCAGAGCATACATGCCTTACCCAGCAACAGCATGTTCTCTAGCACAGCTCCAGTACAGAGTTCAGCTGTCATGCCTCATCTCACGGCTGTGATCAGAGGAAGGATGTCACCACGTTGCAGATCACTGAGGGGGATATAACACCCACATGCAGAGAGGAGTCCCTCTTCCGTGTATTGCACCAGCTCTCGTTATGGCCGCTCTTCCTCCTGACAGGTCTGCTCTCAGCATTGTGTGGAGCCGGGGCTATGCCACCATTGGCCAGCAGAGGGCGGGCGTACAGTAAAGACTAGAGCTTTCAGGTCCTGGAAGGGAAATAAAGCCATGATGGGTGACAGAACTATTCCGGAAATTGAATTAGTAATGTGTGTGTGCTGGGCGCCTGAGGCGGATTCCATAGCGTGTAGTAATACGGGTCATAGATCGCCAATACAGTGCGGGTTACAGCCATTATGCAAGTGTTTGCCAACCCCCCAACTTACAAACAGGTTCTGTTCTTGGAAGTTGTCTGCAAGTCGAATTTGTTTGGAAGTTGAATCATGTCTGTTGTGCATACTGGAATGTGTGGATGATTGATTTGTTTACAAACAACTCTGGATTTTAATCACTTCACAACTGAGGGGTTTTACCCCTTGAGCACCAGAGCAATTTTCACCTTTCAGCGCTCCTTCCATTCATTTGTCTATAACTTTATCATTACTTATCACAATGAAATGAACTATATCTTGTTTTTTTCGCTACCAATTAGGCTTTCTTTAGGTGGGACGTTATACCAAGCATTATTTTATTATAAATGTGTTTTAATGGGGAAATAGGAAAAAATGTGAGGGGAAAAAATTATTGTTTTTCAGTTTTCGGCCATTATAGTTTTTAAATAATGCATGCTACTGTAATTAACATCCATGAAATGTATTTGCCCACTTGTCCCGGTTATTACACCGTTTAAATTATGTCATTATCACAATGTTTGGCGCCAATATTTTATTTGGAAATAAAGGTGCATTTTTTCAGTTTTGCGTCCATCCTAATTACAAGACCATAGTTTATAAAGTAACGGTGTTATACCATCTTGACATAAATATTTAAAGAGTTCAGTCCCTAAGGTAACTATGTATTTTTTTATTGTAATTTTTTTTTTCTTTTTATTACAAAAAAAATTGGGGAGTGTGGGAGGTAATGAGTTCATTTATAATGTAAAACTATGTATTTGTATATGAAAAATGTTTTTGGGTGTAGTTTTACTATTTGGCCACAAAATGGCCACAGTAAATTTTTGTGCATGCGTCCTGTAAGCGTAGGAAGTACGCTTACAGGAAGTTTTATGAGGCTAGAAAACGTTATTTTTTTCACAATGATCGCGCTGCTTCTCATATAAGCAGCGGATCATTGCTGGGGGGCTTAGATCAACGAACGGGAACGTTTTTTCCCGATCATTGATCTCCAGGCGAGCGGGCGGCGGCATGCACGAGCGCGGGAGTGCCCGAGCGAGCGGGAGCGCGGTCAGCAGCGGGAGCGGCGGGGGTGCATGTATCTACGCTCCTGGTGGGGAAAGGATGTTAAAAGGAGCGTAGATACACGTACCGTGGTGGTAAAGTGGTTAATTTTCAGTATGAACAATGTTTTTGCATACCTCCCAACTTTTTGAGATGAGAAAGAGGGACACTTAAGCCACACCCCTGATCATGACCGTCACACCCCTATTCGCGCATACCATAAAGATTTCATAAGAAAAATGTTGTTTTATAATGTAAACAACACCGATCCTTTCTATCTTGGTCCATTTTCCTTCATATGTACATTTTAAAATTAGTAATGTATCAATTTAAAGGATAGGAATAAAGTTTAGAGTCAATCAAACACATTTTTTAGTAACTTAGGGCTGGTGCACACCGAGCGGCTTTTTCAGCGTTTCTGCAGCCGCTTGCGGCTGCGGATGCGCTTGGTCAATGTATCTCAATGGGGTGGTTCACACCAGAGCGGGAGGCGTTTTGCAGAAACGCATACTCCCGGGGTGAGGCATTTTTTGAATTGTGGATGCGTTTCTGCCTCAATGTTAAGTATAGGAAAAACGCAAACAACTCTGAAAAACGGCAGTTCAGAGCAGTTTTGCAGGCGTTTTTGTTACAGAAGCTGTTCAGTAACAGCTTTACTGTAACAATATCTGAAATCTACTACACCAAAAACGCTTCACAAAACCGCAAAATGCTAGCTGAAACGCTACAGAAAAATAACAAAAAGCGTTTCAAAATCTGCTAGCATTTTGCGGATCTGCTAGCGTTTTTTGGTGTGCACCAGGCCATACAGTATATTTACCTAGAAAGAGGGACAACGTCCTGAAAGAGGGACAAATGAGGAGGAAAGAGGGACAGAGGTATAGGGCTCCCAAAGAAGGACTGTCCCTCCAAAAGAGGGACAGTTGGGAGCTATGTTTTTGGATAGTTTTCAATGTGCTGTAATATACTTACAACCAGGGCTGTGGAGTCGGAGTCGTGGAGTCGGGCAATTTTGGGTGCCTGGAGTCGGAGTCGGGAAAAAATGCACCGACTCCGACTCCTAATGAATTTGTAACTGTAATTAAAATAGAAAATATGATAAAATGTTCTATTTCTCAGATAATGGTCATTAAAAATAATGTATATATACAGTATATATACAGTAATAGCTGTGCTTAGTCCACAAAAATGAAATAAACCAATCAAAATTAGTTACTTGTGCTGCTTCAATAAAGCAGTCCCCGTATTTTTAAGGTCAGATTGTGACTGTATATATGATGTGTACACAGGAATCTCTTATATATACTAAATAACATCTATGCTGTAAGAATAAAGCCTGATGTGTAGCTATGTCACTAATAGAGATGGTCAACGAGATGAAAATAATTCTGCATTGATGCTGATTTATGCAAATGTATGCACTCCCTTTGCTGATGAAATATAATAATTTGATATGTTATTAAAATTTGGTTTGGTGATTACAAATTAAAGGGTAACTGAGACGGATGAAAAGTAAAGTTTTATACATACCTGGGGCTTCCTCCAGCCCCCTTCAGGCTAATCAGTCCCTCGCTGTCCTCCACCACCTGGATCTTCTGCTATGAGTCCTGGTAATTCAGCCAGTCAGCGCTGTCCGGCCGCATGCCGCTCCCACAGCCAGGAACATTCTGCACCTGCGCAATAGTGCTGCACAGGTGTAGTATGCTCCTGGCGGCGGAGTGTGTGCATGCGCACTACGCTTGACTGGCTCAAGTACCTGGACTCATAGCAGAAGATCCAGGTGGTGGAGGAGGACAACGAGGGACTGATTATCCTGAAGGCGGCTGGAGGAAGCCCCAGGTATGTATAAAACTTTAATTTCATCTGTCTCAGGTTTACTTTGTTACACAGTAGTACTATACTCTACATATGCACTCCCCACAGAGCTGCAGGGAATCCACTGAGAATGCTGTGCACATTGAACACAGAGGTGTTGTCTGTTTACAATCTCCTCACATTCTTACATGCACCCACACTTGATAGATGTTCTTTGTTCCGGTTGTACCTTTTACAAGTACTCTTACCAAGGACTAGTTTTAGTCTAAAGGGAATAAATATAGTAGTCTACATATCCTTCTCACTTCAGTTGTCTTGTAAAATTCCTAAGCGTTGGCAGTTAAGAGACGAATTTCATGTTACATACTTTTAATCAACAAAATTGTAATATGCAAATTAGAGGAGTCGGAGTCGTGGAGTCGGAGTCGGTGGAATCCTAAACTGAGGAGTCGGAGTCGGTGGATTTTTGGACCGACTCCACAGCCCTGCTTACAACAGTTTCTTCACTACTAGTAACCTTAGCCCTTTTAAAAACGGGCTCTAGGTCTGTCATTGCCGCCACATGCCAACGCGCGCACACTCGGCCGGCCCCCTGGAACGTCCTGCTCCTGTCCCAGGCTGTCTTAACTGTGCACGTGTGCAGTTCCATTTCACAGGGACACCTGCGGTTTTATTATATAGGATTGTAAGATAACAAAAGTATGTAAAAACCAACAGGGCTCTAGTCTACTTCAGGGGACCCAGCACTACCCTCCAACTGCTAGGTTTACAATAGGTTGTAGTAAACTGCCCACGCTATTCGACCAATCACAATGCTTTGTGCTGTAAGAGGGTACTGTGAAATAAATAGGAGGACACAGGCATGTGACATGGGAACAGCCAATCATTACACTAGCTGTTCCTGTGTCCCCCTATGTCGTCAGTGTACCTGCTGGGTCCCCTGAAGTACTAACCCCACAAACAGCTCAGTGTATTTTGCACATGAGAATAACTCTGGGAGCTAGTTTAGTTGAAGTGACCAAAGGCCACTTCCTGCTGGCTGCAATTTAGTTGTGATGACCAATTTGTAAGAAATAGGGGTCCCAGCGGTAAACACAAACTCAAAAAGTGCTCACCAGGACCTGCTGTCTTCAGGCACAGCACTCGCTTCGACTACTGCCTCCAGTTGTGCAACTTTAGTAAACCTATTTGGTTGGTGACGTGGATAATGTTTCCCACTGGGCCCCCTAATTGTTACAAATTGGTGGTCGCAACCAAAGCAGAGAGTGGCCATTGGTCTATGAGATTTTCCGCTGGGTAACCTCTCAATTAGACTTGTTCCTTTGCTTGTATATATATGAGATGTTTGTAAGTAGGGTACTGTGGTGTCTGTTAAAGAGGCATAGCTATAGTAGACACAGCCACACCTAAGTCCCTGGCCCAGAAGGATCTTCCAAGGCTTCTGTTTAGGGCAGTGGTCCTCAAACTAAGGCCCACGGGCCGAATGTGGCCCTCAGAGGCATTTTTACCGGCCCCCAAATGCAAAATGTATAACTTCTAGATGTGGGCTACAGCACCTTTAAATATTGGTGGCCCACATATAGAATAACAGTGCTGGCACCACTAATCCACATACTGTAGAAGCCAGTGAGCAGTCATTCACTAGCTTCCAATTCTGCATCAGGTGACACTGCTGTTCACCTGGATGGCAGATTGTCACCTGGGTATGCTTCACTGTCTGGTGCACAAAGACGTTCTTCGGGCGCTGCATGACTGAATGGCTGCTGCTGGGAGTTCTCCTCCGGGCATGATTAGGGGAAATCAAAACCTAGATTCAATGTAGTTTTTCAACATCATTTTATGTTTGTTCTGGCCCCCCAGCAGTCTGAAGTAGGTTGACCCGGCCCTTGACCAAAAAAGTTCGGGGACCCCTGGTTTAGGGCCTCTATCAGCCAGAAAACCGTTTGACATAGATTGTCGTGTTGTGTTTTGAGCCCTAGGGAGATATAATACAACAATGCTGCTGATTCCAGAAGCTACATGTTGCATCTGGAAAATTATTATTATTGATTATACAGCGCCAGCATCTTCCAGGTAATCTTGATTGCCCAGGGTGCTTGAGCAAATGACGTGACATGAATGCTTTCATTTATCTCAATTATGAAACGGTTGATCCCTAGCAGTAAATGCTGGGGATAAATGCCAGCAGTTGTCCATCTGAATCAGCCTTTAATGGTATATGGTCCTCAGGACGCAATAGCGAAACCTTGGTCGGGCGAGCGGATGGTAGATGGGAGAGCGGCACCCCATTGACAATTTTATATGATGTGCTAGTTCTGCTGAGGGTCCCTGTCACAAGGGCCCTTATGTGAGTATCTGGAAATCTCTTTTGTATTTGTGAATAAAGGTGCTTGTCTTTTAAAACGGAGATCACTTAGATTTGCTTTTTCTGGTATTATACACATGCTGGGAGTTTATGTGCCACAGGAAGCAGGACAACTGGTGCATCTGGAGTTTGAGGAGTGCTTTGAGAGGCCTTGATCGTTGTGGAGTTTGGTCACACGCAAAGGGCTGGGGCACACCGAGCGGCTTTTTGAGCGTTTTTGCAGCCGCTTACAACTATGGATACGCTAGGGTAATGTATTTCAATGGGGGTGTGCACACCACAGCGGGAGGCGTTTTGCAGAAATGAATCCTCCCGGGGTGAGGCATTTTTTGGATTGCGGAGGCGTTTCTGCCTCAATGTTAAGTATAGGAAAAACGCAAACTGCTCTGAAAAACGGCAGATCAGAGCGGTTTGCCAGGCAGTTTTGTTACAGAAGCTGTTCAGTAACAGCTTTACTGTAACAATATATGAAATATGCTACACTGAAATCTGCAGCAGCAATACGCAAAACGCTAGCAAAACGCCTCATAAAAATAAAAAAAAGCGTTTAAAAATCTGCTAGCATTTTGCGGATCTGCTAGAGGGTTTTGGTGTGCACTGGGCCTTAGACCTTATAATTTGGGTCTGTTTGGAAGCCGGTAAGCCTGCACTTTGAAGGGTGTTGGTGATGGATTAATACTGTGAAGGACTATGCAGTGCTGAAGTCGATTTGGTTGTATGAAAATTGACAGTACTTACGTATCAAGCCATCTACCAGAACAGCTTCTCTGCTTGACAGACAGAAAAAGAGTACACTGTGATTGAATAGCAGCTGAGTCGTTCCCTTCAGCAGTCTCCTTTCCATTCATCTGCCGAAAATTGATGTCGGAATGAAAGAGGAGACTGAGGTAATCTCCATCTCTGTCTGGTACCTCTGATGCAAGTGGTCTGAACAGCCCCCATTCATAAGTGAAACAGCAGAGGGAGTAGACCCTGATCCTTCTCCCTCCCTTACAGAGCTGCTGCAGGACTAGATTTAAAGGACAACTGATGTGATAAGAATATGGAGGCTGCCATTTTAATTCCTGTTAAAGTGTACTAGAACTGTTCTAAAGAAAACTTTTTATACATACCTGGGGCTTTCTCCAGCCCCATACGCACGGATCGCTCCCACGACGCCGTCCTCCTCTGCCTACAGCTTTGGTACCGAGTCCCCGCACTTCCGTCAGTAGGCGCCAGTCTGACGTAAGTGAAGTGTGCTGTTTGGGTATCTCTCCAGCAGCCTCCGCAGAGATATGTAGAGGGCGCACTTCACAGGACTGGCCTGACTGGCTGAAGTGACGTGTCCCGGTATTGGAGCTGCGGGAAGACTGTGGACTGTGGCGTGAGAGCGATCCGTAGGTATGGGACTGGAGGAAGCCCCAGGTATGTATAAAACATTTTCCTCAGAACAGAATCAGAATCAAATTTCAGAATCAGAATCAAATTTATTTCGCCAAGTACAACGTGAGTTGTACCCGGAATTGGTTTTGGCACAACAGGGTCGGTGATGGTACATACAGTAGTAGGTACATACAGCATATGCAGGTACATTTTAAATTCAGGATTAATGCTGCGCAAAGTACTTAAAAAAGGTCCTCAAATCCAGTCCAGGCTGCAGGCAGTGTCCTCTGTGTAGGCTTTTCCAGTTCAAGTAAATCCAATACTGCTGCGCTTGTATATATCACCGAACACATGTAGGGGAGAGAAGAAACAGAGAGGGGGACATAGGGTGTAACGTAGCAACTGTATCACCCTCCGTGAGATGTCACACACTACCAGGAGCCGTGAACAAGTCCCAAACGTGCCAATACTACCACCGACTCTCCCTATGGATTAGCTGCTCACCCTCAGTTTTCTTGCTATAAAGCGTGGTCATCGGCAGCCATTGCCATCAATCATAAAGAAGCATAGATTCTAGAGCCAATGTAAAAAGTAACATAGCGTGATCCTGTTTATTAAAAATATATAAACCCTGCTACACAGTACTGCTTACAATGTGCATTCTTTAAAATCAGCGTATCATGTAAAATACTGCACCACGAATATCAGCGCGTCCGCCGGCCGGGTGTAGTGAAGAGCCTCGTTCCCTCAAGCGTATGTGCGTGTGTCCAAGCTCCGCCCTACGCGTTTCGTCACGGGGCGTGACTCATCAGGGGCTGGACGCACGCCCATCCACCTCACACCTTTATCCCACAAGCCGCCTATCACTAAGCGGCCTGCACTCATACATATTCATCCCTTCAGCCACCTATCACATGACAGCTTACGGTTGCTACATCCTCATACGTATTCCTCATCTCCCACCCTTCATACATATTCAACATCTCCCCGTTCCGTAGTGTATAGTAGTATCTACATGCTAGATATCTACCACCAGCGGAATCCGTAACGGGCTTAATACATGCATAGATTCCCCCGGCACACCAATCCGGATTCCGTAACTAACTCAATACGTACATATACTCCCCCAACGTTCTGATCCGGAATCCGTAAATAGCTTAATACATACATATACACCCCAGCACGCGGATTCCGTAAGTTAATCATCACCCCCCCACCATCAGAATTACGTACTAGACACATCACTGAGGACTGTCTTTGTTATAGTCACTTTGGGCATATCTCTATACCCTAGCACATACAGACTAAAAGTTATAATCACTTTGGGCATATCCCTATAACCTAGCATATACAGACTAAAAGCATATATCAATTATACATTAAAAACCTTAATGATCCACATCAGTTTAAGGGGCTAAGTATAAATCATATAAATATGCAGGTACATACAGTAGATATATATAGTAAGAACCGTACAAATCAGGCATAGAAAATAAAGCATGGACAGAAGCATACATTAGAGATGAACCCAGAAGAAGGACCAGGTGGATAATCCGCTGCCGTTGGAGGCACTCAAAACGCTTCTGCAGCGATACTTTGAATCAGATACCCCCTGGTCTAACCCTGGTCTAACAGCTCTGGTTACCTTTAACCACTTCGATACCAGCAGCCTCTGCCCCCTTAAGGACCAGAGGCTACTGGTACAGTAAAACGCCGCTTCCCAACAAATCGCCAGCAAAAATCCGCCGGTCACGCCATTCTGTCCCAGCCGCAGGATCCTCTCTCTGCCGTCTGTATGACGGCTGAGCGCTGTGCACCGGTCAGGAGCCACTTTCATTAGCTCCTGACCCTGTCAATCAATGTAAGCCAATGGGATTGGCTTACAGTGATGACAGGGCCAGGAGCCAATGAAAACTCCTGACCTGCTCACAGAGCTCAGCCGTCATAGAGGTGGCAGGGGCTAGAGAATTGCGGCAGGGACAGAGCGGCGAGATTGGCGGTAACAGCAAGGATGCGTGGTCAATGCAACGTAGAGTCTACGTCCAGTCACCTGCTGGACGTAGATTTGTACTGCGTCGGTCCAGGAAAGGTTAGACAATACCAGTTGCCTGGCTTTCCTGCTGATCACTTTGGCTGCGGTAGTGCCTGCATCACACACCTGAAACAAGTATGCAGCTAATCTTGTCAGATCTGACATTAATGTCTGAAACATCTGATCTGCATATGCTTGTTCAGGGTCTATGGGTAAAAGTTTTAGAGGCAGAGGATCAGCACGACAGCGGGGCAACTGGTATTGCTTAAAAGGAAATAAAGGGAACCTAAACTGAGAGGGATATGGATATTTCCTTTTAAACAATACCAGTTGCCTGGCAGTCCTGCTGATCTCTTCGCTGCAGTAGTGGCTGAATCACAGACCTGAAACAAGCATGCAGCTAATCCAGTCTGACTTCAGAGCACTTGATCTACATGCTTGTTGAGGGGCTGTAGCCGAAAGTATTAGAGGCACAGGATCAGCAGGGGAGTCAGGCAACTGGTATTATTTCAAAAGGAAAAATCCATATGCTTCTCAGTTTAGGTTCCCTTTAAGGCAGCTTCCATATCCCTCTCACTTTAGGTGTCCTTTAAGGCCTCGTTCACATCATTAGTGCAGAATGGCCTTGCGATCAGAACGCAACGCGAACAATCATACGCCATCTGTGCGCTGCTGATCCCATTTACTACAGTGAATGGGACAGCGCTGCACTTAACCGAAAAATGCATGCAGCAGTGCGACAGCACATCGCACTGCTGCACAGTGCATATGATCTGAACGGCAGAAGTGCTGTCTATGCACTTCTGCCGTTCTTGCGTGTTGCTCAGCATACCTGCTGCCAAAATGCGCACGGCAGTGTGGATGATGTGACCTAGGCCTGAGGCTGCGAGCTGACCTGGCTAGGTAAGATCATCAGAACGCAGGGAGCCAAGTTCACTTTACAGAAGTCAGGGGGATAGGAACACTGCTCTGTGACACAGTTTCATTCACTTTGAATAATTCTGTACTGCCACCCGAGTATAGAAGGGAGCAGCTGATTCATGACAAATCAGCTGCTATTCAATCACAGTGTACTCTTTTTCTGCCTGTCAAGCAGAAAAGCCGTTCTGCTGGACAGCTTTAAGGCTCCGTTCACACCTAAAAACGCTAAACGCTAGTGATTACCGCTAGACACTGGACACCGAAACGTTTTGGGAGCGATCGCGATTAGCGGGTCTATACATGCTAATCGCGATTGCCCCAGAATCGCCAGCAAACCACTGCTTGTAACACGTTTGTGGTTAACGCTCACCGCAACTGCGGCAGTGAGAAGACTGCCATAGTGTTACATGGGCTAGCGGTTTTTAAAAACCACTAGCAGTTTGCGGTGAGTGTTAATCGCGCAATTCCCGCTCAAGTGAGAACGAGCCCAAAGAGAACCTGACCTGAAAATAAAAAGTCAAAATAACCTTACACAGGTCATACTTCCCTCCTGTGTAGTCTAGTCCTCAATCTGTTTCTCTTCTCCTGCGTCCCATTTGTCCACTGTGATCAATGGAATTCTCCGGCCTCCATTTTAAAAATGACCATTACCCCATAACAGCATCCTGGTTAACGCACTGTAATATCACCCACTTGAGCCATGGGGAAACATGGACATTACCTTGCACATTCAGTTGTAACTGACAGCTGCTGATATATAACTGACGGCAACTGGTATATTTCAGTTCTGACAAAATATTGTCAGAACTGGAAGGGATCACTGTAAGAAGAAAATGGAGACTTTCTGAGAGGAACAGGCGGTGAGGTTAGTATGTAATATTCATTTGCAACTACATCATGTGTTTATTTTAAATAATTTTACCCGCTTCAGGTTCCCTTTAAAGAAAAACTTTTATTTGTTACAGCTGATACAAATCCTGCAATAACTCTGCACGTTGTCTACTTCCTGCTTTCATGGAAGCAGACATATTGTTAACATCCTGTACTTTCAAATGAGCTTATCTGCCGTGGCAGTCAGCTGACACAGCTGAGGGAACAAATTACAACTTGTTATTAGACACAGATGAGGGGGAATCAAACAGGCTAAAATCTCTAGAAACATACAGGCTGGGTGCACATATAGCAGAAATGGTAGCGTTGTGTAAAACGCTGCGTTTTATGCACCAATGTTACCAATGTTTTTAAAATCGCTGGTTTTGTTGCATGTTATGCATGAACGCATCAAAAACGAACATAATGAAAGTCAATGGAAGCACAATGTATTGCGTTTTCTATGCGTTTTTAATGCGTTAAAAAAAATAAAAAAGATTTCTGATGTATTTCTGCTTCCTGTTGTCTTCGTAGTGATTTGCATAAATGTACATATAAAAACGCATACAAAACGCATATGCGGTTTATATATGCGAACTGCAAATGCATCAAACCGCTTGAAAAACGCATCTGTGTTAAAAAACGCAAACGCAGCAAAAACGCACACAACATTAACATAAAACATGACCTAAAACACAGCTTTTCATGTTATGTTATGTGTGCACCTAGCCACTGGATGTATTTCTCTGTTTTCCTTCTGTCCTGTGGAAGAGTTCAGATACACTTAAAAAAAAAAGGAAACCTGAGCAGTGGGTTCAGTTTAAAATTGGTACTTAGCGGTACCTGGGGCTTTCTCCAGCCCACCGTAGGCTGCGAGGTCCCCCTGTGTCCTCCTGGCTCCCTTCCGGGTCCTGCTGGCGGCTCAGTTACCGGCAACACTCCGGCTGAGTGTCGTCCCAACGCTTCCTGGACCGTGACGCTCCACGTCACATGACAGGTGACAGTCCTGCGCAAGCGGGACATAGTTAGAAAACCGCACATGCACAGGACTGTCACATTGGCAGCCGTGATGACGCTTAGTGGCCGGCACGATGATGCAGAGCGTCACGGTTCAGGAAGCGCCGGGCCGATACTCAGCCGGAGTGTCGCCGGTAACTGAGCCGCCAGTGGGACCTGGAATGGAATTGCCAACTTCCAGGTACAGCAATATCCTGCCTCTATCTGGCCAGCAGACGCCAGTCAGCCAATCAGGTGTACTGTCATACACCCTTTGCCTGCTGTACCAAATCTAGCAGGAATTACATTAATTAGCATTCAGGTGGGAGGCTTCGGTTGGACACAATCGTGAAATGCAAATGCAATTCACGATTGCGTCCAACCGAAGCCTCCCACCTGAATGTTAATTAATGTAATTCCTGCTAGATTTGGTACAGCAGGCAAAGGGTGTATGACAGTACACCTGATTGGCTGACTGGCGTCTGCTGGCCAGATAGAGGCAGGATATTGCTGTAGCTGGAAGTTAGCAATTGTGTTTGTTGCAGTTGGCATTCAGTTTAGAGCTGGTGGGGTGAGTTCCCTGGAGGTGAGAGGTCCAGGGCTTGCCCACACTTCCCTCTAGGTGTCGCATGGTGGTTTGGGGGCCCCAGTGAGTGAGAGAGACCTGGGGCCCTTGGGCTGTCATGTGGACCAGTGTTTGGGACCTGGAATGGAGCCAGAAGGACGCCAGGGGACCTCACAGCCTACGGTGGGCTGGAGGAAGCCCCAAGTAAGTACCAATTTTTAATTTAACCCACTTCTCAGAGTGCCTTTAAATATGCTACTGTATTTTACTCAACTGATCAGGAAAATTATTTAAAAAAAAGCAAAATCAACAAGAAAAAAACGCATCAAAACCACAAAATGCAATCACAAATGCGTAAAAAATGGACCAAAGAGGGAGGATCGTATGCCTGTGATGCAGCGACAGATTGATGGTGAGTCTATCAGCTACTTCCTTGGTTATTGCAAGGTTTTTGGCTTTATGATGAGCAGATTGTGCCTGCACTATTTTTATGGGTGGAGGGATTCTTCTGGTGCAGACTTGATTCAGCACAGATGATCTATACTCCTTGATCCCATTGGTCTTTACCTATGCATATGCAGTCTTCCATCAGTTCCGCCTGGGTGCTCTCCGCTGATTGGTCTGTGAAGTAGGAGGATGGTATATAAGATGGTGTGATGTAAATGTAGTTTAGTGTGGGACTGTCCAGCCTGATGAAAGGTCTGAAACAGCGGGCTATCACTGGTTAACAGCTCCTCACCTTTTTCCATCATTTTTATGGATTGCAATATATTTGAAAAAAGAGCTATATTTTAATGTGCAAGAGCGTTTTTGGAGGTGCTGACCATTCTTTTTGGGACTGTAGTTAAAATATGCGGCACTTGGCTGCCTAAGCAGTGTAGTTTAGTTACCTGATCCCAAGCACAGGGCGCAATAGCGCATCCCCGCCGGCACAGATCTCTGTAACTTGGTCAGGAGAAAGTTTCATTGGATCCTGAGCCAATCACAGTGATCATCGGCCCCGGTCCTACATAGGATATTTACTGTTTACCATGGTCTGTGGTCAGAGACAACAGGAGCCCAAATAGTTCAGTATGTCACAAGAAGAGTGATGGAAAACAAAAAGGATTAGGGTACTCACAAAGAAAGGTTGCACAAGGAGCAACCAACCGCTGAAAGCAGGTGGAGATCTATAAACCCGACTTCACTCCGGTGTCCGGCTGAAGCTAAATGCGGTTGCACTTTTGGGAAAAACAACAAGAGTCCTATCAATGGCAAAACCACTGTGTACCAACGTACACCCCTCCCAAAGGTGGGGAAAACCACAAAGGGGGTAAGAGGCCCAGAGAAATAGATAAAACTGAGTTAAAAACAGCTAAACATTGAGGTGGCTTACCTCAACAACGACTAGTTCATATAAATATGAATTTTAATAATATTAAACCAATTATACAATATTATTAAAATTCATATTTATATGAACTTGTTATTGAGTTAAGCCACCAGTATTTTTCTATTTTTAGCTGTTTTTAGCTCAGATTTACACCTTAACCCCTTTCTGTATTATGTACTTACGTTTTTTCCTACTCTGCACAGCGCCACGGAATATGTTAAGGCTTTATAAAGCAATAATAATAATAATTCCCTTTAGCAAGGAAAATGTTAAATCTTGAATCCAGTAACATAGTGCCTTCCTCTGACTACACAGTTTATGTGTGTACATTTTTTTTTTCTGTTTACAACTTAACGGATGTTAAAGGCTGTAATACATAAAAATAAGCAGCCAGGCAGAGGCATGAGTATGCACAAATGTTGCACTAGTTATCTGCTTAATCACCCGTTCATTTATGTGGTTAAATATTAATTAGTTAACTTCTTCCACAGCACTGTACAGAGTATATAGTATTGTCACTAACTGTCCCTCAGAGAGGCTCACAATCTAATATTGTTAGGGGAAATTAGGCTTTGAGCACAAGACTTTTCACGTGTAAAATTACTTGTGAAATATTATATATTGCACACAACATGGATTAAAAAACACACAAGACTGAGAGAGAGAGAGTGTTGAAGTTCATCTTTTTTCAGCGTATGTTCTATTTTTTAGTTTATTGGCATAAAGAATGATCTAGGCATCTGCTGAGCGCCAAAATTTAAAGAAACTCTGTAATGACAAAAAGTTCCCCTGGGGGGTACTCACCTCGGTAGGGGGAAGCCTCCAGATTAGAGATGGCCCGAATGGTTCACGCAAATTTCAGTGGTTCGCATTCGCGGTGAACTGCGAACTATATGCAAGTTTGACCCGCCCCCTATACTACATCATTAGGCCCAACTCAGGTCAGACATATGGTAGCCAATCAGACTACACTTCCTCCTGGAGCCCCCTTCCCTTATAAAAGGCAGGCAGCGTCAGCTATTTCACTCACTTGTGTGGCTGCAGTAATTAGGGAAAAGAGAGCTTGCTGCCAGGCCCAGCACATTCAGTGACTACCTGTTCACGGTACCTGTGTGTGTGACAGCTGCACATTTGTAATACCAATCCCTGCATACCTGTTCAGTGCACCTACCTATGTGACCGCAAGCAGTGTTATATTATATACCAGTCACTACACCTGTTCACGGTACCTGTGTGTGTGACAGCTGCACATTTGTAATACCAAGCCTTGCATACCTGTTCAGTAGTGCACCTACCTACGTGACCGCACGCAGTGTTATATACCAGCCACTGCACCTGTTCACGGTACCTGTGTGTGTGACAGCTGCACATTTGTAATACCAATCACTCCATACCTGTTCAGTGCACCTACCTATGTGACCGCAAGCAGTGTTATATTATATACCAGTCACTGCACCTGTTCACGGTACCTGTGTGTGTGACAGCTGCACATTTGTAATACCAATCCCTGCATACCAGTTCAGTGCACCTACCTACATGACCGCACGCAGTGTTATATACTAGTCACTGCACCTGTTCACGGTACCTGTGTGTGTGACAGCTGCATATTTGTAATACCAATCCCTGCATACCTGTTCAGTGCACCTACCTACGTGACCGCACGCAGTGTTATATACCAGTCACTGCACCTGTTCACGGTACCTGTGTGTGTGACAGCTGCACATTTGTAATACCAATCCCTGCATACCTGTTCAGTGCAACTACTTACGTGACCGCAAGCAGTGTTATATTATATACCAGTCACTGCACCAGTTCACAGTACCTGTGTGTGTGACAGCTGCACATTTGTATTAATAGTCATTGCATAATTGTTCACAGTACCTGTGTGACCGCACACTGTTTAATATACCAGTCCATACATACCTGTTAACTGCACCTGTGTGACAGCTGCACATTGTATTGTAATACCAGTCACTGCATACCTTTCACTGCACCTGTGTGACTGCACATTGTATTAGTCAAGTCAGTGCATACCTTTCACTTCATCCCCCCGATACGGACAAAACAACAGGCAGAGGCAGGCCACCCGGCAGGTCTGTTCGAGGTCGTGCTGACGTGATTTCGTGTGGCCCTAGACCAAAGTACAGTACTCAGAAGAAGGCACATCCCATCAACTCCCAAGATTGTCAGGACGTGGTTGACTATTATTTAACACAGAACACCTCATCTTTCACAGCCACCAGCGCTACTACAAGCACCACATCCGCTGCATTTGATACTTCGCAGGAGTTATTTGGTGGAGAATTAACTACTGATTCACAGCCATTATTGTTACAAAAAGATGAAGGCGCTAAGCAAGTTACACCAACTCATATGTCTGAGTTAGGCGACACTATGGACGTAAGGTGTGTGGAGGAGGATGATGAAGTACCTGCTGTTGGTGCAGTTTTGGAGGTGTCTGATGCAAGCGAAGCTGGGGAGGATGATTATGATGATTATGATGATACGGATGCCACGTGGGTTCCCAATAGAGGAGATGAACAGGGGGACAGTTCAGAGGGGGAGTTAGAGAGGAGTAGGAGGAGACGAGTTCCTGAAAGAAGCAGGGGGAGCTCGTTGTCAGAAACAGCTGGTGGCAGTGTCCGGCGCCATGTATCACCACCTATGGACAGCCAGCCAACATGCCCTTCAATGTCAGCTGCTGGCGCCACCATAGTGCCCACACCCCAGGGCTCAGCGATGTGGACATTTTTTTGTGTGTCTGCCTCAAATCAGAGCAATGCCATCTGTTCTCTCTGCCACCAAAAATTGAGCCGTGAAAAGGCCAACACCCACGTAGGGACAACCTTACGAAGGCACATGGAGAAAAGGCACAAACTGCAATGGGAAGACCACCTGAGGAAAAGCAGCACACAAAAGCAAAGCCACCCTCCTTCTCCTCTTCCTCCTTCAGGTGCATCATCTTCAGCCACTTTCTCCCTTGTACCTTCACAATCACAGCCACCCTCCTCCACTCCGCCTCTCTGAGTGGTTCCTGCTCCTCTTCCCACAGCAGCAGCCAGGTGTCCGTGAGGGAAATCTTTGTGTGGAAGAAGCCAATGTCTGCCAGTCACCCTCTTGCCCGGCGTCTGACAGCTGGCTTGACGGAACTGTTAGCTCGCCAGCTGTTACCATACCAGCTGGTGGACTCTGAGGCCTTCCGAACATTTGTGGCCATTGGGACACCGCAGTGGAAGATACCAGGCCGCAATTATTTCTCAAAAATGGCGATACCCAAATTGTACCGTGAAGTTGAAAGACAAGTGGCGTCATCTCTGGCACACAGCTTTGGGTCAAGGGGTCATCTGACCACGGATGCCTGGTATGCCAAGCAACGGTCAGGGCAGGAACAGGACTTACACAGCCTATTGGATCAACCTGGTGACCGCTGGCAGCAGGGAGTACATGGCTGTGCAGCGGACCTAGTTGTGACACCTCCACGGCTTGCAGGCAGGCCTGCTGCCACCTCCTCTCCTTCTCCTCCTACTCCTCCTTGGCTGAGTGGCAAGCACTCTACTGGTGCTGTGATCTCCTCTCCAGCTACACAGTCCCAGCTCCCCAGGGCCTATGCTGCATGCCAGGTACGACGGTGTCACGCCATCTTAGACATGTCTTGCCTCAAAGCGGAGAGTCACACTGGAGCAGCTCTCCTGGCTGCTCTGAACAAACAGGTGGATCATTGGCTGACCCCGCACCAACTGGAGATGGGCAACGTGGTGTGTGACAATGGCAGCAATCTCATTTCGGCTTTGAATTTGGGAAAGTTGACACATGTACCCTGCATGGCACATGTGCTGAATCTAATAATTCAGAGATTTGTGTGTAAGTACCCAGGCTTACAGGACGCCCTGAAGCAGTCCAGGAAGTTGTGTGGGCATTTCAGGCGGTCCTACACGGCCAAGGCACGCTTGGCCGATATTCCGCGGAGAAAGAACTTGCCGGTGAGACGCTTGATTTGCGATAGCCTGACTCGCTGGAATTCGACCCTCCTTATGTTTAACCGCCTGCTTCAACAGGAGAAAGCTGTCAACCAGTATCTCTACAACTACAGTAGAAGGTCACACTCTGGGGAGATGGGGATGTTCTGGCCGAAGTGCTGGACACTCAAGTGAAATGCCTGCAGGCTCATGTGGCCGTTTGAGGAGGTGACAAACATGGTGAGTCGCAGTGAAGGCGTCATCAGCGACTTGATCCCATATGCTTTCTTCCTGGAACGTGCCGTGCATAGAGTGGTGGATCAAGCTGTGAACAGGAACAGGAGAAAGGGTTGTGGGATCAATTCTCTAAACCAGATGTTTTCTCAACACCTGCGGCAGGATTCAGCACTTGCAGAACAAGCTGGCAACTATGCTTTACAGTGCATTTAAGGGTGATGTCACAGCACAACGGAATAAAGGTGCCACTGCCAGTAATCTTCCTCCTCCTCCCATGTCCATGCAGGCAAGGACATGACGCTCTAGCGATCTCATGGTGATGTACGGACGTTCTTTAGTCCAACGTCTCACCTTAGCCCTTCCGGATCCACCCACCACCAACGCCTCAACCGGCAGGTAGCCGACTACCTGGCCTTAAGTGTGGATCTAGACACTGTGAGCAGCGATGAACCCCTGGACTACTGGGTGCGCAGGCTTGACCTGTGGCCAGAGCTGTCACAATTTGCCATCCAACTTCTGTCTTGCCCTACCTCAAGTGTCCTGTCAGAAAAGGACCTTCAGCGCAGCTGGAGGCATTTTCACTGAGAAAAGAAGTCGCCTAGGTCACAAAAGTGTCCAGTACCTCACCTTTATCAAAATTAATGAGGCATGGATCCCAGAGGGCTACTGCCCGCCTGAAGACTAAGTCAGTCCCCACACACAGCATCTCTGCCTGCACGGCGTGTGACTGCCTGCCCCAAGACTAAGTCGGTCCCCACACAGCATCTCTCCATGCAGGCCGATTGACTGCCTTCTTCCCACCACCAACAGGGTCCAGGACTCCAGGCGGATTCCTGAATTTTTAAGGCTGCTGCTAGCAGAGGCCGCTATAATAATTTTTCTGGTGTGTGTACATGCCTGCCTAATTTTTCTGGCTGCACTGCAGCTGCAACAGCAAAACAAAAGTCATGTACATATGTCAATTCCCCTTCGTGATCGTTACCTTGCTGCGGTGAAGGGGCTCGCGTATCACAATGAAGCAATGACCGTCGGCTATATGAGTGTCTCGGGGGGTGGCACACCCAAGATAATAAAGTCGTTGCTTCATTGTGGACAGACCAAATTCGATCAGCTGGACAGTTACTGTTGTTCTATCATTGAGCTACCTCAGCCCGGCGACCATATGGGCTTGAAAACCGCTATTGCCTGCGCTCTGGCCATGGTGCGCACCAGTCCAGCATGGCCGTCACTACACAAACAGCTGTTTGCGGTGCGTTACACAGTGAGTTTGGTGTGTCAGTGTGAAGCAGTACACTAATTACACTACCTGATTGATGTATACACATGCAAGATGTTTTAAAGCACTTTAGGCCTCCAATTTAGCATGCAATGTGATTTCTGCCCTAAAAAAAGCTGCTGTGTGTCAAATCCGGATTTTTCCCGGGGATTTTTGGCATGTATCCCACTCTGCCATGCCCCCTCCAGGTGTTAGACCGCTTGAAGCATCTTTTCCATCACTTTTATGGCCAGCATAAATGTTTATAGTTTTCAAAGTTCGCCTCCCCATTGAAGTCTATTGCGGTTTGCGAAAGTTCGCGCAAACCGAAATTTTGCGGAAGTTCGCGGTTGAGGTTTGCGGACCTAAAATCGGAGGTTCAAGCCATCTCTACTCCGGATCCGATCGAGGCTTCCCCCGTCCTCCTGTGTCCCACGGCGGTCTCACTGTGCCCCTCCGAACAGCTGGCATGTAAATATTTACTTCCCCAGCTCCAGCGCAGGCGCAGTATCTGCTCTCCGCTTGAAGATAGCCGGAAATACCTGATCGCTGTCGGCACGCTCTACTGCGCAGACGCAAGTCTACTGCGCCTGCGTAGTAGAGCGGACCCGACAGAGATCGGGTATTTCCGGCTATCTCCGTATGGTTTGCCACAAAAGCGCCCTCGCTGGAGGCAGGAAAGGTAAATAAATCAGCGCTTGTCAGCCTTGTCGAGGGAGGATTCCGGGACACTTCTGGGGAGCCAGCGCTGGACTGCCTGCAGCTACAGCGGAGGGGAAAGCCTCATTAGGACCCTGAGGCTTCCCCCTACCGAGGTGAGTACCCCCCAGGGGACCTTTTTTGTTACAGAGTCTCTTTATGGGTAGGAACACACTAGGTAGAATTGCACATGCGTTTTCCACTATGTGCTTTGTGGAAAACTCATGCGATTCTGCCTAGTGTGTTCTTTCCCTAAAGGGAACCTGAAGCGAAAGAGATATGGAGGTTGCCACATTTACTTGATTTTAAACAATACCAGTTGTACCAAACAATACCTGCTGATGTATTTTACTTAAGTAGTGTCTGAATTATACACCTGAAAAAGGCATGCAGCTTGTCATCCGTGAGAAAACACAATCGCAATCTGTTTTCTGCACTGATTGCAATCCAAATTGTATGTTTAGGTATAGCAGACTGCGGAGCCTTGGGGTCTCTGCCTTTTTGGTAGTTGATAAGCAGAGCTTCTTTTCATGAGGTCACTCTTCAGGCCAATGTTTGTTTTAATTAACAGGTTCAAAAGGAGTCCTTCAGGGACCAATGACATTGAGGTGTGAAAAGCTTTCACTAGCAGCAAAACAAAATAGCAAGCTGTTGCTGGCCTCCTTTATGGACAGGATAAACACAGCAGGGGGCATATTCAGGATCTGGTCTCTCATAGACTTGCTGGAGCAAATCTACCAGCCTTAGGAGCGCATGGAGTATACAATTTTTGCTTGTTTAAGGAATATTGTTTATATGATGGGAACTAGTGTTGATCGAACAGTGTTCGCCACTGTTCGTTATTCCCCGAATATCAGAGTGTTCGGGTTCGGCTCGATCCCATACGAGCACCTCATGGTGCTCGGCCGCTCGGCCGCGCTGCTCGGGGCTCCTAGCTGGAGAGGTAGCGGGCAGGAAGGGGGTAATGGGCCTAGCGGCGGGGAGGGGAGACGGACCCTCCCCTCCCTCACCTGGGTCCCCCGACCTCCGCTCCCCTCCACCTTTAAAAAGTTAAGTAGCATCCGCTTCCTCCGGTTCCAGCGTGCGTTCCACTGACGTCACTTCCTGCAACGCCGCCCACTGTATTGTAAGTGGACGGCGTTGCAGGAAGTGACGTCAGTGGAGCGCACGCTGGAATGCGAAAGAGGTGAGTGATCCCCACCCGTTACCTCTTAATAGTATCTTAATAGTATTTTAAAGCTGGAGGGGAGCGGAGGTCGTGGGACCCTGGTGAGGGAGGGGAGGGTCCCCTCCCTGCCGCTAGGCCCAATACCCTCTTCCTGCCTGCTATCCCTCCAGCTCTGAGGCCCCCCACGGCTCGGGTCCCCATAGACTTCAATAGGGTTTGGTGTTCGGCCGAATATACTGAACACCTGGACGAGGTTCAGCCGAGCCAACCCGAACCCGAACATCTGGGTGTTCGATCAACACTAATGGGAACGGGAATTACCGTACTTTTCGCCGTATAAGACGCACTTTTTCTCCCCAAAAAATGAGGAGAAAAAGTCCCTGCGTCTTATACGGCAAAGGCAAGGAATCCCCGACTTACGAACACCCGCCGATACGAACCGCGACCCGCCGTCGGGGATTCCCTGCCTGTGCGTCCTGCTGTGGCCTCTCCTCCCCCTCCTTGCTTGCCCCCCTCCTCGTGTCCCCAACGTGTGCGCTCGGGCCCCCCTAATTGAGAAGCGGCAGCTGCTTACCTCCTCCATCTTGCCCGCGGCGATTGAAGACATCCGGCTCCTGTGGGCGGCTTCCTCTAGTGCCGGCTTGTAATGACGCGTCATCAATGACGCGTCATTACAACCCGGCACTAGAGGAAGCCGCCCGACAGAAGCCGGATGTCTTCAATCGCCGCGGGCAAGATGGAGGAGGTAAGCAGCGGCCTCTTCTCAATTAGAGAGGGACCTGGCGAGAACACACAGACAGGACACGGGGAGGGGGGCAAGCAGGGGGGACCCTGCGATCACACACGGGGGCAGAAACACGGGGGGCAGACACACGAGGGCCAGAAACCTGGGGGCAGACACATGGGGGCCAGAAACCTGGGGGCAGACACATGGGGGCCAGAAACCTGGGGGCAGACACATGGGGGCCAGAAACCTGAGGGCAGACACATGGGGGCCAGAAACCTGGGGGCAGACACATGGGGGCAGACAGCTGGGGACAGAAACCTGGGGGCAGACACATGGGGGCAGACACATGGGGACAAAAACCTGGGGGCAGACACATGGGGTCAGACAGCTGGGGCAGACACATGGGGGACAGAAACCTGGGGGCAGACACATGGGGGACAGAAACCTGGTGGCAGACACATGGGGGGCAGACACCTGGGGGCAGACAGCAGGCACATGGGGGCAGACAGCAGGCACATGGGGCAGGCACATGGGGGCAGGCACATGGGGGCAGACAGCAGGCACATGGGGCAGACAGCAGGCACATGGGGCAGGCACATGGGTCAGACAGCAGGACACATGGGGGCAGACAGCAGGACACTGGGGGCAGACAGCAGGACACAGGAGGACACCATTTGGGGGAGGTCATGTACAAGACGCTCCTGAAATATGGACGCACCAGGTTTAGTTTATATCTTTTTTTCCCTGGATTTTGCCCTCTAAACCTGGGTGCGTCTTATATTCCGGAGCGTCTTATACGGCGCGAAATACGGTATATAATTTTGCTACTCCGCATCAGCTGAACATTTTAATATTCCATTTATGCCGCTAACATACCCAGCAACCAAGGTATTCAGCTGCTTCGTGCCAGAACATGGGACATTAACCAAGTTTGATATCATTAGAATCGTCATATTCTAAGGACTATGAATCTGTGATTGTTATTTGTGTGTGGGAAGCGTGGGCTGGAATATGAAAATGTCATATTTTGGTAGACACAAACGTTCCACCCTAAGGGTTGACTGCACCCTGTCCAGCCCAGGGGCTGACCCTGAGACTCTGCCCTAAAATATGGGTCATTCAAAAGACTCCTCCCCAGTCCTCCCTGGTGTAATATCACCTGATCAGGCCAGCCAGAGGACCATGTGGCTGGTGGCCATTTTTCTGAACTGAAACAAAGGACTTTGACTTGTTTTTTTCCCAAAACGGACATATTTCATCGGAACTTAAGTATTTGTTTATTTCTTTCCCTCTTAATTTTTTACACTGGGTTACTTTCTCTTGAATTGTTGATTTTAATGATTTTCTGTATATATTAATTATTTATATTGCATTTAGAAATAGAAGACTTCAAAAAAGTCACTTATTTCCCAGCTATGCCTACTATTTAGCCACACAGAATGAATCCTAGCATTTCTGAAGATTCGCTACCGAGAAGTGTTGTTATTAGCCGGAATAGCCTGTGTAAATCATTTTTATTTACAGGTCTTAGAAACAGTCAGAGTGGGCTTCTCTTTCCCATTTAAAGCGGTATAAAACCCTGACATAATATTCAACAAAAACATGTTTTCATACTTTTTATATGCCATACGGTTATCATATTTGCATTTGTGCATAAGTAGTATTATTCATTTAGAAATTATACGTTTCCAAAAGTACAGTTTTTTGCTTTGTGAGCTGACTTTGCATTTTATTAAAACTTGTTTTATTCATTATGTATTGAATTCAGAAATGCTTTGAGTCTCTGTCTGTGTCCAGGAGCTTCTCCACAGTCAGAGAATGTGTCACATTCCTCACTTGATACACTAAAGTAAACACAAGATAACATAATCTACACTTCTGATGCGTCCACATTTCTCTGCACTGAACTTTCCAGCCCTGTGTGTAACCCTTTGAATGCTGGTCTAGTAAAAAAAAATGCTGGTTGTATATAATATGCCGTAAACAATTTTTTAGAGTAAAGAAGAAATTCTGGGTTTTATTCCGCTTTAAAAAGAGATGGTGGCAGCCTAGCATTTTGTGTTGTATAGATCGTACACCTCCTTCTAGCCTGTCTGCAGCCGAATTCCAGCGCTTTCCGTGCACTGATTGCGTCCACGAGATTGGATGGTCTGTGTTCTGAAAACGATTAAGAGGCTGTAACGATTGTGGAATTCTCTCCGTGATCAGCGCACAAGACGTGCGCTGACACCGCAGAAATCCTCCACAAGCGTATAATTTGCAGGAACCCAGCAAAAGGTGCAAAGCACCTGTAGAGGGAAATTCCTGTCGGCAGGTGGAGCTGTGGAGTGCAGAGGAACAGCTCCTCTGCCCTGCCACACACGCCAGACAGGAATTGCACGAAGGGCAGAAACGCAGGGCAAGATAGCCCTGAAAGGGAGAGATCAAAGTGACAGAGGGTATGTGTGTTCACCAAACTAGTCGCCACCCTGCAACGATGAACACACAACCAGGAAGACAAAGCGAGAAGGCAATCGCCGGAGATGGCGATTGCTAACAGCGACACAAGACCGAATAAGCACAGATGAGGAATGTATGTTTGTCCACCAATCTAGCCGCCAGCTGCGACGGTGGACACACAACAGAAGAAACCAAGTGAGAACGCAATTGCAAGAGAAGCGATTGCGGAAGAGAATGAGCACAGGGACAGATTGTATGTGTGTGCACCAAACTAGTCGCCAACCCGCGACGGTGCTCACACAACAGCAGATATGAAGTAGGAACGCAATCGCGAGAGAGGCGATTGCCAGAGGTGACACAAGGCTACAGCAAGGCAGAGCACGAGAGTAGCAAAGGCACAGTAAATAATACAATGAGGAGATACGGAAAATAACAAACGCTAGCTAAACGCGAACACCGCACTCATTCGCAACAGTGCACGCGTTTATGCGCGGACCCCGCGTGATAAGCACAACAGGGACAAGCACGCCTAACTAACCACCGACAGACAAACATAAAACAGAGGACGCGAGCGCTTGCTTAACGGTTACCTCACCGAGCCTCCAGCAAGCGCTCGTAGCAGACAAGACAGATACACGGAAACAGGAATACGTAAGAGATACGATCCACTGCTCTTTCCGTCAGAGCGAGTGCGATCAGGTCTGCATTCTGCAGAGACCTGCAGAATGCAGACCTGAACAGTGGTCAAAAGGCTGCCTGCCTGCGCAGGCAGCCACGCGGATCCTCACAGTAACCCCCCCCCCTCTAGGGTCAGATTCCAGACGACCCTCCAACCTGATATTTGCAAAAGACTCTAACTGAAGACTCATGAAGGTCAGGACAGCCCGACAAGGCCCAATTCCAGAGTCAGTCCAGCCGAAACCGACCTCATCGGAAGCAAACGCCACCGAAACATGCCCATCAGTACTACCAGTCTCAGTATAACACCCATCAGGACTGTGAACACCAGAGAAGAAGCCATCGACACCCTCCAGACAATACCCACCACCTTCCAAGGAGCGTCCGAAAATACCAAACCTGCCACAATACCTGTTCGAAGTGTCCCTTACAACACAAATGCCACTGTTGATCTTATCCAGGGTACCAAGCAAAATTTCTCCCGTAATCTCCCAGAACCTTTTGAAGCTCCACAGAGAACCCAAGAGGGCAGAACAATCACCAGGCTCACATGGAGAACTATCAAGCCCTCCTATGGAACCAATGACTATTCTGGATTCAGCATTACGAGGACACCCATCAAGATCAAGACTCTCAGGGACCACTTCTGGGCATGCAAGCAGGCAGGCCATATCAGAGCATGTCTCCACCGAGGAAGCATCTGAGCATGCTGGTAACCAAGGCACACTTGGGCTTTCTGGGTCACAGAGCACATTGGGGTACACCAGCATAGGAGAAACCTCAGAACATGTCGGGGAACTGCCAACCTCAGAGTCCGGCACGACAGGACCAAAACCGGCACCGGGCAGAGAATCATCATGAGCAGTGGTCTCAAGCACAGGACTTTCAAAAGAAGACTTGGAATCAAACCTAGAAATCTCTGTGACAATAATATCATCATTGACTACATATGAGTGAAGCTCCACCAGAGCTGCAAAGGTAGTCAGCACAACAGCAATGCCTACTGAAGTGGGCAGCACCTCAGAAGGACTTGGGGGGCAGGAGACATCTCCTACAAGTTCTGGACCCTTTGGGAGGAACTCGGAGGTCTCCAGGACATCAGACAAGACCTCAGGAACATCATTTTTCAAGTTTTCTGAGAAGGATTCTGAACTATCCATGTTACAGGTCAAAACTGGAACTTTATTTTGTGGACAGGGCAGATGTCCCAGGGAAGGTTCCACCATAAACTGAGACTGAATTTCATCATCATGAGCGGAATGTACAGGAAAATTTACTGGAACACACACTGACTCCCTAACTTTAATCTCACTGCACCCAGAATTCTGTGTGGCAGTCAAACTAGCTTGCAACTCCAAAACTGCAGAAAAACAGGTGAGTATAGTAGCAATACCTAGACGAGCCTCTAGGGACACTGCAGGAGACTCTAAACAAGACCATATTAACTCATCCAGAGTACAGGGTGCAGAATCAGCATTTTCCTCAGAACAAGAAAGGGACTCACAAATGTCAGTGTGATTGGACATCATATTGTTATTCATGGTACAGGGCAGGCTCAGAGAAACTTTCTCTGGACCCAGCAAAGATGCTTCAGAGTCAGATTCGCAAAACCGAAGAGCTGTCTCACTCTTAGATTTGGCTAACAATGTCAAATCCGAGGAGTCAGAACGCAAAACTTGCGAATCAAAAATCGCTTCAGGTTGTGAAACTGGCGCTTCCATAGAGCAAACCTCCGCGATCTGCGGGGCAGACTGTAAGGCGTTCAGGATAGAAACACTGGAGCAACTGTCACCAGGCAACGGGCCGTTACAGGTGTGAACAGGGTGAGACAAAGACGCATCTGCAGTAGAAATAGCGACAACATCAGGGAAACAGGCATCAGATCGCACAGATTCAAACCGCACGCAGTCAGGAGAGAATCTTCCAGGATTCGCACAGGAATCAACCACAGTGGCACACCCACTCACTTCAGATCGCACAATGTCACGACTCACATGCTTTACCCCAGAAAGGCAGGAACAATCATCCGACAACGATGTCTCTTCATTGGAATCAATTGGTTGGTGTGTGTGCAACTCATCCAAAATCGTCTGTCATACATAAATCATCAGATCCACATCACCCTCGTCACATTCATCGGAATCAATCAAAAGGTACATAGAATCGAGACAATCATTCAAGACATCTTCGCTTTTTGCGATGTAAAAATCGCAAAAGGCTTTCCAATCAGAATCAAATTCCTCCATCAAGGCCCCAATGTCCCATGAGGCAAATGGAGGTTCAAACAGGCCAGTATCCAGATAATCTCCATATGGGTGGAGTTCAGGAACAAGAACAGATTTTTTTAACTGCTTTAATATAATGGGCGATCCTACCTATGGTAGGATCCACACAAGCTTTGGATTGAGGCAAAAAATCCGGAGACAAAGCAACATCATGGTAAACATCATTATCTTACTGAATGGTTGTGCACATTTCAGACTTGACAGAAACAACCTCTTTATTTGTGGTTGCTATGGGCAACGGATCTTTCCGCTGGGAAGCCTTCCTAGATTTTTTACGTTTAGACTTAGAGGCTTTGGATGGCTGTTTTTTGGATGAGGATGAGCTGTTAATGCAAATCTTTGTAGGCTGAGAGATTTTGCACTGAGCAGATGGAACAGCTGATTGAGCTGCCGACAACAACTCGTTAAGGGGATATGGTAACTGAGGTAGTCTCAGCCAATTATGAATTGCAAAGGCCAATAATTCCAGGGGTCTTTGACTCAGGGTGGTATGATCTAACACATCATAAGCCCACTTTAACATTTCGCCCCCAAACAGAAGGTAGGCCATTTGGGGGGCCCTGGTAGATACTGGGGTGCATTGGAATTCAGGATTCATTAAAAGTTTAGTGCACTCAGACAAAAATTCATCCGCTGTTTCAGGTTCAAGATTTTTAAATCTCTTAAAGGTACAGGAGCCATACTCGACAAAATCATACAAATCGGAAATTCCCTCTACACTAGGAATTTTGGTTGGGCTGGTCATACTGTAACGATTGTGGAATTCTCTCCGTGATCAGCGCACAAGACGTGCGCTGACACCGCGGAAATCCTCCACAAGCGTATAATTTGCAGGAACCCAGCAAAAGGTGCAAAGCACCTGTAGAGGGAAATTCCTGTCGGCAGGTGGAGCTGTGGAGTGCAGAGGAACAGCTCCTCTGCCCTGCCACACACGCCAGACAGGAATTGCACGAAGGGCAGAAATGCAGGGCAAGATAGCCCTGAAAGGGAGAGATCAAAGTGACAGAGGGTATGTGTGTTCACCAAACTAGTCGCCACCCTGCGACGATGAACACACAACCAGGAAGACAAAGCGAGAAGATGGCGATTGCTAACAGCGACACAAGACCGAATAAGCACAGATGAGGAATGTATGTTTGTCCACCAATCTAGCCGCCAGCTGCGACGGTGGACACACAAAAGAAGAAACCAAGTGAGAACGCAATCGCAAGAGAAGCGATTGCGGAAGAGAATGAGCACAGGGACAGATTGTATGTGTGTGCACCAAATTAGTCGCCAACCCGCGACGGTGCTCACACAACAGCAGATATGAAGTAGGAACGCAATCGCGAGAGAGGCGATTGGCAGAGGTGACACAAGGCTACAGCAAGGCAGAGCACGAGAGTAGCAAAGGCACAACAAATCATACAATGAGGAGATACGGAAAATAACAAACGCTAGCTAAATGCGAACACCGCACTCATTCGCAACAGTGCACGCGTTTATGCACGGACCCCACGTGATAAGCACAACAGGGACAAGCACGCCTAACTAACCACTGACAGACAAACATAAAACAGAGGACGCGAGCGCTTGCTTAACGGTTACCTCACCGAGCCTCCAGCAAGCGCTCGTAGCAGACAAGACAGATACACGGAAACAGGAATACGTAAGAGATACGATCCACTGCTCTTTCGTCAGAGCGAGTGCGATCCAAGTAAGGCAACAACAGAACAGAAGGGCCTACCAGCAACAACCGCTGCTCTGGTTAGCACCCCACAAACAGACAGAACAGGCAATACAAATAATGCAATCCTAACTGCACTAGGGAAACCTGCCTAGTGCAGTCCCAGGAATTACTCTTAGGCTAATCTTCAAACAAAGAGCAAGGTTCATACTCCAGGCGAGTGTTCCACAGGACTAACTCTTATGACCAGCAACTTACTGTGGGAAACATAGCTCTTTATAGAGCAAGCCCACAAGGGATGTGGCTAGGCAATCTGCATGACAAACATATGCAAATTCCTCAGCAGCAAGCTGCACAACTGACAAAAGGTCTCTCTTCCAGAGACCTGCAGAATGCAGACCTGAACAGTGGTCAAAAGGCTGCCTGCCTGTGCAGGCAGCCATGCGGATCCTCACAGAGGCATTGTGCGGTCTGGCCACCAGGGGGCGTGTGACACAGCTAATCTTGTCAGATTTGTCAGAAACATATATTCTGTATGCTTGTTCAAGATCTATGGCTAAAAGCAGTGGTTCCCAACCTTTTTTTGCCCCAGACTTCATGTCTAGGTAAATCTCACGGGCCGGAACACATGCATACAAAATTTAAATATGGTACCTGGGTGTATGTGCAGAGGCAGATTAATGCAGCGATGGAGTCCAGCAGTGATACCTTGCTAATTGCAGTCTTCCAAATGTATAACTGGCAAGTAATCCTGGGCTGTAAAGGCTGAAGGCAGACTTGATCCTTTTCAAAAAGAGGTTAGTGCTGTGACCTGCAGTTTTCTGGATGATCCCCTGTCTAGTACAAGTGCTATGTGAGTTGCGGCCTAGTATTCAGCCAGAAGCCACAGTCTCAATGAGTGGCTGAGGTGGAGGTGAAAGTCGGTGCGGAGCACAGTTTCTGGGGCCTAAAAAAGTTGTTGGTCGGGCAGAAAGTACAGTCAGAGGGTGATGGCTGGGATCAGAGACAGTGAGGCCTGCGTGGCAAAGCGTCCAGGAGAAGAGAGCCCGACAACAAATTGTAATTTGTACTGTCCTACCCCCTCACGCATTGGTTGCTGCGGGAACCTCCCTCTAATAGGAATAAGGCTGATTCCTATTGGATGTAGGTTCCTGCAGCAACCAATGGGCGAGGGTCTCTATCACAGCAGGAGCACGCTTGTATACCCTCCTATGGTTGCAAGCGTACTCACGTCACATTGCGCACGCTAGTACGCTTGTTTATCGTCCTATGATGCAATCCCCTGATCCTCCGTGGACCACAAAAGCTGGCTTCGCGGGTCACAAACGGCCCATGAGCCATAGGTTGGACATGACTGGCTAAAAGTATTAGATGCAGAGGATTAGCAAGACAGCCAGGCAACAGTTATTGTTTAAATGGAAATAGAGCCTCCAAATCCCTCTCCTTTTAGGTACCCTTTAAGGTGTCAGGTTTTCTGCGTCTATCAACTGTGACATGCCCCAGTTCATGCTAGAGATGCTCAATAATGTGCTGAGGATTTTATTTTCAAATTAATGCAAAGTTTGTATGCATCTTCAAATTGGACCAATCCAGACTGGCAGTAGGTGCTTTAGTAGTAGTTTAAAGATTCATACAAATTGTAACAAAATGTGTAGTTTATTGATCAATTTTACTTGATGCTAGTTGGAATGGTGTCCTCCCTATAAAGTCGCATCTGAGTGCAGCATGCCTGTGTTTAGATGCGACCAGGGCTGTCTGCAATAGAGATGACGGCGAACGGTTCGGGAACCATTCGCCGACGAACACCTCACCCTGTACTACTTCCGGGTCGCTATGACCAGAGTAGTATGGTTGCGCTGGGCCGGCGGTGCGCGTCTTTGATCATGCGCCTGTTGCTGGGCACTTTCTGCGCATGTGCGTGATGTCATGAGTAGTAGCGGCCCATAGGGATTCGCTGGCGAACGATTCGCCTACATCTCTAGTCTGCAACAAGTGAAATGCATGCTCAGTTGGGTTAAGATCAGGTGACTAACTTAGCCATTCAATAATTTTCCACTTCTTTGCTTTAATAAACTCCTAGGTTGCTTTGGCTGTATGTTTTGGGTAATTTGCATCTGTATCGTGAAACGCTGCCCAATCAATTTGACAGCATGTACCTGGATTTTAGCACACAGCATGTCTCTGGACACCTCAGAATTCATTTGGCTGCTTCTGTCATATCATCAATAAACACTAGTGTCCCAGTGCCACTGGCAGCCATGCACGCCCAAGCCATGCACTGCCTCCACTGTGTTTTACGTGTGGTATTGCTTTGGATGATGAGCGGTTCCACTCCTTCTCCATACTTTTTTCTTGCCATAGTTCTGGTAGAGGTTTATCTTGGTTTCATGTCTCCAAAGAAGGTTTTTCCAAAACTGTGCTGGCGTTTTTAGATGTTCTTCAGCAAAGTCCATTTTAGCCTTTCTATTCTTGGGGTTTATGAGTGGCTTGCTCCATGCAGTGCACCCACTGTATTTACTTTCATACAGTCTTCTCTTTGTGGTAGTCTTGAATATTGATATGCCTACTACCTGGAGAGTGTTGTTCACTTGGTTGGCTATTGTGAAGGGGTTTCTCTTCACCATGGCAATGATTCTGTAACCATCCTCCACACTTGTCTTATGTGGAAATCCAGGTCTGTTTGCATTGCTGAGTTCATCAGTGCTTGCTTGCTTTCTCAGGATGTAGATTTTGCTACTTGTATTTTTTTGTGTAATTTCTCAGATGGGTGTTTTTCTGTCTTCGCAGCTTAAAGGACTTACGAGGTGAAATAGAAAAAAAAAGTTAAGTTAATTTGAGTGCACAGAGGACGCCATCCGCGCCCTCCGTGCAGTTCTGCCAGGTCCCGCTGTTCAATTGCCCCACAGGGCCGCTCCCGAGCCCACAGCCTCTCCTGCCTCATGTAAAATGGCCACCGGAGTCCGCATAGACGCGAGTGCGGCTGAGCAGCTCTAGGGCCTCCCCCCTGATCCAAGCACAGGAGACAGCCTGTAGAGTAGATCGGGGGGGGGGGGGAGACCCTAGAGCTGCGCAGCCGCACTCTGGTCTATGCAGACTGTGCAGCCGCGCCCAGCTCCGGCAGCCATTTTACACGAGGCAGGAGAGCCCGACCCAGGCTGTGGGATCGGGAGCCGCCCGGTGGGGTGAGTGAACAGCAGGGACCCAGCGGAACTGCACAGAGGGCGCGGATGGCGTCCTCCGTGCATTCAAATTTGATGCAAGTACTTAACTTTTTTTTTATTTCGCCTCGTAAGTCCTTTAACCACTTGCCGACCAGGGGATTTTTCAATGATCGGTGCTGCGTGGGCTCTACAGCCCGCAGCACCGATCAGGAGTGCAGCAGGGCGATCAGACTACCCCCCTTTTTTCCCCACTAGGGGGATGTCCTGCTGGGGGGGTTTGATCGCCGCCGGCTGCATTTGCTTAGCGGGGGGTTGCTCTTCAAAGCCCCCCTCCGTAGCGTTCTCCGCCGTCTCGCCACACCCTCCCTCTCCCTGTGAGCTGCGCAGGACGGATTTCCGTCCTGCGCATTGAAGGATAGGCTTCAGCCTATCATATGCCGGCGATCCCCGGCCAATCAGAGGCTGGGGATCGCCGATCTGCCTTACGGCTCTGCTGCGCAGCAGCGTCGTATGATGTAAACAGCGGGGATTTCTTCCCCGCCTGTTTACATTTTGCCGGCGAGCCGCGATCGGCGGCTCTCCGGCTGTTCACGGACACATCCTCCATGAACTGACATGGAAAGGCTGCTCGATCGAGCGGCCGTTTCCATGGTAACCCGCAGACGACCAGTTTACGCCAATCGGCGTTAGCTGGTCGTCAAGAGGTTAACCACTTCACCACTGAGGGGTTTTACCCCTTGAGCACCAGAGCAATTTTCACCTTTCAGCGCTCCTTCCATTCATTCGTCTATAACTTTATCATTACTTATCACAATGAAATTAACTATATTTTGTTTTTTTCGACACCAATTAGGCTTTCTTTAGGTGGGACATTATGCCAAGAATTATTTTATTCTAAATGTGTTTTAATGGGAAAATAGGAAAAAATGTGGGAAAAAATTTATTATTTTTCAGTTTTCGGCCTTTATAATTTTTAAATAATGCATGCTACTGTAATTAAAACCTGTGAAATGTATTTGCCCTTTTGTCCCGGTTATAAAACCGTTTAAATTATGTCCCTGTCACAATGTTTGGCGCCAATATTTTATATGAAGATAAAGGGGAATTTTTTTCAGTTTTGCGTCCATCCCCAATTACAAGCGCATAGTTTATAAAGTAACAGTGTTATACAGTCTTGGCATAAACATTTAAAAAGTTCAGTCCCTAAGGTAACTATTTATGTATTTTTTTTTATTGTAATTTTTTTTATTCTTTTTTAATTACAAAAAAATAATAATTGGGGAGTGTGGAATGTAATGAGGTAATTTTTTGTGTAAAACTAATGTATTTGAATATGAAAAATGCTTTAGGGTGTAGTTTTACTATTTGGCCACAAGATGGCCACAGTAACTTTTTGTTTATGCGACCTGCAAGCGTCCGCAAGGAAGTGCTATGAGGCTGGGAACTTTTTTTTTTCTTCACAATGATCGTGCTGCTTCTTGTAGAAGCAGCGGATCATTGCGGGGCTTAGATCAACGAACGGGAATGGATTTTCCCGTTCATTGATCTCCGAGCGAGCGGGCAGCGGCGTGCACTAGCGCAGGGCCGCGCACGAGCGAGCGGGAGCACGGGCAGCGGTGGGAGCTACGGATATCTCCGTCCCTGGGGGTGAAAGGATGGAAAAAGGGACGGAGATATCCGTACAGCTGGGGGTAAAGTGGTTAAGGATGACTTCTTTCACCTGCATGGAGAGCTCCTTTGAACGCTTGTTATCTGTTACAACAAAATCTTCCAGATGTAACCACCACACCTCAAATCAACTCCAGGCCTTTTATCTGCTTAATAGATAATGACATAACGACAAATTTACCGATACCTGCCCCTGAAATAGCCTTTGAGTCAATTGTCCAATTACTTTTAAGCCCCTGAAATGAAGGGATTGTGTTAAAAAAAAATACTTTACTTGCCTCACATTTTTATGTTATCATTTTGTTCACCTTGCTGACTTAAGATGAAAGTCTGCACTTCAAATGCATCTAAGTGGTTTCATTTAAAATTCATTGTGGTAATGTAAAGAACCAAAATTAGAAAAAAAAAAGTCGTCTTTGTCCAAATATTTATGGACCTAACTGTATGTAGCCGATTGATTACTGCTCCTGCAGCAGGCGCCCAAGTCACTGCCTGGGTACCTGATTACTAATACTTGGAATTGCCAGCAATTTACCACACGCCCAAATCATCTGTTTTGCCCTCCCCCGTCCACCCAAATGTTTCTTACCTATAATGCAAATGGGTCTGCAGTTTTACTCAATCCTTGGGATTCTTGGAATGCTATTTCATTAACTTTTTTTTTTTTTTAGCAGTCCTTTTTATGTATTGACAAGGGGAAGGGAATCCTAGCAGACAAACATAAATCCTATCCAGAGTTACTGTATCATGGGCTACCCAGTCATAGTAAATGGGGGACCATAATGTACAAAGATGTGGCTGTAAGGCTCTGAACACAATATTTCTTCAGTGCTGCAACATTTTCCCTCGCTTCTGCTAGCCTTCTCTTTGACAATAACATTGAAAGACAATGTAAGACTTGCCTATAATGTCTCTTCCAGGAATTTGAAGGACAGCACCCATGAGAGATGATCTCTCTAGTACCCTCACCTTGACAGAGAGCTGTATAAAATATTCAAATTAGCCACAGAATATGTATTTCCTGCAATGCCGCACAGCCTCATTTCATTCTCTGTCCATGCAGGAGTAGGATCGGTGGGCTGGAGAGTGCTTTCATGTCAGATGGCTGTAACAACATCCAGCGTATGTTCCCATTGCTTCAGACCAGAGGGGATCTGAGTGGGGACTGCACAATAGTTCAGTTTGCTGTCTTCAGACCTGGACACCTTCCGGTGGTTTGCAGGAGATTGGCCTGCCCAGCACATTACCTGCTGCTGGACACAAGAGGGTTTGGCTTAAGATATTTAAAGCGAACCTGAAGTGAGAAATATGGAGTCTGCGATCTTTCTTCTCTTATAAATAATGCCAGCTGACTTGCTTCTGTGCTGAGCATTTGTCTTTAGTTGTGTTAGTCACATAATTAAATGTCACAATATGATTCCACAGCGCTCAGATCAATTGTTAAAACTCTTTAATCGTCAGGCCTCTACTCAAGAAACCATCCTTAGACCCAGATGCTCTAAACAGCTACAGACCTGTCTCAAACCTCCCCTTTCTGGGAAAAGTTATTGAAAAGGCTGTCTACCTCCAACTTGAAGCCAGGCTCTCCAGAAACAACATCCTTGACCCTATTCAATCTGGTTTCAGGAAATATCACAGCTGTGAAACAGCCCTCACCCAGATTTGCAATGATCTGCTCATTGCAAGAGACAAGGGTCAATGTTCCATCCTGATTTTGCTCGACCTCTCAGCGGCTTTTGACACAGTCGATCATGAAATCTTACTCAACAGGCTACAAGAGTACTGTGGCATAGATGGCATTGTTCTCCGGTGGTTCAACTCCTTCCTGGCTGGCAGAACACAAAGGGTAGCCTTAGGGCCCTTCCTCTCCAACCCTGTACCACTAAAATACGGTGTACCTCAGGGCGCAATATTATCCCCTTTACTGTTCACCATATACATGCTGCCACTTGGAGAAATCATACAAAAACATGGCCTGACATATCATTGCTATGCTGATGACACCCAGCTATATTTGTCATTCAAACCTGACGTCACAGACCCTACTCCACAAATAAACGCATGCTTAGCTGAGCTTCAGGAGTGGATGAATAATAATTGGCTAAAACTTAATGCTGACAAAACTGAGGTTCTTGTTATCGAGGGCCAGGGCTCAACAGCAAAGCAGCTCCAGTCTCAACCAACACCGCTAAGGATAGGGAGCTCAGACCTGAACAACTCAGACTGTGTGCGCAGCCTGGGAGTACTGATTGATGGGAAATTAAGCTTCAGGAATCAAATCTCAGCTGTTGTGAAACATTCCTTCTTTCACCTAAGGAATATTGCAAGGATTAAACACCTAATTCCTTCAGAGGATCTTCCAACCCTAGTTCATGCCTTCGTCACATCAAGGTTAGACTACTGCAACGTCCTCTACACAGGCCTGCATAAGAAAGACTTACGCCGCCTGCAATTAGTACAGAATGCCGCCGCAAGGCTGTTAACGAGCCAACCCCGCCATTGCCACATAACACCAACCCTGAGCTCACTCCACTGGCTACCGATAAAATGGAGAATTCTGTTTAAGATTGGCTTACTGACATTCAAATCCTTGCACAATCTGGGCCCTGGATACCTGAAGGACTTGTTGCAACTACATCACACCCCCCACAATCTTAGATCAAAAGGACGTAACACCTTGGTCACCCCCAGAGTCCACCTCAAAACCTTTGGAGACAGAGCCTTTTGTCATGCTGCCCCTACACTTTGGAACTCCCTGCCACACCCAATCAGGACAGCCCCATCCCTGGAAACATTTAATTCTAAACTGAAAACCTACCTTTTCAGTCTGGCATTCATGAACATCTGACTATCTCCTCTGTAACACAACCCAGCCTGAAACCCTGTATTAATCTGAGACACAGCTATGCGCTTTGAGTCCTATGGGAGAAAAGCGCTTTACAAATGTTATTGTATTATTATTGTATTGTATTGTATTTAATAAACATAAAACAGTGTAAAGAAAACACTAATCAAATAGTGTTTGTTTTGTGCTTATTAAAGAGATTTAACATTTGATCTGAGTGCTGTGGAATCATAATGTGACATTTTTAGATATAGCAAATTGGGGGTTATTTGCACATTCCATCAGCAGCTGCAGTTCACCTCTTTGGTGTCACTTGAGTACTCTAGAGTCACACACTTGCAACAAGCATGCAGCCAGTGAAGTCAGACCAGATTCAAACATGTGATCTGCATGCTTATTTTGGGCCGGTGAAGTTGTAAGGTGGCCATATATCTGGGGATTTGTCTAGCCGTTCGACCATATGATTCGATAATGATTATCGAATCAGATGAAAATCTGTACCGCACCAATCATGCCAGATCCAGGATTCGACTGATTTGGGGCCAAAATTGGTCGGATGTATCAATCGATTGGGAATCAGCCTGAGGTGTATAGGCAGCCTACTCTAAACACTATGCTGAAAGCATACTAAACACTATTTATGCTTGTTGTAGAGAGCTATAGAGCTATATAAAACTTAACTTTTTATAAAACATTTAAAACATCAGGTACAGCATGTATTGCCTATATGGTTCACTTAACATGTGACATAGGAGGTAAATATATGTCGGAACACCCTATAAGGATTAATATAGCCTCAGTATTAGCAGGATGTCTCCCCCTTTAAATCACATAACATTGAATGCATATTCATACACAACACCACCCTCCACCTAGCCTGACATGTTTCACTCCTATAACTGCTGGAAGCTTCATCAGAGGACAATTACAGTGCAGTAGTGCAAAACGTGCAAAACATACAGTTAAAATACATTCATACTGTCGTTATTTTTCAATATAACATGGCCTCACGGCCATATATACAAGCCAAATATACAAGTGTATAGGCAGCCAACAGATCTCTCTCTGAGCAGATTCGATCAGCAAGATATCTGTTTTCTGTTTCAATCTATGATTTATGGTCAGTTTTAGAGGCAAAGCATCAGCCTAGAAGTCAAGCAACTAGCATTGTTTACTAGAGAATGAAGATTGCAGCCTCTGTATTCATTAGGACATCAAAGTTCAAATAGAAACCACAGAGATTGTATTACAGTCCAGAAACTGTTTCAGCTTTATTATTACAAAAATACAAAAAATTGCATTAATTCTTAGTAGTTAATGAATATTCATGAAAATCACATTTCTTGTGGTGACTTACATTGATATGATAAGAATCCAGCCAAACAACTTTCCATGAAAACCATTGTAAATGGCTCGGAGTGTTTTAACCACTTGAGGACCCACCCTTTACCCCCCCTTAAGGACCAGCGCAGTATTCTGTGATCTGTGCTGGGTGGGCTCTGCAGCCCCCAGCACAGATCAGGCAGCACGCAGAGCGATCAGATCGCCCCCCTTTTTCCCCCCCTATGGGGATGGTGTGCAGGGGGGGTCTGATCGCTCCTCTTGGCAGGCATGTTGCGGGGGGGGGGGCACCTCAAAGCCCCCCTCCGCGGCGAAATTCCCCCCCTCCCTCTCCTACCTGTCATCCCCGGTGATCGGGGCTGCACAGGACGCTATCCGTCCTGTGCAGCCAGTGACAGGACGTCCCCTGTCACATGGCGGCGATCCCCGGCCGCTGATTGGCCGGGGATCGCCGATCTGCCTTACGGCGCTGCTGCGCAGCAGCGCCGTACAATGTAAACAAAGCGGATTATTTCCGCTTGTGTTTACATTTAGCCTGCGAGCCGCCATCGGCGGCTCGCAGGCTATTCACGGAGCCCCCCGCCGTGAATTGACAGGAAGCAGCCGCTCGCGCGAGCGGCTGCTTCCTGATGAATTAGCCTGCAGCTGGCGACGCAATACTGCGTCGCTGGTCCTGCAGCTACCACTTTGCCGACGCGCGTTATGAGTGCGCGGTCGGCAAGTGGTTAAATAGTATTCAGGCACCAACACCTTTGTAAGATGTCTGGTTTCTAAATAAAGTTGCTGAGTGCTATTAACTCACTGGTTTGAATGGTCACTGTGGATCAACAATAACCTCCACTGAATCCGCTGCTCACACAGTCTCACTTCTACAGTATATTCTCAACTGGCATGCGCGCGCCTAGTAGTTTGGCATTACAGAAGTTAGCCACTGTTTGGGATAGAGACCTACGACATGCCCTCTCCTCTGAAAATTGGGAAAAAATCTTTATGTTAATACACAAGTGCACTTTATCAGTGAATTTCCAAGAAAGAAATTATAAAATAACGGCCTGCTGGTACAAAAGCCACTCCTTAGTACCTAAATACAACTCTCACACTTCAGATTTTTTTTTAATTTTGAGTTTCATCCCACTTTAAAAGACAAGGAATCTTCACATGTGTTATCCAAAACCCCACTGTGTAGGCAAAAGCCTGTAACAAGAAAAATGTATGCAAAACCTAATGCCAGTTACCTGAACGTTCCGGCATAAATTCTGTATTTTTCAGACATTCAACTTCTTCTTAGGGTTTGAATATAAACTGTCAGGCTTTAAGAATCACCGTTTGAGCTGCTAACAGAGATCTCAGAAAAGTGATATATTTAGACACAGACTGCCTTTTTAGCCATCTTCTATGCCAGAAGGGTGGGAAAACTACAGGCGTTCTCCAGTAAAGAAACTTGCTGTTTTTTTTTTTTCAGATGACGGTGACTTTTTTAGATGATTCCACAGGTGTCAAGAAATTTATCTTCCTTATTTCTGTAGTAGTCCAAAGATGGAAAGGAATAGTTTCTACTATCTAGTTGTCAAATGCTGCGTCATTTGGTTCCAGGAGATTACAGTACATCTTTCTAGAGAAGATTTAATTACCTGCTAATTCTCATTACTGGAAAGCCAAGAGCCAGTCAAACTGCAGAAGCAACCATTGTTCCCTGGATTCAGCAGAACATTTTTTAAGCTAACACACTACAGGGGAAAGTTACTATGGTCACTGAACACCCATTAGACAAAACTTGGGCAGAGAGGCTAGCTGCTGTATTACAAAGTACAATACAGTGTTTGAGAGTGTGTGGCATTTCTGCATATATTGAAGTATATACTCTGTGGCTTAACTGAATATTTTATCCTAGATGGGAGTAGAGAGGTCATATCTGATGGGTCCTGTCCTTTCAATTTCTAGAAAATACAGTATGTTACCAGTAAGTATATTGTCTTTCAATGTTATTATCAAAAAAGGCAAGCATAACTTACAACCTTAGCTCTGTATACTATGGACCCCCATTTACTAAGATTGGGGGGCACATGACCCAGTAACCATGGACAGGATTTATTAGATTGACTGGTATGATTTCCTGCCTTTTGTCGAACCATAACAAGGACTGCTTAAAAAAATAAATTGATGTTTGAAAAAGAAAAAAAAATAATAATAAAAATAACAAACAGCATTTGGAGAGATCAGTACAATTGCAGTCCTATTTGCATTATAGATTAGGAACAGCTGCTAACAAGCAGTGGTTACCAGCAAACATACGTCAAATGCAGACTATTCCACCTCAAGCTGTATATAGACTATGGCCTCAATTCCCTAAGCTTTACCGAACGTAATCGAACACTTTATCGAACGTTTGATAATTTACCTCATGAGTAAAATCTAAGTTTGAATTCACTAAGGTGTTATAAATTTAACAAATGTTTCATCGATAAAGCGTTCAATAAATCTATAACACCTTAGTGAATTCAAAATTAGATTTTACTCATGAGGTAAATTATCAAACGTTCGATAAAGTGTTTGATAAAGCTTAGTGAATTGAGGCCTATATCATTTACATATTCAAGTCCTTTTGTTACTCAGTAATGTTATGTTGCTGTCAAAAGTTCTGCTTGGCTTTTATTGATTGGCCGCTAATGTTAACTGAGTTGTTCCATTAACTAAACTGCACAGACTGCTGTTAATGACTTGTCCGTTGTTCCTGTTTAATCTTCCAGCGGGTGGAAATGTTCTTTTGTTTTCTGCACAAAACTGATCAAAGAATTCATACACAATCTTAGTGACAACAGGCGTTAGGCAGATCATTTATTCAGCAGCAGCAAAGTAAAAAATAAAAATGAAGTAGATGATTAGTCTGTTTACATAAATGCACACTGTATTAGCATTACAGACATGTATTTATAATATTCCTTTTCAATATGATTTCAGCTATTTGCTTTCTATGCCAACAGCACAGGTACAAGGTTATGTATTTTATTTCACCAACTAGTATACTGTTTTCAAAGCACAGGTCCAAAAAAACATTATGTGTACCATTCACTTTCTCAGAAATGGCGAGCTACACCCAGATTTGTGATTTTGGCAGAGCTTTACTTCTTACATCAAAAGCATTTGTTGTTTTATGAATCTAGAGACCTGATGAAAATCTCAGAGCTGGACAGTGCTCATGTTACTGAAGAAACAGCTTTATTCAGCTGAACAAATACTTTTTACCTACCTTACCATATTTTGACCTGATAAGAGACAAAACTGCTGATTCAGTTGAATGTAGCCAAGAGCCAAGAGTTCATCAGCATTTTCTGGCATCTAGGCAATGGCTGAATGCTTTGAAAACAGGAAGTGCCTGTAAAAAATGTAACTTCATAAAGTCTGGTTTAGCTCATTATTTGTCGGAAGTACAGTTATTCTTGTGCCCACAGGTGTTCCAAACAGGGCTCTGGAAATTATGAGGTACCTGTCTGGAGCTGGAGGTGTAGTCAGAACATTTTCACTTATTCCAACTCCTTTAGTCATAATAAAGGACTTCCCTGCTGTAAGAATAAAACCCAATGTGTTGTTTTTTTCACTGATGTGATATCCATAAGCACTATTGTGAATTATTTATTTAATCTGTATTGCATTACAAAAGGTGTTTTTATTTTATTTGAGGTATAATATGCTTAAAGAGAACCCAAGGCGGTGCGGCAGATGGGACAAAGAGGCATGTTCTCTGCCTCAGGACATGCCTCTGTGTCCCCCCCACACTGCTCTCTGCCCCTTCCCCCCACCCCTGCACTATAGCCCCCCGAAATTAGAGGCAATAATTGTCACTATTTCAGAGGGTAATGGGAGGAGAGGGATTCCCTGCTCAAAACACCCAGTTCCTGCATACTTTCCCCAGCTGCCATTGGGCAGCTTTCTCTCCCTTGCCACGCCCCCTGCACTCAGAGAGATTCTCTTTCTCTCCTTCCAGCGTTGTGACCCCAGAGGTCACGAAACAGAAAGTAAGCCAATGGAAGCCAATGAAGTGGCGGAGATGGTGGCTACCTGATTCGCACAGCCCCCTGGATCAGGTAGCCTAGTTTTTTCTTTCATTTTAGGTGCCCATCTCGAGCTCTATTGAAAAACTGGTTTATGAAATAAATTAATTTAAAATGTTATTAAAGTGTACCTGAGACAGGGTATACTTACCTGGGGCTTCTTTCAGCCCCCTGTAGTCCATCAGCTCCTCAGTGTCCATCCGGTCCCCTCCCTTATCCTGCAGTCAGCCCCAGTAAAGTAAGTCCTTGACTGAGCTATTTAGGGACCCTGGCCCCGTGCCCTACAGTCGTGCTCTCGTGGCCTTGAATGTCCTGTGGCTATGTAGTTACGTGCCTTAACTAACTGCACAGACGCAGAACACGTGAGAGCTACTAAACACAGATGTGTTGTCAATTGCCCAAAAAACAGTTGATATAGTTTGTGAAGAATGTGTAATGCAGGCAGATTCCCCTTACTTACACTGCAAATTAAGCTTAACCTCCCTGGCGTTCTATTAAAATCGCCAGGGAGGCTGCGGGAGGGTTTTTTTTAAATTAAAAAAAAAGTATTTCATGCAGCCAACTGAAAGTTGGCTGCATGAAAGCCCACTAGAGGGCGCTCCGGAAGCGTACTTTCGATCGCCTCCGGCAATCGAAAGTAACAAGATAGGCCGCAATGAGCGGCCTATCTTGTTTCGCTTTCCTCGTCGCCATGGCGACGAGCGGAGTGACGTCATGGACGTCAGTCGACGTCCTGACGTCAGAGCCGCCCGATCCAGCCCCTAGCGCCGTCCGGAACTGTTTGTTCCGGCTGCGCTGGGCTCGGGCGGCTGGGGGGACCCTCTTTCGCCGCTGCGCCGCGGAGCGGCGGCGATCGGGCAGCACACGCGGCTGGCAAAGTGCCGGCTGCGTGTGCTGCTTTTTTCAGACTGCAAATCGGCCCAGCAGGGCCTGAGCGGCGACCTCCGGCGGCATACCCCGAGCTCAGCTCGGGATTACCGCCAAGGAGGTTAAAGGGACTCCGAGCAGTGCAGAAACTATGGAAAGATGCATATCATTTTAAAGCTCTCTTTCTCCTCTTTCCAATGATATATAAACCACTGCCCTATGCCTTTTAGTTTTCGCTATTTTCGCAATCGAAATTGCCGCGGCCGCGACTTCGATCGCGAAAATAGAGAAAACTAAAAGGCGTAGGGCGATGATTTAGGTGTCGCCAGAAAGAGGAGAAAGAGAGCTTTAAAATGATATCCATCTTTCCATAGTTATATTGTATTACACAGGGCGACTTTTTCTCAAAGTCAGCAACTCCATTCAGCAGAAAAAGTCGCCCTGTGTAATACAATATAACTATGGAAATATGGATATCATTTTAAAGCTCTCTTTCTCCTCTTTCTGGCGACACCTAAATCGTCGCACTACGCCTTTTAGTTTTCTCTATTTTCGCAATCAAATTTGCGGTCGCTGCAATTTCGATCGCGAAAATAGCTAAAACTAAAAGGCGTAGGGTGGTGGTTTATATATCATTGGTAAGAGGAGAAAGAGAGCTTTAAAATGATATGCATCTTTCCATAGATTCTGCACTGCTCGGAGTCCCTTTAACTGCACATTGCTCTCATTGTACTTCAAGTTGCTCCTAGCCAGCACTGACATTAGCCTGACATTTTCCACATCATCTAAGTATTAGAGCTTGTTTCCACAAGGGGCAATTTGCTGTGCTTCCCCACATGCAAATTTTAATGGGTAATGCATCCTTTTAAAATCAATAGGCTGCTGTCATATTTGCAGGGCAAAGGCTAGAGGGTTTCAGATGTCTTCTCACATGACAGCAAGTGCCTGCTGGTGTCTTGGAAGACAGATGGGCACTGAGACAATGAGATAAGTGTGTTCTCTTCCTAATCAGTAGATCCTTGGTTTAGTCCCAAAATTGACACCATTTTCATTACGTTTTAAAATTGCTTTTGCAGTGATGAAATGCCTTGTATGTTGTAATCTTTCAAACAACATGGGAAGTATTGCAGTACATTATAAATATAGGAGCTGGAATCAGAGTCTGAGGTAACGGAGTTGAAGTTCAAGGATCCATGTATCAACTCCACAGCCCTGGTTCTAAATGCAGCTGTTAAGCCCATTCCCATTACACACAGAACAGGATGGTGAGGCCTAGCGTCATGCAGTAGGGCTGGCCTGTCACAATGATTTCAGGGAGAATAATAGCTGGAATCTGGAACAGTGAAAGTCCTGCCTCCCACCTTATTCCCTGTTACATCCATAGACAGGTGAGACTCATGACAGGCCACACCACTCTTTTCTTCATATAGACACAGACAAGACACAGAACATTTATATCGCGCTTTTCTCCTAGCAGACTCAAGCACCAGAGCTACAGCCACTAGGGGCACGCTCTATAGGCAGTAGCAGTGTTAGGGAGTCTTGCCCAAGGTCTCCTACCGAAAAGGTGCTGGCTTACTAAACAGGGAGAGCCAAGATTCAAACCCAGGTCACCTGTGTCAGAGGCAGAGCCCTTCACAATTACACTATCCAGCCACTATATAGCAAGAGCAGGATGAGTAGTAGCATTTAGGATTAAGCAGAACTCCAGAGGGCACAAGGAATGCGGTACTTTCCTTTGTAAGGCATGCGCAGAAAAGAGTCTTACACGGCTGGTACAGTTTCAGCAATTATCTAGACAAGGCAGCATTTGGATATAAGTAACCCCATACATTGCCATATTACAACTCTGCAGGAAGCTCTCGTGGGAACACTGTAAAAACAGCGCCAGAGATGTGGGTGCAGCCGGCACCGCCATAGGCCATAATAGGAATTACGGCTACAGCGGGGCTCAGTGAGTAGTTTGAGCGCCGTCAAAACACAGAGCACAAATGACTATAAAAACACTAATTCGGCTGCCAGCATCTTTCCCTACTATCCATGGCGGCCTGGAGGGGGAATAACAATAGGCGCTGCCAAGACTTGTTCAGAAGCAGGGTGAGCCGTTTTTTAGCTTTACCCTGCGCCTAAATCTCCCGGCGGCTTAATTGTATATAAGCCTCGTGTCCTCCCATTTTTCATTGTTAGTACAGACACAAGCCAGGACAGTTGATTACTTAAAGGCATATGTGTGTTGAATGCCAAACATTATTGAAACAATTTGATCATTTCCAAATAAATGCACAGCTAGCCATGTAGTTGGCCTATTTATGACAGAGCAGTTTTTCCAATCAGGTTACTAGTGGGTAATCAAACAACTGTACAAATAAGGAAATTAGTAATATGTTATGATACATAAATATAAATAAAAAATAGGTTACAGCTTTAAGAATCCCATTATTATATAGAATATCTTAAGTACCCCTAGCAGGTTCAGGCAAAGCTGTTCTCAAATCCTTTCTTCCTGAAGTAGAAGTCATAATTCTATATGTGTTCTTTAGAATTTGGTGCTACTGGTGGCAACCCAGAGCTTTCAAATGTACCACATCGCAGCCAAACATGGTGAAGGTCAACACTTATGTGCAAATATGCAATTAGGGCTTTGTGTGATCTCCACACAAACAAAATGGTGAATTTATTGTCGTACCAGTATTTTAATGTCGAAACATCAACAAAATTCCATGAATTGTTATGTCATAAAAGTAAAAACTTAACACTGATTAGTGGCAGTGTTGACATTTGCATAAAAAAAAAATCACAGACCGTTATCTCAAAGTAAAACTGTAAAGAGCTACATGTCATCACTTATAAATAAAATTCTACTTAAAAATAAATGATTGTGATTATTTACATGGTAACATTAATGAATGTCAATCACATCTCGTGCAGAATGGAGGAAAAAGTTCATTCATACACAGGTGTGATTTCTTTTGTTTCCACTTGAGTAGTTACTCAGGTGAATTGGTTCCTCCCTATCAGGATTGGCTGTTTTGGATCACTATGACATCCGATACAGGCACAATAGTAAAAAGCAGATTTCTGCCCGCTCTAGGATGTATAATGCCGGGTACACACAATGCAATTTTACCATCAGATCAATGGATAATCTCATGGGAAGTAGCATCGTGTGTTCAAACTACTCCTGATCAATAACGGAATCCATTTTCAGATCATTACTTCACAAAATCGATCCTATTATCGATCGTGAGCCAATCAGACAAGTCAGAAATAATCTGTGCGACACGTCAATCTGACGGGAAGTTGCACCGTGTGTACCTAGCATAACAGTGGGGGACTGTACATCTGTCTCCAGAGGAACTGAGGGCTGTGGCACACAAGAGACAAGTATACACAACAGATCTGATCTAATCACATGTCCTAGTTACGAAGGGGTGTATTTGCTAAGTTTCACCAGGAGTTATACAAACAGTGAACAATACGTGCTATACAGGTGCAGGTTGTCCCCAGTTAACAAACCAGATAGGGACTGTAGGTTTATTCTTAACCTGAATCCAATTTCAAGTCGGAGCACTTTGCCATGTCCTATAGCTCCTCTGTGCCTCCAGTGTCCCCCTCTGTGTTACCTCTAATCCCGTGGACCTTCAGTGTGCTCCTCTGTGCCCCCTCCCCCAGCTCTGTGCCATCTCTGCCTGAACTGTGTCTCTTTGCACCCTCTCCCCATTTGTGCCTCCTTCTGGTCTAGTGATGATTGTAATGTACTCATTTTACTTATGCTTAATTGATTCCACGTAATCCTTGCAAACTTCCCGAGGGTCCAAGTTTGATCACAGATTTGCTTTAAAATGTATATGCAGAACTCGGACCTTGCTATATAGTATCGTTTACCACAGCAAAACAATTTTCTCAAAAATGACAAGATCTTCTTACATTTTTTTTTACTTCTTGCCATTTTCAGGCTGTTGGTATCAGCAGATTGTTCGGATGTTCGTAATTCGGGGATTACCTGTACAAGAACAGTACAAGTTGTGTGTATAACAAGCGCTACGTAAACTGCGTAACTTACATTATTTAGTTTGCATAACACCTAGTAAAAATCATCTGCACTGTCTGTCTGTGCACTTACATTTTTCATTAATACACCCTAAAGCCACTTTAGGTAGTACAGGTTTTTTTTTTTTTTTTTTTTTATAATTTACAGCACCAGAGACAAGTCTCTAGTCCAGGCATGGGCAAACTTGGCCCTCCAGCTGTTAAGGAACTACAAGTCCCACAATGCATTGCAGGAGTCTGACAGACACAGTCATGACTCCTAAAGGCAAATGCATTGTGGGACTTGTAGTTCCGTAACAGCTGGAGGACCGAGTTTGCCCATGCCTGCTCTAGTCTCTACATTAGTTGCAGATACACCTACAGAGTCTCTTGTGTGCTGTTAGACACTGTGCAGCTGGATTGATAAACCCTTTCAGCCATTTCATTTATCTCACAGATCTACTTTTAAACATTATATTGTACAACTATAATAAAACTGACAACATATAAATTAAAAATACATATAAAAATAAAGTAGATACAAGTATATCATAGCTTGAAGAAGGCATCCAGCAAGCAATAAAGCCACAAGTCTTTATCACGTCCTTGGTCTACGTCCACTTTGGCTAGCTCCATGGAATGTCTAGAAAAGATTGAACATTGGTCCTATCTGTTATTTGCTAATTTCAGCCGAGCTTGATAGTCCAAGGCAGCTACGTTCAATGAATGTTGAAATAGGCAAAGCAAAGGTTTTTTTTTCACACTTTGAGAGTTTTAGATTCAAGTTGTAGGTGCAAATGGGGAAACTAGATCTGATCAACAAAATGCACACTGCCCCTATTAGAAGTCCTTCTCACGGAAGTGATTTGTGCATCCCCATTTCTGTTAGCTGGTCTTCCTGGAAATTCCTGCATTGGAACCTCACTGTTCTGTGGCTTGAATGTAACTCCATTTCTTTCTTTGAAAACATTACCTGTGAAGAAACAAAGATGGAATACTGTTGTGAGATAACCAAAGGCTGAGTATGCTGGGAGGCTACAGTAGTACAAAACAGGAATAACAGAAGGAGGAAAAGTGAATCAACTTTCTGCATTATATGAGCTGATGGTCTACAGCAGTGTTACTGGTCATTGGTCTCAATTCACACAGCATTACTGCATGCAGTAAAGTAGAGAATAATTGAATTTATTGAACATTTTGTTAAGTGTCAACTCACTAAGACTGTTCCGCATGGAACACTAACTACTGACTTGTAAGGTAAATTACCAAACTTATGAGGTAACTGATTAAGATTAATGTTCAAAAATTTTTGTGAATATTGTGTGAGAAAGAATTCAGCATTGTCCATTGGCTGTTGACTACTAGTTGGATGCCCGAATCAGAGCGATACTTCTCTGTTTTTATAAATGAGTTCCATGTGCCACTATCACTTTTTAATAGAGCTTATGGGCAATGCCATCTACTTCTGTCACTTTTGATAGTCTATGTTCACCTATCGTTTGGGATTGTACTCAACCTCATTTGATTGTCAATTCTTTTTCTATATGCACTGCTTTGATGTGTACTGTTTACACTATTTCACAAATAAAGAGTATAAAAAAAAGAAGGCAGATGTTTGGTATTTTATGTCCAGTATGAAGCTGTTGGTAAGATAATAAACTGACAATTGGTTACAGAAGGGTGTAACAGAGAAAAGAGGAAAGTTAATCAAACTATTCTGGAAAGTAAGAAAGTGCATGAAAACATTTTTTTCCCCTAATTTCACATTTTTTGTAAAACATATCGACAATGTTTTGTAATTAGTAAAAATGATACATAAAATGCTAATAGTTTTAAGCCGATAAAAATGTTATGTTCATTTTATATAGCTTGGGCTTGCTCTTTACTTGTCAGTATACTGTGTTTCCCCTATTATAAGACCTACCTCGTAAATAAGGCCTAATTATATTTCAAGCATGCTTGAAATATAAGCCCTACCCTGAAAACAAGACCTAGCTGTGGGACGCTTTGTGTATGGGGAGGTGTGTGGTCTCTTAACGCACCTCCCTTGTGGCTGCGTTAACCTCCATTGTAAGTAACTTCTCAGGTGTCAGCGGCGGCATAATATTCAAGCTGTGAGGGCGCCCTTTGACCCTCACGCTGACACTACACGCCGTACGCTAAGTCGGCTCTGTGCTGGCGCTCTCCTTATGTCATCATGTGTGCCCGGCTGATGCATTCCAGGCGCACATGATTATGGCAAGAGGGGAGCGCCAGCACAGAGCCAGGAAAGCGTACTGCACTGTGTCAATATGAGGGTCAAAGGGCGCCCTCACAGCTTGAATATTATGCCACCGCTAACACCGGAGAAGTTACTTAGAACGGAGGGGGATGCAGCCACAAGGGAAGTGCGGTAAGAGACCACACACCTCCCCATACACAAAGCGTCTACCCCTCTCCAGAGAGTAATCCCTAACTACTCATAGTCTAGAGATTATCCACGCCTTCAAATTTGTATGCAATTCCTATACAGATTGAAACTGGACAAATCGTTTGCAGTAGCTGCTCATTTGGACTGGTCCGGTTTCAATTTACATGTACACTGACACAAAATGTTCATTATGGCAGAAAAAATAGCATTCCACTGACCATCTCTTCTGGTCTCTCTAGCCCTATGCTTGCATGTCCATCCACTTTAATAAACTTCACAAACTATTGTCCCCTCCAGTACCCACAGCAGGATCTTGCATTCTAACACCTGCACCACACTTTACAAATTAAATTGAAAAGTAAAGAAACCCCACATCTGCTTTTCACTTTATATAAAACTTACCATTGCCATTGAGGTGCACTGAGTACTCGTTGGACACTAGCAATGTTGTAGAGTTGGAGTTACTTGTTGACTGAATGGAGTTGTTTGAACTGCTGGATGCTCCTTGTTTCGAAGTCTGTTTTCTTAGTTTATTTGTAGCTGTTTTGCTCCAGTCTGAAAACAGCAAATGCAACAGTGAATCTTTCAAAGTAAAAGTAAAACATTTGGAATGGTATCATTTTTTCACAAGGTGTGAGAAGTGCTCCAGTGGAAATTCACAATCCGAGCAAAGCTTGGCATTCACATCTTAATTTACAAAGATGACATTTTATTGACCAGTCTAGTGAACACCATGTTACACATATAATTATAAAATACTCATGATCAGCTAGTTACTGTACAGTGGGTTTCTTATAATACTGGGCATATGGTAGTATCCCTCATGCTTTATGTTCTTTAGCAGATGTATGCTATTGGTGACAGCTACTGAAAATGCACTTGTGCAATCTGCACTATAGGACGTCTTAGTTTACTGTTAAAGGATAGCTTGTGAGTTTAGCCACTGTGATCATGAAAGGGGGGTGAGTGGTTAGGGGTCCAGGCCTCTTGCCACTTCCCTGTTTTAGTGGCCACACTTGCTTCAGGCGAGGGCAGTGTAATGGGGGGGGGGGGGGGGTCCTAGGGAGGAGATACTATGCTATTTTCATTGGGGGGCCCCAAGAGCTCTAGTTAAACCCCTGCTCTGGCCAATGGGGAAATCTGACAGGAGATGCTTTTCCCAGGGCTCATTACTCTATATTACAGAGGTCTAGCCCAATGCAGAGGTAGCACACTGTGTCCCTGTATGTAGTCAGTTTATGCCTTTAGGTTATAAGCTGCCAATGGCACGGCTGTCATCCTTTTTACCTTGGAATTTGATATACATTAGTTCATATTGCAATAGTCACTGTAATTACTATGTCTGCCAATTCTGTATTGTGCACCAATGTCTGTATTTTGTGTACACCATTGTCTATATTGTTATATACTCCGTGTTTGCTTCTTACTCTGTACAGCACCATTGAATATGTTGGTGCTCTTATACAACAATAACAGTAATGATTATAAGCATTCAGTGCTATGGTGTCAGTCTGTACTGATTTATACTGACACCTCTGCATAGCTTGAGTTGGCCATACTAATGTGTTATTAGCCTTTATGTTTGTATATTATTATTGATTTATAAAGTGCCAACATATTTTGTGGCGCTGTTCAAAGTAAGAAACAAACATGGGGTACAAAATAATACAGACAATGGTATATACCAATAAACAAAATACAGAGTTGGTACAAGTTAAAACGAAAATAACAGTGACAGAATTAATATAAATAAATGTGTAACAAAATCCAAAACACAAAAGAGTGAGAGAGCCGTGTCCTTGCGAGCTTACCTCCTTCCCGTATTATTGGGATGCCACCCTACAGGTGTCAAAAAAGAGACCTTTATTGTCAGTCAGTCCTTTACTTTATAATAATATGTAATGAAAGGTAAAATTTAGATGGGCTTTTTGATCAAATGGATTAAGTTTTCATGTACAATTTCTCTGGCTGCATTGGACTGTTTAGCTTGCCTGTAACTGCCAGTCAGAATCCAACTTTCATTTTTTTACTAGAAGTTGGGAAAATAACAATATGACAATTTGCTATGGTCATGACATTCTGTTTACAAATGACAGGAGTAAAACAAGATTCAGTCATAGCCATAGATTCAGTCAAGAGCCATAAGATTTAGTGACACTCATTGAATGACAAACAAGTGCAGATTGTCATCTGCATAGTAATGTAAAGATAGTTATCAACTCCCAAAACCATTTTTTCATAGAAAACGTCTCATTTGTGCACAACAGTATCAATAAATGAAATCAAAACTACTTAGACACCGTATATATGATCTAAACTTTTTCTATTTCTCCCAGACAAAATTATGCTTATGTAAGGAGTCAGCATCAAAAAGGGGTTAAGTAATCAATTTTCTTAATCAGGTCCACTCTGTTATGAAGATGATCAATAGGAAGATCCAGTTGAAAGCAATAACTCATTGACCTGCATTAATCAGGGAGAAATAGGCTTAGGGATATCTGGTCTAATAATAATACGCACTATTTATTCATAGTGATTGACAGTCCCATGGCCTATTTTAAGTTGTCCCAGAGTTCAGACCAAAGGGCTGCGACGTAATACAAGTTCAAAAGATATCCACCTTTCGGTGACTAAAGTAGACCTGATTTAAAAAAATGTAATGCCCATTACATAGCCAGGATAGATCTTACTTAAGTTTCACTGGTATGAGTACCATATGATCGGAAGTTTAATATAATGCAATTTGCCTTTTTAAAACAAAGTATTTGCGATTAATGTGGGTTGAGCATGTGGGGTCTCCCACAATGCATTAATGCTGAATATGCAAATTGTCCCTGTATTGTCCCTGAATGCTAAACACACCTTCAAAATGGCTGGAATGCAATAATGGGTTAGCTTGTTAATATTACAGGATAATTACAAATACCTTCTGTTTTAAGAAGGCAAATTTCAGTTTTGCATAGCATTTTTAGTATGAGGGTTTTCTGGTGCTATTTCCACCCCTTACACACACCAATGAGTTCTGGTTCACCATGAGCTTGCTGGGCAATCTGCAAGTTTAATAGAAGTCTCCCTAACTGTCACAGCTGTGCGCACTTTTCTGGTATTTACCAATGTTTTAGCCCAACATTTCTCATTAAAGGTAACTCTGCAGTCTTTCTCCCAGTCTAGTATGTGGGGTTTTTTATGGTTAATTTCCTAATCATATGTCTGTAAAAGCTAAAGATTAGTTGTGAAGTATTCAAAAAGTGGGAGTGAGGCATTATATGACTATGTAATTCATGACTACTTTCCTCCTGACTGTTTCCTATTAATCCCAGTAACAGAACTTTATAATCAGACATTTAATATCAGCAAGGTTGGTTCAATGCAATAAGAAACCTTACCAGAGTTTTCAGCAAGCCTGAGCTTTCCACAACAAAGATATCGCCTCCACTGCTTGCGGACATTCTCCTTTGCCACGCAGTAGAAGCAAAAGATGAAAAAACCTAATAGAGATAAATGTTATTAGGCTTACTACAGTAAAGAAAACATCCCAAATGTATCACTCTCGACTACTTCTACATGTTTTACTGAAAAATGAGACAACATAATTAACATAGCACCACTATAAGTGACACCATGGTTGAAAGTATAAACATCTTAAACAAGAAAAGACATCCATTTTGGAACAAATGACCGACTGCAAAATAGCTTAAAATACAAAAAAAAAAGTCTCTATTGAAAGCCCCCAAAAATATAAATACAATTAAAAAAAACAACTGATGGGGGACTGGACAGAGACTATCCATAGGGCGGTATAAAGTGTAAATCAAACTTAAAGGACACCCAAGGTGTAAATAAGCTAATGTAATAAACAATTGTATCTATCTTCCTTCTCCTACAATTATTTTTTAAGATACTGTATATACTTGCATATAGGCCTAATTTTCTGCACAAAAAATGTGCTAAAAAGTTACCCCCTCAGCTTATATGCAGTGGAGCAGAACGGATGGTGGAGCAGGTTTTGTTACTGGCAGAGAAGTATAAATCTTGTGCACTAGTGATCCTGCTCTTGCCAACTGGCTCCCTGCTGTTTCCACCCCCCCCCCCCTCGCAACATGGTATGCAGAGTGCGCTGCTCAACACTACCTGTGTCCCCTGGCTTGTGGAGCAGAGCGTGCAAGCAACATGTCAGCCCTGCAATGATCACCCTATTGTGTTCTTCCTTTGTGGCAATCACTATCTCTCATACCTTTGATGCCTCTAGTGGCGTCTTAAGACGCAGCTGTATCATCCTTGGGGCACATATGGCTATGGGGAGAGGGACTGACTTGCACTGGGGGCACATCTGGCTACTTTGGAGGGGGCTATACTGGGTAGGGGGCTTATACGTGAGTCAAACATTTTTTTCCTGGATTCTTAGTGAAAAGTGGGTCCCTTGGCTTATATGTGAGTCGGCTTATATGCTAGTATATACGGGTATTCCACAGTTTTACTCTATATTTAAATCTACTTTTCAAGTTTTTACTGTTTTATTGTTTTTGCTCAATGACACATTCATTGATGTATGCCAGAGCTATAATCTATGAACTATTGACTCTATCTCTTTCTTGCTCTCAGAAGCCATTTTCTGCTAGGAAAGTGTTCTATGGCTGTAATTCCTAATCACTAAAGGTTGCACTGTAGTCTGACTCAGTCCTGACCCAGACAGGAACTGTCATTTACATACCTGATGTTTAACTCTTTCAGGCCGAGAAAGTAAAGGAACACATTACAGTTATTTGTGTGCTAGGCACTGTACATACACATGTCTATCTCATCATGTCACATGTCACCTTGGGTATCTTTTAAAATAAATCCACAAGGTTCAGTATGTATAGAGCTACATCATGCAATAAGAACTGGTTTTAACAGGCTTCAATTCAGTACTTCAATAGATACACCTCTGATTAAATGAACAAAGTAAATCGTAAATGCACACTGCCAAGCCTGCACTGACCTGCAAGTATATTATAATTGTAAGTTTGTTTTGCAGTTTATACTGCCCTATGGATAGTCTCTGTCCAGTCCCCCACCAGCTGTGTATTTAATTGTTTTTAGATTTTTTTGGGCATTCAATAAAGACTATTTTGTATTTGAAGCTATTTTGCAATAGGTCATTTGTTCCAAATTGGATGTATTTTCTTGTTTAGGATACTTCTACATGTTGCAGTTTCTAGAAAATGGCACGCAGTACATGTTCATACCTTATTAATAAACGGTATAAGTCACTTTAACCACTTTATCCACCACTACAGTATATCTACGTCCCTTGTGACTTAATCTAAGCCACGAGGACGTAGATATACATTTTGTAGCTGATGCAGTGCTGTGCAGGATTGGGCTTGTTCCTGTGCACTCCTCTGGAACTATCTGATGCAGCAGTAATTGTTGAAAGGGAATATATGTTCCCTGAACTAATGAAATTGAGTTTTACCATTAAAAATACTTTTATTTTCTCGGTTCATAGTGAAAAATACACACTGTAGCATTATTTAAGAATCAAATATCTTCACCACATATTGTGACAGGAACATAATCTACGTTTTGTGATAAACAAGTAGAAATAGCCAAACAAATTTTTTTTTTTTATCTACGGTATTGCTTTTTATTTTTAGACCAGAATTGGTAAAACTGAGAAATTCTGTGTTTTTTTCCATTTTTTCCCAGTTTTCCCATTTTGGTGTCATAAGTAGGGATAAAGTTATTGCTGATTAAATTGGAATAGCTAAAATGTAAAAACTGCTCTGGTACATAAGTGGGAAACACAGTCTGGATGCAAAGTGGTTAAAATTTTTCTGTATAAATTGCAGTTCTAAGCATAAAATATATACAGTTCATAACAAACAGTGGTTAATAAAAGCCTAAAGGCATTCACTGCAGATTAGCTAGTGATATTTACTCCATCACCGTGCTGAATATGTTCTGCTGTTTCACTGGTAAGTTTACTTAATAAAAACCATTATCAGAGTGAAACTGGCAATTCCAGGCTGTTGTATGCATAGACAATATCAGCAGTATACCATGATGAGGTAGAAAAGCGCACCTTGTAATGTGTTGAAGATAGTGAACAAGTACTGGATTGCAACTTTCCCTGGCCCAAAAGAGAAGAATCCCAGGCCCCATGTAATGCCCAGCAGGAAAGTAATGCCAGCTACACTGCGGACATCTTGCAAAGTCGTTTTTCTTTGGTAGCCCAACTGCTTCTGTTTTTTGATGCGGCACAGTTGTATGAGAACAACTACAAACATGCTGACATTCAGCAAGAAGATTAAGCAAAAATAGCCAACCACTGTGATCCAATATATGATGGGTTGCATCCAGCAGCTGTAATCAGAGAGGAGGAACAATTAACAAAATATATACGATATGTGCTGTACTATGTAGACACAAATATCGTAAATGTGTGCTGTAGACAATTAATGCAGAGAAACAATGTATAAATACAAAATAAATAAAGTAATAAAATATCCAGTTCTGTACAATTTACCCAATTTTATTAATACTGCCTAATAAGCACGTAAACCCACCCCTCACTTTTGGCCTAAAAAGTAGGCCAAAAGCCGTGACCCACCCATGGGGCCTGATTCACAAAGCGGTGCAAACACTTTGCACGCCTGTGAAAAGCCCTTTATCACGCCTAAACTTAGTTTAGGCGTGATCTGAAGGAATTCGCGCGAACTCCCGCGCGCAAAGTTTTGCTTCGCGCGAAGTGCCCATTAAGCCCTATGGGGCTTTAGGCCCTATGGGACTTTGCGCGCACGGAAACTTCGCGCGAGTTAGAGCACAAAGCGGTGATAACTTTGCTGGTGCAAAGGTTATCACGCCTAAAGTCTTTTAGGCGTGATAACTGAGTTATCACCGCTTTGTGAATCGAGCCCATAATCTGCATCCTCCCCATGTGGCAGCCTAGGCCCCCCATGCAGAGCGCAAGTTGGAACTTTCTGGTTAATGCAGAGTGCACATTGAAGCGTGATGATGCAAGCATATGCAGCCACAGGTAAGTATCAACTAACTACTGAGCAGTGCATTTATGGCTTGGTTCACACATAAAAAGTGTACAATTTGCCTCAGTTTTCTATCAGTTTTACCCGACAAAATTGCAACACCTTTATGTGTGAACACACCCATACCAAACTAATACAAAACGGACAGGACAGCTTGATTTATGGCAACATTCGACCAGAACTACAATCAAACACGTTGGAAAAATGTGGTTGATGTGATGCCCATGACGTGTGGTTCAATAGATTTCATGGTGGAATATATTGAAAATCTATGTGTGCCATGTATGGGGAGATTTGATTCCTCTATCAATAAATTAAGTTATGGGATTGATCTGTTTGCCACATTGGGTGGCAACAGGGCCGGGCCGAGGCAGAGGCGACAGAGGCTCCAGCCTCAGGGCGCAGTGTAGGAGGGGGCGTACAACTTACTCAACTATCATTCCCCTATTTTCAGCAGAGAGAAATAAGAAAAGGAGATATGTAGCAGTGAATTCAAGCCAGATAACTAGAGATTAAGGTGTTGGGGAATTTGGTGACTCTATTAGTCTATTAACAATCAGTGTGTGACAGCTGGGGTGGGAGGGATGGAAGGGCGCACTTTGGTGTCTCAGCCTTGGGTGCTGGAGGACCTTGTCCCGGTTCTGGGTGGCAATCTAAACGTGTACGGCCAGCTTAAATCTCACTCCATAACAGCTGGGCACCGATTCACTTTAAACATGGTTTGTTTGTTTTTGTTTTTTTATAAAAATAGGTTGAAGTTGAAATGTCACTCTACAATGTCCTGGAATATTTGTGTGCCTTACTTTGACTGCCTTAAATATGTTTTTGTGTCCTGCGGTCACAAAAGTATACAGGAGAACTGGAAAAACAGTGGAATTTGAAACATAATATATCTATATTTTTGTACTTACAAATAATCTGCTGATCCGTTAGGATATGGATCACTAACATTCAGAACATACAGGTCTTTGTTAACAGCAAGTATTACCGCCACCACCACAGCTGGAGCTCCTGGTACAAACAAAATAAAGTATGGATACATGTAAAATGCAGGTCTAGCTGTCTGAAGGTCCATAATACATTTCCCAAAATAAAACATTGCGCAATAAACTCGTCTTTAGGTAATGCGATATCCACAAGACTGATCCAACAGCCATCACAGATAATGTAAAAATAGATTGACCTCATTTGGACTGTCTGACTGCTGAGCTCTGTGCACAAGTCAGAAAACAGTTTTTGGCTTCATTCATTCCTCCTTGCAAAATAATGTAGATACTGTAAATACATAGAGCGCATGTACAATTTAGGAGGAACTCCTACTGCTTTTGGCAAAATTACAGTTACTGTATACAATCTTACTATGGCTCTGGGAGTGTCCACAGTGCCTCTCAACACATCTGAATTCCAACTCTCCATTGATTGCTGCCATTTTTGTTGTTGACTTTATTTATAAGTTTATTAAATGAAGCAGCAGGGATGTCTTGCATATCACAGACACAGTAAATGCTAGGCTTGTGCGCAAGCAGCCTGTGTATAGAGGAAAAACGTTTTTGCCACCTGTTCAGGAAGGGGTCCTTTACAGGAAGAGGTTATAATGTGGGAATATCTTATCACAGGAAGTAGTTATGACAAATTGTACAGTGTATCTGTGTTTAAAGAGGGTTTAGATGCTTTCCTTAAAGGACATCCATGGCTTATGGCTATAATTACTAGTTAATTGCAAGCAGTGTTGTGGATTTTATCAGATTGACATCTGGAGTCGGGAAGGAACTTTTTTTCCTTTTAGGGCAAATCGGTTCAAGCCTTGCGAGGGTTATTTTCCTCCCCCCTGGATCAAGTGGGATATGTGAGGGCGCAGGCTTATTAACTCCATAGACAAATGTGTTTTTTTTTCAACCCAACTAACTGTAACTATGTAAATAAGTTTATACGTAAGACATCAGCAGTGAATCTAGCAGTGTGTTAATGTATTGAGTGTGCCCAAGCAATCATGCAGTTTTTTCAGTTTATTTGTATAGAAAAAAAATATTATTTAATGAAAACAATTTCTAGCAATAATATGGAATTTGTTATTAGATCTCAGACTGGCCACATTAAAATCTAGCTATACTATAGCGGAGGGTACCAAGAATTGCAGTTGCACAGTGCTAATATACTTTCAGCCACCTCTCTGTGTTCTGATGTGACCTGGGTGAGAGTAGCACTCTATTGCCAACTAATGGCTGAAGACACATAGTTTTGAAATATCACTGCTTTCTAAGGGTCCTTAGTCCAGGGATGCCTTAGTAATTTCGACCCTCTGTGTGATTCGGCAGTGCAAATCTACTTCCTATCATCTGTATTTATCACTCACAATCTCTGTATGACATTAGGTATATGTCAGTTACAAATTCAAACGATACATACCCCAACCGACAATGCAGAACTTCAGTATGTATTTCCGCACGTATGTATTGAAGACTTTGACCAATGACAGGTACATATGGAAAGCCTCAAGACCCATCCAAGTAATGGAAACCAAGACAAAGTAATGCAGAAATGCAGCAACAGAAATGCATAGTCCGGGGACGTTATTGTACAGCGCAATCCAGGGATTCATGAGGAAGGTCAGATTCAAGCCAATCAGTGCAGCGCACAGCTGAATGAGGATTTTTGATGGGTAATCTCTACGGATTTTCCTGAAATTAACAAGGAAGAGAAATAAGTGTATGTTTTGCTTACTGCCTACTGCACGGAATACACATAAATCTGCAATGCATAAAGTTTTGGCCATACTCCCCCCAGAAATGTTTGCACTTTTTTAATTACCTGGTTGGCTGGGTTTTCAATGCTCACTTTCTATCTGCTTGGCTAGATAAAGTAGCTGTCTATGAGATGAACTATCCAAACTCCTCCTTATTTCCCACTATCGCTGACATGAGGTAGTTAAGGCGGAGCCGGGGGGTGGGGGGGGGGGAATTTGCATTCTCTTGTGAAAACAGAGCTGATCCCAGACCACAGGAAGAACAGGTTGTGGTCAGGTTTAAAACCTCATATTCTGTGATTTGCAGGTGCAAGGTTTGCATCTATCCCCTAATGCTAGGTACACATGATGCAATTTTCTGTTAGATTTACCTGCCAGATCAATTTTTTCAAGCATGTCCAATCTTAATTTTGATTGATTTTCCGATCGATTTCTGTACACTGCTATGGAAATTGATCGGAAAATCGATTAAAATTAAGACTTGTTGGAAAAAACCGATCTGGCACGTAGATCTAACAGAAAATTGTATTGTGTATACCTAGCATAAAAGCAGCATAAAAGCACTCTTAAAATGTTTGCAGTATGGGGACATTGGGAAAGACATCTAAAGTTTGAACATCTTAATCTAACAAGCACCATCCTGCTGAGGAAGGTGACATGTCTGCATCCAACCTTTACAGTGATACATCTCTTGGTGGGGGGCACAGAGTAAAGCACTTATCATTCACCTTACTCCACTCCAAACATAGTTGTCTCTAGAGTTCTTTTATCTGAAACCTGCATGTAAGTGACTATTAGGAATGTTTGCTGTTTAATTCACAACAGTTCTATAGCATCAATTTTTCAACAATTTGTTTAACTTACTCAAAGGCAATGTAGGTTACAAGGGTCACAGAGAGGAATATTGCAGAGAGACCACAACCAATATACGTGATGAAAGTCAGAATCAATTTGTCTTCTGGGCTAATAGGTGTCGAAGGAGTCATATCCTGTAGGTAAATAAATAGGTAAACAAAAGTAAACACACATTTAAAAAATGAATGTTGTCTATCATATTATTCACAGAAATTGTGCAACCATTATGATACCTGGGCCCATATGCAATTCAAATTTTCACCTGACTTTTCTCCTGGGTGATATTTTGAAACTTGTCAATAAGATTAATTTTAAACCATCTGCAAGCAAAAAAATGTTCGAAATAATTTTGATAGTACTTTTTGCTTACTTTTTCATACTTTTTCCATTGCAAAGTGCTAAAATGTTATTTTAAATCGAAGATGAACATTTTTCTCGTAGGAGAAAACTCAAGTGAAAAAGTGAATTGCATATGGCCCTTGGTTTTTACACAACATGACATTTCCTGATAAGAAAATTGTGGGCTATCACCATACCATGTTATGTATCAGTCACCAAGTCTGGAGACTTGGCTTTTGCAATGCTAGATTCTTCTTTGCTGCAACAGCAAAATAATTATACTCAATTATACTTATATTTAATTATACTTATATTTTCTTCTCAAAAGACCCTATTTCACAGGTCAAGCTCCCTGAAAAATATGTATTATTGTAATTACTATTATTTACAAAAAATATATTTTTAAAATTTACATTTTTAATTTATTTTTACATTTATAATGCTAAGCACACTAACTAAAACTAGTAAAGAAAAAGCAATATGGGCCCGATCCATTGCACTATTTCTCTTAAATTTACTCACAGGTGATATTTTCACATCTTATCAATAACATTTCTTTTAAGCTACCAGCAAGCAAGAAAATACTCAGAATAATTTTGAAAGTACTTTCTCACCTACTTTTAGGTACTTTTTTTCAACTGCAGAGCGCTGAAAAATTATTTTAAGCAGAAGATGAAAAATTATCTTCTACAAAAAAATGTAGAAAGATTACCGGTACGTTGTATCAGTCCATTATATGTTCCTTTTAAAAACAGCTGTTGTACTGTATGTACAGTATGTACGGTATGTGCAAAGATGTTGGTTTTGCTGGAAGCTACTACTTTGCTGACTCAAAATTTAAAAAATTAAAATACTATTTATAATGACCTGACTACCTATAAATGCTATACTATGTTACACTATATACTGTGTATATATACTGTATTTTTTGGACTATAAGACTCACTTTTTTCCCCCCAAAAGTGGAGGAAAAAATTCACTGCGTCTTATAGTCCAGATGCAGGGAGTTCCTGACTTGTGACCGTCTGCCAATATGAATCTCCAACCCGCTGCAATGCTGAGGACTCCCTGTACTGTGCCCAAGCAGAGAACGGCACAGGGGGGCAAACAGAGGATACAAACTGGCATAGAGGAGGACACAAGGGGGACACAAGCGGGACAAACGGAGGACACAGGGGAACACATAGGGGCATAGAGGAGGATACAAGGGGGACACAAAAGGACAAAAGGGCATAGAGGACACAAGTAGGACAGAGGGGGACACCGGAGCACACAGCAAGAGGTACAAGGGGGCATGAGGTATAAAGGTGGCATAATCCACAAGATGCCCCTTCACTATGGATGGGTTTAGTATATATTTTTTCCCTAGTTTTCGTCCTCTAAACCAGGGGTCCCCAACCTTTTTCAGCCCGGGGACCGGTAACCGTCCAAAATTTTCTCTGGGGCCCGGGGGGGGGGGGGGGGGGGGGGATTTTATTCGCGGCGGCACAGCAAGCACAGTGTGCCCCAGTATAGCTAGTATGGTGCCCCATGAAAGCTAGTATAGTGCCCCATGATAGCTAATATAGTGCCCCATGTGCCCCAGAATAGCTAGTATAGTGCCCTGTGTGCCCCAGGATAGCTAGTATAGTGCCCAGTGTGCCCCAGGATAGCTAGTATAGTGCCCAGTGTGCCCCAGTATATCTAGTATAGTGCCCCATGTGCCCCAGGATAGCTAGTACAGTGCCCAGTGTGCCCCAGTATAGCTAGTATAGTGCCCATGTGCCCCAGGATAGCTAGTATAGTGCCCCAGGATAGGTAGTATAGTGCCCCAGGATAGCTAGTATAGTGCCCAGTGTGCCCCAGGATAGCTAGTACAGTGCCCAGTGTGCCCCAGGATAGCTAGTATAGTGCCCATGTGCCCCAGGATAGCTAATATAGTGCCCCATGTGCCCCAGGATAGCTAGTATAGTGCCCAGTGTGCCCCAGTATAGCTAGTATAGTGCCCCATGTGCCCCAGGATAGCTAGTACAGTGCCCAGTGTGCCCCAGGATAGCTAGTATAGTGCCCATGTGCCCCAGAATAGCTAGTATAGTGCCCCAGGATAGGTAGTATAGTGCCCCAGGATAGCTAGTACAGTGCCCAGTGTGCCCCAGGATAGCTAGTATAGTGCCCCATGTGCCCCAGGATAGCTAGTATAGTGCCCAGTGTGCCCCAGTATAGCTAGTATAGTGCCCAGTGTGCCCCAGTATATCTAGTATAGTGCCCCATGTGCCCCAGGATAGCTAGTATAGTGCCCAGTGTGCCCCAGGATAGCTAGTATAGTGCCCAGTGTGCCCCAGGATAGCTAGTATAGTGCCCAGTGTGCCCCAGGATAGCTATTACAGTGCCCATGTGCCCCAGGATAGCTAGTATAGTTCCCCAGGATAGCTAGTATAGTGCCCAGTGTGCCCCAGTATAGCTAGTATAGTGCCCAGTGTGCCCCAGGATAGCTAGTATAGTGCCTAGTGTGCACCAGTATAGTGCCCAGTGTTCCCCAGTATAGCTAGTATAGTGCCCAGTGTGCCCCAGGATAGCTAGTATAGTGCCTAGTGTGCCCCAGGATAGCTAGTATAGTGCCCAGTGTGCCCCAGTATAGCTAGTAGTGCCCAGTATGCCCCAGTATAGCTAGTATAGTGCTAGTATAGTGCCCAGTGTGCCCCAGTATAGCTAGTATAGTGCCCAGTGTGCCCCAGGATAGCTAGTATAGTGCCCAGTGTGCCCCAGGATAGCTAGTATAGTGCCCAGTGTGCCCCAGGATAGCTAGTATAGTGCCTAGTGTGCCCCAGTATAGTACCCAGTGTGCCCCAGTATAGCTAGTAGTGCCCAGTATGCCCCAGTATAGCTAGTATAGTGCCCCAGGATAGGTAGTATAGTGCCCCAGGATAGCTAGTATAGTGCCCAGTGTGCCCCAGGATAGCTAGTATAGTGCCTAGTGTGCCCCAGTATAGTACCCAGTGTGCCCCAGTATAGCTAGTAGTGCCCAGTATGCCCCAGTATAGCTAGTATAGTGCTAGTACAGTGCCCAGTGTGCCCCAGTATAGCTAGCATAGTGCCCCATGTGCAGCTAGTATAGTGCCCCAGGATAGAGTTAGTATAGTGCCCCAGTGTAGCCCCCCTCCCCCCCGCTCCTGTCACCTTATGAGCTGGCGGCCGCTCCTGTCACTGATTCCCCGTAGCCGCTTTGAGGATTGCAGCATCTCCTATTACAGCAGCGCTTCCTGCGCAGCTGCTGTAAGGAGGGAAGAAAGCGAGACAGCGCCGGTTTCCATGGTAACGGCGATCGCCGCTATAGGAAGCCGCTGCCCCGCTTTCTTCCCTCCTTACAGCAGCTGCGCAGGAAGCGCTGCTGTAATAGGAGATGCTGCAATCCTCAAAGCGGCTACGGGGAATAAGTGACAGGAAGCGGCCGCCAGCTCATAAGGTGACAGGAGCGGCGGCCGCGGGGGGAGGGGGGTGAGAGGCCAGATCCGCCGCGGCCCAGCTGGCAACTGCCCACGGACCGGCAGTGGGCCGCGGCCCGGTGGTTGGGGACCCCTGCTCTAAACCTAGGTGCGTCTTATGGTCAGGAGCGTCTTATAGTCTGAAAAATACGGTATATATATATATATATATATATATATATATATATATATATATGTATATATATATATATATATATATATACATACTATGTATATACTTTATTTAAACAATGGTGAAATAAAAAAAAAAACTATAATATTCAGTTGTTTCTTATGTCTAACTAGACAAGACATAAAAAACTCATCTGTTGAGGACAAATTAAGTCTCTTCAAGAACATATCCCATTTTACTTACCAACAATATTGCAAAGCTGGTTAGATGATTGCATTTACAAACAGTTTCATTGTTCTGAGTTACATTACTCAACGTACAGCCCTCTGATGACCAGCCACCTCTTCCACCTGCCGGGGCAAGATACAGCAACAGTAAGTCATACATGTATTTCATTTATTTGATTATTTATTGATTGTATGGGTTAATCAGTTATTTTCTACTCCTTTATTTAAGCCCAAATGCATATTTATTTATTTATGCAATAAATTCTATCTCAATATTTATTTATATCTTTTATTTATATCCAAGTACTTATCTATTTATTTTGAACCTTTACTCCTGAATATCTCCATTCCGTTTGTTTGTATACGTGTGTCCCTTGATATGGGTCCACCTCATGACCCCTCTGCCAACACTCAGTCTTTTTTGCCATAGTAGATTTAGGCTAGGTTCACAGTGGTCAGTTGCATGCGTTATAATGACTGTGAACTGCAATGGAGACTGGCTATAGACTTTAATACAAAGCACGCAGCGAGTTAGAAAAACGTGATCCGTTACTGTGAACAGGGTCATAAAATTGTATGGGCAGTGAGTCGACATGCAGAATTTTTCTGCAATGCAACTGACCACTGTGAACAGGGCCGAACTGTTATTTCCATTTACTTCTCAGTTACAGGCATAGAAACCTCACATAATTATAGTCTGAGCAAAGTGGTTGATTGTAATACTGTACAGTATTGCTGCATAATCTACCAGAAAGTTTGATAACTTTTCTTAGTCTAGAACCAAGCATGCCGGCACATGTAATCAGTGCAGTTTGAAATGGTTTTGCTACTTACTATTTTTTGTGAAGTCCCAGAACACACACCTGAGTACAGCCTGTTGACAGAAGAATAAACATGTAAAAGATAACTTTCTCAGATCTGCGTTTTTATTATAGGGGGTTAAATACTTCACACCAGTATAAACTTACCGAGTTATTATAGGAGTCAGATTTCAGTGTCACCGTGATGTTCTCCTTTAAGTTTGTAACTGTAAGGTTTGCCACACTGGATGAAATCACTTTACTGACCAAGGACTGATTCTTGGTGAGTGACGGATCCTAATGAAGAGCAAAGGAAATGTGCATTAGACCGGTGTTGCAGTGCGTTTGGGATTTTCAGTGTATAAGGGCCATTAATGACATGACTACAAATGCATATAGATCATACAAATAATAATGAATGGGAAAAGTGAAGTGGAGAGTCTTAACTACAAGCCATCTCTTCAGGGACAATTTGATCCAACTTTTCTATCAACCCCGCTTCCATTTAGACTAAATACAGCAGAGTTTTTCACAGAAAGTTGTTAAAAATAGCTTGGACGTATCTATAAAAGTTCGGTTCTTGTGGACAAAAGCATGGATGATAACTGTATGGCATACAGTGTATGGGCATCAAACAGTAGAAAAACAAGTTTTTATGAAATGTTATACCAGATGGTAATATCACTATAACAAGTGCTGCACAACAACCCCACAACAAGTGTGGCCAGTATAACCTCTCTTCCAACTCACCTAACCACATAGTACTGTACGTGTGCTCAGCATAACTCCATTCCCAACCACACTAACCCCATAGCAAGTGTGTCCAGCATAACCTCTCTCCCAACTCACCTAACCACATTGTACGTTTACTCAGCATAACTCCACTCCCAACCACCTTAACCCCATAGCAAGTGTGGCCACCATAACCTCTCTCCCAACTCACCTAACCACATTGTATGTTTACTCAGCATAACTCCACTCCCAACCACCCTAACCCCATAGCAAGTGTGTCCAGCATAACCTCTCTCCCAACTCTCCTAACCACATCGTACGTGTGCTCAGCATAACTCCACTCCCAACCACCCTAACCCTATAGCAAGTATGTCCAGCATAACCTCTCTCCCAACTCTCCTAACCACATCGTACGTGTGCTCAGCATAACTCCACTCCCAACCACCCTAACCCCGTAGCAAGTGTGGCCAGCATAGCCTCTCTCCCAACTCACCTAACCACATTGTACGTTTACTCAGCATAACTCCACTCCCAACCACCCTAACCCCATAGCAAGTGTGGCCAGCATAGCCTCTCTCCCAACTCACCTAACCCTAAAGTAAGTTTGGCCAGTATAACTCAACACCCTTTCCCCCCTTAGTAAGTGTAGACAGCAACCACTCCATATTAAGTGTGGCCAACAAAACTCCCCTACCCCCAACAATATATATCCCTCTCATTCTCCTCTACTCCCCATAGTGTGGAAGCATGACTTCCCTCCACCATCACAACAAATGTGACCAGAATAACTCCCCCCACCCATTAAACTGTGTGCTTAATATAACTAACCCCCCAATAATTAGTTAGTACAACTATCTCTCCCCTATCTCACCCAACAACTGCAGCCACCATAACCCATCAGACTCAAAATTCTTTTCCACATGCAGAATTGCAGAGCAGAAGAATTTACCTGCTCCAGTGGCATCTTGGGTCCTCTCTCCTCTTCATGGCAGTCAGTAGCCTCCCGCTGTGCTGATACTCACATGGCACTGGAAAACTCAGGAGCTGTACCCTCCTGACTGCTGGGAAATGGAGAGTGGCCCTGTTGTGGTGCAGGTAAATGTTTCTGCTCCACTGCACAACTATGCATATGGGAAAGAGAGAAGGTGGCTAACAGGAAATACAAGAGGCCAAATAAGTCCCCCAGCCTACCCTGCACTCCCCCAATAGTTACACTATAGCTAAAGTGTGTGTAGTATAGACAGCAATATTGCTGAATTCCTTTCAAAGTAATCTATTAACCTGGCTGCTGTATATTACGATAACCAGACTACTGGAAGAAATGAATGGTGCGTTGGTAAAGTCTTACCATAAAAAGCGATGTCTTTGCAAAGTAGTTAAACTGCAGTCTAGAAGCAATGTCTTTTTCACCCGCTGGCAGGTCATTTAATACTGATGCTGGAACAACAACAGATCCATCACTGTTTCCTGATGTCTGAGAACCCAATGACACCTAGGAAACAACAAATATGATTGCATAAATATTGATGTGGTCACTGCATTGATATAATTTGGTGTGTGGTACTTTACATTGTACATTTGGAAATACAGTAATGACCATGCGTTATCAATGAGCATGTCAGCAATCTGTAATAGTGACATTAAAATGTAGTCTTAAAGGGAAAGCATAACTCTTTAATATGTAAATTATTTGTTTATGGTTAGTATAAAATATATCAGAAAGCTAAGGCATGATTATGGCCTACAATGATACCTTTGTAATAGATCATGCTAGAAAATTAGAAAATATTAGAAAATCATATATCAGAAAAAAAAATGTTAACGCATAATAAAAGAAGCTACATGAGACATAAGTGCCTACAGTATATTAGCAATACATAGTAAACTATACACACACACGCCAATAACATCTACGGTGGTGGTAGCCAATAGAAGGAGGGAAGGTGATGTCATTGCGGGCCAAGGGGAGCCCTGGCGAAGTGAGAACTGTGCAGAGAGAATGGGAGCTGTGTAGGATTGTCCACATGTAAGTATTTTAGTATGTAAGTGTCAGTAGAGGAGGCACCACTATGTAAAGGGGGCACAGGAGGCATACAAATGTGGACACAGGAGGCTCAATAATGGGGGCAAAGGAAGCACACAAATGGGGGCACATGGAGCACAATAACGAGGGCACAGGAGGCAAACAAACAGGGGCACAGGAAGCACATTGGGGTGAAGAGGGCACACAAATATAGGTAGAGAAAGCGTAATTATCACAGAGGGAGCAAGGGAAGTACATTTCCAGGAACTGAACACAGACCTATCCATATCGGAGCAATATGGTTCCGTATACTGTGTAGTTCGTATACAGTATATGTGAACTTTATTGAGCACAAGTTGTAATTTGATCCTTCAGCTGTGTCAGCACAGGATGTTAACAATATGTCTGCATCCATGAAAACAGGAAGTAGACACACTGCTGATTTATTGCAGGATTTGTATCAGCTGTAACAAAGAATTGTTTTTCTTTAGAGGTTATTTTGCTGTTGCGTATCTTTTAGATCAGAGAAGAAGTTCTGAGTTCAGGTCCGCGTTAAGCTGGTTTTGATCTCCAGCTTTTGTCTATAGCATAAAATGTGTTTTTCACACTCATAAATAAGCAATATCACACGTGGAAATTTCACATATTTTACTGGAGCAGCAGTTCTGGTGGAGGTACATGTAAAGAGTGTGCCATGGTAATTAGGACACTGGAAAATTAACTAAATTCTACTAATGGGTAATAGAATAGCAGAATATCAGTAATGTTTACCGGTATTTTACTATCAGTAAACCTAACCTTATTCTCACTTGAACCCTCCCTCTATTGATGCCGAACCCTAACCATCCCCTATCCCTCAATATCAGCACCAATTAATGCCCCTTGAACCCTCCTCTGCTGATATCTGCACCACCTAATTACAAAATGTATTGGCCACTGCTAAAGCCACCATTAACATTGTGGCACCCATTTTATTGAGGCCTGCTGGTACCTAAATTACCTGCTTCGTCCTGGTGGTAGGAGTGGAGTGGTGGAGTCAGGAAAATAAAAGATGTGACATTTACCTTGTTGGCATAATCATGTGACTTTGTGTGAGGTGATTCCAATGATTGTATTCACTAAAGGTATCATTTTCAGAAATAAAGCCAAGCTTTTATAAGACATTACACAGGCTATCAAGCCACTGGATGTTTTCTATCCTTGCTGCAGAGAGGTCCACTTTAAGTTAACATACTGTGAATATTATGAGCCCAACTGTTAGAACGTATGTATATGTTTTAAAGGCCAACTCTGGGCACCAATGTCTTCATGTTCTGTGTAGGCCAGGAGTCTGCAACCTTTAAGACATAAAGAGCTACTTGGACCCATTTCCGAAAAGAGTAAAAAACTGGGAGCCGCAAAACCATATGCACAAATCATTAGCAGATATGACCCACATATGCACAAATCGTTAGCAGATATGACCCCCATATGCACAAATCGTTAGCAGATATGACCCCCATATGCACAAATCGTTAGCAGATATGACCCCCATATGCACAATCCTTCAGCAGATATGACCCCCATATGCACAATCCTTCAGCAGATCTGACCCCCATATGCACAATCCTTCAGCAGATCTGACCCTCATATGCACAATCCTTCAGCAGATATGACCCCCATATGCACAAATCGTTAGCAGATATGACCCCCATATGCACAAATCGTTAGCAGATATGACCCCCATATGCACAAATCGTTAGCAGATATGACCCCCATATGCACAATCCTTCAGCAGATATGACCCCCATATGCACAAATCGTTAGCAGATCTGAAAAAAAAAACATTTACTCACCTAGTCAGAAGACCTCCTGTCACGATCTCCTCCTGTCCCGACCTTGTGGCGCGCAACTCCCACGATCCTCTTCCTACGTCACGTCCTGCCTGCAGGGCTACGGGAAAATGGCCACCCGAAGCCCTGCACTGCACTGGTCCGGTGCTCCAACGTTTTGTCCTACGCGTCGATTTTGCCTACTTTACCTTCTGCGCATGCTCAGTACTTTCCACGCCCACTCTGCAAATGCGCATTTAGGTTTTCTCATTTCCCCTCATCGTTTTACCCTACGGGTGTGCGGAGTAATAGCCTGTGGTTGGAGGGAGTGCAGCGGCAAGTGTGTCCTAATGAGCAGGCCCCTTTCTAGGGGCCGTGCAGCCGCGCTGAGCACAGATTAATCATCTATAACTGCTACATTTTCAAACTTATTTCCATTATTACTTTATTAGCAATAACATACAGTGAAACACATATACAATCAGCCTTTTTTCCATAGTAGGTTATTTCGATTTGTAGGTCTCCTCGATGGAGTTTCCATCATTCTGTCATTAGCGTAGGACATTTCGACAATGTAGGACAAAACGTTGGAGCACCGGCGGCCTCTCTGATAGGCTGCCGGCCAGCAACAACAGCACAGCCACTGGCACCGGAGCCGCCTAAGGCGAAGATCAAAAAGAGCCGCGGGTTGCCGACCCCTGGTGTAGGCAATCAGTAGCAGAACTTGATTTTATCTGTGGATAAGCTCCTTGATTAGCTGATGGCAAATGTAATTTATGAATTATGCAATATGGTCTTAGAATGCAGTCTTCTCACAAAGTTCAGTCTGCGCTCCGTGCCCTCGTCTACTGAGCAATGAACATCAGTATGATGGTGAGCCAAGCAGCAATAGCCCATCCCACAGAGCACTGATTGGACACTGATTACAAATATATCAGGTTGTATATTTAAGTCTGTACCCGAGATGGGCTTTAAGATTAATATATTCAATATGTAACATTCATAAATAATAATAAATACACAATATAGACAAAAATGTTCCTGTCCCTATGTCCTCCTGTGTCCCTGGGTTTGTTGTGCCTGGTGCACATCTGAAGCACGCGGGTGGACTTCGGGCAGCGGTTGAGGTGGGTGTGCCTGGCCGGGCGCACGTGTGTGGGTCGTGGCCGCGTGGGTTGTGGCTGTGCACGTGTCGCATCTGTGTGCATGTTGCATGGGGGGGAAGGGCTGTACGTGTGTTGCAAGAGGGGGCGCATCCGTGCGCATGAGGTCACAGGCATGTGCGTGGCACTCATCCATTGGCCTAGCGCTCTTATTTAATGGGTGGACATTTTTTACTAGTAATAAATAATATTCATAGATATATATCTTAGCAGGCATAACATTTATAATTGACCTTAATATATCCTACCTGCAATTCTGAGGAAGCCATAACACCAAATGTTGTCCCAGTGAAAGAGCTGGCATTGGCTTTACTCACGGCCAGTGCCAAGGACTGAGCAGTCAGACTTATGGACTGTCCAGGGAAAGTCAGCTTTAAACCAATTTTATCTACTACCTTTATTAACCTATGAAATAAAGAAAATACAATGAAGCAAAATTTTTATTTAATAAATATTTTGATTTATTCTATTTATTTTATTTATTCTAGAAAGGTCATTTTAAGAAGCGCAGTCTGTCCATATAGTATATTGAAGAGAATTCTGTTCCTGGTAGTCTCCTACTCTTTTTTCCGCAGGCTGAAGCCAAATCTGGATGTCATTTCCTCCCTTACTTGTTTTAGTTTTCCCATCCAATCTGCAGTGTCATCTCAGGCTAGCTTGTAAACACGTGTGAGCACAGCATCAGGTTTCAGCCTCAGTCTGTCACACTGAACTGTGCTCAGACCAATCAATGAGGAGCAGGAATGTGGGAGGGGAGATAACAAGCTTCCTACTCTCACTGTCTTTGGTGATGGAGAGAGAATAGGAATAAGATAATTACAGCAGAGACAATAGATTGGAGAGCTTGCACTGCAGGGTGAGGTTCCTGGCACTATTATAAACATAGTGCAGTGTTTAAATGGAATTTGATTTTGTGGCTGACAATTCCTCTTTAACAACTTGCCGACCGCGTTAAGGTGATGGACAGGACTACGGTGGCAGCCTCAGGACCACCTAACGCAGATTGGCGTGCAGTCCTGGGGGCGTGTTTTGCAGGAGATCATGCGCGCATCTCCGTTTGGATGACGGAGCTCCGCTCTGCCATCAGTCTCCCAGCGGCGATCGCCACTAGGAGACTGTTAGGCGGCGAAACTGTTTGATGGAGACTGTTAGAGGCGCACTATTTAGTCTGTACAGCGCTGCAATCTATGGCAGTACTGTACACGGCTGTCCCCCTGGGGGGCAAGACAGCGATCCACTGTCATAGGCTGAAGCCAATCAAACAGCTCTGGGGGAGGGGAGGGCTAAAATAGGCATTTTTATTATTTAAAAAAAAGAAATAAATATTTGTTAAAAAAAATAAACATCCTGGGAGTGATCATAATCCACCAACAGAAGGCTCTGTTGGTGGGCAGAAAAAAAGGGGGGGAAATCACTTGTGTATTGATTTAAGGCCTCGCCTGCAGCGAGGCCTTAAAGCTGCAGTGGCCTAATTAGTAAAAAATGGCCTTGTCACTAGGGGGGTTTAAGCCCTGGTCCTTAAAGAGGAACTGTCGCAAAAATGTTAAAATTTAAAACACATACAAATAAGAAGTACATTTCTTCCTCATTAAATTGAGCCATAAATTACTTTTCTCCTATGTTTCTGTCACTTACAGTAGGTAGTAGAAATCTGACATTACCGACAGATTTCGGGCTAGTCCATCTCTCCATAGGGGATTCTCAGCATGGCATTTATTCTTTATAAAGACATTCCCTGAAAAATCCTTATACAAAGATACTGGCCAGCCTCCCTGCTCGCTGCACACTATTTTGGCAGTTGGACAGTGCAACTGCCATTCACTAAGTGCTTTTAAAAATATAGAAAACCCTGAAAACTGGCCTATGAGAAGATGGGCTAGTCCAAAATCTGTCGGTAATGTCAGATTTCTACTACCTACTGTAAGTGACAAGAACATAGGAGAAAAATAATTTATGGCTCATTTTACTCAGGAAGAAATGTACTTCTTATTTGTATGAGTTTTAAATTTTAAGATTTTCGCGACAGTTCCACTTTAAGTGGTTAAGTCCCAATGCTCATTTTGCAACTGTGCATAGTGAGCATGTGACCTATTACTCTTCCTAGGCTAAAAAGATCATTCCTATGATAAAGTATCCCAACAAAATGCAACATGCCAGTGTGTTATTTTACATGCTTCCGATAACTAGCCATTCATGACATTGCAACCTCTTTTATTATCTAATGGTTTGGCCCTTACCTGAGTGACCTGTCAGTTCAACAGCATTGTGGCCATGAAACTGCTAATCTGCATATCCAGCATCAAAGGTCTACAACAAACGTGCAAGGACTGCAAAGTACATATTTTTATCTAGGCCTTAGGTTCTCAACACATGGTATGCTTACCGCAGGGGCTACTTTAGTTGGGCTTAGGGGGTACTTGAACTTGTCATAGTCAATCTATTATATTAAGTTTTGAGCTGAAAAATATGATATTTCATGTATACATTAACCTGAATAAGTTTTTATAGTGCATTAAAAGCATCAAAGGACGTTTGAAAGACATTTATATAGCACTAGTGACCTTAGCCCGTTTAAAAACGGGCTAGGTCTGGTACTGCGCATGTGCGCCCACCACGCGTGCCGCTTCTGGCCCCATCCTCCTCTGCAAGCCTTCAGTGTCTCTGCGTCCCTGCACATACACAGGGACACTTGCAAATTATATATAGAGATTATGGAGGGATTTTAAGCAATCTGTATGGGTCAAAGGGGTATTTGAGATCATGTTACTTACAACAGGGGATACCTGGCCTACACAATCTTTAATAATGGTTGCACATGCTGTAATAATGTTGAGAAACACTGATCTAGACAAATCCCTGTTATTTCTATGTACAAATTTCTACTGAAAATAGCGGTCATAAGGAGTCAGACAGACTACACAAAGGCTAGGAACACACATAACAGAAACGCTAACGTTAAGGAAAACGCAGCATTTTTGCTGCTAATGCAAGTCAATGGGCCGCATAAAAAACGCATATAGAAAATGCATATGCGTTTTGTATGCGTTTTGGAACAGGCTTTTAAAAACGCTGGTTTTGTTGCATGGTTTTCAAAAACGCATCAAAAACGCACATAATGAAAGTCAATGGTAATGCAATGGTATGCGTTTTTCATGCATTTTTATATGCTTTTTTTATTGTTTTGTCATGTATTTCAGCTTCATGTTGTCTTCCTAGTGATTTGCCTAAAACGTAATATAAAAACGCATGGAAAACGCATATGCGTTTTGTATATGCAAACCGCAAATGCATAAAAATGCACGCAAAACGTTTGAAAAGGCATATGCAGGGAGAAAGCGCCAACGCAAATGCACCAAAAACGCACACAAATAAAAACCCCGCACATGACAGAAAACTCGCACTTTCACACACAGCCATGTGTGCACCTAGCCAAACACAAATTTCTGAATCCTTGCAGTTGTGAGAAGCACAGTCTGTGCAGAACTTATACTAGAGGATTCCAGAGATGAGTGAATAACAAACAATTTGAACACATTTACCTCTTTATGGACAATCTTAGTTGTAATAATTATAATATTAAGTATGGTTCTGCTTGGGTGAACCTACCTTGGGGCAACAGGTGCAAGCAGAGTCTGGGACACATTTAAAAATGAGTTCATGACTCCGACCAGTGCAGCAGCCACCTTTTCATCTACATCTCCAGCTAAGAAGCCTTCTATCTTCAGCACAATCATGTCTATCACAGATGAATTAAGATCACTGCGAGCCAACAGATTGCTCAAGTTGTTTATTTCATCTGTGAAGAAAACAAAATGTATTTTTAACGATTTATGTAAAGCTAGCATAACAAGCATAAACAGAAAATGGCACTCAAGTCAAACTGTGTTTGTTGTTTTGATTAGAGTGGGAAACATTTTGAACCTCTATCAGGGCTTAGAAACACCACAATTGAAACAATTTCCTTGCACTTTCTGTCAAGAGAAACCCAATCATGTTAACATGAAGTAAGGGAAAATCTCCCCAACCAAGACACACAAAGCTATAAAACTATTAATACACAACAAAGAATCTCCATAAAGGGGCCATACACATGATTTTCCCATTAATTTGAATGTATTGAATGTAATTTTTTTCTGATTGGACAAAATGAATGGATTTTCACATTTTTTTCAGAAATGTACTGCTGTGGTGGAAAATTCCTGATTGATTTTTATAAAAATTGAATAATGTATTGTGAATTGGTTTGAATTTTTTAAAAAAAAATCAAGAAAACCAATCAAGACAACTGATAGATTTAATAGTTCTTAGGTGGCCATACACATTAGGTGGCCACACCCCATACCATTTTTTAAATATCTATTCAATTCAAGAATTGCAATCAATTTTTCTGACTGAATGTAACATTTCAAAAACATGACCAATGTACCACACACACATGTTCAATGTTTTCCCAATTATGATAAAAATGATTGGCGACTCTGAGGAAATTGCTAGGGTGTGTACAGCTATATTAATTAATTGACAATCTAACACACACCATACATTCTTTAGAAAAATTGAAGAAAAATTTCCAGGATTCCGGATCAATAAAAATCGACAAAAACAGGAAATCCGATCAGATTTTTCAGTCGAATGAAAAATGAAAAAAAAGCTTTCGATTTTTTTCAGGAGATCCGATCATATTTATCAAATTGCCGTAAAATCGTATCATTTTATTGTATCGTGTGTGGCCACCTTAAAAAAGAAAAAATGTTATGGTATTTGGGTACCTTTAGAATGAACACAAATTGATCTGCGCTGTTTGGAGTCTGACCACATCCCTTTAGCAACTCTCTCCAGTTTATTCCGGCGTATAAGACGACTGGTTGTATAAGGGCCTGTACACACTGAAAAACGCAAGCAAAATCGCAAGCGCATGCGTTTTTTAAAGTGCCTGTAGTTTTAAAAACGCATGCGCTTTTGCCTGCGTTTTTTGTGCGTTTGCGTTTTTCTTGTAATTGCTGATTGGCTAAAGAATCCTTTGTTTTTTTTCTAGTTTACATTTCAACAGTAATCAGGAGATTGCAGAGTCTTCTGGGATACTGACTTCTGAAAAACGCAGGCAAAAAGGCAAGCGCATGCGTTTTTAATGCGTTTTTCATGCGCTGCGCTTAAAAAAGCGCAGCAGGCACTGCGATTGCGTTTTTCTAAAAACGCATCGCACCAGTGTGTACAAGTCATCACGATTTTCATTATTTTTCAAAAGTCCTTGCGTTTTTAAAAACGCATGCGTTTTTAAAAACGCAACGCAAGCGCAGCAGTGTGTACAGGCCCTAAGACGACCCCCCCAACTTTTCCAGTTAAAATATAGAGTTTGGGATATACTCGCCATATAAGACTACAACTCTTCCAACGCACACCAAATTAAAAAAAAAAATCATATACTGGTACTATGTATGGTATGAACAGATACTGGTGCTGTACTGTATGTGGTACCCAGAATAAAACAGTATATAGGCGATTGACTGGTTGGATTGGTAAACACTCCCTTTCCCTAAGTGGATTGGTCAGCTGAGCTCTCCTTGTCTACCCGTTAATCAGAGCGGTATGGAAGAATAGATCGTGCTGTGCCCATAAAATGCGCCTCTTTCACCCTTCTGGACCACCCTTGTACCCTATTTACCTCCTTATCTGCCCCACAGATCTCGCACATGTGCGCCTGCGCCGCTTCACTACAGTCCTCAGCAGCGAGATCTGAGAGTCAGTAACAGGATAGGGAGTATCACCTGGCATCAATGACAACCGGCGTATAAGACGACCCCCGACTTTTCAGATCATTTTCAGGGGTTAAAAAGTAGTCTTATACGCCAGAATATACAGTATTTATTGATCCTGTGTGGACGGGGAATGAGTGCAGGGCCCTTTATGAAGTTTTTTTGTTTTTTTGTTTTTTTTTTGCTTTTGATCGTTTGGTCAACTTTGACATTGCTGGTCTGCTGGAGGTCATTTTGTAGGACTTCTGATAGCCATCTTGATACTCCTTGACCAAGGGAGCAGATACTAGTCCTGCTGACATGGAGCGCCTCCATGCTCTTGGAACTGTACTGTTAGGGAGTCGGGACACAGCAAACCTTCTGGCAATGGCATGTATTGAAGTGCCATCCTGGAGGAGTTGGACTAACTGTGTAACCTCTGTAGGGTATTGCTATATCCAGGTATTGCTTCATGTTACCAGTATTGACACTGACCATAGCCAAATACAAAATTAGTGAAAAGATGAGGGGAAAATGTCAGTGCTCTCAACCTGTTTAACCATTCCTGTTTAGTTATTGCCTCATTGTTGCCCCTCTAGTGCATATTTTGTTAATATCATTAACACCAGAGCAGCTGACACGGGTTAAAGGGTACTAAGCACCACAAGGGTTAATGAACACAGAGCTCTGCTCTCAGAGTTCCATAGGGGCTAGTTTGGCCAGTATGGCTACTGCTACAGCTCTGAGTGTGCAAAGGATTTGTGATATGGGATCTTTGGGGTCTGTCCACAACCCTTTAACAACTCACTTTAACTTGATCTATTTAATGCCCAGTGGATATCTGTATTTAGTTCCGTTAGAACAGTGGCGCACCAAACATCAGAGTAATTAATCAATAATGCAGGGCAGACTGCTGTTGCAGAAGCCAGTGATACAGGTGCCAACAGATGACTTCTGTAGTGAGCAGAGAAGCAAGCTCCAGGCTATTTAGATTAGCTTGATTGCAGGTAACCTTATCTCTTTTCCCAGCTCCCTCTCCCACCTTGTTGTCTTCCCCATGACCCTTTCCTCTTTTCAGATTTTGGTGGCTTCTTTTAACAGCATGTCCCTGCCAAACAGCACTGGTAATGTCTGCTGCTCTGGTGAGAGGTCTTCCTGCCATTTCTCCTCTCCCTTTGTCTTGTGCCTCTACCTCTTTATCCCCCCCCCCCCCCAATACATCCCCCTATTGCATTTGTCACCCTTTTCTGACTGTCCTCAGAGGAACTCACAATCTAATCATACCATAGTCATAGTCTAATGTCTTACCATATTATTATTGTGTATTTATATAGCACTGACATCTTCTGCAGCACTGTATAGAGTACAGAGTTTCATAATGGTTAGCTCCATCCACATCCTGATGACTCCTTTTCCCTAAAAAAAACCCCCAAATTTGCAGCGACACACTCTGCGCCCCAACCCCTCAATCCTCCGATCAAAAAATTTGGTTAGGTGTTTTTTTTTTGGGGGGGGGGGGGGGGGGGGGCAGGGGCGGATGTCTGTAAATAATCAGCACCAGGGGTCAAATTCCCTAGGTGCACCACTGCGTTAGAAATAGACTGATGTACTTTTTATTGAAAGTTAAATGGTAATTAAATTCCCTCCCCTGGCAGCTGAATGAGTCTACTTGTATTTCACACTGTCGTGGTTGGTGTTTACACTTCATGTTACAATTGCAGCTCTTAAACCGAAAATAAGACTGTGAGGCTGCAGAAATGTTCTATTTACTATAACTACTACACATATTGTTTGCTATCTCATAAGTTTATTTTCAGTTCATGTTTACTTTAGGATGTGGTTAACGACTGATATGTACCTGATATTGATCATTTATCACCTTGCTGTATGGTGATCTGAGTTAATATCCTTCTCCATGTCACAGTCTTAGGTTTTGAACTGCTCATTGCATTTTAAAGCTATGAAGCTTCATTCTCATGCCACTCCTAAACTGCTCCACCCCATCCCTATAGAGTTCAGAGAGAATGGCTTTTCGCAGTCTATGCTTGATTGACATTATGTTTCCAGCATCGACTGGGAGGGCTCATTTTCTTTTAACAGACAGTTATGGCCCCTTAAAGGGAACCAGAGAGGACTGGGGGGTGAAAAAAAGGAAAAGAACTTATACATACCTGGGGCTTCTTCCAGCCCCATAAGCCTGAACCGATCCCACGCCGCCGTCCTCCGCTTCCTGGATCCGCCGGTAACCGTCTTGTCACTTCCGGCTGACGCGGCCAATTGTCCGCATCACAGGGGCTCCCTCCATACCTGTATGCATGCGGCTGCGCAGTAGGCAGCCTCATGCGTATCTGTATGGAGAGAGCACTCTGTGATGCGGAGAATCGACTTCCGGCAATGACGGGACCCGGTGGTGGCGGATCCTGGCAGCGGAGGAGGGCAGCGTGGGAGCGATCTGTGCATATGGGGCTGGAGGAAGCCCCAGGTATGTATATTTCATCCTCTCTGGTTCCCTTTAACCTCTTTGCATCTAGACCTTGTTTCCCAATTGTCCAATTACTTTTGAGCTCCTGAAATGAAGGGATTGTGTTAAAAAATGCTTTAGTTGCCTCACATTTTTATGCAATCGTTTGGTTTACCCCACTGAATTAATGGGAACACAAGGTGAGAGGGTTATGGAAGCTGCCATGTTTATTTCCTTGTAAACAATACCAGTCAAAACCCTGGAACAAGCATATGGCTAATCCAGGGAACCCTGAGTCAGAGTACTATTATTAGAGACACATGATCAGGAGGACTGCCAGGCAACTGGTATTGTTTAAAAGGAAATAAATATGGCAGCCTCCATACTTCTCTCACCTTGGGTTTCCTTTAAAGCTGAAAGTAACTGCATTTGAGTCGTTTCATTTAAAATTCATTGTGGTAATGTACAGAACCAAAATTAGAAAAAAAAAGTTGTTTCTGTCCAAAATATCTATGGACCTTGCTGTCATTTTTCATCTTCTCTTAAAAATAACTTTGTAAAACTTTGCAATTTAACCAGTTCCCTACCACATGTTTTTACCACTTCAAGACCAGAGCAATTTTCACATAATGCACCTCCCATTCATTCGCCAATAACTTTATGACTACTTAACACACTGAAACGGTCTATATATTATTTTTTGCGGGACAAACTAGGCTTTCTTTGGGCAATACTTTTTGCTAAGAATTATTTTATTATATATGCATTTTACAGGGAGGAAGAAGAGAAAAATTGCAAAAATTTATAATTTCTTAGTTTTCAGCCATTGTAGTTTAAAAAAAAGTGCTATTGTAGGTAAAACAGTCACATTTTTTTTGCCCATATGTCCCGTTTATTACAACACTTAAATTGTGTCCCTAGTACAATGTATGGCGATAATATTTTATTTTAAAACAAAGGTGTATTTTTTCAGTTTAGTGTTTTTTTTTTATACTATAAACATAATTATAGGTTTTTATTTACAAAAGCAACATTAATATATCGACATAACATACATATTTAAAAAGTCCCTAAGGTAACTATTTATGTAGGTTTTTTTTATGTTGTAATTTTTTTTATTTTTTATTTACAAGTTTTATTTTGGTAACTATGGGTTAGGGGTAGAAGGGGTTTAACAATAGTAAATATTTAAATAAATGTCTAAAGGTAAGAGTGTATTATGGTATATTGGGGTGTATATGGATGTATTTTACTTTTTGGCCACAAGATGGCACTACACTTAGCTCACTGTCTGCTACTTACAGCAGATAGGAACGAAACTGTTTGTAACAGTTTCCTTGTGGTTATGAATGAGAGATGCTTTCTCTCCCATTCATATCGGCACGGGGATCAGGGCTGAGAATGGATTATTCTCATGCCCTGATCACAGAAGAACGGGGATGCGGCGGAAACGACGCTGGAATCACGATTGGCGGCGGTGAGTAAACAGTGCGTATATATACGCCCCTGATCTGCTAGAGGTAAACACAGGGGCGTATATATACGTAGCAGAAATCTGGAACTGGTTAAAAAAAAATACCAAAAAGTAGGCGAAAAGATACAATGAAAATTATTTTGAGTATTTTCTTGTTTGCTGGTGGTTTAACCTTCTTAGCGGTAGGTTAACATCGATGACGTCATCACGATCGTCACCATGGCGACGGGGAAAGCCCTAAAGGGAATCCCGTTCAGAACGGGATTTTCTTATGGGCGAGTGCGCCGGCAGCGATCGAAGGGGTGGGAGGGATAGCGCAGGGAGGGGGGGGCATCATATAGCTAGCGCTAGGCTAGCTACATGATAGGGAAAATTAAAAAAAATACTGCTGCGCATACACCCTGGCGCTCTTAATAGAACGCCAGGGTGGTTGAAGGGCATTTTATTTACAAGTTGTGAAAAGATCAACTAGGAGAAAACTCAGGAGAAAAAGTTAATTGCATATGGGCCAATGTGACAGAGTGGTAGATGATCAATGTTAGGGAGATAATAATAATTTACAAGTTAAGTGTGTGCCTAAATTTATACGAGAGAAACAGACCAGGCTTGGGCTTGCAGATGTGATATTGTTCATTTAATATCACACCTGCAAGATGGTAAGTAGCAATGAGCACAATTTTTTAAAAAGACCTTGTAGTTTTTAAGAAGATTGATTTTAAAAATGGAAAGGAAAAAAAGATCAACAAGGTCTTTTTGAAAAATTATTTCTTTAACTTGTTCACACTATTCCTCCTAACATAGGTAGCAATTTTGGTGATTACAGCATGTATGGGGACTTTGCTATTAACCGCTAAAGAATGAATTAAAGAATGACTTAAATAAAATCAATTCAATTTCCAAATCATAATTATGCCCATAATTGCGAGAATGTATGCGAAATTACTCATATTTAGCACATTACAATCACACAGCCAGCAGTGGGCCCCTGTGCAAAATTGTAATTGTGGGCCCCCTATGACCTTATGGGCATGGCTACAACCTGCGGCGCGCTAAGCGTGCCGCGGCAAAAAATAGTGGATAGAACCTGCGCCGCGTAGCGCCGCGGCAAAAAATGGGCGTGGCAATGACCAGATGAGGGCGGAGCTAACTGTAACTTAAAGCGAACTCCCGTTTATTTCCTTTTAAACAATACTAGTTGCCTGGCGGCCCTGCTGATCTATTTGGCTGCAGTAATAAACTGAATTACACCAACAACAAGCATGCAGCTAATCTTCTCAGTTCTGACAATATTGTCAGAAACCCCTGACCTGCTGCATGCTTGTTCAGGGTCTATGGTTGAAAGAATAAGAGGCAGAGGACCAGCACGGCAGCCAGTCAACTGGTATTGCTTAAAAGGAGAGAAATATGGCAGCCTCAATATTATTCTCACCTCAGGTTCCCTTGAAAAGTGCAACGCAAAGACAGTGGGCCCAAGTTTTGGTGACTCTTTCCCCAGAAAATTCACATAATTGTGCAGGTTTTTTCAAGAAAATACACATATATGCCTAGAAAATACGTGCAATCATGTCGGCAGATATGCCCAGAAAATACGTGCAATCATGTCGGCAGATATGCCCAGAAAATACGTGCAATCAAGTCGGCAGATATGCCCAGAAAATACGTGCAATCAAGTCGGCAGATATGCCCAGAAAATACGTGCAATCAAGTCGGCAGATATGCCCAGAAAATACGTGCAAACAAGTCGGCAGATATGCCCAGAAAATACATGCAATCAAGTCGGCAGATATGCCCAGAAAATACGTGCAAACAAGTCGGCAGATATGCCCAGAAAATACGTGCAATCATGTCGGCAGATATGCCCAGAAAATACATGCAATCATGTCGGCAGATTTGCGAAGAAAATACATGCAATCATGTGGCAGACCTGCCCAGAACATACACCTGCTAATATAAATAAAACAAAAACATTTACTCACCTGCAGCAGCAGACCTCCTGTCCCAGCCTCCATCCGGCGCGCAGCTCCCATGGGTGGTTGGGTGGATAGGTAGCCTAGTGGGTGGGTGAGTGGGTGGGTGGGTTGGTAGCCTGGTGGGTGGGTGGGTAGGTAGCCTGGTGGGTAGGTAGCCTGGTGGGTTGGTGGATAGGTAGCCTGGTGGGTGGGTGGGTTGGTAGCCTGGTGGGTGGGTAACTAGCCCGGTAGGTAGGTAGATAGGTAGCCCGGTGGGTGGGTAGGTAGGTAGCCTGGTGGGTGGGTGGGTAGGTAGGTAGCCTGGTGGGTTGGTAACTAGCCCGGTAGGTAGCCGGTGGGTGGTTAGGTAGGTAGCCTGGTGGGTGGGTAGGTAGGTAGCCTGGTGGGTGGGTTGGTAACTAGCCCGGTAGGTAGCCGGGTGGGTGGTTAGGTAGGTAGCCGGGTGGGTGGTTAGGTAGGTAGCTGGGTGGGTGGTTAGGTAGGTAGCCTGGTGGGTGCGTGGGTAGCCGGGTGGGTGGGTAGGTAGCCTGGTGGGTGGGTTGGTAACTAGCCCGGTAGGTAGCCGGGTGGGTGGTTAGGTAGGTAGCCTGGTGGGTGGGTAGGTAGCCTGGTGGGTGGGTAGGTAGGTAGCCTGGTGGGTGGGTAGGTAGCCTGGTGGGTGGGTTGGTAACAAGCCCGGTAGGTAGCCGGGTGGGTGGTTAGGTAGGTAGCTAGGTGGGTGGTTAGGTAGGTACCCAGGTGGGTGGTTAGGTAGGTAGCCGGGTGGGTAGGTAGGTAGCCTGGTGGGTGGGTGGGTAGCCGGGTGGGTGGGTAGGTAGCCTGGTGGGTGGGTTGGTAACTAGCCCGGTAGGTAGCCGGGTGGGTGGTTAGGTAGGTAGCCGGGTGGGTGGTTAGGTAGGTAGGTAGCCGGGTGGGTGGTTAGGTAGGTAGCCGGGTGGGTAGGTAGGTAGGTAGCCGGGTGGGTAGGTAGCCGGGTGGGTAGGTGGGTAGGTAGCCGGGTGGGTGGTTAGGTAGTTGGGTGGGTGGTTAGGTAGGAAGCCTGGTGGGTGGGTAGGTAGCCGGGTGGGTAGGTAGCCGGGTGGGTGGTTAGGTAGTTGGGTGGGTGGTTAGGTAGGAAGCCTGGTGGGTGGGTAGGTAGCCAGGTGGGTAGGTAGGTAGGAAGCCTGGTGGGTGGTTAGGTAGTCGGGTGGGTAGGTAGGAAGCCTGGTGGGTGGGTAGGTAGGTAGGTAGCCGGGTGGGTAGGTGGTTAGGTAGCCGGGTGGGTAGCTATCCGGGTGGGGGGCCCGACTCCTATCCTCCCTCCCTCCCTCCCTTCCTCACCTCGGGGGGCCCCCTCCCGATATGCGCGGCGGGAGAGCGAGCGGCAAATGCAGGAAGTCTTCAGGGCTCTCCAGGCATCCGCTAGAGGCCCAGCCGCTGAGTCTCCAATATGTCTCCAACTGGAGACATATTGGAGACCAAGCGGCTGGGCCTCTAGCGGATGCCTGGAGAGCCCTGAAGACTTCCTGCATTTGCCGCTCGCTCGCTCTTCTGCCGCGCATATCGGGAGGGGGGCCCCCCGAGGTGAGGGAGGGAGGGAGGATAGGAGTCGGGGGGCCCCCCGGGGAATAAAATAATAAAAAAAAAAATATAAAAAAAAATAAATACTTAATGGGCCCCTGAAGAAAACGGAACTTCAGGGGCCCTCGTGCGGCTGCACGGCCGTATGTCCGCCACTGACAATCATCACTAATAGTAAGGCAGAGCTAATGAGCCAGCAGAATTACAACCCTGAAAAGTTTTGTTTCTCTCCTTTAAAAACAGTCGAAACAGCTCCAGCAGAATGGCCCACAAGATCATGCACATTCCTTCACAAGTCTTTTCAAGTAACGTATGCCCCTTAGGGCCCTTTTCCAATATATATACAGTGGCTTGCAAAAGTATTCGGCCCCCTTGAAGTTTTCCACATTTTGTCACATTACTGCCACAAATATGAATCAATTTAATTGGAATTCCACATGAAAGACCAACACAAAGTGGTGTACACATGAGAAGTGGAACGAAAATCATACATGATTCCAAACATTTTTTACAAATAAATAACTGCAAAGTGGGGTGTGCGTAATTATTCGGCCCCCTTTGATCTGAGTGCAGTCAGTTGCCCACAGACATTGCCTGATAAGTGCTAATGACTAAATAGAGTGCACCTATGTGTAATCTAATGTCAGTACAAATACAGCTGCTCTGTGATGGCCTCAGAGGTTGTCTAAGAGAATATTGGGAGCAACAACACCATGAAGTCCAAAGAACACACAAGACAGGTCAGGGATCAAGTTATTGAGAAATTTAAAGCAGGCTTAGGCTACACAAAGATTTCCAAAGCCTTGAACATCCCACGGAGCACTGCTCAAGCGATAATTCAGAAATGGAAGGAGTATGGCACAACTGTAAACCTACCAAGACAAGGCTGTCCACCTAAACTCACAGGCCGAACAAGGAGAGCACTGATCAGAAATGCAGTCAAGAGGCCCATGGCGACTCTGGACGAGCTGCAGAGATCTACAGCTCAGGTGGGGGAATCTGTCCATAGGACAACTATTAGTCATGCACTGCACAAAGTTGGCCTTTATGGAAGAGTGGCAAGAAGAAAGCCACTGTTAACAGAAATCTGAAATAAAAAGAAGCGGACTCCGGCACTCCAATGCAGAGGTAGTTTATTCAAGCACGGTAGATAGAAGCAACAGGTTACAGAACGCCTGTGTCAACAGCTGTTTCGCATGTAGTCACGCCTCCTCAGGACACCAAGGCTGTTAACAGAAAAGCATAAGAAGTCCCATTTGCAGTTTGCCACAAGCCATGTGGGGGACACAGCAAACATGTGGAAGAAGGTGCTCTGGTCAGATGAGACCAAAATGGAACTTTTTGGCCAAAATGCAAAACGCTATGTGTGGCGGAAAACTAACACTGTACATCAATCTGAACACACCATCCCCACTGTCAAATATGGTGGTGGCAGAATCATGGTCTGGGGGTGCTTCTCTTCAGCAGGGACAGGGAAGCTGGTCAGAGTTGATGGGAAGATGGATGGAGCCAAATACAGGGCAAACTTGGAAGAAAACCTCTTGGAAACTGCAAAAGACTTGAGACTGGGGCGAAGGTTCAACTTCTAGCAGGACAATGACCCTAAACATAAAGCCAGGGCAACAATGGAATGGTTTAAAACAAAACATATCCATTTGTTAGAATGGCCCAGTCAAAGTCCAGATCTAAATCCAATCGAGAATCTGTGGCAAGATCTGAAAACTGCTGTTCACAAACGCTGTCCATCTAATCTGACTAAGCTGGAGCTGTTTTGCAAAGAAGAATGGGCAAGGATTTCAGTCTCTAGATGTGAAAAGCTGGTAGAGACACACCCTAAAATACTGGCAGCTGTAAGGTGGTTCTATAAAGTATTGACTCAGGGGGCCGAATAATTACACACACCCCACTTTGCAGTTATTTATTTGTAAAAAAATATTTGAAATCATGTATGATTTTCGTTCCAGTTCTCACATGTACACCACTTTGTATTGGTCTTTCATGTGGAATTCCAATACAATTGATTCATGTTTGTGGCAGTAATGTGACAAAATGTGGAAAACTTCAAGGGGGCCGAATACTTTTGCAAGCCACTGTATGCGATGCGGCTACATAGCCGCATCACACCACGGGTGATCTGATCCCAATGCATGGCAATGGAACAGTTTCCATTCCGTGCATTGCATGCGGAGCGATCCGAGAATCTCCCAATGCGGAAGTGTCGCGGACAGCAGCGGAAGTGATGAGATGCGGCTAGGTAGCCGCACTCGCATCACTCCGCAAATGGAAAATGGCCCTACAAGTAATGATAAATGTGATATGTGATTATTACAGTAATGTGATAATTTTACTTAATTACCTCTTACAACTCTTGAGAGTTCTTAATAAAAGATATCAGTGTTTACCTGCAGCACTCGATTGTGTTGTGGTGTTGGCTGAAGTACTGAATTCAGTAGATGTTGTATTGGTGTGATCAGTCACTTTGTATGAAGTATGAGACCAACTACTGACAGATGTAGTAGGCCCACTGATTACTGTTGTGGTCGAAGTCCTGTTAATGGATGTAAATGTTCCACTACTGACACTCGTCTTAGAGTTAGTGATTACAGTAGTTCCAGCACCCACTGTTGTATTTGATCTAATATTAGTTGTTGAAATGGATCCAGTGTTCCATACAGTGGAGTTTGCTCCATTAATATTAGTTACAGAAGATGGAATGGTAATAGCTGTAGTGGCTTTATTACTAGAGGTTGTATTAGATGCACTGACTGTGGTCTTCGCGTTGGTGGAAAAGGTGTTGCTGTTGCTTGCAGTTTGAATTCCTGCAGTAGTCGTACCGCTGCTACCTCCACTTGAACTACTCCCTGAACTTGATCCATTTCCTGAACTACATGTCAAATTTCCATTTTTAATGCTGAAATAAGACAAAGGGAGAAAATTTGAGTTATTGCAATAAACACACATGAACAACAAAAATATTACATTGGCAGATTACTTCCCATTAAAATGTTTCCACCATGTGCTTTTGGCACTCTTTAAGTGGTAAAACAAGTAAAAACATCCTTTTAAGCCAAGCCTTATGACATTTCAATGGCTGGCACAAGTGTACTGCCCCATAGCTGGTTCTTGCTATGATCTACATCGAGTTGTTTTTCATGTTTGTTATGAATTATATTATATAATTATATGAATTATACATATTATGAATGATATATGTAAATATTAGTGGTCTGAAACTCAGCATTTCTTCTTTGCTCTAAAAGATTCCTTACAGCTTTAAAGCTACTATCACAAAAAAATTGTAGCAGAACAGCATTCAAACAGTTAAATACAGCACTCAGCTGCACTCAGCTTAGGATCCGATCCGAAGTGGAGATAACGATATCTTTTGTTTGCATTATTCAGTGGCTACATTTTGTGTAACAACTGAAAACAGGTCTCTTTAAAGCTTTCTCTGCTTCAAGCATGCACACAGTTCACTAAAAGATTTTAATATATAATAAAAAGAAGCTTTAATAAAATGCAATGGCAGCTTTCAGAGCATATAAACTGTACTTTGGGAACTTGTTATTTGTAAATGGACAATATTACTTGTGCACAAAAGCAAATATGATAACTGTATCTAATTAATATTATAAATGCGAAAGTTTGGATGTTTGTTACTCAATCACGCAACAATGGCTGAACGGATTTGAATGAAATTTGGCACACACGTAGTACATTACCTGGAATAACATATAGGATACTTTTTATCCACATAACCAAAAAGTGGGCGAAGACAAATACAAATTTCACTGGGAAAATGTAAACTGCAGCCATTCTTACACTGTTTATGGTAGGGTTCGCAAACTTTGCACAGTTGGTCCCTGGGTGACTGGGATTAATATTCAGAAAAGTGGGTAGAGCCTACAAAAAATAGTCAAAATTCACCTATTGATTTTCAAGTGGAATATTTAATTGCTGCCATTTTTGCACTGTTAATGGCACAAGCCTCAAACCTGGTACAGTTGTTCACTGGATGACTGGGGCTCAACTCCAGAAAAGGGGGTGGAGCCACAGCCAATCAGATTTGTTTCATTTCAATGCAAATTATTGATGCCAAAAACCGCAAAGCTCACAAGCTAGGTCATTGAGTAATTGTGTGTTAGGATTAGAAAAAGTGGGCGGAGCCAACACCAGCCAAATATATACCCGGGCAACACCAGGCTATCAGCTAGTGGATAATAAAAAGTAGGAAAACACATTTTTGTTGAATATTATGTCAGAGTTTCAGACCACTTTAAGGCTTGCTATGTTATGTTAATACTTGTATAGCAATTTTGTCCTGTGGGCCTCAAAGCACTTGAGAGCTACAGTCACCAAGTGTGCTGCTCAGTAGACCATGCTGGAACATTATAGAGTCTTGTCGAGGATTCCTTACTAAATAGGTACTGGCTCGAGCCTGGATTCAAAGCCTGGTCTTCTATGCAGGGCTGGATTTGTACTCTGCCTAAGGCCTAAGGCCACTGTCACCAGCCGCCCCCTTCAGTTTAGGTAGCGAGATGACCCTGCCCCTTTCCCTCTGGTATACGTAGCACTAGCTAGATGACTCCCTTAATCCCTCCTTTTCCCACCCCCTTTCAGTCTAGGTAGCCAGCTCGCCTCCACACAGCAGCAGCCATCAGTGTCACTTATTTCTCATCTCTTCTCCAGTGCAGAAGCTTCCTCTTCATTTTCATCTACAATGCTGTCTAAGTCCATAGCCGCCAGCCACAATGGAAACGTGCACAGAGAGCAAGGTGGCTGCTGCACAGGCGGCTGGCAGCAGAGTACCACAGTCATGCGCTTGCCTGATCTCCCTGCATTGCAGCATTTGCAAGCTTGCAAATGCTGCACCAGTTTAGCCTGCTGCTTTGGTACCCTTGCTCCTGTGGTGCCCTAGGCCATGGCCTAGAAGGCCTTGGCCTAAATCCGGCCCTGCTCTTATGGCCAAGAAGGTGTCTTTAACTAGCCTCCTTCTTGCCCTTGTGTACTTCTAACCCTCAGAATACTGCAAGACTGATTACTTTCTAAATTATCTCTAGCTTTGCATTTGGCAGGGATGTTAGTGTTTAAAGGAAAAGGCCATGGATATGTATGAAGATGATGTTTATTTATGAAGCAAGGTTATTGTTAGAATTTAAGTATGATATGCTTGAATTTGGAGGCCTCCATCACTTTACATAACTGGTTTTAGTAAAAGGGTTTGCTCTGCAGAGTATCTCTTTATGGAGAATTTCTCTTAGCGAGAAATAAAGACATTTGGAGGAATTACAGTTCTGATGTTCAGTAGAACATTGTGCTGTGACTTCCAAGGCCGTAGCAGAGATATCCAGTGTGTAGGCCAGACCAGCTGACGGTAAACAACATAAACATGAGCCATTATTATGAAAATATTCTCCCAAGTACATTAAACAATGGTCTTAGAACATTTCATTTTTGTTAAAAAAAAAATGCATCCATTCAGTTTAGATCTATAAATTAGAAGGGTTAACAGCCCACATTATTTTTACTTGCCTATAAAACTTTGGTATTCAACAGTGTTTCCAGCAATCAATGACAGATAGGAGCATCAGAGTTTACTGCCAATCAGTTGGTTTGACAAGGCATTAAAATTAACAACGATGGCTGCTCCTCTGTGCAGCTCATTATACTGGCAGCAAGGTGGGAGTTTCTGCACATTCTCTTGGCAATAGTAACTCCAAACAAAACACAGTTGCCATGATTACAAAGAAGTGCAGTTTGAGCTTAGGATGTTAGGCTAACTGCATACTGAAACAAAAATATCTTTTTAGTAGCACTAAATTACAAAGGCTTCAATTCATCAAAGAGTGTTCGATAACAAAATCCCAGTCCTTAAAATACCGCATTCGGTATTTTACACTTCACTGTGCTAATTCATCAATATTTTCCCATGTGTGGTAGAGGTTCGTTAAGTTACCGAAGTACTACGGCTTCAGTTCATCAAAGGCTGGGCTTCAGTTCATCAAAGGCTGTTAGATAACGGCAGAGTGGTGCAGAGCAGCTTGGAATGTCTCTGTGTTGTTACAAGCTGATAACAATAGAAGGCATCCAGACATCCCTTTACATGTAAACGTGTGTTATATTTACTGTTACTTATACTGCCTCTGCTGCTCTGAATCTGTCCATCAGTGTTTCTTAACATTTTACTTATTTGCCACAACGTAGATAAACTTCCTGGAGACTTTACAAATGCCATGCTTGGTGATTTCACCACATGCATCTTTGTATATTCAAACAGGGACTCAAAGGGTTAAACCACCGAAGGACATCTGGGGATATCTTTTGTCCCGTTATCTCTGCTCACTGCCTGGGAGGTCTGGAAGCTTGTGTGGAGAAGCCTGTGTGACCTATCAGCAGCACTTACAGGAGAACAGGGGCTGTTTCTATTGGCTGCCTGCTCCTGTTAATCAGGAAAACATTCACACAGAAGGCTTTCGAAGCCTGTAACGACAGGGGAGAGCTGGAGATAAACACCGAATGTGCTAGCGAATGTGGTAACCTTGATGAATTAACATTTACTGACATTTGCTGACATGTGTTGAGCACAAGTCGGTAATTTATCTCATTGCTCTGTGATTTCAGCTTCTCATTCGGTAACAGCTTTGATGAATTAACATTTTCTTAAGTGCTCCGTTAACTCAGCTGTTTTTAGCATTACCGAATGCGGTAATGCTTGATGAATTGAAGCCAAAGAGACTAGTGTAGCTCTGATCTAAGCGTATGGTGATTTTATAATGAAAGTGGAAATTCCCCTGAGTATCCTTAACGAATAAAGGTGAGGGATTTAGTCTGCCTATTTTGAGAACTTTGGAAGTTTATTCATAGGTGGTGGGCATTTAGAAATATCATCTGGCCTACTGTATCTTCTTAAAAGGCTGTTATGCTGGAAAAACATCACAGATATGGCAAAAACATGAACCTACAGGTACAAAATAACAGAGAAGAATGCTACGGCATGCCTGTGAAACATCACTTTGCTCTAGTACAGTCATCTGCAAACTTGGCTCTCCAGTTGTTAAGGAACTACAAGTCCCACAATGCATTTGCCTTTATGAATCATGACTGTGGCTGTCAGACTCCCGCAATGTATTGTGGGACTTGTAGTTCCTTAACAGCTGGAGAGCCAAGTTTGCAAATCACTAGTCTAGTAGGATCCTCTGATCTGATGATGATGAAGAGTCCTACAAGAACTGAAAACCTTTAACCTCAGCACCTGACTATAGTATTTAAAATCACGATCAAATACTTTTATGGAAACTATACAATTTCTCTTTCCTCTACAAATTCTCTGCAGCGCTGCGTAATATGTTGGCGCTATATAAATCTAATAAATAATAATAATAATAATAATATTTATCTATACATGTTATCTATAGTAATATTAGGGTCATTACTTCTGTTTATTTTTCTGCTCAGCAACGCACATTTTCAAAGCTCCTGTTTAGAATTAATTCTTAAAATAAAGCACTTAAAGTGAGCATACAAATATGAGAAATATGAGAGAAATATGTTTAATTTACCTTTAGTAAAACATGTACAATTAATCATCTCATAAGTTTAGTTTCACTTCAGGTTTGCTTTAAAGTGCACCAGAGACGATATGAACTAAAAGTTTTTTTACATATCTGGGGCTTCCACCAGTCCCATGTGTACGGATCGCTCCCATGCCGCTGTCCTCAGTCTTCTGTATCGCCGTACCGGGTCCCTTAACTTCAGCCAGTCATGGCCAGTCTGCACAAGAGAAGTGCGCCATCTACGTATCTCTCCGGCGACTTCTCTTGCGCAGCTGCCGGAGGGTTACGGCAGCCACTGGAAAGATGTGCTGAAGGCGCACTTCTGCGCAGACTGGTTGCTACTGGCTGAAGTTGGGAGCGGCGTGGGAGCGATCTGTGCGCATGGGGCTGGAGGAAGCCCCAGGTATGTTAAAAACTTTTAGTTTATATGGTCTCTTGTTTCCTTTAAGAACAGTTGGGTTGCCTTTCAGCACTGGACAAAGGCTCCAAGAAATTGATATTTTTTTAAAAGTATCATTGGCTCCAGTGTTTCCGAAGGAGGTGATACAGGCTAAGAAGTAGTAACTCTACACTACAATAGGCTGATAAATGGTTTTTAGTATTAAAGGCATAAATATCACACTGGTGCTTTTAGAGGGGGTTATGTATATTTTTATGTCTTCTCTTGATGGTTGGTATCATTTGGGAGGAAGGGAAGTAATGTACAAACATGGTGAAACTCCATTTAACTAGAAAAAGCAGGAAAAGCCAATAGGAAAGAAATTCTGGCAGTTCCGTGTAAGTAGGGCCCAGTGAATATGCAAAGAAGAGATTTTTAGTTTGCTCACATCTGTTGGTGATCATAAATAATTGAAATCTGAGCACTAAAGTGAGTACATTGTTACATATTCAAAGCTGCAATGGTAATATAATGTTTATGCAATACTTTTAACACCCCATTAAAATCATATATATATATATATATATATTTAGATGATGTCTTTTCCCACTGAATGCAGTTACTGGAGGATTTCTGAGACATACCATGGGTTCATTAAACATCCATCACGGCAGCAGCAATACTCTAAAAGTGAAAAATAAATACAATCAATATTTTACAGCAGAACAATGTGTAGCTGATCTGGAAAAAAAAGTCAAAAAAGCTTTCTGGACTCTAGCCATAAAGTCACTCAGCATTTCTTTGAACATTAGTAAATGTGTTAATGCCTTTGTTCAGTCCAAACATCCATGCCTGTATGTTCTGCAACAAGCATATTGAAAATACCTGGCTGGCTGGATTCTGTAGCACAATTCACTGTAGAGATGACATTACATGTTTACTGTACAGTTTTTTTGTCACGACTACTTCCCCATCCCATCATCACCCACACATGAATTAGTAGGGGAGTAGCTGGGAGAAGATACCAACTTGCCTTTCCCTGTGACCACAGATCATCTGATCCAGCCAGGTTTGTAAATAAAACTAAAAACATTTAACTCTTAAAGGGTTATATAAAAGCGCAGTGTAAAATGGTTTAATATTTCAGGCAGGGTAAGTTGATGAGGGGTACAAAGGACTTTTATAAACATACTGGAGAGGGCGTAGGAAGGGTTGCAAACAAGTTGGCAAAATACTTCAAGTGGGATGAAAGAAGACTTCTGCCAACATATAAGGATCAAGATGGGAGTGCATTAACACTTCTATCAAATTGAAGAAAACAATGAAATTTTACAATTTGTATTGATTATTTTCTGAACACTGACAAACGCATAAGAAGTCTTAGGAGTATTCCCTGTACACTTTAGCTGGGGTAGGTGTGCTTGTTTGAGCAATGAGGGGTGATTACTGGGGCACCTTAGTAGGCCAGGGTATGAGTGGACAGTTACAATGTGCACATGGTGCTTTGTCAGGGGATGGGGCTTTGCCATTGCAAGGCATCCCTAACTGCTAGGGTGAGTTTATAGCTCAGCAAGGACCTCCCCAGGCTGTTATTTCTGCTTTCCTTGGAACTTACCACATTCAGCACCTGGGAAAGATGTTGCTCCTCTGATTAACCAAGCTAGCAGGCTCAGGCAACTGCATCAGTTAAAGTGAACCTCCAGACTAAAAATCTACTCAGCAGCACTGAAAAGGCTTGGTATTTCTTCAACAGTTTCACAGCATCAGAACTTTGTTTTTCTTACCCAAGCCTCATTTTAAGCTGCACAGAAGAAAACTGCCTGGCATTTTCCCCTGATGCCCTGATGATTTCTAATGTTGTTGTTCTCGTTCTGCTGTTTTGGTGCAAATTTTTTACATTTTGAATTTGAGATTTTAAGCCTAGCGTGCGCAGCTGGGAGGGTGAATAAGGAAGGACACAGGACAGCTGAAACTGTATCTCATGCTCCCTGTCACCTCCTCTCAACCAAAACGATGGCTGCTCCCATGAAAAAGATGGCTGTCCTCATGGAATCACAAACATTTGCCTGTTCTTTTAAAACAGGGTGGGTAAGAGATTATATTACCTATCTATTTTAATTAACAGAACTAATGTAGCTTACTGACAGTATATTTGTTTAGGCTGAAGTTCCCCTTTAATGAGCAGAGCTGACCCTTACAACACCGACTTACAGAGAAGGTAAATATTGTGTTCATTAATCACTAATTAATCAAGGGTGAATTAAAGGATATCTGTAATGCCATAAAAAAGAAAGTGTTTCACTTACCTGGGGCTTCTACTGGCCCCCTGCAGACGTCCTGTGCCCGCGCCAGGGCAAAACGATCCTCTGGTCCCCCGCTGCGGCTCACTTTCACTTTCCTCTGTCGTTGGCCACTACGCCTGCACAGCCCTGGCTGCAGGCGTCTTTGTTTGCACCCTGCGCAGAACGCTCCCAGTGATAGGAGTGCGGATGTACGCAGCCAGGACTGCGCAGGCGCAATGGATGTTGACTAAATTACAAAACAGCGAAAATGAAACTTAACCGCAACGGGGGACTGGAGGATCGGTGAGTTAAGATGATGGCACAGAGCGGCTGCAAGGGGCTAGCAGAAGCCCCAGGTAAGTGAAACTCTTTCTTTTTTATGGCATTACAGGTTTCCTTTAAAGTTGAAGTGAGGTAAAATAACCAGTAGTAAGCCCTATGCTAAAATAGTGTATTAGCATGAAACCACAAGTAACTCAGGCCAACTCATCCTGTGCATATACAACAGCCCATTGTGTCAGTTTGACCAGAAGCCCATAATTATATTTTTTTAGATATATATTATTTTTCTTTGGTTTCTGATGTTTGTGAAAATCCATAAATATGCTATAAAGGTATGCAGTATTAAACAGTTTTCAGAAAGAAAAGGCTGCTTACCAATGTAATGAATAGCTTGTACATATAAGCTTGCATTTTGCACGCTCCATACAAAACATATGTCATTGACACTGACATTGACCAAAATCTTGCATTTTTCTGGACTAGAAAATAAAGAAATCAGAAAACAGAATCAATTGTAAAATTAGAACATATATCATTTATAAACAAATAAAAACAGAAAAGTTCTGAGAACATATACTGTATATTCAACCCTTTTGCTATGAAACCCCTAAAAATCTAGTCCAACCAATTAACTTCTGGAGTTACATAATTAGCGACCACCTGTGTGTAATCAAAGAATTGCATGATCTGCCACAATACCCGCATAAACAGATCTTGTCTGAAAGGACTGACTTTGCAACTCCACTTAGCAAGCAACATAAAGAACAAGAAGCATTCCCAACTGTTTAGAGGAAACATTATAGAAAAGTATAGATCAGGCTTGGGTTTAAAAAAAAAATCAAAATCCCAAATTTTGATTATGCTACTGGGCACGATTAAATGGATTATAAGAAAAAGAATGGTCCATGCCAACATTACAAGCCTAGTAAAGACAGGTTCATTAGATCCCATTCAAATCTAAATTCAATTAGAAGGGTTGAGGAGTTATGGCTACAGGCAGAGTAGTATGTGAACATATATTTATTAGATCCTGGTTTAATTTGAAATATTCAGTAAAAACTCAAACCATCCTTATGCATGGCCAGTGAGGGCCAGGCAGGGTTTGGAAGTAAGGGGTAGAAGACGATGTTTCACTCCGCAATAGGCAAAGCAAGGAATTTGCCAAAATATAGTTTTCTGAGTTTTTATTTTAATTATTGTTTGGGTCACAATAAAAACACACATTTTTTACTCTCAAAATAATACACATGAGCCCTTATTCAATTTACTTGCTTGCTGGTGGCATAAAAGGCATTTTATTGATAAAGTGTGAAATATCACCTAGGAAAAAGCTTAGGAAAAAAAGTGAATTGAATAAGGGCAATGATGTGTAAATTAAAACGTGCTAAGCTCCAAAACTTAACTTTAATTCCAGGTTGTTAAAAACCTGAAATGAAAACGAGACTAGACAAAACAAGACAAAAACCAAGGGGAATCAATACTTTTGTAAGGCAATGTTTGTTACAATGGTATATGATACATAAAGACTACCGTATATACTCGCATATAAGCCGACCCGCATATAAGCCGACCCCCCAACTTTTCCCTGAAAAAACTGGGGAAAATGATTGACCCCCATATAAGCCGGGGGTAGGAAATGCTGGATTGGTGCAGCCCCACAGTGTGTCCCAGTATAGCTAGTATAGTGCCCAGTATAGGTAGGTAGTGTCCAGTATAGCTAGTATAGTGCCCAGTATAGCTAGTAAAGTGCCCAGTATAGCCAGTATAGTGCCCAGTATAGCCAGTATAGCGCCCAGTATGGGTAGGTAGTGCCTCAGTTTAGCTAGTATAGTGCCCAGTTTAGCCAGTATAGTGACCAGTTTAGTTAGTATAGTGCCCAGTTTAGCCAGTATAGTGCCCAGTTTAGTGCCCAGTTTAGCTAGTATAGTGCCCAGTTTAGCTAGTATAGTGCCCAGTTTAGCCAGTATAGTGCCCAGTTTAGCCAGTATAGTGCCCAGTTTAGCTAGTATAGTGCCCAGTTTAGCTAGTATAGTGCCCAGTTTAGCCAATATAGTGCCCAGTTTAGACAGTATAGTGCCCAGTTTAGCCAGTATAGTGCCCAGTTTAGCCAGTATAGTGCCCAGTTTAGCCAATATAGTGCCCAGTTTAGCCAGTATAGTGCCCAGTTTAGCTAGTTTAGTGCCCAGTTTAGCCAGTATAGTGCCCAGTTTAGCTAGTAAAGTGCCCAGTTTAGCCAATATAGTGACCAGTTTAGCCAGTATAGTGCCCAGTTTAGCCAGTATAGTGCCCAGTTTAGCTAGTATAGTGCCCAGTTTAGCCAGTATAGTGCCCAGTTTAGCTAGTTTAGTGCCCAGTTTAGCCAGTATAGTGCCCAGTTTAGCTAATATAGTGCCCAGTTTAGCCAGTATAGTGCCCAGTTTAGCCAGTATAGTGCCCAGTTTAGCTAGTTTAGTGCCCAGTTTAGCCAGTATAGTGCCCAGTTTAGCCAGTATAGTGCCCAGCATAGGTAGGTAGTACTCCCCCGGCTCCCCCCCCCCCCCGCCGCTGCTATTACCTGCAGGCAGCGGCCGCTTCCTAATCCGCGTTCCTCTTCTTAAACTTTTCAGCGTGTATCACAGCAGCGCGCCCGGCGCTGCTGCTGTGACGATGCAGAGTGCAGGAAAGAGCGCGGCTCCCTATAACGGCGATCAGTATCGCCGTTACCAAGGGAACCGCTCTTTCCTGCCCCTGCATCGTCACAGCAGCAGCGCCGGGCGCGCTGCTGTGATACACGCTGAAAAGTTTAAGAAGAGGAACGCGGATTAGGAAGCGGCCGCTGCCTGCAGGTAATAGCAGCGGCGGTCGCGGGGGGAGCGGGGCGCGGAACACCCACCACTAACCACTATACCACCAGGGAAGACTCGCATACAAGCTGACCCCCCAACTTTTGACCCCCTTTTTGGGGGTCAAAAATTCGGCTTGTATGCGAGTATATACGGTATCTGCAGTCATGCACATAAGTACAGTTCTCTATGTGTCCTCGATGTTGGTGCCCCAGGAAGACAACCACATACCTGAACCTTCCTTGTAATTGCCCTTGAATAAAGGCCGGCCTCCACCCACTATACTGTATATAGTATTAATCTTATTGACTTCCCAACTGCTACTGATCCAATAATCCTCTGTCTTATGGATTATCATGGGCCTGTTCATGCACATCATTTTACAGTGGTTTTGCAGTATGGTTCCCCTATGGTTGACAGCTGTATAACACTGCTGATCCACTGCCCCATCATCCCGTACCCACATACATTTCCAGGAAACCATTTAAACACAGTTGCATCAATAGTTGCACATGCATTCTTCTATCACAATTGTTGCTTCTAGTTCTCAGATGCTGCATGCAGTGCCTATCACATAGTTCACCTTCTAAATTGCTGTCATAGACTTGCATTGAAATTCTGAGTGAAGACCTGCATTTGTACATGGCTATAATACAGCCAGTGGTGCTGTTCTATGATAAAGATGTGATGTGGCACTTGCAATGTACCCACTGTAACTTTATAAAAACATGGAAACATTGACTGTGTAAAGAATGTGATCTGGCAGTTTACATTCTTAATGGTTTTTACAACTCGTCCCCCAGGTCTCAGATCCTGCCTGGAAGGTCCCCCAGCATCCCCCTGGTCCCTTCCATGGTCCCGCTGGTGGCTTCAGCATGCACGCCCCCCGAAGCATCATCACGACGTTAGCATCCTGTGCATGCACGTTTCTCTAAAGGCGTGATAATGCACCAGGGGCACGCATTTGCGACTTCAGTCTAAGTCGCTAGATTACCAGAACCACCAGTGGGAAAACAGAAGGGACCAGGAGGACGTCAGGGGACCTTGGGGGCTAAGGGGGGGGGGGGGGGTGGAGGAAGCCCCAGGTAAGTCCAGATTTTTTTTATAGCACTGCTCAGGGTCCCTTTAAGGGTTTTGATAGGTTTCAGAATGCTATTTCTGTACTTGTACAACAAGGAGATATACAGAAACTCATTAAATATGCAGTTGATGATTATAACTGTCAGAGCATTATAGTGGGATCATAGCACAGTTTTTGATAATGTCAGTGCCTGATATGTCAAATGTATACTCCTGTAAAATAGTTATGCCATAAAGAATTTTGCAAAAAAAGGAATGCAGAAGAAACAAGAAAAAAATATACTTACAGATATTTGATACTATAATTGTATGCTCGATTGTAATCTCTAGAAAAACAAATAAAAAACAATATTAGAATCAGTAATAGGCTTGCAATGCCAGTACAAAGTGAAACACTATATGTGAGGGCCCAGTCATACGAAGGGTTGGGGCTCACTAGATCGCTTTCAGATGCACTTTGATATTATGGACAATTCCAAAAACTGGTAGGCTAATGAAAGTCAATGGAGGTGATCCCACAGGAGCAATTTGCCAAAATCGCAATCACCCTGCATGCAGCATTTTCAAAGCAATTTCATAGAGTAAAGCAGAGATAAAATCGTTCTCCCTGAAATTGCTCCAGAAATCACTCTGATTTTACATGATAAAATCGCTCTAAAAAATACTAGAAGTTTAGAGAGCATTTTGCAATTGCAGGTGGGTCCCAGGCCTAAGGGCTCTTACTTTGTGTGCAGTGGAAAACAGCCCTTAAACTGCTACGGGACCACTTTCAGGTGAGGACCAAAAGCGAATCAACAGACATGCAGAAAATTACCATGCTTTCCAAGGGCCTGTTCATGCATTCTTTTGCATGGTAATGTCTGTTGTCTATCACAATGGACATTCCTGATCTGCACAATAATTGGAACATATGCCTTGTTGTATGATTGCACCGCAGTGGTAACGCCCTGTGCAAACCTTCTGGACCATTTTGGTGCTATTGCAGAAGAATCACACAGAAACAGAGGCAGTGGCAAAGCCAAGAAGGTGTGGGTCCCAGTGCAAGTTTTACATTGCCCCCTCTCCCCCCCCCCCAGGCAATCTACATATACCAATTGATATGGCGCACCAAAACATGCCCAGGACTACCAAAGTGACAGAGGTGCAAGAAGGGGATGGGAAATAGTTTGTTAATGATCACTACTATTCAAAGCATCTATGGAAGTGATTATTACCAGCACAGAACCAATAAAAAGCTTATACTGTAGTTGAGGGAGCCTTCTGGCCCAAGGGCGGCACAACCTCTGCACCCCCTATTGCTACGCCACTAAATCGAGGGATTGAGGTGTGGAGGGGGGCTAAATCTTTCAAGTAAGGACACAGCAATAAATGTACTTTTATTGCAGTAGTAATCGGTAGTAATAGGAAAGCACAGAACTTTACAGGGTTTTTACCCTTACTTCCTGTTTATTCTTTCCAATGGAAGACATATATGCGGTACTAATATAAAATCACATGAAAAGACCTTCCACATGCTAATCCAATTAAGAATAAAGTAATGAAGAAGTGTTTTTTACTATTATTTACTGTACTATGTTTTCACTTTCATTCAACTGTACTGAAAGAACAAGATCAAAACATGTATACACAAAGAACTTACTCTATTGCCTTAGATGCTTCTGTGCAATTCTGTAAATAAATAAGTACATTAAGTATATTCTCCAAAAGTTTGTAACATTTTGTAAACACAGGAAAATTGTTAACGTTGTACTAAAGTTAGGTGTTTATCTGTTGGAAATCAAACTGGTGGTTCTGTATCAGGGGATCAGCAATGATTTTTCTCAGACTGTCAGGCACCTGCTATCCACTGTGACATTCCTGCATACCTTATGGCAGGTGGCTAAGCAGAAATTGGGTGCACCCATAAGGAATGTTCTAAGGCAGAATTTATTTTGGTTATGTGCTATTTCATAAAAGTTAGATTATGAATCAAGCTGAATGAATGAAAGTAAAGTGGCCATACATCTACCGTTTTTGCGTTCAAATTGACCATCCTCCTATTTGCTAATTTCATGTAATCAAATAAAAAAAAAACGGAGCTGCAACATTTCCCCCCAATTGATTATTTGACCAATTTGGGACCAAAATCGGTCAAAAGCATCGATCGGCCATGCTGGAGAATCTCGGTCGCACGTGGATGATCGGGGGTGCGGCTGTAACAGTGTGTGATATCACAATAACCGACATATACGACAGACTTCCAGCCAGTGCTACTCCCAGTTTCTCTTCCGTTGTCAGGAACTTCCTGTATTCAGACCATAAGACCCTGTAGCTTTTTCTCTCCACTTCTGGAGGACAATAAAATGCGTCTTATGGTCCAAAAATAATTTTACCTGCCTTTTACGGGGTCAACCCTTATGTCAAGGACCATGTGGACTGGTTCAGGTGGTGAAGCCCCATGATGGCTGGCTAAGATAAAATGGGGCTTAGGAGAGAAGCCACAATGATTATTTTTCGTTTTTAATAAAATGTAAAACAATTAAAGAAAATTATTAGTTGAAAATAAAAACTTTTACTCTCCTTTTCCCTAATTTTTGATGTTAAAGAATGCTTCTAACATCTAAAATTTCAAAATTCAAATATATATTCAAATACGTTAGAGGTTTGCTTACACTCAGCACTAGCAGCAAATGTTACTGTATCAGGGCCTATCACTGCTGCTACCATCAGGGCAGATATATGTCTGTTTTTGGACCACGGGCAAATGGACAAAGGGACAATCATGAACTGTATATGCTAAGCACTTGTTCAATATTGGACAGACATGCAGCACTTGAAAAACAAAAACCTCTGTAGAAGCGCATAGCGCGAAACGGCTGTCAGGCTTGCTGTCCCCTCCACCCACCACTCGTTTTCTCTCTCCTGCAACAGTATGTGCCTCTTTTTATCCATGTTTGATGATTATGTTTTATATGAAGACTGCACAATAAAGTAAGTTGTCAGCAGTGCCGGCTCTCATTCTCCTCCTCAGGGCAGGTTCTAGATTTTTGCTGCCTGAGACTTGTGAAGATGCACCCCCCCCCCCCCCCCAGCAACTCCATTCCTCCTCAGCCAGGACAGCAGTGCCACCTGCTCACTTCTGCTGTGCAAGTCAAATGAAATACTGCTGCTATCCTGCCTCCTCACTCATTGTCAGAATCCTCACACAGCACAACAAGTTGCTTTTCCGCAATGATGGGCTCTTCACCTCACTCTCCTCTTGCTTCTCCTCCTACTCTGACTGCAGGTTGTTAATGTAAACACAGTACTAACATGCTGCCCCAGTAATGTCTGTGCCTGATGCAAATATTTCACCTTGCCTCATGAGAGAACCGGCTCTGCTCCTCCTCCTTCATTAACAGACTGTTCAACTGCTAGCCAGAGTATGCTGAATCACACTGGTTGCAGGACAATATTCACAGCATCCATCACCTCTCAGGCTACAGTGTCAATGCTCTAATCCTTTGCTGTCACACTTTTTTTAAATGAAGTATTAAAAGTAAATGTACAGTATCACTTTATAAAAAAGCAATACAAAAAACACACTTACAGATTTAAGAATGACCTCATACACTGTTGAAGAAAAAAAAAATACATTAGTAACTCAAAGTTTTAATGTAATGAGAGAAAGAAAAAAAAAGATATTCTGCATAACGGTAATTTCATATGTACCAGTGGCCCCACACTGTGCTCAGTATTACTTCTAGTTCCCATACTGTGCTCAGTATTACTTCTAGTTCCCAGACTGTGCTCAGTATTACTTCTAGTTCCCAGACTGTGCTCAGTATTACTTCTAGTTCCCACACTGTGCTCAGTATTACTCCTTGTCCCCATACTGTGATCAGTATTACTCCTTGTCCCCATACTGTGCTCAGTATTACTCCTTGTCCCCATACTGTGCTCAGTATTACTCCTTGTCCCCATACTGTGCTCAGTATTACTCCTTGTCCCCATACTGTGCTCGGCATAGCTATAAGCCCACCTAAATGTGTTCAGAAGTTCCCATACTGTGCTCAGTATTACTCCAAGTCCCCATACTGTGCTCAATATTACTTCTAGTCCCCATACTGTGGCTATGCTCGTCATGGCTCCTTGTCCCCTTACTGTGCTCAGTATTAATTCTGGTCTCCATACTGTGCTCAGTATTACTCCTAGTTCTCTTCCTACCATGTGCATTCCATTCCTAGCCTCCTCATATATTCTAGTCATTGCCTCTCTGGGCTCCTGTTTCTCTCACAGGGACGGCTGATGTGCAGCTGGTGCTCCTCTATTGCCCTCATTTTGGCTGCTGTATGGTACTCTGAGTGATGCCCACACTGCTGTATGGTACACAGAGTGATGGCCACACTGCTGTATGGTACCTGGAGTGATGGCCACACTGCTTTATGGTACCCAGGGTATTGGCCACACTGCTGTATGGTATCTGGAGTGATGGCCATACTGCTGTATGGTACCTGTAGTGATGGCCACACTGCTGTATGGTACATGGAGCGATGGCCAAACTGCTGTATGGTACCTGGAGTGATGGCCACACTGCTGTATGGTACCTGGAGTGATGGCCACACTGCTGTATGGTACCTGGAGTGATGGCCACACTGCTGTATGGTACCCAGGGTATTGGCCACACTGCTGTATGGTACCTGGAGTGATGACCACACTGCTGTATGGTACCTGGAGTGATGGCCACACTACTGTACGGTACCTAGAGAAGGATGGCAACATTGCTGTATGGTACCTGGAGTGATGGCCACACTGCTGTATGGTACCTAGAGAAGGATGGCAACATTGCTGTATGGTACCTGGAGTGATGGCCACACTGCTGTATGGTACCTGGAGTGATGGCCACACTGCTGTATGGTACCTGGAGAAGGATGGCAACACTGCTGTATGGTACCTGGAGTGATGGCCACACTGCTGTATGGTACCTGGAGTGATGGCCACACTGCTGTATGGTACCTGGAGAAGGATGGCAACACTGCTGTATGGTACCTGGAGTGATGACCACACTGCTGTATGGTAGCTGATGTTTTGTATCTGGAGTGAGGGCCTCCACGATGACACAAAAAGGTAACTTCTTGGCTCTCTGCTTACTAAGCTATGATATGTTTCATTAAAATTCATGGCCTAGGGCTTGAAGAAGAGTAGTTTCTGGTTACATTAAATAACTACTTTTTGTATTTAGAGGTGCAGTGTGTGGTTACATATAAGGCATTACTCATACCGGTACATTTTGTGAGTGAAACTGTAGAATAAAAAACTGACCTGTGTTGTTACATGAATAAAATGAACTGCAGACTTCTGAGTATACTGTAAAGAAACCAAATATGAATATGTCACTAGACTGTTTACATACAAAATAATCATTTATAATATGTCTGAAGTATTAAGCGTCAGTAAGGCTGCAATTGCAAGTGCAAGCATTATCACTGGTTACAGCACGTTATTGAAGCCAGCATTCCTGTATGACTACTTATACTAATGTCAGCTTTACCCCACCTGTTAGAAGGTGTAATATGACCCTGCACCCCTGATATCTGACTGATCCACTTCTGGAACAGTACAAAGAAGATTTCCAAGGTACTGAATAAGTTCAGCTCTGGAGATAGCAGTAAAGCTGCCCACCCCCAACTATATAATCTCATAATGAGCAGAGACAGACATCCATGAGCATAGGGGTCCCTCTCAGCTCTGTTTATTTAGCTCACGTGGCAATCAGCAGTTGGAGAGGTGTGCACTGCAAAGAATGATGACTGCATCCACCTTGCATCACCCTGATTGAGTCTGTGTAGGTTTTTTTTTTGTTTTTTTTTCCTTTTTGACAAACTTTCAGTAGAATTGAAGGCTTCAGCAGCTAGCTCTTAGTGCTGGGTCTTGAATTCACATCATGGTTTGCTTAAAAACGAGATTAGAATAGGAGGAGGGAAAAAGTAAGCCAGAAATGAAAATTAGTAGAGATGGCCCGAACATCAAATTTTGGGTTCATAAACAGCAAACGCGAACTTCCGCAAATGTTTGCGAACATGCAAACCTGGCGAACCACCATAGACTTCAATGGGCAGACGAGACACACAGAGCTTTAAAGTTCCGTGGAGAGAAATGAAGACGCATCCGAAGTTTAGATAGATACATTTAAGTAAACACAATGTAACAAGTGAGGAATGTGACTCACTCTCTCTGACTTTGCAGGAGCTGGAGGACAGCCAAAGAGTGTGTAACATTCACCACTTGTTACATTGTGTTTACTTAAATGTATCTATCTAAACTTCGGATGCGTCTGCATTTCTCTCCACGGAACTTTAAAGCTCTGTGTGTAACCCTTCCAATGCTGGTCTAGTAAAAAAAAAATGCTGGTTGCATATAATATGCTGTAAATAATGTTTTAGCGCAAAGTTGAAATGCAGGGTTATATTCCGCTTTAACATTTTATTTAATTGCCACAGCTTAAATGAACTTCTGGGAGACGTTACATATGCCCTGCTTTGAAGATAAGTAGCTAGTGTAGGGAAAGCATCTAACAGGAATGGAAGAGGTTAAACACTGCCGAAGGGCTCCAAGGGAAACTTTATTTGTTCCTATCTCTGCTCACTATGTGGGTGGTAGAAACTTTTGTTCCACCGACGAAGCCTGCGCTTCCTATCAGAATCCCTCAGCAGGACTTGAAGCAGACAGGAGCTGTTTCTATTGGCTCTGTTCCTGTCAGTCACAGCTTATCCCCCTCTGCTTGTGGCTTTCACAGTGTTACCGCTCTCCTATCACTCTCATATTGCCAACCCAGGGCAGCCGGTCATTTTTTGGCTTGTTATCGCATGTTGTAACTTTTATGAATTGACATTTACTAACATTTACTGATATTTGTGGAGGTATTTCCCACACAAGTCGGTAATTTAGCTCACTGCTCGGTAACTTCAGCTTTTCATGCAGTAACAGCTTTTATGAATTGACACTTTCCTAAGTGCTCGGTAAAGTCAGATGTTTTCAGCATTACCGCATGGGGTAATGCTTTATGAATCGAGGCCATTCACTGTGGTGAAAAATGATCAAGGCAACGGTTAATTAATTTTGCTACTTAAAGTAATACTAAAGTGAATCTGAAACAAAGTTAGATACTCACCTATGGAGAGGGAAGTCTCTGGATCCCATAGAGCCTTCCCGGTCTTCTTTCCATACCCTGGTTCCACTAATGCCTCCCTGTAAAAGACTGCACCTTCACTAATACAACCATGTCCCCAAGATTTGCACACCTGTACTGCACAAGCGGGAGCACAAACACACACGTGCACAATGCGGCCCCGTTCATCTTCAGAAGTACTCAGGAACGCAAATACTTCTGAAGCCTTCATGAGGAAGCCAGAAGGCGCATTTGACCAACTGGTTGAATAACTTTCAGGGGGGGGGGGGGGGGGGGGAAGAACAACAACGGTGGAATGAGGGCATGGAGGGGCGACCAGGAAGGCTTTACGGGTTTCCAGGAGAGTATCTTACTTTTTGTAACGATCGGTGTAACACAGGGAGGGTCTGATTATCGGTGAACTGCAGTATCACCGAGAATACAGAATATACCCGATTATTGGTGATCTGCAGTATCACCGATAATCAGATATATCTACTAACCTCTGGACACCTGAGATAACAAGTGAGTGATTAGGTGTAACAGTAACACAGAGGACTGCACCTAAGGAGTAGGTACAGTGGCAGTAAGGAGTACTGCACGGACGAATCTCCTTCCGTAAGCCTAGACTCTCCCGGGGGAGGAGCTAAGCGGAAAGAGGGAAGGACAGAGCGTGAGTGACACCAATGAGCGGGTGTCAGTAACAGATCTGGGAACTGCCTCTAACAGTAGGGCTAGTTCTCGAGGTCGGCCAAGCCAGGTCGTCAACACACAGACAGATAAAGTACAGATTCAGGAGACAGATACGTAATCCAAAAGACATGCAAGGTTCAGCAACGGGGTATCATAATAACGAGGTACGGAGTCAGGAGGCAGATACAGAGTTTAGGTACGAGCAGAGTTTGGCAACAGGATATCAGAAATAGCAAGGTACAGAATCAGAGTTCAGAGGAATAGTCAGGCAGGCAAAAGGTCATAACAAATAATACAGATCAAATAATTCCTAACGCTAAGGTGTGAGGTCCTTGATCGTCAACACCTTTGGAAACTATGCTAGAACATAGATACAGACAAGGTCTGAGTGCTACCACGTTGTGATCGCAACGACAGACAACCAGAGAATGACCAGCACCCGGTATATATACATCAGCGCTCTCCGGCGCCTCCCCTACGTGCTGGACCAATCAGGAGTGGTGGAATTGTCAGCTGACCGCCTTGGTCAGCTGACCCTTTTCTGGCTGCCATATAAGCTCTGCCTCTCCGCGCGCGTGTCAATCTGAATCTAGGTGGACTACTGGTTCCAGCCACACCTGCCAAGTCCTGCAATGTCTCTGCTGGGCCGTGCGCGGGGTTGGCCGCACCACTACCAGCACAAGCGGCGGCGGTCTCCCCGCACTGGGACACACTGTCAGTGCCAGATCCATGCGTGCTAACCGCAGCGTCAGACGCGGCGTTTTTTCCGCGTTCCGCCATGCCATCTGCGGAAACAGCCGCCTTGCTCTGAATGGAAGCGGCGGCTTTTCCGCGTTTCTTTACAGTACCCCCACCGAGGAGTGGACTCCGGACAGCTCCTTTCAGGCTTCTCAGGGTGTAGTCATTGAACAAATGTGTCAGCACACCAGTATTTCCATAGTTCACGCTCTTTTATTGAGCCATGCGTTCCCACCAAAGGAAAAAGCCGACAATTGTTTCGGGGCCACACAGGGTCCCCCTTCTTCAAGGCGCGTGGTTAAAAAAAAAAAAAAAGCAGGGTCCATAGACAAGCCTGAGGTGGAAATTATGTACCCTAGAAAAGCGACAGATGTTACCTCGAATATACACTTTTCCAATTTAGCGTAAAGCAAGTTCTGTCTCAGTTTGTCTAATACAAATCTAACATGGGTCCTATGCTCAGAGAGGTTGTTGGAAAAAATAAGTATATCGTCAAGATAAACTAAAACGAATCTCCCCAACACCTCTCTGAAGACCTCATTGATGAGTTCTTGGAAAACGGCCGGGGCATTACACAACCCAAAGGGCATCACTAGGTACTCGTAATGCCCGTCGGGTGTGTTAAAGGCCGTTTTCCACTCATCGCCCTCTCTTATTCGTACCAGGTTGTATGCCCTTCGTAAATCTAACTTCGAAAAAATCTTAGCGTCGGTGACCTGCGTTAATAAATCGTCTATTAAGGGTAACGGATAGCGATTCTTCACTGTGATTTTATTGAGGCCCCGGTAATCAATGCACGGCCGCAGGCCCCCGTCCTTTTTCTTTACAAAAAAGAAGCCTGCCCCGGCCGGTGATCGGGATGGGCGGATAAAGCCCTTGGCCAAATTTTCACGGATATACTCCTGCATGGACAATTTTTCAGGCCCAGACAAATTGTACAGATGGCCCCGAGGAGGCATACAACCAGACCGGAGATCGATGGGGCAATCGAAAGGGCGATGTGGAGGTAACTTATCAGCAGCCTTGGGACAAAACACATCTGAATAGTCCGAATACTGCTCGGGTACCCCTTCCAGATGCACCCTGGTTTGGCCCAAAGTCACCTTCCCTAAGCACTGTTGAACACAGTGATCTGACCAACTCGTTAGCTGACCGGTGGCCCAGTTGATCTGCGGGGAGTGAAGGTGCAACCAGGGCATCCCTAAGATGATAGTGGAGGATGTCATGTGTAATACAAAAAACTGCAGTTTCTCTGTATGCAGTACCCCTATAGTGACTCCCACCTCCGGTGTCCGAGACAGTGGATGATCTTTCCGCAAAGGGGAATCATCTACTGCCGTAACCTGAATGGGTGGTTTTACCGGGGCGATCGGAATACCCAATTTCTTAGCAAATTCAAAATCCATAAAATTAGCCTCAGAGCCTGAATCAATAAAGGCTTCAGTGATCTCGGTTTTATCCTCCCATGTAACTGTACAGGGGAGAAGTAACCGTCTATCCTGTTAGGGTGTTACCCCCTACAACTCCTAGACGGCAGCGTTTCCCGGCTTATTAGGACAACTCTGTACTCTATGCCCCCCTTCAGCGCAGTACAGACATAGTTGTTCAGTCATCCTCCGTCTTCGCTCCACCTGGGACAGCTTAGACCGACCAATCTGCATTGGCTCGGGTGGAGGCAAGATGGGAGGAGACGAGGCAGCAGGAGGTGGGATCGCTGGGGTTGCTGCATAAGAGACCACTCTAACACGGTGACTACCCCTGGTCTGTTTTTGATAGCGCAGCCTGCGGTCGATCCGAATGGCCGCTGAGATGGCTTCATCGACTGTTCTGGGCTCAGGCTGACCTAGCATCAGATCAGAGACAGGGGCGTAGCAATAGGGGTTGCAGCGGTAGCGACCGCATCGGGGCCCTTGGGCCAGAGGGGCCCCGAAGGGCCCTACCTCAACTACAGTATTAGCTCTCTATTGGTCCTGTGCTCATAATAATCACTTCTATAGATACCTTAAATAGTGGTAATTATTAACAAACTGTTCCCCATCCCCTTCTTGCACATCTGACACTGTAGTTGCCATTGGCAGGTTTTGGTGCGCCATATCAATTGTCACGTATAGAGTGCTTGGGGGGCCCCATTGTAAAAGTTGCATCGGGGCCCACAGCTTCTTAGCTACGCCACTGATCAGAGACCTCATCAGACAGCCCTGACAAGAAACAATCTAATAGGGCATAAGTGTCCCACCTAGCTGTAACTGACCACCTCCTAAATTCCGCTGCATAATCTTCGACCGGACCTTTGCCTTGACGCAAGAGCTTGAGCTTCCGCTCAGAAGTCGAGGCAAGGTCCGGATCGTTGTAAATTACAGCCATGGCTTTAAAGAATTCCTCCACAGAGGTAAGGGCTAAATCTCCGGTGGGTAAACTGTATGCCCATGTCTGGGAGTTGCCAGATAACAAGGTTTTAATAAATGTGACCTTTTGGGCCTCGGTTCCTGAAGATCGGGGTCTCAACTCGAAATAGGATAACACTCTACTCCTAAAATTACGAAAGTCAGATCTGTGGCCAGAAAATCTTTCGGGTACGGGCATACGTATGTCAATGCTAGGAGGGGATCGCACCTCATTCACTGATGTCTGGAGAGCTTGTACAGACCCTGATAGGGCATCAATTAACGCTTGGTGATTACCCAGCACTTGGTTGATGTTATCCACCGAAGTGGCAAGTGCGCCCAGACAGTCAGTGCGTGCGTCCATATTGTTTTGGTCTGTCATTCTGTAACGATCGGTGTAACACAGAGAGGGTCTGATTACCGGTGAACTGCAGTATCACCGAGAATACAGAATATACCCGATTATTGGTGATCTGCAGTATCACCGATAATCAGATATATCTACTAACCTCTGGACACCTGAGATAACAAGTGAGTGATTGGGTGTAACAGTAACACAGAGGACTGCACCTAAGGAGTAGGTACAGTGGCAGTAAGGAGTACTGCACGGACGAATCTCCTTCCGTAAGCCTAGACTCTCCCGGGGGAGGAGCTAAGAGGATAGAGGGAAGGACAGAGCGTGAGTGACACCAATGAGCGGGTGTCACTAACAGATCTGGGAACTGCCTCTAACAGTAAGGCTAGTTCTCGAGGTCGGCTAAGCCAGGTCGTCAACACACAGACAGATAAAGTACAGATTCAGGAGACAGATACGTAATCCAAAAGACATGCAGGGTTCAGCAACGGGGTATCAGAATAACGGGGTACGGAGTCAGGAGGCAGATACAGAGTTTAGGTACGAGCAGAGTTTGGCAACAGCATATCAGAAATAGCAAGGTACAGAATCAGAGCTCAGAGGAATAGTCAGGCAGGCAAAAGGTCATAACAAATAATACAGATCAAATAATTCCTAACGCTAAGGTGTGAGGTCCTTGACCGTCAACACCTTTGGAAACTATGCTAGAACATAGATACAGACAAGGTCTGAGTGCTACCACGTTGTGATCGCAACGACAGACAACTAGAGAATGACCAGCACCCGGTATATATACATCAGCGCTCTCCGGCGCCTCCCCTACGTGCTGGACCAATCAGGAGTGGTGGAATTGTCAGCTGACCGCCTTGGTCAGTTGACCCTTTTCTGGCTGCCATATAAGCTCTGCCTCTCCGCGCGCGCGCGCGTGTCAATCTGAATCTAGGTGGACTACTGGTTCCAGCCACACCTGCCAAGTCCTGCAATGTCTCTGCTGGGCCGTGCGCGGGGTTGGCCGCACCGCTACCAGCACAAGCGCCGGAGGTCTCCCCGCGCTGGGACACACTGTCAGTGCCAGATCCATGGGTGCTAACCGCCGCGTCAGACTCGGCAGTTTTTCCGCGTTCCGCCATGCCATCTGCGGAAACAGCCGCCTTGCTCTGAATGGAAGCGGCGGCTTTTCCGCGTTTCTTTACACTTTTCTTTTATTCAGGTTTGCTTTTAATATTACTTTAAGTAGCAAAATTTGTTAACCGCTGCCTCAGTCATTTTGCACGACAGTGAATATATATAAACTAAAAGCTATGCATTGACAGAAGAACATTTTCCTTTTTCATAAACCTTGGGTGTTCAAAATGAATAAAAAATGATCGTAATTGATTTCTTATAATATTGGCTAAATAAATGGATGAGTTTGCTGCTTACAGATATTTCTGACCTTATTTATCAAAGAATTTGAAAGAATACTTACGCTCCGTTAGCGCGCTGTTGTTATAGTTAAAGCAACCTGGATATCCTGAAATAGTTAATAAAAAAAACATTCAATATAGATGCCCCTCATCTACATTTCTGTTTCATGGGTGCAACTCTTCAATTAAATAGTGTCACATGGCCATTGTAGACTTAAAGTACATCTAATATGTATTTACCCATCTCACAATTAATATAGGTCTACTTGTACATTATCACTGAAGATAGTAATGAAAGCCTGACAGCAATGACCTGTGGGAGAGGCCAAGTCATCCTTTTTAGAGGCAGGTACTCAGTAGTGATCACAGTGAACTGCCATTTAAAGTTAAGCTTAGCGAAGTAAAAATACAAAATAAAAAAATTTCACTTACCTGGGGCTTCGACCAGCCCCCTGCAGACGTCCTGTACCCACACTGGGACAAACCGATCCTCCAGTACCCCGCAGCCAGGTAATTTAATTTTGGCTGCACGCGTACTCGATCGCACTCCCGTCGCCGTGGCTCTCCTGCACACGTGCAGTACATGTACTACACATACTGTACGTATGTAGGTAGTACACGGACTGTGCATGCGCAGGATGGCCACGTTGACAGGAGCACGATCGAGGACGCGTGCACCCAGGGCTGCGCAGGCGCACTGGCCCGAAACTACCTGGCTGCGTGGGACCGGAGGATTGGTTTGTCCCGGTGTGGGCACAGGACGTCTTCAGGGGGCTGGTGGGAGCCCCAGGAAAGTGAAACTTTTTTTTTTACTCAGTAAAGGTCTATTTTAAAGCTCTTATGATTCAGACTATATACAGGATATTCTAAAAAAAATTAGCATATTGTAATAAAGTTCATTATTTTCTGTAATGTACTGATAAACATTAGACTTTCATATATTTTAGATTCAAATACACACAACTGAAGTAGTTCAAGCCTTTTATTGTTTTAATATTGATGATTTTGGCATACAGCTCATGAAAACCCAAATTTCCTATCTCAAAAAATTAGCATATTTCATCCGACCAATAAAAGAAAAGTGTTTTTAAAACAAAAAAAGTCAACTTTCAAATAATTATGTTCAGTTATGCACTCAATACTTGGTCGGGAATCCTTTTGCAGAAATGACTGCTTTAATGCGGCGTGGCATGGAGGCAATCAGCCTGTGGCACTACTCAGGTGTTATGGAGGCCCAAGATGCTTCGATAGCGGCCTTAAGCTCATCCAGAGTGTTGGGTCTTGCGTCTCTCAACTTTCTCTTGAAAATATCCCACAGATTCTCTATGGGGTTCAGGTTAGGAGAGTTGGCAGGCCAATTGAGCACACTAATACCATGGTCAGCAAACCATTTACCAGTGGTTTTGGCACTGTGAGCAGGTGCCAGGTCGTGCTGAAAAATGAAATCTTCATCTCCAAAAAGCTTTTCAGCAGATGGAAGCATGAACCCACTTTTGAACTAGAAACAGCGGCAGAAGCGCCTGACCTGGGCTACAGAGAAGCAGCACTGGACTCAGTGGTCCAAAGTACTTTTTTCGGATGAAAGTATCTTTTACCTGTCATTCGGAAATCAAGGTGCCAGAGCCTGGAGGAAGACTGAGGAGAGGGAAATGCCAAAATGCCTGAAGTCCAGTGTCAAGTACCCACAGTCAGTGATGGTCTGGGGTGCCATGTCAGCTGCTGGTGTTGGTCCACTGTGTTTTATCAAGGGCAGGGCCAATGCAGCTAGCTATCAGGAGATTTTGGAGCACTTCATGCTTTCATCTGCTGAAAAGCTTTATGGAGATGAAGATTTCATTTTTCAGCATGACCTGGCACCTGCTCACAGTGCCAAAACCACTGGTAAATGGTTTACTGACCATGGTATTACTGTGCTCAATTGGCCTGCCAACTCTCCTGACCTGAACCCCATAGAGAATCTGTGGGATATTGTGAAGAGAGAGTTGAGAGACGCAAGACCCAACACTCTGGATGAGCTTAAGGCCGCTATCGAAGCATCCTGGGCCTCCATAACACCTGAGCACTAGTGTCACAGGCTGATTGCCTCCATGCCACGCCGACCAAGTATTCAGTGCATAACTGAACATAATTATTTGAAGGTTGACTTTTTTTGTTTTAAAAACACTTTTCTTTTATTGGTTGGATGAAATATGCTAATTTTTTGAGATAGGAAATTTGAGTTTTCATGAGCTGTATGCCAAACTCATCAATATTAAAACAATAAAAGGCTTGAACTACTTCAGTTGTGTGTATTTGAATCTAAAATATATGAAAGTCTAATGTTTATCAGTACATTACAGAAAATAATGAACTTTATCACAATATGCTAATTTTTTGAGAAGATCCTGTAGAGCAATTATATGTGGTGTTAGGGCACAAATATTTTCCAATTTCCCTGGGGCTCCAACTTAAAATTCTTAAAGGTGCACTTTAAAAAGTGCTTCATAGAGTCTATATTTTAACCTGTAAAAAAATGACCAATAACATACCTGTGGTTGTATCTGGTGTTACCGTATTTGATACAGTTATGCCAGTTGTATTATCCAGTGCTGCGTGTGTAAAATAAGAAAATTCCATTTAATCTTCTACTGGTACGAAAACCAACGACTACCAGTAAGCAAAAATGTACTACACCTGATGCGTAGATAACAGATCCTTACCATTAGTTAGGTTTGTTGGAAGAGACAGATTAGCAGTCAAGGTGCTGTTTAAGCTCTCATTCACTGTAAAAAGTAAACAACAGTAAAAAAAAATATACATTCACACAATACAGTACATAGTACTCACAATAACATTTATCCTATTATATTTTATTTCAGAATCTGAATCATTTTATTTGACTAAAAAAGACAACTATCACGTAAAATTTAAAAATGTATAATACATACAGTACATATACTGTAGGTGTACATTTATCTCATAGTAAAATGAACTATAAATTACATTTTCGCTGTCATTTACAGCGGGTAGTGAAAATCTGACAGGTTTTGGACTAGTTCACCTCCTCATGGGGGATTCTCAGGTATTTCTTATTTACGAAAGCACTTAATGAACTTCAGTTGCTCAGTCCTCCTGACAAAATACTGTGCAAATGAGTAGGAAGGCTTGCTGGCATCTTTGTATAGACCCTTACCAGGGAGGTGTACATACTAGTATGCTGTCGGTGAGCTGGGCGCAGGGTGAACCGAATGACAGCTTACCTTGCTGCTGCTCAAATCCTCGGTGGCATGAAATACAATTCCACATCCAAGTAGTCGCCACTTGGAGGCAGAAGTAATTTGGGGTTCGGTGATGGCCAGATTTGCCCTTTCTCGCCCTGCGCACTATAGCATTACTGCTATAGCGGTGCCTAGCTATATCTGTCAGATCTTCCAGCTTTTTACTACCTACTGGAAGTGACAGTGACATAGGAAAATGTATAATGCGTTTTACTCTGGAAGAAATGTATGTTTTTATGTTTATATTTCAAATTTTACATTTTTTCAAGATAGAGGTCCTTTAAGTACGCCCTTACAATGAATTTGACTTGGCAGTTGCGTAACGGACACTGTCTACAAGCTGATCCGGCACAGCTCTTTTACCAAAATTGCTTTATTGGATCTTAAAAAACAACATAAAAGCTGCAGAGTGGCGTAACGGACACTGACAATATGATACGAGGACAGACAGTATAGAGACTTCATTACTATCACTTTAACAATGCAGACATAGGCATGAAAAACAATTCACTGCCACAAAATGACATTTTCAATTACAGGGGTTCACAACTTCTGGGGTCACCCTGTGAATAGGCAGCTATGATTCTCCTTCTATCAGTGCTGAGATCGCACTGACCCCACTTTACCTCCATTGATGAGTTACACTTCCCTCCTATAGGGAATAGTGTCAGGCTAGCCACACCATCTCTAGCAGTGGCGCTTCCCAATAATGCCCACACAGATAAAATGTCATGCTCCTCTCTCCATGCAGGCACATCATTCTGTTGTATTAAACGCCCACTGGCTGCCCCCTCCAATCAGCTAAGGGAATAGGAGATTGGTGTATGTGCCATGTCCCTTCTCCCAGAAGTGATATTAGCGGAGGCGCATGCGCGGTGAGCCCGAGATGGCCGCTTGAGGACAGAGCTCCGCTCAGTGCCCGCACAGATCCCGCCGCAATCAGGCCAAGCCACTGCAGCGACGTGGGAGCCCTCCACTTTATGTGTGCTGCCTGTATACATGGGTCTTGCCCCTAAACATCAAGTACTAAATGACACCCCCTCTCAAAAATTGTCTTAGTATGTGGTGGGGCATTAGATTGTAAGCTCCTCTGACAGACAGTGACTGAATTGTTCAATGTTCTGTGAAAAGCACAGATTTTTAAATCACTAGGGTTGCTACTTTAACATAGGAATCGCAGTAGGTATTTTCCACTACCGCGATTCCATTTTTCAATTTGTTGACGCTGGCGTTTAGCGGTTGTGATTGCAATTGCTAGTGGAAAAGTGCCCTTAGTGCTATATCAATGTAGGCGTTTCCCCTAGGAAGCATGATCGCACACAAAATCACACTGCAATGCGATCGTTCAACCTACATTTTCCCCTCACTACCCCTCACTGCAATTGTGCTGTGAGCTGTCAGTAATGGAGCACAATGCACCAAAAATCGCGCAGCATGACAATTGTTATTCGGGAAAAATTTCAATGCGGTAATGGGAAATGAGCATATTTACTTCTAAATCGCAGTGCTGTTGCAATTGGCAAAATGGCCCCCTTTTTGGAGCAGTTCGCGGCAAGTGGAAAAGCAGCCTAAGTGGTGATGTGTCGAACTACTGTTTTTGGAGAAAACAGCGCTTAGAAAATTCAATAGCCTACAGTAACAACATGATTCTGCATGTAAAGCTGGGCAAACACTATGAGATATGTTTTAATAGAGTAGATATCAAATTATATATAAACTTTGAATATAACATAAATCTATTTAAAAGGAGTCCTGCTCAGTCAGGCTTGGTCAATGTTTGATCATCTTGTTGACTGAATGTTAATCTGGAAAGGTAGTTCTATGGAAGATTAGGTAAGCTGAAGCATGGGGTGGGGTGTTTGGCGGTAGTAGAAGCTATATGAGTGAGGATTCATACTGTAGCTTTGTATTTAAATGAGGAGTATAGAACTAGCAGCTGTGGTGGGGAGAGGGATATTAAGCATGGTACTTGCAGACAATTTTGTCTGAGTAATCACTGGCCAATTTTACATCCTCCACGTAGTATGAGGCCCCTTTTACACTTGGGCATTTTTTTTTCGCATTACATTACAATTTCTGCAAGCAGGGTAATGCAACAACAATGAAAGTGTATGGGGCTCAGTACAATAAACACATCACGTCTCGTTGCACCGGATGCTTCTGATTTGCTGCCGACCTGCCGCAAAGTCAACATCGCGTTACCGCCGGAATGAATGGAAGTCATTGGCCAACGCAGTATTTTTAAATATGTTGTCAGCGGCAGTGTGGCATGCATGCGCTGAACGACGCAAATACGAAGAGGAATCCCAGTGACATACTTTCTGTCCAGCAGGGAGTACGTCACTGGGCAAGGATCGGCGACGGGCAGCAAGTGCGTGGGGGGGTGGGCGTGTGAGAGGTGTGTGGCGCTATGCATATGACTCTGTCACGCACTTTGCCGCAGGGTCATATGAATTGAGTTTTTTACCTTGAAGTGCAATGCCAGTGGGTGGAGCATTGCCCTGTTATTATGGTCTGGCCAGGTATAAAACCGGCTTGAGTGTCAACAGATTTTGAACACTATGAACAGATTGAGCAGGCAAGCTCTCATACTACATGAAGGTGGTAAAATTGGCCAATGATTGGCCAATCAAAATTGGATGTGTGTACCAGGCTTAAGATTTGATATCTGCAAAGATGTGATCTAATATCCAGTGAGGCAATGTGGCAGCTGGCATTCAGGTTATTATTGATATCAGGACGATATTGATTGTACACAGTGTGTGCCCAGCTCACCACTGTCTGCAACATTTTGGTGTGACCTATTTTGGTGTGACCTATTACAGCAAGGTCTACTTACCAGTAGTTATATTTGTAAGATTTGTTGTTAGGGATAAATTATCAGCAAAAGTGATAGTGTTCGAGCCAAGGCTTACTGCAAGAAGCAAAAATGTTACAATAGTACGTTCGCCGGATAAAAGTATTATTTTCAAATAATTATTTAACAAGTGTTAAATACATGAAACTGTACTAAACATTTAATCTGAAATTATGCTTTATGCCTCCCCAGAGATCTACAGACAACTCCAGTAAGGATGTCATAAGTAATCCACCAAAACTTTATTGCATTAAAATGATCTTCTATTTGCAAGTTAGGATTTTCCACCCACAAATGAGTCACATCAAAACACAGTCAGGATTGCTGAAAAGTTTGTGCCTTAGTGTTTGTTGCCTGCAGCATCCACAGAAATAGGGGTAGGGATAGGACCCCAGTAACATTTCATGTGGTAATTTTACAGGATTATGCCATCCATGTAAAGCCAATTGCACACACTGCACCTCACTTTATTTTTACAACACAGATGTTGATCATATACCACACGTTATATCATATGACCAGAGCATGTGTTGTATACATAAATACTGATAAAATTGCCGTGGGCTGTATACACATGACACTTTTACAGGTATTTTGTAAATCGACCCAATGATGAGATAAACATGGGTTTAACTAGTGCAAGTCATCCTATGCATGTCGTCCATCGGGGATCAGGAGCTGATCCCCTTTGGCGACATCCCTGAGCCCTGCTGCACACACGTGTGTCAGCTGTGTAGCTGACAACGTGCTGTGTTGCTATGTGGGAGCAGAGGTACAACGAGGGGCGCATGCATGACGTCATGCAGCAGGAGTGGCGCATGCGTGACATCACGTGGCAGGCGGGGGAGCAGGGCAAACAATGGGATTAACAGGGAGGATCGGCATTGCTGGGGCTGGGTACATCCGTCTGGCGGATCGCTCGCCGGTAGAGTGTTGGGGGTCGTCAGGTGCCATACACACACCTGATTGTTGGCTGAGGTGGCTGACTTAAGTCAAGCATGTGTACGGGGCTTTATGACGTGTCTGAGGTTCCTTTCTGCTTTTTTTTTTTCATTGCAAGTGTTAAAAAAAGGTTATATATGCAAATGAGGCAAACATAAACAAAACACTTATCTGGCTGTGCAAGCTATGTTGATAACAAGACAGTTTTCTCAAGCTTGAAGTATTGCTACTACATATACAATTAATTATTTTTGAGTTATTTTTCAGTACAGGTTTACTTGAATGCTCAGAAACATGCTGAGGAGAAAGTTTCAGAGCCGCAGCAGTACATTAAATTAATAAAAATATATGATTAGTGGCTTTTATTGGCACATGTATGTAAGAAATAACTACATATAGTGGATTAGATTGTGAGCTCCTCTGAGGAACAGTTAGTGACATGACTATGTACTGTACTCTATAAAGTGGTGCATAAGAATATCAGTGCTGTCTAAAGGTATAGCAATAATAATAACAGTGGGAAAAGAAGTATGCTTGTGCAGTACCAGCAGCAATATTGCAGTGTAATTATTACGGCAAAGACTGCTTACCACTCGATACATTTTGTTGGACCGCTGTGAGAGATGAAGAATTAGTATCAATAGTTCCACTTAGGGTAGTGTTCGTACTGTCAATTACTGTAATGAGTGAAAAAAAAGAACACAGAATGTAACTATCTGACAGTATCATTCAGTTTCAGTAATAAAGTGACATAACTCTATGATGTTTATTGGATAAAAATTCATGCTTTTTATAACAGTTGTTTAATAATTGTTGTATGCAAAACAAATTAATGTCAGTATTGTATATGCATACAGGGTTTGGACAAAATAATGGAAACACCTAACATTTTGGCATCATAATCTTTGAACTTGTTTTAAGCAATCAAAACTTGACATATGTAAAAAAAAATTGTTTATTTTGTTATTTGATATGTTTAATTAAAATAATTGTTTTTTTTACAGATATTTAAACCAAAGTTGGTTATAATTTATAAAATGGCAGATCTCTCAGACTTTCAAAAAGGCCAAATTGTTGGTGCTCGTATGGCAAGCGCTACTGTAACAGAAACTGCCCGAATGCTTGGCATTTCAAGAGGTACTGTCTCAAAAGTAATGCCTGCTTTTGAAAGAAAATGAAAAACGTCCTCAGCAAAGCACAGTTGTGGCCGAAAGTCGAAGTTGTCTGAAAGAGACCGTCGGACTCTACATCGAATTATTAGAAAAGCTCGCAAGACCACGGCTCCTAAAATCACTGCAGAGCTGAATGAACACCTACAGAACCCAGTTTCCAAAAAAACGGTTCGTCGGGAGCTGCGCAAATCTGGATTCCACTGAAGAACTGCAATTAGAAAACCTCTGCTCTCAAAGATAAATGTTTCAAAGCATTTAGAGTGGTGTAGAAACCACCAGAATTGGTCCCTCGAGCAGTGGAAAAATGTGATTTTCTCTAACGAATCATCGTTTACCTTATTTCCGACCACCGGCCAAGTGTATGTTTGGAGACAGCCGAAAGAAGCATTTCATCCAGACTGCCTTCTCCCAATCGTAAAACATGGCAGGGTGTAACAATCCCTGGAGAAGCAGCTGCGGGCAGTCAGGATCCCTGTCAGGCATGTCTCCCGTCCCTCCGGCGTCTAGCACACCGAGGAGGGGACTGTCAGTGGCTCACAGAGTAGCTTTGTCGCGCGCGCACATAGACGAGACCTTTATGCGGGAAGGAGGCACATCAGCTGACCGGCCGGTCGGCTGACATCAGGGGAGACTCTCGGCGTTTCCGATTGGCTGATGAGCGGGGGCGTGGCCGAGGGGTCTCCTCCGCTTCTTAAGCAGCTTGGAGTCACTTGCAATTTGTCTGCTGTTGCGAATGCTACGTGTTAGCACTCAGACCTTGGATAGATCCGGTGTGCTTTGATCCGGGAGGAAACTGGGGATTTCACACAAGACTAGGATTTATTATTGTGATTGATATTTATATATTGCTTGATATCCTGTGTATGACTCTGGCTCTCTTCTGACTTTGCTCTCGCCTTACGATTTAGTACCTTAGCCCTTCTGATTCTGTTGCTGAACTCTGCCTGATATATCCCTATCCTTTTGCCTGCCGATTTGGTACTGTTCCTTCCTGTCTGTTGCCAAACCGATCTGTCTGACCACTCCACTCACCAGTGAGCCCTTGTCACTGGTGAGGTTCCTTGCTGTCAGTTCTCACCAGCTCCTCTGGTGAGGTTCTGCCTTGCTCTCACCAGTGAGCCCTTGTCACTGGTGAAGTTCATTACTGATAGTACTCACCAGCTCCTCTGGTGAGGTCCTGCTAACCTATCAGTATTACTGTTGCACCAAGCACGTTACACCTGTTACACCTTTTGTATTTGTTGTCACTGCAGCTTCTGATATACCAGCATTATAGGTAATTCTGCATATCACCTTATAATCAGGTATATATCTGCATTATTGGTGATACTGCAGATCACCTAATAATCAGAGTTCTGCCTTTTACTGACACCAATCGCTACAGAACAGCAGACCAAACATGTCTATGGAGACACTGTGCACTCAGGTCACCACGACTGTAAACGATCTTACCAATGTGGTCAACACACAGCAGACACACATTAACTTATTGTCTGAGGTAGTGACCTGACTCCCAAAGACCAATGCATCAGTGTCATCCCCTATAGTCAGTGAGCCCAGGATGCCTCATCCTGAAAGATTTTCAGGGCACCGGTCTGACTTCCGGAACTTTAAGCATCATTGCCTATCATATTTTGAGTTACGTCCGGTATCTTCAGGCTCTGAGAGTCAGCGAGTTACTTTTTTAAAGACTTTATTATCTGGGGACTCGCAGACATGGGCTTACAGCCTGCCTACTGATCATGAGGCTTTAACTTCAGTTCAATAATTTTTTAAAGCTATGGCAATTATCTATGATGATCCCGATTTAGCTATGACTTCAGAGAGGAAGCTCAAAATGCTTCGACAAGGGCATAATACTGTTGAAACTTACGCTGCTGAGTTCAGAAAGTGGGCAGTGTCAGCCAGATGGGGGCAGTATGCTTTATTAGATTGTTTTTTATCAGGATTATCTGATGCTGTTGCTGATCTGATGTTAAGCCACCCAGAACCTAAGACTGTGGATGAGGCGATCTCTTTAGCAGTTAAGATTGATCGTCGAGTTCGTTATCAAAGACAGACTCGAGCTAGACCGCTAAGGAGACCTTCTCCTATTCCCTTCTCTGCTACTGCCCTTTCTTCTCTTCCTCAAAATAAACCGATGCAAATCGGACAATCTAAGTTCTCGGAGGTTGAGAAAAACAGGAGACTTACTGAAAGACTCTGCCTGTATTGTGCAGAGAAGGGTCACATGGTACAAGATTGTCCCAGGAAGGCGGAAAACTATAGCCTAGGTGTAGCCGGAGGTACTACACTAGGCGATCCTGTCTTACCTCTAAAAAATAATCGCTTACTTCTCCCGTGCTCTATCACCTGGCAGGATCAAGTCAGGTCTACCCAGGCCTTTATAGACTCGGGTGCTGCAGCTAATTTTATGGATTACGATTTTGCTGTAAAGTTTGGTTTTCCTCTCCTCTCCTTGGGAAGTCAGATTGTGGTTACTGCAGTGGATGATTCACCACTACAGGGCAAACAACCTCTCTCTCACACTCCTGTATTATTGTGTCAGATTGGAGCTTTGCACAAAGAGCAAATACAATTCTTTGTTCTGAAGATCCCCGCCCCTTGCCGCTTACAGCTGCAGCCAGCCACGCAACTTTTTAAAGCTGGAGGGAAGCGGAGGATGGGGGGCCCAGGCGAGGGAGAGGTCCGACCCCCCTCCCCGCCGCTAGGCCCAATACCCCCTTCCTGCCCGCTATCCTCTCCAGCTCCGGCGGCCCCTCACACCCACAGCTTGTGGGGGGGGGGTGATTTGCTTAAAGCTTGCCTCAGGCGGCAAAAAGTCTAGGGCCGGGCCTGCCTGGTGATGCCCTTTGGGTTGTGCAACGCACCTGCCGTCTTCCAGGAACTGATTAATGAAGTCTTTAGAGAGGTTCTGGGGTGGTTCGTCCTTATATACTTAGATGTCATACTGATTTTCTCATCTAGTATTTCTGAATACAGGGAGCATGTGAAATTTGTGTTAAAGAAACTACGACAAAATTCCTTGTATGCCAAACTTGAGAAATGTCTTTTTGAAGTTTCTGATGTTCCCTTCCTGGGGTACATAATTTCCACTGCTGGACTCTCTATGGACGCCAAGAAGGTTTCTGCTGTTCTGGAGTGGCCACAGCCTTTAGGGTTAAAGGCACTCCAGCGATTCATTGGTTTTGCCAACTATTACATAAAGTTCATTAAAGGGTTTTCTTCTGTGGTGTCACCCCTCACTGAACTTATTAAAAAGGGGGCAGATACCTACAACTAGTCAGCAGAAGCACAATCTGCTACTGAGACTTGGGAGGATTGGGCTTCTACTCTAAGCTCTTATCAGCAGGAGGCTCCTGAGGAGAAACCTGATGGGATTCTCTTTGTGCCATTACAGTTTTGATTTAAAATTCTTCATGTCTTCCATTCCCATAAGATCGCCGGACATCCGGGGGTTGCCAGAACACAAGAGCTGCTGGACAGATGTGTTTGGTGGCCATCCATAGTGTCTGATTGTAAGGAATTTGTCAGAGATTGTTCTGTGTGTGCCAGGAGTAAACCGTCCAGGCAAGCTCCTGTAGGCACTCTAAAATCACTACCCGTACCTGAACAACCATGGACCCATTTGTCTATGGATTTTGTGGGTGAATTGCCCAGAGCTGAGGGGAAGACAGTCATTTGGGTGGTAGTCGATAGGTTCAGCAAGATGGCCCATTTCATTCCATTGGACGGACTCCTCTCTGCTCAAGAATTGGCAGGACTCTTCATTCACCACATCTTCCGGTTGCATGGTATAACGGAGAACGTGGTGTCAGACAGGGGAGTCCAGTTCGTGTCCAAGTTCTGGAGGGCTTTCTGTCATCATTTGGGTATGAACCTGTCATTCTCCTCCGGCTACCATCCACAGACTAATGGACAGACTGAAAGGGTTAACCAGTCCCTCGAACAGTTTCTTAGGTGCTATGTGACAGATGCTCAGTTGGATTGGGTGAAGTTTTTGCCATTTGCAGAGTTTGCACATAATAACTTGAAGAGTGCCTCTTCAGGTTTTTCCCCGTTCCAGATAGTAACGGGGAGGTCACCCAAATTTTCTCCTCTGCCAGTAGTGTCATCTCCTTTCCCTGCTCTGGAAGTGTGGCAGGGAACTTTGAAGGAGATCTGGGGTATGGTTAAAAGAAACTTAGAGAAGGCCTTTCAGACCCAGAAAAAACAGGCAGATAAAAAACGGTCTGTGGAATGGGAATTTGCACCTGGTGACATGGTGTGGGTTTCTACCCGGCATTTGGCTTTAAAACAGCCCTCTGCGAAATTGGGTCCCAGATTTATAGGCCCATACCCTGTGTCCAAAAAGATTAATAATGTCTCATATGTCATCTCTCTACCTTCCAGTATGAGAGGGGTTAAATCATTTCATGTGTCTCTGTTGAAACCTGCTGTGCATGTAGACTCCTCCTCCCTCCCCCCCGCCCCCCCGTGGTGATTGATGGAGAACCTGAGTATGAGATTGAGCACATTTTGGACTCTCGGTGGGTACAGAACTCTATACAGTACCTTGTTCACTGGAAAGGGTATGGGCCTGAGGAGAGATCTTGGGTACCAGGGCATCGCATGCATGAAGTACATCCTGGGAAGCCAGGTGGACCGCGTCCGGAGTCCACGCCTCGAGGAGGGGGGGGGGGTACTGTAACAATCCCTGGAGAAGCAGCTGCGGGCAGTCAGGATGCCTCCACAGCTGCTTCGGTTTCCCTGTCAGGCATGTCTCCCGTCCCTCCGGCGTCTAGCACGCCGAGGAGGGGACTGTCAGTGGCTCACAGAGTAGTTTTGTCGCACGCGCGCGCATAGACGAGACCTTTATGCAGGAAGGAGGCGCGTCAGCTGACCGGCCGGTCGGCTGACGTCAGAGGAGACTCTCGGCGTCTCCGATTGGCTGATGAGCGGGGGCGTGGCCGAGGGGTCTCCTCCGCTTCTTAAGCAGCTTGGAGTCACTTGCAATTTGTCTGCTGTTGCGAATGCTACGTGTTAGCACTCAGACCTTAGATAGATCCGGTGTGCTTTGATCCGGGAGGAAACCGGGGATTTCACACAAGACTAGGATTTATTATTGTGATTGATATTTATATATTGCTTGATATCCTGTGTATGACTCTGGCTCTCTTCTGACTTTGCTCTCGCCTTACGATTTAGTACCTTAGCCCTTCTGATTGTGTTGCTGAACTCTGCCTGATATATCTCTATCCTTCTGCCTGCCGATTTGGTACTGTTCCTTCCTGTCTGTTGCCAAACCGATCTGTCTAACCACTCCACTCACCAGTGAGCCCTTGTCACTGGTGAGGTTCCTTGCTGTCAGTTCTCACCAGCTCCTCTGGTGAGGTTCCGCCTTGCTCTCACCAGTGAGCCCTTGTCACTGGTGAGGACCATTGCTGATAGTTCCCACCAGCTCCTCTGGTGAGGTTCTGCCTTGCTCTCACCAGTGAGCCCTTGTCACTGGTGAAGTTCATTACTGATAGTTCTCACCAGCTCCTCTGGTGAGGTTCTGCCTTTCTCTCACCAGTGAGCCCTTGTCACTGGTGAAGTTCATTACTGATAGTACTCACCAGCTCCTCTGGTGAGGTCCTGCTAACCTATCAGTATTACTGTTGCACCAAGCACGTTACACCTGTTACACGTTTTGTATTTGTTGTCACGGCAGCTTCTGATATACCAGCATTATAGGTGATTCTGCAGATCACCTTATAATCAGGTGTATATCTGCATTATTGGTGATACTGCAAATCACCTAATAATCAGAGTTCTGCCTTTTGCTGACACCAATCGTTACACAGGGGTTCTGTGATGATCTGGGATGCTATTTCTTGTAAATCCGTCGGGCCAATGATTTTCCTTCATGGAAGAATTAACAGCCGAGACTATTTAGGAATTTTGGGCGACCAAGTTCATCCTATGGTTCAAGAACTGTTTACGGATGGGAATGCCATCTTTCAAGATGATAATGCCCAAATCCATACTGCTAGAATTGTTAAAAGAATGGCACGAGGGACATTCTAATGAAGTTGAGCATCTCATCTGGCCACCACAATCCCCAAACCTCAACATTATTGAGCATTTATGGTCATTATTAGAGATTCAAGTAAGAAGTCGATTTCTGCCGCCATCATCTCTAAAAGAACTGCAGGGTGTTTTAACTGAAGAATGGGCTAAAATTCCTTTACAAACAATCCACAATTTGTATGAATCAATACCTCTGAGAATTGAGGCTGTAATTGCCACAAAAGGTAGACCTACGCCATATTAAAATATATTTTGTTGATTTTCAAGGTGTTTCCATTATTTTGGCCAACCCCTGTATTTGCATTGCATTTAGCGGTTGCTTACTTTTTTAGCATACAGGGTGATGAGTAGTTTTGACTAATTTTCACCAAGCCTGTAATTTAGCTTATAGTATGATAATAGAAATAATTTACAATAACATTATAGTTTAGAGCACTGCAGACAGTATCAGAAAAGAATGGTTTCGTCTCCAATTGATTTACCACCTCAGTATAATTAGTAATAAAACTAACTGTTTTAAAAAAAAAGTGCCTAAAAAGAGGACGTTGTCCTATAAGTTTGAAAGTGCAGAAGGCTGAAGGCAGAGTAAACAGAGGAAAAACTGCCGTTTGATTCTGTGTGTCAGCTACACTGATTTTAAGCATCTGAATGCTTTGGTTTTCTTACTGTACTTTGTACTGGATATTACACGAATATGACACCATGGGACATGATTCCTTACAGTGCAGCTGTCCTATGGGTGGGGGGATTTATAAATGTATGCACAGAATAAATTAGTTTTGGATAAAGGTAACCAGGATAATCACATGAAAAATAAAGTTGAGTTGAGACACAGGTTTTTTATTCTGTGATGTCCCAGATTGTAATTCTGCTTTAACACCAGAGGGTAGGCATAATAACAAGTCAGCAATGGCAGTGCCCATCCAGTTTTATATTACTATTTCACTGAAACTCTTTCCTCTGAGAGTTTCTTTCCTTGACTACAACAAGTTGCAAAAGTCCAGACTCCAGGTTGTTAAAGAATTTGAACTTTTTTTAACTACTCAAATACTCCATGGTTCCTATTTATAGAGACTGCAATCACCTGATTGCCTGAAATATGCCACTACTCTGGCATATTTATAAAGGAGGCTATCAGCTGAAAAGACACTGTAACACACAGGTGTCGAACTCCAGGCCTAGAGGGCCAGATCCATGCCAGTGTTTAGGATGGACTGAGAAAGAAAGGAATGTGCTCTACCTGATGGACCACACCTTTCCTGAGCCAGACCCATCAGTTCATTTGAGCTGTGTCAAAAATGTGTGAGGACCTCGGCCCTAGAAGGACCGGTTTGACATCCCTGCTGTAACAGAATCGTCCCTTTATTTTTATTTAAAGGGGCACTATGGCTAATTTCTTCTTTTTAAGTCCCTTTAAACATTTGTGCGTGCAGCAATGTTAATGATGTTTGTTGTGGCTGATCAAATGTTTTTTTTACACTGGTACTACCCATTTATTTATAAGGAGGCACGGCACTTGCTGACGGCAAATCAGCACAGTCCATTGTCTCGTAGGAGGCATCTGTAACTGTTGTCTGTGTTGCTGTTTGATTTGTCCCTCGACCCCCCCCCTTGTCCACTCAGCGAGGATAATTCCAACTGTAACTGCACAATCATGCAGTTACTGAGCTCTGTGTAGGGCTGAGGCTGCTGTACAACGCAGGACGGCGCCGTACTGCTCTATAGTTTCAAGCTGCCCGCTGAGGACCCCTTCTTTAAAGCTGGCACAGCGACGGACACCTCAGCATAATCCATTGTCTCGTAGGAGGCATTTGTAACTGTTGTCTGTGCTGCTGTTTGATTACACACACCCCCTCTGGTCTAATTTAAAAAAGCAATGGAATAAAATAATTTTTATTTTTATATATTCATCTATATTTACATTTTTAACCACTTTACCCCCGCCCGTACGAATTTCTCCGTCCCTTTTTCCATCCTTTAACCCCCAGGGACGGAGAAATCCGTACTTTCCACGCTCCCGCCGCTGCCCGTGCTCCCGCTCGTAAACACACCGCCCGCCGCTAGTAAACACGCCGTCGCCCGCTCGCCCGGAGATCAATGAACGGGAAAATCCATTCCCGTTCGTTGATCTAAGCCGCGCAATGATCCGCTGCTCTCCGATGGGCAGCGCGATCATTGTGAAAAATAACAAACACTCACAGCCTCCTTGTACTTCCTGCAAGCGTCCAGAAGGACGCTCGCAGGTCGCAATAAACAAAAAGTTACTGTTGCCATCTTGTGGCCAAATAGTAAAACTACACCCTAAGCATTTTTTACATAGAAAAAAATTAGTGTTACACAAAAAATTAACTGATTACCTCCGACACTCCCCATTTTTTTTTTTTTTGTAATTAAAGGAATACTATTTAAGTATCTCAATTTCTGGAAGCAGCATTAATCAATATGGCAATATGAGTCAGAACGAACACAGCATATGCTTCTGCTGTGCAGTGTGTCTTTTTTTAATATACCTTGCAGACAGCGTCCCCTGAACAAACTGACGGCGACGGGTTATTGGGGCAGACCATTATGCTAGAGGTGATGCCTCTTGCCGAGTGCAGCTGTGGACTATACTGTTTTATGCTCCCCAACATCAGTGCAAGTTATCCAGCATGTTACTACGAGGAGGGAGAGACAACAGCTCTCCCTCCCTCTCACTCCAAGTCTGCCCGGCCAATAACACCATGCTTACTTGTCCCCTTCTGCTTGCGTGTGAAGAGAATCGTCAGAAGTTTCCCTTCACACTAGTGAAGCCCGGTTCATGAGGGATTGGCTCATTTGAGCCGGTTCTTTCCTGTGAGTCGAGTGATCCGACTCATCACACTGAACCGAATCAGTTCAGTGAATGAGAAAGACACTGAACCGAATCAGTCCAGTGGATGAGAAAGGAAGCATATGCTGTGTTCGTTCTGACTCATATTGCCATATTGATTAATGCTGCTTCCAGAAATTTGAGATACTTTAATAATATTCCTTTAAAAAAAAATAAAAAAATTTACAATTAAAAAAAATACATAAATAGTTACCTTAGGGACTGAACTTTTTAAATATTTATGTCAAGAGGGTATAACACTGTTACTTTATAAACTATGGGCTTGTAATTAGGGATGGATGCAAAACTGAAAAAAATGCACCTTTATTTCCAAATAAAATATTGGCGCCAAACATTGTGATAGGGACATAATTTAAACGGTTTTATAACCGGGACAAAAGGGCAAATACATTTCATGGGTTTTAATTACATGCATTATTTAAAAACTATAATGGCCGAAAACTGGAAAATAATTAATTTTTTTCCCACATTTTTCCGATTTTCCCATTAAAACACATTTAGAATAAAATAATTCTTGGCATAATGCCCCACCTAAAGAAAGCCTAATTGGTGGCGGAAAAAACAAGATATAGTTCATTTCATTGCGATAAGTAATAATAAAGTTATAGACGAATGAGTGGAAGGAGCGCTGAAAGGTGAAAATTGCTCTGGTGGTCAGGGGGTAAAACCCCTCAGTGGTGAAGTGGTTAAACATTGCTTTTATTTATATATTTATATGTATGTATATATATATATATATATATATATATATATATATAACATATAAATACAGTATATAAATAAACACAATGTTTAAAATGTTATATATATATATATATATATATATATATATATATATATATATATATATATATATAAATTTTATATATATAAATTTTATTCCATTATGTTTTAAAAAAATGTACAATATTATATTTATAACTACCTCCTTCCTTAAATAAAAGGCAATATATTAAAAATATATATACAAAAATTACTCCCTAGAGAAACAAAGCAGGACACAGCAATAGTGCTTGTGCCTGCTCACTGACACCACAGCTGTCTTGCGCACTATAAAAAGTGGACCAGAGGGGAAGGGGGGGTGAAATCAAACAGCAGCACAGACAACAGTTACAGATGCCTCCTACAAGACAATGGATTATGCTGATTTGGCGTCAGCAAGGTAAATCTTCCGACGTGCCTCTTAATCAATAAATGGGTAATGCCAGTGTACAAAAAACATTTGATCAGCCACAATAAATGAAAAAAAAAAAGAAATTAGCCATAATGCCCCTTTAATAGTACCTTAGTGCCAATCGGCATATTCATAAAGGTGCGATCAACCTGATCATAGCTTAGCTTTCCAGATCACCAAATAAAGCTTTCTATTTTCCTTGTGGCAGATTCTACATGGTACAATGGTGAAAGGGGGAGCGCAGTGCAAATTCCTGCCTGCCACTTTTATTGCAGATCAACACCTTAACAAGTAGCAGCAAGTGCTCAGACACACTTTAAGTGCTTTTCTGAGCGTTTGCGATTGACCAGCGCTTTTTAAAAATCGCTCCTATTTACTTGCATTAAAATCGCTGTAAAAATCATGTATTTGCACAATCACAGCAATTTTTTACTGCGATTTTAATGCAAGTGAATGGGAGCTATTTTTTAAAAAGCGCTCAGAAAGCGCTGATCAATAGCAAAAGCTCAGAAAAGCGCTTATAGTGTTTGAGCCCTAAGTGTCCTTCGTAAACGTCCATGTGCCAGTAACCTCTACATCTTCTGGTGAAAAGTAGAGATTTAGCAATTTGTATGCAACCCAGAGGGCCTTTTCACACCGGGGCAGTGCGATATTTTTACTGCACCCCACTGCCGGGCAGTGAAAATCTATGGAGACTTTCATACTTCTGCGATACAGCGCAACAGGATGGAAGTGACGTTTTCGCCTTCTGCGTTGAGTTGCGGCGATCTGCGTTGGCCCAGAAGTCATGTTAGTCTACGGCGACGTGGGGATATTTAAAAGGTGACCGACGTGACATCGTGCCGCGCATGCGTGGAAGCGTATTTTTACAACACACTTCTGTGCAGTTCCGCATACACCGAAGCAGGAAGTGACCGCAAGCGTGCGTAGTAACACAGTATTCCCTGAAAGGCCTGTTTCTAGTGGAGTCATGCGGTGCGGCTGAAGTGACGCACCGCATCGCTGCCGTGGGTTTACAGTGTGAAAACGGCTAGAACTGGGCCAATTAGATGCACTTTTTGTGGATTTTGATTGGACCTATTACAAACTGCATTCAGTTTGTATTAAATTTGCATGCACGTTGGATTTATTTACATCTTATAAACAGCAGCAAGTGTTTTCTATGTGTTAGTCCACAGTATTATAATTTCCAAAATGCATGCAATCCGAAAAGCGGCACAGATCACATGCAGTGGGAGCAAGGCCTAATCTTATTTGTGACAGGCCATATCTCTCCTACATCCTCACCTTTAAAGTGGACCCAAATGAAAAATACAAGATTTCAGAAATAAGATCTATTTCTAAATTATAATAATTAATAGCAGTCTTGTTTTAGCTGCATGATGACAAATATAAAATATTTTACATTTATTGAAGGAACCCCTCGCTTCCTTTCATATTGCCGGAACAGAATCTGGCAAACTGGTGGAGTAGGTGGTTTCCGGCAATGGAGGAATTGCTAATGGCTCCCACCTGTATAACCCTAGTTATGAAAAGAGAAGGGTGAAAAGCATGTACTGAAATGCTCATAGGCTTGAAGGAGTGTTTATTTATCTTTGTATGTGTCAGAGTGGTGCAACTTAATATTTTGAATTAAAAAAAGTTTGGTTTGGGTCCACTTTAAGCTCTGTACATAGACATGATTAAAGTTGACAGAGTTGGTCGATAATAACAGCCTCAGCTGATAATTCGGCGTGAGTACATTGGCCTCCGATGAGCGACCGTCGCTTAGTTTGCCCAGTGGTTCAACTCAGACGATTGCTTTGTGCACCCCCCCCCCCCCCCCTGCCACCCCCGCCTGCCGCCACTCCATCGTCCCTACGCCTCCCCGCATAGCAAGAAAACACTTCGTCAGCTTGACTGCTTGCTCCATTTTACCACATGTACAGATCAGCTCATCTCTGCACCAGATATTACACATACAGGGTAAAATTTATCATTTAACAAAATCTCCCCATTTTCACACTGCAAAGCGGCGTCAGTGGTGCGGAACGGCACGCACCACCAAAAACAGGCCTTTGGGAATACCGCAATACTACTGGCATCTGGCCAAGCAGGAAGTGATGTGGGCTTTTGGTCACTTCCTGCTTCGGGGTAAGCGGAAGTGCACGGAAGCGTATTGTAAACGTACACTTCCACGTATGTGCGCCGCAATGTAGCGTTGGAAACAGAAAAGGCTCGGTGGGCCGCATTTGCCCCCAGGCCGAACTTTGGACATGCCTGACATAGGAGAATCAATTTTTATTAGATCCTATTGAATTACCAAGTTGTAACAAATCTGTAGCAACATTTTTAGAGGATTTACTTGTCATTCAATCAGTTCTGTGCATACCTGTGATGGGGTTACTTGAAAGCTGCATGGGCAGACTGGTTACTGGAACAGTTCCTGAAACATATAATAAAATAACTCCAGTGTATATTAACAAAATTAGGGTAATGCTGACAGACTTATAAAAAAGGAGATGCACGTCTTGCCTTCCAAAATTAACCCATGTATGGCTAGGTAGAGAATACTAAATTATTAATTAATTAAAATTAAAATTTGAATTGACATTCACCCTGCTGAGCAAGAAGTACAACATTGGGACTCCCATCTGCCCATGTGCTCCCGTCATCCTCACTGCTTGCATCATGCATCGACTTGCATTACTGCACGATCCGTGAGGTAAGCGTGGTTCATGCGGTAATGCACCGTAGACTTTGCGTCAGATCGGATGCTTCCGGCGCATTGCATTGCATCAACTGTGCAAGGCTCCATTGACTTACATTGCACTCGCTGCACCTTGCGGTAAGAAAGGGTAAAGCAATGCAGGTTCACAATGCCACTGTGCAAAGGGTATCCAAACTTCTATAGTTTTTATCACAGAATTATTTAAAGAGCCCTTGATAAAAGTGTTACAATACTACTTATATTCATCTTAAAGGGAGCTATGAAATAATTTTTCTCAATTAGATAATTTAGTTTGATTATTCTGTTAGAACGAATATAAAGATTTTTCCAACATGTCTGATCGTATTTTTATAGAAAAAACTGGATAACCGTTCGTTTTTTCTTGATCGAAAAAAAAGATTCTTTTCAACTTTTATACGATTCGATTGTTTTGGTCGAAAAAAATGGGAAAATCAAACGTTTTTATTGTACCATGTATGGGTACCATAATAGTTAGTCCAATGCAAATACATGTGATTGTATTATTACTAATTTAACCTATGATGTAGTGGCTTTGTTTTATTTCATGGCTTTTTCAGGCTCCTTTTACACTATGGCGTTGTGGTAAGCTATTTTGCCACTAGAGGCCTCTGAGTCAATAAAATCCATCTCCATCTCTATGGAGTCTTTCACACTTACATGATTTTATAGCACCTTTTCACCTACATTTTGATAGTTTTTTAAATTGCAAAGTGCTAAAAAGTTATTTTAAAGAGAAGAGGAAAAATTATCTCCGGGGGAAAACGTAGGAGAAAAAGTTAATTGTATATGGGCCAAGGTCTTGTATTAATATCTGCTCCAAAAGATGCGTTGGGAGGTATTTCTCAGGAAATGTCTTATTTTTACATGAACAAAAATCCACATTTAGTCTTGAACCAACCCCCCCCCCCCCCAAAAAAAAAAAATCAACATTTATTCTAATACAGTCATGTCAACACCTTCTGGAACATCGTCATATCTCTGCAAACCCTGAATTCCATCATGAATTTCTTGTGACTCTATTTCCCTTTTCCATGTACATTTACAGAGAGCCCAGGCATTTGCCAAACCAAGTTTTGTGTCTTGTGGGTTCCAACAAAAGGTTTTATTGGACAACAATGTCCAATGTGTCTGTGAAGTTCCAGATGTACATGCACAGAAATGAGTATAACAGCAATAGCCATAATCAACAAGGGATTGAGGACATAGAAAGCAGAAATACCTTTATTGCAAGGGCAAGATCTGTGTGAGAAGGCCTGCCCTGCATACAACAATATGATGACCCACCAATTAAGAGTACAGTTCTATGAGGAAGGGAAATGGTCACTCCATGGGGCCCAAACCTGTTCAAACTGAGTCTCTTGATTAAGGATAGAGGAGGTAATTTTTTCCATCCAATAAAACTCATTCATTTTTCTGGATAAGGACAGGGAAAGGTAGGTTAGGGGACTTTCACTCCTTCACTATAAAGGCTTTGGCTGCGTTGCAGAGGTGTAACGTCAATTTATTCTGGTATTTGGTTAAGCCTGGCAAATTCTTGCTAAATAGAGCCATCCAGGGGTTAGGAGGTATACTTTTGTCCATGAGTTGAGAAGCCAGGCTAAAGCACTTAGACCAAAATTGTCTAACTAAAGGGCAAGACCACCAACAGTGTTCTTGGTCAGCAGAAAGACCACAACCCCTGAAGCAGAGCTCAGACAGGGCTATGTTCCTTCGGAACAAGAGGAGGGGGGTGCGATACCAATTGTATAATATTTTATAGCCCCGTTCTTTAATATCACAGGTTATTGAGGATTTAGCTAAACCAAGGAAGATGTCATCCCATTTAGAGACCGACCATGTATCCCTCAATCTATCCTGCCACTTGTTCACAGCTAATGTCATCTCAAGGAGCCTATTATACCATATTTCAAAGTAAAAAGAGGAGCTAAGACCTGGAGTGTGGACATATTTTTCAATTGGAGCAGGTGCAGTGTCAATGTCAGCTCTTAGACAACTCTGGACAAAATGTCTCACTTGAAGATATCGGAAATAATCAGACTGTTGTAATTTATATTTAGATCTAAGATCAGGCCAAGGCACAATCTTCCCTTCCAAGATCAAGACTTTAAGCAGCAAAGGTGGGTCAAAGGTCCAGTTAGACCATGGTAAGCGGTCACAGCCAGGATGGAAGTTCCTATTTATAAGAAGAGGCTCTCTCAAGGAACGTAGTTTAAATAAGCTTAGACTCTTTAACTGAAGCTTCCACACAGACAGTGACTTTGTGACAATAGATAAAGCCAGGAGATTAGGCAACAAGAGTTGTTTAGTCCATAGAAGAGAAGAGAGAGGGAAGAGGCGAATCAATGCAGCTTCAAGGTCAATCCATCTCGCCATCCCCCTGGTAGAAGACCACTGGGCTAACTGTGCAAGACGGGCTGCGTCAAAATATTGAAGGTGTTTAGGAGCACCCTGGCCCCCTTCCCCCACTCCCATCGTCTTATCCCTAGCAAGGAACTGGTATGTGATCCTACCCCCCAAATAAAACTGGTAAAATGTGTTTGGAGCTTCTTCAGGTCAGTTCTTAAAACCCTGGTGGAAAGGGCATGGAAAAGATATAGGATTTTAGGCAAGGCAATCATTTTTAAAGCGTTAACTCTACCCATTAGGGATATAGAGCTGTTCCATTCTCTCAGAAGAGAGTGCAGTTTAGTAAGCATGGGAGTGTAATTAGCAGCATACAATTGGGTTATGGAGGGGGTGAGGATAATGCCAAGATATTTCAGACCCCTTATTCTGAAATGTAAACTTAAACTTAGAAGCCAGGACATCTTGTTAAGAAGCAGATAACCCAAAAGCTAAAGCTTTGGACTTAGATTTATTGACCTTGAAGCCAGAGATAGAACCGAACCGATCAAGTAAAGTAAATAGGTGAGGAAGACAAGTATGAGGGTTGGACAGAGAGAAGATAGTGTCATCTGCAAATAGTGCCACCTTGAACACTTCATTCCCCACTGTTATACCGGAGACATCTAGACATCTAGAGAATTTCTAACCATTAGGGCCAGGGGCTCAATATAGAGGGCGAACAACAAGGGGGAGAGAGGACATCCCTGCCTGGTACCATTTTTAATAGGTAAAGAACCTGATGACAACCCCATATTGCATACAGTAGCAGCGGGACCAGTGTAGAGGCCTCGGACACCATTAAGGAATTCCCTGTGGATGCCAAACCTCTGCACAACTAAACATTGAAGGCCTTCTCCGCATCCAGGTAAAGGAGCAGAGAAGGCCCACTACCATGGTGCATCACCTCAACCAAGCCCACCATTCTCCTAACATTATCGGTAGTTTGTATATCCAACAAGGAGATAAGCGCTACACCTTGCCTGAGTACACAATTGTACTACTAAGTTGGAGCTGCCCCTTCGAAAAAAATCCAAACAATATGCAAACGAAGGTTGCGCATACACAACTGCTACTATGTGTGCTTAAAAGTTTATAAAAAGTTCATATAAAGCATAAGCATTCCGCCTGAGGCCTTCACTATACAGAGGCAGTCTTCAGAGGTGAGTCTATTGTTCTTTTCTATCACCGTCACCAACACCCTGTGGGCTGACACTCACCGGATATATAGACCTCCACTCAGGTCTATTCAAGCCTTGGGACACTTTGGGCCGTCCCCCACCACACCAGAACGAACCGTCACCTCCTTGGACTTTATAGCAGATGCATCTCCATATGACCTCAAAACAAATGCCTCACATAGCGTGATACCGTCATATTTTATTAAAAAGTTAAAAATAGTTACACTCACAGATTTTCTTCTTTGTACAACAACGTAGAGTTTGGTCACGGGCTCTCCCCCGTTTAGTAGGGCCCCGGCTGGCACTTATAGTTCCTAAGCTGAAAAGGTGGCGTGCACTCCACTCAAATCCCGAACCTCAGCGCCGCTCGTCCGCCCGCACTTGTCTTGGCTTTCACTTCCTTAATCCAGACCCCGCCTTACATGTTTCGTCGTATGACTCATCAGAGCTTCTGATGAGTCATACGACGAAACATGTAAGGCGGGGTCTGGATTAACCTCCCTGGCGGTTTAATTATTTTGCCAGGTAGGCTGCGGGAGGGTTTTTTTTAAATTAAAAAAAAAATATTTCATGCAGCCAACTGAAAGTTGGCTGCATGAAAGCCCACTAGAGGGCGCTCCGGAGGCGTACTTTCGATCGCCTCCGGCAATCGAAAGTAACAAGATAGGCCGCAATGAGCGGCCTATCTTGTTTCGCTTTCCTCGTCGCCATGGCGACGAGCGGAGTGACGTCATGGACGTCAGTCGACGTCCTGACGTCAGAGCCGCCCGATCCAGCCCCTAGCGCCGGCCGGAACTGTTTGTTCCGGCTGCGCTGGGCTCGGGCGGCTGGGGGGACCCTCTTTCGCCGCTGCACGCGGCGGATTGCCGCGGAGCGGCGGCGATCGGGCAGCACACGCGGCTGGCAAAGTGCCGGCTGCGTGTGCTGCTTTTTGCAGAACGCAAATCGGCCCAGCAGGGCCTGAGCGGCGACCTCCGGCGGCATACCCCGAGCTCAGCTCGGGATTACCGCCAAGGAGGTTAAGGAAGTGAAAGCCAAGACGAGTGCGGGCGGACGAGCGGCGCTGAGGTTCGGGATTTGAGTGGAGTGCACGCCACCTTTTCAGCTTAGGAACTATAAGTGCCAGCCGGGGCCCTACTAAACGGGGGAGAGCCCGTGACCAAACTCTACGTTGTTGTACAAAGAAGAAAATCTGTGAGTGTAACTATTTTTAACTTTTTAATAAAATATGACGGTATCACGCTATGTGAGGCATTTGTTTTGAGGTCATATGGAGATGCATCTGCTATAAAGTCCAAGGAGGTGACGGTTCGTTCTGGTGTGGTGGGGGACGGCCCAAAGTGTCCCAAGGCTTGAATAGACCTGAGTGGAGGTCTATATATCCGGTGAGTGTCAGCCCACAGGGTGTTGGTGACGGTGATAGAAAAGAACAATAGACTCACCTCTGAAGACTGCCTCTGTATAGTGAAGGCCTCAGGCGGAATGCTTATGCTTTATATGAACTTTTTATAAACTTTTAAGCACACATAGTAGCAGTTGTGTATGCGCAACCTTCGTTTGCATATTATCGGTAGTTTGTCTCTCCTATTTTTAGGGTAGGTCTTGTTTTCGGGGGAAACAACGTATATACTTATTCAGGTTTGTTTATACAAGATTTATCATATTGATTAATCTTGAATCTTAACATAACTGCTTGACTAGAACAATATCAAGTAGCCCCTGAGCCTTATTAAAGTGCCCCATGGGGTACGTGTACCATGTGTTATGAAACTAGGGCGTAGACAATACAGCCATGAAGCTTTGATGGATTTTTAATATTTTAAAGTTAAATATAATTCTGTATATGGTGCCAACCAGGGTTATAACAACTTAATATATTGACCTTGAGGTGTGGTGAAATGTAGGGCCAGAGAACGCCCTGCTAATGTGTATCTGATTCTGTTGGAAAAGCAATTACTTTTGTAGGTGTATGCTGCCAAATAATTCAATGTTCAATCACTGCTTTTCAGATCCATTCAAAGTGCTTCAGAAACATATGCCAGAAGCAATAAACAAAAGCCTGTTGTATGCAAACCCTAATTATCCTGAGTGTGAGTGAGTGACTTTGACAGTTGTGGACTTGCAGTGTGAATTTGGAGTCTTTTCTTACTGCTCCCTCTCATCACCTCTCATCAAGGCAGATATAACACCAATTGATTTTTTCCTATCCCTTCCCTACAAATGTACTATAGTGTCAATGCTGCTGCTGCTGCACTAAGAACCACCAGAACAGCAAAGTCCCATGCTACCTTGTAGCTGGATAGTGTGGATAGTGTAATGGTTAAGGGCTCTGCTTCTAACACAGGAGACCTGGGTTAAAATCTTGGCTCTTCCTGCTCAGTAAAAGGAAAAGTTTTATACATACCTGGAGCTTCCTCCTACCCCCTCCGTGCAGATCGCTCCCTTGCCCCAGTCCAAAGCCTCCTAGATCCCCCGATAGCAGCCCTGGCCTCTGCAGTCAGTTGGACATACTGCACAGGAGCAGAATTCTCCCAGCTGCGGTAGCGAGGTGGGGGAGTGTGTTTCCCCGCACTGCGCCTGCACCGACTGGCTCGGAAAGCAGGGCTGCTACCAGGGGATCTAAGATTCTTTGGACCGCGGCGATGGAGCTATCTATGCAGAGGGGGTTGTAAGAAGCCCCAGGTAAAAATGTTCTTCTCCCTCATCTCAGGTACACTTTAACACTGCTACTGCCAACTGCGTGCACCCAGTGGCTGCAGCTCAAGCTCTCTGAGTCCGCCAGGAGAAATGCGCAATATAAATGTTATTTGTCTTGTCTGTCTTGCCTTGTTGCTATGACTGTGCCATATCTGCAGTCTGTTTACCTTTCTGGATGGTAAGTTGGGGACTCCTGTAAAATTATTTCCTGAACCATTAAAATAGCCAGAATCAGCCTTGCAGACTTAGCCATTTATTGGTCGATAAGGACTCAGTCCTGCAAGCAATCAATCACTGCCTGATCAGAAATTGAGTGGGTAGTAGTGATTGATGCTACCACCTTATCTACATGATCTAGATTAGATGCCAGCAGAAACCTCTTTGAAAGTGAACTGAATGGCTAGTGTTATACCACATGATACCATGCAGACGTCCAGGGGCGAGCCTGGGCAGGTGCTGCGGGTGCAAGGCACCCAGGCGCCTGCCTCTGAGAGGCGCCGCCCGGCCGCCGTTCTCCCCCTGTGGCCGAAGCTCGCTCGCTCGCTCCCTATAGCCGCCGGCGCCGCCGCGTCAGACCTCGATCAGGCGGGCGGGCGCTAGGACCTAGCACGCCGCACTGATATGCGGAAGTGACATCACTTCCGCATATAGAGCGGGTGCGTCCAGCGCCCTCTTACTGGTCGGGTCGCCTGCTGATTTAGGTCTGAAACTGCGGCAAGGTGAGGGGGGAGCGGCGCCAGCGGCTAGAGGGGAGGGGAGCGCTCCTGTCACTAACTACCTAAACGGGGACCCTATACCCCTGGCTACCTAGACTGGGCACATATACCCTCTGGCTACCTAGGCTGGGCACATATACCCTCTGGCTACCTAGACTGGGCACATATACCCCTGGCTACCTATGCTGGGCACATATACCCCCTGGCTACCTAGACTGGGCACATATACCCCCTGGCTACCTAGACTGGGCACATATACCCTCTGGCTACCTAGACTGGGCACATATACCTCCTGGCTACCTAGACTGGGCACATATACCCCCTGGCTACCTAGACTGGGCACATATACCCCCTGGCTACCTAGACTGGGCACATATACCCCCTGGCTACCTAGACTGGGCACGTATACCCCCTGGCTACATATGCTGGGCACATATACCCCCTGGCTACCTAGACTGGGCACATATACCCCCTGGCTACCTAGACTGGGCACATATACCCCCTGGCTACCTAGACTGGGCACATATACCCCCTGGCTACCTAGACTGGGCACATATACCCCTGGCTACCTAGACTGGGCACATATACCCCCTGGCTACATATGCTGGGCACATATACCCCCTGGCTACCTATGCTGGGCACATATACCCCCTGGCTACCTATGCTGGGCACATATACCCCCTGGCTACCTATGCTGGGCACATATACCCCCTGGCTACCTATGCTGGACACATATACCCCCTGGCTACCTATGCTGGGCACATATACCCCCTGGCTACCTATGCTGGGCACATATACCCCCTGGCTACCTATGCTGGGCACATATACCCCCTGGCTACCTATGCTGGGCACATATACCCCCTGGCTACCTATGCTGGGCACATATACCCCCTGGCTACCTATGCTGGGCACATATACCCCCTGGCTACCTATGCTGGGCACATATACCCACTGGCTACCTATGCTGGGCACATATACCCCCTGGCTACATATGCTGGGACATATACACCTGCCTACATATGCTGGGACATATACACCTGCCTACATATACTGGGGACATATACCCCTGCCTACATATACTGGGCACATATATCCCTGGCTATATATTCTGGGGACACTGGCTGTTTGTCATTATGTGCATTTACTGGTGAAAATCTGTCTTATTATGTGCATTTGCTGGTGAAAAGCTGTCTCTTATTATGTGCATTTGCTGGTGAAAAGCTGTCTCTTGTTATGTGCATTTACTGGTGAAAAGCGGTCTCTTGTTATGTGCATTTACTGGTGAAAAGCGGTCTCTTGTTATGTGCATTTACTGGTGAAAAGCGGTCTCTTGTTTTGTGCATTTACTGGTGAAAAGCGGTCTCTTGTTATGTGCATTTACTGGTGAAAAGCGGTCTCTTGTTATGTGCATTTACTGGTGAAAAGCGGTCTCTTGTTATGTGCATTTACTGGTGAAAAGCGGTCTCTTATGTGCATTTAGTGGGGAAATTTTGTCAGTAAAAATAATCTTTTGTCAGTAAATTTTTAGGTATTTGTCAGTAAAAAAAACAACGTGAAAGGGTGGCAACACTGGCAGGCTGCGTGGCGCAACGGGAAAGGTACAGGCAGCCCACCTTGGGCTTGGCAGGGGGGAGGAGCCGACGTCAGTGAGCGAGAGTAGGGTGGCCGCAGGCAGCCATAAATACGCAGTGTGTGACTGCGTCGCACTCGCAGAGCCTCTCAGCCTGAGTCAGTCCAGAGACTAGCAGACTCGCAGGCAGCCAAAGCCAGCCAGGAGCAAGCCCATGGAAGAGGGGTAGGAATGGGGTATCACATGCATGCGTAAAGAGGTGGAAGGTGTGGGTGTGATTAGGCAGGACATGGGTGTGGTTATGTGGTTGGGCGCGGTTAATTTAACCACTCCCATAGGCGCCAGAGAAAATCTTGCACCCAGGTGCCATCTCCTGTTGCTCCCTGCCCACTGAACAGTGAATTTCCAACATGCCTGGTCACCCTTCTGATTCAGAAATCAGTAAGATATTGGTCAGCTGGGCATGTTGGGGACAATAGACCAATGTATGGCCAGCTTAATACTGCATAGATGTAGTGTGTTGATGCACTAATTGCTGGTAATGTTGCTGTGTGCTGCCTGGGAAGGAGACAGGATGCATCCCTCGCCATCCTCCTGCTCAACCCCGAACATCCCCGGTAACTGGCTAAGTTACGTCAGCCTGGGTCTAGTGCGCAGAAGACCCAGACTGGATGTGACTGAGCCCGTTACCGGGGCTGATCACGGCTGAACAGGAGGCAAGCGGGAGGATGGCGAGGGACACATCCGTGTTTATCTGGCTGGAGGTAAGTAAAAAAATCTATAGTTATATTCCTCTCTGAGTCTCTTTAAGCTTCTCATTCAACTTTATAATGTGGGTTGTATGAGGCTTGTAAGCGTTTTTCCTTTGACTGGTGATGGTGTGCACATTTTATTGTGGAAGTGCAGAAAAATAAGCACAGTGGAAGCCTGTTACTTAATTTTACCTGCACTGATCTATTCATATTACGCCCGGGTTTACATAACAGGATCCTATAGGCACAGATGTCCTGGCACCCTAGACTTTGCCCTCCATGAACTTACAAACACCTGCCAAACTGCACCGCAAATGTACTGGATGGCCCAGCTGCCACTTCTCCCTTACTTCCCTTGCTCATCAAAGGTAGCTACAGGTGCCCCTTAGTATTATGTAGCCAGAGCTATCCTCAGTATTAAGTAGCTAGAGGTGCCTCCAAGTATTAGGTAGCTAGAGGTGCCCCCCAACTGAAGAGAGACCTTGTCAGTGGAATGCCGAGACCTGGGTGAGTAATCTCTAATTTACACTCCACTCAGGACTCTGCATAGGGAAGACAGGAGGGAGGCACTTGGGAAGGGTAGTGAGCCGCCCTTCCTGTAGGTCCATGAGAGCTTCAAATGTGCATTGTAAGCACCCAAAGAACGGAAGTATTTGAACCACCAACCTGTGCTGTACTCACAGCAAACTAGAGGTCACAACATAGCTGGACCCCTGGGCACTGTACCAGCAGAGATTGGCACTTCTATGAAGATGGCAGGCCAAGGCCAAACCATGTGTGCAAACGTAGTTTTTGTACATATGTGTGCATACACCCTCCCTATCTCCTGTGTGATTGATCATATTCAGGTAGGGGGACAGCTCTACATCGGCCCACGAGAGACTCCCCTCCCACAACTTAGACTGTGTTTTAGATGTTGGTACCTTATGTGGTTGAGTTTGACACTACTGCTTTAGACTATCATGCAAGCCTAAATGAGCACAAGAGACTATCCTTCGGGGAAACTGGTGTGTGGATGGAGATGGCATCAGACTTAGGCTCAACACACACCGTACAATCTTGGTTGTTCAATCTTACCACTTTCATGTAGTATAAGAGCTTATCCAATCAATCATTTAAGGTATTTTTAATCTGTTGGCCCTTATACTACATAGATTTGGTAAATCTGTACAACCAAGATTGTATTATGTGTGTGTTGAGCTTTAGACTGGTTTATTTTAAACCCAGACGCTGCACAAAAAATGGTTTCAACAACTTAAACAGATTGGGGAAGAAGATGGATGGGTTTCTTAGCAAGAAAACTATGTTTGCAAACAAGAATATTTTATATTCATTTATATTTTATATTCATTCTGTATACAGAAGGAGAGTAGATCTGGTGACTCAAATGAGATATAAAAGAGGGCAGGGCCGGTTCTAGTAACAATGGGGCCCCAGGGCAATATTAGCTCAGGGGCCCCAACAGACACTTTTCGTACAAAAAGCGGCATTAGGGACCCTTTGTTGCAGCCAAATCTCCCTCCTGGGTCCCTAAGCCGGGTGCAGATGCTCCTTCCCAATTACCTCCCAACTTAACTGTGCTTCCTGGGGCCCCTGCACAGTATTTGGCAGGGTAGCATCTCACCTGCCCGGCAGCACACCTTAGGGGCCCCTACATGCTCTGGGGCCCTGGGGCAATTGCCCCATTTTCCTCTATGGTAGCGCCGGCCCTGAAAGAGGGCTGCTGGTTATTTAACATGTAATGATTTCCTGCTCAGCAACAATATTGTTGGTGTGCTTTTATATTGCAACCAGTGATCATACACAAAGCTTAAAAAATAAGAAAAATCAGTAACAAAACAAATCATGTTAAATGTAAAAAAAAAAACAAAAACAAACATTTATCTGTACACGAGACCTTAGGCACCACAACAATCACAAAGAACAGGTAATACAGTATACCTACCCATGCTGTAGTGCTTCCCTCACAATGTTTCAGGTGCCCGCTCCGCTAATCATGTAACTCCCCAGAGCACGTTTCCTTTATAGCATACTATGCTATCAGATTTCATTGATTTTTAAGTAAATGAAATGAAAGTACAAGTCATTTGAAAGCGTTAAACTGGGAAACCAATGGCAGCTTCTCAAATGCCTCAAGCTGTTCCTAGGCAATAGATAAGTGCCTGCCAACAATGACAAGCAGCTCCCCAGTCTCTCCTGGCAGTCAAAGGCAGCTTGCCAGTCTTGAACAGTAGTTACAGGCAATCCCAAAGCTAGCCAAGTATTAGATGACAAAAATATAGATTTAGCTATGGAGTAAGGAAGGCATAGAGCTACTGTGAGGTCATGCATTGCCATACTTCCCTTCACTGGAAAGATTTCTCTTATTTCCTGTCCCAGAGACACCAGGGGCCATATGCAATTTGAGGTGATAAAAAGCACAAAGCCTGCAAGCTTCTTATCACCTTCCATTACTCAGGATTTACTCGCAAATTCAATTGACGGCTTCACCTGTGCATTGTCTGAACGTTAAGAGCATAACTCAGTTGAATAGTAGCTTTTTGCCTGAATGATGCTCCTTTGTCCCGAGCGATGTCAAGCAATATTGAGTAAGGCACTTGTGCCATTGAGCTGTCCTGCAGCACTATGGCACTGTGGCATTGCTCCCCCAGGAGATCCGTGTGCAGCTAGCATGCTGCCACCACTTACCCAACATCTGCGCTGTACGCCAGGCTTTGCTGGCACGTCGCACCCGTTCGCTGTGCGCTGCCTGTGGGACCCGTCGGGATTGGTGCAGCTGAAGCCGTCCTTTCTCTGTCTTCCCTGAGCTCCGGCGGAAGCATCTTTGAAAGCTCCCGCTGGGGCTCGCCATTCGTACCCTAGTTGGACCAATTGGAATAATTAGAATCATCATGATATGGACAGTGGCTCTGTAAGAGAAGTGGAGGCTTTTTTGCCCCTCTCTTACAGAGCACCTCATATCATGTACCATGTGGGCTTGTATGGTTAGTACGGTGGAGACCCACACAGGTTGACTCAGCCACCCAGGCTATACCAATCTGCATGGGTGGCAAGGGGTTAGGTGGCATTCCTGCTTTAAACCTTGTAAATTTTATAGGGCCCCAGGACCCTTATTAAATTCACTTTTTGTCCTAGGAGAAAACATGAGTGAATTGAATAAGGGCCTAGGATGGAAGTTTAGAGGAAATTCCTCTATTTATTCCCCAGAAAACCACAAAACACAGACAGACACAACATTTTCAATATTGTATAGTGTTTGCCATTAGCAGAAGCAGGAAAAAATAAATGCATTAACTGTGCATATTTATACATAGAGAGAAAGCATATAAAGCACAAGATATACGGTATTGTATCAGTTTTTTGTAATTACACAACGCTTCATAAAATGTCTTGAGTCATTATGGAAATTTGCCAATGTAGTCTGCTTGGTTAGCCAGTAAAAGATATCTAATTCTGTTTCCAGCAGCAAAATGCTGACATACAGTAGATTCTATTTCTTCTCTGTTTTGGCTGAAGTTTCCCAGAAAGCTATGAAGAAGGGGAAAAGCAATGGCGAGTAGTGATGCATGGCAACTGCCAGTCTCAGAACAAAACAGCTGCAGATATAAAATGCTTGTACATACACCAGTTAGTTGTACAACTAAAAGGATAACTGTAGGAATAATACACAAATCACCACAAATTACCCCCGGTTTATGACCTCAGTAAAGTTGCCCAACCCCCGCCCCCCTACAATCAGCACAAATAAAGATTCCATCACATTTGGTTAGTGCAACGTTTGTACCCATTTGTGCTGCAAAATAGATTGGTGCGGCTTCTGTTTTAAAGACAATAAAAATATTTTTCCAAATGATGTCACCCAGCCCCCCTACAATGGTGTATAGGCAGTTCTGTGTTTGTACCCATTTGCATTTCAAAAATCACTGTTCTATCTTTCTTTAATTTTTGAGATATTACAGTTTTTATAAAAGTAAAAAGTACGACCTTCACAAAAATGTTTAATACCTCAAACACTATAAAAGATAGAACAATGATTTTGCGGCACTTCCCAACTTTACCAGTTTCATGTCTTTGCACTGTTGTAGGTAGGCTAGGTGATGTTTCCATCTCAACGAGTATTGCTATTATCTTCAAAATGAAATCAGCACAAATCTTAATTTTTGAAGCACAAATGTAACACTAACCAAACATAACAGATTTATGATCTATGAAAACCCTGACTGTAAATAATAAACAGTCAGGGGTTTCACAGATCACTACAGGAGGTCAAAGTCAATAACACATTGTAATAGCTTTATTGATAAAGTTGAAATTGATTTGATATACATAGGTCTACATTTGCTGTGAGGATTATCTGAAATGTTACCCTTGCTCATGGCAACACTTTAATTATTGGTAAATTATAATTAATATTTTAGTAATATTATTTTATTAATATGTACATCTTTGAAGCAGTTAGAAGTACTATACAAGTTGGCTAGAGATAGAATACTGCATATCTCAGGAATGACACTTAGCAGTTACCCGCATCAACAGGATTATTTATTTTTGGGGGGATGGTTTAGGAATCCCAACATACTTTGTTCATTCCAAGATTATAAATGCAAAACATAATCAGGTAGGTGCTTCAAGAATTTTTTTTTTTTTTGCAATAGTATCTGTTGATTCCCTTATTTCTACCATTGGTAGAAGAAGATTTACAGATTCTGCTCTAATGGACTTCAAGACTTTGCTGTGACTTTTTCTTAATCCCTGGTATGTACAAAGCATTTGCCTTGGGTTATGTTACTTCAGGTTTAAAGAGAACCTGAGATGAAGAACACCGCAGAAGTTATATTTAACTGGGGCTTTCTCCAGCCCACTGTAGTCCATCTGGTCCCTTGGACGCCATCTGGCTCCCTCTGTTCTCCCACAGTCTGGCCTAATAAATTCCCCGACAGGCCCAGTCGTAGGCCACTGTTCATGCGCGGTCCCCAATCGCATTCCCATTTCCAGGAGCATTTTATGCAGTTCAAACAGATTGTAACTGCACTGCGCACAATCAGATGGTGCATGCAGCCAGGATTGCGTATTGCCTCACACCGGCGTAACAGAGGGGAACGGACGGAGTACCGGGGGCCAGAGGAAGCCCGAGGGGGCTGAAGGAAGCTCCAGGTAAATATAAATCCTAAGGTGTTCTAAGCTCAGGTCCTCTTTAAACCAAAATTGGGGGAAACTGCTTCAGTTTTTTCTTCAGGGTTTTTAAATAGCACTGCTTGATCACACATATCTTTTTATCACTTGGTACTGTGTAAGAAACTCAATTGGCACACTTCCAGATTCACAGGGGTGTAACTAGAGGGGAGCAGCCCCTGTGATCACAAGGGGGCCTAGAGCTGTGAGGGGGCTCCAACTACTAACCTTCCCTTCCTCCGATACAGGGGACTATACTCCAGATCAGGTGTTTTTGTGGCTACGCTTGTTATGTGTGTGAATATCATGATGGCCGCACTTGTTTTATGACCCTTGTGAGATGGGCCCCAAGGCCATAGAAGGCACCAAGTAGAGGCAAGTGAAGGGGTGTGAACTTTGAGGGGCCCAATCAAAGTTTTTCTGGGGGGGGGGGGGGGGGAGCATGAACCACAGCAATGGATCATTTGAGTAAGGCAACCTTAGACTGAATATTGATTGCGGAGTCTTCAGAGATTTTCACATAGCATACAGCAGCATACAGTACAAGACACTGTATCCACCATTCAATTCACGTTTCCACCTGAGTTTTCTCCTAGGTGATATTTTCACGCCTCATCAATAAAATTCCATTTAGGCCAATAGCAAGCAAGAAAATACTCAAAAAAGAAGATGAAAAACTATCTCCTAGGAGAAACTTAGGATAAAAAGCTTAAAGCGACTCTGTAACACAATTTTCAGCCTTTATTTCTTCTATCCTATAAGTTCCTATACCTGTTCTAATGTGGTCTGTGTTACTGCAGCCTTTTCTAGTTGCACAGTGGCTGTGTTATCTCTGTTATATGATCTAATCTTCTCTCTTCTGTCGGCTCTGTCGGCTGAGGCTGGAATGTGTGGAATGTGCTGCACTGCTTGTTCTTGGCAGAAGCTATATACACCCTCTCCAAGCTCTGTATGAGTCAGAGACTGAGCTACTCTCAAGCCTATCACACTCTAGTTAGAAGCTATGTCTTTTGTTTGTAAACACTGCATAAAACTGGCAATTACAAGCCAGGATTGCAGCAGGGAGTGGCAGAAACAACACAGAGGGGCCCAGGAGAACATAATGAATAGAATGGTATGCTTTTTATTGTAAGAATTTTAGAGTACTGATTCTCTTTAACTGAATTAAGGCCTGTGTGTCTGTACGATAGGAAATAAGGCATGCTTGCTTTAGAAGAGCCAGCACTCTGTGCTAATGCCAATTAGGATGCAAATCAATTCAATCATATTTTTCTTATAAATATCACATAAACAAACATAAATTTGTTACCGTTTGTTGATCTTTTGTGAAACATGTGAATTATTTTGTTGCTCTGACCTGTTTTGCAGAATAATAAAAAGGTAATTAGCTTTTGTCTTTTCATTTGGAAAATGTGCATATTAGATGTAAAATTATCATGTTATTATGAAAATAATTTGCTTAAAGCAACCCTGGAACAAACCTAACTAACGGCAACAGAGCACATGATATGTAATCAGAGGATACCTACAGTGAAAATTGCTTGTCTACAGCATATGATGTTGATATTGTGTGTACAATCTTGTACAACTGTATCACTTCAGCACTGTATAAGATCCATGAGGTGGAGGATGCTTCATGGAGAATGTTTAGGTTGATCTTTGTATTACATGTTAGTGGTATGACAGGACCAGACTGTACAATCAAAATCGTATAGAGTATGGGCAATAAAAAGGTGGCCATACACAGCTGATATTTTGTAAAGATTCAGTCACTTTGTTTCAATCTGCCAGAGATCTAGTGACCCCAACAAATCCTGTCAGTATACTTCAAGTTGATTTTCTATAGTTTGTCAATCATATCACAGAGGTAGGGGAAACAGCAGCCATGGACTGGCAGCCATGTAACATCATACTGCAATAAAGCCTTATGTGCAAACACGAGGACTGCCGCCCAGGGGGACCAGGACTCAATCTCGCAAGTGATAGTTTTGGTCTGAGTGCTGTACAGAAGTGTCGTTATCTTGAAGCCAAGCGAGTAGTGATGTGTTCTGTTGCTATGGTGGGGAGGGAGGGGCAAGGTGTTAGGGTGCCCATACATTACTCGATTTTGCAGGCCGATCAAATTTTCAAAAATTTTATCAAATCGTTCCCCAAAGTATATGTACCCATGCTATAGACACTGGAGGAGGCGCCGGGGTCATGTGGTACAGGTACTTGGGGTGATCCCGGACAATGAAGGAGGCCAGGAGTTGTGCCAGTGGACAGGCGAGCCTTTAACTCACACCACGGGCATGGGGGGAGATACACCTGGGGAGTGGCTGGCAGAGATGGCAATTTCCAGTAGATTTAATCTATTTCAATCTATTGGAAGTCTGTCTTTGGTGTGTGGGCAGGCATTAAATCCCTCTGTGATCAAATTCATTCAGAGAACGATCTATCTGATGATCGATCTGGTGGCAGATCAACAGGTATATGGGCACGTTTTACATTGATCAATACATCCTAGTCGATTCCAATAAAATAGTAATCGATCGATTGTTGAATTGGGTCATTATCACCCTGTGTATTTACTACCTGCAGTTTTTCATAGTCTTAGAGAGTGCAGTATGTGTAATAATGCAAACTGAAACTGAAAGCTAAGCTCCTGGGACATTCCACTGACCCGAGGCCTGGGACCCACTGGAGCATTTTTGCCAGTGTTTTTTGGATTGTGAACAATCTGACAATTCCAAAAAGTGCTCTGCCAATGTTAGTTAACCGGGGACCCAAATCTGTGAAAGTGATTAGGCCAGATCACTGCTGTGGTTCCTGCAGCATTTTTGTATTGATTGTGCAAAAATGCAACAGATAGCAGCACTGCAAAAAGTTTAATACACTTACCGGATTTCCTGATGTCTCCTGATGTCTGACTTCTGGAGGGGCTACATGCCGGAAGTCGGACATCAGGAGACCCATTATACAGGTTTTACAAAAATGCAAATTGGAAGCGTGCTTCCAAATGCCCTCCCCCCCCCTCCCCCGATCGTAAATCACCCAAGGGACTGCTGCACAAAGCGCTTTAAGCAATTTCAAGCGCAGTAGCGATCCCTAGTGGGGCCCAGGCCAGACAGTCAGTGAAATAATTCAACAAGAGGAAAGTATGAAAGACTGGAGGAGATCTTTCTTCTGACACTGGGGGATTTGTTTGTCACTATCACAGAGCAGCTTTCACTAAAGGTATCATCACAGATTTCATTATCATATCATTACATGACTAATTTACTATGCTCAGGTTTATTTCAGGTTCACTTTCAAACAGCAGTTCAAAGAAATGTCTTAGGTGGAGGAAGTCTGTGATAGTTGGTTGCTCCTGGAAACACTAAACTTTTTTCTGTTGGTGAGAGCTTCAGGGTCCAGCTCTTTTCCTGTACATCTGCCTGTGAAGCAGGTACATCTGCTGCAGTTAATTTTTTGTGCATAGCATTGGCAATACGGGCATGCATTTGGCTATGTGGTCAGTGATTGGCTGTGAGCGGTAATTTGGATGCTGTGCCAGCAATAAAGATATCAGCAGGTTCATTAAAATGCTGACTTTTGGGAAGTAAAGGTCTTTGGTTTGTAAACGTCTGGCGTACAAACCACCTGCTGTTAGGAATGTTGTGCCCTCCCAATGATGTCACTTCCAGGATGAAGGCCTCAGGGACAGAGACCGCATGGTGCTTCCTGATGCGGTGTGGTACATCGTTGGTGGTGAGAAGGGGCCCTGGTGGGTAGCGGCACAGCGGCAGCAAGGTGGGCTGCAGAAGGAAAGAGGAGGGACAGGAGGAGGCACAGAAGGACAGGAAGAAACACACAGCAGGCACAGAAAGGCAGGAGATGGCACAGAGGGGGCACAGAAGGACAAGAGGAGGCACAGAGAGACAGAAGAAGCTCAGGGGGACAGGAGGAGGCAGAGAAGTGGGAAAAAAGGAGGTACAGAGGGACAGGAAGGGACATAGGGAGCCAACTAGGAGCCACAGAAAGACAGAAAGAGGCACATAGAGAGCACAAGGGGACAGGAGGAGGCACAGATAGGGCACAAGATGAAAGAAAGAGGAACAGAGAGACACAGGGTGAAAGGGGGAGGCCCAGAGGGAGCACAGGATGACAGGAGGAGACAAAGGTGGCACAGGATTACAGGAGGAGGCACAAGCAAACAGGAAGACGATAGTGTGTGTGTGTGTGTGTGGGGGGGGGGGGGAACTATAGGCACAGAGGGACAATAGGAGCACAGATGGGATCAGTAGAGGCACAGAAAGGGACACGGGTGGCACAGGGGGACACAGTAATCCAACTTACATATAAACTTAAAATCTAAACTGAGAAGGATATGGATTTTTCCTTTTAAAATAATACCAGTTGCCTGACTCTCCTGCTGATCCTGTGTCTCTAATGGCTCATACACACGGGCTACAACTGTCGCCGCAACCACATGGCACGCGCGTGTTGCGGCGACAGGTCGCCCGTGTGTATGAGGCGCGCACCCCGAACCATCGCTAGTCGCTGCTGTCGCCAGGCGATTGGCGCGGCCAATCGCCGGCAACAGCTGTCGCCTCAACTTCGACGCAACTGTCGCTAGTCCGACGTGTGTATGCGGAATAGCGACAGCAACTCCATACACAATGTATGGAGCTTCCGGCGAGGGGATGGCGGGAGGGGGGGGGGGGGGGGAGGAACCTTCGGTGGAAGCTTCCGCCGAATCTGTGTGCCGTGTGTACGGCTGTTGCACAGAAGGAGCTGGCGACGAGCTGTCGCTTTTTTTTTTTTTTATGGCTCAAGCCACCGCTGTGGCTCATGTGTATGAGCCTTAATACTTTTAGCCACAGTCCTTCAACAAGCATGCAGATCAGGAGCTCTGACGGAAGTCAGACTGGATTATCTGCATGCTTGTTTCAGGTGTGTGATTCAGCCACTACTGCAGCCAAAGAGATCAGCGAGACAGCCAAACAACTGGTATTTTTTTAACTTCCCTGGCGGTAAGCCCGAGCTGAGCTCGGGCTATGCCGCGCAGGGAGATATCTCAGCCCCTGGTGGGGCGATTTTGACCATGTAAAGTGCTGTGCGCGCGATCGCCCGCACGCAGCGGCAGAAGAGGGCCCCCCCCTGCCAGAGCCCTGCGCTGCCCGGCCCAATGAGTTCCGGGCAGCGCTATGGGCTGGATCGAGTGCGCCTGACGTCAGGACGTCGGCTGACGTCCATGACGTCATGCCGATCGTCGCCATGGCGACAGGAGAAGCCAAACAGGGGAACGCGTTATATACGCGCTCCCCTGTTTGCTATTGATGCCGGCGACGATCGCACTAGAGGGCCACATGCGCTCTCTAGTGGTGTTTCATGTAGCTACCACTCTGGTAGCTTTACATGAAACTAAAAAAAAAATAATTTAAAAAAAAAGGTTTTTTGCCGAGTTGAAAAAAAAAAATTAACCGCCAGGGAGGTTAAAAGGAAACATCTATATCCCTCTCAGTTAAGGTTCCCGTTCAGAACGAACCTACAGTCCCTATCTCATTCTTTAACCACAGTCTACCTGTACACAGAGCCAAACACCCACATCCATGCCAAGCCGCACAACTTCTAAATTGTAGGGATGCCTGTCAATGTGCTATTCTTATTATGTGACACATTTGTTTTGCTAATTTCTTTTTCCACTCACTAGCAGAGTACTAGGAGGAGACGCCAAACCTGGAAGCCTCCACTAAAAGAAATAATGGATAGTCACAATACTGGATTCATTTCTAATACTGACAAACACCCCACCAAACACATTTCAGTAAATTTGATATAATTATTAATTAAATAGACACTATAATAATTCTAGATAGTCTCTAAAATATAGTCTTATTTACTTAAATTAATATTAAACATAATTAAACACACAATTTGATGAGACTATCATCATTTTTGTTTGTAAATCAGGCATCTGCACATTGGCTGGAAGTTTTTAATAGCTTGTAAGCACACCAGGCTACTGCTGCTTGCTGCCCACTTGGGCTCTACAGACCATAGGCTGAAGTCTAATAAAATCCGGATTGCTCCAGGTTGCTGTACAATAAACTGAGTCGCCATGTCAGGATCTCTGTACCTGTTTCCCATTTGGCCACAGTCAAAATGCTGCTGGCATCTTGTTGATGATATCTCAGATTTATATCATTTTGCAGTAATTTTCTGTGAACACCTCTTTCCCGATAATTAAGGTATAAGTCACACATATGTATGTTTCACATGAGTGCAGTATTGGCTGGAGCGTTCAGTATCAGCCATGATATAACGGGGACAAATAATTAAGGATTCAACCAAATTGAGGAGGGACTACACAAATAAAGCATCTGCTCTCCTCTTCTGGGGCAATAGAAGACAGAGTGCTTATTATTCAAGGTAATACTAGCTCTTACGTATGAAGTGTCTAGCTTTGCTACAGTTTCTGGTTCTTTTTCAGCAACCCATCAGCTTCTTTTAGGTTTCTAGGACAGGTTAGAACTGGTTTGGGGTAAGGTGGATCCCAATTAGTTGCTAGGAGAAGACCAAAAGTTCTTCTTCAGGCATTTCCCAAATATAATTTCGTAATTCTTTTTTTATACCTTATCAATTTATACTGCATGTGATTTAGGGTGATAAGTCCAAGTTAAAATCTGGGTCAGAAGTCCTGCCATTTTCATACTTTATCATCGGTACATCCACAGATGCAGTTGAATCCATATGAATTTAGAAAACTTCCATACTTCAATTTGAATAATCGTTATGTACTAATCAGTGATAAATAAAAATGTCAGTCTTATTTTCGTTGAAAGCATTTTTTTTTCTCTTAGCAAAGCAAGCTAGCTTAGCTTAGCAAAGTAAGCAAGTCATCATATGTTATACTAACCTATTTATAAGCACAACTAAACAATATTCAAATTAAGCATATCAGCAATTACATGAGCATAATTCTTTTGGATTATTGTCTTCAATAATTGACAAATTTCAAAAGTTCTACTTCTATATATTTTGCATGAAAAGTAAAATTTAACTTTTTGTTGAGGTGGAATCTAAATTATCAACACAAACTTGTTTAGTTGTATTTTCTGTGTGCTTTGCTTCAAAAGTGTACAAATTAACCACTGGCAGCTTTGGCATAAAGACAATACAATCCTTTTACAGTACAATACATGAACTAACAACAGAAAAATTAATTTTTTTTTAGGTTTTTGAGTACGTTGGTGAAGCAGAATAATTTCCACAAATGCTGCATTACTGAATGCAAGACTTTTTGTTTTTAATTTTTTTTTAATATATATACACAATAATATTAGTATTGAAAATGTTAACAATAATACACATGTAGTATATAAAGTTTGCAACAGCACACCAATGTAATACAAAAGAGTAACAATATTGCAGGTTTAACAGTAATACATCTGGTATGTATAAACATTACAACATCGCACAAAATATAATATTCCGATTGTGACATTGTGTTGAAGCTGAGATTATTTCTATAACATTATACACCAATGCAAGGCTCTTTAAATGAAACTCTATTTAATTTTTTTTTTTTTTTTACTTCTCAGATAAAGTAGGGAAGGTTTAACATTTCTCTTATGTTTGTACTGCTGTCTGTATCCTCACTTTTGAGTTTCCTCCCTTAGCTCCCTTTCTCAGTGACACAAGAAATAGGAGGAATTTCTCCATTGGAATGTGGAGTGTCAACTTTGATAGTCATTACTAAGGATGAACAATGAAATATAATTTAGAGTTAATGAAAATTGTATGGAAATTTTATGCAAATGGATACAGCTTGAAAATGGAACAGTCAAATGCAGCTCTAGCATTTGCAAATTTCCAAGCTGCACTAATTTGCATAAAAGTTGCATCAACTCCATATTATAAGCATCTCTTTGACCATTACTAGCTATCAACAATCTGCAGTTACTCTTTGAGTAAAATCCATAAAATATTTATAGTTCACACTCTGGGATCTGCATGTCAGGAGAATGTTCTACTCATTGCTATCCATCAGCCACCTGGTGTGCTAATTTTCAAATCTTACTTTGTGCTGCTAATCTGTGCAGTATCCATAGCAGCTGGAAAACTGCCATCTCTGTTCCTTTAAAACAATCCTCTTTGCCTGGCTGTCACACTGATCTTTTGACTTGAGTATTGATTGAATCACACCCTTGCAGGAATTATGCAGTCATTAAAGTTAGGCCTCTTACACAGCTACGAGGCATGTCACCCAGCGGGGATCGGCGATCAGGAATAATACTGAAAAGTACTATTTCTAGATGTGTTATGGAATTAGATCAGATTTAGGAAGCACTTTCTACAAGAAATAAACTAGGAAACTAACCCACAGTTACATCTTAGTACACTTCAACAAAATCTGATCATTTCGAATGACAAGGATAGTCTTTTCAATTAACAGCTAAGTGAAGTGAAAAGTATGAGTATTAACTCTTCCAATAACTTGGAAACCAGTCATTTTTTTAGCTATTAATTTTAAGCTGCAACATTTTTTTGCATATCAAAAGAAGTCTACATAATATGATTTTTTTACTGCATGTATAAGGTTTCCCTATTTACAAGGCTGGGTGGTGGACAGTGTGTTCTTACAACTTCTTGCCCTAGAGTAGTGGCTATTCTCATAATTCATTTAGTTGCCAGGCTATTTGATGTATTGGAACAGCTCACACTGGCCAAATGCAAGAAGAATCTCTAAGGGGCTATCAGGCTCACTTTGTGTTTCCTTTTGCTTGCTTTGATCATATGGAAGTATGTAGAGTTTTGATGGATATGCCATAGCGAATGTCCTTCTTTGTCCAAACATGTATTTCTGCTCAAAGGATTGTAGCCTTGTCTAGACACTTTGCAATGGCTGGGTGTGTAGTCTTGCCTCTTGGCATGAGAATGCTATTTATTTCCAACTTTTCATATGTCCTCCAGGTCTATTGCTCCAGCTAGTAAAAGCATGCATAAATACTATTATTTTGCAATTTTATAGGATTTTGGTAATCCATTCAATCACTTGTTACTCCAACATCAACAAATCTTCCAAGTGGCCTACTATAATGAAACGGTTATTATACAAAACTTCTGTTGGAGTTTGGACTTCCGCCATCTTGACTGTCATCCAAATTTCCTGAAGTCTAGGATGGGAGGTGTTGGCAAGTGACGGCAGGCAGTTGACTCTTTCACTGTGCATGGGAGATTCTATTATGGGTATATCGCACAGTGCCGACTAACCATGTGACATCACATGTGACATGACAGCCTTTCTTTCATGTGTCAGGCTGGATGCCATGCAATAGTTTCCATGTAGCTCTGTATGAAGGATTATGTTATATTACATTTGAGTAGACAGCATCCATCAAATAAAGAATGAGGACTAATGTTTAGTTACAATCCTGAAATTTTAAAGTGAGAAAGTCTGTTTTGCCTAGTTAACCTCAACCTCTGGTTTGCAAGCTCACCATTACTTCTGAAACTTCAAACTGGTTCTGAAAGCAACTATTTAATGTTACAAGTAAAGAACTTTCTTATTTCATCAGAGTAGTGGCTACCTAGAGATCAGACAAAATGAAGCTATGGGAAACCTACTAACTGGTAATTATGGATTTTGGTAGCAAGGAAACTAAGTGGTGGATCACCAGACTGATGGCTGGATCACATTAATTCCTTTTCACTATTCACAATGTTTCACAATTTTAAAGTAGAACTATTCAAAAACACGACGCATCCTAAACCTGTAGCAACTTTACAACAGTGACTATTTTTAAAGTTTTACTCTTCAGAAGTACAGAATTTTAAGAATATCACATTGAAAATTGTGATAAGAAAGCCTATACATGTGACTATCTACTCTTCGCTAACCACTCAATCTAGTAAATAACTGATTACTGCCTATTCAGAAATCATTTGTGGCGTAGCGGTCATTTTACCACCTTGTACCAGTAGATCTCAATCACATTTCAACAGTCCCTCCCTTCTTGCAAGTGTTATTAAATGTACATACAAGCCTTTGTTACTTACGTTTAACCTCTGAACGAATCCAGTAACTATTGCTAAGAGGTGTGACACTGCAATCAGACGAACACGGTGGAAATGCTATTGTGCGATGGTTCTTCTGTTTGATCTTTTGTTACTGGCAAGATAGGCCAGATCGCCTGCTTTTGTCACATTAGATCAGTTGGTTGGCCTAGCATGCACACTGTGCAATGTGCAGATTCAAACGATTGCATACTAGTTTGTCTGATCACTCAGCAACTGATAAAATGATAACTGCTCGGTACTTCCCAATTGGTTGGCAAAATAATTTACTTCTGATTGTTTGTGGAACCGAAATGAATATTGGATTGGTTGTACAAGCCCTAACAGGGAATTGGTGGTCTATAAAACAATCTGATCTTGATGGTTTATTTCGATTTAAGTGGCGGATGAGGACTTGCTGATTTGCCAGCTTTAATTTCTACCAATGCTTGATTTGCATAGAACATGGTTCATATGGAAATAAGATGCAAATTACAACTTATTGACCCCTTCAGGCATTTATTTTAAACAAGAGTTTGTTTTTATAAGCTATTATGGTGTGTCTAACCTACTGGGACAGAGCGAGAATTGTGATTGTAATTCTGCTTCAAATCAATAAGTTAGGGTTGAGTACACTAAGACTATGCAGATGTACACACAGCAAACACACACACACACACACACACACACACACACACACACACACACACACACACACACACACACACACACACACACACACACACACACACACACACACACACACACACACACACACACACACACACACACACACACACACACACACACACACACACACACTATATATAAAAGTACACACACACACACACACACACTATATATAAAAGTACATTTACAGACAGATTCTCATCTACATTCAAGTTCTTCTTCAGATCATTTGTGAAAAGTACAAATATTGGCTTGGAACGGGAGTGGGTGATAATAGATATAAAACCATGTAATCTTAAAGAAAAATAATTGTAATAAAAATGGCAGAAATGCAGTTTTGAGCCAATACTATTATGGTATGAACATGTTTTTTCCAGTTAGATCTTGATATCATGCTATACAGAGGAAACCAATTAAAATGCTAACAAATACAAAGGCTATTTAAAAAAACATAAATTAGCACCAGCTAACAATGTAAATGCAATAAGAGCACACACAGACCATTTCATTTTAGGCCCTCTCCTCATCTGAATTCATTAAGAGTCATAGGGTTGAGCTGTCAAAATGATCAAAATTGTTTTTGCACTGAAAAGAAAGCAATTTTGCATAAAATGTAAAAAATGTAATTTTCCCACTGCACGCGATCCCATCCGCGTTTCGGGAACGCGTACAGGAGGCAGACACGCACAACATCAGACAGTGCATAGACTGCACTGTCTGATGTTCACACTGCATGCGTTCCGGACCAGTGCGGTCCGGGAACGCATGGTGCACACATTTTTTGCAGAAACGCGGGGCTGACCCATTCACTTCAGTGAATGGGATTAGCCACGCAACGCATAGGAACGCGGATGGCATGCGTTCGTATGTGTTGCGTTCCGAACACACGGCCATTCGTGTTTCATAATGCGAACGTGGCCTAAATCACATATAGATTAGTGCAGAAGTTGTAACCAACCTCTTCCCAAAGTATATGAAGAGGATATTGAACAATAGTAACAGCTCCTCCCGCCTTCCCCTTCCCTGGAAAATGCTTATTGAGTAATAGGTTCTGCTATTTATACATGGAAGTGATGTATCATTGGTACTCTAGGATTGGTACACAAAGCCCATGATCGGCCACTGGAAACCTAAAAACCATGGCTTATTATTATATCTGAACCTCATCATGGGTGGAGTTGAGATCATGAGGAAGGATCTACAGCTTTGTTATTACGTATTCATATAGTGCTGACATTTTTCAGATCAAACAAATCATGTCACGACTGTCCCTCAGAGGGGCTCACAATCTAATCCCCACTACAGTTATGGACTTATGCCCTTACTGCAGAATAAAGGTATGTAAACCTAACCTGATTTTTTGTAATACATAAGGACCCCTCCACACTAAGGGCTATATGCAATTCACTTTTTTACTTGAGTTTTCTCCTAGGAGGTAATTTTCATCTTCTCTAAAAAACAACTTTTCAGCATATTACAATTAAAAAATACCCAAAAGTTAGTTAAAAAGTACTATCAAATTTATTTTGAGTGTTTTCTTGCTTGCTGGTGGTTTAAAATGCATTTTATGGCAAGGTGAAAAAATATCACCTAGGAGAAAAGTTAGGTGAAAAAGTTATTTGCATTTGGGCCTAAGTGTTTCGTCGCAACAGACAAACTAAGTGTTTTGTTGCAACAGACAAAATCATCACAACGCGATACAATGATATTTCTATGAGGTTTTCACATTTAGGGCCATATGCAATTCACTTTTTCACCTGAGTTTTCTCCTAGGAGATAATTTTTCATTTTTGATTTGGGATAACTTTTTAGCACTTTGCAATGGCAAACGTATCAAATAGTAGGTAAAAAGGTATTATCAGAATTATTTTGAGTATTGGTTTGCTTGCTGGTGGTTTAAAAGGTATTTTATTGACAAGTTCAAAAAATATAACCTAGGAGAAAACTCAGGTGAAAAAGTGAATTGAATACGGCCATAGTGTGGTGGGATGCAGTGTGGCAATATCCACTGCAGGAACAGGCAGCATGCTGGGAGTTAACTGGGCAATACATGCATTTACAGTGGTAATGAAGCTTACTCACATTGTACTGTAACCTTCACAGTATAGTCGCATTGCATGTCAAGCACATGGTGCGACTTTCCAGCAACATAGTGGTGCAATCGTATTACAACACAACCTGCACAGTGTGAAACCCTTAGGTTCAATATAAACATGGAATCAAAAGCTTTTAAATGCTAGGGCAACACAATCAACTTTTTAGATGAAATATCGCTTGTACATGTCCGCTCTTTTTCCAACCAATGCCAAGTGTGGTATGTGATCAATCTAACTAAATTTACAAAAAATAGTTACATTTCTTTTTGTTTTTAAATTGACACTTGTAAACAATAGGGGTGGTACTAATGTCATGGTCTATGGTAAAGGTTGGCATTCTCTCGTCATAACCCCATTTAATCCCTTCTGAAAAGCGATGCTTGCCTCTTGCACTTTGCTACGGCCAGTTTTTACACTGGTGCAGTGCAGGGATCCCATGGCATGGCAGCCTGCCATGCGATCACTGGACCAAACAGTCGTTTAAATGACCCTGCGGCAGAGTACAACGACAGGGTATTATGCATAGGCCTGCCCCCATTCCACCCCTGTTCAGTGAACAGGGCTGGTTCAAGTAACATTTGGGCCCTAGGGCAGAATTAGTCTGGGGGCCCCCAACAGACACCTCGACCAAAAAGCTTCATTAGGGGCCCTTTGTTGCAGCCAAATTTCCCTCCTGAGCCCCTGAGCTGGCTGCTGACCCTCCCCCAATCACCTCCCAACTTAACTGTGCTCTCTAGGACCTCTGCAGTGTCTATGTCAGTGTAGTGTCTCACCTGCCCGCCAGCACAGATGAGACGCTACTCTGCCAAAGACTCTGCAGAGTCCCTGGGGAGCAACATTTAAGATTGGGGAGGGACACCTTGGGGGCCCCTACAGGCTCTAGGGCCCTGGGCAATAGCCTATTTTTTCCTATGGTATGGTTTTCCTATGGTTTTTCCTATGGTAGCTCCAGCCCTGTCAGTGCACCAAACTGAGCGCCGTCGTTCACATTCACTACGTCGCCGTAGACTTGCATTGCTGCATAATCCATGCGGCGGCCACGGCTCATGCGGTAACACACGGATTTCTGTGCAGCTGGACTGTGGCAATAATTCTACTTCTGGCGCAGTGCATCACGTACGTTTGAACGGCCCCATAACTTTCATTGTGGCTCCTTGTGGTAAATGTATGTACCACAGCACCACAGTGTGAAAGGGGTCTAAATGCATTTCAGTTTTAGCAAATAAAAAAAGACTGTTTTAGTGAAAAGACTCCAATATAAAACACACCCATTCACACAGCTCTATACTGATAAAACAAATATCTGAGTAAAAATAGTAAATAGTTAAGTCATTTCTTTCTGTGTCCCTGTTGACTCTAGTGCCAGTTAAATGACTTCTGAGATTCCAAGTCAGAAAATGTGGGAATCTTGGCAATAGGAAAACAGAGGACAGTTAAAACCTTCCTAGACAATCAACATGCTTCCTTCATACCACTGAGGGTGGCCACTAACGATCCAATCTTTTTCATCCAATCTTACCATTTCTATGTAATATAAGGGACTGCCTATAGTATCTATTCAATACATTCACTCAGTTTACTCTTCTACTACATAGATTTGGTAAGATTGGATGAAAAAGATTGGATTGTTAGTGGCCACCCTAAACTGAGTTATACCGACACCTGTGTAACTACTTGGACATTTTGAAAGGTTGCCATTCACCATTCATTCCCTGTCCTGTAGACACCCATAATCTCCGACAGGCACTGAGGTGAAATCTCAGCATCCTTCTGAAACAGACAGCAGTTAGAAAGGCAATAAAGGCCAGAGAAATGTACCAGTTCTTCTCTTCATCAAAAACCAGGAGGCAGTTTTGGTACAGGTAGTGTTAGACCATCTGTTTGGATTGTACTGCTGTTTTTTGCTTCCTGTGTTTGTTAAGTATTTTTTATAGATCATATAGAACAGTTCCAAATCTAATAGCATATTTTCAAAATGGTGTGAGATTTTAAATTCCACTATAGTGTGTTCTGGTGCTGTACATTACTCCATATAAATACCTCACATAATACAGACATATCACGTATTTACTGACAAATTGAGCCAATAAGACAACTTACCTAACACTGGGCTGTCTGACTGTGGTGGTTTAGCTATAGAAAGAAAGAAAAAGAAATTATCACTTTGATTAGAGCAGCATACACATGTACACCATGTTCCCCACAAGGGGGCAATCTTCACTAAACTTCAATATTGCTTGCCTTCAGCAGAAATAGAACTACAGTCATTTAATCCATAAGTTATTTTATGTATGGGAAATGCTGGGTTGGAAGTTTTCATATTTTCATTGATCTCAAACTCATGTGACCATTAGGATTTTTCTTTACAAATGGAACACTTATTGTTCACCAGACAATTAGTATTAAACTGTTCCAAAGCTGCAAATTGCAGCTCTGGACACAGATCTGGAAATACCCTTTGAAAAGTAAGGTCTAGTAGTACATACAGACAGACACATGACAAACCTTTTTGGCATTTGATCATTATGATTCACTGACGAGTATATACAAAAGATTGTACCGGACCGATTCCTCCCACGCCGTCTTCCTCTGCCTTCCCTTTCTCCTTTTGGAGGTCCCTTAAGTTTGGCCAGTTGGCACATGCGCATTGCGGCTGCACGCGCCTCTGTCTCGCTCCCCCAGCAGGGAGCGTTCTGTGCCTGCTGGGAGCCGGGTTACGCATGTGCAGTGCGCCCTGACTGCCCAGGCTAACGGGTCTTCTTGCAGGAGAAAGGAAAGGCGGAAGAAAAAGGTGTGGGAACGATCGGTGCAGAGGGGGTTGGAGCAAGGGCGTAGCAATAGCCATAGCAGCTGCATGGGGCCCTGGATCAGAGGGGGCCCAGGTGGTACTTGATGTCTTCACCATTAACTTTTTTGTGTTCCTCCACCCTATGAATTTGTATAGGTGCTCATGCACTATATGCAGTGTAAATTGCATAAGAATTTATATTGCCCAATTAACTCATATCCATAGGATAGGGGCAGGTGGCATTGCTCAAGAATGCCTACGTTTTATGGCCCCATGAAAGTTTTGCTATAGAACCCCATAACCTCTAGCTACGCTGGGCTGGAGGAATCCCCAGGCATGTATACATCTTTTGCATATACTCGTCTCAGGGTCACTTTAAGTAGAAGGAAGCCCCTGGCAATTTAATGAAGCTTTCCTCGCTGTCCTTTTGTCCCCTGTTGCTGCTCAGGGACCCTCCAGCTGATCAGGGCCGCAATCCTCTTCTAGCACACGCATGGCCGTGCTGCAGCTGCATGAGAACGGCGGCGCCTGCGGAGTAGCATAGAGCTGCATGCACAGGAGTGGCTCTGGCCTACTGCGCAGGCATTACTCTCAAAGATGCAGTATTCCTGTGTTTGTGCTTGAAGAGGAGTGGACCTCAATCATATTACCGACAAGCCCTTGTCATTAATATTTGGAGGGTTCACGCTTGGCAAAAGGGGACCAGAGGACAGTGAGGGAAGCCTCATTAGGATCTAGAGGCTTCCCTCTTCTTAGGTAATTAGGTGATTTTGTACCTGAGCTTTGGTTTAGTTATTTAAAGTGTACCTGAGATGGGGGTGGAGAAAAAAAATATACATAGGTGGGGCTTCCTCCAGACGCAAGCAAGGCATAAAACTATGAATCTCAGGGTATAGTGCAAACGCACTGGTGGAGGAGAGGACTGACTCCAGCAGGAGATGTGGGGCACAAAGCAGGCGTAGCTCCGAGCAACCACAACAACACTTAACAAAGGTTGCTCAGCGCAAAAACAGCGCTGAGCGTTCTTAACCAGAACTCAGAGAGCAAAGGACAGGCTGACAGAATGAATGCTTGCTAATCTAGTCACTCCTCAGTGACAGCAAGCATTCACAAACAGGACAGACTGGAACGAGGCAGCCACTCGCGACTGCAGCGATGGCTTACCTCGCAAGAACAGGACTGGAAGGATTCGCTACTCCTCCGCAGGAGATGGCGCAATCCACAAGACAAGACAAAGGCAGAGCAAGAAACAAGTAAAGGAAATACACAAATATATACAGTAATCCGCGTCGCAATATGGAAAATAACAAACACGCTAGTATGCATATATATTTGCAATGAACCAATATATGACGCAACACTAACTAAGATGCAATAATCCGCAACGCAATATGGAAAATAACAAACGCGCTAGTATGCGTATATATTGGCAGAGAACCAAAATATGACACAAGACTAGCAAAATAACAAATCTAACTGAGATATGAATATACTGGAGAACCAATATATATGCACGTATCAGGAACTAACTAAGGTCCCAAAGGACACACATAAACAAAGATTGAGACAAACGGAATGAACGCTTGCTAATCCAGTCACTGCCTCAGCGACACCAAGCGTTCATATGTAGACAAACACACAGGAGTGAGATAGTCAATAGCAACCGCAGCTATATGACTAATCTCCAGGAACAGGACTGGAAGGATTCACTGCTCCTCCGCAGGAGCCAGTGCAATCCACACGAGAAACACGAGAACCAGGAACAGAGGTCCAGGAGTAACAGTTTAGACAGACTGAGACTGAAACTATGACGGGCGGGGAGCACAGCAGGAAATGGGCAGCTGCAACAGGCAATGTTTGAATTCACAAGAGCATCTCAAGCTGCCATGAACTGCAGAGCTATTGCAGATGGAATCAACCCTTAATGTGAGTGCAAGCAAAACTATGCAAGCAAATGCATGTAAAGAAATCAGAACTGCTTGGCTGCAGTACATCTGCAGCCAGCAGTACATGCTGCAAAAGCGATCATGACAGTAATTTGCGGATGATTCAGGAGTCAGGCTGGAGGAGGCTGGCGAGGGAGGGATCAGGCCTGTAACCTGCTTGCTTTTATGTGGCGAGAGTATGGAGCCCTCGTCTGTGTGATATCGGTGCATAGTGAGGGTTGCTGAAAGGTTAATGGGTTTGTGGAACCACTTATGATGATCTTCAGCCCACAGAACCTTAACCCCCTTGGTGTTATGATTCTTTCCGGATTTTAGGGTCTAAAAGCGATGCAATTTTTTTGCACCCTTTCAGACCTGGAAAAAATCATGCTGCCAGGGAGATCTGCAGCAGTTCCAGCAATCACTCACCTCCCTGGGCTCCATGCCTCCATTCTCCGGGTGGCGCTGCAACTCTAAAGTGAGATTGCTGGCTGTCGTCATGACGACAGCCGGCGATCTCACCAACAGGAAGCAGAGCCCCGGAGGAGAGGAAGAAGAATGCCAGCTGACGTCGGGATCCCCAGGAGGTATGTAGAAACGCTCCCGCTGCGCGCATTGCTCTGCATACAGTCTCCAGCGGCTACCCCGAGCAGAGGTCGGGATTGCCGTTCTTAGCTGCAGTTTTTCGCCCCGACCCTAGCTCGGGATTACCGCCAAGGAGGTTGAAGGGCGAATATTGGGAATAATTGTAAAATTTAAAGTGCATGTGTGTGCATATGAATGAAATGTACATTTGTTCCAGAGTAAGATGCACTATATGTTTCTGACAAAATAGTATGCACGTGAGCAGGGCCAGCATCTTTTTATAGAACCTGTCTATAGAGTGCTTTTGTAAGGAATAAATCAAATAACTGAGAATCCCGCATGAGGATTTGGACTAGTCCAAAAACATGTCGCATCGGTTACATTTTTACTGCCTACTGTAAGTGACAGCGACATAAGAGAAAAGTAATTTATAGTGCATTTTACTCTGGGAAAAATATATTTTTTATAGACATGCATTATTTTTCATCATAATGGTACTTTAATAAATGAGTCTCATTGTGGCCTTAAAGAATCAGTTGCATTGTATAAATCAGCCTAATTGTAGCTTTAATACGTCAGTTGTATAGTTCTCTTGTGGTCCAGTAAGGTCACTGTGATTCCACATGCAGTCTGCCAATATAGCCAGTAACTACTCCATGAAGTATAACCAATTCCTCAAACTATGTCGAGAAATCTGCATCCTAAGCCTCTGTTTTCCATGTGAGTCATTCACTCCCCATGTGAAATCTGCAAGTTTCCAGATCTCACTGATGTTGGCTTGGCGAGTCCATGCTGCCTTTACAAGGAACATCTAACTAACAAACTACACACAAAACAGACATAATTAATTACTTTTACAAATAAAAAAAATGCATGTGTGGTTCAGGTCATAACCTGATTGCCACTATGTCTAAGATTGGAATTCTCCATAAGACATGGAGAACATTGCATTCCCCTGCGGCTTATGAAGAGGATTGCTACACTGCCTGTGTCTTCTACTTATGGGAGCAGCACAGAAATTGCTTGCTTGCACTATTTGTGATAAAACACAAGAGAAAACCCTGCTCTGCCTGCTGTATGTTAGCACATTGCTTGACATTGCTGCAAAAAAAAATAATACAGTTTCACTTATCTTGCACAGGTGGGGATTGCCTGTTGTTGGATATGTGTTCTTGACGGTTGTTTGAGAAGTGAAGCAACTAGCGTTAAATATGACACTAAACTCCTCCCTGGATTACAGGCAGAATGGGTGCGCAGTGGGAGTGACTTACGAATCATATGTGCAGTGGCGTAGCTAGACAATATGGGGCCCCATGGCAAAACTTTCATGGGGCCATAAAATGTAGGCATTCTTGAGAAATTTGAGAAATGCCACCTACCTATACCACATACCCTATGTATACCCTACTATACCACATACCCTATGGATATGCGTTAACTGGGCGATTTGCATTCTAATATGATCTACACTGCATGTAGATCACATTATCTAAGTGCATGGGCACTTAGATAAAATCATAGGGTGGAGGAACACAATAAAGTTGGTGAATACATCAAGTACCACCTGTGCCCCCTCTACTCCACGGCCCCATAGCAGCTGCTATAGCTGTTATGGCTATTGCTACGCCCTTGCATCTGGGCGCCGGTCTTCTTCTCTCCTGTAGCTCCCAGTGGCTTTGCAATGTCTTTCGGGTACAGCTCTGAAGCGTCACGTGACCCGATGCAGGTCAGGTGACACCCCAGGGAGCTGTATGAGGACCCTGCAAAACTGCTGGAAACTACAGAAGAGAGGAAGACAGGCGCCTGGATGATCTGTAAATCACTTCCACTGCGCACCTTCTCTGCAAATAGTATAGGGTTGCCCCATTCTCCCCTGTCAAGCATGTTAGTTGAGACTGCCAGATGCCTGAGTTCCAGTTAACTGGGACTCTACTGTATGTGCAAAGAAGTTCACTGATTCAAAGGTCTATTGTCCCAGGCACTGAAGCTGAGTATATGGTTTTACCCTACAGGTGCATACTCATGCACTATTAGTGTTGCCTATCAGGATCAACCTTGACCCTGCAGGTGACACTGCGGACTATGAGCTGTGCAACATCAGGCCCCAACAAGCAACCTTATATCATGAGTTAATTGTTTTTTTAATCAAACACTTTCTCCTGAGGCAAACAGTTATCCCTGGAGTGATTTTAGCTGGTTTAAAAGGAAAACTGATTGCAAACTGTTGTTGACTTTAGTAAGGCCTCTCAATGACATGATGCTGGAGCTTCTGGGCAATGGTCCTTCTAGAAACAGACTGCTGCATTATAGCAGTGACTCAAAATTCAAAGACAGAAATTATTAGTACATTGGGAGGTTTTTTTGGAGGACATTTATCTACATGCAATTAACTTTTCCTCTTGAGTCTTCTCCTCTGTGGTAATTTTATACCTTGACAATAAAATGCCTTTTAAACCACCAGCAAGCAAGAAAACACTCAAAATAGTTTTTGTACTGTTTGGTACTTTTTCCTTGCAGTGCTGAAAAGTTCTTTTAAAAAGAAGTTGAAAAAATATTTCCTAGGAGAAAACTGAGAAGAAAAAGTTAATTGCACATAGGCCCTTGTCAAAATGCATTTTAAACCACCAGCAAGCATGGAAATACTCAAAAAACTATAGTACTTTTTCACCTACTTTTTAGTGCTTTTTCAATTGCAAAGTGCTGAAAATGTATTTTAAATTGAAGATGAAAAATTATCTCCTCGGAGGAAACTCAGGAGAAAAAGTTAATTGAATAAAGGCCCATATGTCACCACCCTCAAAACTGTGATGTTAGCCTGGCATAAGCCACATTTGAGAATACTGTATTTGTGCTTATGTTATATATTGCTGTCCAGCCATCGTTCCTGTGTGTGACACTTGCAGCATGAGATGTAACTGACGCATATCTTACTACAGGCATCATACATCGCAACATTCTAAAAGGTCATAAGTAATTGCGTTCTCCTAAATGCCAAAGGAATCAGAGAACTTTTATGGGACTGTGTTAAGCATCATTACCCAAAAGAATGACAACAGACAGCTCTGGGGAAAGAGATAAGAAACACAGAATGACTGCCTTTGTTTGTCCTTACTGAAGCCTACATTTCCCCTAAGCCAAATAAAGAGATGTCTAAACACATGTAATTTTCCACTAATACAGTAGATATCATTAGATGTGCATGTGTATTAGATGCAATATTGTCAAGTTCTACTGAGAGCAAACTTGAACTTAAAGTCAACTTATGACAAAATTAATTGTATGTGTTTCATGAATGGTAAATAAAATATTATTAAAACTAGTGGACCTAAGCCCATTTAAAAACGGCTAGGTCTGTCACTACACATGCGCCCGCCATGCACGCAAATGTCCGCCTCACATGCACATTTCCGCCGCGCGTGCGTGCCCACTAGGCCTGAAAGATAAATCGAATTTAAACCGAAATCTTGATCACCAAGATCACAATTTCAGAATCGTCAATTCGGCAACTATCGCGATCACGTCATTTCTACATGGGAGAAGTTTGAAGAAGTGGCTTCAAACTTCCCCAAAGTCCAGGCGTGTGCGGCCAGCAGCGTTGGACATACCTTCTGCATGGGTCCAACGCTGTCCGTCCTCTATCACCATGTGCCCGCTCTTGTGCTAAACAGAACTCCGGGTTCCTCTATGTCACATGACATACAGAAAGTATTCCATGCATTAGAGCCTGCAGGAGGCGAAGTGGATAGACGGGCTTCGCTGGACTCCTGCTGGATGTTATGCCCAGAACTGATGCAGCTTAGGGGACAGAGGAGGCACAGAGACAGAGCGGGCACAGAGAGAGACACAGAGAGAGACAGAGAGAACCAGAGCGGCACAGAGACACCAAGGGGACACAATGAGAGACAGGGGGACAGAGGGGAAACAAACAGGTAAAGAGGGGGGAACAAAGCTTGATTTGAAGGAAATTGTGAATCGAATCGAAATTGCAATTTCAGACAGAAATTGCTCAATTCAATTTTTACCTAAAATCGTTCAGGCCTAGCGCCCACCCACGCACGCCCGCCCGCCCGCCCCTTCGCCCGACATCACTCTCGCTCTCCCTCAATGTCTCTGCACCCTGCACATGCACAGAGCGCATGTGGGACACACACAGGGACACGGGATGCAGAGACATTAGGGTTTTATTATAGAGGATAGAACAGTCTCATATTTTTATTTTCAGTTTAAAAGCTTTGTTTTTAAGAAGCCATGACATTCTGATGTTAAATCAGCTTCATTCTACTGCAAAAGAAACAGAAGTAATGTCCTTTGAAGTTTTCTGCTCTAAAACCCTATCGACAGTATTTCCTCAGCCAGATAAGAGTATTTTGCCTTCTGTTTATTTTTCAGGACATCATTGGAATTATCAAGCTCTTCCACAAGCTCATTTGCGTAGCTATCGACTCATTTTTTTTAACACTTTCTGTACAGGAAGACAAAAAGGGACTTCATACAATTTTTTAATAGAACTAGTACTATAGGCACCTATGGTTATCTCCATGTCACATGTCACAAGAGACATGTAGGTGATGAGGGGGCAGGTTAGCGTAAGGAGTAGGTAGTTGGTTGGTTAGCGTTAGGCGTAGGTATCAGTAAGTAAGTGTTAGGTGTAAGTAGAGGAAGGTTTAGTGCGAGAGGAAGGTTAAGCAATAGTAGTAAAATTACCAATATTCTACTATCGGCATTAGCCAGTACCTAATCGTAGAATATCGGTAACATTGCCGATATTCTACTATTGGCTTTATCAGGCACTGAAAGTACCAGACACACTTTTTATCGTACATCACAGGACACCTTCAGAATTGTTGTGATGTCCGTACCTCTATAGCTCACACCTGTTTTGGCAGCATAATAGTACCTACACAATATGAAGCAGGTGTTTTTAATGTTTTGGCTGATTAGTATACATATCCTGCCATTTTTACACTTTATATAGTTCATGTTTGCACAATTCACAGAGGGCTCGGCCCTCCTAGCTAAACCCAGTGTACACAGTCTACATCACATTGTAGCGTGACCACCCTAGATTCTATCAGACAGCTGCACAGCTATTCCCCGCATGAATATTAGCTCATATCTTAATTTAATCTTTCAGAATGCCTCATCCATTAGCTCCAGTAATGTATTGGTTGTCAAAGGCAGAAAGACTATAAAGTGCATTCATTTTACTGTATTTAGTATAGTATGTAAACAGTTCTGGTCTAAAATACTCAAATTACTTTGTTTTGTAATCTGTAGCATATATTAATATTTACAATCTTCCAGTGGAAGCTTTTTCTATGTTTTATGGGGGGTTTTTTTGTTTTTTTTTTTAATTAAAAGCATCAGTTTTACTAACATAACATTGTTATGTCTGTCTTATTAATCTTCTCCCCTCTGCCATGCATTCCCTAAGGAAGATCTGTAACTGCATTGGTCTTGAAACACAGGTCATTGAACCATAACTGAAAATTTAAAGCAGGCTTACTTCTGACAGAGCATAGATTTCAACTTCCCCACTGCACGCCCCCACCGCTACTGCTGACTGTGTCGCTCTCTCACCCTTGCAGCTCACTCGCCCTCCCGTCGGTATGATAGCAGAGCTCTGTGAGCCATCAGGAGCCTATTTCATTAGCTCCGACCTCGTCATCACTGTGAGCCAATCTCATTGGCTCACATTGATCACAGGGTCAGAAGCCAATGAAATCGGCTCCTGACTGACTCACAGAGCTCTGCCGCCATAGTGACGACAGAGCAGGTTGGCTGAGGCGACGGGTATGTGGTGTGAACGGCCACTGCTGCGACTCCGTGCGGCATGTCACTGGCGAGCCCTGGTATTTAGTACCAGCGGTCTCTGCTTCTTAAGGGGCCAGAGACCACTAGTACAAAAGTGGTCAAAGTAAACCTGAAGTGAGAAAACTCAATTCAGGTTTGATACTTACCTTAGTAGCGGTAAAAGGCTCAAGCTGGAGCCTTTCCATTCCTCCATCAGGCCAATTGATTCAGAGCTGTCCACCAGTAAAACTGTTCCACCGAATAACTCTTCAAAAATACTTGTGTCCCTAAGCAGTTCCAAGGACAAGTGCTTTGCTGCTGCACATGTGTGAGTCCAGGCTCGTGTATGTGCACTTCCAATAGCTTGTGTTCAGAGCTACTTGGGGACACAAGTAGTTTCGAAGAGCTTTTTGACCAAACAGGTCTAATGACGTTACCAGAGGATACGACGACAGTCTAGATGGAGGAACGGTAAGAGACTATATTATCCAGAGCCTTTTTTCTACTAAGGTAAGTATCAACCCTGAAGTGAGTTTTCTCACTCGAGGTTTACTTTAAGGTAGCCACACATTGCTTTTCTGGAACCAATTGATTCTACCACAATTATAACCAGATTGTCTACAAGTCAAGCTTAGTGGATGTCTGGGGCCTTCTGACTGTCTAGTGTCCTGGCTGCCACTGTCCTAGTGTCCTCTGGTCACCCTCACTAACTCCTATCCTGACCAAAAAGGTTGGGTGGCAAGTTTGGAACCCCTAAGCTGACATCTAACCTAGGGCCCTATTTTACCTTCATCCAATACTGTCCATAATCTAAAAAGCATTTGGCTGCAAAGTGATTGTTTCACCACATTGCTGCATTTAGCTGCATTTATTCTTTAAAGGATAACGAAAACTACTGATATAAAACAATCAAACTGCTGCCTTGCTAGTTTTCTACTGCTAGATACAGGACAAAGCTGTATAACTCAATAACTATTGATTAATCTGCTGCCTTAGTGGTGGAAACTTAGCAACAAATTAATTCATGCTTTTAATCAATGCCTGAAATTAGTCAGGAGTTTGTAGATTTAATTTGTGGCAATAAAACAATTAATGGCAGGTCTGATCAGAGTGCTTGAATCAGCTGTAAAAATCAACTCATAGATGGCTACCTTTAGTTTCTGTAGGGGTAAAAATTGACTATTTATAGAGCAATTTGACTTGGAAAGTTTGACATAGACACTTCCTCCCTGTCTGTTACTGTCGTCAGAGACCATGAATTTGAGATTAATAAAATTTTGGGCTCTCATTCAGTTTGCATTTCTCTATGGAATCTTACTGGAAGGGATATATAAGGCCTGAATGGTGTTGGTTCTGTAGTGGTTTGTCATTGGTGACTGAATAAAGCTGACCTCTGCAACTATGCTTTTTATTTAAAGCAAATCTGAAGTGAAATTAAACATATGTGTAGTACAGATAATAAGCAGACCATTAGCAAAGAAAAGAGTCTCATATTTTTATATTCAGTTACAGTGCTGCCCATATTTATTCATACCCCTGGCAAATTTTGACTTAAAATTACTTTTATTCAGCCAGCAAGTAATTTTTGACAGGAAATGACATAGATGTCTCCCAAAAGATAATAAGGCAATGTACAAGAGGCATTATTGTGGGGAAAAAAAACAATTTCTCAGTTTTTATTTACATTTTACCAAAAAGTATCCAGTCCAAAATGATTCATACCCTTCACAAACTGTCACAGTCTGTGGGAAAATCCAAAGTTCTATACCATGCCAAATAGCCCAAACTGTTCTAAAGCATCCTAATTACCCTGATTAATTGGGAACAGCTGTTTTAATCAACTCAACAGGTGAAAAACAGCAGCTCTCTGCAGTTGGTTTGTGGATAGTCATTGCTAAGACAAAAGAGCTCAGTGAGGACCTGTGGCTGTGCATTGTGGCTGCTTACAGGTCAGGAAAGGGCTACATGGCCATTTCTAAATGTTTTCAAGTTCCAGTGGCTACAGTGCAAAGTATTATTCAAAAATACAAGTTGTTCCACACTGTGGAAAATCTCAGAGGATGTGATCGGAAGTCAAAAGTGACACCTGTGGTGAAAAACAATCCAAGGACCACCACCAAGGCCATCCTGGCCATCCTGGTGAATCTGAGCTCTGCTGGTGGCAATGTCTCAAGGCAGACAATCCAAAGGACACTGCACACTGCTGGGTTCCACAGATGCAGACAAAGGAGGACACACTTCTCCAGATAAGGCAAACAAAATGTTGTTTGGCCTTTGCAAATGCTCATCTGGACAAAGAAGAAGACTACTGGTCCTTTGTGTAATGGTCAGATGAAACACAAATTGAATTGTTTGGTCACAATGATGTTTCCTTTATTTGGCTTAAAAAAGGAGAAGCCTCCATCCTAAAAAAAAACACCATTCCAACTGTCAAACATGGTGGTGGGAACCTAATGCTTTGGGGGTGTTTTTCAGCCATTGGAGCAAGGAACCTAAGCACAGTAAACGGCACCATGAAAAAAAGAGCAATACATGAGGATTTTCAACGATAACATCAGGCAGTCTGCAGAGAAACTTGACCTTGGGCACCAGTGGACATTTCAGCATCACAATGACCCAAAACACACAGCAAAAGTGGTGAAGAAATGGTTAGCAGACAACAACATTAACTTTTTGGAGTGGCCCAGCCACAGTCCTGACTTGAATCCAATTCAGAATCTGTGGAAGAAGCTAAAGATCAGGGTGATACCAAAAAGACCATCCAACCTGAAAGATTTGGAGCACATTGCTAAAGATGAATGGCCAAAAGTACCTGTGGAGACATGCAAAAAGCTGGTCTGCAATTATAGAACACGTTTGATTGCTGTAATAGCCAATAAAGGCTTTTCTATTGATTTATGGAGAAGGATATGAATAATTTTGGACTGGACATTTTTGCTCAAATGTAAATAAAAGCTGAAAAATGTTCCCCCCGCAATAATGCCTCTTGTACATAATCGTATTATCTGTTGGGAGACACCTATGTCAATTCCCACCAAAAAATTACTTGCTAGTTGAATTGAAGTCAAAATTTGCCACGGGTATGAATAATTATGGGCAGCACTGTATATGGCTTAATTTATAACCTTGCATCATTCTATCACATTTGCAGTTTAGAAACCACACTCTGTATTTTAAGCTGTAAAACAGAGCAGAGCTAGTGACCCTTTGACATTTCCTGCAGTAAAACCTTATCGCAAGCTGTCTCTCACTATTTCATGGCTGTTTAAAGTAAGCCAGAGCTGAATAAAAGAATAAAATCGATACTTACCCACTGCTTCCTCCAGCAGCATAGACACGTGCGAGTCCCTCGGCGTCCTCCCATGGTCTCCCTTTCAGCCACATGCGCAGGAGGTCCAGAAGACCCTGACTGGACGTGCCAGAGCCTATTACCGGGGCTGAAACAGGAGACCGCGGGAGGACGCTGAGGGACTCACATGTGTTTATGCTACTGGAGGAAGCAGAGTATCGATTTTATTCAGCTCTGGTAAACTCTTCACAAAACAGGACTGAGTTCCGCCAAGTTTATGGAATAGTTCAGAGAAGCTCTTTTGCATACATAACAACTCAAGTATTTTAATTCTTCCTGTACTGGAAAACAACATGAGATTCTTTTCTTTGCTACTGATGTTCTATTTATTATCCATAATACACGTAAAATTCATTATCTCATAAGGTTATTATCAGATTTGCACTAAGGCCTGGTTTTAGCTACTAACTGTGAGGTCGGTGGATCTCTGGCCTTCTAATTTAAGTCCTAATATCGCAATCTTTTCCGAAGTCTTCACCTTGTGTGACGCGCCACCGCTCAGCTGAGAGACGACTAATTACATCTCAGCACTTGGTTACACCTGGGACTTTAAGTGGGCAAGCTGTTGAGATCGAGGCCTAGAAGGTCGTAGTGCCACCAAAACCACACTAGACCAGAACAACGGGCAGAATAGTGGACAGTCCAGGTCAGCAACAAGCTGCTAGGAGCTAAACAGCCCAACTGCTGAGGTTGACATTTATTCAGTGTTTACATGTGGTTTCAGGAAGAGGCGGTGGTAATCATTTCTGATCTTCTCCGATAAAAATCTTAGCATGATGTCACTGAAAATGTGATCTACCTGCCTGGTAACTGACCACTTTTGTTATATTATAGTAGTGCCTTCAGCCGGATGCCTGCCAATCATCCAATCCCTTCCTTCTTCACAGCCCAGAACCAGCTGCTCAGAAAATAGCCAAGTAGTGTGTCTGTACAGTGATTGTTCCTTAACTGTCACCTGATTTGATCAGTTACAGTTGTTTCAGGGGCAATAACCGAGTAATGGTACATTGCTTATGGCTCAATTGTCACTAATGATACGGAAAGCACTGGCTTTGCTTTGTAATGCAGCACACAGAAAACAAGTAACAAAATCCTCCTACCTACTTTCATGTGAGTGAGTTCTGACTAATTGCAGGAGCACCACTCAAATCCTCAACACCAGATTAATGAGTTATATTTTCTCATTATCTTCTGAGGCTCATTGGAGCACGCGGTGTACAATAAGATTAGAAAAGCTACTTGTGGAAATACTGATGTTCTCAGGTGTGCCTGATTAAATCCATGTAAAGTACTTCTTCAATGCAGTTATCCAGAGAGAAGCTATACAAGAGGTGTCAGTAAGTTAAGCTGGCCACCCTGAACAGGTGTTTTTCTGACCTTTGTGTCCGTCTGAGTGTTTCTTTCTGCAACCCCAGAGAGTAGGAGTGACAGACAGTTATGAATGAATATTTCTAGTAAAAAGGAATGTTAGAAAAACACATGGGAGACATTTTGCGGTTTTGGGGCCTGAGGTCAGTGAAATCACTTGAGTAAATGGCAGAGAGCCAGCTGATTAAACAATATGCGCTTTGTGCATGCATTTGCCAGTAACAAAAGTAGATAAAGTCTATAACTGTATTTCGTATATTGGTGTATATCATTGTCTATATCATTTTGTACCCCATGTTTGTTTCTTACTTTGTACAGTGCCACAGAATATGTTGGCACTTTATAAATCAATAATAATAATAATAAAGTCCAAATGTCCGCCTCACTGTTATGTTATACAATGACAAATAATCCCATCTTTGATGTATATATATATATATATATATATATATATATATATATATATATATATATAAATATATATATATATATATATATATATATATATATATATATATAGTACAGACCAAAAGTTTGGACACACCTTCTCATTCAAAGAGTTTTCTTTATTTTCATGACTATGAACATTGTAGATTCACACTGAAGGCATCCAAACTATAAATTAACACAAAGTAGCCACCTTTTGCTTTGATTACTGCTTTGCACACTCTTGGCATTCTCTTGATGAGCTTCAAGAGGTAGTCACCTGAAATGGTCTTCCAACAGTCTTGAAGGAGTTTCCAGAGATGCTTACACTTGTTGGCCCTTTTGCCTTCACTCTGCGGTCCAGCTCACCCCAAAACATCTCGATTGGGTGTAGGTCTGGTGACTGTGGAGGCCAGGTCATCTGGCGCAGCACCCCATCACTCTCCTTCCTGGTCAAATAGCCCTTACACAGGCTGGAGGTGTGTTTGGGGTCATTGTCCTGTTGAAAAATAAATGATGGTCCAACTAAACGCAAACCGGATGGAATAGCATGCCGCTGCAAGATGCTGTGGTAGCCATGCTGGTTCAGTATGCTGTCAATTTTGAATAAATCACCAACAGTGTCTCCAGCAAACCACCCCCACACCATCACACCTCCTCCTCCATGCTTCACGGTGGGAACCAGGTAGGTAGAGACCATCCGTTCACCTTTTCTGCGTCACACAAAGACACGGTGGTTGGAACCAAAAATCTAAAATTTGGACTCATCAGACCAAAGCACAGATTTCCACTGGTCTAATGTCCATTCCTTGTGTTCTTTAGCCCAAACAAGTCTCTTCTGCTTGTTGCCTGTCCTTAGCAGTGATTTCCTAGCAGATATTCTACCATAAAGGCCTGATTCACACAGTCTCCTCTTAACAGTTGTTCTAGAGATGTGTCTGCTGCTAGACTTCTGTGTGGCATTGACCTGGTCTCTAATATGAGCTGCTGTTAACCTGCAATTTCTCAGGCTGGTGACTCGGATGAACTTATCCTCCGCAGCAGAGGTGACTCTTGGTCTTCCTTTCCTGGGGAGGTCCGCATGTGAGCCAGTTTCTTTGTAGCGTTTGATGGTTTTTGAGACTGCACTTGGGGACACTTTCAAAGTTTTCCCAATTTTTCGAACTGACCGACCTTCATTAAAGTAATGATGGCCACTCGTTTTTCTTTACTTAGCTGCTTTTTTCTTGCCATAATACAAATTCTAACAGTCTATTCAGTAGGACTATCAGCTGTGTATCCACCTGACTTCTCCACAACGCAACTGATGGTCCCAACCCCATTTATAAGGCAAGAAATCCCACTTATTAAACCTAACAGGGCACACCTGTGAAGTGAAAACCATTTCAGGTGACTACCTCTTGAAGCTCATCAAGAGAATGCCAAGAGTGTGCAAAGCAGTAATCAAAGCAAAAGGTGGCTACTTTGAAGAACCTAGAATATGACATATTTTCAGTTGTCTTCAGTTGTCTCACACTTTTTGGTTATGTATTATACTTCCACATGTGTTAATTCATAGTTTGGATGCCTTCAGTGTGAATCTACAATGTTCACAGTCATGAAAATAAAGAAAACTCTTTGAATGAGAAGGTGTGTCCAAACTTTTGGTCTGTACTGTATATCACTATATTTTTCAATGTTTTATTTTATATTTATATTTATATAGTCTGTAAGCAATTTAAAGAGGGAGTTTTGCAAAAAGGGAAAAAATAAATCAATAAATAGCAAAGCGAGAAGTTAAAAAATAGAAGAGAGATCAAGAAATTATTGATGTACGTCATGCAATTTGTTCATGTTGTTTGATCCACAATCAGCCCGCATGTCATGCGATAGGCTAAAAGGTTTTTTTTTTATAGATATACATATGCACAGGGAGAGATACTGGTTGCTTGGCAGTTGGAAACAGCTGTTATTTCCCACAATGCAACAAGGTTCACAAACAGGATATTGTCATGACCTAGGTCCTGACATCATGTGTTGTGTGGTTTCACCACAATATCAGCCATAAGGTGGCCATATACTTATAGATTTGCAGCAGATTCGACCATCGGATAGATCTCTGGCAGATGCCTATCAAGTCCAGTCTGACAGGAATCTATCTGATGTGTGCCACACACTGGGAACAAATTTCCAATAGATTTCAGAATTAAATCTATTGGAAATTGATCTAAATGCATTACTGGACCATTACATCCAATGCTACTCTATGGGCCATCGACCTGCTGCCAGCAGCAGATCAACCTAGATTTTCCATCCTGTAAGATAGATCAAAACGATCGAAATCAATCAAAATTGGCCGCAAATCAATAGAATGGGGAATTTGATAGAATCGTTTTCTAATCGATCGATTCTATAGTATCGACCAATGGCTGAAATCGACCAGTGTATGGGCCCCTATACAGATCCCCCTGCTGGTCTATTCGAGAAAAAATAAAGATTTCTCATGGCAAAGGGGACATTGGCTACTGATTGGGATGAAGTTCAATCCTTGGTTACAGTTCTTCTTTAAAGATAGTGTTAAAAAGATGAAATAAGAGTCTTGGATATGAGCTTTCAGGTCAGTCAGTTCACACTGTGTCTGGTGTTGCAAATGTAATGCAGGAGAAGCTTTACAGAGTGCTATCATGTATACACACATTCCATGTTTATTGGCCAATGACTGGCAAGTGGTAAAATTTGCTATTCATTGGCAAATCAAAATTGGATGTGTGTACTCGCTGTCTTATGTTAGGGTGAATCAGAATCACTAGGATAAGGGTTCCAAATAAGGAGAAGCAAAAGAGATGAGACTGGCACTCAAGCGACTGGAAGCAGCAGCTGGAATCCGATAACCATTCAACCGTGCTCACACTTCATAGAAGCTCAATATCCCCACAGTAGAACAATAGCAGATCCGGCACAGGTTGCAGTAAACCAGTATTCTTTTATTCCAGCAGGTACATACAAAACAGTGGAAGTAAAGAGGTGGTCGGCCTGACAGCCGTTTCACGGGTTCCCCCGCTTCTTCAGAGGCACATCTTTTGTGCCTCTGAAGAAGCGGGGGAACCCGTGAAACGGCTGTCAGGCCGACCACCTCTTTACTTCCACTGTTTTGTATGTACCTGCTGGAATAAAAGAATACTGGTTTACTGCAACCTGTGCCGGATCTGCTATTGTTCTACTGTGGGGTCACTAGGATAAGGTTGTGGAAAGGACTAAAAGAAACACAAAAGACCCTGTGCGATATAAAAAAAGCTATGCTAAATGTAAATTGGCAAATGAGAAAGTACCAAAAAGTAAATGAAAAAGTAATATCAAGATTATCTTGGGTATTTCATTGCTTCCTGGGGGCTTACAAGGCATTTTATTGGCACCTTGGAGAAAACTGAGTTTATAACACCATTAATATAACGCCAATGACTGAGTTTATAACACCATTATTCCTTTTCATACTAAATTATTACAGTTTTTACATCAGCAGTGATGGAAGAAAGATGTACCATATAAAATACCTTTTTATAAATAAGGATAACCAAAGAGACGCAAACAATTCTGAGGTAATGCAGAATTATTCAAAATGTTATTGTAGTTGTGTAGAGAATGTTTGGAAGCACAGAGGGACACTTTATACACAAGAATTTATAAAGAAATGGAAATGTAATTTCCAGAATAGTCTGGTTTCTCTTTAATTGTCATTTATAGCTTTCTAGGTATTTCATTTGTGTCAGATGTTTTGACTCCACCGTACTAGTAGATACGTTAACGTAATCTGAAAATTGCGGATGAGCTATTACCTCTCAATAAACAAGCGGAAAGATTGCCGCATTGAAATACATTGACACGGCACAATGTATCTTGGTGGAGGGATTGAGTATACAATAACAGGTATCAGATTCCTGTTATACAAATTACAGGGTTGCACTAACATTTCCTGAGGCAACAGCAATTTAAATCAAGCTGAATATGTTATGGGCGTATCTATTTTGAAAGCACTTTAAAGTTAGCGGTAATTATCTAATAGGGCTACATTTACTTTTTTAAACTAGACAAATTTGTGGTTGCAATTACCATCTGCTAAACTGTATCTTACAAAGAGGACCTGTAGTGAGATAAAAAATGATCACACTTACCGTGCAAGCATATTAATAGTTAACGAGAATGTATAGAAAAAAAATCCCATTTACAGAGCATATGCCACTCAAAATTAAATAAATGCAAACTAAACAATCTTCAAAATTAAATAAAAATCTTCAAAATTAAATAAATGCAAAGTAAACAATCTTCACTGATGAACACCAAAAATTTATAAAAAAAAAAGTTAAAAACACTCTAGTCCATTAAGAGCAATTTTAATCACTATGACTGGTTATGTAATTTCAAGTTATTTATGCCTACTAGGTTTCTTAAAGAGGGGGCATATTAGAAACGCTATGGAAATGCAATATCTCCATTAATATTCTGATCTGGGTCAGATACCTCCTATTTAACAGCAAATTAAGTCCATGTAAGGTGCGAGTGCAAAGATTATAAATAATGATACATGCAGGATCTACAGATTATTGTGAAACAATCTTAAAGTGACACTGAAGCAAAAATAAACTTATGAGATAATGAATAGTATGTGTAGTACGGACAAGCCCGAATTTACACCACAGGAGCCTATAGGCATTGAAGTTCTGGCGCCCTAGACTCCGACCACAAATCCTGACAGGAACACTCACCAAACCCCTTCGCAACTATGCTGGCTGGCCTGGCTGCCCCCTCTCCCCTGATTCCCATGCCCAGAATAGTTAGCAAGAGGTGCCTCCCAGTATTAATTACAGTAGCTAGAGGTGCCCCAAATATTAGGTAGCTAAAGAAGCCTCCTAGTATTACGTAGTCAACCGTGCCCCAAAATATTAACCAGATGTACACATTATATATTTCATGACATAATATTGAATGCAGCAGAATATGTGGTACAAAACTAACCATGAGAGTATGTGGAGAGCAGCATTTCTGCTGTAGTTGGAGCTTACTATTTCAATTTGTGTGCCACACCCTGGAACTGCTGGTCCTCTATCCTGCGCTTCACGAAAGGTCTATCACTGTCACTTCCTGTGCAGGCAATGACAGAGGGATCTTTCAGTGTGGAGTAGATTTCCACACATGCTTTTAACATGCACTAAGCTGTACTGAACAGTAATCTGGAACATGTGCAATAAGCCTCCGGGACATGTAAAAATGATGGAGGAGAGCTGCCCCTGCATTGGTCGGGTTCCTCACTGCGGAATGCGGATGCATGGAAATCTGCTCCACGTGGAAAGCTCCCTCTACCATTGCCTTCAGAGCGGATTAAAGTGGGGGACCTTTAGTGAAGGAGCGTTGGATGGCCCCAGAGAACGAGCAGTTCCAGCACGTGGCACATAAATTGGAACGTATGACAGCTGTTAGGGTAAAGGGGATGAAAAATTTAAAAAATGATATTACCTACATTACAAGTGATATAGTAAGCTTCATCTAGCAGAGAAAAAGTGCCAGGAGAGGGGGTTACTAGCCATCAGTGGGATTTGGATAGAAGAAGGGGACCCCACACTGATTTTGTTGGGGGGGGGGTCCCCAACTTGCACCCTGACAACTTGCACCAAAGCAACCAATGTTTCAATCATAAATATTGTCATGAGTAATATTGTCAATGATGGGCATTTGAAGATCTCGAGGGCCACATAAGATGGCGCGGGCCTTGAGTTGGACACCTGTGCCTTACAGTACTTTTGCGTTAGCGCTGGTTGATGCATCAAGCTCAAAGTCACGTGAACATGATCAGCCAATTAGGAACTTAAAAATCTATCACATGCTTCATGAATTCTATTTTAGAAGAATTTATGTAGGAGAAATTCATCCTGTCCACTCAAGGTACAGCTATACTTCTCACATTTACCAGAATAACCTTATTGCCAGTTTAGGCCTGTGCAGAAAAATACATCAGTATATAGGTGAAAAAAATAACATGAGAAAGACAACTTACCACAATGCAGGAAGGAATCTTGCTGTACCACAGATGAGCTGTAGATCCAGTCGCCCATGTTCCACTTTATAATATTCCCATCAGTACATTCTTGAAGGTAGGCGGGGTCTGCTGTGCTCCACATCCTGAACATGTACAATTCCCCAACCAATCCCACAGAGGAATTAGGCTCCTTAAAGTTTGAACAGCCCAGGATCACGGTGCCTCCTCCGTACAGCATAGAGATATTCCCCAGTCTCTGTTCTTGTGTAGGAATACCATCGATATAAAATGACATGTTTTCACTTTGAGCGTTCCACATAATGCACATCTCATACCAAGTATTCAACCTAAGATTTCTAAGAATGTTGATCTGAGTGCCAAACATCCAGATTTTTATACTGCTGCTGTCTCCAAGCAGACCAATCTCGTAGGCATTGTCTGAAGAGGATGGCAACTTGTAGGTGAAAGCACTCCAAGGACTGGAGGAATTCAGATTCATATAAGTGCACACGGTGAACTGTGTCAGATTGGGCACAGCTGTGCTCAGGGTCATTAAATCCTTACATGGTTCTATAAAGACTGCTTTGTATTCTCCAAAATATGCAGTGTCAGCTAAAGGAAAAACACAACAAATGGGTGAGTTTTAGCAACGCAAATTGTAGATACATTTATCATGTTATTTTTGTGCTATAATGAAATCAATTTTATTTATTATGTAGCAACATCATCTAATCTTTCATAACACTATACAATACACAGTGCAAAAGCCTGATTGCAATGTAATAATAGTTAGTGTTTATACAATAGGAATAGTTTTAATACTATCAAATCAATAAAATTATCACATGTATGCAATATCAAACTACTAAGTTAGGAATGCTCAATTAACTATGACTTTTATCAATTGAGTGAGTTCATTTTTCATTTTATAAAATTTAAAAAACAGAAAACTTAGATGTGAGTTAAATATTAAGGCTATGATAACAGAGGGGCGTTGTGGTGGGATGTAACGGAGGCAATATATGCAAGTGTAAGTCTATGTGACGTGCATCAGTTGTGATGCAATACAATAAATTCTGTTTTCCCAATGCGGAGCATGCAGTGCATTACAGCATCACACACACATAACAGTGGCAGTGAAGCATACTTTTTATTGACTGTATACAATGCATGCATATTATGCGATGCAACGTTTTACTTGGCACAGTGGTGTAGTGGATAGCACACAGCATGGCGGTACAGTGGTATATTGGATAGCACACAGCATGGGGTACAGCGGCATAGTGGATAGCACACAGCATGGTGGTACAGTGGTATATTGGATAGCAAACAGCATGGTGGTACAGCGGCATAGTGGATAGCATACAGCATGGTGGTACAGTGGCATATTGGATAGCACACAGCATGGTGGTACAGTGGTGTATTGTATAGCACACAGCATGGTGGTACAGTGGGGTAGTGGATAGCACACAGCATGCTGGTACAGTGGGGTAGTGGATAGCACACAGCATGGTGGTACAGTGGTGTATTGGATAGCACACAGCATGGTGGTACAGCGGCATAGTGGATAGCACACAGCATGGTGGTACAGTGGTATATTGGATAGCACACAGCATGGTGGTATAGTGGTGTAGTGGATAGCACACAGCATTGTGGTACAGTGGTGTAGTGGATAGCACACAGCATGGTGGTACAGTGGTGTAGTGGATAGCATACAGCATGGTGGTACAGTGGCATATTGGATAGCACACAGCATGGTGGTACAGTGGTGTAGTGGATAGCACACAGCATTGTGGTACATTGGTGTAGTGGATAGCACACAGCATGGTGGTACAGTGGTGTAGTGGATAGCATACAGCATGGTGGTACAGTGGCATATTGGATAGCACACAGCATGGTGGTACAGTGGTGTAGTGGATAGCACACAGCATGGTGGTACAGTGGTGTAGTGGATAGCACACAGCATGGTGGTACAGTGGTATATTGGATAGCACACAGCATGGGGTACAGCGGCATAGTGGATAGCACACAGCATGGTGGTACAGTGGTATATTGGATAGCAAACAGCATGGTGGTACAGCGGCATAGTGGATAGCATACAGCATGGTGGTACAGTGGCATATTGGATAGCACACAGCATGGTGGTACAGTGGTGTATTGTATAGCACACAGCATGGTGGTACAGTGGGGTAGTGGATAGCACACAGCATGCTGGTACAGTGGGGTAGTGGATAGCACACAGCATGGTGGTACAGTGGTGTATTGGATAGCACACAGCATGGTGGTACAGCGGCATAGTGGATAGCACACAGCATAGTGGTACAGTGGTATATTGGATAGCACACAGCATGGTGGTACAGCGGCATAGTGGATAGCACACAGCATGGTGGTACAGTGGTATATTGGATAGCACACAGCATGGTGGTATAGTGGTGTAGTGGATAGCACACAGCATTGTGGTACAGTGGTGTAGTGGATAGCACACAGCATGGTGGTACAGTGGTGTAGTGGATAGCATAGAGCATGGTGGTACAGTGGCATATTGGATAGCACACAGCATGGTGGTACAGTGGTGTAGTGGATAGCACACAGCATTGTGGTACATTGGTGTAGTGGATAGCACACAGCATGGTGGTACAGTGGTGTAGTGGATAGCATACAGCATGGTGGTACAGTGGCATATTGGATAGCACACAGCATGGTGGTACAGTGGTGTAGTGGATAGCACACAGCATGGTGGTACAGTGGTGTAGTGGATAGCACACAGCATGGTGGTACAGTGGTATATTGGATAGCACACAGCATGGTGGTACAGTGGTGTAGTGGATAGCATACAGCATGGTGGTACAGTGGCATATTGGATAGCACACAGCATGGTGGTACAGTGGTGTAGTGGATAGCACACAGCATGGTGGTACAGTGGCGTAGTGGATAGCACACAGCATGGTGGTACAGTGGTATATTTTATAGCACACAGCATGGTGGTACAGTGGCATATTGGATAGCACACAGCATTGTGGTACAGTGGCGTAGTGGATAGCACACAGCATGGTGGTACAGTGGCATATTGGATAGCATACAGCATGGTGGTACAGTGGTATATTGGATAGCACACAGCATGGTGGTACAGTGGCGTAGTGGATAGCACACAGCATGGTGGTACAGTGGTGTATTGTATAGCACACAGCATGGTGGTACAGTGGGGTAGTGGATAGCACACAGCATGGTGGTACAGTGGGGTAGTGGATAGCACACAGCATGGTGGTACAGTGGTGTATTGGATAGCACACAGCATGGTGGTACAGTGGTGTAGTGGACAGCATACAGCATGGTGGTACAGTGGCATATTGGATAGCACACAGCATGGTGGTACAGTGGTATATTGTATAGCACACAGCATGGTGGTACAGTGGCATATTGGATAGCACACAGCATTGTGGTACAGTGGCGTAGTGGATAGCACACAGCATGGTGGTACAGTGGCATATTGGATAGCATACAGCATGGTGGTACAGTGGTATATTGGATAGCACACAGCATGGTGGTACAGTGGCGTAGTGGATAGCACACAGCATGGTGGTACAGTGGTGTATTGTATAGCACACAGCATGGTGGTACAGTGGGGTAGTGGATAGCACACAGCATGGTGGTACAGTGGGGTAGTGGATAGCACACAGCATGGTGGTACAGTGGTGTATTGGATAGCACACAGCATGGTGGTACAGTGGTGTAGTGGATAGCATACAGCATGGTGGTACAGTGGCATATTGGATAGCACACAGCATGGTGGTACAGTGGTATATTGGATAGCACACAGCATGGTGGTACAGTGGGGTAGTGGATAGCGTACAGCATGGTGGTACAGTGGCATATTGGATAGCACACAGCATGGTGGTACAGTGATATATTGGATAGCACACAGCATGGTGGTACAGTGGGCTAGTGGATAGCACACAGCATGGTGGTACAGTGGTATATTGGATAGCACACAGCATGGTGGTACAGTGGTGTAGTGGATAACACACAATGGGCTTGATTCACTAAGAAAAATAGCACGCCTTTTCTGAGTTAACATTCCTTATCAGTGTGAACACGTCTTATCAGAGTTAGCACACCTTATCAGAGTAGCATAGTGAGCACTACGAACTTTTGCCTGCTAATTGGCAATGACGAGAGCTCCACTTATTCTGCCCTGAGCCCCTGCGGGTCCAATCACTTTAACGGACATTATCCCCGCACTTTGATTGGCCCAATAGGCTACCTGCCAAGTTTCCCGTCAAGTGACAGGCAGCCTATTGGGCCAATAATGCGGTGATAATGTCCTTTAAAGTTATTGGATCCGCAGGGGCTCAGGGCAGGATGAGTGGAGCTCTTGTCATTGCCAATTAGCAGGCATAAGTTCGTAGCGCTCGCTATGCAACTCTGATAAGGCATGTTACCTCTGATAAGGCGTGTTAACTCTGGTGAGGCATGCTATTTGTGCTAGTGAATCAAGCCCAATGTTTTTGCACAGTGGTGTAGTGGATAGCACACAGCATGGTGGTACAGTGTTGTAGTGGATAACACACAATGTTTTTGCACAGTGGTGTAGTGGATAGCACACAGCATGGTGGTACAGTGTTGTAGTGGATAACACACAATGTTTTTGCACAGTGGTGTAGTGGATAGCACAGTGCATGGTGGTACAGTGGTGTAGTGGATAGCACACAGCATGGTGATACAGTGTTGTAGTGGATAACACACAATGGCCTCAATTCACTAAGCTTATCTCCTGTCTTTAATAACTCTTCTAGAGTTGTTACCATGGTGATAAGGAATGTAGTATTCAGGAAACATTTTACCTCAGGCAAACCTAAAGTTAACTCTTCTGTCTTTAAGTTAACTCTTCAATCCTTAAAATAACTCCAGAGTTAAAGACAGGCTGTTTATTAACTGCATGTGAAAATAACTACAGAGGAGGTAAATTAACTACAGAGGAGGTAAAATAACTACAGAGGAGGTAACTTAACTACAGAGGAGGTAACTTAACTACAGAGGAGGTAACTTAAGGAATGAAGAGATAAGATAACTCTCTCTTATGTGGAGGTAAGTTTTCTCTTGCCTTATTATCTCCAGCATGATCTTAGTGCATTGAGGCCAATGTTTTCGCACAGTGGTGTAGTGGATAGCACACAGCATGGTGATACAGTGTTGTAGTGGATAACACACAATGGCCTCAATTCACTAAGCTTATCTCCTGCCTTTAATAACTCTTCTAGAGTTGTTACCATGGTGATAAGGCATGTAGTATTCAGGAAACATTTTACCTCAGGCAAACCTAAAGTTAACTCTTCTGTCTTTAAGTTAACTCTTCAATCCTTAAAATAACTCCAGAGTTAAAGACAGGCTGTTTATTAACTGCATGTGAAAATAACTACAGAGGAGGTAAATTAACTACAGAGGAGGTAAAATAACTACAGAGGAGGTAACTTAACTACAGAGGAGGTAACTTAACTACAGAGGAGGTAACTTAACTACAGAGGAGGTAACTTAAGGAATGAAGAGATAAGATAACTCTCTCTTATGTGGAGGTAAGTTTTCTCTTGCCTTATTATCTCCAGCATGATCTTAGTGAATTGAGGCCAATGTTTTCGCACAGTGGTGTAGTGGATAGCACACAGCATGGTGATACAGTGGTGTAGTGGATAACACACAATGTTTTCGCACAGTGGTGTAGTGGATAACACACAATGTTTTCGCACAGTGGTGTAGTGGATAGCACACAGCATGGTGATACAGTGGTGTAGTGGATAGCACACAATGTTTTCGCACCGTGGTGTAGTGGATAACACACAATGTTTTCGCACAGTGTGTAGTGGATAACACACAATGTTTTCGCACAGTGGTGTAGTGGATAGCACACAACATGGTGGCAAAGTCTTGAAGTGGATCAGACCCAGTTTGGTGGTTCATTGGTGTAGTGGATAACACACAGGCCTATGTGCAATTAACTTTTCCTCCTGAGTTTTCTCCTAGGAGATAACTTTTCATCTTGTATTCAAAATAATTTTTCAATACATGCAAGAGTACCAAAAAACTGATGAAAAGGGTACTATCAAAATTATTTTGAGCATTTTATTGGTTGATGGAGGTTTAAAAGATATTTTATTGACAAGTTGTAAAAATATCACAAAGGAGAAAAGTCAGGAGAAAAAGTGAATTGCATATGGGCCACGGTATTTTGGCACAGGGGTGAAGTGGATAGCACACAGCATGGAGGATCAGTGGTGTAGTGGGTCAGGCCCAGTATGGTGACTCAGTGATGTAGTAGATAACACACAGTGTTTTGGCTCAGTGATGTAGTGGATAGCGCACAGTATTGTGTCACAGTGATGTAGTGGATAGCACACAGTATGGTGCCACAGTGGTGTAGTGGAGGTATGGGGTTACAGTGGTGGGGTGGACTGGACCCAGTATGGTGACTCAATGCTGTAGTTGATAACACACAGTGTTTTGGCACAGTGGTGTAGTGGATAGCACACAGGATGGTGCCACAGTGGTGTAGTGCATGTATGGAGGCACAGTGGTGTAGTGGACTGGACCCAATATGGTGGTGACTCAATGATGTAGTTGATAACACACAGTGGCACAGTGGTGTAGTGGATAACACCCAGTTTGATGGCTCAGTGATGTAGTGAATTTCACACAGTATTGTGTCACAGTGATGAAGTGGTTGTATGGTGGTACAGTGGTGTAGAGGGTTGCACACACTGTGGTGAAAGGTTTTGTGGGTTCCATCTAGATGCTTTCTCCCACAATCCAAAAACATACTGATTAGTTAACTGGCTCCCCAAAAATCTGCATAAAATTGTGAGAAATTAGACATCGCCTATGTTTGGAATTAGATTGTGATCCCCACTAGGGACAGTTAGCGACTATGAAGTATTGTGGAAGATGTCAGCCCTGTATAAATACATAATGATAATAAAAACAACCCTAATCCTTGACATCCTGCATTTTATGCAATGCTAAATGGATTTATTTTTGCAGACTATCTAGCAATTATGGAAATAAAATATTCTAGAATTTAGGGCTGTACGTCATATAAACAGAAAATAAGAATACATTTAGCTTGCTTCTAAACCAAACCAGACATCGCCATAATAAGGATAATTCTATTTCATGTAAACATATTTAATGCACAGCATACATGCTATACATGTACACTGGATGCTGTTCAGTCAGTCTCACGAATAAAAAGCTCTACAGAAATGTCTTCAAAAATCAAAGAATCATTCATTCACTAGAAATAGAGCTGAGTCTGGAATGGAAATTATACATCAGTACATTTATTTTAATTTGCCATAGCTGTATCCAAAAGCCACACTGTGATTGAATGCTATAATTTTAATGTTTCCTTTATAAGTGTGGAGCTTGGCTTTCATCCAAATGATGACAAATTCTAAATGAACCTGAAAATGGCTATTTTTCATAGTTAAAGGTTTTAAAAAAAATTCTAGTGAAAGCCATTGATTTTAAAATCAGCATAACACATATTGTACATATTAGAGCAAAGAGAGCAGAATCTCAAAGAAAAAACATGGTCTTTGTCACACCAGCAATTCCCTGCTCAGAAGGGAATTGCTCCAGTGAACTTCCATTTGCTTGCATGGCATCACTAGCAACACAGCAATCTACTGCTCTGCTGTTAGAAGAATGCTGCAGACATTCAACCACCACTGATGGAACATGACTTCCCTTCATTTAAAGGACACCTGAAGTGAGAGTGATATGGAGGTTAGAATATTTATTTTCTTTATAACAATACCAGTTGCCTGGCATCCTGCTGATCTTTCAGACATCAGTAGTGTCTGAATCACACACCTAACCTAAGCATGCGGCAAATGCAGTTAACCACTTGCCGACCGCCCACAGCCGACGGGCGGCGGCAAGGGCTGGGCCCAAACGACCGCAATACGAAAATCGGTGGCGGCGGCGGGCGTGGTTATGCGACAATCGCGTCATGCATGACGCGATCAGCTGCCGGCGACAGGCCCCCCCCCTTGCGCAGTAACCCGCCGGCCGTTCGGAAGCGCCGGCGGGTTACTAGCTGCCCGATCGCCGCTATGGAAGTGTATAGTACACTTTGTAATGGATACAAAGTGTATTATACAGGCTGCCTCCTGCCCTGGTGGTCCCAGTGATCGAGGGACCACCAGGGCAGGCTGCAGCCCCTCAGGTAAGCACCTAAGCACACTGATCTGCCCCCCCCCTTCCATCTGATCGCACACAGCACCCCTCAGACCCCCCTGCCCACCCCCAGACCCCTGTTTGCACCCAATCACCCCCCTAATCACCCATCAATCACTCCCTGTCACTATCTGCCAACGCTGTTTTTTTGGTTAGGTCCTAAACTGCCCCCTGAGGCTCCTGATCACCCCCCCCCCACACACACACACTCTCAGATCCTCCCCAGACCCCCCCCCCCTGTGTACTGTATACATCTATCTTCCCCTGTAATCACCTGTCAATCACCCATCAATCACCCGTCAATCACCACCTGTCACTGCCACCTGTCAGATCAGACCCTAACCTGCCTCTTACGGGCATCTGATGACCCACCCACACCATCAGATCGCCCACAGACCCACCCTCAGATCACCTCCAAAGTGTATTGTTTACATCTGTTCTGCCATCTAATCACCCACTGATCACCCATCAGTCACCCCCTGTCACCACCTGTCACTGCTACCCATCAGATCAGACCCCTATCTGCCCCTAGGGCACCCAATCACCCGCCCACACCCTCAGAACGATCTCAGCCCCCCCCCAGACCTCCCCCCCTGTGTACTGTATATATCTATTCTCCCCTGTAATCACCTGTCAATTGCCTGTCAATCACCCCGTCACCACCTGTCACCCATCAGATCAGACCCTAACCTGCCTCCTACGGGCATCTGATCACCCACCCACACCATCAGATCGCCTGCAGACCCACCCTCAGATCACCTTCAAAGTGCATTGTTTACATCTGTTCTTCCATCTAATCACCCACTGATCACCCATCAATCACCCCCTGTCACTGCTACCCATCAGATCAGACCTCTATCTGCCCCTAGGGCACCCAATAACCCGCCCACACCCTCAGAATGACTTCAGACCCCCAAAGCCTTCCCCCCTGTGCACTGTATACATCTATTCTCCCCTGTAATCACCTGTCAATCACCTGTCAATCACCCGTCAATCACCCCGTCACCACCTGTCACTGCCACCCATCAGATCAGACCCTAACCTGCCTCTTACGGGCATCTGATCACCCACCCACACCATCAGATCGCCCACAGACCCACCCTCAGATCACCTCCAAAGTGCATTGTTTACATCTGTTCTGCTATCTAATCACCCATCAATCACCCCCTGTCACTGCTACCCATCAGATCAGACCCTAATCTGCCCCTTGGGCACCCAATCACCCGCCCCCACACCCTCAGAATGCCCTCAGACCCCAGCCCTGATCACCTCGCCAGTGCATTGCTTGCATCTATTCCCCCCTCTAATCACACCTTGAGACACCCATCAATCACCTCCTGTCACCTGCCATGTCCAGGTCACGATTTGAGAACATCTTGCTCTTCCTGCACTTCAGTGCCAATACAACCTGTTATCTAAGAGGCCACCCTGCTTATGACCGGTTCCTCAAAATTCGCCCCCTCATAGACCACCTGTCATCAAAACTTGCAGATGCTTATACCCCTGAACAGTCATTTTGAGGCATTTGGTTTCCAGACTACTCACAGTTTTGGGCCCCTAAAATGCCAGGGCTGTATAGGAACCCCACAAGTGACCCCATTTTAGAAAAAAGACACCCCAAGGTATTCCGTTAAGTGTATGACGAGTTCATAGAAGATTTTATTTTTTGTCAGAAGTTAGCGGAAATTGATTTTTATTGTTTTTTTTCCCAAAGTGTCAATTTCTGCTAACTTGTGACAAAAAAAAATCTTCTATGAACTCGTCATACTCCTAACAGAATACCTTGGGGTGTCTTCTTTCTAAAATGGGGTCATTTGTGGGGTTCCTATACTGCCCTGGCATTTTAGGGGCCCTAAACCGTGAGGAGTAGTCTAGAAACCAAATGCCTCAAAATGACCTGTGAATAGGACGTTGGACCCCTTAGCGCACCTAGGCTGCAAAAAAGTGTCACACATGTGGTATCGCCGTACTCAGGAGAAGTAGTATAATGTGTTTTGGGGTGTATTTTTACACATACCCATGCTGGGTGGGAGAAATCTCTCTGTAAATGGACAATTGTGTGTAAAAAAAATTAAAACATTGTCATTTACATAGATATTTATCCCACCCAGCATGGGTATGTGTAAAAATACACCACAAAACACATTATACTACTTCTTCTGAGTACAGCGGTACCACATGTGTGGCACTTTTTTGCAGCCTAACTGCGCTAAGGGGCCCAAAGTCCAATGAGTACCTTTAGGATTTCACAGGTTATTTTGAGACATTTGGGTTCAAGACTACTCCTCACGGTTTAGGGCCCCTAAAATGCCAGGACAGTATAGGAACCCCACAAGTGACCCCATTTTAGAAAGAAGACGTCCCAAGGTATTCCGTTAGGTGTATGACGAGTTCATAGAAGATTTTATTTTTTGTCACAAGTTAGCGGAAATTGATTTTTGTTTTTTTTCCACAAAGTGTCAATTTCCGCTAACTTGTGACAAAAAAAAATCTTCTATGAACTCACCATACTCCTAAAAGAATACCTTGTGGTGTTCTCTTTCTAAAATGGAGTCACTTGTGGGGTTCCTAAACTGCCCTGGCATTTTAGGGGCCCTAAACCGTGAGGAGTAGTCTTGAAACGAAATTTCTCAAAATGACCTGTGAAATCCTAAAGGTACTCATTGGACTTTGGGCCCCTTAGCACAGTTAGGGTGCAAAAAAGTGCCACACATGTGGTACCGCCGTACTCAGAAGTAGTATACTGTGTTTTGGGGTGTATTTTTACACATATCCATGCTGGGTGGGAGAAATATCTCTGTAAACCGTGAGGAGTAGTGTTGAAACGAAATTTCTCAAAATGACCTGTGAAATCCTAAAGGTACTCATTGGACTTTGGGCCCCTTAGCACAGTTAGGGTGCAAAAAAGTGCCACACATGTGGTACCGCCGTACTCAGAAGTAGTATACTGTGTTTTGGGGTGTATTTTTACACATATCCATGCTGGGTGGGAGAAATATCTCTGTAAATGGACAATTATGTGTAAAAAAAAAATAAAACATTGTCATTTACAGAGATATTTCTCCCACCCAGCATGGGTATGTGTAAAAATACACCCCAAAACACATTATACTACTTCTCCTGAGTACAGCAATACCACATGTGTAGCACTTTTTGCAGCCTAACTGCACTAAGGGGCCCAAAGTCCAATTAGCACCTTTACAGGGGTGCTTACAATTTAGAACCCTCCAAAATGCCCCACAAATGACCCCATTTTGGAAAGTAGATGTAAGGAAACGCGGAAAAGCCGCTACCTCTCAAGGTGAGGCGGCTGTTTCCGCGTCCAGCATGGCGTCACAACGCGGAAAAAACGCCACATGCCGCATAGGCAGTACGGCGGAAGTACGGCGGAAACCGCATTGGTAATGGCGGAATCCGCATTGGTAACAGCGGAATCCACATCGGAGGCGGCTCCTGCACTCGAGACTTTGCTAAACAGTACTGGTGTGGCTGGGACTCATAGTCCACCTGGATTCAGAGTTACACGCGCGCGCGCACAGAGGCAGAGTTTAAATAGCAGTCAGAAGGGAGTCAGCTGACCAGCTGGGTCAGCTGACAATTTCCACTGCTCTCATTGGTCCAGCAATTAGGGAGGTCCTGGAAAGGTCCTTGTGTATATATACTGCTCGCTGTTCATTTGCTCCTTGTCTGGCGTTGCGATCACATACGTGGGAGCACCCAGATCCGTAGTCAGATCCATTAGTGTGCCGGGACCAGCTGAAGCTGTAATCCTACACTAAGCTAGATTCTGTTGATAGCTTAAAGTACTAGTTTGATTGTGATTATCTGTTATGACCTTTTGCCTGTTTGACTATCCTCCTGAACTCTGATCTTGTACCTCGATATTTCTGATACCCGTTGCCGAACCCTGCCTGTATCTAGACTCCGCCTTTGCCTACTGTATCTGTACCTTATCTGTCCGTGTGTTACGACCTGGCTTGTCCGACCTCGAGAACCGACCTCACTATTGGAGGCGGTTCCCCGTCCTGTTAGTGACATATCTTCCTGAGTGTCACTCTCAGACTATCCTTCCTACTGTCAGTCTGACTCCTCCCGTCTTGGAGAGCTCAGGTCTGCGGAAGGAATCCGTGCAGTACTCCTTGCTGCACTGAGGCCTAGGCCTCCAAGTGTTACTGTTACACCAAACACTACACTCTACTTAGGTGAACAGAGGTTAGTTAGTATATCGGATTATCGGTGATACTGCAGATCACGTATAATCTGGTATACATCTGTATTTCCTGTGATACTGCAGATCACCGGTAATCAGATCCTCTCTGGGCTTCACCGATCGTTACAGAACGCCAGACCAAAAAACTATATGGACGGACAGTCTGACCGTCTGGGAGAAATGGCCTCCTCAATGGACGAGATCAATCGAATGCTGGGTGGGCACCAGACTCTGACTGATTCGTTGTCCGGGTCATTACAAACCCTCCGGATGGCTATGGATGAGGTCCGATCTCCTCCTAGTACTGAGAAACGTATGCCAGTACCCGAGAGATTTTCTGGTCACAGATCTGACTTCCGCAATTTTAGGAGTAGAGTGTTGTCGTATTTCGAGTTGAGACCCCAATCCTCAGGCACTATGGCCCAAAGGGTCACATTTCTTAAGACCTTACTGACAGGCAATTCTCAGACTTGGGCATACAGTTTACCCGAGGGTGACGTAGCCTTAACATCAGTTGATGAATTTTTCAAAGCTATGGCGGTAATCTACGATGACCCAGATATAGCCTCGACCTCAGAGCAGCGCTCAAGTTATTACGCCAAGGCAAGGGTCCAGTCGAGGATTACGCCTCGGAATTTAGGAGGTGGTCAGTGACAACCAGGTGGGACAACTTCGCCCTGTTAGACCGTTTTCTATCCGGGTTGTCGGACGAGGTCTCCAGCCTCATGTTGAGTCAGCCAGAGCCCACGACACTTGATGGAGCCATTTCGGCAGCCATCAGGATTGATCGCAGATTGCGCTATCAGCGACAAAACCGGGGTAAAGACCAGGTTAAACTTGTCTCCTACGCAGCTCCTCCTGAGACGCCACCTACGCCTGCTTCACCTCCACCGAACCTATGCAGATAGGTCGGTCAAAACTGTCTCAGGTAGAGCGGAGACGCAGAATGACAGAACAGTTGTGTTTATATTGTGCGGAGCAGGGTCATAGAGTGCGGAATTGCCCCAACAAGCCAGGATATGGTCCCAAGAAGCCGGGAAACGGGCATGCCTAGGAGTAGTGGGGGGTGACACCCTAGGCACTCAATTCTCACCCCTTAAGGAGAAGAAGTTGCTTCTCCCTTGTACGATTACATGGGAGAACAATGCTATAGCCACTGAAGCTTTTGTGGATTCCGGTTCAGCGGCTAATTTTATGAGTACTGAATTCGCTAAAAGTATGGGTATCCCTCTTACTCCAGTGAAACCTCCCATCCAAGTCACAGCAGTGGACGATTCTCCCTTGCAACCGAATCGTTCTCTGTCACAGACTCCAGTGATAAGGGTCACTATTGGGGTACTGCATGAGGAACTATTGCAGTTTTTTGTATTACACATGTCCACCTCCACTATTATCTTAGGCATGCCCTGGCTACAAGTCCATTCACCGCAGATAGACTGGGCTACAGGGCAGTTAACAGCATGGTCACCTCATTGTTTCCAACAGTGTTTGGGGAGACTGACGCTAGGTCAAACCAGGGTACAGGTGGAGGGTGTACCTGAACAGTACTCGGATTATGCGGATGTGTTCTGTCCTAAGGCTGCTGATAAATTGCCCCCGCATCGCCCGTTTGACTGCCCCATTGACCTCCGTTCCGGTTGTATGCCTCCTCGAGGCCATCTGTATAATTTATCTGGCCCCCGAAAAACTAGCCATGCAGGAATATATCCGTGAAAACCTGGCCAAAGGCTTCATTCGGCCGTCCCGGTCACCCACTGGGTCAGGCTTCTTTTTTGTTAAGAAAAAAGACGGAGGTTTAAGGCCTTGTATCGATTACCGGGGCCTTAACAAGATCACCGTGAAGAATCGCTACCTGTTGCCACTGATAGACGATTTATTCACACAGGTCACAGATGCTAGGATATTTTCAAAACTAGATTTATGGGGGGCATATAACCTGGTGCGTATAAGAAAGGGCGACGAATGGAAGACGGCCTTCAATACACCGGACGGGCATTACGAGTACCGGGTGATGCCCTTTGGGTTATGTAATGCCCCGGCCGTTTTCCAGGAACTTATTAATGAGGTCTTTAGGGAGGTGTTAGGGAAATTCGTCTTAGTCTACCTAGACGACATTCTTATCTTTTCTAACAACCTCTCTGAACACAGAACCCATGTCAGAATTGTATTAGACAAACTGAGGCAGAATATGTTATACGCTAAACTTGAGAAGTGTATTTTTGAGGTTACGTCAGTTGCCTTTCTGGGATATATAGTCTCCACCTCAGGCCTGTCTATGGACCCTGCCAAGGTCTCCGCGGTCCTGGAGTGGCCGCAGCCGGTGGGGTTAAAATCTCTACAACGGTTTTTGGGTTTTGCGAACTATTATAGAAGGTTTATAAAGGGGCACTCCACAGTGGTTGCCCCCCCTCACTAGCCTTACTAGGAAAGGGGCAGACACCGCTCATTGGCCTCCCGAGGCCTTACAGGCATTTTCTACCTTAAAGGGGTTGTTCTGCTCAGCGCCCATACTGAGACACGTAGACACTTCTTTCCCGTTTATTGTGAAGGTGGACGCCTCGGAAGTCGGGGTGGGGGCTGTGCTGTCTCAGCGTTCAGGTCTTCAGGGTAGATGGCACCCGTGTGCCTATTTTTCCCGGAGGTTCTCTCCGGCAGAGAGAAACTACGATATAGGCAACAGGGAGCTCCTAGCCATCAAGTTGGCCTTCGAAGAATGGCGTCATTGGCTAGAAGGAGCAGAGCACACTATCACGGTTTATACTGACCACAAGAATCTGGAATACATCGAGGGGGCTAAAAGGTTAAGCCCTCGGCAGGCTCGATGGTCTCTATTCTTTTCAAGGTTTACATTCTTGATTACGTACACTCCAGGTAGTAAGAATACGAAGGCAGATGCACTCTCTAGGTGTTTCGAGCCGGAGACAGCACAGCCCTCTATTCCCGAGACCATTGTTCCACGAAAATTGGTGTTAGTCGCTACCGAGACTTGGGAGGACTGGAAAGAGACTTTGAGTCCGTTCCAGCAGGATGTCCCGGAAGGGAAACCAGAGGGGGTTTTGTTTATCCCGTTACCATTCCGTCTCCAGATCTTGGAGATGGTCCACTCTCATAAGAACGCGGGACATCCCGGAGTCTCTAGAACGCAGGATCTCATGGCTCGGTGTGCATGGTGGCCCTCACTGGCAGCTGACTGCAAAGAGTTTGTCAGGGAATGTGCGGTGTGCGCAAAAAGCAAGCCCTCCCGGCTAGCATCTGTAGGTACACTGCAGCCTTTGCTTACCCCGAGCGAGCCATGGACCCACTTGTCCATGGATTTTGTGGGTGAGCTTCCTAGGTCTGAGGGCATGTCGGTCATCTGGGTGGTAGTCGACCATTTCAGTAAAATGGCCCATTTCGTGCCCCTGAAGGGACTCCCCTCGGCCCAGGAATTGGCCGATTTATTTGTCACCCATGTCTTCCGACTGCATGGCATTCCAGAAGACATAGTATCCGATCGGGGAGTCCAGTTTGTTTCAAAAATTTGGAGGGCATTCTGTCACCAAATGGGCATGAGACTGTAATTTTCATCGGGCTACCACCCACAGACAAATGGCCAGACTGAGAGGGTCAATCAAGCATTAGAGCAATTTTTAAGATGTTACGTCGCTGAAGCGCAAAGTGATTGGGTTAGGTTTTTACCTTACGCAGAATTTGCGCACAACAACTTAAAGAGTTCTTCCTCGGGTTTCTGTCCATTTCAGATAGTAACCGGGAAGCTACCCAAATTCTCTCCGTTGCCGATTGCGTCCACTCCATTTCCAGCCTTGGAGGCTTGGCAAAGGTCATTTAAGGACATGTGGTGGACCATTGAGGATAATCTGGTGAAAGCATTTCAGAGTCAGAAAGGTCAAGCGGACAAGAGACGCTCTTTAGAGTGGAGATTTCAACCAGGAGACTTGGTTTGGATGTCTACGCGCCACTTGAACTTGAGACAGCTTTCAGCCAAATTGGGACCCATCTTTGTGGGTCCATTCCGGGTAGCTAGAAAAATCAACAATGTCACATATGTCATTGATCTTCCTGCTAGCATGCGTGGCGTAAGGTCCTTTCATGTATCCCTACTTAAACCTGCAGTTCATGTGGGTCCCACTCCTCCTCCGCCTGTAATAATAGATGATCAACCAGAATATGAAGTCGAGAAGATTTTAGATTCCCGGGTAGTACAAAATTCTATACAGTACTTGGTACATTGGAAAGGGTACGGCATTGAAGAGAGACAATAGGTACCTGGGAGCCGCATGCATGCGGACGAATTAGTGAGGGAGTTTCATGCTTTACATCCAGAAAAGCCCGGAAGGAGTTGTCCGGAGTCCACTTCTCGGGGGGGGGGGGGTTACTGTAAGGAAACGCGGAAAAGCCACCACCTCTCAACGGCTGTTTCTGCGTCCAGCATGGCGTCACAACGCGGAAAAAACGCCACATGCCGCATAGGCAGTGCGGCGGAATCCGCATTGGTAACGGCGGAATCCGCATTGGTAACAGCGGAATCCACATCGGAGGCGGCTCCTGCACTTGAGACTTTGCTAAACAGTACTGGTGTGGCTGGGACTCATAGTCCACCTGGATTCAGAGTTACACGCGCGCGCGCACAGAGGCAGAGTTTAAATAGCAGTCAGAAGGGAGTCAGCTGACCAGCTGGGTCAGCTGACAATTTCCACTGCTCTCATTGGTCCAGCAATTAGGGAGGTCCTGGAAAGGTCCTTGTGTATATATACTGCTGGCTGTTCATTTGCTCCTTGTCTGGCGTTGCGATCACATACGTGGGAGCACCCAGATCCGTAGTCAGATCCGTTAGTGTGCCGGGACCAGCTGGAGCTGTAATCCTACATTAAGCTAGATTCTGTTGATAGCTTAAAGTACTAGTTTGATTGTGATTATCTGTTATGACCTTTTGCCTGTTTGACTATCCTCCTGAACTCTGATCTTGTACCTCGATATTTCTGATACCCGTTGCCGAACCCTGCCTGTATCTAGACTCCGCCTTTGCCTACTGTATCTGTACCTTATCTGTCCGTGTGTTACGACCTGGCTTGTCCGACCTCGAGAACCGACCTCACTATTGGAGGCAGTTCCCCGTCCTGTTAGTGACATTTCTTCCTGAGTGTCACTCTCAGACTATCCTTCCTACTGTCAGTCTGACTCCTCCCGTCTTGGAGAGCTCAGGTCTGCGGATGGAATCCGTGCAGTACTCCTTGCTGCACTGAGGCCTAGGCCTCCAAGTGTTACTGTTACACCAAACACTACACTCTACTTAGGTGAACAGAGGTTAGTTAGTATATCGGATTATCGGTGATACTGCAGATCACGTATAATCTGGTATACATCTGTATTTCCTGTGATACTGCAGATCACCGGTAATCAGATCCTCTCTGGGCTTCACCGACCGTTACAGTAGACACTTCAAGGTATTCAGAGAGGGGCATGGTAAATCTGTGGCAGATTTCATTTTTTTGGGTCAAAAGTTAGAAGAAATGGAAACTTTTTTTTTTCTTTTTGACTCAAAGTGTCATTTTCTGCTAACTTGTGACAAAAAAATAAAATCTTCTATGAACTCACCATGCCTCTCAGTGAATACTTTGGGATGTCTTATTTCCAAAATGGGGTCATTTGGAGGGTATTTATACTGTCCTGGAATTTTAGCACCTCATGAAACCTGTCAGGTGCTCAGAAAAGTCAGATGCTTCAAAATGGGAAAATTGACTTTTGGCACCATAGTTGTAAACGCTATAACTTTTACCCAAACTAATAAATATACACTGATTTTTTTTTTATCAAAGACATGTAGCAGAATAAATTTGGACAAAAATGTATATACAATTTTTTCTTTATTTGAAAAATGTCAGCACAGAAAGTTAAAAAAATCCTTTTTTTTGACCAAATTCATGTCTTTTTTGATGAATATAATAAAAACTAAAACTCGCAGCAGCAATCAGATAGCACCAAAAGAAAGCTGTATTAGTGACAAGAAAATGAGGTAAAATTCATTTAGATAGTAGGTTGTATGAGCGAGCAATAAACCCTTAAAGCTGCAGTGGTCTGAATGGAAAAAAAGGCTCAGGTCCTTAAAGAGACACTGAAGCGGAAAAAAAAATATGATATAGTGAATTGGTTGTGTACTATGAATAATTACTAGAAGATTAGCAGCAAAGAAAATATTCTCATACTTTTATTTTCAGGTATATAGTGTTTTTTCTAACATTGCATCATTCTATAATATGTGCAGATTACACAACACTCAGCATTCAAAATGAGTCTTTCAGAGCAGTCTGTGAACTAATGACCTCTCCTCTGGCAGAGAAAAAGTAAACAGTTCACTTACAGTTGAGATAATAAAAGTCAGATAACAGCCCTCTCCACGACTAATTTAGTCGGAGAGCTTAATGGCTTGTTTGCATAGAGATAACAACTGGAGTTTCTCATCTCTTCCTGTACTGGAAACAATTAGACTGATGTATCTGATCTTAATGTTTTATTTCTTAGCTGTACTACACATACAAATCATAATATCATATTTTTTTTTTCGCTTCAGTGTCTCTTTAAGGGGCGAAAAGACTGTGGTCCTTAAGTGGATAATGAGAACCTGAACTGAACTCAAAATAACCATACACAGGTCATACTTACCTCCTGTGTAGTCTACTCCTCAATCTCTTTCTCCTCTCCTGCGTCCCATTTGTCCACTGTGATCAATGGATTTCTCCGTCCTCCATTTTAAAAGTGGCCATTACCCTCTAACAGCTTACTGGTCAGCACACTGTTAAAGAGGCTCTGAAGTCTCTTTAAATTCCGCATTTTATTTCAAAAATCTGTTTAACATCATTCCCCTAACTAAAACGCTGCATCTCCGCGGCTGGAATCGAACTAAATCCCCCTAAACTCCCTGGGGGGCAATCTGTGAGAGGCAGAGCTATGAGCCGCAGCTCTACCTCTCAGCACGTCTGTCAGCTTGGATCGCCGCCTCTCCCCTGCCCCTCTCAGTCTTCCTTCACTGAGAGGGGCGTGGGAGAGGCGGAGATACGCGCAAGCTCATAATGAGCTTGCAGCTTGACAAAGAAGCATTCGAAACAGCAGGCTGTAGCTGCGTCTAAGCCCATTTTTTTGGCATGTGATTTTAATTACGTGTCTGAATAAAGAGCTATTTCTTCAAGAGTGGTGCTGCTGATCTTGGTTTCTTGAATCGGCGACCCTTGGGCATCAGGGTCATATCAGCTTTAGCACACTCATATCTTCATTGGAGTGCTAGGTCTAACACTGTGTGAAGCGAGATAAACATGTAATATTAATTTGCAGCTACATCATGTGTTTATTGTAAATAATTTAACTCGCTTCAGGTTCCCTTTAAACTTCAGTCAAACATCTGATTCATATTCTTCAGTCAAACACCTGTTCTGCATCTGCTTGTTTAGGGTCTATGGCTAAATGTATTAGAGACAGAGGATCATCTGGACAGCAGTGGCGTAGCTAAGGAGCTATGGGCCCCGCTGCAAGTTTTACATGGGCCTACCCCCAAGCACTCTTTACATAACAATTGATACGGCGCACCAAAACCTGCCAAGGACAACCACAGTGTCTGAGATGCAAGAAGGGGATGGGGAACAGCTTGTTAATGATTACAACTATTTAGAGCATCTATAGAAGTGATTATTACCAGCACAGGACCAATAGGGAACTAATACTGTGTTTGAGGGAGGGCCCCTTGGGGCCCCTCTAGCCCAGAGGCCCCGATGCGGTTGCAACTTCTGCAACCCCTATTGCTATGCTACTGCTGGACAGCCTGACCATTTGCATTGTTTAAAAGGAAATAAATATGGTAATAACATCCTTATCCCTCTCACATCAGGCGTCCTATAAGGCTGGATATATATTTTCTGTTCCTAGGCATAATTTCTTGTTGCTCTCTATCTATGTGCAATGGCACCCTTCCCTTTCTATACACAGCTTCTTCTATTAGAAACATCCATGTACAACAGTTCAAATACAACTTTTTTTGAGTTGTCCAGCCACCCTATTGGGCAGTTGCCACCCAAGACTCAGGTCTTGCTTTGTGGCCTTTCCAGAAATCTGTCTCTGGCTTCATTGCTAATCATAATATGTTAGCTATGGGAGTTCATCCAGTGGGTGATTAACCACTGGTGATCTGGGCACTAAGCAGAACTTTGCTTGGTTGAAAAAAGCCGAGTCCCCTAATAGATGTGTATTATTTTGCTGCCAGGCTCTCCATACCAAATTGCACCTCTGGTAGCCAAGTCAGTTTTTACTTGTTTTTGTCCTTTTAACACGCCTCAAGAAAACAAACTTTATTAATATTATGTATTTAAATAGTGCTGGCATTTCTCTCTGATGACAGAGAGACGGTAGAATTTAAATATAGTACTGTCAATTGGGTATATCATTTTATCACTGTGTCTATTTTTAGCAAAATAGTTTCATAAAAAATATGCTAAAAATACTTTCTGGTCCTTAAATCTTCCATATTAGCACTGAGCAGAAAATGTGAAATTGTCCTTCATTAATAAATAAGATACATTTATATCATTGTTTGCACTCATATATCAGCACAGAAGTGTACAAGTGTGTTTAAACAGACGGGGTTGTTAAAGGGGCACTATTGCTAAAATCTTCCTTTTTAGACCCTTTAGTGTAAATATGAGTTGTTTTAGGATTGATATTTCACATTAACCAGTCTTTTTGCAATGTATTTGTTTACTGGTAATAAACATATAAAGGCATGCAGTCACGTCAGTACTTTTACCGTCCCGACGCCAATGCAGCCTAAACCATTCTGTAATAGGGATGCATCTGTTAGTGGTTGGTGTGCTGTCACTATTTTACACCCCTCTGTCCATCTCTTTTCTTATTTCCCGACTTTGTAACTGCACGAATGAGCAGTTACTGTGTGCACAGCAGCCACCGTAAAGTAAACAGAAGGACGCTGCCTCTCCTCCGTGCAGCGTAAGATATTGTTGTGTGCGGCTGCGTGTGGAAGACCTACGCCAGCCCAGCCGCCAAGGACCTTTGTTCCCGAGCTGGCAATGAAAGCAACACCTATTGTTGTCCGTTTCCTTGGAAACCTGCCCGGCTTTCCGATCTGCGCATCTTACGCTGCACGGAGGAGAGGCAGTGTCCTTCAGTTTACGGCGGCTGCTGTGCTCATTCGTGCAGTTACAAAGTTGGGAAATAAGAAAAGAGATGGACAGAGGGGTGTAAAATAACGACAGCACACCAACCACTAACGGATGCATCCCTATTACAGAATGGTTTAGGCTGTATTGGCGTCGGGAAGGTAAAAGTACTGACGTGACTGCATGCCTTTATATGTTTATTACCAGTAAACAAATACATTGCAAAAAGACTGATTAATGTGAAATATCAATCCTCCAACAACTCATATTTACACTAAAGGGTCTAAAAAAGAAGATATTAGCAATAGTGCCCCTTTAATCAGTTTCAGCTGCGTTGATGTTAATTTCATTAACAACATGTGCACTAATGCAACAATGACAAGTACACCAAAATAGGAATGGTTTTAAAAAGGAGCTGTCAGCCATACTATCTCATAAAAAAAAACACATATATAAGTAGATAAGTACTTGCTCTACTTATATAACATATGTATTGCACTGTCCATGTTTTGATTTTAGTGATTTTTCTACAGTAAAAAAAAGAGAAAATCCTTCTTAGCATTTCCCATGTTAACTGTGGCTATTTTGAAGCCAATCCTGATCTCATTTCCCCCCTTACTCTCCTCTGCCTGATTTGCCCACCCTTCACTATAGAAAGTGCATGAGAAATATTGGCCAATCAGAAAGGAACAGAGGTGTGGGAGGGAAAAACAAGAGGGAAAGAGGCTTCAGCCAATCAGGCTGCATTAGTTAAGTCTGAGTAGAGAAGCAAAAAAGGTCAACCTAGCATGCCCTGCACTTCCTTTTTGTCTACCAAATTTTGTGTGTACCAAATAAGAGTCAGGTAAACTGGGGAATGATCATTTATCAACAAGAAAAGTAATAGTGATTTTAACTTTTGGATTGTCTGGTTAGCATCCTTATTACTTGTTTACCAGATAAAAATAAAGAATTGATTTTTGACTTTATGCCCAACAGTTACACTTTAAGCGTACATGTAGTGAGAAAAAGTGCCCCTGTGGGCAGTGGTGTAGCAAGATTATGGAGCCCCATAGAAAAACTTTCATGGGGCCATTAGATATAGGCACTCTTGACCAATGCCACCTGTGCCTACCCTGTAGATAAGAGTTAATTGAACAATTAACATTCTCATGCAATCTACACTGCAAATGAAAGTTAACACTGAATACATCAAGTAACGGCTGGGTCCTCTCTTCTCCAGAGCCCCATAGAAAATGCTATGGCTTCTATGGCTATTGCTACACCCCTGCTTTGGGGGGGGGGGGGGGGGGGGGGACACAAAAAGGATTATTTGCATATTCAGCAGTGATGCACTGTTGGACACCTCATATACTCACTCCAACCTGAATAATCACAAATACCTTGTGTTTTAAGTAGGCAAACTTTTGTTTTGCATTGAATTTTAATTAAGGAGGCTTTTTTTTTATCTCTTTCAGTCCCTTACACACTCCTAGGAGTTCTGGTTCATCATGGGTGTGCTGGGCAATCTGTATATATGTTACGGCCAGAACCCGAACTTTGGCCACTTCTAGTTCTGGCCGGCCACTTCGGGTTCTGGCCCGCCAATGTGCGAAGTGGCCGCTGCGCTGCGGCCAATGTGAGAAATGGATTGATTCCTGTGACATTAAAGAGAATCTGTATTGTTAAAATCGCTCAAAAGTAAACATACCAGTGCGTTAGGGGACATCTCCTATTACCCTCTGTCACAATTTCGCCGCTCCTCGCCGCATTAAAAGTGGTTAAAAACAGTTTTAAAAAGTTTGTTTGTAAACAAACAAAATGGCCACCAAAACAGGAAGTAGGTTGATGTACAGTATGTCCACACATAGAAAATACATCCATACACAAGCAGGCTGTATACAGCATTCCTTTTGAATCTCAAGAGATCATTTGTGTGTTTCTTTCCCCCATGCACTGAAGTTTCAGGCTGCTCTTTTCTTCCTGCAACCAGCTTTGCCCTTGTTTGTAATTCCTCAGTATGTGAAAGCCCAGCCAGCTCAGAGGACAATTTATCCAGCTGATTAGAGCAGCTTCTCTCTTCTCTCTTATCTAAATAACACACAGGCAGTATGCATAGAGGGGCCAGGAAGGGTGAGTTCATAGCAGAACCACAACACTGAAGAACTTGGCAGCCTTCCAGACACAGGCCGACAAGTCTGACAGGGGAAAGATACATTGATTTATTACAGAGACTGTCATAGTAGAAAGTGCTGCAGTTAGCCAGAACACATTAGAATAGCTTTTGGAACATGTAGGATGATTAAAAACAGGATGCAATTTTTGTTACGGAGTCTCTTTAAGGTATCTTCTGGCCGCAGCACAGCGGCCAAACGTATAACAACTTAGTTAATTTAATGCAATTAAGCCGGCGGCAATGTAACAATTCAAGCCGCCGGCTTTTGGTCTGCCTCTCTCTCCCCCCCCCCCCCCCCTGCGTGTCTCTCTCCTCCTTCTCTTATTGGCAGCCGGCAGGGACATGCGTGTCCACGAGAGTCGTTCGTCGCTCTAGGAAAGCAGAGCGGGGAGGCTGCAGACATTGCTTCTGCCAGCACCCGCTCTGCAAGAACGGCAGGGAAGCCTGCCGCGACAAACGACTCTGGAGGGGACACGCGTGTCCCCGCCAGCTGCCCATAGGAGAGCGAGAGAGGCGGGGGGAGGAGAGAGAGGCGGGGGGGGGAGGAGAGAGGCAGAGAAAAAGCCGGCGACTTGAATTGTTACATTGCCGCCGGCTTAATTGCATTAAATTAACTACGTTGTTATACGTTTGGCCGTTGCTCTGCAGCCAGAAGATACCTTAATGTCACAGGAATCAATCCATTTCTCGCATTGGCCGCAGCGCAGCGGCCACTTCGCACATTGGCCGGCCAGAACCCGAAGTGGCCGGCCAGAACTAGAAGTGGCCAAACTTCGGGTTCTGGCCGTAACATCTACGCACTTTGTCTATTTGTTCTTATTCAGTGGTCTGGCTGTCGTTATTTGATCTCTGTTCGTTGATCATTTTTATTAGTCTGACTGTATTATTTAGGGCTCCATTCTGATATTTTTCTACAGCTCTGTACAGTTTCATTATATAGCATACTTATTCTTTTTTTTTTGCTCAATAAACTTTTTGCTAATTAAAAAAAAAGAAAATGTTATGCTGCCTGTAACATCATTCAACCTGAGCGGTTTGGGGGTAGGTCAGTAATGGTCTGGAGAGACATATCCATGGACTGACGCACAGACCTCTACAGGCTAAACAATGACACCTTGACTGCCACTAGTTATCAGGATTAAATCTTTGGACCCATTGTCATACTCTATGTTGGTGCAGTGGGTTCATCTTGGTGCCTGACAATGCTCAACCTCATGTGGTGAGAGTATGCAGGCAGTTCCTGGAGGATGAAAGAATTCATACCATGGATTGGCCCTCACTCTCACCTGACCTAAACCCAATAGAACACCTGTGGAACATTATGGCTCAGCCTATCCAACGCTGCCAGGTTGAACGTCAGACTATCCAGGGGCTCAGTGATGCCCTGACCCAGATCTGCTAGGAGATTCCATGGAACACCAGCCGTCATCTCATTCTTAATACATTACTTAGTCCCTATACATAGATATCTAGCACAATTTTTATTTTTATGTATTTTTTAATCATTGATGTCTACTGTGTTTTTAGAGTGTTTCTTTAATTTTTAACCACCAAGTCTGAGGAAGGCTTCATAGCCAAAAGCTTACTCCTTTTCTTTTAAGTTTGCCATTAAATTGTATTATCCTGATTCAAAACCTCTTTAATTTTTTGAATACTGCAGTTTAGTCAGCTTCCTGCTTATGCAGTGGGCCAGAAGTATGCCCTTATGTAATCATGACTATGCTTTGAAACTTTACGCTTTGGTATGTTGCATGCCTCTCCCTCTGTCTTAAGGCTATTCTGATTGGCCAGACTGCATAGAGCAAAGGCAACCTAGAAGTCATGAAAGGCAGCGTCTCTGAGAGAACTCCCACACAGGTGTTTAGTTTTGTGACACAGTCGCTTTATATATACAGTAGCTGTACATACATTTTCTGTATACAGTGGCAGAGAACATGCAGTAATGCTTCATAACTGGCACAGTGCAGTATCATTATGAGACGATGGTATGCTGAGCTTATTACACAAAACGATATAGGTCTTTCTGTACAAGAAAATATCAGCCAAGTTCAAGAGTTCATAAGCTATGGATTTGTTCTTCCAGGTGCCATTCACAAGAGATTACAAGAAAGCAAGGTTTGGTTCCATTGTATGTTTTGTTTCTCCTAACAATAACTCACATTTACACTAAATACAGCCACATTCCACTGTTACTCAAACATTATGAAGAGCACTTGTTCGTCAGTGTATGTGAGACATTCTCAGTGTTGTGTAAATGTTTTGTATCTGTACATAAAAGTAACTAGTGTGACACACACCTGTGCACAATCACAAAACTATCAGCTAATTGAGGAGTAACCAACCAAAAGAATGACACTGAAAGGAGCATTCGTCAACTTGCGGATGACTGTCTTGCTTACGCTGAAGAGCTTAGCTGTATCCTGCAACAACACTGCTTTTGTTCTAAAAATGTATCCAGGCAAATTAATGTCTTATTTCGATAATTATTGTATTATTGATTTACTCTGTCGCTGCTTCATAGAGCTATCATCTGCCTGGAAAGCAGAGATTGACAGACTGGTCAAGGTTCAGCAGGATATTGATTGCATACTGCACCTCACCTTAGCACCTTTTAACTCCCAGAGCACTCTACATTCTTCAGTAGGGTGTATTCTGGAAAATAGACATTTTCACTTACAAGACAATTGACCTATTATAAAGTATTTGCCCAAGAAAAATAATATTATTCTAATACAACACAATTATTCAAAAGGTTTTTGCTGGAATTTTTGACTTGACATTAGTTTGAAGGCTCTTGATTACTTTTGATGTATTTTCAGCTAACCCAGACCCTGACTTTCGTTGGTGTAATCTTCCACAGAGTTATGTAAATGGCTTCATTATACTATACATCTGTATATGAGCGGGAAGTGCACTGAAAACAGCAAGCATGAAATCAGTCTAGATGGCCAACGTGACTCTGTTCACCTCACACACTCCATACTATGGCACTAGGTGGAGCTTTTCTAAAGTGTAGGAAAAAATGATCTATCTGCGCCTTACTGACAAAATTCCTCAGTTTCCAAAATTATAAAGGTTTTTATTATTTATATTCCAATAAAAACAGTCAAATTTATACGGACATATGTCTCCCAGACTGATTTTCAGAGATCAGCTGACCTCACCACACTCCAGACTTCCATACACACTGCCACACTCACAGCCTCGGATGGTAAACACCCCCGTCCCGAAAAGCCAGCCTAAGCCGCCCGTGATCAATCAGGGGATCCCCCACCCCAGCTACAATTTATGACAGATTGCAGGCCTGCTCTTAATAGATTGTGGCGTGGATAACAGTCCGTTCCAGATCAAACGCTCTTAAAACGCTATTAAAAACGCTATATAAACGCTGCATAAAATCCCACAGAAAAGTCCAGCAAATCTTGGTTTCCAATACTATAAAAGGTTTCTTCATGCACTTATATATTGATTAATCAATAACCATAGGTGAACAAGTTCATAGCAGTGATCTGCTCCGCTTGATGCGTGTTACTTAAGGACTCACGTCTCCCTTGATGGAAAAGATTTGCTGGACTTTTCTGTGGGATTTTATGCAGCGTTTATATAGCGTTTTTAATAGCGTTTTAAGAGCGTTTGATCTGGAACGGACTGTTATCCACGCCACAATCTATTAAGAGCAGGCCTGCAATCTGTCATAAATTGTAGCTGGGGTGGGGGATCCCCTGATTGATCACGGGCGGCTTAGGCTGGCTTTTCGGGACGGGGGTGTTTACCATCCGAGGCTGTGAGTGTGGCAGTGTGTATGGAAGTCTGGAGTGTGGTGAGGTCAGCTGATCTCTGAAAATCAGTCTGGGAGACATATGTCCGTATAAATTTGACTGTTTTTATTGGAATATAAATAATAAAAACCTTTATAATTTTGGAAACTGAGGAATTTTGTCAGTAAGGCGCAGATAGATCATTTTTTCCTGTTTCTAATCGATGAGGTTTGAGCAAACCTTATAGATCTCTCTGCAGCCTACAATTATAGGAGTGATCAAGCGCCACAGTCATCCTATCAAAAATACTTTTCTAAAGTGTACCTGAACTGTTAATATATTTTTCTAATAAAATATACTTTTGTGTTCTTCTCTGCAATATGATTAGCTGAAAACAGTAGAATCCCAGTTAACTGGAACTCAGGCATCCGACAGTCTCAACTTACTGGCAAGTCTGGTGGAGGAGAATGGGGGCGCTCCTTCCAAAATTTACAGAGTAATGCGCAACGGAAGGGCTGTACAAATCCTCCGTGCACTGGTCTTCTCTCCTTCAGCTGTACATGAAGGACACTGCAAAGCCTCTGGTAGCTGAAGGAGAAAAGAAGACCGGCGCCTGGATGATTCATAAGTCACTAGCGCTGTGCACTACTCTGCTTTAGTCAGCAGGGAGGGGAAGTTAGGCCCCGTTCACATTACAAACGCAGATGGCCATGCGTGTGGAACGCAATGCATGCGAACGCACGCCATCCGTGTTTGTGTGCGTTGCGTGGCTGATCCCATCACTGAAAAGTGAATGAGACAGCCACGCGTTTTTGCAAAAAATGCGTGCAGCATGTGTTCCCGGACCGCACAGGTCCGGAACGCATGCAGTGTGAACATCAGACAGTGCACTCTATGCACTGTCTGATGTCGTGCGTGTCGGCCCCCCGCACACGTTTCCAAAACGTGGCTGGAAACACGTGCAGTGTGAACGGGGCCTTAGTGTTATATTTAATTGCCGGTTGCTTGACTTCATAAGCAACCTGCAATTACACATATCCAGCTTCAGGCAATCCCCTCCTGTACCAGATAAACAAGACTCTACTTTACCTTTATATTGTATTTTTGAATCCCCTTCCTCACATATTCTTGCCTCCTGCTAGAAGTTTGCTGCAGGTCTACAAGCAGGGCATAGGAATATCTGAGGAATGTGAGTTTACAATGACAAAGTAATGGTATGAGCCCAATCATGCTTCAGTGTAAAATCTACAAATACTTTTATTTATGTTTCTTGTAAGTCTTGCAGCCAGCCAATAAGCAGGAAGTGTGAATATCTGAGGAATGGGACTTTACAGAGACAAAGTATAAGTATGTTTCTAATCATGCTTCATAGAAAAATATATAAAAACCTATGATTTAAAGAAAAGACATTCAAAATTCAGGTACACTGCAAAGTGTACCTGAGGTGAACACCTCAGGTTTTATATCTGAGGGACTTGACAGACTACAAGGGGCTGGAGGAAGCCCCAAGAGGTAAGTATGAAACCTGAGGTGTTCTTCATCTCATGTTTCCTTTAAGTTAGACATAAACTGACAGATTCAGAACCTACTGGATCTAGTGGATTTTTTTCCTTCGTAGAAACTATGGGGATCCATCCTTTTCTACCGAAATGTCAGTGTGATAACATAAATGCTGTAATGTCTTTATTGATAGGTCATTTATGGTCAAGTTTCCACAGGCACCCAAAAAACACTCATACTTTCTTGATTCAGCATAAGTGGAAGCCTTTTGTGGTGTTCACTGGACCCGAATAAGCTGCCCAGTAGCAATGTATATCAGAGCACAGTGGGAATAACGCTTGGCTTATTGAAATACCAAGATACACCACCAGTTTGCAGCTTAATAGGGTTCTGTCAGCCATACAAGTTCCCGCTAATCATGGTGCATCAAGCGCAACTGACTGCAGAAGGGAACATGATCAAATCCTCTTAGTTTTTTCACAGCAATAATTACAGAGAGCAGCACAGACCGTAATAACTAACTAGTGGCTACAGGCAGCATCCATCAGATCTCATTTACAAGGCTAGTTTTATAATGCTTACATGATGCTGCTGTCCAAAACAAGACATCCTGACCCTTTTTAATTTCCTGCAAAATAAAATCTGATTGGTTTGTAAGTATTATGTCATTTTCCATCTCATCATGGCTCTTTCCCTATTAAATGTAGCAAAACTATGACTTTCTTTTGGCTTATGCTTTCTGGATGACTTACCTGATGCTGGGGTTACTAATATGTACAGTAAGATGCATATTGACCGGAAATGCTTTAATTTCACAGAAGGATGCTTGTTTTTCTCAGTTAATTCACACAGGAAGCCATGTAGTAACATCCTGAAAGATATCAAACATTTACAAACAGTAGTTAGACAAAAGTGATTGACTAAGACCTGTAAAGTCTGAGCAAAGATTAACAGCATACACATTATTTTTTTCAGTTATTTAAAGATCCCCTGCGCACAGAAAAAAAATGGGGGAGATAACATTTTTCGCAAAACTTGCACAATTTAATAGGGTTGCACAAGAAACATATTAAAAAGTGTTCCTGAAATGTTATGTGGCATGATGAAATAAACATGTACACATATAGTACTAGCCCTACTAAGACATTATCTAAAGTCCCTTTCTGTTTTCAAGTCCAGCAAGTGTTAAAAAAAAACTTGAATTGTTATCTATAAAAATGAGCTTGTCTAGGCTTGTCAAATAGCTTGTCGAATTCAGTCCAGCTTCCTGAAAAGTAAAAAGAAGCCGAAAGCATGTTATCTGTCAGGGAGAAGATATATAATAAAGTTTTTTTTTTTTTTTATATAATAAAGTTTTAGGCTGGATTTACGGTGGTGTGTTACATAATCCACACATTAAAATGTGTTTGAACTGCAATGGAGACTGGACATAGAAATTAATTGAAAGCCTACAGACAGTGAGTTAAAATAAAACCCATAGAAGTGTATAGGCAGTGAGTTGACAGACATAATTATTCTGCACTGCAACAGATGCACTGTGAACTAGCTCTTAGTGCAGGAAGGTTCTATGGGTCATTACTTCTGCTTCAGCTAAAAAGGCAGAATATGGATTCTAAACTTCAACTGTGAAAGTCTAATGCAATCTTAAAAATAAAGATATAAAACTGAGAAAAAATAAGACTTTTCTTTACTGCTAATGTTTTATTGATCACCCGTAATACACATACAATACATTATCTCACAAGTTTACTTTCACTTCATATTTACTTTAAATGTACAATGCACAATATTGTATACTGTAGACCAAAAGAAAAAAATAGTTTGCTAAGGAGGAGGCGTAAATATTGAGAAGAGGGCAAGGGCAAAGACAGGGACATGGGAAACGCCAGCAGGGAGATAAGTGGGTGGCCAAGAGTCACCACTAAAGGAAGTCTGCAATAAGCAGTTGGATAAATATGAGAAGAGATAACTTTAAGAGGAGGAGGTGTCACAAAAACAAAGAGCATATAGGGTTTTGAGCAGAATATGAAGGTGAAAGATGAGGAGGGAAAGGCAGCAGCTGACAAGGACCCCCAGTTTTTCAACATTGTCCTAATTTATAGTCAAACTTTCTGCCAAACAAAACTCAAAACAAGGTAATGGAAATGTATGTTGGATGGCACATTCACTTCTCAGAATCAAAATCATTTATTTTGCCAAGTACAAACAAACAGGGGGTTGTACCCGGAATTGGTTTTGGCTCATACAGGTTCTGGAAGGATGGGAGGGATAATGTCCGAAAGCTAAGAGCCGAGGCTGCCATACTACGGCGCCACCAGTAGCACTTGGCAATCATCTGTCATCCATAAGGAGAGGGGGCAGAGGGAGGTGAAGGTTCAGCAGTGATGACCCAGTTCTTCATAATAGCAACCTGCGGTGATGGCTGACGCTGCTGAGAATCCTGATTTGCTGACATCTGGCATCTGTCAGTGCTGGCCAAGGTGTTCCAGTTCAAAAGGTGCAGTAGTGTTCATTACTGTGGTGGGTCCCGACTCCTGGGCAGCATTCAGCAAGGCTGGTCAAAATAATCTGGCTGTCAAAGAAGCATCCGGCTGCAATGGCCCTTACTTCCGTTTTAGTGGCTGACATCATGGAGGGGCTGAACTAAAGGTGTCCCAGCTCCGGTGGAGGAGCAACAGCCGATTGATAGATGGAGCCAGCATCCAGGGAGGCCAAAGGTTTCCCAATCAGCGTAGTGTCTTCCTACCTCAGTGGAGCCCTGACCTCCTGCGTAGTAGTGGTGGACTCCTAAAGCCCTGTATCTGCACATAAAGACCTAGGCAGCGGCAAGGTGGACAAAAACTCCAGGTCCTGGACTCTCCACAACCCGCACCAGCATCCCAGGCTACACCAGACCACACTACACACCTTCAGGGGGGAAAACAAGGTGAATTGGTAGGGAAAAGGGAAGAAAAACAAGAAATAGCCAGAATCCTGTGGCCATGGCTACCGATTAAGGCACCATCAGTATGCACCCCTGCACATTTGTGTACCAAGTTTTAATCAGGGCACTGGATGTTTAATATGTACTCGGATCACTGCAACTGCTCTGTATAATAAGATCAACAGATATAAGGAATGAAGCAAGAGTAATCCAAGAATGGGATTAGTGAAAGCAATAAGCAATGAAAGTTTGGACAGCTCTTCTGAGAAGTGTCATCACTAGCTGCTGTTCCCTCGTATCATTGTACAGGTAAGCCCTGAACAATGAGTTTCACTAACAGTTGTTATATAAGAGAACATTTCCATACTGAGAAAATCTCTCCCTAATAACTCCATATAATGTCTGGGTTGCAAACAAAGAGCTGCACATTGTATCAAACCCTTTGTGGGCGCCTCTGACAATGGTCTGCTTGAGAAGAAGAAAGGACACGAGACAGTATATTATGTATCTCCTGTCTCAAGAACTTAATCACTAATATTTAATGTAATAAAGGCTTGGAATCAGCCTGTTATCAAACTACTTCATCCAAACTCAGTAAAACAAAACAACGTTCATGAAAGTAAGCCTTTATAATTCAGACTATAATTCAGACTGTGGACTGCAAGTACAACTTTTGTCCTACATAAACAAACAGAGAAACCAAGAGCTAAAAGCTGCCCTAACTATATGGTTGGAAAACAACTACTTACCGGTTGTCCAAACTCAGTAAAACAAAACAACGTTCATGAAAGTAAGCCTCTATAATTCAGAATGTGGACTGAAAATACAACTTTCGCCCTTAAAGTGAACCTCCAGACTAAAAAGTCGACTCTGCAGCACTGAAAAGGCCTGGCGTTTCTTTAACAGTTTCACAGCATCAGAACTTTGTTTCTCTTATACAAGCCTCATTTTTAGCTGCACAGAAGAAAACTGCCCGGGCATTTTTCCCCTGATGCTCTGCAAAGCATGATGGGATTTCTGGTGTTGTTGCTCTCCTTCTGCTGTTTTGGTGCAATTTTTTTTTCTTACATTTTGAATTTGACATTTGAAGCCTAGCGCATGCAGCTGGGAGGGGTTATCAGGACACAGGACAGTTGGAACTGTGTCTCCTGCTCCCTGTCACCTCCTTTCAACCAAAAAGATGGCTGCCCCATGACAAAGATGGCAGCCCCCAGGAATCACAAACATTTGCCTTTTGTTTTAAAACAGGGTTAGCAAAAGATTATATTACCTATCTATTCTAATTAACATAACTAATGTAACTTAATGACAGTATGTTTGTTTAGGCTTCCCCTAACGATACGGTTGGAAAACAACTACTTAATCCAAACTCAGTGAAACAAAACAACGTTCATGAAAGTCAGCCTCTTTAATTCAGACTGTAGACTGAAAGTACAACTGTTGTCCTACATGAACAGAGAAACCAAGAGCTAAAAGCTGCCCTAACTATATGGTTGGAAAACTATCCCTGCTATTGAAGACTATCCCTGTTAGTGCTCTAAATTACTGATAATAAAACTAACATTTGTATAGCACTTTTCTCCTGTCAGACTCAAAGTGCTTGAGAGCTGCAGCCACCAAGCACGCGCTCAGCAGGCTACCCTTCAGTGTTAGTGAGTCTTGCCCAATAACTCCTTATTGAATAGGCAACAGGCCTAAGCCAGGATTCAAACTCTGGTCTCTTGTATCAAACGTGGGGTCTTTAACAAGTACACTATCCAAAGTAGATTTTACTTCCTTTAAATACCTGATCTGTCTACAGGTGTCCACTAACGGTACCTGAAGGATTATTGCAACTGTACCACACCTACCACAGCCTCAGATGAATATCTACTAACTTAACCATCTCCAGAGTCCAACTAAAATCCTTAGTAGCCAAAGCCTTTCTTTAATGCTGCACCTACTCTTTGGAACACCTTGCCACACCCAATCAAGACAGCTCCAACCCTGTTTAAATTAAATCAAAGCTGAAAAGCCACCTGTTTAGTCTGGCATTTATGATCACATAACTTTTTTCCTGTAACACATCACTATGCAATGATCCTAAACAAGCTTATGCTCTTTGGGTCCAACGGGAGAAAAGCGCTTTAAAAACATTTTTTGTTGTTATTGATGCAATCTTGATTGTACAATATTACCAAATGCACTGTATGTAGCAGAAGGGTAAACTGAGTGAATATAATTTTAATGGATATTTTAGGTAGTTCCTCATGCTCCATATAAGTGGTAAGATTGTAGAATCATTAGATGGCACCTTAAGGTAACTTCCATTTTTCTAACATTACCTGCAATCCGATTACCTAGAGGAGAAAAAGGCCCATTCAGAAGAAAGTTCCAGCATCTTATTTTCCTGGCTCTATTATTAGCTGAAGAACTATCACTTGCTGCCAGGTATAATACTGCATATAGGAACTTTCCTGGAAGTACTCTGCTTTTTACTCTAGCCTCCTGTCCTTGACAGGCGTTAGTCTAAAGGTGGCCACACACCATACAATTTTTTAAATATCTGTTCAATTTAAGAATTGCAAACAATTTTTCTGACTGATTGTAACATTTCAAAAATAGGACCACTGTACCACACACCTATGTTTAATTTTTTCCTCAATTATGATAAAAATTGATTGGAAAGATTGGAAACTCAGAGAAAATTGCTAGGGTGTGTATATGAATAAATTAACAATCCAACACACACCATACAATCTTTAGTAGAAATTGAAGAGAAATATCTGGCATTCCGGATCGATTTAAATCGAGAAAAACGGGAAATCCGATCGGATTTTTCAGTCGTATGAAAAAAAAAGCTTTCGATTTTTTCAAGAGATGCGATCGTTTTTATCGAATTACTTTAAAATTGGATCATTTTATTGTATCGTGTGTGGCCACCTTTAGGGGTATTGCAAAGGCCTGGTGGTAACAAGTAGTAGCCCCTCTACTAAGTACAAACCAATTGTACCACTCCTTCCAGGGGTGGCAAGCATTTTGAACTCGGTAGACAGTTATGTGAATCCTGTGGTTAACTGTGGTGAGAACATGAGTAAACCATACTTGGCAAGGAGACCGCATGTGGAATATGAGCCCATGGGCCAATATAAAGAAAAAAGTCCTCATTAAAGTAGTCTATAAGGCTGGTTTCACAGTGGGACGTTACAGGCGCACGTTAGAGCAGCCTGTAACGCAGCCCACCGCACAGTAATGAAAAATCAATGGGGCTGTTCACAGTGCCCACGTTGCGTTACATTGTAACGCTGCGTCACAAGACAACGTACTGCATGCAGTACTTTAGACGCGGCTGAGCCGCGTTAGACTGCTTGCACATGCTCAGTAATCTTGTGGAGGAGCGGAGAGCGGCCAGGCACATGGCTAATTAATATGCACTGCACGTTGTGACGTGCAGTGTTTACTTCCTGGAGCGGCCGCTCTGTGCGGCGATTGGCCGGCGGGACCACGTGATGCCGCATGCGCACAAGAGTGCGCATCACGGCATCACTGACGCCAGAGTGAGCTGCACAACGCGGCTAACTCTTACGTCCAGATCCAGCACCACCAGGCGTTCCGTTAGGGAGACGTTATGCGACCTTAACGCCCCCTCTAACGCAACGTCCTGGTGTGAAATTAGCCTAAAGGTAACCTGTCAGCAAAGTGAAAGGGAAAATGTACTGCAAGCTCTAATAGTACCTGCAAGTACTTTTACTCCTTTTTATGAGCATCTCGAGATCCATGAAACACTGCATGCTCCACGGAGCTGGACTTTTTTGTGCAAACATCTTGGCAGAAATACATGTGGGCTCAGTAAATTGTGTTTTATGCATCCATTTCATAAATGGTTGTCAGAAGGCTAGAATTAGGGTAGGGTTAAATTATTGCACTGGTTATGGGTTGTGGATTGCTGTTGCCTGTGTTACAGAGTTAATTACAGCCCTGCTATACAAGTCTAGATGTTCTTGACACACATTGTAGACATCAGGAAAAGAGTAGCCTTGACTGATTGGGGCTTTGAATGATATTTCCTCACCTTGGGTTGATTCACAAAACTTTTCTCATGAGTTTTCTCTCCTTAATTGTTTTTCACCTAATCTTTTTAAACCCTTTTAAGCGCCAAACAAGTACAAATAACTAAAACTAGGGCAAGAAAAGTAACATGGAAATTAATCTAATCAAGAACAACTTTTCTGAGTGATTTTGTTTGCTTGGAACGTGCTGAAAAATTATTTTGTGAATAATGTTAAAAATAAGGAGAAAAACCTCATAAGATATGTTTTGTGAATCAATCCACTTGTGTTTTTATTCGCCATGTAATACCTTTACAAGATTTGTTAAGAAAAACATGCATATAATAAGTTAAAGTTTATTTTTTTTTCATATTTACCTTTATTTTTTTTGTAGTGTGTTTCTTATTAAATGCAGAAACTATATCTTCTAACAAACTAAGCAAAAGCAGTCATAAATAGGTGCATGCACGCCTACTGGGTCTTTGTGATCCTCTTTGGCACTTACACTGGGATATTCAATATACTTCTATTAAAGGACAAATCTCAAAGTTAACTAAAATTCTAAGTGCCACATATATTTCCAGTAATTACTAGCCAATAGCAATACAAAGGCTTTTTTCATGTTTTATATGAAGAAAATATGACATTTATAGAGAACATGGAGGACTGTACCCAGCACATCCAGCATACAGAAACAATCTTCACTGGCTCCAATACTGTGACTGGAACCTGTTCAGAATTATAGAAAGCAGAAATATAACTTCACATGTGTGTAAATAATCATCAACTTTAGCTCTGTGTTCCTGTCTGTGTGTCTCTCTCTCTCTCTGCCATGCAATGTAAAGTAAAAAGTTTACAGCCAAGTTACAGTTCAGCTCTGCCTCAACCCCCCCATGCCAACACAAAATTGTTACAAAACAGCCGGTAAACACAACTTTTTTTCACACAGGCTGTGCTGAGAGACCGCTGAAAAGAATTTTAGTGTTGCTGGCTAAAAGCTCTATAGGTATGTGGGGTTTCTTTGATAGTTGTTCTTTAAAGAGACTCTGTAACAACATTTCAGCCTTGTTTCTTCTATCCTACAAGTTCCTATACCTGTTCTAATGTGGTTTGGATTACTGCAGCCTTTTCTAGTTGCACTGTCTCTGTAATATATCTAATCTTCTTTTCTTTGTCAAGCTTTGTCAACCCAGAGAGGAATGGGCTGCGTCTGTTGTAATGAATACAAGTTATGCACGCCCCCTGCAGGCTCTGCGCGCTATGTTTACTTTTCACTCTCTGCTCTCAGTTTCAGCTTGTCTGATGCAGTTTGTGAGGCTGAGGGGGGATGGAGCTGCCTGTCACACGCTCCCCCGCCTCCTCCGTATCGGCGCTACCTGCCGCGTCACTTCCCTCCAATCAACAGGAGGGAAGGGACACAGGTGGGTAGCGCCGATAAGGAGGAGGCGGGGAACGGCGCTGACAGACAGCGCTTAGGTAAACATTGTCGCCAGCACTGCGGGGGTATAACGGCGCGCAGGGGGGGTCTTTGAGGCACACCATGGGGCAACAGAGGCTGGTGATAGTGTGCACAACCAGCCTCTGTGCCCCACTAGCATAATAAAATCCCACCTCGGGTTCTCTTTAAGGTACACTGGTCGATTTTCCATCAGATTCGACCAACAGACAGATCCCTCTCTGATCGAATCTGATCAGAGAGGGATCGTATGGCCACCTTACTGCAAACAGATTGTGAATCGATTTCAGCCTGTCTTCTTCTCTGCTCCGGGCTCCAGACTGTTCCTGCAGTCTTCCTGTCCAGGGTAAGTTTAAACAGTAGAGGGCGCTCTACTGTTTAAACTTCCTGCCAGGACAGGAAGTTCTGTGTAGCTGCAGCCGGTCCGGAAGCCAGCGCGAGGACCAGGGGACTCGCGCCGGCCGGAACAGGTAATGCATACCCGCTGTATTGCGTCGGTCGATGGGCATTCGAACGCCGCTAACGACGCACTCCCGACCCGCCGGCGATCGAGAGAAATCTTCCGGACGGACGGATCGACGGGAATCGACGGGAACAATCGATTTCGGATGGAAATCGATCATTCTGTCAGTGGTGTGCGCGGTGATTTCACAGCCGATTAGATCACTGTGATCGAATCGGCCGTATATCGGCGGGAAAATCGTTAGGTGTATGGGCCCCTTTAAAGTACATCTGAAGCAAAGCTAAAAAAGCTTATGTACTGACCTATGTAGTGGGGAGACTCTGGATCCCAGAGCCTACCCAGTCCTCTCTCCGTGCTTTCGGTCCACCACTGTCTCCCGCTGAAATTTTGTGCCTTTGGGACTCTTCAGAAGGCTTCGGAAGCACTTGCATCTCTGAGTGCTTCCGAAGAGGGACGCATTTCTACTGTGCATGTGCAAGACCAGACTTGCACATGCGCAGCATGGACCTGCTTTTTTACGGAATTACTAGGGGACTCCAGTTCTTCTGAAGCCTTCATGAGGACTTCTGCAGTTGTATTCAAACAGTTGATCAACCAGTATTCAACCAGTTGATTAAATAACTTCAATGGGGGGACAGCGGTGGACAGAGGGCATGGAGAGAGGACCAGGAATGCACTCTAGCAGTGCTTCCCAACCCTGTCCTTAAAGTGAACATCCCGACTAAAAATTGACTCAGCGGCACTGGAAAGGCCTGGTGTTTCTTTAACTGTTTCACAGCATCAGAACTTTGTTCTCTTATACAAGCCTCATTTTTAGCTGCACAGAAAAAAACTGCCCGGGCATTTTTCCCCTGATGCTGTGCAAAGCATGATGGGATTTCTGATGTTGTTGTTCTCGTTCTGCTGTTTTGGTGCATTTTTTTTTTTACATTTTGAATTTGACATTTGAAGCCTAGTGTGTGCAGCTGGGAGGGGTAATCAGGACACAGGACAGTTGGAACTGTGTCTCCTGCTCCCTGTCACCTCCTTTCAACCAAAAAGATGACTGCCCCCATGACAAAGAGGGCAGCCCCCATGAATCACAAACATTTGCCTGTTCTTTTAAAATGGGGTGGGTAAGATATTATATTACCTATCTATTCTAATTAACATAACTAATGTAACTTAATGACAGTATGTTTGTTTAGGCTGAAGTTCCTCTTTAAGAACCACCAACAGTGCATGTTTTGTGGAAATCCACAGAGGTAGTTAATCAGCTCTGCTGGGTTACTAATTACCTCACCTGTGAATGTTTGTAATTTTCTGCAAAATAAGTACTGCAGGTGGTACTTGAGGGCAGGGTTGGGAAGCCCTGCTCTATAGGATGCAAATACTTCCCTCTACATAGTTTTTTTTTCAGTGTTGCATCAGTAGTACTTTAACAGCAGTGAACAAAAGTTAAGTTATTGAGATAGTCCTGCTCTTGGAATACCAGATGGATCAAACGAAAGATTTTATGGCAGGTAAAACATATCACACTACCAGTATTTCTTCTGTGCATTTAGGTGTCTATATACATACCTTTGACAAGAATTTGCGGTACTTATCCGTTAGCCGGGCGCATCCGGCAGGTGGCGCTGTTGTAGCGAATTTCGATGCGCTGGGTTGTATCTAATTCCATTCATACTTCAACGTAGTACTGTGTGAATGGAAGCGCCGCAGGTGGCGCTAATTACATTGATACGTTGATAACAATAGTGATAATGGCAAGGAATACATTGAAAGTGACGCAGTAATAAACTGTGGAGCCATGGGCATGTCGGCCCCTTAGCTAATTACTGCAGCTGGGCTTTCTGCTGGCTCTCCTTTTTAATTTATTACAGGTGCGGTGGAGCTACACCCGGGCAGCCTGGAGGCTGCTGCGGATTGGACAACAGGATTCGTGGGCTTACCAGCCGCCTATCAGGTGGAGGCAGGGGGTATAAGTAGGTCGGTGCTGCGTAGCTGCTCACCTTATCATTCTGTGAAGCAGCTCGCACGGCGTGCAGGAAGATGGAAGCTTTTGTGCAGGCTGTCGTTAGGAGAGCTCGTGAGGAGGATGGAGAAGCCTGGCTGCGCGACCTGCTCACTCCTGTGTGGCAGGCAGAGGAAGGTCCGTTAGTGTCTGAGCAGCCTGTCGGGGAATTCCCGGTCGCAGCTCCGCCTGTTGTTGAGGTGGAGTGTACAGTGGAGTCCCAGCCTGTGTCGCACCCCCAGGAGGATGGCATCCTGGCTGTAGAAGGAGAAGGAAGGTCCCTGAGGAGTGGGCGGGCTGGCAAGAGGAAGGCACCACCTCCACTCGGCAGAGAGGATGGAAGGGAGGATCCACAGCCCCTGGAGGATTACTATTCCAGCCGCCCATCAACCAGTGCGGGGGGAGGAGGCTTCAGCAAACGCTCTAAGGGTTCAAAGAAGCCATACTCCCCTGCATCTCAGCCAAGGAAATCTCGCAGCAGTCGTGCTGCGGAGAGAACAGTTTCTCATATCCAGCAGGGAGGAAGTTCCTCTGCACCCCCTGCAAGGGATTTATCACCTCAGGCCGGTCCGAGCAGTGGGGAGCCAGCCGGGAGCCGTTCCAGCCCTGCACTTGGTGAGCACTGTACAAATGCAAATGTCATGTCAAGCATTAACAGGCTTTCTTTAATTGTTGAATCTTTAGCTAATGTGGTTAGCAAGCTTCCTGGTAGGGGGAGGGAAGGGAGAGAGAGTAGTGAATCTGTGTCATCACCTATAGCTGTATGGCAGAATGTTAATGCTGTACCTGCTGTTTCAATTGCACAATCTCCCTCAGCTCCTGATTCAATACCTGTGGTGTCAAGGCAGAATGTTGTTTCTGCACCTATGACAACCCCAAGTATGCCTGTATCTTCATCACCTGTAGTGCCCCCTCCGGTTATAAGACCGGGGGTGGCAGAGACTTGTTATAAGGAAGTATTACCATGTGTCTTGTCCCCTTTGGGTTTTCACCTCCCTATGTCAGTAAAAGAAAAAATTTGGAGACAAGAATATGTTGATATACTGTCGCTCCTCCCCCATAATAAAGAATTTGTGATAAAAGAAAAGAAGGAGGGGGAGGATGAAAGAAGACGTCCGATTGTTAGATCCTTCAGTAATTGGTTGCAATCGTTCTGCATCTTGGCAGGCGTCCTTGGAGAAAGGAGACCAGAACTTTGTACTGGCCTCTTTCAGCATTTAGACACGGTAGAGGAAGCATACAGGAAGTACGGCGGAATGACCTGGTTCAATTATGATGAGGCCCTCCGTCAGAAACTGGCTGTTTACCCCTCTTTATCCTGGGGTAATAAGGATGTGGGTCTGTGGTTGGGACTGATGTTACCACAGCGGTCCCAGGCCCAAAGGCAGACTTCTGTTACGCAAATGTCCCCTTCAACAATAAAAAAAGGTTTATGTTATGCTTATAATGAAGGGCAATGCAAATTCTTGCAAAATTGTAAGTATAAGCATGAGTGCAACTTCTGCGGTGGCATCCACCCGGTAACTTGTTGTTTTAAACGAGTGGGTATGCAAGCTCAGAGTAGCACAAAAGATTTATTTCTCAAAAGCACTGACTCCGGTGAAGCTTCAAAGTATGTTACCAATGCTAAGCCGGTATCCAAACAAAGCGATCAGGGATCTAATCATTGAGGGTTTTGCCAATGGTTTCCCATTACCGCAGTTTGATGGTTTAGGTTGCGTAATATCCCCTAATTTAAAATCTGTTATTCAATACCCACAAATAACATGGAAAAAAATTATAAAAGAGTTACAAGCTGGAAGGGTAAGTGGCCCTTTTGCGAGCCCTCCTTTCAAAAATTTCAGGGTATCGCCTTTGGGGGTAGTCCCAAAAAAGGCTGAAAATGAATTTAGATTAATTCACCATTTGTCATTCCCAAAAGGTCTTTCTCTCAATGACAGTATTGATAGCTCACTTGTATCGGTGACTTATGTTACTTTTGATCAGACATTATCCGTGATTCGCTCCTTCGGCAAGGGTGCTCTGTTGGCAAAATCTGATGTTAAATCAGCATTCCGGCTGCTACCTATTAGTCCGGAAGCATTTAATTCTCTAGGTTTTTTCTTTGATGGCTACTTTTATTTTGATCGCTGCCTGCCCATGGGGTGCTCCTTATCATGTCTATATTTTGAGTCATTTGCGTCTTTTCTTGAATGGGCAGTGTTGGAGCGGTCACAGGCAGGTTCAATAGTACATTATCTTGATGATTTTTTGTTGGTTTCCTCTGATCGTGAGAGTTGTCAAGAGTTGCTAGAGGTATTTTGTGACACAATGGTAGAATTTGGAGTTCCGCTAGCAGACGAAAAGACGGTGCTTCCCAGCACGTCTTTAGAGTTTCTAGGCATTACAATAGATACACTTAATATGGAATTTAGATTGCCTATGGCTAAAGTAGTAGCGCTAAAAGAGAGCATTAATAACCTGTTAGGCAAGCACAAAGCGAAAGTGCGAGAGATTCAGTCAGTTTTAGGCCATTTGGCATTCGCTTCTCGTGTAATGCCCATGGGCCGTGTGTTTTCACGCCGGTTGGCGAAAGCTATTTCAGGTTGTAAAACGCCGAATTGGCATGTGTATCTGAATAGAGAAATTAAAGAGGACTTATTGATTTGGCACCAGTTCCTGCTACATTATAATGGTAGATCTTTGTGGCAGGAAGATTTCGTTTTGGATGAAGGAATGGATTTTGTGACTGACGCCGCTGGCTCGTATGGCTTTGGCACATTCTGGCAAGGAAAGTGGTGTGCGGAGAGCTGGCCGGCATCATGGGTGGATAACAGCGTTACAAAAAATGTGGTCCTCTTGGAATTATTTCCGGTTCTGGTCTCCCTGGTCTTGTGGGGAAAAGATTTTGCGAATAAGCGCATTTTACTTCAGACTGATAATAAGGGAGTTTTGTTTTCAATAAATTGCTTATCTGCTAAGTCTGATTTAGTTGTTAAGGTTTTACGGCATATTGTATTGCATTGCCTCCGGCATAATATATGGCTGAAGGCTCAGTATTTGCCAGGTCGTTTTAATGCAATTGCTGATTCTCTGTCTCGACAGCAATGGAGGCGTTTTCGAGAATTGGCCCCAGGAGCGGCAGATTCGGGAGAGAGTTGTCCAGCCCAATTATGGAACGTCATTTGGTCCTGATTGATGAGATGGTGAGACAATCGGTAGCCCCTAGCACCTGGTCGGCTTATTCAGCCTCCTGGAGTGAATGGTTGGCCTTCTCGGATTCTTATGGGTTATCACCTATGGCCGACTCTGTTGATTTAGTATTGTCATTTGCTTGTTATCTAATTGAAAAAGACTATTCTCCGTCTATGGTGAATAGGACCCTGGTAGGCGTTTCTTTTTTCAGAAAATTGGCTAACTCTCCACCTTGCTCGTCATATGCAGTTGTTAGACAGTTCTTGAAGGGCCTCCGCAAAGGCAGTGTTAAGCAAGATGAACGCAGGCCTGTAACCTTTGCATTGTTAGTAGATTTACTGTCGGCTTTGGACAGAATTTGTGTATCCTCTTTTGAGTCAGCTCTGTTCAAAGCAGCCTTTTGTTTAGCATTCTATGGAGCATTGCGCATATCTGAATTGGTGGCTCCTAACAAGCAGGCCCACGCTAATCTGCGGGAGGAGGATGTTTTAGTCAGCAATCAGGAAATTAGATTGTTTATTCAGCGCTCTAAGACAGATCAAGAAGGCAGAGGTGTGTGGTTAAGGCTTAGCTCCCTCCCGGGTTCAAGTTGTTGCCCAGTGGGTATTATCTCTCAGTTTTCTTCCCTTAGGCCGAAATCAGTATCTTTTCTAGTCCATAATGATGGGTCCCCCCTATCCAGTTTTCAATTCAGGGCTGTGTTTTCAAAGTGCTTGGCAATCCTGGGTTTAAAAAATTTAAAGTTTTCATCCCACTCCTTCCGTATTGGAGCAGCTACGGAAGCTGCCCGTTTTGGTTTGTCGGAAGATGCCATAAAAAGAGTGGGCCGTTGGGAATCAAATAGGTTCCAGATTTATGTTAGACCTCAGTTAATGTTATACTAATTAATTTTACAGGTCGAAAAGTTATTGTGTGGATTCTCGGCCACTCGTACATATTTTGGGCCCGTAAGAGAGCGGCTGGCAGACCCTACTCGGAGAATCTGTTCTATGACCGAGATGATTGTCACATCCTGTGGCAAGGTATTAGAGGCATGAGATGGGAGGGCCTGTGCTCCTTGATATATAAAAAACTGCATTTTTGGCCAGTCCCCGACATTATAGTCATTCATTTAGGGGGTAATGATGTGGGAAAGTATCGTACCCTAGACTTACTCCATAGGATGAAAAATGATTTAAGGGACCTGAGTGTCCAGCTACCGCATACCAAATTAATTTTTTCAGAAATTATACCAAGGTTGTCATGGCTCTCTCATCCAGATATTCGTTTTTTGAACTCTATTAGGAAACGTTTGAATAGAGCATTAGCCAAATTTCTCCCTTTGGTGGGCGGGTTTTCTTTTCGCCATATGGAACTAGAAGGTGGGGAGTTTGGTTTGTTCCGAAGAGACCTGGTCCATCTGTCAGGGTTGGGCCTAGATATTCTAAATTCAAACTTGCATTCAGCTATCGAACTGGCCGGGCTGGTTGGGGGGCCAGGCTTGTGAAGCTTGCCTGGCTGGTGGATAATGTCGCCCGGTAGCGGACAGTATCTGCTTATCCTTTTTTCATTTGCTGATGTGTTATGGGTGATCTCACCCAGTTATGTACCGGTGTGTACAAAATTGTTTTGGTTGATCATTAAGAGTTTTGAATAAATAAAGAAAAAAACAAACAAACAAATTATTTACTAAGCCCCAATAAAGCTGGCCTCGGCCTATTTTGATCCATTAAAATGGTGTGGTTTATTGTGTACGTATTAACATTAAGTTTCCTTTTGAATATGGGCCGTACATTCCCATGAAAGTGACGCAGTAATAAACTGTGGAGCCATGGGCATGTCGGCCCCTTAGCTAATTACTGCAGCTGGGCTTTCTGCTGGCTCTCCTTTTTAATTTATTACAGGTGCGGTGGAGCTACACCCGGGCAGCCTGGAGGCTGCTGCGGATTGGACAACAGGATTCGTGGGCTTACCAGCCGCCTATCAGGTGGAGGCAGGGGGTATAAGTAGGTCGGTGCTGCGTAGCTGCTCACCTTATCATTCTGTGAAGCAGCTCGCACGGCCCACCCTCCCGCCCTAGAACTGTCAAGGCTACGTGAGACTTTGTTGGGGGCTTGTCGCCTCTAAGAAGGCGGATGGTAATGGATAATGTCGCCCGGTAGCGGACAGTATCTGCTTATCCTTTTTTCATTTGCTGATGTGTTATGGGTGATCTCACCCAGTTATGTACCGGTGTGTACAAAATTGTTTTGGTTGATCATTAAGAGTTTTGAATAAATAAAGAAAAAAACAAACAAACAAATTATTTACTAAGCCCCAATAAAGCTGGCCTCGGCCTATTTTGATCCATTAAAATGGTGTGGTTTATTGTGTACGTATTAACATTAAGTTTCCTTTTGAATATGGGCCGTACATTCCCATGTATTTGAAGTGGCTGGCACTTTTACATGGAATTCAAATGAAGGCGGCGGCAATGTAACAGATGAAACCGCCGCCTTCGTCTGTTCTTCTTCTTCTTCTCCCCCTTTGCCCTCCTCTCGCTTCTACAATGCTGGCAGCCTGCGGGGACATGCGTCTCCCCCCAGAGTTGTTCGTCGCGGCAGGGAATCCTGCTTGTTTCCTTGCGACGAACGACTGTGGGGGGGACAGGCGTGCCCCCCCCCCCCCCCCCAGCTGGCAGGGTTGTATAGTTGAGAGAGGGCAAAGGGGGAGAAGAAGAACAGACGAAGGCGGCGGCTTCATCTGTTACATTGCCGCCGCCTTCATTTGAATTCCATTAAGTGCCAGTGCCGGCCACTTCAAATACAATGTATTCCTTGCCATTAACACTGTATTGTTATCAACGTATCAATGTAATTAGCGCCACCTGCAGCGCTTCCATTCACACAGTACTACATTAACTAAGTATGAATGGAATTAGATACAACCCAGCGCATTGAAATTCGATACAACAGCGCCACCTGCCGGATGCGCCCGGCTAACGGATAAGTACCGAATTTGCTTAAAGGTATACTATCGATTGAAAAAATTTTTTTTAATACTCTATATTAGTGTACACATTACCACTAGTGCTAGGGGCACTTTATTTATTCACCCAGGTCTCTCTCCCTCTATCCCTGCTTAAAAATTCATCTCTCACACAGGTCACAAATATATTTCACTGTGTCACTCACAGCATGCAGGAGACATGAGGAGAAACAGGCTGATCTGAGGTGGTAACAGGTAACTAAAATGAGCTGTAATATTGCTGGAATATAACTAGCTATAACACTAGTCTGTGTTTACACTCAGACTGGTTGCCTGGCTGCCTGCTTGTGATGATTCACTCCAGGCTGCATCCACTTTATAAGCTGCTGAGAGGGGCAGACCACTGTTTACAATTAGCATTATTAGTATTTTTATCAGTCAAGAGAAGTAAAGATACTAAACACACATTGCTAGAATCTTTAACCCCTTACCACCATATCAATAAGATTCTTTCAGCAAGGTGATAATTAAACTATAAACTGAGGAGTTGATAGCAACTCCCCTGTGCAGAGACATGGTCTAGCCCTCTGGGAGCCATCAGTATAAGATACATTTTGTATCTAAATCTGACAGAGGATTTTTACAGCTGAGAGGAACAGCTGTGTGAGGAATCAAATTGCTCCTAACTTTTCCTAATGTGTGCTACAACATACAGCATTTAAAAATAAATGCATACATCAATAGTATTCCTTTACTGGATACCCGAAGTGACGTGTGACATGATGAGATAGACATGGGTATGAACAGTACCTAGCACACTAATAACTATGCTGTGTTCCTTTTTTTCTTTCTATGCTTGAAAGAGTTAAATATCAGGTATGTAATTGGCTGACTCAGTCCTGACTCAGACAGGAAGTGACTACAGTGTGACCCTCACTGATAAGACATTCCTACTATAAAACACTTTCCTTGCAGAAAATGGCTTCTGAGAGCCGCAAAGAGATAAAAAGGATCAATAGTTCATAGATTTTTAGCTCTGGTATACTTCAATGAATGTGTCATTCAGCAAAAAAAATAAAACAGTTAAAACTTAAAAAGTAGATTTGATTATAAAAGAAAACTGTGGAATATCTTAAAAAGTCATTTTTATGAGAAGGAAGATAGATACAATTGTTTATTTCATTTGTTTATTTTCGCTTTGTGTGTCCTTTAAATAGTTGCAGTCTAACGGACATGTGATGAATAATGAACATGTGCTTACTACTACTAATCTTTTTTTTTTTTTAGCTCATGTTGGCACTGGTTTGGGTACTCACAACCAAAGAGCTAGCAAAAAAATGCAAAGTTTTGTTGCCCACATTGATATTAAATAATGTGTTTGTTTTTCGGAGAAATAGCATAAGCAGATTTTAGCTTGGCAGGTCCTAAAGAACAAAATTTTGGATGAAAAATCTGAAAAAATTGAAAAGAAAAAAAAAATCCCCAAAAATAAGCAAACATGTTAGTTTTTTCAAAAAAGGAAATTTGCCACATTACAACAACCAGCTGTTATTACTTTCTGTACTACTTTATGAGGAAGATGGGGCTTGTCTTCTTTTATGCACAAGATGCCTGGGTCTTCGTCCAAGTTAAGCATAACAATGTGGTGCAACTGGAATGCTGTGTACAGATTGGTTGAAAGTGACTCCAAGCAAATATTAAAGATTACCGCTGCTTGATGGTATCAGAATTTGCTTGATCTACTGCAGGTATAATGAACTTGGCATCTGAAAGGTAGCAAATGATTGAATCTGCTTGAAATGGATTGGTTTTGGAGAAATGTGGTAGAGTTCAGTAGGATCATAGTTCCTCGCATTGCTGTATGTAGGTGCTCTCATAGTGATAATAGCAGAGGTGAACAAAGAAAGAACCACAGCAGCTACAATGAACAAAGAGCTGAAAAGAAGCGACAACAATACTGAAAACTACCTGCTCTTTATTGTAGTTTTGGAAATCGCAAATAGCAATGGTAAATTTATTGTTTAAAAATAGCTTTCCAAAAAAGGTGAAAAAAGTTTCCACTATTTTAACCCAAATCTAAAAACAGATTCTAAAATGGACACATGCATGTATTTGCCCTTTGAGCTATTTTTAGTTGGATGGGGTAACCATTACACCCACTCCCCACCCACACCGTGCGTAGCCACCATATGATACCTATCTACCCCATGCAAAGTAGTGCAACAGTTGTGTAAGAATATTTCTTCCTCCAGTGTTGGATCCTGTCTATCCTTCACTTTGGAGCAGCCACATACTCTTACTCAGATTTGCCCTGCTGCTCCCAAGTCTTTTCACAGGTCATATGAGACATGTAAAGACTAGAATTGAGTTAAATGCCAGAATGTGGCTGCTCTGAAGAGACCAGACTGGACCCGAGGCTGGAGAAAGAAGTATTTGCTCCTCCAGTATTCTGTATGGGGGAGAACAGTGTCTAACTGGGTAGCACCATGGGCTGTAGAACCCTGTATCAGAAGAATAAGAAGTCATGCACCCTACTGGCATCAGGTCCCCTCTTAGGCCTGGTGCACACCAAAAACCGCTAGCAGATCCGCAAAATGCTAGCAGATTTTGAAACGCTTTTTCTTCTTTTCCTGCAGCGTTTCAGCTAGCGTTTTGCGGTTTTGTGAAGCGTTTTTGGTGTAGTAGATTTCATGTATTGTTACAGTAAAGTTGTTACTGAACAGCTACTGTAACAAAAAACGCCTGGCAAACCGCTCTGAAGTGGCGTTTTTCAGAGCGGTTTGCGGTTTTCCTATACTTAACATTGAGGCAGAAACGCATCCGCAATCCAAAATCTGCAGCAGCCCGGGAGTATGCGTTTCTGCAAAACGCCTCCCGCTCTGGTGTGCACCAGCCCATTGAAATACATTACCCTAGCGGATCCGCACCCGCAAGCAGATCGCAAACCGCAGCGGAAACGCTCCGGTGTGCACTAGGCCTTACTCTTTGGCTAATACCCCATAAATAAGCTAATGAACAGTCACAGAAACGAACATACTAGAAAGTTAGCAGAAAGCAGTGTACAGTGAGCAGGTTGGAAAAATTTAGTGAAAGAGGAAGGGTAGTGACATATAGTAGACTGTAGTACTTTATTTAGGATACCCAATTTTTCATTAATAATTTACCCTGGTTTCAGCATCAAACACTCCCTATCTATAAATTGCTGTATATTGATGCATAGCCCCTCCTTCCCAGTGATGTTTAGCCTAGGCTGCTTAGATATCCAGAATTCTCCTCGCAGAGCATCCTGGGAGACAAGGCATTATTTCTGCTGGCTTCAAACACACATTAAACAAACATTGCGCAGTGATGCTCCTTTCCAGCAGTAAAAATGTCACCCCCTGCGGTACATTTCTGACTCAGGGCAAGGAAAGATTTTACACTGGGGAAACACTAGCTAAATAATTTAGTCAGTGGTGCGCTCCTCTGTTATAAAATAAATAGAACCTGAGTGTCACCATATGGTACTTTGCTGGATATCTTCTCAACAGTTTCCACAGAAATGGGGAGAGCTCAACAGCCTTCTCCAGCTTTTTACTGGAGAATAGTGTAGACAAGACAAGAACAGACACATAACTTTCATATTATGCTTTTCTACTGGCAGACTCAAAGCGCTTCAGGGCTACAGCCACTTAGGGCACTCCACAGGCCACCAGGAGCATTAGAGATCCTTGACCAAATACTGGCTTGAGCCGGGATCTGAACCCTGGTCAAAGGCTCAAACCCTTCATCAAAGGCAACAGCCTTAACAGTGACGTAACTACTAAATTGAAGGCCTAAAGTGCTTTAAAACATCTTGCATGTATTGAAATTGGCTTAAAAAAAAAAAAAAAAACATCTTGCATGTGTATACATCAATCAGGGAGTGTAATTATTATTATTATTATTATTATTATTATTATTTATTGTATTTATAAAGCGCCAACTTATTACGCAGCGCTGGATATTAATTTAGGTTACAGACAATATTTAGGGGTGACAAACAGCAATATGACAATACAGGAATACAAGAAAACCAGATCATGCAGCACAGTATGAGTACAAGGTAATGCTTAGTGAGTCACTGCAGGGGAGCATGGAGATTAGGCAAGTCAGGTTCACTCAAATGCATAGCATGGGTGCACAGTAATGGAGGTGCTTGATCAGGTAGGATACAAAAGGAGGAGGACCCTGCCCAAAGGCTTACAATCTAGAGGATTATTAGTGTATTTAGTGTACTGCTTCACACTGACAGACCAAACTCACTGTGTAAAGCACTGCAAACAGCTGTTTGTGTAGTGACGGCCATGTTGGACTGGTGCGCACCATGGCGAGAGTGCAGGCGATAGCGGTTTTTAAGCCCATATGGTTGCCGGGCTGAGGTAGCTCAATGATAGAACAACAGTGACTGTCCAGCTGATTGAATTTGGTCTGTTCACAATGAAGCAACAACCTTATTATCTTGGGTGTGCCTCCCCCCCCCCCCAACACACTCATATAGCCGGCGGTCATTGCTTCATTGTGATACGCAAGCCCCTTCACCGCGGCAAGGTAATGATCACGAAGGGGAATTGACACATGTACATGCCTTTTGTTTTGTTGTTGCAGCCGCAGTGCAGCCAGAAAAAATTAGGCAGGCATGTACACGCACCAGAAAAAATTGTTATTGGTTTTGTTAGCATCTGCCTGGAGTCCTGGACCCTGTTGGTGGTGGCGGAGAAGGCAGTCAAGCGGCCTGCAGGCAGAGATGCTGTGTGGGGAATGGGGACCGACTTGAAGCAGGCAGTCACACGGCGTGCAAGCAGGCATCTTCGGGTGGCTGTCACACACACAGGTACCGTGAACAGGTATGCAGTGACTGGTATTACAAATGTGCAGCTGTCACACACACAGGTACCGTGAACAGGTATGCAGTGAAAGGTATACTATATAACACTGCGTGCTGTCACGCAAGTGCACTGAACAGGTATGCAGTGAATGGTATCAATACAATGTGCAGCTGTCACACACACAGGTACCATGAACAGGTATGCAGTGACTAGTATATTACACTGCTTGCTGTCACACAGGTGCAGTGAACAGGAACAGGTATGCAGTGACTGGTATTACAAATGTGCAGTTGTCACACACACAGGTACCGTGAACAGGTATGCAATGACTGGTATATAATATAACACTGTGTGCTGTTACGTAGGTGCACTAAACAAGTATGCAGTGACTGGTATCAATACAATGTGCAGCTGTCACACACACAGGTACCGTGAACAGGTGCAGTGACTGGTATATAACACTGCGTGCTGCTGTCACGCAGGTGCAGTAAACATGAACAGGTATGCAGTGACTGGTATTACAAATGTGCAGCTGTCACACACAGGTACCATGAACAGTTGCAGTGACTGGTATATAACACTGCGTGCTGCTGTCACGCAGGTGCAGTAAACATGAACAGGTATGCAGTGACTGGTATTACAAATATGCAGCTGTCCCACACAGATGCAGTGAAAAGGTAGTCACTGAATGCTCTGGGCCTTGCACAGTATAGCAATTAGCAAGGGCCAGCTGCCTGCGACTGACTGGGCTGTATATGCAAGTGTCAGTGGGCCACACACACAAAAAAAAAAAAAACACATCAAAAGAACATTAGCTCTCAAAAGAGCTGTTTTGGGGTCCTTTTTAGCAATAAGTATCAGCAAGGAGCAAGCTAACAAGCCTAACAAGAGCCTAACTAAGCTTTCCCTAACCTGTGCAGCAACCTCTCTCCCTTGTCTAATTACTGCAACCACACGAAGTGAGATAATGGCCGGTGCAGCTGCTTGATATAAAATGGGGGGGGGGGGGGGGGCTCCAGGAGGGAGTGCAGCCTGATTGGCTACCATGTGCTGACTGTGATGTAGAGGGTCAAAGTTTAGCCTAATGATGTAGTATAGGGGCAGGTAAAACTCGCATATGGTTCACTGCGAACGCGAACTATCGATGTTTACGCGAATCGGTTCGCCAGCAAACCGTTCCGGCAGCCTCTAAATGTTAGTAGTTGAGGCCCCAAAAGCTCTGGGCCCTCCTGCCATCACAGGGGCTGCTCCCTTCTACTTATGGCCCTGAGCCTTAACCAGCGAACACGCTGAAACCAGCGCAGGAGATTTAAGCGCGGCGCAGATTTGGGCGCAGAGCAGGAGATTTGGGTGCAACCGGCGCCATCATAGGCCATAATAGGAATTACGGCTATAGCAGGTACAGGGAGTAACTTCAGCGCCGTCAGAAGACGGAGCTGAAGTTACTTTGAATACATAACAGTTTGGCTTCCAGCAATCGCTGGAAGCCAAATTATTTCATTCCCCACCTTCCATGGCGGCCTGGAAGGGGAATAGTATTTATTACAGCCGGGACTTGTGCGCAAGCTGTATCCTGCGCCCAAGTCTCCAGCGCCGTTATCTCTCGTACGCTTAACCAGCACGCTGTCCCGTGTTACCTCAACACAGACAATAAGCAAGATTCTGTTACAGTACAAAACCCATACAGCACTTTGTGCTTTTCCTTTCTGTGTAGCCACATGACTTCAACCACACACTGAGCATACAAAGTGTCAGCACGATCAAATTTGACCGAAATTCGATCGTTTGGACATTGTAAGTGAATTGATTCCCACTGTATTCTCTCAGAGTGATCGAATCTGTAGGGGAACTGAAAAACTGAAGTGTGTATGGGCACCTTTACTCATAGCAACCAAGCAAAAGGCTGTTTCTTATCTTGCCTACAAACATAAAACCAAAAAAACTGTCATTGACAATAATGTGAAACCCCAGTTAAGAAGCCTAATGTTTCGTGGTCATCACTACTAAAAATATAGTGACATGAGAATAAAAAATAAATACAATAAAATAGCACTGCCAGGTTTATAAGCAAAATATTTAGGATATCACCAGGAAGTCCTCCTGCCTCACCCACATTTGTACAGTAAAGTATGGATGTGCCTTAGCACAAGAACTGAAAATCAGTTAAGCTAGTAAATAATGACTCATTCTTTCGCACAAGTCCAATGTGATACATGCACAAAGAATTCTATAGATTTGTGCAACTTCCTCTTTTATGTCATGCTTGATATACACCTGGCTACCGTGTTGTACAAAAGATGCTTGTACACATTCCTAGATAGATAGATAGATAGATAGATAGATAGATAGATAGATAGATAGATAGATAGATAGATAGATGAATGTGGAGGAAACATCAGTTGTTTTCTCTTTAATAAAAAGTAATAGACAATTAATATCTCTTAATACATATCTCCAATTACAACACACACAAATTCAGAACATTAAGTTAGGTCTTGTAGGTGTATAATAAAAAAATACATTGCTTCTTACAGAGTAAAGATGAGATTATTATGCGAGTGAAATTGTCCCAGAGTATGTGTGTGTGTGTGTGTGTGTGTAGGGGGGGGCTGCACAGGGGGGATAAATTAGAGGGAAGAGGAGGGGGGATGGCAGCTCCTACAGCTATTAGAAACCAGGACAAATTGCATGAAAAGAAGCTGCTTGGTCCCTTTAGGTTTTATACACACATACAAGACATGTCGCCCAGCAAGGATTGGGATCAGATGCCTCTAGCAACATTGCAGTGTCCAGGTTGTCGGGTGCCACAGGCTAGCAAAGTTTCTGTTCCTATGTGGGAAGCAGAGAGCTGACAGAGCGACTTGGATGAGATGTCACGCAATGGTGGGGTAGGTAGGGATAACAATGCTCTGGCTGGATTGCTGGCCGAGCATTTGGGGGCTGCTGTCCACACACTATATTTTCAGCAGAGGTAATCAACTTGGGTCTGGCGTGTGTACAGGGCTTTAGCTTGTCAGTGGAAGTATATTTCTAAGCCTTTATTTATAAGATATAATTGAAAAGACAGAAGCCAATACGTTTCCAAGTTAATAATAATAATATAATAATATATTCAGTCCATTACCCCCCAAAAATGTCTGTGATGTTTAATATGTGTGCTTCCTATTTCCTGATGCTGCACGCATCACTGTTACCATTTAACTGTCACTGAATCTTTTGATGAAACAATCCATTATTATGGACTGCCAGTTTGGCCCAACAAACAATGTTTTAGCCTCTAAAGAAGAGCCAACACAAGCTTCTTCTAGTTCATGCAACAGAGACAGAGGAAATCTTTTTGTATTTTATAACTTCACATCTAGTCATATAAATGTATTTATAAATCAGGAAAAACTGATCACTTCTAAGCAAACCAGGATTTTAATTTGGCCAACAATTTGGCCAACAATTTGGCCTCTTTGAAAGTCTGAGAGATCTGCCATTTTTATAAATTATAACCAGCTTTGGTTTAAATATCTGTAAAAAAAACAATTATTTTGATTAAACATATCAAATAACAAAAATAAGAAGCAAAAAAACAATTAACATATGTCAAGTTTTGATTGCTTAAAACATGTTCAAAGATTATGATGCCAAAATGTTAGGCATTTCCATTATTTTGTCCAACCCCTGTATATTTCCTAACCCCCACACTAACCAGAAGGGGATCTGAAATAAATCTAGTTTCTATGTTTCATTTTTCATTTCTATATTTTGTTAAGGTGGTCACACAGCATACACTTTTTGAAATATCTTTTCAATTCATGATGAATTGCAATCAATTTTTCTGACTGTTTGTAACATTTTAAAAATCGGACCAATTTACCATACACGTATTCAACTTTTTCCCCAATTATGAAAAAAAAATATTGAAAACTGAAAAAAAAACTTTTTGGCCTGTACATCAAGTAACCAACAATCTACCCTACACTATTGGACTTTCATATAAATTGATCAGAAAAAAGCAACACTCCCAATCTTCTTTTATCAAACAAAATGGGAAATTCTGTGAGATTTCTGGAACAAATGAAAAAAGCCGTTCAATTTCTCTGTACAACAATCCTTTTTATCGAATTGTCGTGGATTATTTTCTTATTGTAACGTGTGTGACCACCTTTAGCACTATATGAAGTCCTAGAAAGTTATAGATCAGTAAAACATTTCTCCTCAAAGCGCCAGATCTGCAGCCACTAGGGCACGCTCTATAGGCAGTAGCAGTGTAATGCCTAGTACACACCATACAATTTTCTGTAAGATTTTCTGTTAAATTTATCTGCCAGATAGATAATTTCCAACATGTTGGAAATTATCTATCTAACCATCTATCTGCCTAGCAATTAGGCATTGTTCTACTCAGCAGGAGATAACCAGAAGACAAAGCACCAGAGATAATGACCAGTCTTTACCAGTACTTTACAGAAAATAATCTAATTACAGAAAATCTAACAGAAAATTGTATGGTGTGTACTAGGCATTAGGAAGTCTTGCCCAAGGTCTCCTCCCTGAACAGGTGCTGGCTCACTGAACGGGAAGAAAGAAAGCCAAGATTCGAACCCTGATCTCCTGTGTCAGAGGCAGAGCTCTTAACCAGTACACTATCCAGCTACTAACCATAAAATTAAAGCGGAATATAACCCTGCATTTCAACTTTGCTCTAAAACATTATTTACAGTATATTATATGCAACCAGCATTTTTTTTTTAACTAGACCAGCATTGGAAAGGTTACACAGTGCTTTAAAGTTCCTGGAGATTTCTGCAGAGGCATCCGAAGCTGACATAGATACATTTTGTTTACATAAATGTATCTAAGTGTTGAATATGACTCATCTCTCTGACTGAGAAGGAGTTGGAGGACAGCCAAAGAGTGTGTAACATTTCTCAATAGATACATATAACTAAATAGAATGTAACAATCTGAACTTCTGCATATCTCTCCACGGAACTTCAAACCTCTGTGTTTAACCCTTCCAATGCTGGTCTAGTAAAAAAAATGCTTTTTCCTTATAATATGCTGTAAATAATGTTTTAGAGCAAAGTTGAAATGCAGGGTTATATTCCGCTTTAATTATACCTTAACCACTACAATCAATACACTGTATTGTGGTTCATGTGTGTTTGATACATAGTCTGTATGATTAGACTGTATTTATTTTACCTGTGGCTCTGTAGAAAATTGTATTCTTTCCTGCTGTCTTTCAGTTGTTTCTCTTGTCTTGGAATTTATATACCGTCCACAACAAATATGGCCGACGTTACGTGATATGTGATATGTGGGGTGTTTTACGAGACATGTGGGGCGTTAGTTTGCATGGGTTTTCAGCCAGTTCTATGCCACCAACCTTGAGGAGTTGGAAGTCTTTCTGCTGGTTCCATCAGTATAATATTTTCCCTGACGATACTGGCTTTTATACTGGTGAACCTGGGTGGTATTTTGCACAGTTTTGCTTACTGTACACTTTGTAGCAATTTTATTTTTCTACTAGGGAAGTTTTAGATGCAATCATTCTCTTCTCCGACAACAGCCACCATAATGGCAAAAATAACTAAATGTTTTGGTTAAGAGACAAGTATATCCACTTGTGAGCTGTGCAAACACCACTGCATTTTCTGCCTGGGAAGTTTACATTGATGTTCTGATAACTTTGCAGACTCATCACTGAAATCTGTCATGTTATCTGGCGGGCTGCAATAATGGAGGACAAATATTACTCAATAGAAGATGCTGCTATTGATAGTGTGGCTTCTTACATGCTTTTCCTGCTAGAAACTCGCACTATGCAAACTAATACTACAGCATTATTATGAGATAAGCATAGTGTATATTTTACCCTTCCAGTCCCATCCACTCTATAGCTTGGTTCACACTCGGATGGTCAGCGCAGTGGAGGGTCACATTCATGGGCATAGCATTCACCCCTGCAACTATGGGGGGGGGGGGATGCAGAGGCTTTGGGAGCCCCTCATCTGCTGCCATTTGCTGGCTCCCGATCACGTGACCCAAATGGTGTTTGGGGACCGAGGGGGCCCGTGCTATCATTATTTCAGGGGGCCCCTATTAAGTCTAGTTATGCCCCTGGTCACATTGCATACGCTGCCACCCTTCATGACATGGAACACCCATGGAGTAACCATCCAGACATGTCTGACTTCTGTACAGTGTCTGGAGAAGTCATGCATGCTTTGCATTCCGGCACTGAAATGAATGGAAAAGCCCCCGAATAGAATAGACATGTCGGCTTATGCTTAACTTAGGATCCATCAATATGTCCGTTGCGGTCTATTCCAAGAACTGGATTGTTTTCAGTGCTAGTGTGAATCAGACCTTAAAGTAAACTTGACATGAACTGGAGAAAATTATTTTTCCTGACCTGTAGCTTCTTATAGTCATGGCCCCCTTGGTTGTGCTGCTGTCAGCCCTGTAAAGTACGCGACTCGGCTCAGTCCTGGCAGAGCACACTCACTGATCACGCTTCCATGGCTGGGAGAGTTCTGCAAATGTACAGTTTGTTAAGACAGTAACTGCCCTTATACAGAACGCTCCCTGGAGGAGAAGCGCAGCCTGGAACAGCGCATCCGCAGGAGCCTGCAACCCAGCTGGAGCCCACCAGATTGGACTAGAAGGACATCGAGGGAGCTGGCGGTCTACAGGGGGCTGGAGGAAGCCCAAGGTAAGTAAAAATTATTTTCTCTCATTCATCTCAAGTTTTCTTACCCTGGCTTGATTCACAGTATCCTATACAGGGTTCATGGTGTTCTCGTAGGAATTGAAAACAGCAGTAAAGCTTCTGAAAGAGTATCTGAAGGGAAAAAGTGCCCGTAGGGGCTACTTACCTCAAGAGGGGAACGCCTCTGGATCCTAAAGAGGCTTCCCTTGTCCTCCTCAGCAGAGGGAATCCAGCATTGGCTCCCCCTGAAAATCTCCTTCTCGATGTTTGTCACTGCTGCATACATGCGCACTAGTGGCTTTCTGCTCAGGCTCTAGTAGAAATAACCAAGCCTGATCGGGTCCACTATACTGCACAGGCACGAGCTGTCTGCGTCTGCACTGTAGAGAAGACACGAATGGGCTCGGCTATTTCTGCTGAAGCCCGAGTGGTAAGCCGCTAGTGCTCCTGCGGGCAGATGTGATTGTAAATATTATTGACGCTTTGTGTTCGGGGCTGCCAGCGTTGGAAGTGGCTGGTGGAGGGAGACGGTGGAAGCCTCAATAGGAACCAGAGGCTTCCCCCTCCCGAGGTAAGTATGGTTTTTTTCCTAACTTACAAGTTTCTGAACTCTATCTATGATTAGGGAGTAACAAGCTGATTTTAGTAGAGTATAGCAATCAGGATAGCAAATAAATTTAAACCGTGTACGGAAACACGATCGGAAATCAGATTGGACCTGTCGGAAATTATTGATGTGACGCGAAGTCTGACAGGAAATTTCATGGTGTGTACCAGGCATTACGTCAGTATGGATACATGCACAACTTCAGCAAGAACAGTTCAATAAAGTATGAAAACTTCAATCCCATGATCGCTTTCAGAATGTGTCTGGTTCAATTTTAGGTTTAGCGGGTCTTTAAAAGAGCTAGTAGCTAATCTACACCAGTAATCTAGGCATTAAAGGACACCTGAAGTGAGAGGGATATGGAGGCTGAAACATTTTTTTCTATTTCAACAATTCCAGTTGCTGGCAGTTCTGCTGATCCTCTCCCTCTAATACTTCTAGACCCCAAAGAAGCATGTAGATGGCATGTTTGACTGGATTTGCTGCTTGCTTGCTTCAGGTGTGTGTTTCAGACACTACTGATACACGAAGGACCAGCATCCTGTTGAAAGAGAAATAAATATGGCAGCTCACTTCTTGTGTCCTTTAAAAAGAAAAGTGTAGCAGATCCAAGCAGATGGAAAACTATTCAAAAATAATATTTTAAGGCTTTCCAAAGAAAAATCATTTAAAATACAGTTAAGTATGAGTCATAATGATTCCCTAAGCATCCGCCTATAGAACTGGTGGAAGGTCATGGTGAAAAAGGAAAGTGGAATGTAGATATATTCCTACTGCATGCCTGAAAACCTCAGATGACTAAATCTATGGTTTCTATTTCCCAGTAAAGTAGTCAGAAACTAGTACACCTTTTTAATCGATTAGACATTAACTTTGCATGAGCAGCAAAGGCAGACAAGCGTAGACAGCAACGTAACTTTATCCTACTGTATTTAGATTTTTTTTTTAATTTAAGAAGATAACTACTTGCTTCAAAGTAACTGAGGTGCCCTTGAGTGGCTCAATTATGGTCTAAAGTAGTCAAGCTGATTAATAAACCCTGTTATTGTTGTTGAAACTTGATAATATTCCTCATGCGAAACATAAATTAATTCCATCAATTGTGAACTCTACTAAAATATACATAGCATCGCATTGGCTTCAACCAACTCTATCCTTTACTTGAGTATCAGATACGACTCATGAACCCATAATAATAATAACCATGATTTTTGAAATAATTGAGGCTAATAACACTAACAACCATTTTGATAAAATGTGGCAACAATGGACCCAGGGTGAGTCTTCTATAGGCGTTAGGCACATTTTGTTTCAATTTTGATGATCTATTGTCCTATTAATAGGGTGCATATTATTCTCAGTAGACTAATTATGTATATGTTGTTCCTTTATGGAGTGTAATGGAATTATTTTATTTTTAAAATTGCCACTATTTTATTATATATTGGGTTCTTTTACTGCATTTATACTGCTTGACATTTATATGTATTGATGTTCTCCCAATAACAAGTTTTTGTTAAACTAAAGTAACAGAGGCCCACAACTTAGCTCAGAGGGTGCTTATTCTCAGCAGAGGCATTCACAGAACACCATAAGGGATTTTAAATACATTTTTGGTGGTCCGTTAAAATTAATTTTCATTTCTCTTAGGCTCGGTTATCACTGGCAGAAAAGAACGGTCTGTTCGCAGGGACTAACGGATGGATCCAATGTTGCTCCAATTGCATTGGTCTGTTAAAGCGGATCCATTCCGCATGACCCGCTGAACTGACTGCAAATTTGGTTCTGCAGCAATTTTTTCGGACCGCTGAGCCCAGCAGAATGGAGACGGAAGCTGAAGCGCTGCATTGGGGGCAATGAGAAAACGGAACATTTCTTCACACTATTGTAGAAGCGGACCATTCTAAGGGGCAAAATCCACTTTGCTGATGGGGTCGGAAGGGATGTAGGGAAATGAAATGTAAGCAGCTGTAGGCCAATAAAGTGAAAATGGATCCGATCAACCGGTAATCAGATCCGTTTTCACGGATCAATTTGCCACTTAATTGCAAGTGTGAACTAGGCCTTATTGAATGGCATGCTGTTTTCTTTCAGAAGAAAGCACCAATGTTCTTGTATGGCAAAAGGAATCCTACCAATTTCACTGCTCTTTAATCAGATTACATACGATACTTTGTGAAGAAAAAGACTTGCAAAAAGGGCAGGTGTGATAGCTGCCTAAGAATTTCATGTGGCATCAACTTTTTTGTTTTTCCTAGTAGTAGTAATTGGACGTATGGGCTACATAGGCTGGCTCCTGCATTTTCTGTAAATTTGTCTGCTACTCCTGCTGTGAATACTGTAGCCACCAAATAGTGTATTAGAAAATTAATATTTGCAGAACATTTACGTCCATCAATTTAAAGGATTATTCCAATGTTGTACAAAAATCTATATAATATATCACATCACATCATCACTACACAAGCCATTTTGAGACTAAATGCCATTAAGGCCCTAGTTCACCTTCCCAGATTTCCCATTGTTAATAATGGTTGACAATTACTCACACAATTTTCCATTTGATGCTGCTGTTCAAAGACAGTCACATGACCAAGAGATCTGTACACAAAGTATAGAGCTGTCAGCAGAACCAACAGCTGGCCATTTTTTTCCATTTATTTTGCATATATATAGTGCTAACATCTTTTATAGCACCTTACAAAGCATTTAGGCTTCAAATCATCAAGGGCTGTTTGATTAAAAAAAAAGAAAATGTGGGGAAAATGCTGCATTTGGCATTTTAGACTTTTTTGCTAATTCATCAAGATTTTCACAGGTGCGGTAGAAGTTTGGTAGTTTACGGAATTTTTGATCGGGGCAAAAGCAGAAAAAAAGCTTTTTTTTATCATTTTGAATGTCCTATGAAGCATATAGCCCTAACGGTGCATTCACACAATGTACTGTGTGTACGAACTCGCACACAGAGTTTCCCATGCACAGTGGCTCGCACTATAACACTTCGGTGACACGGCACCATAAAAGCCAAATAGAGATCCCATGTGTTGTCTGCTACAATGTTCCCATGCACATTGCATTGCTACATACAGGAATGCACACTGAACTGTAAATAGTAAAATGAATGTCTATGCTACGATGCAGATTGCACAAGACATGCCTTGCCTCAGAACTGACAGCATTGCACATAGCGTAAATCTTTTAGGCTTTGTTCGCATCTAAAATCGAAATTGCTGATGGCATAGATTTTTTATTTTTTTGTGTGTTTTTTTTCTCCTTCCGGTGCTTCGCTGCGCGCTCTGATTTTGTATCTTGCTGAGCCTCTGTTTCTTATACTCTTAGGCTGCTTTCTCACCAAGACGTTGCGTTTAGGGGACGTTATAGGGCACATAACGTGCCCCTAAAGCAACGCCTGGTGGTGTTGGAGCAAGACGCTACCAAGAGCCGCGTTACAAGCAGCTCCTCGTGCACCTGCTCTGTCGGAGGCGCTGCGGAGACCACGTGAGCGGAGCTCTCCGCATCATATGGGTTCGCCAGCCAATCAGCGGCCGCTCCAAGAAGTAAACACTGCAAGTGCAGTGAATGTCAATTAGCCATGTGCCTGGCTACGTAGCAGCCTCTCCCCACCTCCTCTCCGCCCCTGAAATAAAAAAAAAACCATACTGAGCATGTGCATACAGTCTAACACGGCTTAAGCCGCTAGAACGCACAGTATGCTGCACTTCAAACGAACGTGCAGCATTACTGTGTAACGCAACGTGGGCACTGTGAACAGCCCATTGATTTTTCATTGCTGTGCGGTGGGTTGCGTTACAGGCTGCACTAACGTGCGCCTGTAACGTCTCACTGTAAAAGCAACCTAAGTGATAGAACCTGAACAAGCATATAAGGTGCTCTGACTGAAGTCTAACCTGATTAGCTGCATGCTTGTTTCAAACTGTCAGACTAGGAAAACAGACATCCTCCACCCTTACCCTGAGCACTGGCGTGCCACAGGGCTGTGTATTAAGCCCTCTCCTCTATGCACTTTTCACCCATGACTGCCAACCTATCCATACCTCAAACGTAATTGTTAAGTTTGCAGATGATACGACTGTCATTGGGCTTATATCAGACAATGAGGAAGCTGCATACAGAGAAGAAGTTAGGAACCTGACTGCATGGTGCGACATTAACAACCTGTTATTAAATACAAAGAAGACCAAAGAAATTATTCTGGACTTTAGGACCACCAAAAAGACTACTCACCTACGGCTAATGATCAATGCAGAGGCTGTGGAGAGAGTTTCCAGCTTCAAATTTTTGGGAGTCACCATCGCAGAGAACCTGTCCTGGGCTGACAATGCTTTAGCTCTAACTGGCAAAGCACAACAACGCCTCTACTTTCTGAGAAAACTAAGGAGCGCTAACCTCCCACAGAAGCTGCTGGTTAATTTCTACAGATGCACTATAGAAAGCGTTCTGACCAATTGCATGACGGCCTGGTACAACAGCTGCACGAAGGCTACTAGAAAAGCCCTGCAGCGAGTTGTTAAAACAGCAGAAGCCATTATTGGCACTGAACTACCATCACTGGAACTTTTGTATAATACTCGCAGCTTGAGAAGGGCCAAAAACATTATCAAAGACAACACTCACCCTGGAAATGCCTTGTTTGAGCTCCTTCCATCAGGTAAACGTTTTAGATCAACCCGCACACACACAAACAGACTGAAAGACAGCTTTTTCCCATCCGCCATAAACTTGATAAACTCTGAATCCTCTCTGAAATAATTAACACTGTGTACAAATTGTTTAAACATCTGTAATACCTGGCATACTTGTATAATTTCTTCTCTTCCTTGTTACTATCACTATGTTCCCTATATGCACCGTGGGGTTGTCATGAAAAGTAATTTCGTTGTGTTACACAATGACAATACAGTGAATTGAATTGAATTTTGACACTACTGCAGCCAAAGGAATCAGTAGGCCAACCAGGTAACTGGTATTGTATAAAAGGAAATATATATGGCAGCCTCTCAGGTCAGGTGTGTTTTCAATGGAAGCAGCAGTGCTAGTGCAGTATGACCTGAGAAAACACCAGAGTAATAACAGGTATTTCTGTGGATTATGGTTTGTTTTTTACCTAAGGGAAAGGGAATCACACTTTAACAGCACATATGGCAAATGCAGGCAATGAGGATGAAGCTCAGTCCTCCAATCAATAAAAAGGCAAATCCCAGACAAATTTGAAAAACAGATCACAGTTGGAAATCACAGACAGTTGGGAACAATTACCAGGCTGAACAAAAGGGTCCATTAAGTTCTGAAGGTATCTAAAATAGTGTGCCACTGCTGAAAAACGGATGGGTATTAAAGACTGTAACCATAGAGACTGCAGGGAGTCCAACAAAAAAAGCTGCAGGTTTGTTATTTCCCCACCGAGTGCCCTAAGACCAGTAGACCACAAGTGAAACAATTATAAAGCCATACATCAGGTAGTTGATATATGAGAACAGCATGTTGGGTGGTGGCCACAGACACTTTGGGTGACTCATGGCCATGGAGAATGCTTTGTGACTGAAGAACATGGAAATATTTCCTGTGTGAGTCACATTGATGAATATGTTTAAAAAACATTTTTTTTCTACATCTGTTAAATTTAGAACACACTGTTACTGCTTTAGGGGTGGCTAATGATGAAACCACTTTTGTATTTACTTCATTTCCTATAAAACAGATTTTACATTTTTACAAAAATGTGCTTGTTGTTTATTACCCAAAAAACCAGCGAGCTGAGCAGGATGATTGGCAAGAATGCACAACAAATTACATTATTATTGTTATTATTTAATTTTTTATATAAAAAATCAGTTTACTTTTGCAGTAATAACTCTCTTACAAAAACAGAGATTCCAGATCTGATGACTGAGTCATTCTATGTGATTTATTATTTACAAATAAGTGGTTAATAAACTCTAAAAAATTAAAATCTAAAAAAACAAAACACTGTATTGCGTTAACTGAATTAATATCTATGAGACCCTGTCCTACAATCACTTTTTTTAATTGTTCAAGCTTAAAAAAAACATTTATGACTGTACATACACTGGTTATTTTTGCCTCTGCCAAATAAGCTTTTATCTTAAGGTGCCCATACACTCGTCAGATTGGCAGCAGATAGATAAGAAATGCATCTGATGATCTATCTGATGCGTTTTTAGAACATTTTTTACCAGGATAGAATTCCAATAGATTTCAGTTTGAAATCTATTGAAATTCGATCTGATGGCATTTTTTTGCCATCAGATTTCCATTAAGGCCAATGCAAACTGATAAGCAATCTCATCAGATCGACCTAAATTTTCCACCCTGCAAGTTCGATGGAAATCTATCGAAATCGATCGAAATCGGCCGTCGATCGGTCGATTGGCCAACCGATTTGCAATCGATCGATCGATCGGGATCGATCGGTCGGTTAGAAAATCGGCTGAGTGTATGGGCTGCTTTAATTGTGCTGATGCTAAAACGTAATTACAGTCACTGCATGGAGAAAGGAGCTTGTTGGTGATTTCATACTACAAAGATTTGGAAAGATTTTATCAGGATGGCCCTGCTTCATGCACTTTCTGCTGAGCAGTGCCTGTAATTATATCTTATCAGCAACACAATTAAGATAACAGCCTCTTCTTTTGTTGCTGGCAAAGGCAAAAAATAACCAGTGTAAAATGAACAGTGTGAAATGTTTTTTACACTTGAACAATTAAAAATTATTGTAAGGCAGTGTATCATAGATATTAATTTAATTAACACAATCCAGTGTTTTTTTTTAGATTTTTTATTTTTTTTGTAATACCACTTACACCACTTCATGCAAAATGGACGTTTATAAACATTCTATGTACACTAATTAGTGCAAATAGGACATTGAATAAAAATCCATTCTGCTGAAATGCACGTGCACACATGCCGGGCGGGGAAGCCTGCACACACGTGCACACGCACCTGGCTTGCACGAGTGCATGTGGGGAAGTGGAAAACAATCAATAGATTGCAATGTGAAAAGGTAAAGATTTCTCATGGGAAAGAGGGTATTGCCCAGTGGCGTAACTAAGGAGCTTGGGGCCCTAATGCAAGTTTTACATGGGACCCCATGCACTGTATGGATGTGGAGCCCCAAAACCTTGCAAGGACAGCTGTAGTGTCAGAGAAGTGTATTTAGAGTAAGGAAATGGTTTGTTAAGGATTACTACTATTCATTGCACATATACAGATGTACATTACCCGCAAAACACCAATGAAAAGCTAAGAAGATGTATGAAGGAGGGCCCCTCTGGTCCATGGGCCCAGGTGCGGTCGCAACCCTTGCATGCTCTAGTGCTACTCCACTGGTATTGTCTGCTGTTTGGCATAAAGTTCCTCTTTAGCAGTGGAGAAGCTAGAGATCATGGGGCTCCATAGCAAAACTTTCATGGGGCCCTCAGATGTAGGCACTTTTAAGCAATGCCACCTGCCTCTACTCTATGGATATGAGTTAATTGGGCATATTATATTCTCGTGCATTCAACACTGCATATAGTTCATGGGCACTGAGACAAGTCAGAGGGTGAAGGAACTCAAGAAAGTTAATGTTGAATACATTAAGGGCCCCATAGCAGCTGCTATGACTGCTATGGCTATTGCCATGCCCCTGCTCTTTAGCAGATGCTAAATGTTCATGAGATCTGTAACTGTCTTATAGCAAATCTAGCCTCAGTACAATGCTGACATGGTGGTAAAAGTTGTGCAGTGCCAGCTAGTTCCTCTGCAGCATCTATTTGAAGAACAAAGGATTGGCTTTATATATAATTACGTAATGCCTAAGGACATGCAAAAATACGCATGTATATTTAGCATGTTTTTTTTTTCTTTTTTTATTAACAAGAGGGTTTTCAGTCTCTTTTTACTCTCCTAGTGGTTCTGGGCATTGAGTAGTACTGGTCCAAACCCTATCCAAAAGAGCCATATTTATCCATGCCATGCACTGATGAGGACCATAAAGTCCAAAACAGCTGTATGCATGTTGAATTGGTATGGCTCGGTAAAATTTGTAAGCTATAGGATTACTATATACCAGCAGTTCTGAATGTGTGCATGGTATTTAGCGGCATAAAGTGATATATCTGGGAATGCTGCCTCATGGGACATGGTACTTGCTCGCTTAAAGTGTTCTTATTTCCAATACCCTCTTTCAAGAAGTCAAAATTATAGCTCAGCTTTTTTGTTGGTCTCTTTTAGCCATACCCTGCTTAGTGGTTCTCAATCACCATGACTGAGCTCAGCTTTTTTGTTGGTCTCTTTTAGCCATACTCCTCTTAGTCGTTCTCAGTCACCCATGAGCTCTCTGGGTTTTCTGTACAATGGAACAGTCAGAGATGGAAATATCTGTCTGTCTGTACATGGATATACATTAAAAAAACTAATTCTAATACTGGCTACTTTTCATTTGGAATCATTCAAAGGCAATTTTGATGCAATAAAATGATTGCATATTTGCAAAAGCAAATTAACAGGTTAAAAACTATCAGTTAAGTTACTCTGAAGCATGTGACTATAAGTTTTAGATAATTTACAGTTTTAGATTATTTACCTCCCTTCCCCCGGGACTAGTAACTACATCCCTGAATTTCCCCATATCTTCTTACAGGGACATAGCTACTACGTCCCACCCCGGCATGCACTCCCCACCCCCCGCATTCCCACCTGCCACCGATTGTTAGCCATGAGATCAATGAATGGAAAAACAGTTCTCATTCATTGATCTAAGTGTCCGTGTGAATGAACACTGCCATCTATGAGACAGTGCAGTCATTCACAAAACCCGCTAGTTACACGTCCACGCATTGCTTCCCCTTTGCGTAGTAATTCTACGCATAAGGAAGTTTTGCGCAGTGACATCTTGTGGCCAAAAAGTAAAATTAAATCTAAAAACATTTTTTAAATGGGCAAATAAAATGTGTGGGTTTTAATTACGGTAGGAATTATTATTTAAAACTATAATGGCCGAAAACTAAAAAATAATTAATTTTTTAAATTTTTTTCTTATTTTTCCTGTTAAATGCATTTATAATAAATTAATTCTAAGCAAAAGGTACCCCCCAAAGAAAGCGTAATTGGTGGCGATAAAAACAAGATATAGATCATTTTGTTGTGATAAGTAGTAATAAAGTTATAGGTGAATGAAGGAGCGCTGACAGGTGAAAATCGCTCTGGTTTTTAAAGAGAACCAGAGATGAAGCACCCTCGTGAATTTTATCATAAAAATCAATGAGAACATGACAGTAAACACCTACCATGCTTTTAGTTTTGTTCTTCTCTGCCTAATTACTCTGCTATCAGCTGTGATAAGAAGCCACCGACTGAGTAGTCTAAGATTGACCTGGAATCAGATTAGCTGAGTCCGTCTGCTGTGTGAAGTCATTTCAAGCCCTCCCCCCTCCTGACTCAGCCTTCCTGCTTTGCATACACAGCTGGATAGGAGTTCGGCTGTGTATAATTACCTCCTCCGCACGTCTGCCTCTTCTGCCGCTCGATCCAAGCCCTGGTCGGGAGAAATCCAGGTCGGGCTTCTGCGCTGCGGGAGGATGACGTCACCGGCGCTCCTCAGCGTGGACGGGGGCATGCGCATTTGGCCTCTCTATACTGCGCATGCGTCCCCCAAGCTAGGCTTGTACGCTGAGCAGCGCGGAAGCGCTGCTAGCGTACATAGTAACAACTTGAGCTGCTCATGACCCGGAACTAGAAGGGCATGAGCCGGCGGCCATCTTGGAAATCTCCCGGGGGAAAAATATAAAAATATGACAAATAAGGCACACAACAGCGGCGAAAATAGAGGTAAAGTGATTTCCTCTGTAAGAGCTATTGAAATATATATATTTTGTGTGCTAGCATTCATCTCTGGTTCCCTTTAAAGGGGAAAAACCCTTGGAGGTGAAGTGGTTAAAATTAGTATTTCTGTTGTTCAGCCTCACGGCTGTAAATAAGCTAAACGCATTTAAAAGTTAAGTAACTTGATCATTTACAATTCAGGCTTCTGCAGCATTTGTGGATAGACAGCTAATCCATCCATATATACTGCACTAAATGAAGTCTTTAAACATGGCAGACTTTAAAGTGAACTAAAGTGAAAATAAACGGATGAAATGAACAATTGTATCTATTATCCTATTCCAAAAAATGACCTTTTTTTTAGATATCCCACAGTTTTATTTTCTATTGAAAGGATAACTGAAGTGATAAGAATATGGAGGCTGCCAGATTTATTTCCTTTTAAACAATACCAGTTGCCCTGCAGCTCTGCTGATCTATTTGGCTGCAGTAGTGTCTGAATAACACCCAGAGGCGGGATAAGGTCCTTCAGCACCCAAGGCTGAGACAGCAAAGTGCGCCCCTCCCTCCCCAGCCTTCACACACTGATTGCTATTAGACTAATAGGTGCCCCAGGGCCCCCAACCTCCCCAACACCTTAATCTCTAGTTATCTGGCTTGCAGTCACTGTCATGTATCCCCTTTTCTTATTTTTTTCTGCTTCAAACACAATTGGGAATGACAGCTGAATGAATTGTGCGCCCCCTCCTACACTGCGCCCTGAGGCTGGAGCCTCTCAAGCCTCTGCCTCGGCCCGGCCCTGATAACACCAGAAACAAGCATGCAGCTAATCTTGTCAGATATGACAATAATGTCAGAAACACCTGATCTGCTGAACACTTGTTCAGAATCTATAGCTAAAAGTATTAGAGGCAGAGGAACAGCAGGACTGCCAGGCAACTTGTATTGCTTAAAAGGAAATACATATGGCAGCCTCCATATATCTCTCGCTTTAGTTGTCCTTTAAACATTTACAAAGTAGATTTAATGTTTTGTTATTTTGTTCAATGACAGTCTATTAAGTGTCCCAGAGCTAAAATACATGAACTATTGACTTTTTTTTTTTAGAAAAGGTCACTTGCATGCCTGAAGGTTAACTCTTTCATGCAGAAAAAGGAGAACACATCCTAGTTATTAATATGTTTGACACTGTATATATACATGTTTATCTCATCATGTCACATGTCACCTCGGGTAATACACAGCTCTACACATTTGTCAGTCTATCTGGACAAAGAATTGAGACAACAAAATCCTGACAGCGCAGAAGGGAGGACTATTGTATGTTCACACTAATAAGCATGTTGTACACAATCAATTCATTGTCAGCTTGTGTCATAATATTTATGTTTTGAGTGGTAGAATTTAACCAAGCGAAACAGCAATTCTAGTTATTTTGTGTTAGCTATAATACAGCAAATGGAAAAGTAGATTTAATTCATGGAATATGATTAGAGGAGTGGAGGGTGTTAGTTCTTTTTTAGTGTTGGTCTATGTATGTAGATAGAGAAAGCTGATGGCACAAGTATTTGCCTCGGAGCTAAGGAACTGTCAGGCAGATGACAGCAGCAAGTAGTGGACAAACTGGTTTAATATTACAGATCTGTTTGGATCACACCTCCCAAGTTGTTGAAATAAGAAAGAGGAACATCTTTGAGACAAGCCCCTGCCATACCTGCATTCACGCACACTCCACGCTCATGGTTGCACATACCACCAATAATCAATTAGCAAAACATGTATTGTTTTTTTCATTTAAACCACTTTGATCCAATCATTACTACTATTTCTTTATATTAACATGTTAAAAAATATACTGTATACCGTGCATCATTTTAGAGAAAAGGGAATTAAATGGATTTTATACATAGGGCTTTGGGGGAGAGGAGTTAACTTTGCCATGTCTCCCTCCCGGGGCCCCCATATTGTGGACCATATGGGCTGGTGTAGCTCAGGGTGCGGAGCCCACGCGGTCCAGGCTCTGAATTCTAGCTATAGGGGAGAAGAGGAGAGACTCTTTTTTTATTTAGCTGGTATATATTATGTCCAGTATATTTGATAGAGGTCCTTAAAGGGACCCTGAGCAGTAGAAAAAATAGAAATTGGGACTTACCTGGGGCTTCCTCCAGCCCCCCAGCAGCCCGCAAGGTCCCCCAGTGTCCTCCTGCTTCTTCTCCTGGTCCCGCTGACGGCTCCATGAATTTGTCAATTTCAGCTGAAGTCGCCCGTGCGCACTCCTGCAGCTCACCCTGCGTGTCATCGCACCAGCCACTGCAAGAGTCCTGCGCGTGCGCAAACAGTACTGTCACTGTGAGTCTTGCAGGTTCAATTTCACAGCAATCCCACTCTATTATTTCCCATTTCTTTCCATTTCCACACCCTCTGTTATGTTTTCCATTCTGTATCTCCTTTTAATTGTTGCCACAAATGTGTCAATTTAAATGATATCCGCCACTATACATCAATTCTCAAAGCAAGGGCACATATAGTGAGTGGCAAATGTACATACTGTATGTGCATACCTCCCAACTCTTTGGGGAAAAAAAGAGGAACACCTTTAGGACATGCCCTAGCCACACCTCCAAGCATGCCCTTGTCACACCCCTAATCACATTAAGAATTCTTATCAAAGAGCCATATTTCTGTAATTCAAAACACACTGGCCCTTTCTATCTTCACTACAGTTTTTTCTATTAACATTTAAAAGTACAGTATATCAGCCAGAAAGGGAATAAAGATTCCAGGTACATAAAAACATTTTTAGTAGAGAAGTACATATATTTGCACAGATCTCTACATCAGTCCTAAAAAAGGGACAGAGGAAGAAAAAAGTGGGATTGAGAGATTGGGCTCTATTCACAAAACTTCTCATAAGTGACTTATTTATCACCTAATTGATAAAAATAAATATCCAGATGATCCGCACACTCAAAATGAACCAAGTTCAATCTTTTATTTTAAGTAAAGTGACACATGTGTGCGGATCATCTGGATATTTGTTGTACGCTACTTCGATCCTGCACCTCGGCGGTGGTGTGCAACTCCAAACGGACTTGTGGATTTAATTGATAAAAATAACCTTTCAGTACACTTACATGCAAAATACTCACTCAGGCCCGGTGCACACAACCTAGCTAGCAGATCCGCAAAATGCTAGCAGATTTTTAAACGCTTTTTTAAATTTTTATGAGGCGTTTTGCGGATTGCTGCTGCGGATTTCAGTGTAGCATATTTCATATATTGTTACAGTAAAGCTGTTACTGAACAGCTTTTGTAACAAAACCGCCTGGCAAACCGCTCTGATCTGCCGTTTTTCAGAGTGGTTTGGTTTTTCCTATACTTAACATTGAGTCAGATACGCCTCCACAATCCAAAAAATGCCTCAGCCCGGGAGGATTCGTTTCTGCAAAACGCCTCCCGCTCTGGTGTGCACACCCCCATTGAAATACATTACCCTAGCATATCCGCAAAAACGCCCGAAAACCCGCTTGGTGTGCCCCAGCCCACAGAGTAAGTTGTTTTTGATTAATTTAATTTTAATATTACTTTTCTCACCTAAATTATATTATATTTTTGCTCTTTGGAAGCTTAAACATGTAACATAGATAAGGTGAAAAGAGATAAAAACAGGTGAATCATGCCCAGTGTGTTCAAAAGCAAGGACTACCCCTCCTAGGCCCCATTCACACTAGAGCGTTTTGCAAAACGCTCAAACGCTAGTGCTTTTGAAAGCGCTAGTGTAATAAAACCCTATGGGCCCGTTCTTACTTGGGGGATTTGTGAATCTCCCAAAATCGCGAAATGCAAACGCGTAGCCTGCACCATTTTCAGGCGATTTCCCGGCGATCGCGCTTCAGTGCTATAGAAGTGCTAAACGCGATCGCGAAGAAATCGCTGCACTGTCCAGTGATTATTCTGCGTGAAATTGCGGAAAAATCACTCCCGCAAAACGCCAGCAAAAATCGCCGCCGTTTTGCGCTTCTAAGTGTGAATGGGGCCTTAAACAGAGACAGCTGTGTGTTTGCTGTGTATTTGCTTCCAAAGTGCACAGGTGGGCCCTTATTCAATTTACCTTTTTTCCTGTGATTTCTCCTAGGTGATATTTTCACACCTTACCACTAAAATGCCTTTAGGCTGCTTCCACACAGGGACGTTACAGGCGCACGTTAGTGCGCCTGTAACGCTCCCCCAACGCACAGCAATGTAACACAAGTGGGCTGTTCACACAGCCCACGTTGCGTTACATGTAACGCTGCAACTTGTCGGGAAAGTGCAGCATGCTACGGCGTTAGAGCGGCTATAGCCGCGTTAGACTGTTTGCACATGCGCAGTGGGGGGCTGAGAGGAGGCGGGGAGAGCCAGCTACAGTAGCCGCGCACATGGCTACTTAATATTCACTGCACTGGCGGCCGCTGATTGGCCGGCGGGACCACGTGATGCGGAGTGTCTCGCTCCGCATCACGTGGTCCCGCCGGCCAATCAGCGCCACTCTGGGAGACCTTATAGGGATAGAGCCGCCTAACGCGGCTCACTCTACCGTCCTCTCTTGCAGCACCATACGATGCGTTAGGTGCACGTTATGCGACCTTAACGTGGCACCTAATGCAACGTCTTGGTCTGCAAGTAGCCTTATAGCCACCAGCAAGCAAGTAAATACTCGGAATAATTTTGTCAGTACTTTTTCACCTACTTTTTGGCATTTCTAGTGCGGAGTGCTGACAACATATTTCAAACTGAAGATGAAAAATGAATTCCTTGGAGAAAACTCTGAACTGAATGAGGGCCTGTGGTGTCTTCTAATGTCCAGAGCTGAGCCTATAATTCTATCTCAGTGTTCCCCACAATATTCGTCTTGTGCCCCACTGGGCAGAGCAGGTGGAGTGACACTTGGTCAGGACTGAACATACATACACCTGTCACTATACACTATAGCTGAGCTTGCTTTGTAAATTTACATATAATGACAGATGTTTTGTTTGACAGTTACGGTAACTTGTTGATGACTTTTGCACTGAGCCGGTCTACATAATATACGATCACTGCACAGAGAATTTTATGTGTGCATCAAACCAAGTTAAACCTGACAAATTTGGCTTTGCAAATTTGGCCTAATTGGCTTCTCACGAGACGTTGCTCATGCAAATATGTATTTGATTTCGCATGCCAAATTATGCAAGGTCAAAAACCAATACCGCAAAGCGGTTGCCCTGCGGGAATTAGTTAATTTGCTGATTATGCTGCACACCATATATTGTATTATAATTTATTGCTTCCATTTCTTTAAACTAGCTACAGTGCAACTTTTAAGCCGCATCTACACGAGTAGATGCGGCCGCGATGCTCCTTATCAATCGAGCCGCTGATGCGGCTCGATTGATAAGATCCGACAGGACGGATCTCCGCACCGCCGATTCCCTGCTCGCTCCCTGCGAGGGGACAATGGCAGGGAATCGAGCGGAAGATAAGCGGCGCCGGCGGGGACGAGCGGGGAATCGAATGCGACGCATGCGCGGCGAGCGGGGACGCGGCGGGCACGCGGAAGAGGCGATCCGGCGGCTAATCGAGCCGCCGGATCGCAGCCTCATCTACCCGTGTAGATGAGGCTTTACATAGCATGATACCTACAAAGCTTTGTTTATAAAATGCTGAATTGTATTGGCTTCCTTCTCCCCTTGGTCTGTCTGCTTTTCTTTGTTATTCAATATGGAATTGAACGAAATGATCTGCAATTACAGATTATACTTGTAGACATGGCCAGCCTAGTTTCTGGGACTGTAGTCAGGAATCCCTTGTTTGCTTAGTTTGTGATAGATGTAAAGCAGTAAATTGTATTATCTGGTGAAGTATTTGCAATGCTGCTCAGCCAGTCCTGTGGTTAAAAGGGAAAAAAAGCTCCTTAATATAAAATTCTCTGAACAAGAAAACATTTTTTTGATTTTGCCTTTTTTGATTATATCCTTAAAAGATGAATCCTGGGTTTAAATATTATTATATAAAGTATGTTTAACTAACCTCTCTACCCCACAACTAACTGACTAGTGGAACCCCCATTAGCTAAACCCTACCCCTACTCACCTACAGGAATCCTCACCTTTGGGGGTCACATGATCCCACCATCCAATTTGTGGTGTATGGGCAGCTGACAGATCTCTCTCTTATCAGATTAAATAAGAGAGAGATTTGTCTCTTAGTCGAATCTGCCCATACATCGCTCGATGTATGGCTACCTTTAGGGCTCTTTCACACTAAGACGTTGCGTTTGATGCGACGTTAAGGTCGCATAACGTGCCCCTAACGCAACGCATGTTAGCTTTGAAGTTGGACGTTACATTGCACTGCGTTATGCGTCTCTTGATGTGTACTTGATGCGTACTTTTTGATGCATACTGATCGAACGAAAACGGCGCATGCGGCACAATTAAAAAAAACAAAAACAAAACATCACTGAGCATGTGCAAACATTCTAACGCAGCTACATACAAGTACAATGCACAGCACGCTGCACTTTCATTTATCGTGCTGCGTTACACTCCAATGCAACGTGGGCACTGTGAACAGCCCATTGATTTATCATTGCTGTGAGTTGGGCTGTGTTACAGGCTGCTCTAACGTGAAACTTTAACATCCCACTGTGAAAGCAGCCTTAATCTGATCAAAGCTGATCAGAGAGAGATCTGTTGGCTGCCCATACACCGCAGGCCCTGATCGATTTCAGCATGACATCTTTCGGGAATTGGCCCCATGATGCCGCTACTGCTGCCTTGCAGCCTCTGTAGCTGTCCCCCGTGCACGCTTGTTGCTGCACCGCTTTTCATCCGATTTGATAATAATTATTGAATCAGATTGTTGATCACCCCCAAAATCGCTAGATTTATGTCCACCTTAATAACTCTAGAGCCTTAATAGTTTACTGTTTGTAGACTCACAAATGCCCTCCACCTGCCTCCAGTGGCAAGGTAACATGTGTTACACAGTTAGGGCTGGTTCAGACGGGCATCTGCGGAGCGTTTATCGCCAGCATTCAGGACTTGGCGTTAAACGCTCCCATTCAAGTGCAGGCTTTTACCGGCGTTTACGCAAACGTGGCATTCGGGTCCCGATTTTCCCTGGCTTTCAAGGTGACCCTGGACGATACATGTAGTGTCCTGGGGTAGTCAACCGCCACGGTGTAATGTTCCCCTAGGGGAGGAAAAACCCAGACCGCATCCGAGAGCTACGTGAAAGCTGCTGAAAACCCGAACGCGTCGCTGCCGCAACTCCACCTAATGCGACGCCACAGAAAGCCGGGCAGACGCCTGTGTGAACCGGCCCTTAGCACGTCCCACCGAGGTAACGTGTGCGTTGTTAGAGTGACACACCTACCAGATGCACCTAGAATGGAGAGGAAGGATACTAGCGTGGATTTTACCAATTAAATTTAGCCCATAAAACAGGTATTCTATACACTAGTTTGCTTCTATACTGTGATTTCCTTGTTCGGTTTTGGGTTTATATACACTGCTAAATAATTACTTAGTAAAGTATCCAAACACCTTTAGGCATGTAGCTCTTGGAGAAGTTCCATGTGTACACACTGTTGTGCTTTTAGATAACCTATTTCAAAGACGTTCATGTGGTGAAGAGTGCAAATAATGGCACACATAGCTTGTGTCGGGGAATTCCAACAGCCCTCTAGTATACTGCGAAGCTGGGAACTAGAGCAGTATTCTGACTTTACGGTGATCTAGCAAAGGACACCTGCTTTGAATATTGCTTCCTTATACCAGAGGGAAATAGTGTGCAACACTTTAACGTTCTAACAAAATGCTTTCACCCAGCTAGTGTGCTGATCGTTTCACTATTTTACAGCAGGCCAGTCTCATTGCTCAACTTCTCGCATCAAACTTTGCTGTTAAGGTATGTTCTATATATAGAAAAGGTCTACTGTTGTTTTTACTGGTGTTATAAAGTGATGTCTGTTTCCTAAGGTGTGTGAAAACCTTCAGTTTCATATAGTAATCCTCCACATCATTTACTTTATTAACCACTTAAGTACCAGCGGTCTCTGCCCCCTTAAGGACCAGAGACAGCTGGCACAGAAACGCCGGAATCCCGAAGGTTAACGACAAATCGCCGCACATACCCACCGCAACCGCCGTCACCGCCGCACGTCGGGATCCAGGGCCACCCACTCTGCCATCTCTTTGACGGCAGAGTTCCTGTGAGACTGTCAGGAGTCGCTTTCATTGGCTCCTGATCTTGTCTTTCAATGCAAGCCAATGGGAGTTGCTTACATTGAAAGACAGGGCCAGGAGCCAATGAAATCGGCTTCTGACTTGCTCGCACGGCTCTGCTGTCATAAAGAAATGCAGAGCCAGTGAGCTGCGGCGAGAGACGGCGGGCATTAAGTGGCGAGATCGGCGGGAGCAACGGAAACAGCGGATGCACGCAGCGGCGGATAATTGAAAAATACACCCTGCCAGCTAGGTGACCACCAAAACAGGGCGTAGATTTCAGTTAGCTTGGTTCTAAAGTAGTTAAAAGCGTTCTCTATTCTTTTCTGTTTATTCATCTTTCTATACTGTACATTCTGTGGCTGCACAATTGCTGAAGTGCACCCTATGGCTTACAGCTAATGTAAAGGTGGCAATACACTGGTTGATATTTTTTATTCAGCTGATTCGATCATTTGTTAGAATATGCTAGAAATTGATGCTGCATATGATTCCCAAGCAATCGATTTTCGGACGAAATAAATGATAAATGATAGGAAGGAAGGGTTTGGGTTCCTGGAGAACTGGGCAGACTTTGCAGTCGGCTACAGGTTCTACAGCAGGGATGGGCTGCACCTTAATGGGGAGGGTGCAGCTGCATTATGGGAAAAGATGGCTAAATGGTGGGAGGAGATGGTGGGAGGAGATTTTAAACTAGGATCTGGGGGGAGGCGGGATGATAAAGTCTCAATATGTAGACAAGATAAGGTAAAAAGACAGTGGGAGCCTAACATTATGGGGGGTGGAAAGGGGGGTGGGGACAGTGTAAAGATTAAGGAGGTTGGTAACACTTCAAGTAGCCCATTTCATGTAAACAAAATTGGTAAATGTGGTGGTAAAAATATAAAGTGCATGGTAACCAATGCTCGGAGCCTTGCAAATAAAATAGACGAACTAGAGTTCATTCTGAATGACAAAGGCTATGACATTGTGGGAATAACAGAGACATGGATGGATGAAAGCCATGACTGGATAGCTAATTTAAAAGGATACAATGTGTTTAGGAGGGATAGAACAGGGAAAAAAGGTGGAGGGGTTTGTCTCTTTGTTAAGAATTCTTTTACAGCTGTCCTCAACGATGAGATGGAGGAAGATTGCGAAGATGTGGAGTCCGTTTGGGTAAATATTCATGTTGGAAATAAAAGTTGCCAATTGCTTATTGGGGTATGCTACAGACCACCTCATATTAATGAAGCTGCAGATCTGCGATTACTACAGCAGATTGAAAAAGCTGCAAGTAAAAATGAGGTCATAGTTATGGGCGACTTCAACTTTCCAGACATTGACTGGGGTATTGAGGCTACCCATTCTGGTAAAAGCAGCAGATTTCTGGCAGCACTACAGGACAATTACTTGACTCAAATGGTAACGGAACCAACTAGGGGGAATGCGTTACTGGATCTGATCATTTTTAATAGACCAGATAATGTATCAAATGTGCAGGTTCAAGAACATTTGGGAAATAGTGATCACAACATGATAACGTTTGATCTAGTGACTGATAGGCCACGGGGCAGCGGGTCCACTAAAACTATGAATTTTAGAAAAGCAAAGTTCAATCAAATTAGGCAGGCACTAAGTTTGGTGAACTGGGATAATGTACTACAAGGGGAGGACAGTGAAGGGAAATGGCAAGCTTTTAAACTTATTCTCAATCAATATTGTAGTATGTATATCCCATATGGAAACAAAATGTCTAGGAATAAAAAAGGCCTCTATGGATAATAGAAAGGTTAGGGATAAAATGAAGAGAAAAAATAATGCCTGTAAGGTCCTAAAACAGGAGGGGACCGAGGCTGCACTAAGCAATTATAAGGGGTGCAATAAAAAATGTAAAAAAGAAATTAGGCTGGCAAAGATCGAAGCTAAAATTCAAATCGCTAGGGATATCAAATCTAACCAAAATTTTTTTACAAGTACATCAACTCTAAAAAAAGAAAGTTTGACTGTATAGGACTCCTAAGGCCTCGTTTCCATCTATGCGCTTCTGTCCGCTTCTGTCCGCTTTTCAGCAACATGTATCAATCTGTAACATTGATGTGCTGATAAAAAGCGGATAGAAGCGGACAGATGGAAACAAGGCCTTAAGGATGAGGGTGGGAACTCAATGGTGGATGACCAAGGTAAGGCAGAGTTATTAAATGCTTTCTTTGCTTCTGTCTTCACAAAGGAAACAGCACTGTTGCAAATTACAGAGGCAGAAGAGTCTCAATCTTCTAACTGTAATATGAAATAGTTAACGCAGGAAGAAGTGAAGGCAAGACTAAATAAATTAAAAATAGACAAGGCACCTGGCCCGGATGGCATGCATCCTCGGGTCCTAAGGGAATTAAGTTCAGTTATAGATAAACCCCTTTATCTTATCTTTTGTGACTCTCTTTCAACTGGCAGAGTCCCAGTGGATTGGCGTACAGCCCACATTTTCCCATTATTTAAGAAGGGCAAAAAATCAGATCCAGGAAATTATAGACCTGTAAGCTTAACATCAGTTGTATACAAACTATTTGAGGGGTTACTAAGAGATACTATACATGACTTCATAGTAGAAAATAATCTTATTTCTCAGCATCAACATGGGTTTACTAAAGACAGGTCTTGTTTGACTAACATGCTCAGCTTTTATGAGGTAGTGAATGCTAATATGGATATTAGGAATGCTGTACATGTGATATACTTGGACTTTGCAAAGGCCTTCGACACTGTTCCCGACAAAAGTCTGGTGCAAAATTTGAGGATGCAAGGACTGAGGAAGAGTCTGTGTGCATGGATAGGGAACTGGCTAATGGACAGAAAACAAAGAGTTGTGGTCAATGGATCGTACTCAAAATGGGAGACTGTTAGCAGTGGGGTCCCACAGGGGTCTGTACTGGGTCCAGTGCTCTTCAATCTATGTATTAATGACCTAGTAGATGCAGTAGTGAGCAATGTTGCTATTTTTGCAGATGATACAACATTGTGCAGGATCATCAACTCTCAGGAAGATAGTGTCATATTGCAACAGGATCTGGATAGGATGGCTATATGGGCACATAAATGGCAGATGAAATTCAATGTTGAAAAATGTAAAGTCATGCATTTTGGTCTAGCACCATACAAAATAAATGGGATACAGTTGGGGACATCAAACTTGGAGAAGGACTTAGGAGTACTCATCGACAACAAGTTAAATAATCGTACTCAATGCCAAGCCGCTGCAGCTAAAGCTAACAAAAATTTGGGATGCATTAAAAGGGAAATAAAAACTCGAGATGCTAGCATAATATTGCCCCTGTTTAACTCTCTAGTAAGGCCACATCTGGAATATGGAATTCAGTTCAGGGCATCACATTACAAAAAAGATATTGCAGTTTTAGAGCAGGTGCAGAGACGAGCAACAAGATTGATACGTGGGATGGAAGGTCTCGCTTACCAAGAAAGGTTAGATAAACTGGGTTTATTTAGTCTAGAGAAAAGACGCCTTAGAGGAGATCTAATTAACATGTATAAATACATCAGAGGGCAATATAATAGCTTGGCGGATGAGCTTTTTGTCCCTAGGCCTTCTCAAAGGACCAGAGGACATGATCTGCGCATGGAGGAAAACGTTTTAGCCATTTATTTAGGAAAGGGTTCTTTACAGTAAGAGTGATTAAGATGTGGAATGCATTGCCACAGGAAGTCGTTATGGCAAACTCTATACCTGCATTTAAAGCGGGCTTAGATGCTTTCCTTGCGTTGAAAGACATCCATGGCTACAATTACTAGGTAATGCCTAATGATGTTTATCCAGGGATTTTGTCTGATTGCCATCTGGAGTCGGGAAGGAATTTTTCCCTTTTGGGGCTAATTGGACCATGCCCTGTAAAGGTTTTTTCGCCTTTCTCTGGATCAACAGGGATATGTGAGGGAGCAGGCTGGTATTGTACTTTATACTGGTTGAACTCGATGGATGTATGTCTTTTTTCAACCAAAATAACTATGTAACTATGTAACTATGATTCTATCTATCCAGATGGAAGATGTCGCTTGTTCGGCAGTGGCTCAGGAGCGCCTCACCAGAGGCATTTGAGGAGCGCCTCACTAGAGACAAGATAGCAGAGCTATTCTTACTTGTCTGTCAGTGCTTTCTCACGCTATGCAGCCAGAGTCGTTCGTCACGACAGGGAAGCAGAGTGAGAATGCTGCAGACATTGCTTCTGCCAGCACCCACTCTGCAGGAACGAACAGCACGAATCCATGCTTTCCTGCCGCAAACGACTCTGGCTGCATTACATGCGTCCCCGGCTGCCAATAGCCAATGGGAGGGAGGCAGGGGGAGGAGCCAAAGCCGGGGGTGAGGAACAGAGCCTGAAGAAAAAGCAGTGTCCCCGGGCTCAACCACAAACTTTATGTACCAGGGAGTCGACCAGTGGCACCCCGATCCACCAGAGGTGCAAGTAGACAACACACAGAAAAAGGAAGATCACTGGGTCTCAACTAGTGTTGGGCGAACAGTGTTCGCCACTGTTCGGGGTTCTGCAGAACATCACCCTGTTCGGGTGATGTTCGAGTTCGGCCGAACACCTGGTGGTCTTCCTTTTTCTGTGTGAGGAACAGAGCCTCCAGGATTCAATTCATTTCGCGCATTGGCCGCAGTGAGATGGCCACTTCTAGTTTTGACCGGCCAGAATCCGAAGTGGCCAGACTTCGGGTTCATATTGTAACGATTGGTGTCAGCACACAGAGTGTATCTGATTATTGATGATCTGCAGTATCACCAATAATACAGATGTTATACCTGATTATATGGTGATTTGCAGAATCACCAATAATACAAGTATAGCTTGACACAGGACGCCTATGTAATGTGAGTGTTTGGTGCAACAGTAAGAAAGGTTATCTCCCGAGGAGCGGGAAATACAGACTCTACTGCAGCCAAGGAGTTGGACTGCACAGTAGCCAGTGGACACCTGAGGAGCAGGTGGCCTCTGACGGTGTAAGTACTAATCTCCTTAAGAGGAGGAGATGGAGATTGTACTACAGCCAGGGATTCCCTGATGACTTAGGAATCAGACTGTACTGCAGCCAAGGATTCCCTGATGGGCTGGGAATAAGACTGTACTGCAGCCAGTGGACTCCAGTAGGTAAAGTCCCCTGACTGGACTGTAAGAAGACTTCCTGAGGAGCAAGCAGCCTTTACAGCTAACGGACACCTATAGAGTTGGTGTCGCAAGGAGTACAGAGAGACTGTTCACTCAAGGAACGAGTGACAGCCAGAAGGGTCATACAAGCCACACGAGCAGATAGGTACAGAGACAGAAGACTGATACGGTATCCGGGAAACAGGCAAGGTTGGCAACAGATAGGCAAGGTACCGAATCAGTAGGCAGGAGAGCAGTCAGCAAAGCCAGGGGTCATAACAGGTAACTATATAGCACAATCCTAGACTGAGGTGTGAGGTCCTTGGTCTCAACACCCAGGAACTAGTCTGAAGAATAACACAGTAATGACACAGTAATTCCCTAGACTTAGGTGTGAGGTCCTTGGTCTCAACACCCGGGAACTAGTCTAAAGTATAACACAGTAATCTCCTAATCTTAGGTGTGATGTCCTTGGTCTCAACACCCGGGAACTAGTCTAAAGTATAACACAGTAATTCCCTAGACTTAGGTGTGAGGTCCGTGGTCTCAACACCCGGGAACTAGTCTGAAGTATAACACAGTAATAATACAGTAACACCTGAGCGGAATCTGGCTAAGTGTGAATTCCTAGTTCCTACTGGTTCTAACACACTGTACGATCTGACTGAGGTCTGAGTGCTCACATGTAAGTATTCGCAACGGCAGACAACCAGCAACTGCCAAACAAGTCCTATATATACTACAGCACTCTGCAGCGCCGCCCCAGCCACTCAGCCAATCCAGAGTCCAGCTGGGATCAGCTGATCGGCCTGATCAGCTGATTCCCCTTCTGCTGGCATAAAGGTCCTGTCGCCTGGCGCGTAGCTCTCCATCTGTGTGAACTAGAAGGCCCAGGCGAACCAGAGACATGTTGCTGCGCGGAAAAAGCCGCTGGCTTGAACGCGGAGACAGCCGCCCTGCCGCATCTCCACTATTCATTACAGTACTCCCCCCCCCCCCCCCCCCCGAGGAGTGGACTCCGGACACTGACACTTCCCACCCGGCTTCCCAGGGTGTAAGTCATGAAACTCTTTCTTTAATTCTTCTGCATGCATGCGACAATCTGGTACCCAAGTTCTTTCCTCCAGACCATACCCTTTCCAGTGGACCAGATACTGCACAGAATTTTGCACTAAGCGAGGGTCTAGAATCTTCTCAATCTCATACTCAAGTTGGTCATCGACCATCACGGTGGGGGGGGGGGGGGGGGAAGGGGAGAGGAATCCACGTGCACTGCCGGCTTCAACAGAGACACATGGAATGATCTCACACCTCTCATGCTGGCTGGGAGATCAATCGCATAAGTGACATTATTAATCTTTCTGGACACTGGATATGGTCCTATAAATCTAGGTCCTAGTTCGAGTGACGGTTGTTTTAAGGCCAAATGCCGAGTGGATACCCACACCATGTCCCCTGGAGAAAACTTCCACTCTACAGACTGCCTTTTATCTGCCTGTTTCTTCTGAGTCTGGAAAGCTTTCCCCAAGTTCCTCTTTACCATTTCCCAAATTTCCCTCAAAGCTCTCTGCCAATCCTCCAAGGCCGGAAATGGTGTAGATGCTACAGGTAACGGGGCAAACTTGGGTGATCTCCCCGAAACTACCTGAAATGGTGAAACTCCTGAAAAGGAACTCTTCAGATTGTTATGTGCAAATTCCGCAAATGGCAAAAATTTTACCCAATCGGACTGTGCATCTGCCACATAACATCTGAAAAATTGCTCAAGGGACTGGTTAACTCTCTCGGTCTGGCCATTGGTCTGTGGGTGGTAGCCTGATGAAAATGCAAGGTCCATACCCAGCTGATGGTAAAAGGCTTTCCAAAATTTTGAGACAAACAGGACTCTCCGATCTGACACTACATTCTCCGGAATGCCATGCAGCCGGAAAACGTGCTGGATGAAGAGATCAGCCAACTCTTGGGCCGAGGGGAGTCCTTTCAATGGAACAAAATGGGCCATCTTACTGAATCTATCTACTACCACCCAAATGACTGTCTTGCCCTCAGACCTGGGGAGTTCTCCTACGAAATCCATGGACAAATGAGTCCATGGTTCACTTGGTACTGGTAGGGGTTGTAAAGTACCCACAGGTGCCTGGTGAGAGGGCTTGCTTCTAGCACAAACTACACATTCCCTCACAAACTCCTTACAATCTGTTGCTAATGTAGGCCACCAAGCACATCTGGCCAACAAATCCTGAGTTCTGGTGGCCCCTGGATGACCCGCATTCTTATGGGAATGGAACAGGTGTAAGAGTTGCAGGCGAAAGGGTAGTGGTACAAACATAACTCCCTCCGGCTTCCCCTCTGGAACATCCTGTTGGTAAGGACTCAGAGTGGCCGTCCAATCTTTCCAGGTCTCAGTAGCTGCCAGGATTACCTTCTGAGGTAGGATAGTTTCAGGGGTTAAGGGCTGCACTGTCTCGGGCTCGAAACACCTGGACAAGGCGTCAGCTTTGATGTTTTTACTACCTGGAGTATACGTTATAACAAATCGGAATCTTGAAAAGAACAAAGACCACCGGGCCTGGCGTGGACTAAGTCTTTTGGCGCCCTTTATGTACTCCAAATCCTTATGTTCCGTATCCACTTTAATAGTATGCTCTGCCCCTTCCAGCCAATGTCGCCACTCTTCAAAAGCTAGTTTAATGGCCAAAAGCTCTCGGTTGCCAATATCATAGTTTTTCTCTGCAGGGCAGAACCTACGGGAAAAGTATGCGCACGGGTGAAGTTTGCCCTGCAAACCAGAGTGTTGAGACAATACAGCCCCCACCCCAACCTCCGAGGCATCGACCTCCACTATAAAGGGGAAGGTGACATCCACATGTCTCAAAATGGGTGCAGAACAGAACAGTTTTTTCAGGGTAGAAAAAGCGGAATGCGCCTCTGCTGACCAATGGTAAGTATTAGCCCCCTTTTTGGTGAGACTGGTGAGAGGTGAAACTACTGAAGAGTACCCCTTGATGAATCTCCTGTAGTAATTGGCAAACCCAAGAATCTTTGGAGTGCCTTCAAACCTACAGGCTGAGGCCACTCCAAAACAACAGAGACCTTTTCTGGATCCATGGAGAGGCCAGACGTAGAGATAATATACCCCAAGAAGGAAACAGATGTAACCTCGAAGAGACATTTTTCCAATTTAGCATAAAGTAAATTCTGTCTTAATTTCTTTAACAAGAATTTGACATGCTTGCGATGTTCCAACAGATTGGGAGAAAAGATCAGTATGTCGTTTAGATATACTAAGACGAATTTCCCCAGCACCTCCCCAAATACCTCATTTATCAACTCCTGGAAGACGGCAGGAGCGTTACACAACCCAAAAGGCATCACCAGATATTCGTAGTGCCCGTCGGGTGTGTTGAAGGCCGTCTTCCATTCGTCACCATCTCTAATTCGTACTAGGTTGTATGTGCCTCTTAAAGGGATACTGTAGGGGGGTCGGGGGAAAATGAGTTGATCTTACCCGGGGCTTCTAATGGTCCCCCGCAGACATCCTGTGCCCGCGCAGCCGCTCACCAATGCTCCGGCCCCGCCTCCAGTTCACTTCTGGAATTTCTGACTTTAAAGTCAGAAAACCACTGCGCTTGCGTTGCCGTGTCCTCGATCCCGCTGATGTCACTAGGAGCGTACTGCACAGGCACAGACCATACTGGGCTTCTGCTATACACTCCTGGTGACATCGGCGGGAGCGAGGACTCGGCAACGCAGGCGCAGTGGTTTTCTGACTTTAAAGTCAGAAATTCCAGAAGTGAACTGGAGGCAGGGCCGGAGCATCGGTGAGTGGCTGCGCCAACACAGGATGTCTGCGGGGGACCATTAGAAGCCCCGGGTAAGTTCAGCTCATTTTCCCCCGACTCCCCTACAGTATCCCTTTAAATCCAGTTTAGAGAAGATCTTGGCATTGGTCACCTGAGCGAACAAATCGTCAATCAAGGGCAATGGATAATGATTTTTTACTGTAATCTTATTTAAACCACGGTAATCAATGCAGGGCCGGAGGCCTCCATCTTTTTTCTGTAAGAAATAATCCTGCCCCAGCTGGTGAACGAGAAGGGCGAATAAAACCCTTGGCCAAATTCTCTTTGATATACTCCTACATTGCCACTTTTTCAGGTCCTGATAGATTATAAAGGTGACCCCTTGGAGGCATACAACCAGATCTTAAATCAATGGGACAATCAAAAGTACAGCGAGGAGGAAGTTTATCTGCAGATTTAGGGCAGAACACATCGGCAAATTCTGCGTACTGTACTGGCACGCCTTTAACCTGAATCTTGGTGGCACCCACGGTTACCTTCTCCAAACAGTGATGATGACAATGGGCCGACCAGCTCTTTAGCTGACCTGAAGCCCAGTCAATCTGAGGGGAGTGAAGTTGTAACCATGGCATACCAAGAATAATGGTGGAGGTTGTCATGTGCAGGACCAGATATTGTAAACTCTCTTTGTGTAGCACCCCGACATTACATACCAACACAGGGGTCTGAGAAAGAGATTGTCTACTTTGCAAAGGAGAGTCATCTACTGCAGTGACCAACATCTGATGGTCCAAAGGGAGCAAAGGGATTCCCATTTTTTTTTTTTGCAAAATAATAATCTATGAAGTTACCTGCAGAACCGGAGTCTATAAAGGCTTCAGTGGAGAAAGTCTGACCCTCTCATGTGATAGAACAGGGAAGGAGCAGACGATTATCGTTTAGAGGTAATGACTGCTCGCCTAGGGTATTACCTCTGACTACACCTAGACGGCAGCGTTTTCCGACTTTTTAGGACAATTCTGAACCTTGTGACCCTCCTCTGCACAGTATAAACAGAGTCTTTTGTTTTCCTGCTATTCTTTTCCACCTGCGTCAGTCTAGAGTGTCCAATTTGCATTGGCTCAGATGGAGGCGACTCAGGTGGAGAAGAGGCGTAGGAGACATATCTTACAGCATTCCTACCCCGCGTCTGTCTTTGATAGCATAAACGGCGATCGACCCGTCCTGCCAAAGAGATTGACTCAACAATGGATTTGGGTTCAGGATGTCCTAACATCAAGTCAGAGACTGCATCTGATAAACCTGACAAAAAACAGTCTAACAGTGCATACGTTCCCCACCTAGCTGACACAGCCCACTTCCTGAACTCAGCTGCGTAAACCTTGACCGGATCTCTACCCTGACGCAGAGTCTTAAAGGGACACTTAAGTAAAAAAAAAAATGAGTTTTACACACCTAGGGCTTCCAATAGCCCCCTCCAGCTGTCCGGTGCCCTCGCTGTCTCCCTCCGATCCACCTGGCCCCGAGAGCAGCCACTTCCTGTTTCGGTGACAGGAGCTGACAGGCTGGGGACGTGAGTGATTCTTCGCGTTCCCAGACACATTAGCACCCTCTATGCTGCTATATGGTAGATGATATACGCTATAGCAGCATAGATGGCGCTATTGTGGCCAGGGACGCAAAGAATCACTCGCGTCCCCTGCCTGTCAGCTCCTGTCACCGAAACAGGAAGTGGCTGCTGGCGGGGCCAGGAGGATCGGAGGGAGATGGCGAGGGCACCGGACAGCTGCAGCGGGCTATTGGAAGCCCCAGGTGAGTAAAACTCATTTTTTTTGTTTGACTTAAGTGTCCCTTTAAGCTTCCACTCTGCGGTGGAAGCAATATCCGGATCAACATATATAATGGCCATAGCCTTAAAAAATTCCTGAACTGATGACAAAGCCTCATGTTCTGCATGAAGGCTATATGCCCATGTTTGTGAGTCCCCTGACAAAAGGGTCTTTATAAACGTAATTCTCTTTGTTTCAGTTCCCGACAAATTAGGTCTTCTATGTCCAGAAAACATTCGAAGGTCTGTAACTGGAGGGGATCGCACTGCATTCACAGCCGTTTGGAGGATTTGTATTGACCCAGACAAAGCAGTGATCAGGGTCTGTTGGCCATCAAGCACCCTGATTAAATTTTCCACTGAGGTGGCTAGTCCGTCAATTCGGCTGTGGAGTGCGTCCATATTGTATTTGGTCTGCCGTTCTGTAACGATTGGTGTCAGCACACAGTGTATCTGAGTGTATCTGATTATTGATGATCTGCAGTATCATCAATAATACAGATGTTATACCTGATTATATGGTGATCTGCAGAATCACCAATAATACAAGTATAGCTTGACACAGGACACCTATGTAATGTGAGTGTTTGGTGCAACAGTAAAAAAGGTTATCTCCCGAGGAACGGGAATTACAGACACTACTGCAGCCAAGGAGTTGGACTGCACAGTAGCCAGTGGACACCTGAGGAGCAGGTGGCCTCTGACGGTGTAAGTACTAATCTCCTTAAGAGGAGGAGATGGAGATTGTACTACAGCCAGGGATTCCCTGATGACTTAGGAATCAGACTGTACTGCAGCCAAGGATTCCCTGATGGGCTGGGAATAAGACTGTACTGCAGCCAGTGGACTCCAGTAGGTAAAGTCCCCTGACTGGACTGTAAGAAGACTTCCTGAGGAGCAGGCAGCCTTTACAGCTTATTTATTGTACAGCGCTGCGTAATATGTTGGCGCTATATAAATCTAATAAATAATAATAATAGTAATAATAATAATACAGCTAATGGACACCTATAAAGTTGGTGTCACAAGGAGTACAGAGAGACTGTTCACTCAAGGAACGAGTGACAGCCAGAAGGGTCATACAAGCCAGGTCGGCAACACACGAGCAGATAGGTACAAAGACAGAAGACTGATACGGTATCCGGGAAACAGGCAAGGTTGGCAACGGTTAGACAGATGGGCAAGGTACCGAATAAGTAGGCAGGAGAGAGGTCAGCAAAGCCAGGGGTCATAACAGGTAACTACCGTCTTTCCCCGAAAATAAGACAGTGTCTTATATTATTTTTTGCTCTAAAAGATGTGCTAGGGCTTATTTTCAGGGGATGTCTTATATTTCTATTAGGAAGTGTCTCTCTGCAGAACATTTCCTGTTCCTTTGTACAGTGATGTTCATGGATTTGAAAGTATGCTACTGTACTGATCAGGCACCTGACCTGTCTTCCCTGCACACAGCTGATAACCTTGCTGTGTGCTGGGATGACAGGATCAGTGCCCGATTGGCACTGTACCACCATGTCCCCGCTTACTGGCTGCCTCTTCCTCCTCTTTAACTTCTGCTAGGGCTTATTTTCGGGGTAGGGCTTATATTTCAAGATTGCTCAAAATTCCAGCAAGGGCTTATTTTCAGGGTAGGTCTTATTTTCAGGGAAAGAGGGTATATAGCACAATGCTAGACTGAGGTGTGAGGTCCTTGGTCTCAACACCCAGGAACTAGTCTGAAGAATAACACAGTAATGACACAGTAATTCCCTAGATTTAGGTGTGAGGTCCTTGGTCTCAACACCCGGGAACTAGTCTGAAGTATAACACAGTAATCTCCTAATCTTAGGTGTGAGGTCCTTGGTCTCAACACCCGGGAACTAGTCTGAAGTATAACATAGTAATAACACAGTAATTCCCTAGACTTAGGTGTGAGGTCCGTGGTCTCAAGTATAACACAGTAATAATACAGTAACACCTGAGTTGAATCTGGCTAAGTGTGAATTCCCAGTTCCTACTGGTTCTAACACACTGTACGATCTGACTGAGGTCTGAGTGCTCACACGTAAGTATTCGCAACGGCAGACAACCAGCAACTGCCAAACAAGTCCTATATATACTACAGCACTCTGCAGCGCCGCCCCAGCCACTAAGCCAATCCAGAGTCCAGCTGGGATCAGCTGATCGGCCTGATCAGCTGATTCCCCTTCTGCTGGCATAAAGGTCCTGTCGCCTGGCGCGCGCGTAGCTCTCCATCTGTGTGAACTAGAAGGCCCAGGCGAACCAGAGACATGTTGCTGCATGGAAAAAGCCGCCGGCTTGAACGCGGAGACAGCCACCCTGCCGCTTGCCCGCGCGGCGGCATCTCCGCTATTCATTACACATATACTTTACATATAGATATATCCACAGTATATAGACAAGGCAATGGCTACAAGGATACATATAACACAATAAGTGAGGGAGCCTATTCCAAATAAAGAACATGACTACTACCTACATCCTGCCAGAATATTTGCCGAATCAAACTGAACAACCTCTGTAAATAGAGTAAATGTCAATTAGAAACTCACCAAAGTGTCCTGAATCGTACCGCCATGACCCATCGACGCCGTACAGATTCAATTGATCTGATTGAATCTGCCAGGAATCTATAGTATAGTATGCTGCATCGATCGTAATTTTGATAGATTTTCCAAAAATCAATTGAAATTATTGATCAGACCAACGGGAAATTCTCAATCAATCAGGGGCAGTGGAGAGGCAACAGTAGATTGACAGTTCATAGCGTTGCACTGTATTAAGCAGCACAAGGCTGCAGCTTGATATATTTTCAAAAGATTTCATGCTGAGATTTCGTGAAAATCAATGTGCACTGTGTGTAAGGATTTTCGTTACTGAGTGGGATCGATCTATATCTATATCATATTGGGGCTCACTCTACGTGTGTATGCTCAGCTTAAAGTGGACTTGAACTCAGAACGTCCTCTCTGTTCTAAAATATTTGCAACAGCATTAAACCTTTAATCGAAAAACATGTCTTTGTTACAGCTGATACAAATCCTAAAATAAATCTGCACTGATGCTACTTCCTGATTCATGGAAGCAGATATATTGTTAACATCCTGTGCTTTCCAATGGGCTAATCTGCCATCTCTGCCGTGGCAGTCATGTGACACAAAGAGAGATCAAATATATAGTTGCTATCTGTATCTATGGCTATATCTTCATACTGCCTGGAAATCTGTGTACTTATAAGCTGGCGACGTCTCCTTGAACCTGGATAATGAAAGATCTATTGATGATGGACCAACAGATAAGGACTTCTGTAGTTGTACACAGCAAGCCCCTCAGGGCCAGATAGACTCTGGGTCTATTTTCTAGATAAGCTGTCCAAGTAGCTGCTCTCAGCTAGACAATTACATCACCCCAGGGTGTAACATCAAAGACTCCTAAAGGCAAAGATACTTTCTGACTGCCATGGAGGAGGGGTTTCACTTGAAATCCCCAAAGTATCCAGACAGCTCATGGAGACTCAGGACTACTAGGGTATTATAAGGGGTTGAAGCAGACCAAAAAGCCCTTGTATAAAAACAAAACCCCAGAGAGACTGAGTCTTTCAAAATGAAAGATACGAATGGATACACCACTCTGTGAAGCACTATGCAGGCGAACAGTGCAACAAATAAGAATAACATTCCTGATTCTAAAGTTGCAAAGAATTTTGGTATTTCTTCATCTACAGTACATAATATCATAAAAAAAATACATAAATCCAAATATACAAAACTCAGCTGGTTGCATTCTCTCCATATTGCATGTAAGCTCCTTACGAAGCACTGGATACAACCTACAGTACCTTCATTGGCTGACTGGATCCAAGCCTTTAATACTATCCTTCCCTTTCATGAGGCTATTTATCAAAGTAGGTGTGCAGTAAGTAAGCATACGCTAATCCAGGAAAGGTGGATCACTTTGCTTCACACTTAACATTGCTATAAGTATTGCCCTGTATGTAGTCCCTATTTACAAATTCTGTGAGTAGTTACTGGCTGTAATCCTAATTATACACCTAAATGTTTGGCCTGCCGGGGCCAGGGGTTCAGTTTACACCCCATAGGTTTTTCTTATAATTGTTAAGGAAACAAGCAATATCCTGCTGCATGTGATACTGTTACCATGCCACTTATTGGTCTTCCTTAAGTTTTGACTAAATACCACCCAGGTTCTTTATTTATTCTGAAAATGTTTGTAGTAGAATATTTTCACTGATTCTGTAACTGTCTGGAATATTTGCTATTGCAAGTGTCATTTTTGCAGTATTTTTTATTTGCTTGATATCCTGTGATTATTACTTGTCCTGTCAACTTTTCCTTCAATAAAGCTGGCATGTTAAGCAAAAAAAAATTCTGTGTATGCAAGGGAGAAGCCCAAAGCCAATACTGGATGGCCGTGGACATCAGCTCCATGCTTACTGGGGGCATATATGGATTAGATTACCGACTTTTACAAGGGAATTTCTCTGAACAGCTGTATCAAATATGAAAGCTCTGTGAGCACTGGTCAGTACTGGCTCAGTCCCTTATTGACATTTAGCAACAATTTCAACTCAGTGTAAACATGATCCTGTCTCACATTTCTGAAACATGCTGGTGGCATCAAATTCAAAATTAGCATTACCTGCACCCGGGGCACTATTTTAAGTCTCTTTAAAATGACCAAAACAATATTTATTTTGTTTCAACATTTGCTATGTGTTTGTGTACTCCATTTGAATAGCATTTAGGATACATAAACTACATGATATCATACATAGACATATGACTATAGTAGGGATTAGATTGTGAGCCTCTCTGAGGGACAGTTACGTGACAAGACAATATACTATGTATAGCGCTGTGGAAGATGTCGGAGCTATATTACTAACATAGAAATAATTATAACGTATCTAAATCTCTTACATGGGTAGAAAGAAATTCTATACAAAATGATTGGCTACTGAAGAAAACATGTATACTGCTAGATTTCAGTCACCTGGTTTCATTCTTTGGGTGTAATTCTGGATTCTAGCCTAAAGCTGTGTACATGTGCTAGATGATGTTCAGCTGAGATGGTTGCTTGGTACTAAATATCTAGCATGTGGACAGCTGTCTCATGGCCCTGTTTAATGATCTGCCTCCAGGGATTGCTAAACAATAAGTGTTGTACAAGCCCACTGTGCATGTATTTACCTGCCTGCTGGACATCATCCCTCCTTCCCTCTCCAGTCACAGTACATGCTGATCATTTAAAGCTGCAAAGTCCCAGAGAAACTTCTTCATACCAATCCAAATTAATTCAGCAGACAGCACAGTGGCAAAGTAGATAGCATGAGTACCTAGTTGAATATGGGGTAAGACATTAGCTGCATGGAGTTTTTATGTTCTCCCCATGTTTGTGTGGGTTTCTTCCAAGCACTCCGGTTTCCCTCTATATCTCAAAAACACACAGGTATATTAACTGGCTTCCCTCAAATTTGCCTTAAAGTATGATGGACTTATGACAGTGGTAGGGATTAGCTTGTGAGCCCCTCTGAGGGACAGTTAGTGACAAGAAATCAGCTGGTTTCCTTTCCCTCTATGTCACGTCACAGTAGTTTGACAATGCAGTAACTCATAGAAATGCTTGGAAATGCATAGCAACTCACAAACCCATTCACACCTATTCATGAGTTTTAATTCATGCATTTTAACTAACTGAGCATTGTGAATGAGCCCTAAAGTGCGGGGGAAGATGTGTAAAGAGATAATAAATCCAACGTGGCTCCCTGACTGGGGGCTGCGGAGAATCACTAAACATGGCAAGGCTTAAAGTGGATATTACATAATCACATCATTTAGCAAAAACATGTTACTTTATCACATTGCTGACTTGCAGCTTGTCCAAACTCTCTTGTTAGAGTGAGATTGAGCACATTTATTCTGCAATCATAACTGTTAAACTTAATTGGAAAGTAAACACATTGGCATCACTGGACACTGGGATGGGGTTTGGAAAGTTTGACTTCTTCAGCCAACACAAGTCCAGGCACTCAGTCAAATATGCATAACAAGAGCTCCAATAAAATATGTCAATATTGTAAAGAATGAGGTGGACTGAGCCCCAGAAAGGACGCCGGACTGCCAAGGTTTGACTATCAGCTTTGGGAATACATATGGTTTCTGGATTGTGAGTCGTGGATCGACATTCAAGGCTTCTTTCACTCTTGCAGGTTAAAGTGCACCTAAACTGAGAGGGATATGGATGCTTCCTTTTCAACAATACCAGTTGCATGGCAGCCCTGCTGATCTCTGTGGCTGCAGTAATCCAGTCTGACTTCAGTCAGAGCACCTGATCTGCATGCTTGTTCAGGGGCTGTGGCTAAAAGTATTAGAGAAACAAGATCAGCAGGAGAGTCAGGCAACTGGTATTATTTTAAAAAGAAAAATCCATATCTTCAGTTTAGGTTCCCTTTAAACCTGTGTTGCATTACCCTAGTTTACCGCAACCCCCGGTAAAAGCAATGTCTATGGAGACTTTCACACCTATTGCGGTCCAGTGCGGTGTGCTGGAAGCATCCAATCCGACGCAAGGGCTGCAGTGCGTTACCACAGGCTATGGGCAACACAGTAAGTGTAAACGCCAGAATGCAGTGCGTCATGGCATGCATGCGCAAACTGATTAGCATCCCAGTGGCGTACTTCCTGCCCAGCAGGGAGTATGTCACTGAGTGGGGGGCTGCAGTGCGTTACCACAGGCACCGTGATAGTCTATGGGCAACACAGTAAGTGTAAACGCCAGAGCGCAGTGCGTCATGGCACGCATGCGCAGATCGATGAGCTTCCCAGTGGTGTACTTCCTGCCCAGCAGGGAGTATGTCACTGAGTGGGGGACGTGCTTATGCATATGACCCTGTCAGCGTACTGTGCCACAGGGTCATATGATTGTTGTTTTTTTGCGTTGTGGTTGGATGTGGCAGGAGCATCTCATTGCACCGCAATGGAAAAATCAAGTGTAAAACCAGCCTTAGTCACTAAATAACAACAATAGTTCAATGATTGAACACTGGCAGCTTCACGCTACACTTCACTTCTAAGTGGCGCCACAAATGTACCGTTGCCCAGCGTAAAATTAGGTTGACATTTACACTGATAAATAGCATGAAAACAGAAATAATGATGCATACAAAGGACACCTTATTGTTATTATTGGTTTATATAGCTATTTGGAATATGAACAACTGCTGGAATGACACTGATTAGCCCAACACAAAGCAATAAAACAAAAACACATTCTATTAAATATTCTAAACTTAAAAGAAGACAGATCAAAGAGCTTTATAAAGCAGAGCTAGAAGTCATTTTGTAAGTAATGTAACCGAAAAAAGCAACACTTTTCCATGAAATCTTGCCATAATCTGTTTTCTTCTCTGACTGCAATTCGTAAACTTGATTCAGAGAAATGGTCTGGCTGGAGGAAGTGAAGGGAGTCTTGGAGTAATAATGTGTCAGAGTTTCCCTGTGAAAGTGATAATAGCTAGCATGGCTTACAGACTTCCAAAGGAATAAGCAAACTTTTTCAGCAGAAGAAATGCTCAAAGTTTGCAGATAGTATGTGATGCATACCTAATAAAGTAATACAAATAGAAACTGAGGTGTGGAAAGTGCTGTATGCCTACCATGCAGCCAGATTTACTCACACATCATTTTACAACAGTCATAAAAAATAATGAGTTGTGGAAGGTTGCTATCGGTTGCTACCTGACACATGGCTTAGTAGAGGGTAATGAAATCAGAGCAGATCCGGGATCAGCTCAAGGTGCCCACTAATAATACAATCTTGATTGTACTATCTTACCACTTCTCTGTAATATAAGGGACTACATAATCCTGGGAACACACGATGCAATTTCTTGTCCAATCAACAGGGGATTGGATGGGAAGTTGTACCGTATGTACATGTCCAAACTGCTCCCGATCGATAAAGGAATTGATTTTCCAATGATAACTTTGCAAAATCGATTCCTTTCTTGATCATAAACAGATCAGACATGTCGGAAATAATCAAACGATTACCGTCGATAGGACCTTATGGCCTCAATTCACTAAGCTTTATCAAACACTTTATCAAACGTTTGATAATTTACCTCAGGGGTAAAATCAAATTTTGAATTTACTAAGGTGTTATAGATTTATTGAACATTTTATCGATAAAACATTCAATAAATATATAACACCTTAGTGAATTCAAAATTAGATTTTACCCATGAGGTAAATTATCAAACGTTTGATAAAGTGTTTGCTAAAGCTTAGTGAATTGAGGCCTTGTGTTCCCCGCATAAAGCTACCCCTTTTAACGGTGCAAATTCTTGCTATGTAATCATATTTTTAAGTCTATTCAGATCCAAAGAAAAGATCGTATTTCAGGTATCCACAGCACTAATCCAACTTACAATCACAATTACTATCCATGAAAAAAATGCCACACTGATCAAGTATTTCTTTAAGGAGACAATTGATAATATGATCATTCAGGATCCATTGGGCCCGCCATCTGTTTTGTTTTCCTACAATATGATCAGAATAATCTGATCAAAACTATGTTCACTATAAATTGTACCGTTAAGAGGAACCTGAAGTGAGAGGTATATGGAGGCTGCCATATTTATTTCCTTTTAAACAATACCAGTTACGTGGCAGTTCTGCTGATCTAATTGGCTGCAGAAGTGTCCGAATCACGCACCTGAAACAAACATGTAGCTAATCTTGTCAGACTTAAGTCAGAAACACCTGTTCTTCCTATGCTGGTTCAGGGTCTATGGCTTAAAGTATTAGAACCAGAAAGTCAGCAGGACTGCCAGGTAACTGGTATTGTATAAAATGAAATAAATATGTCAGCCTACATATCCCTCTCACTTCAGGTTTCCTTTAATGGGCACCTTTAAATATCCATTCAAAGTATATTCAACCAGTTTATCCTGTTACTACAAAGATTTGGTAAGATTATACAATCAATATCTTATCATTATTGGCCAACTTTTGAAACACATAAATATAAAAAAAAACTCACACATACGCCACAGGAAATACCACACAGAAGAACTAACCTGGCAAGATAAATATCCCAGTGCAGATATTAGATCAATCCATTCCTTGTGCTGCTGGTGCAGGGATGCTGCTACTGATGCTCTCCAAGAGATACAGTTGTTTCCACTGTGAGTGACTGTTCTGTGCTAGAGATAGTAACTTAGTGAGAGCAGAGAAAATTGTCTGTGAGAAGCATATGCTGCTATATCTGTCTCCTGCTCTTTAGTTCTGGAGATGAAAATATCCCTGTGTGGCTGTATAGCATTAGTTGAGTGTATATCACATGCCTGTGCACTGTCCCGTCTGAATAGGCAGCTTCAGTTCACACTTCAGCCAGAGCAGCAGTGAAAGGAGGGGAAGGGCGTGCCTAAAGCTGTTTCTGCCACTATGCTCCACTCCATTCCAGCCTCATTCACCAGCTAGAGCTGAGATGACACGCACTGCTAGTGCAGCAGAGGGCACCTTCCTCCCTCTTACTACTCACCTTTACAAATCACATATAAACATACACAGCAGTTTGTGATACAGACCATAATAAAAAGCACTGAATGTGTCAAAGTGAATTAATATTTGTCTACCCAAAACAAAAACTGCAGTGTTTTTGTCAGGATGCCAGTGTCAGAAGATTCAGTTCACCCACATCAGTCAGCAAGCAGATCATTTTCTGGTTCTTTGCTTTTAAATCTAAGCAAAACACACATGCTTCAGAGAGCAATGCATTTTCCCGGGAGCAGGAAATTTGGGTGCCGCTATAGGCACCCATGGAAATAGCAGCATTGAGTGGAAATTTGGGCGCCCGTGGACAGGATGGTGGAGAAGGGGGGTTAGGTGGGGCGGGGGGGGGGGGGGGGGGGGGGTGTTAATGGTTACAGTGAGGGCCCTTTTACACTTAATCAGTTAGTGCGCGTTGGTATGCTTTTTTTTCATAGCAGTGTATTGGGAAGATTTCAGTTAAACGCGTTAAGTGTAAAAGAGGCCATAGGAAAACATGGGCATTACTTGAAAATCGAGTTATAACTGAGAGCAACTGATTAAGGGAGGGTGCCCTTTTATTACGTGCACCATTTTCCCACTCACACTACTTGTAAATAATGGCACAGGGATAAATGGTCTACATTGTAAGGTGGGGCCACAATGGCTCTTCTGCCTATAGAGATCGTAGATAGGACAAGTACAGAGTGGCCAAGTTAAATACATACAAATATAATCCCATTGCATGCAAAAATGCATATACAATATTTTTGCAGTGGATTGGGGGGGAGGGAGATGGATAAGGCTAGCCATGGAGAGTGGGTGGTTAAGGTTAGTCGTGGGGATGGGTGTTTAAGGTATTTAGAGAGTTAAGCCTGTGTAATTCCTCCTCATCAGTGACTAATCAAAAGTTTAATTTGATCTCTCAGCTGTGTCAGCTCAGGAATGTCGCCAGCCTCGGAAGAGCAGTTAATTTGTAAACACAGAACATTAACCCTATGTCTGCTTCCATGAAAGCAGGAAGTAGACACTGCAGTTTTATCGCAGGATTTCTATCAGCTCTAACAAAGAAACACCCACTTTTCAATAACCTTGACTGTTATCTTTCCACAAAGGTGGTTGTGGCCCTTTTCTGATGTCCTGACTGTGCGGGGACTATACAAACAAAGAATGGCTCTAAAATACTTTATTCCAAAAAATTGGTCTGTAGAAAGCCCCCTGTACACTTCGGAGTTAATGGCATGCTAAATGCCCAGCTCGCTATCAACTGAGACATATGTGATATAATTTTAACCAAGATAAGTAGTTGAATAGATTTGTAGTTGAATAGGGTGTTTTTAGATTTGAGCCCTATGTCTTGTGATTTTTTTTTTTGGTGCCAAACTAAATCAAAAGCAACACTATTGAAATTTGCATACACGGTACACTTTTTTTATAAGTGTAAAAGTAAAGTAAAACACTTATAAAAAAAAAGAACCAAAGTGATGGAATTTAAAAGAAAAAAATAATTTGCTACATTAGAAACTTGGCTTTTTAAATATGTATGTCATGGATTATAGCTACAATAGGATTGTAGCATTATTTATTGTAAAAGAATAGTTGATGGAAATTGAGTAAGGGCTGGTGCACACCGAGCGGCTTTTTGGGCGTTTTCAGATCCGCTTGCGGCTGCGGATCTGCTTGGTCAATGTATCTCAATGGGGTGGTGCACACCAGAGCGGCAGGCGTTTTGCAGAAACGAAAAATGCCTGGGTGAGGCATTTTTTGGATTGCGGGTGCGTTTCTGCCTCAATGTTAAGTATAGGAAAAACGCAAACCGCTCTGAAAAACGGCACTTCAGAGCGGTTTTGCAGGCGTTTTTGTTACAGAAGCTGTTCAGTAACAGCTTTACTGTAACAATATATGAAATCTACTATACTGAAAACCGCAGCAGCAATCCGCAAAACGCTAGCAAAACGCCTCATAAAAATAAAAAAAAGCGTTTAAAAATCTGCTAGCATTTTGCGGATCTGCTAGCGGGTTTTGGTGTGCACCAGCCCTTAAAGGGTATTTTTTTATTTTTTCCTAGTTTTCCCTTAAAAATGCATAGAAAATAAAATAATTACTTAAAAAGTATTGCCCACAAAAAGCCTAATTTGTCCCGAAAAAACAAACAAACAAACAACAACAATGCATAGGCCATTTAGGCGTGATAATTAGTGATAAAGTTATTGGCAAACGAATGGGTGGAGCGTTGAATTGTGAAAATTGCTCTGGTCCATAAGAGGAAAACAATCTATAGTGGTCAAGCGGTTAAGGCTGTTCCCTCTTTTGGAAGCAGATCCCCATGCCATCCCCATAATAATGTCCTTTTTTGCCTGATTATAAAGATCTGCACAAAAAAAATCTATTTGCATAATAGGAACAGTGGTAACACTGGGCAACATTTAATGTCTAGACTATTAAAGAGACACTGAAGCGAAAAAGAAAATTATGATAAAATGATTTGTATGTGTAGTACAGCTAGAAATAAAACATTATGAGCAGAGTCATAAGTCTAATTGTTTCCAGTATAGGAAGGGTTGAGAAACTCCAGTTGTTATGTCTATGCAAAAAAGCCATTAAGGACTTTCAAAGTCGCAGAGAGGTCTGTCTTCTGAAGTTTATTATCTCAGCTGTCAGTCAAGGGTTTACTTTTTCTCTGCCAGGGGACAGGTCAATAGTTCACAAGTCTGCTCTTTAAAATCATTTAGAATGCTGAGTAGCGTGGAAACTGCAAATATTAAAGAATGATGCAATGTTGTAAAAAAAAGCACTGTATAACTGAAAATAAAAATGTGAGAATATTTTCTTTGCTACTAATCTTCTAGTAATGATCCGTACTACACAACCAATTCATTATATCATTTTTTTTTTCGCTTCAGTGTCTCTTTAAATTTTGCCTTGCTCAAATTTGTAGTTGGGGAAAAAAGATAAGTGTCATTTGAAATTACTTTTTTTGCGCATAGACTCTGCATGGTGTGTCTGAGTGGAGGTGCGAAGAAGGCGTGACTGGATGTGATGTGGGGGGTGCGTCTATTGCCCAATATGCCTGCAATAAATGGCCTCCTAGCTAGTTGACTCAGAACATTGAGCAGTATGGACCAGCATGCTCACATCAACCTGGGATGTCAGTATTTGCAAAGCCACAAGACACGCCAGGATGGTGATTTGCTCACAGGAAGGGTTGCATCAGCGCTGTTTAAGGGAAATGAATACAAATGAAAGGAAAGTTGTTTGTCTTGGGAAAAGTTAATATGTGCTGGATTTATGATGAAATAAAAATTAATTTAGCTGCTCCTTTATAGGTTTGATGTTGTGATGTAGGAACAATGAAACATGTTGTGAACAAATTCTGCTGCTCAAGAAAATAATTAAAAGATAACTCCTTCCAGAGCTGCCACAGAGTATTCCCAATTTACGTCTATGGCCTCAATTCACGGAGCATTATCAAACGTTTATCAAACACTTTATCAAACGTTTGATAATTTACCTTATGGGTAAAATCTCATTTTAAATTCACTTAGGTGTTATTTATTTATCGAATGTTTTACAGATAAAACGTTCAACAAATATATAACACCTTAGTGAGATTTTACCCATGAGGTAAATTATCAAACGTTTGATAAAGTGTTTGATAAACGTTTGATAATGCTCCGTGAATTGAGGCCAGTGTGTTTAAGTGCATCTTTTGTAAGTCAGATGTGGTGTGAATTATACACTTGTTTACCACTGGAACTCATGGTAATTGCTATGGTTGTATCCAATTTGCACATTTTGACTCACTTTACATCCTATAAAGGCCAGACCTTTGTGGACAGTTATCAGGGGTCCTCATATTAGGTTGAGGTTGTGTTTTATGAATATTAATTTTGTTCAGTTTAAACTACTGAATATAGCTTAATGAATAAGATTACTTATTTTGTACAATGATTTGTAAATTTTTTTGGTCAATGTTTGCTTATTGTAAAACCTTTCTTCATCCTATTTGCCAATCTAATGATCCATTTATGGCTACCAGTGTAAGAAATAGGCTGCATTTGAATCCCAGCACGCTTTAGTGTGGCAGCCATTTTAGGTCTGATGTCATAGACTTGAACAATAGCCTCCACTTCCTGTTAACTTGGCCTTAGGAATTAGTTTGAATTTAAACCAGCTGAAAAGAGTCTTTAGCCAATTACTGAGGCTCCTAAAAGGTAAGTGAGGTACGTAGAGGGGGTGTAGTCATGGGGAAATATACTCTTCGCACCATGTGACACAGGGTCTTTTGGTGTGCTTGCTGCTGGCGCTGATACTGGCTAGGTGCAGAACTATAGGTCTGTGTAACGTGATATGTATTTTATAAGGTCTTGGGAAGCTGCACTAAGGCTAGGAATTAATGCATTCATTTTGAGGATTGTTTTCAATGGTTTTTATCTTAACCACTTCAGGACCATAGGCTTACACCCCCGTAGTGACCAGGCTATTTTTTACAATTCAGGTCACTGCAGCTTTAAGGGTTCGCTGCAGGGCCGTACAACTCAGCACACAATTCCCTCCCCAGCTGAGATTTCTGTCTATTGGTGGGTTCTGGGGTCCCCAGTACAGCGCTGCCATAGATCGCAGCGCTGTACACTGTAAATAGACAGTGGTTTTGCCATCTAACTGTCTCCTAGCGGTGATTGCTGGGAGATTCAAGCGGAGATGTGTACGTATCACCTTGCGTGATCTACTGCAAAACGCACCCCCAGGACTGAACGCCAATTGGCGTTACACGGTCCTGGGGGAGCCGTCGGTTGTATACGGGTTAATATTGTTGAATTGTTCTGCAAATGTTGCTTTCCGTTTTTCATTGATGTCTGTACATGCATTTCAAGTATCTCACATGCAATATAAAGTTTATTTATACTGTTGTTTATGTGCATTTTTTTTGCTAAACAACCACCTAGAAGTTAACTTACAGGAAATAGATATTGTTGTAATTATTAATATTTTCAATAATATTGTTTTTTTACACCAGTACCCTTTCTCTCCTGCCCTTACCCAGTAATTTATCCATATATGCACAATGTCTTCTAGTGCCAGCATCCTCAACTTCTGAACCAGTCTTTTGTGGGTACAGTGTCAAAAGCTTTTATGTGGTCCTTACATACAGCTGATGTAAAGTTTATAAGTCTGTTAGTTTCCTGGTTACTTTTATTTGAATGTCTGTGTTTATAAAACTCTTTTAGATTCAACTTAATATTACTAGCAACCTGTTTTTCAGCTTCTAGTTCTGCAAGTCTTACTTCCTTGTAACAGCTTTACTTTAGCTATTGCCAGCGATTTAAAAAGCTGCTGAAATCGCTAGTAAAACACTCCAGTGTGAAGGAGACCTAAGTAACCTCATACATTAGAGCAGGGTTGTCAAACTCAATCACACAAGGAGCCAAAATCTAAAACCTAGTCTACGTTGCAGGCCCAATTGTTTATTAAGATTCATCATTTATTGAACAGACTCAAACTAAGTGGCATAACTATAGCAAACATGTGTGTGTGTGTGTGTGTGTGGGGGGGGGGGGGGGGGGGGCAGCTCCTCCCCTTCCTGCAGAGTCGCGCAGTGGAGCACCTGCCCCAGTGCTGCTTTGGCAGAAAAACTTCAATATAAAATGTGGCCCAAGGAAAGATGCTAGCCACACGAGGGGGTTTAGATGCCATGGTAATTTTGCTGAGGAGTCCCATGGGTTGTTGCTGCACCCCACCTCAAACTGACAAGTCACCGGCATGCTCCTCTGGTTGGGAAGGCAGTGTGCTGTTGTTGTTTTACTACTTACAATGATGCACATTTGAAGCTCTGGAGGGCCACATAAAATGGTAAGGCCCATGGGCCGTGTGTTTGACATCCACACTCAGCCTTTAATCTTCAATCAGACTAGCACAGGATTGAGAGATTACCATTCAGCTGTGTGGGCATTTGCATGTCTGCTCTCATTGGCTGATGTCCATAGAAAAGCCTGCTCCTCCTCTCACACCTTGGCCGTCATAGCATTCAGCTTTGCTTTAGCTAGCTGCTGGGTTCCTTGTGTGAAGTTTAAATTGTATTGCATTACCTTGCCTGCTTGCTTGGACGTTCGCTGCACCCGCAGGGGTATAGTGAAGTCTTTCCTATCCTGATAGCTTGGATTCTGCCATTACTAGAGATGGCCGGAACCTCCGATTTACGTTTCGCGGACTTTTGCGAACCGCAATAGACTTCAATGGAAAGGCGAACTTTGAAAAATAGAAAAAATTATGCTGGCCACAAAAGTGATGGAAAAGATGTTTCAAGGGGTCTAACACCTGGACTGGGAGTGGGATACATGCCAAAAGTCCCGGGGAAAAATCTGGATTTGACGCAAAGCAGCATTTTAAAGAGACTCTGAAGCGAGAATAAATCTCGCTTCAGAGCTCATAGTTAGCAGGGGCACGTGTGCCCCTGCTAAACCGCTGCATACGCGCTGCTAAACGGGGGTCCCTTCACCCCCAAACCCCCCACTGCGACACTTAGTCGCAGGCTTGGTCGCTCCTGGAGGCAGGGCTAACGGCTGCTGCCCTGCCTCCATTCGCGTCTATCAGCCGCGCATCGCCGCCTCTCCCCCTTCCCTCTCAGTGAAGGAAGACTGAGAGGGGCGGGGGAGAGGCGGAGATACGCGCTGACAGACGCGCGTGGGGCAGGGCTGCGGCGGTTAGCCCTGCCCCAACCAGGAAGTGCTCCCCCGCTGCACGGAGGCGGATTTGGGGGTCAAGGGACCCCCGTTAAGCCGCGGGATAGCGGCGGTTTAGCAGGGGCACACGTGCCCCTGCTATATATGAGGTCTGAAGCGAGATTTATTCTCGCTTCAGACTCTCTTTAACGGCAGAATTCACATTGAATGCTAAATTGCAGGCCTAAAGTGCTTTAAAACATCTTGCATGTGTATACATCAATCAGGGAGTGTAATTAGAGTACTGTTTCACACTGACACACCAAACTCACTGTGTAACGCACCGCAAACAGCTGTTTGCGTAGTGACGGCCGCCCGTGCTGGACTGGTGTGCACCATGGCGAGATTGCTCTTCCTCACTCGGTGATGTCAGGTAATGTCTGACTGCCTTATCAACTTTCAATGGTTCTTTCTCTACCATTGTTAAAGCTTACATCTATTTTTTTTGCTGTTCAGTACCTGCAACGAGAATCTTATGGAGGGCAAGTCTGCCATTGCGAGTGATCACGGGTAACGGCCGAGGAATCCTGGTTCGATTCCGGTCCAGAGTTGGAGCCTAAGAAACGGCTACCACCATCACACATCCAAGGAAGGCAGCAGGCATGGCAGGCACATCCCGAGGTAGTGACCAAAAATAACAATACAGGAGGACATTCGAGGCCCTGCTGTATATGTGAAATGAATCAACTTTAAATCCTTTAACGAGAATCTGTTATGGAGGGCAAGTCTGATGGTGCCTTCATTGTGACTCACCAGGTTGGTCACCTCCTCAAACGGCCGCATGAGCCTGCATGCATTTCGCATCAGTGTCCAGTTGTTGGGCCACAACATCCCCATCTCCCCAGATTGTGTCCTTCTACTGTAATTATACAGGTACTGGGTGACGGCTTTCTCCTGTTCTAGCAGGTGAGAGAACATGACCAGGGTCGAATTCCAGAGAGTTGGGCTATCACATATCAAGTGTCTCACCGGCAAGTTGTTTCTCCGCTGAATGTCCGCAAAGCGTGCCACTGAACACAACAGGTAGGTATATGCAGTAATGAGGTGGGTTCACTGAACACAACAGGTAGGTATATGCAGTGATGAGGTGGGTTCAATAAACACAACAGGTAGGTATATGCAGTGATGAGGTGGGTTCACTGAACACAACAGGTAGGTATATGCAGTGATGAGGTGGGTGCACTGAACAAAACAGGTAGGTATATGCAGTACTGGGTATTACAATGTGCACCTGTTACACACACAGGTAGTCACTGAATGTGCTGGGCCTGGCTGGCAGTGGCACACACACAGTATGAATTAGCAAGGCTGTCTATGCAACACAAGTGCCAGTGGGACACACAGAAAAAAAAATAGATCACAAGAACAAAATTAGCTCTCAAAAGAGCTGTTGTGGGGTGCTATTTTATCAATAAGAATCAGCAAGGAGCAAGCTAACAAGCCTACAACAGCCTAACTAATCTTTCCCTATGAGAGAGTCTGATGTAGCTGTCCCTTCTCTAATTAATGCAGGCACACGTGTGAGTGTAATGGCCAAGTTCGCCTGGAACCGTTTGCCGGCAAACCGTTCGGGCCATCTCTAGCCATCACCACGTTGGTGACTGGTAGTATTCCGGTTAGTTCTGATCCTGTGAACGTAACTATAGCTGCGGTTGCTATTAGTTGCGTTCCTTCCTGTTTGTCTTGTCTGTGCCTGCTATTGCTGGGGCAGTGATTAGATTGGCAAACAATCCTTCTGTCTGTCTGTTTCTGCTGGTTCTGTTCCTGGGGACGTAACTATAGCTGCGGTTGCTATTAGTTACGCTCCTTCCTGTTGTCTTGTCCGTGCCTGTGTGGATGCTTGCTATCACTGGGACAGCATTTAAATTGGCAAGCATTCTTTCTGTCTGTCTGTTGTCTGTCCTTGTTACTCAGTGTGATGGACACCAGATGCTCAGTGCTGCAGTCACACTAAGCCACCATTGTGTCTTGTTTATTGTGGCAGTTATCAGAAGCTCAGAGCTATGGTCGCTCTGAGCAATCTTGCTTCCTTGTTCATAGCTCCTGGTGTGATCTGTGTAATCTCCTTCACAAGGGCATTCCGCACTATTACCTGATTAGAGATGGCCCACACCGTTCGCCGGGCGAATCTCTCTGGGCCTTGTACTACTTCCGGGTCGCTATGACCCGGAGTAGTACGCCTGCGCTGGCCCGGCGGTGCGCATCATAGATCGTGCTCCTGTTGCCGGGCACTCTCTGCGCATGAGCGTGACGTCACTCATGACGTCACGCACATGCGCAGAAAGTGCCCGGCAACAGGAGCGCAATCTAGGATGTGCACTGCCGGGCCAGCGCAGGCGTACTTCTCCGGGTCATAGTGACCTGGAAGTAGTACAAGGCCCATAGATTCAGAGATGTTCACCGGCGAAAGGTTCGGAAACCGTTCGCAACATCTCTATACCTGATATCAGCCAGCCGCATAGTCTTGCTTTGTAGGCTCTGGTGGTACTCTGGTTTTCCCGGCCCCAACCTCTATACCTTGCATGTTAAGACCTTTACCAAAAACATTCTTGTTTAAGTATAGTAACATTTTTAAACCTAGAAATGTTGTTTCAAAAAGGCATATACACACTACAATACTCATTAAAAATATGTTTAAAGGTTTTTATTTACATTTGGTTTCTTTACCCTGTTTTTTGCTATATTAGTAAACTTAACTTAAAGCAAACCTATGAGGAGACAAGTTAAAGTTAGATACTTACCTGCTGGTCGGGATTCTCTTCTTGTTTGTGGGCTCGCTCTCGGGTACATGCCCAGTAGCACAAAGCTGCTCACGCATGGACAGGAACTTGGCCACAAGAGCATATCCGACAAGCCCTCTTTAGTCAACATTAGTCAGTTGCTGTAGGAATGCTAGTATATACAGTACTTGTCATGTTGTGTATAATACAGCAGCCATTTGAATGTGTATCTCGTGGAAGTCATATATTTTTTCATTTTTATGTCTGCTGTGCACTATCGCATATGTATACCGTATTTGTCGCTGTATAAGACGAACTTTTTCTCCCCCAAAAATGCGGAGAAAAAGTCCCTGAGTCCTATACGCAGGGCCGGATTACCGACCAGGCAACAAAAGCAGTCGCTTGGGGCCCCATTCAGAGTCAAAGGGGCCCCATCAGCACATAAACCAGCCCTCGCCATCCTGTCAGCAGTGGCTGGATGGTATAATGGTTAAAGGGACTCTGAGCAGTGCAGTAACTATGGAAAGATGCATATCATTTTAAAGCTCTCTTTCTCCTCTTTCCAATCATAAATAAAGGGCCGCCTTATGCCCTTTAATTTTCGCTATTTTCGCGATCGCGGCCACTGCAATTTCGACCGCGATAATAGCGAAAACTAAAAGGCGTAGGGTGGCAGTTTATCTATCTTTAGAAAGAGTAGAAAGATGATTCAAAATGATATGCATCTTTCCATAGTTACATTTTATTACACAGTACGACTTTTCTCCAAAGTCGGCAGCTCAATTCAGCACAATGCAATGAAATATAAGGAACCCAGGGGGATATAATTACAAACATCATGCTGCTAGGTGTGAGGATGTAATTAAAGCCAATGTGTACCGATTAAAAAAAAAAAGTCAGATACTCACCTAAGGAGAGGGAAGGCTCGGTCCTAATGAGACTTCCCTCTCCTCTCCAGGTGCCCGATCCCGCTCACGATCCCCCATTGCAGTATTCGACCAGTTTGGTCAAATACTGCCGCTTCGGAAGTCTTCGGGAGCACTCGGGCTCCCGAAGACGGGCCGCTCCATACTGCGCATGAGTGAGTGCCCACTATGATGCACTCGTGCGGGTTTATGATGCACTCGCGCGTGCGCAGTATGGAGCGGCCCGTCTTCGGGAGCCCGAGTGCTCCCGAAGACTTCCGAAGTCCCCCACAGCGGGGGATTTGAACGGAGGATCCACCGGGCATCGGGAGAGGAGACGGAAGGCTCATTAGGACCGAGCCTTCCCTCTCCTTAGGTGAGTATCTGACTTTTTTTTTTTTTAATCGGTAACCATTCACTTTAATTAGTTGTGGGTAATCTTAAAGGCATACCCACAGGCACTGCTCGGAGTCCCTTTAAGGGCTCTGCCTCTGACACAGGAGACCAGGGTTCGAATCTCGGCTCTGCCTGTTAAGTAAGCCAGCACCTATTCAGTAGGAGACCTTAGGCAAGTCTCTTTAACACTGCTACTGCCTATAGGGCGCGTCCTAGCGGCTGCAGCTCTGGCACTTTGAGTTCGCCAGGAGAAAAGCGCGATATAAATGTTATTTGTCTTGTCTTGTCAAATCATGCCGTGCGCTGCTGATTGTCTTCAGAGCCAGGCTCTCCTCCTAGGTCCCCCTCCTGCTACTGTGCGCTCTGCCGCTGCCCACTCCTCCCTCCCTTCCCACAGAGAACCACAGCTGCAGCAAGAATGATAGCAGCTGATGGCAAACGCTAACTCACCTATCCATGATCCAAGCGATAGAGATCCCGTCATCTGAAACCCATCTGTCTCTTCTACAGTGCAGCCGCTCGCTCTGAACTTCCTGATTCTCAGATCAGACAGGAAGTAGGAAGTAGTAATAGTAGTAGTAACAGAGTGGCAGAACTCTAGAGGAGACAGATGGGCTCCGGATGACGGGACCTCTATTGCTTGGATCGCAATAGGTGAATGTGAGTCATCTGGTGCTGTCATTCTCCCCCGCTGCGGCTGCCTTCTCTGCTGGACTATCGTATTCACTGGGATGGAGGCTGCATGGTGACTGTTTAGTTTGGGAGGAAATCGGTTGTTCAATGGTGGGGGTGTAATTCTGTCTAGGGAACGGCTTCCGGTTTGGCGGTGTCCAGAGCTTTCTGCTATTGCCAGGCTGGAGATGCAGGGGGAAAGTGCTGCTGCTGTGATATCTGGCTCCCTCTTCACAAGGGTGCCCCAGCCCCTGAGTGCAAATGACCCAGCCATTCATCTCTCACTCTGCATTTTGCCGCTGCTATTCCCTGCATTGTGCCCCCACAGAGGAAAGCGGGCTGTTGCCCATAGCAACCAGTAGCTCGGCTGCCTCGGTGTGTGCGGCATGTTGCTGTGCAGCTGCATACTTCTGATTCTACTACGACATGATGGGGGGGGGGGGGCAAATCAGTTTTTTTGCTTAGGGCCCCATTGAGCCTTAATCCAGCTCTGCCTATACGGCAAAGGCAGGGAATCCCCAACTTCCGAACGCCCGCCGATACGAACCGCCGGCCTGCCGCCATGTTGGGGATTCCCTGCCTTTTTGTCCGCTTCCCCCTTGCGTCTCCTGGTCCCCCGTGCTGCAGTGCATAGCTGCAACTTACCTAATCGATGCTCCCTCGGCGATGTCAGACCTCCGCGCTACCCCCCTCAAGCCTCCTCTCCCTCCCCCCCTCGTCTTTCCTGGCCCCCCATGTGCTGTAATGTATAGCGGCTGCTTACCTTCCAAGCGCCAGCGGTGAATGCAGACATTGGTCTCCACGCTACTTCTCGCTCTTGTGTCCGGCTTGTACTGATGACTGATGACGGGGGGGGGGGGGGGGGAGGAAAGACGGGGGGGAGGGGGAGGAGGCTATCGGGGGGTAGCGCGGAGGTCTGACATCGCCACGGGAGCATTGATTAGGTAAGTTGTGGCTATGCACTGCAGCACAGGGGACCAGGAGACGCATGGGGGGGGGGGCATATTGGACACACTGGACACACAGGGAGACACACTGGACACACGGGGAGACACACTGGACACATGGGGCAGACACACTGGACACGTGGGGCAGGCACACTGGACACGTGGGGCAGACACACTGGACACGTGGGGCAGACACACTGGACACGTGGGGCAGACACACTGGACACGTGGGGCAGACACACTGGACACATGGGGCAGACACACTGGACACATGGGGCAGACACACTGGACACATCACATGGGGCAGACATACTGGACACATGGGGCAGACATAGTGGACACATGGGACAGACACACTGGACATATGAGGCAGACACGCTGGACACATGGGGCAGACACGCTGGACACGTGGGGCAGACACACTGGACACATGGGGCAGGCACACTGGACACGTGGGGCAGGCACACTGGACACGTGGGGCAGACACACTGGACACATGGGGCAGACACACTGGACACATGGGACAGACACACTGGACACATCACATGGGGCAGACACACTGGACACATGGGGCAGACATACTGAACACATGGGGCAGACATAGTGGACACATGGGACAGACACACTGGACATATGAGGCAGACACGCTGGACACGTGGGGCAGACACACTGGACACGTGGGGCAGACACACTGGACACGTGGGGCAGGCACACTGGACACATGGGGCAGGCACACTGGACACGTGGGGCAGACACACTGGACACATGGGGCAGACACACTGGACACATGGGGCAGACACACTGGACACATGGGGCAGACACACTGGACACATCACATGGGGCAGACACACTGGACACATGGGACAGACATACTGGACACATGGGGCAGACATACTGGACACATGGGACAGACACACTGGACATATGAGGCAGACATGCTGGACACATGAGGCAGACACGCTGGACATATGGGGCAGACACGCTGGACATATGGGGCAGACATGCTGGACATATGAGGCAGACACGTTGGACATATGAGGCAGACATGCTGGACATATAGGGCAGACACGCTGGACATATGGGGCAGACATGCTGGACATATGGGGCAGACATGGGTTACACAGGAGCACACATCAGGACACTAAGGGATACACGAGGACACCATTTGGGCTAGAACATGTACAAGATGCTCCTGGAACATGGACGCACCAGGTTTAGTATGTATATTTTTTCCCCCTGGTTTTTGCCCTCTAAACCTGGGTGTGTCTTATATTCCGGAGCGTCTTATACGGCACGAAATACGGTATGTCTGTTAGAAGCCGTCTGGCTTTGGAAATAATTGTCACCTGGCTGAAGAAAGCTGCTAATTTGATTTTCTGTATGGCAGTATAAAGTACATTTGCATTCCGTTTCCTCTGGACAGACACTACAGCCTACTAAGATGAAGGAAGCTGCTAAGTAGCAGCCATTTGTGGTCTGATGTGTCTGCATTGCTTCAAACTCTGTATATATGTAAACAGCCACCTGTTGTCCCCAATATACAATCAGACTGTCTGAGTCTAGGAAGGTTCAAAGGGGAAACCTTTGACATTTGCATATCACAGCCAGGAAGGATATGATAAGAGATCTGTGCAAACACTCTGAGGAAATTAAATTATATCTGGACATGTACTCTCGGGATACGCTGCTTGCTATAAAAGTCAGGAGAGGACATTCACAACTTGTAGTTCCCAGGAGATAGCAAAGAGGCTAGGACTATCCTGGTTTCTGACCAGCTGCTGCGTTCTCCCGCAAACAACGTTCAGACCTTCATGCTGGTAACGTTTGATTCCCGTTTTGTTTTTGCAAACTGTCTTGTGTGTTGTGTGTCTTTGTAATTTTTACCTTGTTTTTGTACATCTTTTGTATATCTACCTTTCTGCACTGTTCCACTTATTGTAATATTAAATATTTATTTAATAAGCCTTACTTCTGATGTACTAACGGAGCTCATGGTCCTAGAGAGAGACTGCAGTGTAATTTGCGTTATAAGTTCAGTGCCTGATTGTACGGCTGGGATTGTGCCTTGCTACCGTGTGATTGCGTGTGTGTGTGTGTGTGTATGTGTGTGGTGTTCCTGTATTTAGGCCTAAGCGCAAAGCTGACCCAACTACGAAAACGCTGGACTGAGTGCAGGCCACTCAACAGAAGAGTGGGAATTGTTGGAGTGTCTAGCAGCAGCTAGTGGTGGCAGTGAGAAGTGTTTTTGACGGGTGACAGCCTTGTGTTAGCTTGAATAAGGCTGCTTCCCCTCTCGATCTGGTCAAACCCCCAGTTGGGAACCGTTTCTGCAGGCTTGCCGTGGGGCTAGTTCCAGACAATACATTCTCAACTGAGTTCCATCTAGTGTGTCTACCTAGTTGAACACAGAGAATGATGGGAGTCGGGAATACCAGTCAATCTTCCAAAGCAAGGTGAAAAAACAAGCAAGAGAGAATTGGAAGCCCCTTGTAGTGTATTTTATCTAGTAATATGGAAAGAAAAGATAGCAAACGAGTACTCACAAAACCGGGTTTCATCTTGAAAGTAGTGGAACTGACCACAATGGGAGTGTTCACTTGCTTGTAAAAACAAACATTTTGCCCTAGCTAACTCAAGACGGTTCAGAGGTATGAAACTGGGAGGGAGGCACCCCAACGTATGTATAAAACGATTAAAAACAGTTTAAAAGGCATAAAAAAATTACACCAAGACTAGGACTAACATTCAAAGTGTTGTACAATGGGTTTCACAGGCATCCACCCACATCGGATTGGCTCGGACCACCTGTCTATTAGTCCTTTTCTTGGAGTACGATTTTTCTTGCCTTTTCAGCTGTTTTTAATTATTGCATACATTCTTCGGGGTGCCTCTCTCCCACTATAACAAATAAAATGCCTATATCCTGGTTTCAGCACCCAAAACTGTTCCTAAAGCTATATATTGCTGAATATTGGTATGTTGCCTTATCCTCCCACTGAGGCTTAGTTGTTTATTATGTGGACCATTCCCCACCAGCGCATTCTGAGAGAACAGAGCTCTTTTCTACCGGCTTTAGAACTCTCAGTGAATGAATATTACACAGAGATCACCTGCCAGTAAAGATGTTACCACCTGTGATAAATTTCAGAATGTAAATCAGGGAGAGGAAACATTTTGAAATGGGCAAACAATGACTAAATAATTTATAATTTATAAATGAACTTTGTAAAAAAATATGCAATTTTGTTTATTATGTTATTTTCACTACAGTTCCTCTTTAAAAACTGAATATACATGCATTGATTTTTCTGTTGTTTTTTTTCTTGCTAGAGTAAGCCTTTCTCTTTGAGCAGTTGTGCAGGTGTGGAAAATAAGTCCCCACTCATGCAGGAAGAGAAAAATATCTGGGTAGCCTGTTCTGCAAACAATGCTCATATACCATGCTTTAAAAGTTTTTATAATACCAGGTAGTTTTGTAAATTACAAAAGGAGGAGCAGCCCTGATGAGTGTCTGCATATTTTTTGTGTGGAAAAGAAGAATTTCACTTTAAAGAGAGCCTGAGGTGGGCTCCAAAAAAAAAAAAAGGCTACCTGATCCGCAGGGCTAAGCAGATCAGGTAGCCGCTCCCCGCCACTCCCGTGGGCCGCAATAGCCCACTTTCACTTGCGTGACCCCTGGGTCACGACGCTGCACTGAGAGACTTTGTTGTTTCTCATAGCCTGCAGGGAGGCGAGAGCGGCCAAGGGAGAGAACTTCCCAATGGCAGCTCAGGAAACCCTGTAGGAACGCCCCCTGGCAGGCGTTTTAAACAGCGAATTCCTCTCCCCTCTGTCTACCTCTGAGTTAACGACAAATCTTGTTGCTAAACTCGGGGGGCGGGGGGGGGGTTGCTATAGCACGGCGGTGGGGGGAGCAGAGTGCGGTGGTTGGGGGAAACAGAGCCATGTCATTAGGCAGAGAACATGGCTCTGTGTCCCATCTGCCCCCCATATACCCACCTCGGGTTCTCTTGAAGGCCCATATGTAGGTACAGTTCTAAATAGACCGACTGATACAATAAGGATATAGGAAGTAGCAACCGCATTACCCTTGTGTGTCAAATGATGCTTCTGTAGAAAAAAAATTGGTGATATGAGTTAAGCAGCCAAGCTGATAGAGGATTGGTAGTGGACCTGTGGCTGCTTAGCGCAGCATCATCATGTGACTAAAGATGGCCACACAAGATACCGTTTTATATTTATTTTTTGCTTTATTTTATTATTTTTTTCAATTGAAGAAGTACAGTAAGTTTTTTAATTGATTGTAACATTTGAAAAACCTGACCATGACCAATGTATTACACATATGTTCAATGTATCCCCAATTATTGTAAACTTTGAAAAAATTGCTTGGGTCTATAAATCAAGACATTGACAACGTTTCCTACACCCTTCAGTCTAATGAAAAATTGCTGTAAAATCAGATATTTTTATTGTATTGTGTGTTGCCACCTTAAGGCTGCTGGGGGTTGTGGCACTGACAGAACTGAGTAAATTGTAACATTTGATTCTTTAACTTTTTCCTGTAGGAGGTGATCAATGAAAGGGTTCTTGATTTGGTACTTTAAAAATATTTTTTAACATCAGCTACTCAAAGGAACTTCTAAAAAGATTAATACCAGCACTACAAAAGATCACACACAGTATCCAAAGAAAGTCCATTGCTGTCATTTCTTCTGCATGGGAAAATTTGCATTAAATATGAATGAGTCCATTGGTTTCCATAGGCTGTTAGTTTGGAAAATGGATGCAAAACCTGCAAGTCTGAACCCTGCTTTTTTATTTTCTAATCTTTGTATTCACTTTTTTAGGAGTTGGTAAAAGCAATTTCTAATGATGAAATTATCTACCTCAGTAGTAGCTTCCTACTACTGAGGTAGATATAGACCAGAGGCTTCTCCAGATCCCAATTGGGCCCTTCATTCCAGCGATGGGTCCCTCTGATCTGAACAAATTCAATGAGAGCGTGTAGAATATGCTTTATAGGTGCGCTCCCATCCATGTAAGAGTGCATCCGTACTGAGCATGTGCAAGTATGCTCCACACATGCCCAGTAGAACAAAGTCGCTTATTATTTTTATTTATAGAGTGCCAACATATTTCGTAGTGCTGTACAACAACGTGCAAAACATGCAAACATACAGCAATGGAGAGCATAGAGAATCACAAGGAAAAGGAAAAAAATACTGGATCGGCACCAGATGCTGAACTGGCCACCTGATGGGGGTTGGATGAAGTCCTGCTGTGCCTCCAGAGCAGAGTCAATATTGCAACAAGAGGAAAGGAAATCCGGGCACCAGCAGTTGCATAGCAATCCACCACTTTATTTCATCCCCATCACCAACAGATACAGGCAAAAAACAATGGCCTAACAGCCGTTTCACAACACAAGTTGCTTCCTCAGAGACCAATTAAACACTAGCAAAGTCCGTCTTAAATACACATTAACAATTGCTAGAAAAGCACGGAGGAGGAGAGAGGGAGGGACTTACCGCTCACCGCGTCTGACCCATTGCCGAGCGCACCGTCCAGCCGGCTTGCCGCTCTGAGCCACCCCGCTCGCACTGAGGGTTAACCCCGGCCCTTTAGGGGTTGATCCGGGTAGGAGTTTTCCTCCAATCAGAGTCACAGCCAGCACGGCTTGCGACGTCACTTCCCTCGTGCGTCATGCAGGGGGTATCAATGAGTCACAATGCGCTTCAGCCTGGTAAGTAACCATGGCAGCGCATCGCAGAGTGGAAGTAGTTCCTCCTAAGAAAAAAAGAAAAGAAGAAACAGTTTTAATAACGAACAACAATAAAACAATTGCATATATACTTATTATTAATACAGTGAAATATGCCAAATCATAGTCATCTTCCATAGGCTATCTAAAACAATAAAAAGATAGACCACACTTAAATAGAAGTTTCGGCCAGGGGAAACTGGGGAACTTAATAGCAGCACCTAGGGATAGGATAAAACCATATATTCCATAAATACAAGTAGGACACAATTTTCAGGAAAAAAGCCCCATCATAATAATATAGGAAATTTAAACAATGAAGCCAGACATTAATAGAGGACCTTCTGGAAAAAAATCCTTATCTAATCAATTCCCAGTACTAGGGGGCAATCTAGGGACAAGAGAACCAGTGGATAGGCAAGGTTAATGGCGGTCTAAAAAACAATAAAGCTCATTACGCTCATTAAGTCCCAATCTTCCACACGCCTCGGTGAGGGAGATCAGTCTAGGCTCCTCCTTTCTCAGGCATTTCTCCCTATCCCCTCCCCTATGTGGAAGATCCACACTTTTCAATCCTGTAAACCGTAAAACATTGGCATTCCCCCCTTTGATCATCCCTTACATGTGCAATTAATCTACTGGCTCCCTTTCCTGTCTCTATAGAATGAAAATGTTCCTGGAATCTCATACACATCTGTCTCGTAGTCTGCCCAACATAAAATCGGCCACAGATACAGACTACTGCATACACTACAAATTTTGATTTGCAGTGCAAATATTCCCCGATCGCCAAAGTAGTACCCCCGAGTTAAATACTTTTGCCCAGGATAAACTGATTACAGTGGGTACAATTAAAGCATTTATAATTACCCAGTGGACCCATTTTCTCAAGCCAGTTGGACATACGTGGGGTTTTACATTCGCTTTGAACCAACATATCCCCAATCATTTTAGCTCTGCGAAACAAAATCAGTGGTCTGTCCTCCAATACCGATCCCAGCTCCGGACAGTCCCTCAATTCAGGCCAGTTCTTGTAAATACTTTTACGAATTTTATCTGCCATGGGGGAGTAATTAAAAACAAAAGGGACAGTCTTTTTGACCAGAGATGCACTTGAAACAAAAAAGAAAAACCGAGAGCCCAACATAGTGCAGTAAGTCTAACAATTGTTGGCAAAATAATTAACAGATGTGGATATACTCACAAACACAGGTTACCACATAGGCAACCACTTGAAATGCAGGTGGGGAGCATTAGAACCTGACCCCACTCAGGTTTAAGAAGTCGCTCTCTGTAGATAGAAAGAAGGGGACAGTCCCCTCCACCCAAGGTGGACTATATACTGTGCAAATTTGGACAGAGGCGCCAGGCAGGTTAGCAGCCAGCCACCGCATCTACAGGGAGGTTAAAAAGAAAATGAATAGGGATAGCCTATGTAGACCTTTGTATGATAGTGTTAGCAGTTTGAACTGGATCCTATGGGTGATTGGCAGCTGATTGAGGGATTGACAGAGAGAGGTAGCATCAGAGAAGCAGGAGGAGTGGATTAGACGAGCTGCAGAGTTCAGTAGGGACCGGAGAAGTGCCAATCTGTTTGTTGGTAGGCCACAGAGTAGGGTACTACAGTAATCAAAACGAGACATGATTAGAGCATGTACAAGCATTTTAGTAGCCTCTTGTGTAAGGCTTATGGCTTATGGCTTTTTCCTCCATGCTTGATTGCCTTTTTTCCACTGGGCTTGTGTGGCAGCAGCAAAGAATATTACAAAACTAGGAATAATATTTTTGGTTAATTTAACTGTGACTATATTGCTTTCTTTTTTTTTTGAGACTTTCGGAAACTGGAAAGAAAATTGAAATGATGAAAACAGAGCACTAAAAAATGGGTTTTGTATTTTGAATCATTTGTTTGTAAGCTTTGCACTGCTGTTATAGAAGGTGTTAGGAGTTAATGTTCTAGCTGCTGCTAGTTGCAAACAGTACATATCTTATTTCCGCAAGGCAACACATTTGCTGTACCAGTCTGCTATCTTAAATAACACAGCACTGTCACTTCCTTGCAGCAAAGTCACATTCACTTCAGTTACCTAGAAATTTTTAAAGTGAATCTTTACCGGTTTTAAAAACAAAAAGTCAGATACTCACCTAAGGAGAGGGAAGGCTCGATCCTAATGAGCCTTCCCTCTCCTCTCCCGGTGCCCGGTCCCGCGCAGGATCCCCCGTGGCAGTATTCGACCAGTTCGGTCAAATACTGCCACTTCCGCATGCCGAAGGGAGCTTTCGGAAGGCTTCGGGAGCACTCGGGCTCCCGATGACGCAGCCGCTCCATACTACGCATGCGCGAGCGCCCTCTATGACGCGCTCGTGCGTACGTAGTATGGAGCGGCCCGTCTTCGGAAGCCCGAGTGCTCCCGAAGACCTCCGAAGTCCCTGCGGCGGCGGACGCGAACGGGGGAGCCAGCGCAGCACCGAGGGCACCGGGAGAGGAGAGGGAAGGCTCTTTAGGACCGAGCCTTCCCTCTCCTTAGGTGAGTATCTGACTTTTTGTTTTTAGAAACGGTACCCATTGGCTTTAAGAACATTTTTGTATCTATCTATCTATCTATCTATCTATCTTCTATCTATCTATCTATCTTCTATCTATCTATCTATCTATCTATTCATATTTTGCAATCACGGAAATTCACAGCCGTGATCACGGAAAAGCGTTTTAGCTAATAACAAAGCCCCCATACATGCTGCAATCACCAAAATTGCATGGATTGTAAAGGTGAGATGTGGCTACAACTTACAAAAAATTGAAAAAGAACTTTTAGTTTTTGAGAAAATCGATATTAAAAGTTCAAACAAAAAATTATTTGTGATTAAAAAGCCGCCAAAACCCGCCGACTTTAGCGGTTAATAGCAAATCCCCCTTACATGGTAGGAACACCAAATTTGCCAGATATGTTAAGAAGAACAGTGGGAACAAGAAGAAAAAACTATTTTTCAAAAAGACGTTATAGTTTTTGAGAAAATCGATTTTAAAATTTCAAAGGAAAAAAGTATACATTTAAAGAGAATCTGTATTGTTAAAATCGCACAAAAGTAAACATACCAGTGCGTTAGGGGACATCCCCTATTACCCTCTGTCACAATTTCACAAAAAAGCCTGCTAGAGATGTCGTTGTGTGCTAATAGGATTCTTAAAACCCACCTCGGGTTCTCTTTAACATATCTGGCAAATTTGGTGTTCCTACCATGTAAGGGGGCTTTGTTATTAACTGCTAAAGTCGGCGGGAGATAATCACAAATTCATTTTTACCGTGATCCCCGTGATCATGACTGTGATTATATTTGTAATCACGGAATTTCCGTGGCCGATTTCCGCGATCCAGAATCGATCACAACATCTAATACCGAAGCCGAATAGGGAAAAAATGCTTGTGAATCACGGCTAATCCGTAAACATAGAAAATATCTGCCCATCACTGCACAGGGGTGGGAGGCATGTACAGCCATTACACAGCTTAGTGAGGCAAAAGGGGAGGAGAGCCTTGGCCAAAAGGCTTTACAGTCTAAAGGTTTAGGGTATAGGACAATAGGTAATGGGAAGCTGTGTATAGGGTGGTAGAAATGGTGGTCAGTGGGCAAAGTGTCCTAGGTAGGAGAGTATGCTTGCTTGAAGAGGTGAGTTTTCAGATTGCACCTAAAGAGAGTAAGTGTGGGTGAGTGGCGGATGTGTTGAGGGAGAGTGTTCCAGAGGAGGGGAGAGGATCAAGAGAAGTCTTGTAAGCGGGAGTGAGAAGAAGTGACCAGGGAAGAAGACAGAAGGATATTGTTAGTAGAGCAGAGATTGCGTGTAGGATGATATCTGAAAATAAGTTGATTTAGATAGGAAGGAGCTAGGTTGTGGAGAGCTTTGTAGGCAAGAGTAAGGATTTTAAATTGTATGGATAAGCAGGAGGAGAGGTAGATGAGTGGTGCAGCAGAGTTCACAATGAACTGTAATGGGGCTAAATGGTTGGCAGGGAGGCCACACAGGGCGAGGGTGTAAAAATCGCCCACCCCCACCTTGGAGCCAGGTATAGGTGCCCACAGTATAGGTTAGCTTTGTAGGTGCCACCAGTATGGGTTAGATAGCTAGGTACCCGCAGTATAGGTTAGATAGCTAGCTGCCCGCAATATAGGTTAGATAGCTAGGTGCCCGCAGTATAGGTTAGATAGGTAGGTGCCTGCAGTATAGGCTAGATAGGTAGGTTCCTGCAGTATAGATTAGATAGGTATGTGCCTGCAGTATAGGTTAGATTGGTATGTGCCTGCAGAATAGGTTAGATAGGTCGGTGCCTTCTGTATAGATTAGATAGGTAAGTACCTGCTATATAAAGGTAGATAGGTAGGTGCCTGCCGTATAGGTTAATAGGTATGTGCCTGCAGTATAGCTTAGATAGGTAGGTGCCTGCAGTATAACTTAGATAGGTAGGTGCCTGCAGTATAGCTTAGATAGGTAGGTGACAGTATAGTTTAGATAGGTAGGTAAGTGACTGCAGTATAGGTTAGATAGGTAAGTGACTACAGTATAGGTTAGGTAGGTAGGTGACTGCAGTATAGGTTAGGTAGGTAGGTGACTGCAGTACAGGTTAGATAGGTAGGTGCCAGTATAGGGTAGATAGGTAGATGACTGCAGTATAGGTTAGTTAGGTAGGTAGGTGACTGCAGTATAGCTTAGATAGGTAGGTGCCAGTATAGGCTAGATAGGTAGGTGACTGTAGTATAGGTTAGGTAAGTAAGTGACTGCAGTATACAGTTGTGTTCAAAATTATTCAACCCCCACTGAAATTGAGTGTTTTGGCCAGTTTGACATTGATTTTGATCATTTCAGTCATCTTGTTTACAATTAAATCAAAGAGGCACTTGCAAGTCAGACAAATATAACATAACATTTATAATGAAATAACCACAAATGTCTTTCTGTGCTCACATCATTATCATATTTATTCAACCCCCAAGTGACATTCATTCTTAGTACTTATAATAGCTTTTAAATGTGAAGCATAGCTTGACACAAGTGTCTTGCAGCGATCTATGGGTATCCTAGGCCATTCTTCATGGGCAAAAGCCTCCAGTTCAGTCACATTCTTAGGCTTGTGCGCTGCAACTCCTTTCTTTAAAAGAGGTTCTCAATCGGATTTAAGTCTGGTGACTGCGATGGGCACTACAAAATGTTCCAGCCTTTAATCTGCAACCATGCTCTAGTGGACTTGGAGGTATGCTTGGGATCATTGTCCTGTTGAAAGGTCCAACGTCTCCCATGATTCCAAACATTTTTTACAAATAAATAACTACTAAGAGGAACTGTAGTGAAAATAACTAATTTTAAAAAATGCTTATTATTTTACAATAATAATTTATAAATTATTTAGTTTGTGTTTTTACAATCTTTCATCTCCTCAATTTAACGTACATTCTGAAATTTTTCACAGGAGGCAACATCTTTAGTCCTCTTAGGTGACCTCAGTGTAATGTTTGTGTCTGCGAATTTCGAAGCCAGTACAATATAATGCCTGCTTTCCCAGAATACTCTGGGGTAAGCTAATCATCCTAGGCTGAGCATTACTGGTGGTGGGTGGGGGGCTATATATATATATATTATTTTTTTTTTAACTTAGTTATTTTCACTACAGTTTCTCTTAGTGAAAGTTCACATTGCTACCTGCGTTCCGCTCATTGGAGCAGACGTTCCCGACCTGCACGATCCCTCCGCTCCGATTCACGGAGCGGAACGCAGCGCAGGAGCGGATGCCTGCTCAATGTAATCCAAGCCTTCATGGCCCTGGGGCTCAGCTCACAAGGGCCATAAAACAAGTGTGGCCATTGTGATCTTCACACCGATAAGTGTAGCCACAAAAACACCTGATCAGAAGTATAGTCCCCTGTACCGGGGGAAGGGAAGGTTAGTAGTTGGGGCCAAAACACAGCTCTGGGCCCCCTGTGATTGCAGGGGCTGCTCCACTCTAGTTATTCCCCTAGTTCCTCTTTATAGTCTATACTTGTCATTAAACTCATTTATTACACAGCACTGTATAATGTGATGAGGATTAGTAACAATAACTAGCACCACCAGCATCATCAACTGTATAGAATGTTAGACCGTGCGTTTATCCAATCATTCATCACCACTGTAAAATATTATGTGGGAGGAAATATGATGGCACAAACCACCACTTACCAGATGAATGAGTATAGGAAGAAACAGGGTCCAAATAATTCCTATACATCGTTTGGGGCAAGTTTTAATTTCAGTATATACCGTGTAGTAGAGCAACACTTTCGAAACAAAAGTTATTTATGCAAATAATACAGATATTATAGACACATTTTCTCAAGATTTCTCCACTCAATAAAATCTACACCATTGATTCTTGTAGCCTGCTCATTCTCTTGTGCTTCTTGATTGATCACACAGACTACAAAGTACTATTCACCTTATTTGTATGACCTTTCACATACCGGTACCTTCTCATATTACTTCTGATGTTATACGTCATATGCTCAGGCAATTGTTTAAACATATATGCATGTACACGTTATTCAGACACCAGAATAGCTGGTTTTACCAGTCTAAGACATTAAAAGATCTTGTTTTCAAATTCCATCATGAGAAAAACGTGAAGTACTCAGAGAATGTAAATGCACCACTAGTGCTCGATAAGATTGGTGGTGTTTTTTTTTTTTGTTTTTTTTACCAAAAATTCTATTTGTGTTTGATTTAATTATGGCTGGTACAACTAAAATTCATATATGCCATGTATGTATGTTGTAACGATCTGCTAGTGTGTGGGAGCACTTGCAGACAGACAGCTATTAGACGTTCCCAGGAAAGGGAAGTGTCTACAGACAGTGTGAGTAGAAGGCAGTACTAACACTTAATACAGGTACAGAGAATGGTCAAACAATCGGGTCAGCAACAGATCAGGCAGATAAGGTACAAAATCGGCAGGCAAAATCAAAGTGAGTAATCAGGCAGAGGTCGGCAACAGATCAAATTGTCAAAGGTACAGAATTGGCAGGCAATATCTAGGTGAGTAATCAGGCAGAGGTCGGGCAGCACGGTGGCGTAGTGGTTAGCTCTCTCGCCTTGCAGCGCTGGGTCCCTGGTTCGAATCCCAGCCAGGGCACTATCTACGAAGAGTTTGTATGTTCTCTCCGTGTCTGCGTGGGTTTCCTCCGGGCACTCCGGTTTCCTCCCACATTCCAAAAACATACAGATAAGTTAATTGGCTCCCTCTAAAATTGGCCCTAGACTACAGTACTTACACTTCATAATATAGTCATATGGCAACGGTAGGGATTAGATTGTGAGCTCCTTTGAGGGACAGTTAGTGACAAGACATATATATACACTGTACAGCGCTGCGTAATATGTCGGCGCTATATAAATACTAAATAATAAATAAATAAATAATAAATAAGGTCGGCAACAGATCAGATTGGCAAAGGTACAGAATCGGCAGGCAAAGAGAAGTCAGAGAAACAGGCAGAAGTCAAAAACAAGTAATCAATATAATAATAAGCTGATCTAGTATGGAATCCCCGGGGTCCTGCCGGTTCAAGCCACACACTGACTAACTAAGGTCTGAAGCCTTCACTGCGAAGTGTTAGCTAGAGCAGACAGCGAGTGAATGTCAGACCAGAGCTTAAGAAGCCCGGGTAAGCAGATCACCACGCCCCAAACCTGCTCAGCCAATCAGAATCCGGAGGTGGAGCCGGGCATGTCAGCTAACAGCCGGTCAGCTGACACATTTCCTCAGAGCTTAAGAGGTGTGATGCTGACAGCGTGTGCATCCACCCTCTTTCACTCTCTGTGTGTCACGCGACTGAGGCCCCGCTGGAGAGCCGCTGACGTCATCTCCAGCAACGCGGCCAGCCGACCCGGAAATCGCAGAGACGCTGCTGGCCGTTGCAACGGAGGTAAGCTCCACAGACCTGACATATGTATATTACATGTATATACACATCCTGATGACACCTTACTTATTTTGACACCTGGCGGGGCAGTAGAGTGCATAAGCTCCGCTGTATTGGGGTCCTTGATTTTCATCCCCACTGAAAACTTTGCCTGCCTGCAGCAAGGTGGATTGAAATCTAATTTTGCAGTATAAAAGTGCCCATACATCTAGTGATTTTGGTGGCCTTTTGACCAAGAGACAGATCTCTCTCTGATAGGAACTGATCGGAGAGAGATCTGTGGCCACCATAAACCGCAGGCCAATTTAAGCATGAAATGTCTCTTGTTGAATATGTTCAAAGGCTCCCAGCTTTGGAAGACTATACAAACAAAAAATGGTGCTGTGACATTTAGTGCAAAAAAACCCCCATAGGTGCATCTCGATAAGGCCGTGTTCACACTGGCAATTAAGTGGCAAACGGATCCTTGAAAACGGCTCTGATTACCGGTCGATCAGATTCGTTTTCACCCCGTTGGTGTTCAGCTGCTTCCGTTCCTTTTCCCCACCTCTACCCCTGACCCCCTAGCCAAAGTTGATTTTGCTGGCTAGAATGGCCACTAGTGTGAAGAAAAGTTCCCTTTACTCATTGCCCCCAATGCAGTGCTTCAGCTTCTGTTTTCATTCCGCTGGGCTCAGCGGTCTAGAAAAATTGCTGCTGCTGGAAATTTGCAGTTCATTCAGCAGATTATGTGAAACGGATCTGTTCTAATAGACCAATGTGAATTGATTCATAGGTTAACATTGGATCCGTTCGCATCTGCAAACAGATTTTTTTTAAAGCAAGTTTGAACCGGGCCTAATGGATTACTGTGCATCCAGGTTGTTAGCAAATACATTTTGTTGCATGTTATAATTTGGACCCATGTCACATAAAAATAAGTAGGAACAAACTCAATCATAAAAAAACTCATTTTCAAAATAATAATCAAACTTGGGAAAGTTTCAGCAAAACTACACTAGTTGGTACCTTACCCACTTTTAAGTACCCACCTTTAAATAGCCCTGGTTGTTAGCTTTCAATAATAATGGTGATATTTGTGGCCTTTTTCTTCTGTCCAGCCTCTTCTGGGGCTATGCAAATAAAGTATGGCACTAAAATACTTTGTGGAAAAATTTGGCCTGTACAAAGCCTCATGCACACTTCAGACTTAAAGGATACCCAAGGTGACAAGTGACATGATGGGATAGACATGGGTATGTACAGTGCCTAGCACACAAATAACTATGCGGCATTCCTTTTTTTTTCTTTCTCTGCTTGAAAGAGTTAAATATCAGGTATGTAAGTGGCTGACTCAGTCCTGACTCAGACAGGAAGTGACTACAGTGTGACTCTCACTGATAAGAAATTCCAACTATAAAACACTTTCCTAGCAGAAAATGGCTTCTGAGAGCAGAAAAGAGATAAAAAGGGTCAATAGTTCATAGATTTTAGCTCTGGCATGCTTCAATGAATGTGTTATTGGGCAAAACCAATAAAACAGTTAAAACTTAAAAAGTAGATAAGCATAAAATCAAACTGTGGAATATCTTAAAAAAAAAATCATTTTTAGGAGAAGGAAGATAGATACAATAGTTTATTTCATTAGTCTGTTTTTGCTTCAGGTGTCCTTTAAAGAGACACTGAAGCGAAAAAAAAAATATGATATAATTATTTGTAAGTGTAGTACAGCTAAGAAATAAAACATTAGGAGCAGAGACAAAAGTCTAATATTGTTTCCAGTAGAGGAAGAGTTAAGAAACTCCACTTGTTATCTATGCAAAAGAGCCATTGAGCTCCACAACTTTCAAAGTCACAGAGAGCTCTGTCTTCTGAAGCTTATTATCTTAAGTGTCTGGCACTGTATTTTTTTTTCTGCAGAGGACAGTTCAAAAGTTCACTAGCCTGCTCTGTAAAATCATTTAGAATGCGGAGTAGTGTGTAAACTGCAAATATTAGATAATGATGCAATGTTATAAAAAAAAAAAAAAATCTATATAACTAAAAAAAAATATGAGCATATTTTCTTTGCTTCTGATATTCTAGTAATTATCCATACTACACAACCAATTCATTATATGATATATTTTTTTTTGCTTCAGTGGCTCTTTAATGGCCTGCTAGATGCCCAGATATCTATCATCTGAGAGATATGTGGTATTATTTTAACCCATGAAAATAATAGGTTTTAGGATGTTTTAGAGCTGAGGCCTGTCTTGTGAATTCCTTTTAGTCCCAATCAGTATCAAAAGCAATACAATTTTTATTTCCATATATTCTTTATGAAAATAAAACAGACATAATTTTAAATATAATACATACATTGTTACCTTATGGACTCAGCTTTTTAAGTATGTATGTCGTAAGAGTATATTACTGTTGTTTTTTGCAAATAAGGGCTTGCAGTTATTGCTAGGGTACAATGAGAAAATTAAAAGCATGATATAGAAAAATTACCTGTTTATTTCCAAATAATACGTTCTCCATACATTGTACTAGGGGCATAATTTAAATGTTGGAATAACCAGGACAAATGGGCAAATAAAATGTTTAGGTTTTATCTGTGGTAGCATTGTTTCATTTTTTTTCTCTTTTTTTCTATTTAAAATACATAGAGAATAAAATCATTATAAAAAAGGCCTAATTTGTGGCAAGAAAAAAAACAAGGTGTAGATCATTTAGGTGTGATAAGTTGTGGTAAAGTTTTAGGCCAATAAATGATTGGGAGGAGCACTGAAGTGTAAAAATTGCCTAGATGAATAAGGTAAAAAAACACTGAAGGCTGAAGTGGATAAATATAAAAAGAAGGAAAGCAAAGAAAACTGTACATTTTTAGGTCTAGTGGGACCCTAGGCTTTATCTTTTAATGCTTGCTGGAAATGCTAATATTTCATATCTATTTTGAATGGCATTAAAATTCAGATGAGTCTTCATGCACAAGCAAGTCTTGAAACTTTGTGTTTTAAATCAGCTTCCAAGGCTTCACTGTATCTACATACTGACGAATAAACAGCTAAGAACAATTAAAGGTGTAATCAGGAAGCCCCTCAGGGCTCAGAATCAGAATCAGAATCAGAATCTTTTATTTCGCCAAGCACGACTGGGCCGTGCCCGGAATTGGGTTTGGCAAGTACAGGGCTAGGTGAGAACAAGCAGGACATAACGATACATATATGTAAGCAGACAGACAATATAAAGGGTACAGTTACAGCGTTTGAACACATTTGAACACGTATATATGAAGTGTGCAGCCATGCGGTCAGGCTGGGTGCTACTAGACACCACTTGTCATGGTAGGATGAGGAGGGATCTAAGAGTTCAGATCATTCACGGCTGAGGGGAAGAAACTGTTCTCTGTCTTGTGGTCCTGGTGTAGATGGATCGGAATCTCCGGCCTAGGGGGAGCTTACTAAAGAAGCGGAAACCTGGGTGGGACGGGTCATTAGTGATTTTTTGAGCTCTGGAGCGCAGTCTAGAGTTGAAGATCTGGGCGAGAGAGGGGAGTGGTTTCCCGATGATTCTCTCCGCTGATCTGATGACCCTCTGCAGTTTGTGTCTGTCGCTGGCGGAGGATCCAGCATACCAGACCAGGATGGAGGAGCAAAGGACAGATTCAATTGTGGCAGTGTAGAAGCTCGTCAGAAGCTCGCGGGCCATACCGAACTTCTTTAGTTGGCGTAGGAAAAATAGCCTCTGCTGGGCTTTTTTCTGGGTTGAGGTAGTGTTGGCTTTCCACGTCAGGTCCTTAGAGATTGTCGTGCCAAGGAGGCGTGCACAGGGGACGTTCTCAACTACCGTGCCGTCAATGCTGATCGGGGGTGGGGTGGTGGCACGTTTCCTAAAATCGACAATCATCTCAACCGTTTTTGTAGTGTTCAGGACCAGCCCGTTCTCCCTACACCAATGTCTTGCATTTACTGGTTATCTAGCTGTGCTATTCCAGTAACTGCTCCCTCCTAAGGACATAGCCTGGGGTCTGAAATTAACAGCCTTCTAATGCTTTTGTATCGTGTAATCGAGCCGCTGATCACCCGCCGAATCGATTCCCCGCTCGATACCGCGAGCAGGACAATAGAAGAAAACGAGGAGAAGATAAGAAGCGCTCGCGGGGACGAGCGGGAATCGATCCAGGCGCCTGCAGGGACGCGCCGGAATCGATCCAGCGGCTCGATTACACTGTACAAAACGTACCGTGTATTACTAGCATTAGGACAATTATGACACTGGGCTTGGAAACATCAAAAGTAATTGTTAATCTGGCATGTCTACAATGGCTGATCTTTGCAAGAGAGAGGGCCTAGATACCATGGAGGAGAGGTCTCCCCTGATATCCAGAGAATACCCAGATTGCTCATCGTGACTCCGTCCGTACCACTAGGAAAGAATAAAGGTGGTCATACACTTGTTGATATGGCCAGACATTATCTGATCAGAGAGAGGATGTATCTGCTCAATCACCTCCACACACTGCGCACAGATTTTCAATTGATTTCAGCTTGAAATCTCTGAAAAATTGTGTTTCTGTCGGGTCCCAGATTTCCCTCCCACCCCTGCAGTTCTCACCTGTTCACCATGTGCCCCTTGTCTCTGCATCTGGCTGGTGACTGCTCTATCTTCTTTACTTCCGTGTCCTATGGCACGTGTGGCCACTAGAGGCCCTTAGTGTCTATCTCCTACATTACACATGCGCACAGGGTTACAGAAGTGACTTCGGGGAGAAGCAGTGACTGGGCTGTGCAATGGAGAGTATGTTTGTTGGTCGCCAAATCCAGTGCCGCTAGCTCCTGATCTGCAGCTGATCGACCAAAATTTTCCGTCCTGACTGATCGACCTAATCCATTTCTGCTGGAAATTGCTGGAAATTGATTGACCAATCCAAATGCTGTACCGATTTATCACCATCAAATCAGACTTATATCGACAGGAAAAATCGGAGAGTGGATGGCCGGCGTAAGGGGCTAAAAGAGACAGAAAAGCACTCTCACTAAAAAGCATTTTGGGAAATCACAGTTGCTCACTTAAAGCGGACCCAAACCAAACTTTTTTTTTTAATTCAAAATATTTAGTTGCACCACTCTGACACATACAAAGATAAATAAACACTCCTTCAGGCCTATGAGCATTTCAGTGCATGCTTTTCACCCTTCTCTTTTCATAACTAGGGTTATACAGGTGGCAGCCATTAGCAATTCCTCCTTTGCCAGACACCACCTACTCCACCAGTTTGCCGGATTCTGTCCCGGCAATATGAAAGGAAGGGAGGGGTTCCTACAATAAATGTAAAATATTTTATATTTGTCATCATGCAGCTGAAAAAAGGCTGCTATTTATTATTATAATTTAGAAAATAGATTTTATTTCTGAAATCTTGTATTTTTAATTTGGATCCACTTTAAAGCAGATTTATCGCAAATACCTTCTGTTTAAAAAGGCAAATTTATAGTCACTAATACGTATTTAGAGAAACACAGCATTTTGAGACCTTAAAGTGTATCTGAGAAGAAGTACACCAAAGTATTTATTCTCAACTGGGTCTTCTTCCTGCCCTTTGTAGTCCGTGCAGCCTTGCCATCCTCCTGGTACCCTCAGTGTTGCCGTTGTCAGCCCTGTCAATTTTGCGAGTAGGGAAAGTCGTGGAGTGTGCATTAAATTTAAAAGCTTTTTAGAACCGCCAGAAATCACTCTGGAAAATGCTGCTAAAATCGGTACAAAAAACTCTTAGTGATTGTGTTTTGCATTTTCTTGTGGGCCCCAGCCCTAAGAGCAGCGTCGTACTGACCCAGCGAAGTGCCGATGTTTTGGTCGGTGGGCCCCGCCTCCACATCTCCAGTGGGCCCCAGGGCCAGTGGCGTAGGGATAACTATGGGGCCCATAGACGGGGCGCCTTTTCTGGCTACATGTGTTTTAATATCATCTTTAATGCAGCCCTGGCTGGGCCATTTCAATAAGTAAAATCACCCCCCCCAGTAGATTGTTGCAGAGACGCAGGCAGGCAAAGGGACTATTTTAACCTTCCGCCTCCCTGCGCTCTCTGTCTCCAGCCGGCAATTAGTTTATAGTTCCGGCTGAACAGAGAACACAGCAAGTGGGCGTGGCTCCACCCCTCCGCTCTACAGCAGACAGAGATGGGAATACAGCCAGAGACGAGAGTCACTCTGGTTACTGGAAGAGGCCCTGCCCCCCACGTGCACAGCAGTGAGGAGAAAGCTGCAACAGCGCGGCTAATTTGAATCAGCCAGCACAGACATGTCTTTGGTCCAGCTGATCTGCCTCCTCCACGGAATGCCATTGCCAGCAGGTATTCTTTTATCTCACCCTCTGGCTACCTCCTGCCTGTCAGTGCTGTAGACACTACCCTTCCCCCCTCCCCTCCGTGCACACACTCTCCTGTCCCAGCACTGAGCTGAGCCTGAAATAGCTGTCAGCTCTTCTCTCTATTGTAGTTCACACAACTCCCTATCTCCACTCTTTCCTGTCTGGAGAATTCTCACACTATTCATCCCTCTTTTTGTATTTTCTTTTAGTTTACAACAATGTATTGTTTGCACTTTCAGGTTATGCAGTTTATTGTATTCCTCGTGTACGATTATAGCATTTAGACTTTTTATTTATGATTATTTTGTGCAGTTATTGTCACTGAATTGCAGTAAATCCATTTAACACATCTATTTGTGTGGATTACCTACCTGCATTGCATTTATTTTTCTCTCCTCTGCTAATGATCATCAGCGATACAATTCTCCAGACGATCACCTAATCTCAACATCTTTTGGAGATGATCGTTCGGTCCCACTAGCGGAATGAAAGCTTCTATGCAATTTGATCAGATTAATGGAATAGATTCATTTTCTGGATCAATTTCAGTGGTCTGATCAAATTGGTTAGCATCATTACTTTTGTTAGTGATCTTGAATGATTGTTTCCGATCGATATTACGATCGAATCAGATGGTCAATCATCTGGAGAATTGTATCGTTAATGGCGGAGCTAGTCTACTTTAGGGGACCCACCGCAAATCCCCATAGACAATTTCACCTGGGCTGCAAAACGGAACAAATGTCTTCCGTTTGCTTGTTTAAACCTCCACAAGCCTTATATCCCTGGGTAGCTAAGCAGGTCCTCTAACGAATTTTGCGGTTTCGATCAAAAAAAAAGTTGGAACTGACTGTACAGGAGCCGCCGAACGGCCGCAATTTCGGGTCCGTCAGCCATCTTGGTTCTGCTCTGCAGGTCGTTTCTTCCTCCTCATTGGAGGGAATTGTTGGGTGGGGGCGTGCCAGCTTCTGTCGGCAGCTAACGAACCCTGCAATGAGGAGAAAGAAAGGACCTGCACAGCAGAATGAAGATGGCCGACGGAACCGAGATGAAGGCCGTTCGGCGGCTCCTACACAGCCCATTTAAACTTTTTTTTGACCGAAAACCTCACAGTTCGTTACAGGATATGCCTACCTATCCGTGGGTATAAGGCTTGTGGGGGTTTAAACAAGGTGAAAGCGGACATTTGTTCCGTTTCTGCAGACCAGCTGAAAGTGTCTATGGGGATTTGCGGTGGGTCCCCTAAAGTAGACTAGCTCCTTAATGGCCACCTTGACACTAACCTTCCCTCTTTACTCTGCCTAATACTAACATACTAACCTCTTTTGCCTATGTACATAAGACGTTTCAAAGTGTAAGCTCACTTATTACATCACCCACCCTGCCTTACTTAGGCTTGTGTGAGCCCACCCTCCAGGTAATTGATATTAGACCACCCTCCAGGTAATTTATATTAGCCCACCCACCTGGTAATTGATATTAGACCACCCACCTGGTAATTGATATTAGCCCACCCTCCAGGTAATTGATATTAGCCCACCCTCCAGGTAATTGATATTAGCCCACCCTCCAGGTAATTGATATTAGCCCACCCTCCAGGTAATTGATATTAGCCCACCCTCCAGGTAATTGATATTAGCCCACCCTCCAGGTAATTGATATTAGCCCACCCTCCAGGTAATTGATATTAGCCCAGCCTCCAGGTAATTGATATTAGCCCACCCACCTGGTAATTGATATTAGACCACCCACCTGGTAATTGATATTAGCCCACCCTCCAGGTAATTGATATTAGCCCACCCACCTGGTAATTGATATTAGCCCACCCTCCAGGTAATTGATATTAGCCCAGCCTCCAGGTAATTGATATTAGCCCACCCACCTGGTAATTGATATTAGCCCACCCTCCAGGTAATTGATATTAGCCCAGCCTCCAGGTAATTGATATTAGCCCACCCACCTGGTAATTGATATTAGCCCACCCTCCAGGTAATTGATATTAGCCCACCCTCCAGGTAATTGATATTAGCCCACCCACCAGGTAATTGACATTAGCCCACCCTCCAGGTAATTGATATTAGCCCACCCACCAGGTAATTGATATTAGCCCACCCACCAGGTAATTGACATTAGCCCACCCTCCAGGTAATTGATATTAGCCCACCCACCAGGTAATTGACATTAGCCCACCCTCCAGGTAATTGACATTAGCCCACCCACCAGGTAATTGACATTAGCCCACCCTCCAGGTAATTGATATTAGCCCACCCTCCAGGTAATTGATATTAGGCCACCCACCCTCCAGGTAATTGATATTAGCCCACCCTCCAGGTAATTGACATTAGGCCACCCACCCTCCAGGTAATTGACATTAGCCCACCCACCCTCCGGGTAATTGACATTAGCCCACCCTCCGGGTAATTGACATTAGCCCACCCTCCGGGTAATTGACATTAGCCCACCCTCCGGGTAATTGACATTAGCCCACCCTCCAGGTACTTGATATTAGCCCACCCTTCGGGTAATTGATATTAGCCCACCCCCCTGGTAATTGATATTAGCCCACCCCCCTGGTAATTGATATTAGCCCACCCACCTGGTAATTGATATTAGACCACCCACCTGGTAATTGATATTAGCCCACCCTCCTGGTAATTGATATTAGCCCACCCTCCTGGTAATTGATATTAGCCCACCCTCCAGGTAATTGATATTAGCCCACCCTCCAGGTAATTGATATTAGCCCACCCTCCAGGTAATTGATATTAGCCCACCCTCCAGGTAATTGATATTAGCCCACCCTCCAGGTAATTGATATTAGCCCACCCACCAGGTAATTGATATTAGCCCACCCTCCAGGTAATTGATATTAGCCCACCCACCAGGTAATTGATATTAGCCCACCCTCCAGGTTAATGATATTAGGCCACCCACCCTCCAGGTAATTGATATTAGGCCACCCACCCTCCAGGTAATTGATATTAGGTCACCCACCAGGTAATTGATTTTAGATTGACTGAGGCCTCCTTTCCACGAACTGTTGAGCTGTGTGCTCAGCAAGCAGTTACCAGGCAGAAGTAAGCAGTTATCATGCAGCAACAAGCAGTTACCAGGCAGCAGTAAGCAGTTGAGAGAGTTTGAGAGGCATTTCACTGCCTATCAGCAGTCCGTGGAAAGGAGGCCTTAGATTCTTGGATTTATTGACTTAGATTATTGACATAGTTGTGTCACTGACTGTCCTCAGAGGAGCTCACAATCTAATCCATGTCATATGTATGCAAAGTTTTACTGGGTAGCAGTGTTTCTTAATTACAATGCTGCTAAGTTCATGTACATTTGGCCCTGTCCATGATACATCATGACCACGCCCACCTTCCGATGCATGGTCATGTGCCTTTTTTCACCGCAGTAATGGGATGTGTGGGCCCCAGGTTGAAATTTCTCTGGTGGGCCCCCAGGGTCCCAGTCCGACCCTGCCTAAGAGTGATGTTGATTGATGTCCTGTCATCAATTTATCAATGTGTAAACGTAGTATGGATAGCACTCCTGTTGATTTAAAGTGAATGATGTGCCAAGGTCACTGGGTTCCGCAGCATTCAGAGCCCCAACTTGATCAGAAGAATTGAGGACCGGCACCATCAGGTAAGTATTTTGCTCTTTATTGCAGACACATGACCAGATTGCAAACAAGCATAGCAGCGACGTTTCGGAGGACAATCCCTCCTTTCTCAAGCTCTGTCAGTGTCTAAATGATAACACACAATCTATCACATCCTTTTAAATATGAAGCTAACCAATCAGAGTGTTGCCACCTTTTTGGCGACCAATCCCCATCAGTCCTGCAACGCGGACCTGGAAGAGGACTGCTACTCTATATGCACACACTCTGTAGCCAATGTGGACCTCAGAAACACGGTCACGTGCGGGGCTGCCTTTCGTGACACAAGCGGCAGTCTGACACTCCCCCTGGGACGCCATGCAATGAGGAGAGGTGTGCTGGAAAACGTCATCAGGTCTACGCCCCTCGATGGAGCGGACCTGATGGGAAACCTCTACCTCCGTGAGGGGCGCGTGCACGCCCCTCTCTATGACGCACCACACCGCCCAACGTGCGGCGGAATGTAAACAAACCGCCCACGTGGCCATGCGGAGCGCCACCGCAAAATACTTACCTGATGATGCCGGTCCTCAATTCTTCTGATCAATTTATCAATGAACTTATACACGGAAAAACATACTGCAAACTCTGCCACAGATTGCCTGCACAGAGCTTTGAACTATTTCTCCTGGAGATGGATTTTATGTACTTTTATGTACAATTTTATAAAGCTAGATTCTGAGCTTTTTACAAATATTCATTTTTACTCCAGATTTTGCTTATGGTAGCCTGCATAGCATAGAATGTTGACAAAACCATTCACAACTTCAGGAAGTGAGAAGCATTTATAGAACTCAGTAATGATTGACCAGCTTTCATTTCATGCTCGTTCGTATTTTCCATACACTATGTGGATGATTAAACCTTGGGCCTGCAGAGGAGATTCCTTTTGAAATGGCCACTTACAGTAATACAGAGAAAAATACAGTTGTTCCTGCAGCACTGCACTGGTGACAAGAACATTGCTGTAGGAGTATTTGCTCTATTTATTTTTGTTCCATGAATCCTGTTTAAATATTAATTTCTTTTTTTGTCAGGTAAATATAGTCAGTCTATAGAATAAGAAGGTGTGCGTAAAATATACCTATTTTTGAAGTCTGTGTTTCCTGACACATATTATGGCCTCAATTCACTAAGCTTAACTCCTGTCTTTAATATCTCTTCTGAGCTGTTTTACAGTTATCTCCATGGGGATATAATTGTGATAACTGGTTGAACTCGATGGACGTATGTCTTTTTTCAACCAAAATAACTATGTAACTATGTAACTGTAAAATAGCTCAGAAGAGTTATTAAAGACAGGAGTTAAGCTTAGTGAATTAAGGCTGTAGCTGTTAACTGCTAGTGTTTCAGCATGCGGGAAAATATATGACACTGTGATTTTGAATTATAGCATTTATCAAAGAATGGCAAACCAGGGCCGTAACTATAGCTCCCTCAACCGAGAGCCCAGGGCATGTGGGGGCCCGCTCCTCTTTCCCCTTCTACAGACTAGCACAGCAGAGCATTATACTTTCCTGATCCATCACTGTATCGAGCCTTCTCTGTTCTCCTCAGCAGCCACACTCTCCATGCTGCACATGTGTCTCCAGCTCCCGATGCGCGTCACATGACATGCATTGGAAGCCAAAATACCGAGCAACTGTCAGGCAACACAGGAGACCCAATGCAAGTCATTGATCATCTATCTCTCCACCTCTTAAGTCAAACTCCACTATTGGTGGGAAGAGGCATTTCCTTCAGATCTGTACACTTGTGCACAGATTAATGACAAATCTTATTTCAGTTTTCTTACATGTAAGCAAGTAAAACAGTAATTATACAGCGTTCCTAACTATAAGTTGATTAGTGCAGCTGTGGAAAATGATAAACTCTAAAGGTGCCCACTACTGATCCAATTTTACTTTCCAACTGACCTTACGATTGACTGGATTAGATTGGTTACCGTTTTTAAACAGGCTTAAGTCTACTAGTACAGTGAGACCCCTAGAAAAACCCAAATAGCTTTAAATGACAACTAATCCTAGTCTTATATACAAGCCTCATTTAGCAATAAATATAGCCCTAGGACAACACCTAACCTTTGAAAGAAAACATCTAGTCTCCTAGGGTAGATAATAATTAGAATGGCAGACAATGGCATGGCAATGAGTGTTTGCGCAACAGCCTTCAAAGGTCCACCAAAGGAAAACAATTGGGCATGGAATGATGCCTAAAGGCTATACAGTGCCATTTAATGGCGACTAGTTAACAGGATATTCAATGAAAGAAGCCGGGAAGAGTAAAAACCAGCTCAAATGATTAGTGACATAAGTGTAAAGGTGCCCATACATCTAACGATTTTGCTGTACCATTGACCATTTGATCATTTTATTGAATCGAGAGAGAATCGAGTGTGTTCCAGTATGCCTAATCGATGAAAAGTGGCCGATATCATGTTGAATCCACCAGCTTAGTTGATCGAGCAGGATACAAGATATCAGTTGATCGCACAGGAATCCGCTACTGTTCACATGTCATTCGATCAACTCTGAATCAATTTTTGCATTCAGAGTATGTAGGCACCACATCGGTCAGATTGATTAGTGAAGGTGAATCACATAGGATATCGCTTGTAGTGTATGGGGTCACTATTTGATGGACTTTCGATTAACCACACTGAAGTAGATTCCCTTTGTCGAGTGAATCAGAATCACTAGATGTATGGCTACCTTAAGATGTAAATGTAGAGTACTAGAGTGGTGTGTGTGTCTATACTGGAACATAGTTGGATGGTTTTACTATGAGCTATAAGTAGCAGTTTTGTGTATAAAGACCTGGCATTACATTTTGGGGTGCATGCATTAAACTGGGGTAAGCAGAATAATGTGCATAATGTGTACAAAAGTTGTACAGCACAATGAGTAGAGCAGAATGTAATACATTGCATGTATTATTCTGCGTAACCCAGTTTAGAGCATACACCTTTTTGCCACCAAACCTGAGAATCAAAGGTTCTCTTTGGGGGAAAAAGGACTGAGCTTGCCTGTCTCAACTGATTGCCATCCAACAGCGATCGATTCAGTCAATCGGTCCCAATGGAAAATTTTGCTTGATCGCTGGTGGGTCGGGTGCGCATTGCTAGCAGCATTCCATTTGGCGATGACCGGCGCAGTATAGCGGCAGCAATATCACCTGTCCAGCCGGCACGAGTCCCTGGGATCCGTTCAGTCACACTTCTTCCGGTGTCCTCTTCCGTGTCCTCTTCAATTCCTGTCGCATCCTGTAACAAGACGAAATTTAAACAGTACAGCGCCCTCTACTGTTTGAACTTCTACTTGCCACAGGACGAGACAGGAAGTGAAGAGGACATGGAGGACGCCGAAAGAAGTGTGACCGAGCGTATCCTGGGGACTCACACAGGCGGACAGGTAATATTATTGCTGCTGGCCGAGGGAGCAGGGGAGCCGAGGCAGGCGGCAAGGCAAACGGCAGTGGCGGCTTAACAGGTTTTGAATCGATTTCATGCTAAAATTGATTCAAATCTGTGTGCAGTGTATGGCAGCCAATAATTGATCCCTCTGTGATCAGATTAGATCAGAGCGGGATCTTTCTGTTGGTTGATCTAGTGGCAATCGACCGGTGTATGGCCGCCTTTAACACCATGTGACATTTGAACACTGTGACTTGCAGCATTATGTGGTCAGATGACCTCCAGGCTAAGATGCTTCAAGGGGTCTAACACCTGGAGGGGGGCATGGCAGAGTGGGGTGGACTCCCCTAAAAAGTCTCCCCAAAAGTCCCGGGCAAAAATCTGGATTGGACGCAAAGCAGCGTTTTAAGGACAGAAATCACATTGAATGCTAAATTGCAGGCCTTAAGTGCTTTAAAACATCTTGCATGTGTATACATCAATCAGGGAGTGTAATTAGAGTACTGCTTCACACAGACACACCAAACTCACTGCGTAACGCACCGCAAACAGCTGGTTGTGTAGTGACGGCTGTGCTGGACTGGTGCGCACCGAGAGTGGAGAGAGTGCAGGCCATGGCGGTTTTCAAGCCCATACGGTCGCTGGGCTGTGGTAGCTCAATGATAGAACAACAGGTAGGTATATGCAGTGATGGGTATTACAATGTGCACCTGTCACACACAGCAAAGAAGGCCACAATAGCAGTATAGGGGGCGATATTGTGGCTGGGAACGCGAAGAATCACTCGCGTTCCCAGCCTGTCGGGTCCTGACGGTGAAAACGGAAGTGGTCGCCGGCGGGGACGAGAGGATCGGAGAGACACGGCGAGGGCACCGATCAGTTGCAGGGGGCTGAGAGAAGCCCCAGGTGAGTAAAACTCATTTTTTTAATTACTTAAAATGAATGTGTACCGCTATAAAAATAAAAAAGTCAGATACTCACCTAAGGAGAGGGAAGGCTCGGTCCTAATGAGCTTTCCCTCTCCTCTCCCGATGCCTGGTCCCCGCGCAGGATCCCCCGTAGCAGTATTCGACCAGTTTGGTCAAATACTGCAACTTCCGCTGCCGAAGGGATGTTTCGGAAGCCTTCGGGAGCACGGACGGGCGGGTGTCGCCCCTGGAAATTTGCCGCCTGAGGCAAAAGTTTCACCCCGCCTCATGAGCGGGCCGGCCCTGGGGGCAGATGGCATTGTTAAGAGTGCCTACATCTGAGGGCCCCATGAAAATTTTGCTATGGAGCCCCATGATCTCTAGCTACGCCAATACATTTATATACTAAAATTATGTATTTTTAATAAGTGCTCATTGGTTGGAAGAATCAATTTTGTTCAATTATTATAAATATATAATGAAATCCCATACGCTAACCGATTTTCCCCGGTCGACTCAAATCTGCCGGAGATTGATGCCTCATGAATGATTTCTAAAGATTTTGGATGGAAATTGACCAAAATTACAATCAGTCCTGACATAAGATCTTGCTTGAAAGGGGTGGGGTGCAGTGATATGTAATTGCCCGAGGACCCTTAGTTGGTGATGTACCCCTCAGGTCTCTCCTCAATTAGTATTGCTCTCCTGAAGCTGTGCAGAGCACTTGCAGTGGAGCACACTCACCTCTGTCCAGTCTGTGTCTTTCTGTCTTATTCTCAATGACGCCTCTTCTCTGTGACCCGGCGGTACATGAGTTCGTACATGCAGAAGGGGATTACGATATAATGTGGCCCTAGGCAAGAAAGCTGTTTTTGTCCCCCGTGGATAGTCACCTGGCTTTTTTAGTAATATTTGGTGGGGGCTGGCATCCACCAGGGCCTAGGAAATGGGGGCAGGAGGTGAAAGGGTAGCAGTGTAGTGTGTGGCAGTAATAGAGCCCTCTCTGATCAGATTTTGATACTGATGGCTAACATGGTACAATGCTCCTTTGCTACAGATTTTGAACAGGAGAAGGGATCTATCTTTTGGCTAAATTGGGTGGCCAATAAATAATATATGGCCACCTTAAGTCCTCCTGTTCCTTGTTTCTACTTGATAGATACTGTGGTTTATACATCTACATTTCCAAAACTGACTGAAGCTGACGTTGCATTTTGTTGCAAGCCTGGAATCTGTGTATTTTTTCAGGAATATTTATATGTCGGGGAAGAGGCGCCCTGGTAAAACATTTAAAAACAGTTAAAATGGAAAGAATTGAGGTGGCTCACCTCAACAACGAGAACTTTGTAAACACAAAGAATATTTATTGAGTACAGACAACACGTTTTGCGGGTCTGAGCCCGCTTCCTCAGGCCAATAAAAGTGCCTAAAACAATAATTGGCAGTCCTCAAACTATACATTCAATTTCTAGAAACAACATACATAAAAGAAAAAAATTTGTTTTCATACTAAATTTTAAGAAAATAATCATCATGAAAATAATATAAAGAATTTTTTTTCTATGTATGTTGTTTCTAGAAATTGAATGTATAGACTGAGGTCTGCCGATTGTTGTTTTAGGCACTTTTATTGGCCTGAGGAAGCGGGCTCAGATGCACCAAACGCGTTGCCTGTGCTCAATAAATATCATTTGTGTTTACAAAGTTCTTGTTGTTGAGGTAAGCCACCTCAATTATTTCCATTGTAACTGTTTTTAAAAGTTTTACACATACCAGGGCGCCTCTTCCCCCAAATGTGCTTAGTATACCCCCCAACAAATCTTGTTGGAGGGGTCGAGGCAGACCTCTAGTGGTCCTGACCCCGCTTGTCTTCTGTCACTGTTTTCAAGGAGAGCGTCCACATCCAGGTCTAGTGGGGCCACCGCGAGCGGAGTCGGGTTCATTGTCTCCACCTGCTTCTTGTGGTTGGTTGCTCCCCTTGCAACCTGCTTTTGTAAGTAGAAAATCTATTTACGTTTCATTTAATCCTGCATCTCTACGTATTGCACTACTGGGCTCCTGTTTGTGTTTCCTGTATTTTTCTCCACCATTCCAAGTTTTTAGGAATATGGACAGTGTCACCTTCCACCTGGCTGCACTAGTAATTAGCTGCAGAGAGTCGGAGCTTTTTACTCATTTTCCACATCAGGACTAATCCATTGACTGGCAACACATATGGACATTTCCACATCAGTCACCGTGAATAACTCTGTTTTACATGCATAGAACTTAACTGAAATAAGGCTTGCCAGAGAATATATGAATACCTTAACTGCGGGAATTCACTTTTTATCAGCAATAGTGGAAATTTAATTAAAACTTTCAGCTTCCTGAATAAAGCTGTATTAAAAGAAAAAAATACAGCTTCTTCTGTTGCAGAACAACAGTGATGCAAAGACTGGGTGAGTCGGCCCGCATCCTCTGCTGAAGAAATTCTCCAACATGCATCTTTGAGATAAACAGGTTGCAGAAGAAACATGTGATAAGGATTTCAGTCTGAGCTTCACTCAGTAGACCCTCCAATCAAAATTTAAAAAAGTTAGGGTTCTGAGATTTGCACAGCCAATCCATGTCCCCATGTGACCACTCTCCAGTCCAGCGATCAGCCACGTAGGCAACGTGTCTCATGCTGATGGGGAGGGAGGGTGCTCCACTCACAATAAGGGTGCACAAAGATTCACAGGTCCATGGAGAACAGTGGGAAAAAATGGGATCCCCTGCTAAATTTGTAAGTTTGTTCACTTACAAAGAAATGAATAGTTTTAATTTTTACTTTCATTTAAATGTAGAGAGGCTGAAAATTAGCTGAAAAAAATCCATAAACAACACATGAAATAGTGAAAGTTAGAAATTGTTTTGCTTGTCTTTGAGTGGAATAAGTATTTGATCCCCTACAAATATGAGAGAATTCTGGCTCCTACAAATTGGTTATGTGCCCATGTGGCACACAGATTACAATCAATCAATTACAGATATTCCTGATCTCAATTAATTATGTGCATAAAGCCCACAGAATCAGTTCCTTTCATTACAACCTATCCATCACCATGGTCAAGACCAAAGATCTGTTGAAGGACATACAGGACAAGATTGTAAACCTGCAGAATATTGGAATGGGCTTCAAGACCATTACCATGCAGCTTGGTAAGAAGGTGACAATTGTTGCTGCAAACATTTATAAATGGAAAAAATTTAAAATACCGGTAACCAACATTTGCCTTCGGTCTGGACCTTCTTGCGTTACGAGATGTGGATGAACTTTAAAATGGTGAGGGAACAGCCCACAACTACATGGGAGGAGCTTGTTAATGATCTAAAGACATTTGGGACCACAATCACCAATACCTACCATTGCAATTATAGATTGGTCATTTCTGGTCAAAGAAATCAAGCAAAACCAGCAGGAGACCAAATACTTATTCCCCTCACTGCAGCAATACTGAAGTGTGGAATATGAGTAAGAGGGTTGGCAGGCGTTTAAAGATAGGGCTAAAATTAACTTTAAAGAAGTTGATATTGATACAGTATTTTGATTCTTTTCTGCCATCCTATAAATCCTAACTGTTTAATCTTTCCTTCTCCACATGGAAATTGTATTATTACTTAGTTCTCAAATGTATTTTTTTTCTGATCGATTTTGAATAGAAGTGATAAAAAAATTGATCAGAAAAACGACTGGAAATCACATCCGACCTGTCGGAAATAATCGATTCGACCTGTCCATCTAACGGGGAATTATATAATGTGTACCAAGCCTGTACCAGGCTGCAAAATGTAATTCACTTTTCTGATTTTCTGAGACAATAACCCAGAGCAAGCATGTAGCTAGTGGAGTTAGACTACCCAGTTGGGTCCCCAGCAGGTCTTTTGTCTCTAGTGCTGTATGAGTCACAAACCACAACAAGGATGCCAGTCAAGCAGCATTTGCTCTTATTTCAAGTCTCCATTACATGGAAAGCTCTGCAAAACATTGTCAGCAGGGATCTCTAATAGGACATATTTTTTTACTAACTTCTGACAGTCCTGCCGGCGTCTCCCCATGTCTCCTCTTCACTCCGAAAATAAAGACACACCATCACAGAAGTACCATGTCCAATTGGTTTTAGCTGATCTCAATAGACATCTTTGTCCATACAATAAAGCTGGCTACAGGAGTTCCAGCCAATTATGTTGTCATATCTTATTTTGTCAACTTAATTTAATAAGAACACATTGGTTACTCTTAAACTGCACTTTATGCCAAGTACTTAACGTGGGTCAAAGCACGTTTCAGTTTTCATTACACATTATTACATTCTGAATTTTCACATCTGTAAATAGGTTAAAAATAAACTCGAAAGACACAATTGTACCAGCTGAGCTTTGAAAAAGTACCTTAACCACAAAGCAATTCTGAACAAGGTATCACACATGTACTCTAGTATAGTAACTCTCACCCCTGGCTGGTAAAGCATTTAAAAAAAAACTTTTTTTATCATCTCATCGTTTTTTAAAAGTGCTTGTGACACGTCTACTTCCATTCTCTGATACAGCATTCACACCTTACAACTACCATAAAAACAAATCCCTTTTCTACACATTTGACTTACATTTGTTTGGTTTGGAACTCTGCAAAGTGAGTAGTTGTTTCTGGGGGTTTGTGGTTACAATGGATCTCCGAAACATGTTATAACTGAGTAGTTTTATGATTAAATAATTGTTTATGTGTTTGGCCCCCAATTTATTAATGCATGTGATAGAAACATTGCATCAATTAGCAATGCAAAAAGTTTTGTGCATTGCATGTGTGTATTTTTGTTGTTGCAATAAATATATTTAAAAAACTGGCTACTGGCTTCTACTTTACTCATCTAGGGTAGCTCCTTGTTGCCAGCAGAGTGGGAGTTCCCTTTCCAGCAAAGAGCAAATCACCTGAAACGAAAAAAATCCTTGCGCTCTTGACAAGATCCACAGACACTCTCACAATTCCTATTTCCTCCTTAATCCAATGCTACACCAAAGCCACATCAAAATGTACCCCTTTGATAATGCACTATAGAGCGCTCCATTTCTACCTAGATTAGCAAATCACCTGACCCTGCCTACAGTTCTTGCTCCATATCTAGGGGCTGGTGTACAATACCAGTTCTTTTTAAGTGCCACTTATTTGAAAAATGCTTTGCTAAAGTAATCAGGGCCGGATTTACCATAAGGCACTGTAGGCGGGCGCCTACAGGCACCTGATGATGGAAAGGCGGCTCACTCCCCTCCCCCAGTGACTTCCTCCTTCCCTATGCAGTGTCCTGAGCAGAGCATAAATAAGAGGTTACTCACCCTGCTTTTGGCATCCCACTGACGAAATCTCCCTTCAGTCAGGGGTATCTCTTGCTACTTAATACTGAGGGTGCCTTTGGCTACCTACTACTAAGAGGCACCTCTAGCCACCTTATACTGATGGTACTTCTGGCTACCTAATGCTAAAGGGCGCCTGTAGCTATCTATGATGGGCAAGGAAAGTAAGGGAGGAGTGACAGCTGGGACAGCCAGCACACTTGCAGTATGGATCGGTGGTGGTTTGTAGGTTAAGGGAGGGGGAAGTCTAAGGTACCAGGACATCTGTGCCTATAGGCTCCTGTGATGTAAATGGGCCTGAAAGTAATGCTGTGCGTGATTTTGAAAAAATCAAATCACTCAAGTGAGAACACACATATAGTAGGAACTTTTCAAATCATTGGCACTTAGAAAATTGTCCATAGTGTTAACCACCAGCCCTAAGCATTGGGCAGAATGTTTATAAAAGTCAGGAGTACTTCTCGTCACCCTGCCCTTCCTGCTATAAGAACCCATGGCCCATATGCAATTCCCTTTTTCACCTGAGTTTTCTCCTAGGTGATATTTTTACAACTTGTATATAAAATGCCTTTTACACCCCAGCAAGCAAACAAATACTCATAATAATTTTGACAGTACTTTTTCACCTACGTTTTGGTACTTTTTCCATTGCAGAGTGCTAAAAAGGTAATTTAAATTTAAGATGAAAAAGTATCTCCAAGGAGAAAACTCGGGTGAAAAAGTGAATTGCATATGGGCCCATATTTTTGTGTTTTGCTGCTTTGATATCTGGTAGGCTTGTGCATTGCAGTTCATCAGATATCTAGCCACAAGTGTACGTTTTAAAAGTTTTTAAAAGTACATTTTTTCCCCCTCTAGTGTGCTTGCAACAGGCAGGTAATTAGCTAGGGGGAGGGATTAGCTGTAACACAGGTGATATATTAAACAGGAAGTGTAGGCCAAAGCTTTAATCTTGGTGGAGGGCTTTTTCACTTCACTGTTGGGAATTGTGAGCTCTTATTATATTATATTGCTGTTGTTTGTAAATTTGTGTTTTGCTGCTTTGATATCTGGTAGGCTTGTGCATTGCAGTTCATCTGATATCTAGCCGCAAGTGTACGTTTTAAAAGTTTTTAAAAGTACATTTTTTTCCCCTCTAGTGTGCTTGCAACAGGCAGGTAATTAGCTAGGGGGAGGGATTAGCTGTAACACAGGTGATATATTAAACAGGAAGTGTAGGCCAAAGCTTTAATCTTGGTGGAGGGCTGTTTCACTTCACTGCTGGGAATTGTGAGCTCTGATTATATTATATTGCTGTTGTTTGTAAATTTGTGTTTTGCTGCTTTGATATCTGGTAGGCTTGTGCATTGCAGTTCATCAGATATCTAGCCGCAAGTGTACGTTTTAAAAGTTTTTAAAAGTACATTTTTTTCCCTCTAGTGTGCTTGCAACAGGCAGGTAATTAGCTAGGGGGAGGGATTAGCTGTAACAGGAGGTATTTGGTCAGCCTCAGGACTCAGTACTGAGCTTGCTCAGTCTGTGGCTTGCTCACTAAGTGGCTTCGACACAAGTGGCATAGGCGTTAAAAACAGGCATTACAACACAGGCACAAAGAGAGAGGTGAGAGGAAGCAGGTAAAAAAAAAAATAAAAAAAAATTAAAACAATATTGCGGTTCTTTGCATTGGTTAGGATGTGCTAACATGTTGTGGTGTAGTCTTTAAGTTTTGAGGACTCCACCCCAGCTTCACTCACTCCCCCTCCTCCACCCAAACCTTACTCACTCCCCCTCCTCCACTCCAACTTCACTCACTCCCCCTCCTCCACTCCCCCTCCTCCACCCCAACTTTACTCACTCCCCCTCCTCCACCCCAACCTTACTCACTCCCCCTCCACCCCTCCCCCTCTTCCACCCCAAACCCTCTTCCACTCCCGAACTTCACTCCCTCTCCCGTTTCAACTTTTACCGCCACAGTTTACTTTAAATAAAATTTCCCCACACAATAGTCATCATGTTGGACTATGCTGTACAGTGTACATCCTGTGACATGTATGCATGCCTTGATCAGCGGATTGAGGGTGTTTACTGTTGCCCTGGGTGTGTGCGTGTTGCTCAGTTAGAGGCGGAAGTCGCAGAGCTAAATAAGCATCTCGCAACACTGAGACGCATACACAACATGGAGATGAGCTTGGATCTCACGATCCAGACACTGGATGGAATCGGTGAAGATGAGGTGGGTGGAGTAAAGCCGGAGCAAGAAGCAGAGGTAGCCGCTAGTTGGGTCACAGTTAGAAGGGGTAGGGGAAAAAGTGGCAGGGAGGCTAGTCCCGAGTTGTCCCTCACTAATAAGTATGCTTGTTTGCGTAATATTGGGGAGGATGATTCAGGAGTAGCAATGCTGCAGCAGGATGTGCTCTTTAGCAACCAAGGGGCAGACCGCTGTAACGAGAAAGGGAATAGGAGTGCAGCTAAGGCTAGACAGGTACTGGTGGTAGGGGATTCAATTATTAGGCGCACAGATAGGGTAATCTGTCGAAGAAACCGTGAATGCCGTACAGTCTGTTGCCTCCCGGGTGCTCGGGTTCGGCATGTAGCGGAAAGAATTGACAGATTATTGGGTGGGGCTGGGGAAGACCCAGCTGTCATGGTACACATTGGCACCAATGACAAAGTTAGTGGGAGATGGAAGGTCCTCAAAAATGATTTTCAGGTACTTGGAGATAAACTTAAAGCAAGGACCTCCAAGGTGGTGTTCTCTGAAATACTGCCAGTGCCAAGCGCTACATCTGAGAGACAGAGGGAGCTTAGGGAGTTAAATAAGTGGCTGAGAAATTGGTGTAGGAAGGAAGGGTTTGGGTTCCTGGAGAGCTGGGCAGACTTTGCAGTCGGCTACAGGTTCTACAGCAGGGATGGGCTGCACCTTAATGGGGAGGGTGCAGCTGCATTGGGGGAGAAGATGGCTAAACGGTTGGAGGAGATTTTAAACTAGGATCTGGGGGGAGACGAGAGGATAAAGTCTCAATATGTAGACAAGATAAGGTAAAAAGACAGTGGGAGCCTAACATTATGGGGGGTGGAGAGGGGGGTGGGGACAGTGTAAAGATTAAGGAGGTTGGTAAAACTTCAAGTAGCCCATTTCATGTAAACAAAATTGGTAAATGTGTTGGTAAAAATATAAAGTGCATGGTAACCAATGCTCTGAGCCTTGCAAATAAAATAAACGAACTAGAGTTCATTCTGAATGACAAAGGCTATGACATTGTGGGAATAACCGAGACCTGGATGGATGAAAGCCATGACTGGATAGCTAATTTAAAAGGATACAATGTGTTTAGGAGGGATAGAACAGGGAAAAAAGGTGGAGGGGTTTGTCTCTTTGTTAAGAATTCTTTTACAGCTGTCCTCAACGATGAGATGGAGGAAGATTGCGAAGATGTGGAGTCCGTTTGGGTAAATATTCATGGTGGAAATAAAAGTTGCCAATTGCTTATTGGGGTATGCTACAGACCACCTCTAATTAATGAAGCTGCAGAACTGCGATTACTACAGCAGATTGAAAAAGCTGCAAGTAAAAATGAGGTCATAATTATGGGCGACTTCAACTTTCCAGACATTGACTGGAGTATTGAGGCTACCCATTCTGGTAAAAGCAGCAGATTTCTGGCAGCACTACAGGACAATTACTTGACTCAAATGGTAACGGAACCAACTAGGGGGAATGCGTTACTGGATCTGATCATTTCTAATAGACCAGATAATGTATCAAATGTGCAGGTTCAAGAACATTTGGGAAATAGTGATCACAACATGATAACGTTTGATCTGGTGACTGATAGGCCACGGGGCAGCGGGACCACTAAAACTATGAATTTTAGAAAAGCAAAATTCAATCAAATTAGGCAGGCACTAAGTTTGGTGAACTGGGATAATGTACTACAAGGGAAGGACACTGAAGGGAAATGGCAAGCTTTTAAACGTATTCTCAATCAATATTGTAGTATGTATATCCCATATGGAAACAAAATGTCTAGGAATAAAAAAAGGCCTCTATGGATGAATAGAAAGGTTAGGGATAAAATGAAAAGGAAAAAGAATGCCTATAAGGTCCTAAAACAGGAGGGGACTGAGGCTGCACTAAGCAATTATAAGGAGTGCAATAAAAATTGTAAAAAAGAAATTCGGCTGGCAAAGATCGAAGCTGAAAATCAAATCGCTAGGGATATCAAATCTAACCCAAAAAATTTTTACAAGTACATCAACTCTAAAAAAAGAAAGGTTGACTGTATAGGAATCCTAAAGGATGAGGGTGGGAACTCAATGGTGGATGACCAAGGTAAGGCAGAGTTATTAAATGCTTTCTTTGCTTCTGTCTTCACAAAGGAAACAGCACTGTTGCAAATTACAGAGGCAGAAGAGTCTCAATCTTCTAACTGTAATATTAAATACTTAACGCAGGAAGAAGTAAAGGCAAGACTAAATAAATTAAAAATAGACAAGGCACCTGGCCCGGATGGCATACATCCTCGGGTCCTAAGAGAATTAAGTTCAGTTATAGCTAAGCCCCTTTATCTTATTTTATTTATTTATTTATTTATTTATTTATTTGTTGTATTTATAAAGCGCCAACATATTACGCAGCGCTGATCTTTTGTGACTCTCTTGCAACTAGCAGAGTCCCAGTGGATTGGCGTACAGCCCACGTTTTCCCATTATTTAAGAAGGGCAAAAAATCTGATCCAGGAAATTATAGACCTGTAAGCTTAACATCAGTTGTATGCAAACTATTTGAGGGGTTACTAAGAGATACTATACATGACTTCATAGTAGAAAATAATCTTATTTCTCAGCATGAACATGGGTTTACTAAAGACAGGTCCTGTTTGACTAACATGCTCAGCTTTTATGAGGTAGTGAATGCTAATATGGATATTGGGAATGCTGTAGATGTGATATACTTGGACTTTGCAAAGGCCTTCGACACTGTTCCCCACAGAAGTCTGGTGCAAAAGTTGAGGATGCAAGGACTGGGGAAGAGTTTGTGTGCATGGATAGGGAACTGGCTAATGGACAGAAAACAAAGAGTTGTGGTCAATGGATCGTACTCAAAATGGGAGACTGTTAGCAGTGGGGTCCCACAGGGGTCTGTACTGGGTCCAGTGCTCTTCAATTTATTTATTAATGACCTAGTAGATGCAGTAGTGAGCAATGTTGCTATTTTTGCAGATGATACAAAATTGTGCAGAATCATCAACTCTCAGGAAGATAGTGTCATATTGCAACAGGATCTGGATAGGATGGCTATACGGGCACATACATGGCAGATGAAATTCAATGTTGACAAATGTAAAGTCATGCATTTTGGTCGTACCAATGGTCTAGCACCATACAAAATAAATGGGATACAGTTGGGAACATCAAACTTGGAGAAGGACTTAGGAGTACTCATCGACAACAAGTTAAATAATCATACTCAATGCCAAGCCGCTGCAGCTAAAGCAAACAAAATTTTGGGATGCATTAAAAGGGAAATAAAAACTCGAGATGCTAGCATAATATTGCCCCTGTTTAACTCTCTAGTAAGGCCACATCTGGAATATGGAATTCAGTTCTGGGCACCACATTACAAAAAAGATATTGCAGTTTTAGAGCAGGTGCAGAGACGAGCTACAAAATTGATACGTGGGATGGAAGGTCTCGCTTACCAAGAAAGGTTAGATAAACTGGGTTTATTTAGTCTAGAGAAAAGACGCCTTAGAGGAGATCTAATTAACATGTATAAATACATCAGAGGGCAATATAATAGCTTGGCGGATGAGCTTTTTGTCCCTAGGCCTTCTCAAAGGACTAGAGGACATGAGATGCGCATGGAGGAAAAACGTTTTAGCCATTTATTTAGGAAAGGGTTCTTTACAGTAAGAGTGATTAAGATGTGGAATGCATTGCCACAGGAAGTCGTTATGGCAAACTCTATACCTGCATTTAAAGGGGGCTTAGATGCTTTCCTTGCATTGAAAGACATCCATGGCTACAATTACTAGGTTATGCCTAATGATGTTGATCCAGGGATTTTATCTGATTGCCATCTGGAGTCAGGAAGGAATTTTTCCCTTTTAGGGCTAATTGGACCATGCCTTGTGGGGTTTTTTTTCGCCTTCCTCTGGATCAACAGGGGTATGTGGGGGACGGGCTGGAGTTGTACTTTGTACTGGTTGAACTCGATGGACGTATGTCTTTTTTCAACCAAAATAACTATGTAACTATGATGTTTCCTTTTAAACAATACCAGTTGCCTGGCAGTCCTGATGATCTCTTTGGTTGCAGCAGTGGATGAATCACACACCTGAAACAAGCATGCAGCTAATCCAGTCTGACTTCAGTCAGAGCACCTGATCTGCATGCTTGTTCAGGGGCTGTGGCTAAAGTTTTAGAGACCCAGGATCAGCAGGAGAGTCAGGCAACTGGTATTATTTTAAAAGGACAAATCCATATCCTTCTCAGTTTGGGTTCCCTTTAAGGTTTGTACACACACTAGGTTAAACTAAATCTAGTGTGAGTATGGCAGTCACTGATCCTCCTTCATGAGTCAGTGAGAGATGCGGTCTGTCGGATCATCTTGGCCGAACACTGCCCGAAACAATTGTGCTTCCTCTCTACCCCTCCTGCTCCATTCTGTAATGCTCGTCGTCCCTCCACCCCTTTCCATAGTAACAGTATGCATTGCAAGCCTACAAACTAGCAACATGGCTGTACAGCATTGGGCCCATAACTGTTGCCGAAGGGATCAATTTTGATACCTGCATCGCATGTGCCTGCTGGATTTATGATTTGCGTGCCTGTGAACCACCTGGGCTCAATGATCACATTTCTTACCACGTTAGTTTAACCACTTAAGGACCGCCCCCAGCCGATGGGCGGCGGCAAAGTCCGGGCCCAAACGACCGCAATACGCCCATCGGCGGTGGCGGCTGCGGGAGTGGCTATGCGGCGATCGCGTCATTCGTGACGCGATCAGCCGCCGGGGACTGGCTCCGCCCACCGTTCGCTGTAACCCGCCGGCCGTTCGGAAGCGCCGGCGGGTTACTAGCACCCGGATCGCCGCTGCACGTATGTATAATAGGCTTTGTAATGTATACAAAGCCTATTATACTGGCTGACTCCTGCCCTGGTGGTCCCAGTGTCCGAGGGACCACCAGGGCAGGCTGCAGCCACCCTAGTCTGCACCCAAGCACACTGATTCCCCCCCCCCTGCCCCCTGATCGCCCACAGCACCCCTCAGACCCCCCCTGCCCACCCCCCAGACCACTGTTTGCACCCAGTCACCCCCCTAATCACCCATCAATCACTCCCTGTCACTATCTGTCAACGCTATTTTTTTTGTAGTCCCTAATCTGCCCCCTACTCCCTCCTGATCACCCCCCCACCCCTCAGATTCTCCCCAGACCCCCCCCCCCCCAGACCCCCCCCCCCCGTGTACTGTATGCATCTATCCCCCTGATCACCCGTCAATCACCCGTCAATCACCCCCTGTCACTGCTACCCATCAATCAGCCCCTAACCTGCCCCTTGCGGGCAATCTGATCACCCACCCACACCAATAGATCGCCCGCAGATCCGACATCAGATCATCTCCCAAGTGCAGTGTTTACATCTATTCTCTCCTCTAAACACCCACTAATTACCCATCAATCACCCATCAATCACCCCCTATCACCACCTGTGCATCAGATTAGACCCTAATCTGCCCCTTGCGGGCACCCAATCACCCGCCCACACGCTCAGATTGCCCTCAGACCCCCCCTTATCAATTCGCCAGTGCAATATTTACATCTGTTATTCCCTGTAATAACCCACTGATCACCTGTCAATCACCTATCAATCACCCATCAATCACCCCCTGTCACTGCCACCCATCAATCACCCCCTGTCACTGCCACCCATCAATCAGCCCCTAACCTGCCCCTTGCGGGCAATCTGATCACCCACCCACACCAATAGATCGCCCGCAGATCCGACATCAGATCACCTCCCAAGTGCAGTGTTTACATCTCTTCTCTCCTCTAAACACCCACTAATTACACATCAATCACCCCCTATCACCACCTGTCACTGTTACCCATCAGATTAGACCCTAATTTGCCCCTTGCGGGCACCCAATCACCCGCCCACACGCTCAGATTTCCCTCAGACCCCCCCTTATCAATTCGCCAGTGCAATATTTACATCTGTTATTTCCTGTAATAACCCACTGATCACCTGTCAATCACCTATCAATCACCCATCAATCACCCCCTGTCACTGCCACCCATCAATCACCCCCTGTCACTGCCACCCATCAATCAGCCCCTAACCTGCCCCTTGCGGGCAATCTGATCACCCACCCACACCAATAGATCGCCCGCAGATCCGACATCAGATCACCTCCCAAGTGTAGTGTTTACATCTCTTCTCTCCTCTAAACACCCACTAATAACCCATCAATCACCCCCTATCACCACCTGTCACTGTTACCCATCAGATTAGACCCTAATCTGCCCCTTGCGGGCACCCAATCACCCGCCCACACGCTTAGATTGCCCTCAGACCCCCCCTTATCAATTCGCCAGTGCAATATTTACATCTGTTATTCCCTGTAATAACCCACTGATCACCTGTCAATCACCTATCAATCACCCCCTGTCACTGCCACCCATCAATCACCCCCTGTCACTGCCACCCATCAATCAGCCCCTTACCTGCCCCTTGCGGGCAATCTGATCACCCACCCACACCAATAGACCGCCCGCAGATCCGACATCAGATCACCTCCCAAGTGCAGTGTTTACATCTCTTCTCTCCTCTAAACACCCACTAATTACCCATCAATCACCCCCTATCACCACCTGTCACTGTTACCCATCAGATTAGACCCTAATCTGCCCCTTGCGGGCACCCAATCACCCGCCCACACCTCAGAACGCCCTCAGACCCCAGCCCTGCCCCTGATCACCTCGCTAGTGCATTGCTTGCATCTATTTCCCCCCTCTAATCACACCTTGAGACACCCATAAATCACCTCCTGTCACCCCCTAGCACACCTACCCATCAGATCAGGCCCTAATTTGCCCCGTGTAGGCTCCTGATCACTCGGCCAAACCCTCAGATCCCCCTCAGACCCCCTTCCGATCACCTCCCCAGTGCATTGATTGCATCTATTTTCCCCTCTAACCGCCCCCTGAGACACCCATGAATCACCTCCTGTCACCCCCCTAGCACTCTTATCCATCAGATCAGGCCCAAAACATCCTGTCATCTAAGAGGCCACCCTGCTTATGACCGGTTCCACAAAATTTGCCCCCTCATAGACCACCTGTCATCAAAATTTGCAGATGCTTATACCCCTGAACAGTCATTTTGAGAAATTTGGTTTCCAGACTACTCACAGTTTTGGGCCCGTAAAATGCCAGGGCAGTATAGGAACCCCACAAGTGACCCCATTTTAGAAAGAAGACACCCCAAGGTATTCTGTTAGGTGTATGATGAGTTCATAGAAGATTTTATTTTTTGTCAAAAGTTAGCGGAAATTGGATTTTTATTGTTTTTTTCACAAAGTGTCATTTTTCACTAACTTGTGACAAAAAATAAAATCTTCTATAAACTCACCATACCCCTAACGGAATACCTTGGGGTGTCTTCTTTCTAAAATGGGGTCACTTGTGGAGTTCCTATACTGCCCTGGCATTTTAGGGGCCCTAAACCGTGAGGAGTAGTCTAGAAAACAAATGCCTCAAAATGACCTGTGAATAGGACGTTGGGCCCCTTAGCACACCTAGGCTGCAAAAAAGTGTCACACATGTGGTATTGCCATACTCAGGAGAAGTAGTATAATGTGTTTTGTGGTGTATTTTTACACATACCCATGCTGGGTGGGAGAAATCTCTCTGTAAATGGACAATTGTGTGTAAAAAAAATCAAAAATGTGTCATTTACAGAGATATTTCTCCCACCCAGCATGGTTATATGTAAAAATACACCACAAAACACATTATACTACTTCTTCTGAGTACGGTGATACCACATGTGTGACACTTTTTTGCAGCCTAACTGTGCTAAGGGGCCCAAAGTCCAATGAGTACCTTTAGGATTTCACAGGTCATTTTGAGACATTTGGGTTCAAGACTACTCCTCACGGTTTAGGGCCCCTAAAATGCCAGGGCAGTATAGGAACCCCACAAGTGACCCCATTTTAGAAAGAAGACACCCCAAGGTATTCTGTTAGGTGTATGATGAGTTCATAGAAGATTTTATTTTTTGTCACAAGTTAGCGGAAACTGATATGTATTGTTTTTTTTTTCACAAAGTGTCATTTTCCGCTAACTTGTGACCAAAAAAAATCTTCTATGAACTCACCATACTCCTAACAGAATACCTTGGGGTGTCTTCTTTCTAAAATGGGGTCACTTGTGGGGTTCCTATACTGCTCTGGCATTTTAGGGGCCCTAAACCGTGAGCAGTAGTCTAGAATCCAAATGCCTCAAAATGACCTGTGAATAGAACGTTAGGCCCCTTAGCGCACCTAGGTTGCAAAAAAGTGTCACAGATGTGGTATCGCCGTACTCAGAAGAAGTAGTATATTGTGTTTTGGGGTGTATTTTTACACATACCCATGCTGGGTGGGAGAAATCTCTCTGTAAATGGACAATTGTGTGTAAAAAAAATCAAACAATTGTCATTTACAGAGATATTTCTCCCACCCAGCATGGGTATGTGTAAAAATACACCCCAAAACACATTATACTACTTCTCCTGAGTATGGCGGTACCACATGTGTGGCACTTTTTTGCACCCTAAGTGCGCTAAGGGGCCCAAAGTCCAATGAGTACCTTTAGGATTTCACAGGTCATTTTGCGACATTTGGTTTCAAGACTACTCCTCACGGTTTAGGGCCCCTAAAATGCCAGGGCAGTATAGGAACCCCACAAATGACCCCATTTTAGAAAGAAGACACCCCAAGGTATTCTGTTAGGAGTATGGTGAGTTCATAGAAGATTTTATTTTTTGTCACAAGTTAGCGGAAAATGACACTTTGTGAAAAAAAACAATTAAAATCAATTTCCGCTAACTTGTGACAAAAAAATAATCTTCTATGAACTCACCATCCTCCTAACGGAATACCTTGGGGTGTCTTCTTTCTAAAATCGGGTAATTTGTGGGGTTTCTATACTGTCCTGGCATTTTAGGGGCCCTAAACCGTGAGGAGTAGTCTTGAAACGAAATTTCTCAAAATGACCTGTGAAATCCTAAAGGTACTCATTGAACTTTGGGCCCCTTAGCGCAGTTACCCATGCTGAGTGGGAGAAATATCTTTATAAATAGACAATTGTGTGTAAAAAAAATAAAACAATTGTCATTTACGGAGATATTTCTCCCACCCAGCATGGGTATGTGTAAAAATACACCCCAAAACACATTATACTACTTCTCCTGAGTACGGCAATACCACATGTGTGGCACTTTTTTGCAGCCTAACTGCGCTAAGGGGCCCAAAGTCCAATGAGCATCTTTAGGCTTTACAGGGGTGCTTACAATTAGGCACCCCCCAAAATGCCAGGACAGTGAACACACCCCACAAATGACCCCATTTTGGAAAGTAGAAACTTCAAGGTATTCAGAGAGGAGCATAGTGAGTCCGTGGCAGATTTAATTTTTTTTTGTCGAAAGTTAGAAGAAATGAAAACTTTTTTTTTTGTCACAAAGTGTCATTTTCCGCTAACTTGTGACAAAAAATAAAATCTTCTATGAACTCACCATGCCTCTCACTGAATACTTTGGGATGTCTTCTTTCCAAAATGGGGTCATTTGGGGGGTATTTGTACTATCCTGGAATTTTAGCCCCTCATGAAACCTGACAGGTGCGCAGAAAAGTCAGAGATGCTTGAAAATGGGAAAATTCACTTTTGGCACCATAGTTTGTAAACGCTATAACTTTTACCCAATCCAATAAATATACACTCAATGTTTTTTTTTTTTTATCAAAGACATGTAGCAGAATAACTTTCGCGCTCAAATGTATAGGAAATTTTACTTTATTTGAAAAATGTCAGCACAGCAAGTTAAAAAAGTCATTTTTTTGCCAAAATTCATGTCTTTTTTGATGAATATAATAAAAACTAAAACTCGCAGCAGCAATCAAATAGCAGCAAAAGAAAGCTGTATTAGTGACAAGAAAAGGAGGTAAAATTCTTTTAGGTGGTAGGTTGTATGACCGAGCAATAAACCGTGAAAGCTGCAGTGGTCTGAATGGAGAAAAAGGCTCTGGTCCTTAAGGGGCGAAAAGACTGTGGTCCTCAAGTGGTTAAAGAGGACCTCCATACAAAAAATAAAAATCTGTTAGCGCTGCTGTAATGAAAAGTTATATTTACCTCCGGAGTCTTGTCCCACAAAGCCGCTACCCCGAAGACCCTGCATCACTACACTTCCGCCGCTTGACCCGCCTCCCCTCTCTACTCCAAGAAAAAACGCCATTTAATGGCACAATCCCAAGTTTCTATCACACGTGGATTTGTGATATCTTAGACATTTTGCAGAATGTACTGTAAAGGGGACAGATGTGCCCCACAAATATTAGGTAGTCAGATGTCCCTCCCCCCCCAAAAAAATTATTAGGTTGACAGATGTGCCTCCCAACAATATTAGGTATCTAGTGGTGACTCCAGTATGTACCCAGATGTTCTCTTAATAAAGGTAGCCAAACATCCCTTCAGTACAGGTAGCCAAATGTCCCCCAATAAAGGTAGTCAGATATCCCTTCAGTGTAGGTAGTCAAAATGTCCTCAGTACAGGTAGACTGATGTCCCCCACCTCAGTGTAGGTAGCCAGATATCCCTTCAGTATGGGTAGCCACAGATGTCCCCTCAGTATAGGTACCCAGATACATCCCTCCAGTATAGCTAGACACTTGTCCCCCAGTACAGGTAGTCAGAAGTCCCGCACCCCAGTATAGGTAGCCAGATATCCCTTCAGTGTAGGTAGCCACAGATGTCCCCCCAGTATACGTACCCCGATATGTCCACAGTATAGGAATCCAGATGCCCCCCCCCTCCCCGTTGCAGGTAGTCACAAGTCCCCCCCAGTATCGGTAGTCAGATGCCCCCTCCCCCATTATAGGTAAAAATATGTGCCCCCCCCCCCCATACAGGTAGCAGCTGCAAACTGCCAGAGGTCCCGGCCATCGGCAGTAGTGGAGAGGAGGACATGGGAAGCCTCTGGAGAATCCAGAAGTTTCCCTCTATCCAGGTAAGTATATTTTTTTAGTTTACGTTTGCCTTGGGTTTACTTTAAGTTCAACAGAATGATTTTTTTCTGATTGCAATTCTAATCGGCCAGTAATACAGCAAGAATTTTGAATACAACTCGTTATTGAGTTCACCTCAGCTATACCAAGGTGACTGTGCAATACTGCTGTGTGCAGAGAAGGTAACAATAACTGCAAACCACTGTAGATACTGAGAAGTGCAGAAAGCGCAGCTTTCATAGCAATGCCAAACTTTATACCCATTGCAGATATTCTGTTGGAAAAAAAATATTCTGCCATAAATTATGGCCCTTTAATATGTTATTCCAGTTGTCTAGTCAACGTCTAGATTCCCTATAAGACTGGCTTCCTTTCTCGTAGTAATTCATTAATTATTTGTGTTGTGACCTAATTTGAGCAAAGCTATGCAATAAAGTTGATACACAAGCAGTACAATTCTAAAAAATGTGTGGTCATGTCCCTTCTTGTCTATTCAAAGTGATTCATTCGTTTTGGATATTCACTACAAAAATAGTTCAGAGTAACATACGTAAGCAACTTACTAACAGGTTCCTCATTTTCTGCTGAATGTTCCTGTTCAATTATCAGTTACACAATGTTTTGTTTGTTGGGTGTAACTTGTACTTTTTAGATTTAAAAGAATGAAGCGATATTGATGTCTATAAGACAACCTTTCTCAACCAGGGGTCTGAGGAATCCGGCAGGGGTTCATTCAGAGCCCTGACAAGGTCATCCAGCACCCGAGGCTGAGACACTAAAGTGTGCCCCTCCATCCCTCCCACCCCAGCTGTTACACACTGATTGCTATTAGACTTAAGCTCAACACACACCATACAATCTTGGTTGTACAGATTTACCAAATCTATGTAGTATAAGGGCCAACAGATTGAAAATACCTTGAATGATTGATTGGATAAGCTCTTATACTACATGAAAGTGGTAAGATTGAACAACCAAGATTGTATGGTGTGTGTTAAACCTAAGAGGTATCCCAGGGCACAATGAAAGTGGGAGGACACATAGATACTGGCCACACTGATAGGGGGTACGGGGGGGAGGGCAGATACTGGCAACACTGATAAGGAGGGTGAGGGGCAGATACTAGCCACACTGAAAAAAAGGGGAGGAAGCAGGGGAAAAATCATGGGTGCACTGATCATCACATTGGGAGGGGAGGACAGATCCTGGCCACACTGATCACTGGGTTTGAGGTGGGTGGGAAGGAACAGACCTTGGCCACACAAATTATGGGGAGGAGGGGGGGATAAAGCAGGGGGACAGATACTAGCCGCACTGATTACCTGGGGGGCTGACACTGACTGCACAGACTACCTGCAGTGGACGTATGGGGAGAGGTCATCTGATTATCAGAGGGTGCAAGACAACCTTTACTGGCTGCACTGCTTACCCAAGGAGGAGGTAAAGATACCAGCCACACTGTTTACTAATGAGGTGGAGTGTAGGTGCACTTGGGGACCAAGAGAGTTAATAGCTGCATGTGGGGGTCTGGAGACGTTACTAGCTGCACTTGGGGGCCAGGAGGGGTTACTTGCTGCAATACTTTATGCAGTGCAGCTAATAAGCCCCCAAGCACAGCCATTAACTTTGCTGCCCAGACTTAGGCCTCAATTCACTAAACTTTATCGAACACTTTATCAAATGTTTGATAATTTACCTGACATGAGTAAAATCTACTTTTGAATTCAGTAAGGTGTTATAGATTTATCAAATGTTTTATTGATAAAACGTTCAACAAATCTATAACACCTTAGTAAATTCAAAATTAGATTTTACACAAGAGGTAAATTATCAAACGTTCTATAAATTGTTTAATAAAGCTCAGTGAATTGAGGCCTTAGTCATCTAAAAATTCCACCTCAAAAGGGTCAAATAATGGGTTGACTTAAATATTCAAGGATATATGTTATGTCAGTATTCAAAATGAATTTATAGGAAAATGGAAGCACCGGCCACAAATTTTCCTCCATGCACAAAAAATAGCTATAATTTAACTTTAAGCTGCTACTCCCAACAAACTACAATGACACCTTTCATAAACAATTATCCTAAGGTAAACACCCTTAGAAATGTTAAACATGTGCTAAGAAATATCATGGAAATATCAAGAAATATCATGGCTAAGCAAAAACCTGTGGCTATAAGAATGGAACACTGCACAGGAAAGTAAATGGATCTCCAAGGAAGGCCTGGTATACACTAAGCACTTTCCCTTCAGATCGACAGGTCAAATCGATTATTTCCGACAGGTCTGATCTCCTTCCGTGTCACCACCCCCTCCCTCTAGATTGGAAGCCTTTGGCAGGGCCCTCTCTCCTTGTGTATCATACTAGATTGTGCACTCTATCCAGAATAACGCAATGTCGTATTATTGGGATTACTACTCCAGTGTTTGATCTGGCATTGTGTATCTCATTGCTTATTACCTGTATTGTGTTGTTGGTCACCCCTGTTATCAATGTCCATGATCTTATGTATTGCACAGCGCTGCGTATGATATTGGCGCTATATAAATCCAATAAATGATAATAATCTGATTTCCATTTTTCAAATTGATTTTGTATGGAAGTGATAGAAAAATGTATCAGAAAAATTGATTCAACGCATCAATCTGATGCGAAATTGTGTGGTGTGCACCAGACATTAGGTCATAACAGACTATTAGTGTACAAAAGAGGATAATCCAAGATTCTGTATAAAGAAAGCAAAACTATTATTTTTTATATCTTTAAGAATGAGAGTTCATTTAAAATTATTTTATGTATATAGGTGACTCCAATCAGTCCTCCCCCTAAACTCAAGCCCCCTCCCCATCACTCTCCCTCACCTGACCCACTAGCATCCATGCATCAATGAGTCCCTATGTCCCTGTCTTTAATGTTCGTTGTACATTATACATTTGCTCAATACATTATAATCAATAAAATAGTATTCCATTCAATTATACTTTGGGATTGCAAGGATATTTGCAGTTAATGGTGTATTTGGCTGACTGACAGATTCAGGGATGGATGGGAAATCTATACTATTCTGCCTGCTAAACTTTAATTATAATATACAGCAAACTGGTTTTCTTCATCCTTTGCAGATCAAATATTTTATCAAATCTTACCAAAGTGGGCTCGCCTTAAAATCTCGCACAATTTTTTAAGCACAACCCCAATCTCCAGATAACAATAAATCGATTATATCTAAAGAGTATCAAGTATTTCTGGAACTAATAATGCAGACAATTGTTTCCAATAGCACTGGAAAGAGAAAAGGGGAAAACATGTAGATAAGAAGGCATGGCAAAGGACATTGAGGAAACTAAAAATGTCTGGAAAGCTGAAAACATTGGAGAGACCTCATATAAAATTTTGCCCAGGTGGTATAGGAGCCCAGAGATTGTATATACAGTAAATAATTCTCACAAATTTTGCCATACGCGATTCACTTTTTTTTCCTAAATTCCCTCGTAGGTGTTATTTTCATACCTTGTCAATAAAATGCCCTTCTAAACACCATCAAGCAAGAAAATAATGAGAATATATTTTAAACTTCTTTTTTGTACTTTTTCAATTGTAAAGTGCTGAAAAGTTATTTTAAAGAAAATATGAAAAATGATCTCTTTGAAGGAATCTAGGAGAAAACGGTTAATGGCATATGGGCCTAAGTTCTGAACTTGTGCTACACGTACCCTGTCACGGAACAGCCGGGAGAAACGCGGGCGAATTGGAAGGGGCCGCGCAGTTCAATTTCTGATCGCTGTCTGGCTAAATTTGTGCAGCCATTACAGGAATCAGAAATTGACATTCCTGGTTTTTTAAAAGTACAAGTTTTTCTCCTCTGCCCTGACGTAGATGCAGGATGTCTTTTGATGTGTTCATTAGCTTAGAATGTTTATCTTTCATTACCTCTCTAGTCACCAGCTGGGGACTCTATTCACAGAAGGCTTCCCTCCCCAGCAGGGGGCTACTCCAAACTTACGTTCCCCCCAGACTTCTTGGCACCGATGAATGGCCAATCTGAAAGCCTGGGTGGTATGATTTGCTGTCGGCATACGAAAACCGAATATCGCACAGCTATGAAATTCATATAGTCTTATTCGGTAAAATCTGGCCATCGTGCTGATATGAAATTCATTGTGATGGCCCGTTCGGTTAAGGAGTTATAGACCCCTCGGTAACCATACGCTCTAACACCCGCATCCAAGGTATCATATTAATCGGTAGGTTCTGGGGATCGAGAATATGTAATTATTATTTGTGTGCCGGCCGCATAGCTCGGTCTAGAGAAATGTCTGGGTTATGGGGCTTGTGAAAGCCCCTGCCCAGATGTGATTACCATAGTCCGGCCCGGGAGCCGACTCTGGAAGCCCGCCTCTGAAAGCAGCTCCATTAAAAGTACATGAGCTGCCCGGGCTAGTTAGTCCTCCAAATTCCACCTTCCTGAGAGCACATTGCCAGCCAGAGGACACATGGTTGGCAGCCATCTTGTCTAAGCTGAAACAAAGGACACATGGTTAGCGGCCATCTTGATCGGCCATCTTTGCTGAAATTGAACAAAGGACATCTTCCATATTGCTTGGATTTTAAACTTTGCTGAACTGAACAAAAGGAACTCTACAAGTTTTCCCACTAAAGGACATCTTTCCAGGAACTAAGTATTTTTTCTCCCTTCTTTTATTTTTCATACTGGCTATTACTGTTTTAATAATTGTTGATCTTAATAATTGTCTGTATATATTAATTATTTATATTGCTTTCAATAAACAGACGCTATCGTCAGTTGTTGTTCTAGCTACCCTATTATTCAGCACACACAGAACCGATCCCAGGTCTCTGAAGAGACGCTACTATTGTTTGTTGTTGGCTAGACAGAATACAGCGTGTTTTAACCGTTTTTATTCGCAGGATCAGTCAGGCAGTCGGGTCCACTGGCCCATATCAGTAGTGGTGGCAGTTATACCCTGGAATCGTGTGTAAGTTGTAATTGCCGTACCTCACAGGCTCCCTTCTGGTTGGTCTGCGGCCAATTCCCAACGGTTCCTGAGCATTGACTGCGACCAGAGTTCGCACGATCCGTGCGCTGGCACCATTTGGAAGGCCATTTGCGGTCTGACCACTAGGGCTTTCTGTGACAGTGTTTGGCAGCGGTTGGGACCTGTGTTGTGCTGAAAGTATCTAAGATAGCGCTAGCGCTATCCAGAAACGAACTAATTCGTTGGTGTAGCTGGAAGGCAATATATTTTTTATATATACAGAGAGACTGTGTAGCCAGTACCCCTCCCCAAAAGTTTTATTTTATTTGGCATGGAAATGTCCGGGAACTACCAGAACATGTGCCTAGCAGACCTGGAAAATCTTTGCAAAGTGAATGGCATGGACATCCTCCACAAGAAAAAACGGGACCTGATAGCCGATTTGTCCAGATGGGATACCCAGCAACTGCGGGAGCTGGGAGTGTCCGCTGAAGTGGATACCAGCTGTAATATTCCGAGGGGTTTTAACTCAATGGTAGAGTAGGTCAGCAGCATCAAAGGTCATAACACACCAGCCAGTGAGTCTTTTTAGGGTAAAAATAAAACAATCCAGCTTTATTGTCAGTCGAACAGTGTCCATAAACAGCAACAAAATAAATCACTCTGGATATTCAGTAAACACACTGTAGGCACAGCACAAAAATATACAGCCTTCTCCAGCTACACTGGCTTTTCAGTGACACCCTGCCACGGGCCTAATGGCAGTCCTGGTGCCACTCACCTTTCCCAGGCTTCTCCTGGTTTTCCAGTACTGGAGTCCAACTCCCCTCCAGCACTTCCACATCAGCAGCTTCCCTGCTGCTGCAGGCCTGGCAGCCCTCTTGGCTACACAGCCTTTCCGGAGCCTGTTTGCTCCACATTCAGCCCAATGCATCCTGCCTGATGCAGGTACTTATGCAAATCCACACAGGTGAATCCATTAACCCTCCGCCTGCCAGACTCAGGCCTGGACTTGGAGGAGTGGCGTGTAAGGCCCACCCTTCTCCCAATACACGCCAGCCCTGGATCCCAAACTAATCTACCAGATAATGTTGTTGCTAAATTGCAACAACAGTCATTATCCAGAACCTTTCCATCCAAAACCAGACCAGAATCAAGCAGACATCCGCTCTGACCATCACACAGCCCATCTGACCCACGTCGAGGGGAACCAGAGACTAAAGATCCTGAGCGTACAGAGGTTGAGCAACCTGCGGGCAATGCGGCAACAGTTACGCCAGAGACTGTCAGTGTGGACCCCAATCCCAGAGTTTCTGAAAGTACTCGCCCGGAACTGGCCAGTACTGGACTGTCCATGGGTGCTGACCCGGTAATGCAGCAGGCATTACGAAAGCTGATGGAGACTGACCTGGAAAAGTACATGCAGTACATGGAAGCACGAGAGGAACGGGAGCACCAATCTGCAGAACGAAAGGCTGCTGCTGCTGCAGAACGCCACGCGGAGAGGGATGCCGCTGAGCGAGAACGGGAGCGCCAACGACAGCATGAGCTAAACATGGCAAAAGTGCAACAGGTCAACCGGAGTTCTTCGCCCAGCCTCCCTGCGGAAGGAGCTGCACCACCCGTAAGTGCAAAATTTAAATTCGCTAATATTCAGAAAGACACAGACATTGACTTGTTTTTGCGGTCTTTTGAAAAAGACTGCCATCAGTATCGTCTGTCCCAAGACCAGTGGGCCAGACATCTGACACCTTTGCTGCGCTACAAAGCGCTTGATGCTTTCGCAGAATTGCCTGCGGAGAAAGATAATGATTATGCCGCTATAAAAAAGTACCAGCTGACGCCAGAAGCCTATCGCAAAAAGTTCAGGGCCTGGCAGAAAAAGTCTTCTGATTCGTACCGAGATGTGCACAATTGAAGGTAAAGAGGCGCCCTGGTTGAAATAAAAGCATCTAAAAACAGCTTAAAATCGAGGAAATAATATGAGGTGGCTTACCTCAATAACGAAATCCTTGTATATGACAAAAGATTTTTATTTAGCACATGCAACGCGTTTCGCGGGTCCCAGCCCGCTTCATCAGGCCAATAAAAGTGCCTACAATAGTGAAAGAGCTCCTCAGTATAACTGTATCAACAGCGTTATAGGTTAATACAATAAATACTTATGCATTATACATTTATATCCTAATAGTATACATACCATTATGGTTAGGATATAAATGTATAATGCATAAGTATTTATTGTATTAACCTATAACGCTGTCGATACAGTTATACTGAGGAGCTCTTTCACTATTGTAGGCACTTTTATTGGCCTGATGAAGCGGGCTGGGACCCGCGAAACGCGTTGCCTGTGCTAAATAAAAATCTTTTGTCATATACAAGGATTTCGTTATTGAGGTAAGCCACCTCATATTATTTCCTCGATTTTAAGCTGTTTTTAGATGATTTTATTTCAACCAGGGCGCCTCTTTACCTTCAATTGTGCATAGCTATACCCCCAAACAATCTGTGTTTGAGGGGTGGTGACAGACCACCTGTGGGTGCCCCACAGTGGACACCTGTCCCTACTTTTTCAAGGAGAGCGACCACATCCAGGTCCCGGCTGGGACTACCCCGAGTGGAGTCGGGTTTATGGTCTTCACCTGCTTCCTACGGTTGGTTGCCCTTGCAACCTCCTTTTGTGAGTAGTAATTTATTGAAATTCCTTTTTTCAATTGCATACTAATATACTACACTATTGGGCTCCCGTATTTGTCTCCTATATTTTTTTCCTGCAAGGTGCTGAGACACCCCCACTACACTACGTACCGAGATGTGGTCAGCAGCTTGCTCACCACACTCCGCCAGTGGACTCTAGGCCTCACCAAAGGGTCTTATGGTGTCCTGGAGGACTAGATAGTCCTCGAACAATTTCTGAACATTTGCCCTGCTGATGTACGACAGTTTGTGTTGGAGCACAAGCCTGCTTCAGCAACTGTCGCTGCAGACCTCGCTGAGACCTTTGCAACTACCCGGGTGTCTGATACACGCAGAACTGTCCCATCCAGCTGGAGAGGAGGTCAGCCCAATACTCTGGCAGACTCTCCTGCCCCTGTGAGCCGTCAGCCACAGAGGCCACCCAGTGCAGCTGCTGCACCCAGGCCTGCAGCCCCTGGAGAGGTCACCTGTCACTACTGCCGCCAGCCCGGACACATGAAATTCGACTGTCCGGAGCGGAGACAGACACCACCAGCACCTGGATCATCTGCATCACCTGTACCTCACCCACAGCAGAGGCAACCCGCCAGCAAAACACAGCCTGGATCATCAGATTTTGTTCTGTTTGCCCGCGGAAAGGAAATCCGCGACCGAACCGACCAGCAGCAACTTGTTAGAGTGAACGACAAAGTTGTCACCGGATTCCGGGACACCGGAGCTGACATCACGTTAGTTCACTCACACCTTGTGCCAAAGGAGAGCATCAGCTCCAGCCGATCCCTTGCCCTTACTGGAGTAGAGGGCACCCTTTTTCACATAGCCCACGCGAGAGTGAAGATGGATTGGGGGGTGGGAATCCAAGAAAGGGTTGTTGGGGTTATGAAGGATCTCCCAGTCCCTGTGTTGCTGGGGACTGATTTGGGCAAGCTTGTGTCCTACTACGAACCTGCCATGACCGCCTTGTCGCTCACGGAAGGAGACGGACTCTCCACCCACCACCAGGTACTTTATACACTTGGGGGAGCACCAGGGGGAGGTGGGTTGAATGTGCCCAGTTCAAGGGTACCCGGTTCAATAGTGCCTGCTTCAAAGGCACCTGAGTTTGATGTACAGACTGTCTGTTGTGATGATGATGTAACTGTACCTGAGTTTACTGTACAACCTGTCTGTAATGAAAAAATGTCTATACCTGTCAATGTCATTAATGCATGCAACGATGATTTGAGTAATGCCCGTCTGTGCCCTTCTAAAGGTGTACCTGTGCTAGCAGTACCGCGCAGCTGTACTGCTCAGAACCCGAGCTCAGTACAGGTGGAGGGGGTTCCGGCCTCCTCTCCCTTCTCTGACCGCAGGGATGAGACCTTTCAGCCGCTGGCCTCGTGTGACATGAGCAAGTTGGCTGAAACTGACAGCGTCCTCACAGCAGCACTACAAAGTGACCCAAGCCTGGAGGTGCTCAGGCAGCAAGCCTCTGAGTCCCTCGCAGACGGGGCCGCTTTCAAGGTGTACTGGGAAGGTGGGAGACTGTACAGCGAGTCTGTACAGCCCCCTACCGGTGGATCACATGCGAATACCAAATGGCTTGTGGTCCCGAGTGCGTTCAGGGGACATGTGCTGAAATCCGCACATGCTAATACTCTGACAGGGCACTCAGGTGTCCGCAAGACACTTGCCTGTATTCGGAAACAGTTTTATTGGCCCCGGATGAACAGGGATGTAGCCAAATACTGCAAAGCATGTGCCGTCTGTCAGGAGCGGGGGAGGTCCAGGGATTCCCACGGGGTTCCCATAGGTCCACAGCCGCTTCGCAGGGAAGCCCTGCGTGGGCTGGCTGCTGACCTACCCAAACCACTGACCATTGTCAGCAGTCCTGGCAGACGCCCCATCTGAATGCAGTGGCGCAAACGCCCTGGCCAGAACGGTCCATGTCGGGTCAAGCCTGAGGGTAGCGGACCGCGACCTGCCCAGGGGAACCGAGCCGCCGGCTCCAACGGGTTTTCCCGCCGTACCGGCAACCCGAGACCCGTCAGCCAGGTTGGCCGACACGAAGCGGGCGACCGACACCAGAACGCCAACGGGGAACTAGACCAGATATCGCAGGTTAGCGGCAATGACACACATCTTGCTGATGCATGTCTATCTGCCTTCTCCCCAGGGGGTGCTGTCACGGAACAGCCGTGAGAAACGCGGGCGAATTGGAAGGGGCCGCGCAGTTCAATTTCTGATTGCTGTCTGGCTAAATTTGTGCAGCCATTACAGGAATCAGAAATTGACATTCCTGTTTTTTTAAAAGTACAAGCTTTTCTCCTCTGCCCTGACGTAGATGCAGGATGTCTTTTGACACTCACTCACACCACTGCCAGCCAGCCACTGCAGCAGCCACCACCGGTACTATTTAACTTTACGCCAACTTTTATATGGGGAAGCGGGCAGAGGGGGGAGCGCTAGCAGAGGGGGTGGGGGGAATTTCCGACCCCCCCCCGCGATCGGGGCATGCTCCCCCCTTATGCCTGCGACCCCATAGGGGGGCTGTATTCGGCCGAACAGGGCCCTGTTCGGCCGAACAGGGGCCCTGTTCGGCCGGGCATTGAGCAGTTCGGGCGAACCCGAACAGTTTGGCCGAACACCATCAGGTGTTCGGCCGAACTCGAACATCACCCGAACAGGGTGATGTTCTGCAGAACCCGAACAGTGGCGAACACTGTTCGCCCAACACTAGTCTTATTCGGTAAAATCTGGCCATCGTGCTGATATGAAATTCATTGTGATGGTCCGTTCGGTTAAGGAGTTATGGACCCCTCGGTAACTATACGCCCTAACACCCGCATCCAAGGTATCATATTAATCGGTAGGTTCTAGGGATCGAGAATATGTAATTATTATTTGTGTGCCGGCCGTGTAGGTCGGTCTAGAGAAATGTCAGGGTTATGGGGCTTGTGAAAGCCCCTGCCCAGATGTGATTACCATAGTCCGGCCCGGGGGCCGACTCTGGAAGCCCGCCTCTGAAAGCAGCTCCATTAAAAGTACATGAGCTGCCCGGGCTAGTTAGTCCTCCAAATTCCACCTTCCTGAGAGCACATTGCCAGCCAGAGGACACATGGTTGGCGGCCATCTTGTCTAAGCTGAAACAAAGGACACATGGCTAGCGGCCATCTTGATCGGCATCTTTGCCGTACCTCACAGGCTCCCTTCTGGTTGGTCTGCGGCCAATTCCCAACGGTTCCTGAGCATTGACTGCGACCAAGACAAGACAAGACAAGACAAATAACATTTATATTGCGCTTTTCTCCTTGCGGACTCAAAGCGCCAGAGCAGAGCAGCAGCCACTAGGGCGCGCTCTATTGGCAGTAGCAGTGTAAGGGAGACTTGCCAAAGGTCTCCTACTGAATTAGTGCTGGCTTACTGAACAGGCAGAGCCGAGATTCGAACCCAGGTCTCCTGTGTCAGAGGCAGAACCCTTAACCATTACACCATCAGCCAACTGCCTGAGTTCGCACGATTCGTGCGCTGGCACCGTTTGGAAGGCCATTTGCGGTCTGACCACTAGGGCTTTCTGTGACATACCCCACTAGTACTTTCGTTGCATTCAGCAAGTACCATACTTGTTGCAATGAATTCAGAAGGTTTTAAGACTAAAATTGATAAATCATATATAATCAAACCAGGATAAGTTATTTTAGTATTTTAGCCAATTAAAAGTACAAGGCAAAAATTAGAAAGCATTTATACACAAATATTCAGCATCCCTAACCCTTAAGGTGGCCATACACTGGTCGATTTGCCATCAGATTCGACCAACAGATAGATCCCTCTCTGATCGAATCTGATCAGAGAGGGATCGTATGGCCACCTTTACTGCAAACAGATTGTGAACCGATTTCAGGCTGAAACCTTTAACAATCTGCGGTGGTGGTGCTGGTGCTGCCGCTGCCGCCGCCACCGCTCCCCCTCCCCCAAATACATTACCTGCTCCGCCGCGCGAGTCCCGCTGTCACTGCTGTCTTCTCCGCTCTGGTCCGGTCTGGTCTCCGGCATGCTTCACGTCTTCCTGCCCGGCAGGAAGTTTAAACAGTAGAGGGCGCTCTACTGTTAAAACTTCCTGCCGGGCAGGAAGATGTGAAGCATGCCGGAGACCAGACCAGAGCGGAGAAGACAGCAGTGACAGCGGGACTCGCGCCGGCGGAGCAGGTAATGTATACCCGCTGCATTGCGTCGGTCGTCGGGGATTCGAACGCCGCTATTGACGCACTCCCGACCCAGACGGCGACCGAGAAAAATCTTCCGCATGGATGGGTCGGCGGAAATCGACGGGAACGATCGATTTCGGACGGAAATCGATCGTTCTGTCAGCGGTGTGCGCGGCTATTTCACAGCCGTTTTGATCACTGTGATCGAAACGGCTGTGTATCAGCGGGAAAATCGTTAGGTGTATGGGCCCCTTTAGATATGTTTCAAGTGATACTTGGGACAATGTACTCAGCAAACACAGTCCTGTATAAAAAGGTACATGTTGAAATAATTTTGAGAAATGCTGTTTTAGAGGATGTGGAGGCTTAACTCAAAATTACAACTAGAGATTAAGTTTGCACCTTGAAATGTCATCTTTCTTGAATTATCCCCCTGAAAGACTTAAAAAGAGTACTAGGATCTTAATATCCAACATACTGTCGGCTGCCAAGTGTGCCAAAGTCATATCGTGGCGTTCAACTGCCTTGTCATCCTTATAAATTAAGGCTGAATAAGCATCAACTTAGCTTGGCTGAAGAATGGAAAGAACAATATTATGGAATCAGTAACTTTACAATGATGCCTTTCAATAGAAACTTTATAGATCCACACACACGATTTAGTTCATTTTAGGAGCATAAAAAGAGAACAATGTAAGAGGTACTTAAATGAGGCAGTAGGTTTATTTTTCCACCCACAATCACACCATCTAATGTATGGATAGGTGTTTGCAGATTCTATTTAATATGGATAGGTGTTTGTCAATTCTGTTTAATACTGTTATGTAAAGTACCTGTTTTTTCTTATGCTTGTGGTTATTAGACTTCGTGTATAACATCCAGTAACCGATTATATAGATATAGTGGGATGGTATTTGTGCAGAAAGGTTTCAAATAGTTTTACCTTGTTCTTGTAATTTCTATGTTTAAAATTTTGTTGATAAGTCAAAAAAGTGGGGCTCACCATCATGGGGATATGTAAAAGGTTTAATAAACCTCATGGAGGTGTGTAAAAGGTTGAATAAACCTCATGGGGGTGTGTTCACAAGAATATAACTAACTGAATGATGATAAAAATAACATTTTTTTTTTAGCTAAGTAAATCTTGTAATACAAAACAAAATTATTCATGTATAAATTCAAAATACATTTTAAAAATGTGAGTTTTAGCTGCTGGAAGAAAAGGAAAGATGGGTGAAATGTTGTGTACAGAAGTGGCTGAGTGAAGAGAAGTCCTGGCAGAAACACACTTACCAAGTAAGAAGATGGTGCTATATACAGTATATAAACAAATAACAATATATTTTTATTAGAAAATATATGGTAACAGCAAATCACTTCATATTGCTTTTTTTTTTCTCAAACAAATACAGCTAGCCCTTAAAGCGGATCCGAGATGAAAAACTAACTATAACAAGTAACTTGTCTATATATCTTATCTAAAGTTTACATAGTTTTAGTTTACACAGCAAATCAAGCTGCAAACAGCTTTAATACTATATGATTATTTCTTCCTATGATACAATGACAGCAGCCATGTTGTTTGTAAACATTACACAGAGGCAGGCTTATCTGCATCTTGAGCAAAGAAACCTAATCCCCCTTCCTCCTCCCTCCTCCCCTCTGCCTCTGAAATCTCTGGCTAGTAATACCTCCCCCTCCTCCTGCCCAGACTGAGCTCCCATGAGCCCTTGCTACTTTCTGAAAGTGCCTTGGCTCTCTGAAAACCTGTGGGCGTGGTTTGTTTAGTTTATAGGGAATTACAGTAGTACAAAAACAAAAAAGTATTTGGCTTGAGGAATGCCCTATAAACAATAGGAAAGGAACCCAATTATGCAATGTGTAAAAGTTCATCTCGGATCCACTTTAACTACTTTAGGACCGCGCTGATTGTAATGTACCAAGCCCTGTTTTGATGGCTATCTGGCTGCCAGGGTGTAGATTTCAATAAACAGATGCCGCGCATTCTCGTCGCTTTCGTCGCTCCTGACAATCTCGCCGCTGTCTCCCCACCGCAGCTCACACTCTCTGCCGTCTCTATAATGGCAGAGCCCTGCGAGCATTTCATTGGCTCCTGACCCTGTCTATCAATGTAAGCAGCTCCCATTGGCTTAAATTGATAGGCAGGGTCAGGAGCCAATGAAAGCGGCTCCGATCGGCTCAAAGGAACTCTGCCGTCATAGAGACGGCAGAGTGGTTGGCTCAGGTTCCCGATATACGGCGGTGATGACGACTGCTGCGGGTATGTACTGCGATTCGTCGTTATTCGTTGGTGTTCCGCTGTTTCTGTACCAGCGGTCTCTGGTCCTTAAGGGGGCAGAGACTGCTGGTACTTAAGTGGTTAAACAAATAACAGCTAGTGCTCAGTTGTGCTCAGTTGAGAATATCAAAATCTGATACCCATCACTGGACATACAAGTGTTTAAAATGAGGAACAAAGGCTTCTGCTCTACTCTGGTACTCACTCATGCAGCAACATCGGAAGTAAGGAGCAATCCCAACATCGGAAGTAAGGAGCAATCCATATCTCATCCAGATTTCCGTTTTATAAAGCTTTAGAAATGTATGATTGTTTGCAAATTGCTAAAGACATTTTTAAATAACATGGCAGTACAAAAAATAAATAAATAACGTAGTATTTTGTACTGTTTTTTATTAACCCCCCCCCCCCCACACACACACACACACAAAATTACGTTTCCATAGAGTGCAAAGGGACCTCCAACTAATAATATAAATTCAATTACTGTAACTTAGGTGGTAATGTTAATATATTTATGAAACCATAACTCGCATAAAATGATTTGATGAGTTCTTCACTACAATCCCCATACTAACAAACTACAAAAGCTTTCATGTGTTGGGCTGACCTAGAATCACTTAGTCTTAAGTGGTATACACAATTTTTTAGTTTTTTTCGACCAGAGAAATATGATAATTTTCTCTGCTTCACCAAATAATCTCAAAAATCATACCAATATACCATACACTTATGGTCAGTTTTTCTGAAAATAAACAAAGGATTACATAAATCTTTTGGTTTTTATATTACCGGAATCACCGTTTTTTGGTTTAATGTCACATATCATGTATTATTATTATTATTTTTTATTTATATAGCGCCAACATCTTCCGTAGCGCTGTACATAGTACAAACAAATAATGGGGAACAAATATACATAAGAAATACAAGACACTGTACAGTCATGACATTGAATAGAATAAATACAGATACATACATAGTTGATATGTAGTTGGTACATATACATATGTTAAAATTACAGCAGTATGAGAAACACTAGGAGGAGGTCCCTGCCCTTGCGAGCTTACAATCTAGAGGGTAGTGGGGAGGAAACAAAGGGGAAGGAAACACCAGGATTAGTGGGTGAGCCAGTGTGCCTTCAGTGCTGCCTATAGCAAATTATAGGCTTTTCTGAACAGGTGTGTTTTCAGAGTACGTTTGAAGGTTTCCAGACTCGTGGCATGACGAACCGGCTGAGGGAGAGAGTTCCAAAGGAGAGGGACCGCCCGTGAGAAGTCTTGGATGCGAGAGTGAGAGGAGGTGACTAGGCTGGAGGACAAAAGGGTCTCCTGTGAGGAACGGAGGGTCCGAGCGGGGAGGTATCTGGAGATTAAAGAGGAAATGTATGGAGGCGACAGCTTGTGTAGAGCTTTGTATGCAAGTGTGAGAAGTTTAAACTGGATCCTTTGGGCAACTGGTAACCAATGGAGGGATTGGCAGAGAGGGGCTGCCTCAGAGGATCTAGAAGAGAGGTGGATGAGACGGGCCGCAGAGTTTAGTAGGGATTGGAGGGGTGCCAGTCTGCTTTTTGGTAGACCACAGAGTAGGGTGTTGCAGTAGTCAAGACGGGAGATGATTAGGGCATGCACAAGCACTAATTTTTTTGGCCAGACTTAAGTATGTATTTTTCTATCTGATTTTTCCAACATATCTAAACACATATTTAGTAAAAAAAAAATTATCAATTTTTTTTTAAAAAAAGATATATTTTTGATTTTCTCTACAATCGTTTTTATCTAAAAACGGAAAATTCAATCTATTTAACTGTATCGTGTATGGCCACCTTAAAGGGATACTTAAGTCTTGCCAAAAAAATTAGTTTAACTCACATAGGGCTTCCCTCAGCCCCCTGTAGCAGATTGGTGCCCTCGCAGCTCCGCTCCGATGCTCCTGGACCCGCCGGCAAAGACTTCCGGTTTCGCCGTCACCGGCCGACAGGCATGGGAACGCGAGTGATTGTTCGCGTTCCCAGGCACAATAGCACCTCGTAGGCTACTATTGCGGCAAGAAGGCCGCAATAGTAGTATTGGGGGTGCTATTGTGGCTGGGAACGCGAACAATCACTCACGTTCCCATGCCTGTCGGCCGGTGACGGCGAAACCGGAAGTCGTCGCCGGCGGGTCCAGGAGCATTGGTGCGGAGCTGCGAGGGCACCGATCAGCTGCAGGGGGCTGAGGGAAGCCCCATGTGAGTTAAACTCATTTTTTTGGCCAGACTTAAGTATCCCTTTAACTGAGTTTTTGGGCCCATCAAAAGCCAGATTCACCTGAAAACTGCATTTCAGTATGAACATATTTTGTAGTTAGTAATACTGGTAATTAACACTGCTGGAATATTAGGTTAGCCTTGAATTATCTAACTTTTAACTATGCAGAAAATAGCAAGTTCTAGAAAAAGCAAGAAAACGTGATTTTTGGTCTTTAAATTAATAACAGACTACTCTATGTTCATGCCCCAGACGTTTTCCTTATGAAAACTCTGGAAAGGACACAAATCAGTAAGGAAATCTGTAAAAACAAAAAACAGAAGTCAAAGTCTGCTTGGATTTTTCCCACCAAGACAGTAACATACTGCTTTAATACAAAGAAGATCAGCATAAAATGCTTCCAGCACAACTACACTTTTTGGGCACGAAAGCTTGACTGCATACACTATATAATAACAGCGACTCCAGCCCTTTGTTGTTATGTCCATATAGTGTACATCAAGCCAGTAGACACAACGTCATGAAATAAATACCATATTTGCCCTCCTTGGTGCTTCAGGAAATAAGATAGACAATGAGGTAAAATTCCACACACACCCTCTTATGGGGCTTCATTGTTGTCAAAATACTGTAGGTAGGAGAAATACCACAAACATTTACTGAAAAAATAAATATTGGGGCTATTGCTTGAGTTGGGGGAGATTTTAAAAGTATCTGTGGGTGATGGAATTTAGCATAGACTTCGATTAAGAATAATTGGACCTTATTGGCCCTTATTCAATTAACTTGTTTCTGAGTTTTCTCTCAGGAGATAATTTTTTAATTTACGTAGAAAATATCTTTTTAGAACTTGGAAATTGAAAAGGTGCAAAAAAGTAGATAATAGTAATATCAAAACTATTTTGAAAATTCTATTGGTATGGTTTGAAAATATCTCCTTGGAGAAAACTCAGGAGAAAAGTTATTCAGATATAGGCCTGTGTAGATAATTTAATTTAGAAATACTCTTTATTATTCATAGGGAAAAAAACTATTCACGTTTTCTCATAAGTATTCTCCTAGGAGAATTTACATCTTCTGTTCTAAAATAACTTTTCAACACTCTGCAATTGAAAAAGTACCAAAAAGTATTTTTAAGTATTTTCTTGCTTGCTGGGGGCTTAAAGGAGGCCTGAAGATATCTATTTCAATTTAAAATGCCAATATAGGTATGTCCTTTACTCAAGACACACCTCTTGGTGCGGTAATGTATGTGCTGCAGGCAGCCACCAGGGTTACCGCAATAGTTGCTGGTAAATTGTTGACAATATTGTCCAAAAAAGTATACAGAGGAAGAGGCAGAGCTCTTCCCTCCTTGTCTGCCCTGTTGCCGCCCATGTCCACCCTGTTGCCATGGTTGCCACCCATCTTCTACCTCTTTTTCATAACTTTGCCCCCCAGTGTACTCTTCTGTGTCCCAGCTGTCCTGGCTCATAGTTTAGAGAGTGAGTCAGGACGTGCTGAAGTGACTCCCCGGAACCTTACTGGTGTGAGTTTTGCCACTCCACACCGCTGTTTTATTGTATTGGGGTTTTTTTATTTATAAATTGGCCTTTTTTTTGTAAATATATGGCTGCGACCTTGGGACTACTTAAATTCATCTTCTTTTCTCCTAGGAAATCATTTTTCATCTTCTGTTGAAAGTACATTTTCAGCACTCTGCACTGGAAAAAAGTCAAAAATTTTCTTGCTTGCTGGTGCCTTAACCTCCTGAGCGGTATGGATGCAGCCAGTGGCGTCCCTACCATAGAGCGCAGGGGGGCGTGGCGCACCAGGTGACAGACACCCAGCGGGGTGTCGCCACGACCCCCCACAGCAGCACAGCAGGAGGGTGAAAGCAGCGCTAGAAGGAGGGGCTGTGGAGGCAGCGGTGGGGAGGGGGAACATATCCCCCCCTCCCTCACCTGGGACCCCTCCTTCTGCCTCTCTCCCTCTCCATAGCTAACTGTTGGGAAGTGCAGGGGTGGCCGGAGGCATGCTGAGAATTACTCACCTCATTTCCGCGTTCCAAGCGTGGAACGCAGCATCGTATCGTCACAGGTCTCTGTCTTCATTGCTGCCCACTGTGCCTCCTGATTAGCGGAAGCACAGTGGGCGGCATTGAAGGCAGAGATCTGTGACGACATGACGCTGCCACGCTTGGATCGCGGAAATGAGGTGAGTAATTCTCAGCACGCCTCCGGCCGCCCCTGAACTTCCCGACAGTTAGCTATGGAGGGGGAGAGAGGCAGAAGGAGGGGTCCCAGGTGAGGGAGGGGGGGATATGTCCCCCCTCCCCACCGCTGCCTCCACAGCCCCTCCTTCTATCGCTGCTTTCACCCTCCTGGGGCATTTATACTGGGGGCAACTAAACTAGCTATACTGGGGGCAACTAAACTAGCTATACTGGGGGCAACTAAACTAGCTATACTTACTGGGGGCAACTAAACTAGCTATACTTACTGGGGGCAACTAAACTAGCTATACTGGGGGCAACTAAACTAGCTTTACTTACTGGGGGCAACTATACTAGCTATACTGACGGGGGGCAACTATACTAGCTATACTTACTGGGGGCAACAATACTAGCTATACTTACTGGGGGCAACTAAACTAGCTATACTGGCTGGGGGCAACTATACTAGCTATACTGGTGGGGGGCAACTATACTAGCTATACTTACTGGGGGCAACTATACTAGCTATACTTACTGGGGGCAACTATACCAGCTATACTGGCTGGGGGCAACTATACTAGCTATACTGGCGGGGGGCAACTATACTAGCTATACTTACTGGGGACAACTATACTAGCTATACTGGCTGGGGGCAGCTATACTAGCTATACTTACTGGGGATAACTATACTAGCTATACTGGCTGGGGGCAACTATACTAGCTATACTGGCGGGGGGCAACTATACTAGCTATACTTACTGGGGGCAACTATACTAGCTATACTTACTGGGGGCAACTATACTAGCTATACTTACTGGGGGCAACTAAACTAGCTATACTTACTGGGGGCAACTATACTAGCTATACTTACTGGGGGCAACTATACTAGCTATACTTACTGGGGGCAACTATACTAGCTATACTGGCTGGGGGCAACTATACTAGCTATACTGACTGGGGGCAACTATACTGGGGGCCACTATGCTAGCTATACTGGGGACCATTATACTACCTACACTGGGGGCCACTATACTGGCTATACGGGGGCCCACTATACTAGCTATACTGGGGACCACTATACTACCTATACTGGGGGCCACTATACTGGGAGCCACTATACTAGCTGTACTGGGGACTACTATACTACCTACACTGGCTCCTGGCGCTACCTAAACTAGGGGGCACCTCTCACTACCTAAACTATCTAGGCCAGCCAGCCCAACATCACCACCTGCCAACCAGCCCAGAATCACTGGCAAAAAGGCCACAGCATCACCACCAGTCAGGCCAGCATTTACTTCAACCAGCCAAGCACAGCTCAGCATCACCGCCAGCCAGCCCAGCCACAGCATCACCGCCAGTCAGGCCACAGCATCACCGCTAGTAAGGCCACAGCATCACTGCCAGTCAGGCCACAGCATCACCGCCAGTCAGGCCACAGCATCACCGCCATCTAGGCCACAGCATCACTGCCAGCCAGACCACAGCATCACCGCCAGCCAGGCCAGAGCATCACTGCCAGGCCTTTCAGTCCACACATCATCCCCAATCCAGCCAAAAACAGTATTGCCAGCCAGGCACAGCAGCCAGTAGAGAATTCAGAAGCCAGGTGAGAGGTGTCTACCATATTAACCACTTCAGGACCACAGTCTTTCTACCCCTTAAGGACCAGGCACTTTTTGTCCATTCAGACCACTGCAGCTTTCACGGTTTATTGCTCGGTCATACAACCTACCACTTAAATGAATTTTACCTCCTTTTCTTGTCACTAATAAAGCTTTCTTTTGATGCTATTTGATTGCTCCTGCGATTTTTACTTTTTATTATATTCATCAAAAAAGACATGAATTTTGGCAAAAAAATGATTTTTTTAACTTTCTGTGCTGACATTTTTCAAATAAAGTAAAATTTCTGTATACATGCAGCGCGAAAAATGTGGACAAACATGTTTTTGATAAAAAAAACCCATTCAGTGTATATTTATTGGTTTGGGTAAAAGTTATAGCGTTTACAAACTATGGTGCCAAAAGTGAATTTTCCCATTTTCAAGCATCTCTGACTTTTCTGCGCACCTGTCAGGTTTCATGAGGGGCTAAAATTCCAGGATAGTACAAATACCCCCCAAATGACCCCATTTTGGAAAGAAGACATCCCAAAGTATTCAGTGAGAGGCATGGTGAGTTCATAGAAGATTTTATTTTTTGTCACAAGTTAGCGGAAAATGACACTTTCTGACAAAAAAAAGAAAAAAAAAAAGTTTCCATTTCTTCTAACTTGCAACAAAAAAAAATGAAATCTGCCAAAGACTCACTATGCTCCTCTCTGAATACCTTGAAGTGTCTACTTTCCAAAATGGGGTCATTTGTGGGGTGTGTTCACTGTCCTGGCATTTTGGGGGGTGCCTAATTGTAAGCACCCCTGTAAAGCCTAAAGATGCTCATTGGACTTTTGGCCCCTTAGCGCAGTTAGGCTGCAAAAAAGTGCCACACATGTGGTATTGCCGTACTCAGGAGAAGTAGTATAATGTGTTTTGGGGTGTATTTTTACACATACCCATGCTGGGTGGGAGAAATATCTCCATAAATGACAATTGTTTTATTTTTTTTACACACAATTGTCTATTTATAGAGATATTTCTGCCACTCAGCATGGGTATGTGGAAAAATACACCCCAAAACACATTATACTACTTCTCCTGAGTACGGCGATACCACATGTGTGGCACTTTTTTGCACCCTAACTGCGCTAAGGGGCCCAAAGTTCAATGAGTACCTTTAGGATTTCACAGGTCATTTTGAGAAATTTCGTTTCAAGACTACTCCTCACGGTTTAGGGCCCCTAAAATGCCAGGACAGTATAGGAACCCCACAAATTACCCCATTTTAGAAAGAAGACACCCCAAGGTATTCCGTTAGGAGGATGGTGAGTTCATAGAAGATTTTATTTTTTTGTCACAAGTTAGCGGAAATTGATTTTAATTGTTTTTTTTCACAAAGTGTCATTTTCCGCTAACTTGTGACAAAAAATAAAATCTTCTATGAACTCACCATACTCCTAACGGAATACCTTGGGGTGTCTTCTTTCTAAAATGGGGTCATTTGTGGGGTTCCTATACTGCCCTGGCATTTTAGGGGCCCTAAACCGTGAGGAGTAGTCTTGAAACCAAATGTCGCAAAATGACCTGTGAAATCCTAAAGGTACTCATTGGACTTTGGGCCTCTTAGCGCACTTAGGGTGCAAAAAAGTGCCACACATGTGGTACCGCCGTACTCAGGAGAAGTAGTATAATGTGTTTTGGGGTGTATTTTTACACATACCCATGCTGGGTGGGAGAAATATCTCTGTAAATGACAATTGTTTGATTTTTTTTTACACACAATTGTCCTTTTACAGAGAGATTTCTCCCACCCAGCATGGGTATGTGTAAAAATACACCCCAAAACACAATATACTATTTCTTCTGAGTACGGCGATACCACATGTGTGACACTTTTTTGCAACCTAGGTGCGCTAAGGGGCCTAACGTCCTATTCACAGGTCATTTTGAGGCCTTTGGATTCTAGACTACTGCTCACGGTTTAGGGCCCCTTAAATGCCAGGGCAGTATAGGAACCCCACAAGTGACCCCATTTTAGAAAGAAGACACCCCAAGGTATTCTGTTAGGAGTATGGTGAGTTCATAGAAGATTTTTTTTTTGTCACAAGTTAGCGGAAAATGACACTTTGTTAAAAAAAAACCAATACATATCAATTTCCGCTAACTTGTGACAAAAAATAAAATCTTCTATGAACTCATCATACACCTAACAGAATACCTTGGGGTGTCTTCTTTCTAAAATGGGGTCACTTGTGGGGTTCCTATACTGCCCTGGCATTTTACGGGCCCAAAACTGTGAGTAGTCTGGAAACCAAATTTCTCAAAATGACTGATCAGGGGTATAAGCATCTGCAAATTTTGATGACAGGTGGTCTATGAGGGGGCAAATTTTGTGGAACCGGTCATAAGCAGGGTGGCCTCTTAGATGACAGGATGTTTTGGGCCTGATCTGATGGATAGGAGTGCTAGGGGGTGACAGGAGGTGATTGATGGGTGTCTCAGGGGGCGGTTAGAGGGGAAAATAGATGCAATCAATGCACTGGGGAGGTGATCGGAAGGGGGTCTGAGGGGGACCTGAGGGTTTGGCCGAGTGATCAGGAGCCCACACGGGGCAAATTAGGGCCTGATCTGATGGGTAGGTGTGCTAGGGGGTGACAGGAGGTGATTGATGGGTGTCTCAAGGTGTGATTAGAGGGGGGAAATAGATGCAAGCAATGCACTAGCGAGGTGATCAGGGCTGGGGTCTGAGGACGTTCTGAGGTGTGGGCGGGTGATTGGGTGCCCGCAAGGGGCAGATTAGGGTCTAATCTGATGGGTAACCGTGACAGGTGGTGATAGGGGGTGATTGATGGGTAATTAGTGGGTGTTTAGAGGAGAGAAGAGATGTAAACACTGCACTTGGGAGGTGATCTGATGTCGGATCTGCGGGCGATCTATTGGTGTGGGTGGGTGATCAGATTGCCCGCAAGGGGCAGGTTAGGGGCTGATTGATGGGTGGCAGTGACAGGGGGTGATTGATGGGTGGCAGTGACAGGGGGTGATTGATAGGTGATTGACAGGTGATCAGTGGGTTATTACAGGGAATAACAGATGTAAATATTGCACTGGCGAATTGATAAAGGGGGGTCTGAGGGCAATCTGAGCGTGTGGGCGGGTGATTGGGTGCCCGCAAGGGGTAGATTAGGGTCTAATCTGATGGGTAACAGTGACAGGTGGTGATAGGGGGTGATTGATAGGTGATTGATGGGTAATTAGTGGGTGTTTAGAGGAGAGAATAGATGTAAACAATGGATTTGGGAGGTGATCTGATGTCGGATCTGCGGGCGATCTATTGGTGTGGGTGGGTGATCAGATTTCCCGCAAGGGGCAGGTTAGGGGCTGATTGATGGGTGGCAGTGACAGGGGGTGATTGATGGGTGGCAGTGACAGGGGGTGATTGATAGGTGATTGACAGGTGATCAATGGGTTATTACAGGGAATAACAAATGTAAATATTGCACTGGCGAATTGATAAAGGGGGGTCTGAGGGCAATCTGAGCGTGTGGGCGGGTGATTGGGTGCCCGCAAGGGGTAGATTAGGGTCTAATCTGATGGGTAACAGTGACAGGTGGTGATAGGGGGTGATTGATAGGTGATTGATGGGTAATTAGTGGGTGTTTAGAGGAGAGAATAGATGTAAACAATGGATTTGGGAGGTGATCTGATGTCGGATCTGCGGGCGATCTATTGGTGTGGGTGGGTGATCAGATTGCCCGCAAGGGGCAGGTTAGGGGCTGATTGATGGGTGGCAGTGACAGGGGGTGATTGATGGGTGGCAGTGACAGGGGGTGATTTGATAGGTGATTGACAGGTGATCAGTGGGTTATTACAGGGAATAACAGATGTAAATATTGCACTGGCGAATTGATAAAGGGGGGTCTGAGGGCAATCTGAGCGTGTGGGCGGGTGATTGGGTGCCCGCAAGGGGTAGATTAGGGTCTAATCTGATGGGTAACAGTGACAGGTGGTGATAGGGGGTGATTGATAGGTGATTGATGGGTAATTAGTGGGTGTTTAGAGGAGAGAATAGATGTAAACAATGGATTTGGGAGGTGATCTGATGACGGATCTGCGGGCGATCTATTGGTGTGGGTGGGTGATCAGATTGCCCGCAAGGGGCAGGTTAGGGGCTGATTGATGGGTAGCAGAGACAGGGGGTGATTGACTGGTGATTGACGGGTGATTGACAGGTGATTGACAGGTGATCAGGGGGGATAGATGCATACAGTACACGGGGGGAGGGGTCTGGGGGGGGGGGATCTGGGGAGAATCTGAGGGGTGGGGGGGTGATCAGGAGGGGGCAGTGGGCAGGGGGGGGGATAAAAAAAAAAAATAGCGTTGACAGATAGTGACAGGGAGTGATTGATGGGTGATTAGGGGGGTGACTGGGTGCAAACAGTGGTCTGGGGGGTGGGCAGGGGGGGGGGGTCTGAGGGGTGCTGTGGGCGATCAGGGGGCAGGGGGAGGGAAATCAGTGTGCTTGGGTGCAGACTAGGGTGGCTGCAGCCTGCCCTGGTGGTCCCTCGGACACTGGGACCACCAGGGCAGGAGGCAGCCAGTATAATAGGCTTTGTATACATTACAAAGCCTATTATACAATGTAAGTGCGGCGATCCGGGTGCTAGTAACCCGCCGGCGCTTCCGAACGGCCGGCGGGTTACTACGAGCGGTGGGCGGAGCCAGTCCCCGGCGGCTGATCGCCGCATAACCACTCCCGCAGCCGCCCCCGCCGATGGGCGTATTGTGGTCGTTTGGGCCCGGACTTTGCCGCCGCCCATCGGCTGGGGGCGGTCCTTAAGTGGTTAAGGGGGCATTCTGCCCATTTATGTGAAATGCTGTCTCTTTATGTGCCTCATGACTGCTGAATTTGTCTTGTTGGGGGCCTCATGGTTACTGGATTTGTCTTGTTGGTGGCCTCATGATTGCTGAATTTGTCTTGTTGGTGGCCTCATGATTGCTGAATTTGTCTTGTTGGGGGCCTCATGATTGCTGAATTTGTCTTGTTGGTGGCCTCATGATTTGTTGGGTGCCTCAAGATTTCTGAATTTGTCTTGTTGGGGGCCTCATGATTGCTGAATTTGACGTGTTGGGGACCTCATGATTGCTGAATTTGTCTTGTTGGGGGCCTCATGATTGCTAACTGTGAGACTATGTGAAAATCTGAATCATAATCACATGAGACAATAGCCTTAAACCTACTTTTTTAGCTTTTTAAAACAGAAAATTAAAACTGGGGGGAGGGGGTTTCTAATACAATACATTTTTCAGGAGTAGGATGGATGAGTTGTTTATCTTCACAGTTTATTTTCAACTTGGATTTTCCATAGTGTTCACGTATGAGTTAAAATGTTTGTATTTAGTTTAAATTGCTGTTCGCCACCACTGTCCTAATCTAATGTCCCACCTTTGCTAAGTTCATGTAAATTTGTCTCCACCTGTGACCACACCCACATTTTGGTCCATGACCACACCCATTTTTCAGCGCAGCCGCACAATGTAGCCCCATTTTTTGGCTAAGCGCGCCGCACGTTGTCTTCCTGGTTGGGGGGGGGGGGGGGGTGTCTGTGGATAATCAACACCGGGTGCCAAATACCCTAGATATGCCACTGGTGCCTAGTGCTAGCTACACTATTTAAAACAATTTTAAAACTAAAATTTCCCTCCCGCGGACGCGTGGCCACATCAATTGAACGCCAGGGAGGTTAAAGGAAACATCCAAGCTTTAAAAAAAACAAACAAACTCCACTTACCTGGGGCTTTCTCCAGCCCCTGGCAGTCTTTCTGTGCCCTCGCCGCAACTCCTCTTACTCCTGGTGTCCTGCGCTAAAGAAGCCGACCTCACCAGGTTGGCTTCCGGGTCAGCTTCATGTGCGCTCCACAGCGGGTGGTCACGTTGTATATGCAACGTCATCGGGTCTCTACTGCGCAGGTGCAGAACTACTGCCAGGGGCTGGAGGAAGCCCCAGGTAAGTGGAGTTTGTTTTTTTAAAGCTTGGACCTTCTCTTTAAAATACATTTTATTGACAAGGTGTGAAAATATCAGTTAGGAGAAGACTCAGGAGAAAAAGTTAATTGCTGCTGTTAAATTGTTGCAGTTGTATTTATGGCAGTAGCTGCATAATGGGGTAAATGGCAGCACTGGTTATCATGGTGTGAATTAGGCAGCACTTGCTGTTATAGAGAACTTTATGCCTGCCTTTTTATTATAGAGGACATCATGCCAGCATCTGTTATTGTGGGAGTCTATCAGTGATATGCAATGAGCTATAAATTTAATTGGGCAAATGTAATGAGCTTCAAATTTAATAGGACATGTCATTACATGTGTCCTATTAAATTTGATGGGGCTGCGTGTTTACTGCAGGCACATAAGGGTTACATAAGGGGCATATGACTTAAGAATCCTGCCTAGCAGCAAGTATACAAGAACCTAATGAAAAACTCTGATATTTAGACAGCATGCACTAAATCTCATCTGGGCTTGCTCTTACATCAAACTGAACTGAGACAGATTGTGAAGTTTTTATACATGTATTTTTTTCTGATCAAGACCACATTGATTGTATTTATTGCTGAGGAACTGTAACAACATATAGTATAATCTAGTAAATTATATTCAGGCTATCCACTTTTACATTAAATATACTGATTTGAGCATCAAAAACACTTCCCATAGCTATATATTGCTGTAAACCCTCCCAGTGAGGCATAATCTAGACTGTTTGTTACGCTGGATAGGGTTTTTCAGGAGGTGCCCTTGGAGTATAGTAATAGTATACGTGTATAAACAAATGAGGTGGCTTACCTCTGTTCTAGACTCATATTAGGTAAAAATGTTCTTTATTATAAATAGACAGGTATACGTGTAGACCGCGCCCACTACCACAATACAAAAGGTGTTGTCTACTGACCTGAGTAAGCGGGCTGAGACCAGTGAAACGCGTTGTCTACACGTATATCTGTCTATTTATAATAAAGACCCTTTTTACCTAATATGAGTCTAGAACAGAGGTAAGCTACCACATTTGTTTATACACGTATACTATCACTATACTCCAAGGACACCTCCTGAAAAACCCTATCCAGTCTAGTAGCACACCTCTAAGTGAGGTGACAATCCCCTCAAATTTGCAATCCAAAGCAGATAGAGAGGAATAAGGAAGGAGAGCGACCGCCCAGCTCTAGAAGGATCTGGGATACCAAGCGGTGACGGTGTTTCCCGCATATAGTGGTTGCAGGGTAGCAATCCGACATTGTGAGTATATTGTCTCACAATACAAGCACTCAACTATATTAACGATACTGCACCATCAGGCTCCTGTCCTCCCTCAAACCCACAGTGTAATAGATTGCGCAAAAGCCGCCGCGCGGACAGGCAGCGAGGCGGCTAGTCCCGCGTCTGGCTCGGCGGTTTGCACGCGGCAGCGTGCGTCTGGTGTGGCTGGGTCTGTTAGTGCACACAGGTTGAGGAGGCAGAACCTTTATGGCAGCCAAGGAGGGATCAGCTGACCAGGTTGGTCAGCTGATCTCAGAGCGAGTGCTTATTGGTTGATCAGCGATGGGTGGCGCCAGAGAGCGCCGCTCTATATATAGTTATTGCTGGTCAGTCTCAGGTTGTCTGCCGTTGCGAACACTTACGTGAAAGCACTCAGACCATAGTCAGATCCCACAGTGTGTTAGAACCAGGAGGACCTGGAAATTCACACTGAGCCAGATTACTACTGTGTTACTATTGTGTTATACTTCAGACTAGTTCCAGGGTGTTGAGACCACGGACCTCACACCCAAGACTAGGGATACTGTGTTACCATTGTGTTATACTTCAGACTAGTTCCAGGGTGTTGAGACCACGGACCTCACACCCAAGACTAGGGATATTGTGTTACCATTGTATTATACTTCAGACTAGTTCCAGGGTGTTGAGACCACGGACCTCACACCCAAGACTAGGGACACTGTGTTATCATTGTGTTATACCTCAGACTAGTTCCAGGGTGTTGAGACCACGGACCTCACACCCAAGACTAGGCATTGTTAGATATCTGTTATGACCTATTGCTTTCCTGACTATCCTGCTGCTTTCTGATTTGGTACCTACGCATATCTGATTACCTGTTGCCAACCCTGCCTGCTCCTGGTTACTGAATCAGCCTTCTGTCTCTGTACTTTATCTGCCCGTGTGTTGCCGACCTAGCCTGCCCGACCTTGCGAGCTATCCCTCTCCATAGAGAGATTAGTCTCCAGTCCTGCTTATGACACCCGCCTTCTAGGTGTCACTTAGCCACAGGGCCTTCCTGCTATTCAGCCTGGGGCTCCACCTCTTTGGAAGTCTCAGGCTGGTGGAAGGTCTTCACACTTCCCTGTGGGAGGTAATTCTCATATGGCCAAGGACCACCTGCTCCTCGGGTGGTCCCACTCAAAGTTATTACTGTTGCACCAAACACTCACACTTTATAGGTGTCCAGAGGTTAGTTATACTTGTATTATTGGTGATTCTGCAGATTATCAATAATCAGGTACTGTATATATCTGTATTCTTGGTGATTCTGCAGATCACCAATAATCAGATTCTCTCTGTTTGCTGACACCGATCGTTACTGAACGGCAGACCATAAAAACAAAATGGACGCACTTGTCAGCCGTCTTGATGCACTCACCACCTCGGTGGAAGATTTCATCCGAGTGCTGGACAGTCATCATACCCAGATCAACGCTTTGTCTGGGTCTATACAAGTCCTTCAGACGGCTGTACATACAGTGCGATCTCCTCCAGGTACAGACTTACGTATGCCTGTGCCCGAAAAGTTTTCTGGTCACAGATCTGACTTTCAGAATTTTAAAAATTGAGTGTTGTCATACTTTGAGTTAAGGCCTAAATCGTCAGGAACCGTGACACAGAGAATTACTTTTATTAAGACTCTGCTGTCATGGGATTCCCAGACCTGGGCATATCATCTCCAGACAGGGCATGAGGCCCTAACTTCAGTTGAGGAATTTTTTAAAGCGATGGCTATAATTTATGATGATCCGGACATTGCCTCCACCGCTGAGCGGAAGCTCAAGACCCTGCGGCAAGGCAAGGATCCGGTTGAAATTTACGCAGCTGAGTTCAGGAAATGGGCAGTATCAGCTAGATGGGGGTCATTTGCACTTCTGGACTGTGTTTTGTCAGGGTTGTCAGACGCAGTCTCTGATCTAATGTTGGGACATCCTGAGCCGAAGTCTATTGATAAGGCCATTTCATTACCAGTCAGGGTTGATCGTCGGTTACGCTACCAGAGACAGACTCGGGGTAGGAACAATGTGAGATAAGTTTCCTACGCCTCTCCTCCACTCGCTTCACCTCCACCGCAGCCAATGCAGATTGATCGGTCAAAATTGTCCCGGGTGGAGCAGAATCGCAGAAAAACAGAACAGCTCTGTCTATACTGTGCAGAGGAGGGTCACAGAGTGCAGAATTGTCCCAAAAAGTCGGGAAACGCTGCCGCCTAGGTGTAGTCGGAGGTAATACCCTAGGCGCGCAGTCTTTACCTCTAAACGATGAACGTTTACTCCTCCCTTGTTCTATATCATGGGAGGATCAAACAGTTTCTACTGAAGCCTTCCTAGACTCTGGCTCAGCAGCCAACTTTATGGATTACGAATTTGCGAAAAAATTGGGGGTTCCTATGTCTCCTTTGAATCAACAGATTCTGGTTACTGCAGTAGACGACTCTCCTCTGCAGAGTAAATACCCTCTGTCTCAGACCCCAGAGTTAAGGGTCACGGTGGGGGGGTTACATAGAGAGAGTTTACAATTTCTGGTTTTTGCGAATGACAACTTCCACGGTCATTCTTGGCATGCCATGGTTACGACTTCACTCTCCTCAGATCAATTGGGCTTCAGGTCAGTTAACGAGCTGGTCTACCCATTGCCATCATCATTGTTTAGTGAAGGTAACCATGGGTAACACCAAGATTCAGGTGGAGGGTTTGCCAAGCCAGTATTCAGAATTTGCTGACGTGTTTTGTCCCAAATCAGCGGATAAACTTCCTCCCCACCGTCCCTTTGATTGTCCCATCGATCTCAAGTCTGGTTGTATGCCCCCTAGAGGTCATCTCTATAATTTGTCTGGGCCAGAGAAATTGGCTATGCAAGAATACATCAGAGAAAATTTGGCCAAAGGTTTTATTCGTCCCTCTCGGTCACCAGCAGGGGCAGGATTCTTTTTCGTGAAAAAGAAGGATGGAGGCCTCCGTCCCTGCATTGATTATCGGGGCTTAAATAAGGTTACAGTGAAAAATCACTATCCTTTGCCTTTAATTGATGATCTGTTTACTCAGGTCACCAATGCTAAAATTTTCTTGAAACTGGATTTGAGGGGTGCATACAACCTTGTACGTATCAGGGACGGTGATGAATGGAAGACGGCCTTTAACACACCCGACGGGCATTACGAGTACCTGCAAAGTTCCAGATAGGAGTCGGCACACCATCTGTTTATCCCCGGGTGCCTGACAAAGTGGCAAAGGCCATGCCACATCAGTACAAATGTTCAAAGGATTGTCAGCACACCGTTCTTAATAGCACATACTTTATTGTGCCAGTCTCCACAAAGTGGTCCAACAATTGTTTCGGGGCCACGCAGGGTCCCCCTTTATCAAGGCATGTGGTTACCACATGCCTTGATAAAGGGGGACCCTGCGTGGCCCCGAAACAATTGTTGGACCACTTTGTGGAGACTGGCACAATAAAGTATGTGCTATTAAGAACGGTGTGCTGACAATCCTTTGAACATTACGAGTACCTGGTGATGCCCTTCGGGTTGTGTAACGCCCCGGCCATCTTCCAGGAGCTGATTAACGAGGTGTTCAGGGAGGTGTTGGGCAGATTCGTCTTGGTGTATCTAGATGATATACTGATTTTTTCATCCAACCTCTCAGAGCATAGGAAACATGTTAGGTTTGTGTTACGGAAATTGAGACAGAATCTGCTGTATGCTAAATTGGAAAAATGCATTTTCGAAGTGACCTCTGTCGCCTTTTTGGGGTACATTATTTCGACCTCTGGTCTCTCTATGGACCCTGGAAAAGTCTCTGCTGTCTTGGAGTGGCCTCAGCCTGTGGGACTGAAGGCACTCCAGAGATTTCTGGGGTTCGCCAACTACTACAGGAGGTTTTATAAAGGGGTACTCTACGGTGATTTCGCCCCTCACCAGTCTCACCAAGAAAGGGGCGGATACTCACCACTGGTCCGCAGAAGCCCATGCTGCTTTTTCCACTCTGAAGAAACTGTTCTGTTCTGCACCCATATTGAGACATGTAGATGTCACCTTTCCCTTTATTGTGGAGGTTGATGCCTCAGAGGTAGGGGTGGGGGCTGTATTGTCGTAGCGTTCTGGTTTGCAGGGAAAACTCCACCCATGTGCCTATTTTTCCCGTAGGTTTTCACCCGCAGAGAAAAACTACGATATCGGCAACCGAGAACTTCTAGCCATCAAGTTGGCCTTTGAGGAATGGCGACATTGGCTAGAGGGGGAAGAACACACCATCACAGTTTACACGGACCATAAGAATTTAGAGTACATAGAGGGCGCTAAGAGACTTAGCCCCCGACAGGCCCGGTGGTCGTTGTTCTTCTCGAGATTCAGATTTGTAATTACGTATACCCCTGGTAGTAAGAACATCAAGGCCGATGCCTAATCCAGGTGTTTTGAGCCCGAGACAGCACAGCCCTCAGCCCCTGAGACCATTCTACCTCAGAAGGTGGTCCTGGCAGCCACTGAGACCTGGAAAGATTGGACTGTCACTCTGAGCCCATTCCAACAGGATATTCCAGAAGGGAAGCCTGAGTGGGTTCTGTTTGTACCATTGCCTTTTTGCCTACAACTGTTGCAGCTGTTTCATTCCCACAAGAATGCTGGGCATTCTGGGGCCACCAGAACTCAGGACCTGCTTGCTAGATGTGCTTGGTGGCCGTTATTGGCAACAGACTGTAAGGAGTTTGTGAGAGAGTGTGCAGTGTGTGCTAGAAGCAAACCCTCCCGTCAGGCACCTGTTGGAACGTTGCAGCCGTTACCAGTTCCGAGTGAACCTTGGACCCATTTGTCCATGGATTTTGTGGGAGAACTTCCCAGGTCTGGGAGCATGACGGTCATTTGGGTGGTAGTTGATAGATTCAGTAAGATGGCTCATTTTGTCCCCCTGAAAGGACTCCCTTCGGCCCAGGAATTGGCTGATCTCTTCATCCAGCACATTTTCCGGCTGCATGGCATTCCAGAAAATGTAGTGTCAGATCGGGGAGTCCAATTCGTATCTAGGTTTTGGAAGGCATTCTGCCATCAGTTAGACATGGATCTTTCATTTTCATCAGGCTACCACCCACAGACCAATGGCCAGACCGAAAGAGTCAACCAGTCCCTGGAACAGTTTCTTAGATGTTATGTTGCAGATGCACAAACCGACTGGGTAAAGTTTTTGCCGTTTGCAGAATTTGCACACAACAACCTGAAAAGTTCCTCTTCAGGTTTTTTCCCATTTCAGGTGGTGTCGGGAAGGTTACCCAAGTTTGCCCCATTGCCAGTGGCCTCCACTCCATTTCCAGCCCTGGAGGATTGGCAAAGGGCCTTGAAACAAATTTGGGGAATGGTTAAAAGAAATTTGGGGAAGGCTTTTCAGAACCAGAAGAAACAGGCTGACAAAAGGCAATCCATAGAATGGGAATTCTCTCCAGGGGATTTGGTCTGGGTGCCCACACGACATTTGGCTCTGAAGCAACTGTCACCCAAACTGGGCCCTAGATTCATAGGTCCTTTTCCAGTGGCCTGAAAAATTAATAATGTCACTTATGCTATTGATCTTCCTACCAGCATGCGAGGTGTAAGATCATTCCATGTGTCGTTGCTCAAGCCGGCAGTGCACGTGGATTCCGCTCCCCTCCCCCCCCCCTGTGTTGATTGATGATCAACCTGAGTATGAGATAGAAAAGATTCTGGACTCCCGGCCAGTGCAGAACTCTGTGCAGTATCTGGTTCACTGGAAGGGATATGGCATAGAGGAGAGAACTTGGGTGCCAGATTGTCGCATTCACGCAGAGGAATTAAAGAAAGAATTCCATGACTTACATCCTGGGAAGCCTGGTGGGAAGTGTCCGGAGTCCACTCTTCGGGGGGGGGGGTAATGTAATAGATTGCGGAAAAGCCGGCAGCAAGGCGGCTGGTTCCGTGTCTGGCTCAGCAGTTTGCACGCGGCAGCGTGCGTCTGGTGTGGCTGGGTCTGTTAGTGCACACAGGTTGAGGAATACGTGCGCGCGCTGAGAGGCAGAACCTTTATGGCAGACGAGGAGGGATCAGCTGACCAGGTTGGTCAGCTGATCTCAGAGCGAGTGCTTATTGGTTGATCAGCGATGGGTGGCGCCGGAGAGCGCCGCTCTATATATAGTTATTGCTGGTCAGTCTCAGGTTGTCTGCCATTGCAAACACTTACGTAAAAGCACTCAGACCATAGTCAGATCCCACAGTGTGTTAGAACCAGGAGGACCTGGGAATTCACACTGAGCCAGATTACTACTGTGTTATTATTGTGTTATACTTCAGACTAGTTCCAGGGTGTTGAGACCACGGACCTCACACCCAAGACTAGGGACACTGTGTTATCATTGTGTTATACCTCAGACTAGTTCCAGGGTGTTGAGACCACAGACCTCACACCCAAGACTAGGCATTGTTAGATATCTGTTATGACCTATTGCTTTCCTGACTATCCTGCTGCTTTCTGATTCGGTACCTACGCATATCTGATTACCTGTTGGTGTATGGGCATCTTGAGAGAGGAAATTACATCAGGATTGACTTCAAGATGGAAAATGCCTGGAACAGTTTTCTCTTTATTTACTATATAAAATTCACTGAAATCAAAACGTGGACACTACAATACATATGTTATGTAAGCAGAACAAGTATTTATCTACTTACCAGTATATATGTGTTTTTTCCTGGGATAGTATGGCTGCCCTTGCTGCTTTAAGCCACCAGCTGGAAAATGTTCAGCATAACAGTACCTTTCCACCTACTTTTTGGTACTTTTTTAGTTGCAGAGTGCCGAAAAGTGATTTTAAACAGAAGATGAAAAATTATCTCCTAGGATCTCCTTGCTGCTTTCAAAATTGCCTCTTTCACCTAAAAAAAAAACTGACACAAGATATCTCTGGAAGGGTTAACTGCTTTTCCCACATGGTGTGCTTTATCCACTGTTAAGGTGGCTATACACTGGTCAATTTTTTACTTTGATTGATTATTATGACCAGTAAATGAATTGAATGGAGCAAAAATCGACTTGTCATTTTGATGTAGAATTGATTCTTTCGGCCGATATTCGATCGAATTCTTAAAATGAATCGATCGAGTATGGTGGGTTATTTCAAGCGATGGAACAAGAATCGAGAGCTTTTCATTATGTATTCGATTGACCTTTTCTCAATCTGATTCATCAGGGTGCTTATTTCATGATCGAAAATAGCCTCCGATCTATTAAAGGTGGAAAAATGGAACAAAAATCGACCCTAGTGTATGGGCAAAAAATGGATTCATGTTTGATCAATTCATTTATTTTAAATCCATTCTAAGAATCGATAGGTCAATTAATCATCCTATGATCAACCAGTGTATGGCCAGCATTATATTCAGTGTCTTTCCTCTGTTCTTTGTTGAAGCTGGTTGTTAGAGATATTTTTGGATAGTTCTGATGCTGCTTCTTTATGATCTATTGTTTTTTTTAAGTCCAAAGAAGAAGAAAGAATTTAGTTAATCTTATTAAAAAAATACATTTATTCGTCCAACTCTTAATAAAAACAGATGATCCAAGTAAGGAGGATGTTGGTAAAAATGTTCCTATTGCTATATTTTGAAAATGAAAAATAAAAAAAAATATTTTTGGAAGGAAAGTAGCAATAAAAATGAAAATATGTGCTCAATGTTTATTTTACACAGAGGATTAGAGAAATAGGCATAACAATACCAGCACCCAGGGGCGTAGCTTGGGGGGGGGCGGGGTAGGACATGTGCCCCCGGGCGCTGGGTCCCTAAGGGCGCCCAGCCGTGTGGTGTGTCTTTTTTTCTTCCCCCCCTCAGTAGCTCGCCCGCCGGGCCGGGATCTCCCTATTTGGTCAGTGACGTCTCCGGTGTCGTCACAAGTCGCCGCACCGCCGCCGGCCCACGCAGCGTCCATAGCAGTGGAACGCTGCAGAGCGGCAGAGTCAGCCCCATTCATTCATTGCTGGCCAGATGACAGGAGTGAGGAGGAGCCGACCAGGCAGGGAGGGACAGCGAGGTCGGTTGCACTGCTGCGAGTGTGGACTGGAGCGGATGCAGGCAGATGCGAGCGGGGCAGTGTGAGGCTGAAGAAAGCCTGCAGCATCCAGCATACAGGCTCTCCCGAGCGCCTCCAGTGATTTTAGCTCCAAGTGGAAGCGGCTTCCAAGACAGCGGGCAGCAGCCAGCCGCATCGCTTTGCCCGCTGTCATTTAAAGTTATGTGACGTCAGCCAGCCCCGTGAGCCCAGCCTGGAAAGTAAATTGGATGGGGAGGTCTGAGGTTGTGCGGTGCGGCTGCTGCTGGGTCTGATGTTTGGAAGAGAACCCCAGCATGCAGGCGCCGCACAGATAGAGACTCTCTTCCTCCCCACCCCCTGGAAAAAAAGTGTTCCACTCGGCACAGCGATTGCCTCCAGGGTGTCTGATGGTGTGTGGTGGTGGATGCCGGATGGGGAGAAAAAGGCTGCAGGCTGTGAGTAATAAATTATGTTGTTCACTGTGTTTCTTCCCCCCCCCCCTTTTCCCTTTAAACAAGTCTGCAAGTAACCCTATCTGGGGGGCTTTTTACCTGTCCCCATCCTCTGTTTTTACTGGGGTCCCCTCTGCTGTCATGCTGTGGCCCTCTAATAATCTTGCTCTGCCTCTGTCCACTCCACACCCTGTGTGATCATGCTTCTACTCTGTACAGTAGCCACAGCCGAGGATCTTCCTCCAGTCCCCTGTAGTTCATCTGGTGGATCGCCATTCTCCGTCTCCCGTAGTTTAGCATGCTAAATTTCCCAACTGACCCAGTCGCACTTCACTGCGCATGCGCAGCCCTGCCACGACCATTCTCACTCCTGTAATCAGGAGTGTTCTGCACATACACAATTCGCTATAACTATAACATCTCTTGCGCAGTATGCAGCCAGCCATGGGGTGTCGATTGGAGTGTGTGCCTTGGCAGCCCGTCCCTGCACATGCGCAGTGGCACATGACTGGGCTGGGTTGCAGACTCCACTGCGGGAGAAAACTGAGAGGATCAGTAGGACAGCAATCAAGCAGATGGATTACAGGGGGCAATACTCTACTTACTTTATCTCAGGTTTCCTTTGAAGCCTGTAGACGCACTATAAGTGCTTTGCTGACCATCAGAGCTTTCTGAGCGTTTTATTAAAAATGCTCCAATTGACTTGCATTAAAATCGCAGGAAAATTGCCACGATTGACATCTTTAAAAAAATAGCAATCACAGCAATTTTACTGCGATTTTAATGCAAGTTAATGGGAACATTTAAAAAACAAAACACTCAGAAAGCTCTGATGGTCAAAAAAGCACTCAGAAAGCACTCAGTGTGCCTACAGCCTTAGACCAGAACCCCACTAGGATTTGAAAAAGCTCTAACTAATGCAATGCTATGAGGGATCACGTCGCTCAAGTGGGATCACACCTATAGCATTACATTAGTTTTTTCAAATCGCAAAACTCTCAGTAAATCGCTCCTAGTGGGTTTCTGGTCTAAGTGTACCTGAGACGGGGAAAAATTGTTACTTACCTGGGGCTTCTTGCATTCCCTCGTAGCTTTACAGGTCCCTGGGTTTCCTCATTGTACGTTATGTTGTGCTCCTCCAAAGGCTTGCCCATTAGACCAATCGTGGGCTACTGCGCATGCACGGCCCTGGCTGTGTAGATAGTCATGTCACTGACTGTCCTCAGAGGAGCTCACACTAATCCTACCATAGTCATAGTCTAATGTCCTTCCATATTATTATTATGTATGTATATCGCACTGACATCTTCTGCAGCACATTACAGAGTACATCATCATGTCACTGACTGTCCTCAGAGGAGCTCACACTAATCCTACCATAGGCATAGTCTAATGTCCTTCCATATTATTATTATGTATTTATATAGCACTGACATCTCCAGCAACACTTTACAGAGTACATAGTCATGTCACTGACTGTCCTCAGAGGAGCTCACACTAATCCTACCATAGTCATAGTCTAATGTCCTTCCATATTATTATTATGTATTTATATAGCACTGACATCTCCTGCTGCACTTTACTGAGTACATAGTCATGTCACTGACTGTCCTCAGAGGAGCTCACAACCGAATCCTACCATAGTCCTAGTCTAATGTCCTTCCATATTATTATTATGTATTTATATAGCACTGACATCTTCTGCAGCACTTTACAGAGTACATAGTCATGTCACTGACTGACCTCAGAGGAGCTCACAATCTAATCCTACCATAGTCATAGTCTAATGTCCTTCCATATTATTATGTATTTATATAGCACTGACATCTTCTGCAGCACATTACAGAGTACATAGTCATGTCACTCACTGTCCTCAGAGGAGGTCAATATCTAATCTGACCATAATCATAGTCTAATGTCCTACCATATTATTATTATTATGTATTTATATAGTACTGACATCTTCTGCAGCACTTTACAGAGTACATAGTCATGTCACTGACTGTCCTCAGAGGAGCTCACAATCTTATTACATCTCACTCTGAGCTGCTACAACTCGAGAGGTGAGTGTAACAGCTCCTGCTGTGTTTACTCTCCCCACCGCCCACTATATGGATATAGAGGGACTCTCTGGCTACCCAAAGGGGGACGGGGGGACGGGGAACTATGCAGCTACCTAAAGGGTGGACCTCTGTAGCTACCTAAACGAGGTGGGAAGGCCAGTGTTGTACTTTATTCTTTGATTGAACTTCATGCTTTCTTCAACCAAAATAACTAACTCTCTGTCTCCCTGAAGGGAGGGTGATCACTGGCTACCTAAACGGGCTCTCTGGCTATCTACATGGTGGCATCCGTGACCACACTCATTTTCTTCGGGGGGGGGGGGGGGGGGGCAAAAACTGTCTATGTCCCCGGGCGTTCACAACCCTAGCAACGCCTCTGCCAGCACCTTAACACAATGTCATTCACTAGCTGCTATTTGTTTGTTGTAAAGCAAACTTCCCTTTTTATTTGTTCTGAGAACAGAAATGACTGGTTATCTCACAGTTCCTTTAAAAAGTCAATAGCTGTGTTCCTATGCAATTGTTGTAGTGTATTGTGGTGCTTCCCTATTACAGCTCTATGATTCACCATTCCATTTATCAGACAAAATAGTCTATAACTGTAACAATTTTCCACCCAGTGCTTCTGGTTTTCACTTGTTTTCTTAGCATTCAGAAAATAGCATGAATGATACTATATACCGGTAGTACAAAATTTTGCAGCAAATAGCCTTTGTACTTTTGTGAGGTGAACACCGCTACACCCCACCAGATTCCACAACCTGATTAGCAAGTCCAAGAGTTACAAGAAGAAGAGAGAGGGTCCGCACATGCCTGTAGAATGATTCCTTTATTCACGGACATATCCCAAAACCGGATCAGTGAATAATGGCGCACAGCGCCTATGCATAAAAATGGCGCTGCATTGAAAAGATACGCTTATCGCTATTTATCGTTAGTACTGCATAATAATGGCGCACAGGGAAAAAAGAAGAAAAACGGCACACACTAACGTTATTTATCAATAGTGCCGTTCATTTGCCAAACTGCACGTTATTTAACTGCAAAATGGTTAATGGATTTAATGTAACACTGTCAAGGTTAGGGTTAGGCACCAATGGGGGGGTCTTAGGCTTAGGCACCATCAGGGGGGTCTTAGGGTTAGGCACCACCCGGGGGGTCTTAGGGTTAGGCACCACCAGGGGGGGGGGTCTTAGGGTTAGGCACCACCAGGGGGGTGTTTAGGATTAGGCACCACCAGGGGGGGTCTTAGGGTTAGGCACCACCAGCTGGGTGGTTAGGGTTAGGCACCACCAGGGGGGTGGTTAGGGTTAGGCACCACTGGGGGGGTCTTAGGGTTAGGCACCATCAGGGGGGTGGTTAGGGTTAGGCACCACCAGGGGGGTGTTTGGGTTAGGCACCACCAGGGGGGTGGTTAGGGTTAGGCACCACCAGGGGGGGTTTAGGGGTTAGGGATAGGTACAGAGAGGGTTCTGTGTGTTAACGCTAAATAACAATAAGGCTTTAACGCTAAATAACAATAAGACTTTAACGTTAAATAGCTATAAGCAGCAAACGGATTAGAGGCAAAACCGTGCGCCATTATTCGCAGGCGCCCTTTTTAGATGGATCCCCAAAAACAACTGTTGGCAAGCATCAGATAGCTGACATGTTTCGGACTAGGTCAGTCCTTAATCATAGCTATGATTAAGGACTGACCTAGTCCGAAACATGTCAGCTATCTGATGTTTGCCAATGGTTGTTTTTGGATATGTCCATGAATAAAGGAATTATTGTACAGGCATGTGCGGACCCTCTCTCTTCTTCAAATAGCCTTTGTACACGGGTGTTTTTACGCATAGAAATTAGGGGTCACTGCCGGGAGTGCCATTGGTCCTGGGGGACGCCATGCCCTGATTAAGTCCTGCCCCCAGACGTAGCCCTGCACCAACCTAAGCCATGCCTGCAGAATGAAGCCATGTTCCCTGCAGGTGTTTGTGCCTCCTTTTGTCCCCCAGTGCCTCCTTCTGTCTCCTTGTGCCACCTTCAGTCCCCCTGTGCCACCTCTGCCCCCCTGTGTGTCCCTCTGTCTCCCTTTGTGCCTTCTTTTGTCTCCCTTTGTGCCTCCTTCTGTTTCCTTGTGCCACCTTCAGTCTCCCTGTGCCACCTCTGCCACCCTATGCATGCATGGATTAGTAGTGAAACGGTGCCCTAGGCAAGCAACTAATTTGGGGACACACTTGATGGCCATCTAGCTTTTTTGGCAAGATTTGTGGGAGGTTACCATAAAACTGGCCCCTAGACTCTCTCAAGGCCCTAGGCACCTGCCTAAGTTGCTGTGTGGATGATCCGGATCTGTGTGCATTCTTTGGTGCCTCCCTCTGTCCCACTGTGCCTGCTTCTGTCCCCCTTTGTGCCTCCCTCTGTCCCCTTGTCCCACTATCTGTTCCCATCCCCCTCCTGCGCTCCTCCATTCCAGTCTGTAAAGGCAGAGTATAGTGTAGCAGAAGCTGTGCTCTAACCTCCCCCTGGAGTCCAGTGCTTTGCCTGTGTTACCATCCTGTCTGTTTTCTGCTCCCTCTAGTGCTGGCTCTCCTCATGTAGCATGTAATCACGCTACATACGGTAGGAGATGCTGGGCACTAGGGCAAGTGGTGAGCGGATAGGCAGAAGGGAAGATGTACGACTTCTGGCAGGCAGGGTGAGTGGGGAGAACAATGCTCTCAGGGGTCACTTGGGAAGATGTGTGACTTCTGGCAGGCAGCATGAGTGGGGAGAGCAATGCTCTCAGTGGTCACTTGGGAAGATGTGTGACTTCTGGCAGGCAGGGTGAGTGAGGAGAACAATGCTCTCAGGGGTCACTTGGGAAGATGTGTGACTTCTGGCAGGCAGCATGAGTGGGGAGAGCAATGCTCTCAGTGGTCACTTGGGAAGATGTGTGACTTCTGGCAGGCAGGGTGAGTGAGGAGAACAATGCTCTTGGGGGTCACTTGGGAAGATGCGTGTCTCCTGGCAGGCAGGGTGAGTGGGGAGAACAATGCTCTCAGGAGTCACTTGGGAAGATGTGTGACGTCTGGCAGGCAAGGTGAGTGGGGAGAGCAATGCTCTCAGTGGTCACTTGGGAAGTCACTTTAAGAGCAGATTAAGTCTGCTGGATATTCAGATGACATTTGGGGCAGGGTGCATAGCCAAACACAGGGGGGTATTACAGCTGCCCAGAATCCCCCCTCTGACCAGGGCCGGTGCACTGTCTGGGGACAGGCACAAGTTGAGACACCAGAATATCTGCAGATATCCTGCAGCTCACAGCACTGCCCCCTTTCTTTACCGGCTACAGTTAACTTTGGATATAGGAGCAGCGTGTGTACAGAGCATCGAGCAGCAGTGTGTGTACAGAACATGGAGCAGCAGCGTGTGTACAGAGTATGGAGCAGCAGCGTGTGTACAGAGCATGGAGCAGCAGTGTGTGTACAGAGCATGGAGCAGCAGCGTGTGTACAGAGCATGGAGCAGCAGCGTGTGTACAGAGCATGGAGCAGCAGTGTGTGTACAGAGCATGGAGCAGCAGAGTGTACAGAACATGGAGCAGCAGCGTGTGTACAGAGCATGGAGCAGCTCTGAGGAACTTAACAGAGTCAGGTATGAGCACAGCCCTGTGCCCTGCTGTGTGAATTCTTCACTTCCCCCTTCATAACCAATGTTGGCTGTGTGAATTCTTCACTTCCCCCTTCATAACCAATGATGGCTGTCCTCGTTATTTGTATCCAAACTGCTCCTGATGGATCCCTTTGTTGATCGGGAGCAGATTGGTCATTTACGAATGAGCTGCAGAGCCCACCCAGCACAGATCATAAAAAACCACGCTGGTCCTTAAGGGGGGGGGGGGGGGTAAAGGCTGGGTCCTCAAGTGGTTAAGATGGCTTACCTCAACTCTACTGCACCTTAACTCTCTCAGCCGAGCACCAGCACCTATTCCGCAGCACTGCCTTGTGTGTCCTTCCCCTTCAGATTGTAAGCCTTTGGTAGGGTCTTCCCCTTCCTAGTGTGTCCTTCTTGATCTTGCGACCCCAACAATGACACCATTCCTATGGACTAACTCACTCTTAAATTGCTGGGTTTCTCTAAAATCACATGTAGGGCCTGTGCTACCATTAAGGCAAGAGAGACAATCCCCACAGGGCCCCTGAGCGCAGCTGGGACCCCCAGGTTTTACCATGACTGCTCCCTGGGACCCCTGCACCATATGCGGCTGGATTACAACTCACCGCTCCCAACACACTACTCTGTCAGTGCTCCCTGTCTTCATCCCCACATCCCCACTTCCTGCCCCTTGTACATGACCCATTGCATGTCATTATGCATAACATGCACCAGGTCACTGAAGAAATTCAGGCAATGAAGATGAAAATTCAGAGCACGGACACAGCAGTGTGCCAGGAAAGGTGAGTTGTAATCCAGTCTTAAACGGTGTTGTGGCCCCTGGAGCAGTGGAAGTAAAATGTGGGGGATCTAGCAGAATGGGGGGGGGGGGGCGGCAGCACTCAGGGAGCCTGAGGAAATCATTTTCTAGGGGGTAGGGGGGCTTCAGGTTATCTTTGGCCTGGGGCCCCGCTGGGGCTTATACCAGCCTTGAACGCATGATCATCTATCTTATACCATTGTGTGTATGACCTTGTGCTGTGTTATAGAACCTTGTGCTACTTCTCTATCTGACACCCCTTGTTAACCTGGTGGCTTCCTCCAGCCCCCTTCAGGCTTCAGGCTCCCTCGCCATCACCCAGGCTGCTCCAATCATCCACCAGCTGGCCAGGTAACTTTGTTCAGTCGCACTTTTGTTGCACTAAACAGTTGAGAGCACTGGTCCCTTTGTCACATATCCTCTCTAGTTTGCTGTAAAGGTGCGTACACACGCACTACAGAAGCCAATGACGGGTCCGGTCAGACCCTCCCGCTGGGCGGACTTTCAGCAGACAGTAGTGCGTGTGTACGCACTGTCGGTGGACTGATAAGGCTGTTCCTGAACGATCCGCTGATCCGCTCAGTGGATCATTCAGGAACAGCCTTATCAGTCCGCCGACAGTGCGTACACACGCACTACTGTCTGCTGAAAGTCCGCACAGCGGGAGGGTCTGACGGACCCGTCGTTGGCTTCTGTAGTGCGTGTGTACGCACCTTAAAGCTCTTCAACTTTAACTTCATTAACATAGACTGTTGGAACTGTTGAAACATAGACATGGCATATTAGATTGGAAGATTAGCCCTTGGCTCTTAATTTTCAGATTCTCATGGTAATTGGTTGAATAGGAATAATTGTTACTTATTTTACCTGTCTATCTCCAATGCAAATCTGCTATTTCTACTTGACATTTTTTTGACATAGTTTGTCCATTAAACAACGTTCAATTTGAAAACAATTCTCTTCAGCATTCTAGTTTGCCTAGATCAGTGGTGGCAAACCTTTTTGAGGCTGAGTGCCCAAAAGTCTCTTGTCTCTCGTAAAGTGCCAACACGCCAATTTGAACAAAATGATCCCACCCCCTCCTCAGAACATAAGAGATGACAAATATCAGGCCCTCAAACCTACAGTGACCAGATTTTTCTGGGTTCAATCTTGGACCGAGGAGGGGGGTGGCGCACCGAAAAAATGGGTGTGGTCATGACATTGTATGGGAGGAGCTAACGTAATGATGTAACAGCGAGGCATAAGAAAGCAGTGTTTCCGTCATGATGTGGTGAAACGAGGATTCACATCATGGGTGTGCAGAAACTGTGTGATGCTATTTATTAGTATACCTGCCATAACCCCAAAGCAGCATATATAGCCAACTATGACCATTAAATAATAAATGCAGCAAAAGTTACCCCAGACACCCGAAAATAAACGCAATGTGGGCAACAATTCAGCAGAAAATAACACAATGTGGGCAACATTTCAGCAGAAAGTAACGCAGTGGGCAACATTTCACCAGAAAATAACGCAGTGGACAACATTTCACCAGAAAATAAACGCAGTGGGCAACATTTCAGCAGCAAATAAACACAGTAAGCAACATTTCAGCAGAAAATAAATGCAGTGGGCAACATTTCAGCAGAAAATAAACACAGTAAGCAACATTTCAGCAGAAAATAAACGCAGTGAGCAACATTTCAGCAGAAAATAAACGCAGTGGGCAACATTTCAGCAGAAAATAAACACAGTGGGCAACATTTCAGCAGAAAATAACACGATGTGGGCAACATTTGACTTGCAAAAAAAATAATTTACTCACCTGACAGAAGTCTCCACTCCCGGCCGACCTCTGTTGTGCAGCTCCCCAGACGATCTTCCTCCTGCAGTCTCCCGCACTGAATGAAATAGCAGGGCTGCAGGAAGATGGCGCCCGAAGCCCAGTACTGGAGACACAAATAGTCTCCAGTACAGGGCTTCGGACGCCATCTTCCCGTAGCCCTGCTCTGTGTGCCGGAAGACTATGCAGGCTGGAGCGTGGCTGCGGGCTATGAACTATCGCAGCGTCTAGTAGATGCCGCGGCTAGTTCATGCAATGGACGGGACATAGCACAGCAACGATGGCATGCCAGCAGATTCGGCTACGCAAGCCGGGTCTGGCACGTGTGCCATAGGTTCGCCATCGCCGGCCTAGATAGTTTCCAGTTCTATCTGTATCTGTATTCATATCAAACCCAATCTGCAACTTTGATTTGAGGCTGTCCTCCCCTGTTGTTTTGCTATCACCTTGTATCAAAGCTCATTGTGCCCAGTCACAAATAGGACTTCTGACTCTGCCTAGTGTGCTGCCATTGACCAGCAAGTGGTTCTTCTCCTACCACACTTGATGCACAGCCTTCTGCTGATGTTTACCATCCTACCATGCCAGAACCTGTGTTACCCCCAGGATGCCTTTTCAGGACCACTTTCTCTCTCTCCTGCTTGCCAACCCATTCCTCCAAAGGGATTAGGTAGATTGAATGGAGTGCTCACTGTAATAGGGTCTTTCACTAACAGATGACAGTGGAGTTGATGAATGTTAGACTGAGTGACTTCTCTTCTATAAAATCATATCAATCACATCATCATCATGTTACGCCACACGTTCTCTTACACTGCGTTCCAAATTATTATGCAAATTGTATTTAAGTGTCAAAAAGAATACATATTTTGTTTTTCAATTAAACTCATAGATGGTGTTGTGTCTCAGGTCTCTTTTGATCACTGAAATAAATCTCAGATTAAAGGAAAAACTACAAAAAAAGGAGGTTCCACATTATTAAGCAGACCTCCATTTTCAAGTAATATGAGAAAGAAAAAAATGATCTCTCTGCTGCCGAAAAGTGGGAAATAGTTGCATGCCTTGGACAAAGTATGAAAACCTTTATACAGTATTTCACAAAAGCTTAAAGAGAAACTCCGACCAAAAATTGAACTTTATCCCAATCAGTAGCTGATACCCCCTTTTACATGAGAAATCTATTCCTTTTCACAAACAGACCATCAGGGGGCGCTGTATGACTGATATTGTGATGAAACCCCTCCCACAAGTAACCCCTCCCACAAGAAAAGTTCGAACTTTTGTGGGAAATAGCTGTTTACAGCTGTTTCCAACTGCCAAAAACCATGCAGCAGCTACATCACCTGCCAACAGTAAAATGTTCACTGGAGTTCCTCTTTAAGCATGATCATCGTACTGTTAAAAGATTTGTGGCTAACTCACACAGGGGTTTGTGCAGATAAAAGCAAAATGAAGGAGGGTTCCTCCAAACAATATTACATGCGTAATAATTTTAAACAGTGCATTTTAAGTTTTTTTATTTTTGAATAAATCCTATTATCATGAGGAGGTTCGTTAACATTATGCTATATTATGCTGAATTATGCTATAATGGTTGATGACTAAAAGATGATGCTGACTGCCACTTGCATCCTTTATTTAGGGAAATCAAAGAAAAATATAATTTGCAAAAAAAATTGGAACGTGGTGTAGAGTGTAGACTCACTTTAGAACATCGCCACTACCATATGACCCACCCATAATTTCTACCAAAGTTCATACTTGTATCAAAAATGTGTGTACAATAGAATCTGTTGATTATTGTTTTGCATGCCTTGTAACGGGATATGCTGCAAACAGTTCAAATTCAGTATTTCATCTTTAGAGAAGTACCCACATTGGTAAAGCTGTTATTACACACCAGTAAGTATGTACTGGTGGGGATTGTTCTGCCTCTAAACGTGAAATCTTTCTAAATAAATGCGAAACAATCATATCTCTGAGTTGGACGCTGTGTAATCTGTGGGAAAAAATGTCACCTTGCTTATTCCATTTACTTGTCAAACAACATAACAATACATATCAAGTTTCAATATTTGCAAGCATAACTGAAGGTGATGCATTCCAATCCAGTATTAATGTAGTAATGAGATATGGAGATAAGAGATAAGCTAGCATAATGAATCACAATGCTCGATGATAGCGTCAGCTGACCATCATGTCCATGGCTTTAAGTGCTGTATATCCTCGAATATAAGTCGACCTCGTATATAAGTCGACTCCAATATAAGACCCTCTAAAACTGGAATTTTTCATTGACTCAAGTATAAGTCTACCCAGCAAACTTAATGGCTTCATTTGGGGTCCAGGAAGAATTAACTGTTGCACTTGGGATCCAGGAGAGGTTAATGACTGCACTGCATAATATATTGCAGCCATTAATCCCTCCTGTCCCTTAAGTGCAGCCCATAACTCCTCCAGGTCCCCAAGTGCAGCAATTATTCACCCCCTTCCTGCAGCCCAGTATTTCCCCCCCCCCCCCCCCCCCCCCCTGCCTCTTTCCTTGTTAATTGTTGTGGCCAGGACTTTTGTACCTGTTCTTTCTTGGCATTTCCTTTATCAATAAATTGACACTTACCACTGGGTACATTGCTGCAAATGGGAATGTCCCTAACAGCACACACATTACTTAGTGTGCTCAGCATTGCCTGTGACTTGTGTATAAGTCAACCCCTATACTTTTATTTAGTGCGTCAGACCTACTGTTATGATCACTTCTGCAGCATGTACTGCTGGCTGCAGTTGTACTGTAGCCAAGCAGTTTTTGATTTCTTTACATGCATTTGCTCGCATAGTTTTGCTTGCACTCACACCAAGTGTTGATTCCATCTGCAGTCGCTCTGCAGTTCATGGCAGTTTGGAATGCTCTTGTGAAATCAAAAATTGTCTGTTGCAGTGGAGCTGTAATCCCTTTCATGCAGGTTGCATAGTTTTGTCTGCCTTTTCCTGCTGCCAGCTTGTGACTGATTATCATTCACCTGTGTAGGAATCTGCATGTCTGCTCCCATTGGATGACCTCAGTATAAAGAGCTGCTTCCTGCAGTGCTCCACGGGCTATCATAGTTTCAGCTTCAGTTTGTTACTCTGAGCCCCTGTTCCTGTTCCTGGTTCTCGTGTTATCCTATGTGGACTGCACTGATTCCTACATAGGAGTCAGTGAGTCCTTCTAGTCAAGTTCCTTGTGGATCGCATTCGCCCTAGCGTTAGAGGCGGTGGATCCTTCTGGCCTGTGTTCCTGGAGTGTAAGCCATAGCAGCGGTTGCTACTGGTTACCTCACCTGTCTGTCTTGTCTTGTATGGACGCTAGCTGTCGCTTTGGAATTGCGACCGATTAGCAAATGTTCCATCTGTCAGTCTATGTTTATCTTAGTTCGTTTTCCTTGTACGCTCGAACTGTCAGGACCCCAGGGACTTGTACACAATAGTTAGGACTTACAGAACACGTTTGTTATTTTGCTAGTACTTGCGTCATATATTGGTTCATCGCCAATATATACGCATACTAGCGTGTTTGTTATTTTCCTTGTATTCGTGTTACGTTTATACCACAGTGTCGCTGATATATACGTACTCGAACTGTTTATATCCTGTGTTCAGTCAGTCAGTTCCAGCACGTTTCGGTTGGTTGCGCTTATCGTGATCACCCGTACTTAGCTAGTTCAGTCCTGTTTCTGCGAGGTAGGCCATCGATGTGTTCACGATTGGCTACCTGGTTTCAGTCTGTCCTGTTTATGGGCGCTTGCTGTTACTGAGTTAGTGACTAGTTTAGCAAGCGTTCATTCTGTCTACCTGTCCTGATCTTTCTGAGTTCGGGTTTATGCGCTCAGTGCTACCTTGCGCTGAGCACTATTGTTTAGTATTGTTTGTGGTTGCTCGGATCTACGCCTGCTCTGTGCGCCATATCTCCTGCTGGAGTCAGTCCTCTCCTCCACTAGTGCGTTCGCACTATAACTGTGGATATCCTGGTTCCTTGTGTTTGCGTGTGTGTCTCCTTCACGTCAGGATATGCATTACGTGCTGACTGTGGAGAATATACCACCAAGCGTGACACCTACATTTCTAGACTTATAGTCGAGTATATACAGCATGTAAAAAATGTACAGACTTTCAGGTATACATTGACATTTGGAATATAATGTACAAGGGATATTGTTACAGTGCCTGAAATAAAGGAATGTGTGTCTAGTAGTGAGTCTGTATGACAAATAAAGAGTTAATTGCAAAGGGCATCACATGTGATGGTTGGGGCAGACAGAGAAGTAGTAAAGTAGTGACTCTTTATTAGAAGAAAGTGGACCACTACACACAGCATATAACAATGTGAAGAGCAATAGTAGAAGGCCGAGTGGCAAACAACTATCTGTTGATGGTTTTAGAATTAATTAGTTCTTTTAAGATTTTCAAGGTGAAGGTATATCAGCTTTTTATAAGAAAAGGAAGATCAGTTTTCTTAATCTAAGACCAGTTTCACATTAGCAAACTGCTTTCGCGTTGCACTGCGATTGGATGATTGCATCGCAACGCTAAAAAAACCCTTGTACAAACCCATGTTGATGCACGGTAATGGAATTTTTGGCAGCAAACCAAATTATAAGTGAGGCTCTCTAGTGCCCACTTCATGTGGCCTAAATACAAATTGCAAGAAAGTGTATTGAATTGAAAAAATATGCTTCCATGCATACGAATGCAAAGCAGTTTAAGATATCTGTGGCGCAATTGACTTACATGACTTCCGGTCAATGCATGTCGCCGCAGATGTTGACCCATAACACGCTGATGCGTTTGCATCAGATGCGATACTTCTGGCGCATTGCATCTCAATGCATCAGGTATAAAATGTCCCATTGCTTTAGCTTTACCCTGCGGTAAAAAAACGCAATGAAAACATCCTAGTGTGAAAGGGGCCTAAAACATAAGTGTAGAGGATTCTGGGAAGGTGGGCAATTTGAAGCCTTGCTAAGAAAGGGGTATCAGCTATTACTGTCTCATTACTTCCAGGGGTAGGTTGAACAGGCATTATACCAAGGAGGCAGAACTAATGACTTAAAGGGAACCTTAAGTGACAAGTGACGTGAGCAGATCTACATGTGTATGTACAGTGGAAAGCATACAAATAACTAGGCTGTGTTCCTTTTCTTCTTTTTATGCCCTAGGCAAGTGACATTTTCTCTGTAGTCTGGACCCTGATGGACTATAGAGTAACCGATAAGGAATTACAGCCATAAAACACTTTCCTGGAAGAGAATAGCGTTTGCAGGAAATAGATAAAATAGGTCAATAGTTCATATACTTTATCACGCAAAAACACCATGTTATTAAACAAAGACAAAACAATTAATCTGGAGTAAAACAAAAAACAATAAATCTACCTTTTTAAGTTTTTAAACAGAACATTAAACTGTGGGATATCTAAAAATAAGTCATTTTTAGAAGTCAAAGGATAGATACATTTGTTTATCTCATCAGTTTTTTTTACTCAAGGTTTGCTTTAAGGTTACAGGGTATCCCATATATAGGAACTCTACTACTTGTTTCCAGAATGAGGCTATACTGTAGGCGGACAGGACCAGATTAAATGTATAAAGGGGGATTACATAACTAACACCATGGATAGGGTGATTAATCACAAATTACCTTAGTTTTCTTGGAATGAGTGAGTAAGTAGGGATATTACATATCTATATACTGTACATTGATAATAAACTGTTCAAATACAAATTTCACACCATCTCATAATAAACATATTTCTTATATACCTTTATAATATATGTATCCAGGAAAGCTACAATGCAGGTCATGGTCAAACCCAAATGTTTCCCAACTTTTCAGCCACTTACATAGAGGCCCAGGATAAACTATAGAAATCTCTTGCATTCTGACAATAGTTTTTTCTGATAGGTTTTATGAGAGTGCAATGTGATCATTTGTATCAATACATTTTGAAGTTTTGTGTGATGAAAGGTTCTTTTGAGGTGTACATCAAAGAAGCTGTAGTGGCTAAATGGTTGAGGGGAGCATAACAATAGACATCAGACCAGCAGAGAAACACTGATGATGTCATCATCGGGTGACAGCATCAACACTATTAGTTGAGCAGGGGAACTTGGAGCTCCTCAGAACCATGGTGAAGGGACTGACTGTGATTGTAACCTGGAAGTTAATAGTTATATTGTTTTCTGGGTATCCAGGTAGATTTGGAGGTGTGCTCAGCAGTGAATTATATATTTTGACCTTAAACTATGTGGTCTCTGCTTAAAATGGACCTTCTCCTCACCCTCTTTTTTTTTTTTTACCCACGGCACCAACAGGTGATTCCTGTATTAAGCAGGAGGGAAGCATTGCGGCAGCTCTGGTGGTGTGTGCAATAGTGCATCTGTCACTGTGAATACTATGGTGGGCAGTAGGAATGCAAATAATTCTGAGTTGATGCATGACTATGCAAATGTTGTATGCAAATTTATGAAGCTTGAAAATGGACCAGCCAAGTTTTACCTCAGCAGGATTCAATAGGTTCATTTTCGAGCTGCATAAATCTGCATATAAAATTTGCATAATCCTGCATCAACTCAGAAATATTTGCATCTCATTGACCATCCCTAGTTGGCAGCACACACCTTTTCTCTTCACACCTACTCTCTTTGATTGACTTGCTCATGGCACATAACACATCTGGGCTGCTGTGTGAGCTCCTCCTATGGCACAATCTGTTAGAAGCCGTTACTAAAGGCAAAAAACTGCCATGGCAGTTTTTCAGGAGGTGGCATGCCTAAACCACAAAGCCTGTATTTTCTAGCACAAAAGGCCAGTTTTTAAACATGTATTCATGCCACTTTATTATAACTTCCGTGGACTGCGCTGACAGAATTTATTTTTACACATTAGGACCACCACTTGTTGCTTACTGCACACAATAGAGTCCCGCAGCGGTAGATTGGAATCTTGTTGTGTCTGTGCAGTAACAGTGACCCCAGCTACAAATCTCCCTGTTAATCATTTAACTCTTAATAATCCTAAAATTTGTATAGCGTTTTTTTTCTCCTGTTGGACTCAAAGCACTTGAGAGCTTCAGCCACTAAGGGCTTGCTCAAAAGTTTAGTCTTGCCCAATGATTCCTTGCTGTATAGGTATAGTGGGATGTGGATGTCAAAAACACCCTCTAGTGAAAAGATACAGGAGACAAAAGTGGGAGCCCAATGGTGTAGTATGTCAAAAACAATGGAACGTAATAAAAGTAAGACACTACTCACAAAGGTGGGTTGCAGAGGGGCAACCGACCACAGGAAGCAGGTGGAGACAACAAATCCAACTCTACTCTGGGTGGTCCCTAGGGACCTGGATGCGGTCGCTCTCCTTGGTAAAATAAAGGGGACAGATATCTGCCGTGGTCAAAGCCACGTGTGGTCTGTACCCACCCCTCAGACGGGTGAGGTAAGGGGGTATGATTGCACAATAAGGGTATAAGAGGCGCCCTGGTGTAATAAAAGCATCTAAAAGCAGTTTAAAAATGGGAAATAAATTTGAGGTAGCTTACCTCAGTGATGAAAAAAAATCTTTGTATTTTACAAAGGTTTTTATTAGTAGCACAGGCAACGCGTTTCGCGGGTCAGAGCCCGCTTCCTCAGGCCAATAACAGTGCCGAACTAAATGACAGATTCAGCAAAGGGAGCCTCTCCTGAATCTGTCATTTAGTTTGGCACTGTTATTGGACTGAGGAAGCGGGCTCTGACCCGCCAAACGTGTTGCCTGTGCTACTAATAAAAACCTTTGTAAATTACAAAGATTTTTTTCGTCACTGAGGTAAGCTACCTCAAGTTTATTTCCCGTTTTTAAACTGCTTTTAGATGCTTTTATTACACCAGGGCGCCTCTTATACCCTTATTGCTGTATAGGTGCTTGCTTACTGAACAGGAAAAGCCAAGATTTGAACCCTAGTTTCCCATGTCAGAGGCGGTGCCCTTAACCAGTACACCATCCAGTCACTAGAGATGGCCTGAATGGTTCGCCCAGCGGGTAATCCGCACAGATATCAGCTACCCGCACCAGCGGCAGGTAGCAAACACAAAGCGCGTTCGACCCACCTCCTATACCTCGTCATTGGGCTAAACTTTGACCCTCTACATCACAGTCAGCAGACACATGGCAGCCAATCAGCCTGCACTCACCCACAAACCCCCGCCCCGCCCCTATAAAAACGCTGCAGCGTCAGCCATGTTCTCACTCTGCTGATCTTGCTATAGTGAGAGGAAGTGAGAGACATTTGAAGAAATGGAAAGCATTAGTTAGGCTGTTGTTAGCTTGCTCCTCGCTCAATCTTGTTGCTGAAAGCACCCCACAAAAAGCTCTTTTGAGAGCTAATATTCTTCTGATCTTTTTTTGTGTGTGTGTGACACAGACAAGCTACAGCCCTATATAGTGATCCCAAAGAGGACACAATCTTTGCTGGAACAATGTGCACATTTTATTGGCCCATCACATACACATGCAGATAAATCTGATCTGTAAGGCCGACGATCGTTTCGGGGCCACTAATGGGTCCCCTTTATCAAGGCATAGGGCAGAAAGACATGTCTGTGCACATTGTTCCAGCAAAGACTGTGTGCGGACTAATCTTTGGGATTACTATATTGAGCAGCCTTGGAGTTCTATCTTTTGAACATAGATACAGCCCTGTCGCAGCTGGGCCTTGCTGGAGTATGACAGGCCCACACTCGTCCTTTCACTGCATTTGTGATTTAACTTACTAAAGCATAGCTACCTTTGTGGGTGACACTGCATATACATAGAGCCCACAGACAGTTGCCAGCCAGGCTAGCTGAGATTTGTAGCCCCACACTGTATTACCATACCATTGCATATCTTTTCACTGCATTTGTGATTTAACTTACTAAAGCATAGCTGTCTTTGTGGGTGACACTGCATATACAGTACATGGAGCCCACATACAGTTGCCAGCCAGGCCAGCTGGGATTTTTAGTCCCACCACTGGCAGCACACTCTACTATACCAGTGCATACCTTTCCACTGTACCTGTGTGACAGCACACTCTATTAAACCAGTGCATACCTTTCATCTGTACCTGTGTGAAAGCACACTCTATTATACCAGTGCATACCTTTCCTCTGTATCTGTGTGACAGCACACTCTATTATACCAGTGCATACCTTTCCTATGTACCCGTGTGACAGCACTCTCTATTATACCAGTGCATACCTTTCCACTGTATCTGTAATTGAACGTACTATATCATAGCTCCCTTTGTGGGTGATACTGCATACAGCCCACAGAGAGACAAGGACAGTTAGCTAGGCTGTTCTTTATTGCTTAAACCACCCCAAAACAAAAACCCTTTTGAGGGCTCATATTCTATTCTAATTCTATTCTATTCTATTCTAAGGCACGTACCCTCAACCCCCAAGATTCTGCGGACAAAGTTGACTATTTAACACAGAACACCTCATCTTCCTAAGCTTCAACATTGAACCGTGACATGTCTTCCTCCTGCTGCTCTGATGCGGGCACACCACTTAACACTCAGCTGGCAGCCACCACCACTACTACTAGCACCACATCCACTCCATTTGAGAGTTCTTAGGCGTTATTTGGTGGGGAATTAACTAATTCACAGCCATTATTGCTACAAGATGTAGGCACTAAGGATGTTATACCACCTCGTATGTCTGAGTTAGGCGTCGCTATGGACGTAAGGTGTGAGGATGATGAAGTACCTGTTGTTGGTGCAGTTTTGGAGGTGTCTGATACAAGTGAAGCTGTGGAGGAGGATGATGATGATGATCCTGCCATGGATGACACGTGGGTTCCCAATAGACAATGAGATGAACAGGGGGACAGTTCAGAGGGGGAGTCAGAGAGGAGTAGGAGAAGACGAGTTACTGTAAGAGGGAGGGGGAGCTCGTCATCAGAAACAGCTCGTGGCAGTGTCCATCGGCATGTATTGCCATGTAGGGACAGACAGCGAACACGCCCTTCAACGTCAGCTGCTGCCACCACCACAATGCCGTCAACCCACAGCTCACCAGTGTGGAGTTATTTTTGTGTCTCTGCCTCAGATTACAGCAATGCCATCTGTACTCTCTGGTCAAAAAAGTGTCCAGCACCTCACCTTTATTAAAATGAATGAGGCATGGATCCTGGAGGGCTACTGCCTGCTGAAGATTAAGTCAGTCCCCAAACAGCATCTCTGCCTGCCTGCCGCTGCTGCCTGCCCAAAGACTAAGTCAGTCCCCACACACCATCTCTGCCTGCTGGTCGCTGCTGCCTGCCCGAAGACTAAGTCAGTCCCCACACAGCATCGCTTCCTGCAGGCCGCTTGACTGCCTTCTCCACCACCAACAGCGTCCAGGACTCCAGGTGGATTCCTGAATTTTTAAGGCCGCTGCTAGCAGCTGCTGCTACCAAAAAGAACAATAATTTTTCTGGGGCGTGTACATGCCTAATTATATATTACAACAACAAAACAAAAGACATGTACATGTGTCAATTCCCCTTCTTGATCGTTACCTTGCCGCGGTGAAGGGACTTGCATACTTGCATATCACAATGAAGCAATGACCTATGAGTATGATGGGGGGCACACCCAAGATAATAAGGTCGTTGCTTCATTGTGGACAAACCAAATTTGATCAGCTGGACAGTCACTGTTGTTCTGTCATTGAGCTACCTCAGCCCAACCATATGGGCTGGAAAACTGCCATCACCTGCATTCTCGCCATCATGCACATCAGCACGGCCATCAGTACACAACTGTTTGCGGTTCGTTACACAGTGAGTTTGGTCTGTCAGTGTGAAGCAGTACACTACTTACGCTACCTGTTCCATGTATACACAGGCAAAATGTTTTCAAGCACTTCATGCCTCCAATTTAGGAATGCAATGTGATTTCTGCCCTTTAGGGATTATAACCCTGCTCTGCGTCAAATCCGTAATTTTTCCAGGGACTTTTGGCATGTATCCCACTTCGCCATCATCACTTTTGTGGCCAGAAACAGTGTTTGTAGTCTTTCAAGTTCGCCTGCCCATTGAAGTCTATTGCGGTTTGCCCGAGTTCGCCGGTCTGCGGACTTTTGCGAAAGTTCACGACCCTGGACCCAAAATCTGAAGTTCGAGCTATCTCTACCAGTCACTGCTCCAAGTCATGTAAACAAATTTTTAAAACAAGATGCTAAGCTGTTAGTTGTTGTATGTATTTAGATCTCTGCTTAATGCTGAGTTCTAAGAAGGTCTAGTATCTTTAAAATACTGTAAAACAGATGACTTGATTTCTATAGCATATTTTGTATTCCCCATATTCTAGCAAACACAGTTACATATAAATTGCTGAACATGGCTCATGTCTTGCTGCTTTGTAACTGGCCCTGATGGGCAATGTTCCCGTTTTACAAGCTAACCTTTAACTGAATCCCTTTATGTAACCGATAAGGCAGATTGTATGCTAATTTCCCTTTGCATTCATAGCATTTGAAAGAAAAAAGGTCTGGAACATAAAAAAGAGAGATAAGAGGCTTCAAAATAAGGTTTATCCACATGGCAACAGGAAAAGTCTGATAAAGCCTAATATGCCTGAAATAAGATATACAGCACCAGCTTCCTCAATAGCTTGCCTACTTGTGCTGGCATCTTAGAAACCAATGTATTTTTTTTTTAAATTATTCATGTTCTCATTAAGTTATTATTTTCTATTTATAGAAAATATTTTTTGGGACATTGGCCTTGGTTTTGTTTCCACAAATGTTTTATATGTTTTATGGTTGTTTATTTTGTATCAGAAAGTTTTTCTGACATTTCTTGTGGCTTAGACATATTATATCTGGTTTGTAGATACAGTTACTTGCTAAAATATCCTTCCAAATTCAACACAACAGCCAGAGGCGGGTAATACAATACTGTATAGTCTGGCAGAGGCGGTGTATGCCTATGCGATTAACCATTCAATTGCAGCATGTGTTTAGGGATGCGCAACCTTTCCCCCCACCTTTCCTTAACTTTGTAACTATGTAACTGTCAGGTTAGCTGCTCCCAGCCCCTCCTCCTGAGTTTCCTGTTTGCATGATAAGTAGTAGCAGATTTGCATATGATTTGCATCTGAATTGAATGTGAAGTGTGTAGAAAGTCTATATAGGTGCTACACACTGAGCTGGTGGTCATTTCAGATGCAGCCTTAGTGGTATGCGCTGGCGTTCTCCTCGCTGTTCTACCAAATGTAAGTTACACATTTTTTTCTGCTTAGCTGCTCCCGAGGTTTTAAATTTAGGTTACGTCACTTGCCCGGAGGTCTGCCTCACCGTGGCGCAAGTGTCTAGTATAATATACTTTGCATGCAAACCATATTGGAAGCTAAAGTACCTCCTAGTTTAATAAATGTTAGCACTTGTCTTGGATGCAGGGCATGCATTTTTCAGTCTGGCAGAGGCGGTGTATGCCTATGCGATTAACCATTAAATTGCAGCATGTGTTTAGGGATGCGCAACCTTTCCCCCCACCTTTCCTTAACTTTGTAACTATGTAACTGTCAGGTTAGCTGCTCCCAGCCCCTCCTCCTGAGTTTCCTGTTTGCATGATAAGTAGTAGCAGATTTGCATATGATTTGCATCTGAATTGAATGCGAAGTGTGTAGAAAGTCTATATAGGTGCTACACACTGAGCTGGTGGTCATTTCAGATGCAGCCTTAGTGGTATGCGCTGGCGTTCTCCTCGCTGTTCCTCAATAGCTTGCCTACTTGTGCTGGCATCTTAGAAACCAATGTATTTTTTTTTAAATTATTCATGTTCTCATTAAGTTATTATTTTCTATTTATAGAAAATATTTTTTGGGACATTGGCCTTGGTTTTGTTTCCACAAATGTTTTATATGTTTTATGGTTGTTTATTTTGTATCAGAAAGTTTTTCTGACATTTCTTGTGGCTTAGACATATTATTTCTGGTTTGTAGATACAGTTACTTGCTAAAATATCCTTCCAAATTCAACACAACAGCCAGAGGCGGGTAATACAATACTGTATAGCTGAATTCTTACTTCAGAATTTACAATTAGGAGAAAGTTTGAATAGAGGAATTAACAGCTTACCATAAATGTCAGATGTAAAGGCACAATGTAAGTGTTAAAGAATTATTATAGCTGAGGGTGTTATCTTTCATACAAACATGCTCTGATACTTGAGCAGTTTTTGTCTCACTTGGCTGGTCTTAGGCATAAGTATTTTAATTGGTCAGTTACATAAAAGTCCCACCTTTCAAATTCTAGGGTTAAACTCAAGGACCCATATGCATTTAAATTTTTCTCCTGAGTATTCTCCTAGGTGATATTTTAACACCTGTAAAATGCCTTTTAAAGTGTACCAGAGATGGACCATTAGGGGCAAATAATACTTACATGGGGCTTCCTCCAGCCCCATGAGGACAGTGGGCTCCCTCGTTGTGCTTCCCGGCCACGCCGTTCGCCCAAGATCACCTCCAGTATCTTCCAAAGTTGGAGCCAGTCGTGGTGTTCTGCCCCCATTGCAGTCCCAAGGCTGAAGTGTTCCTCTTGCGCAATAGTACTGCGCAGTACAACAGGGTGGGGGGGGGGGGGGGATGGGCGCACGGCTGCTAAAGAAGATACCGGAGCGGATTGTGGGTGAACGGAGCATCCAGGGAGAACAGCGAGGGAGCCCACCATCCTCATGGGGCTGGAGGAACCCCCAGGTAAGTATAAGTTGCCCCTGACAGCTCATCTCAGGTTCCCTTTAATAAAAATACACTTTGTCTCTTTGGAATAAACATACAGATTGCTCAGCCTGATGTGTGTTCATATATCAATTCACTGTAGTGGTTGTTATTCTTTGTACAGCATATCCCAGGCACACTCCTACACAACAAAAGGGATTTACATTATTTTTAATAGTGGTCCTAGATGTTTTCCATGGTAATTATTCATGCTTAACTGGAAGTAGTGTATTAGATTAATGAGGGAATGTATTCTCCAGATATCCTGTGTATTTTACCAACAGTATATAAAGCAAATGTTGCATTTTAAGCCAACAAGAGAATAAATCACATTAGTGAAGCATACAGCACACCTGAAAATCTCATAAAAATAAAAAAGACCAAAATATGTCCTTATTTATCCTTATTGCTGAAAGATAGGTTTATTTTAGGAAGGCCTTGCAGCAATACCATCTGAAATAAAAACACTTCTCACTGTTGGATAGCAAATTACTTATACAGACTCTTGGATCCGTCATTATTGCTGCTTGTTCCATGTCTGCATGGGTTTCCTCCGGGCACCAGAAAAACATTTTGTTGCGCTTTAGTTGCTCTGCAGTCATTTCTGACTGTTTGTGACACCATGGACCACAGCATGCCAGGCCTCTCTATCCTCCACTGCCTCTCAAAGCTTTTCCAAGCTCATGTTTGTTGCTTCCATGATACTATTAAGCCATCTCAATCTCTGCTGTCCCCTCCTCCTTTTGCCCTCAATCTTTCCAACATCAGGATCTTCTCCAATGAGTCCCACCTTCTCATTGTTTGTTCAAAGTATTTAAGCTTCATCTTTAGCATTGCTTCTTCCAATGAACAGTCAGGGTTAATTTCCTTAAGGATTGACTGATTGGACTTCTTGCAGTCTAATGATGGGTACACACTATGAGATTTTATGGTCGATTTACTGTCAGATCAATTATTTCCAACATGTCCGATTTGCTTTCCGATAGATTTCCGAGCATTTTTCGATCGATTTCCGTTAACTTTAATAGGAAATCGATCGGAAAATGCTCGGAAATCTATCGGAAAGCTAATCGGACATGTTGGAAATAATCGATCTGACAGTAAATCGACCATAAAATCCCATAGTGTGTACCCAGCATAAGGAACTCTCAAAAGTCTTCTCCAGCACCACAATTCAAAGGCGTTGATTATTCGCCGCTCATCTGTCCATATATCTTACATCTGTCCTGTCCAACTCTCACAGGCATACATTACTACTGGAAAAACCATGGCTTTTACCATATGAACCTTTGTTGACAAGGTGAAACGTCTTTTAATTTCATGGCTCCATTCTCAGTCTGCAGCCAGTAACCAAAAACATAAAGATAAGTTAATTGGCTTTCCACTTGAAATGGCCTTAAGCCCCATCTACACCCATACAATTTTTTGTCCGATTCAATTCAATTCGATTCATTCCGACATGTCCAATTGAGATTCGATTAGATTCAATTTGCCATTGTTTTGCAATGTCAAATTGAATCGAATCGAATCCCGATCGGACATGTCGGATTGAATTGAATCAGACAAAACATTGTATGGTGTAGATGGGGCTTAAGACTTCAATGGACATATGACTATGGTAGGGATTAGATTGTGAGCTCCTCTGAGGGACAAGTCTAAATATACTCTGTAAAGCCCTGCTGAAGATGTTGGCGGTATATAAATACTAAATAGTAATAATAATAATAATAATAATTGCCAGCAAAATTAAAGTAGATACATATTCCTTGATTTTCCAGTCAGATTTGATCACTCAGATTAAATCTGCTAGAAAGTTATGCTCCAGAATACCGAAACTTTGATAGTCTTTTGGCCAAAATCAATTGATCGGAGGCAGGGCGAGGTTGACGGTAGTTTGACAGCTGCTGCAGTGCAACACTGCAGTTTGATTGATTTTCAACAGATTTAAAGCTGGAATCGATTGAAAATCTGTGTGCAGTGTATGGAAGGAATAGATCCCTAAATGATCAGATTTTGATCAGACATAGATCAATCTTTTAGCCTCATCAGGCGGCCAACTACAAGTGTATGACCATCTATAAGGTGGTTGACTGATCTAGCTTGATGATAATCTAGCTTGATGAAACCAGACTGAATTCAACATGCTATTGGACAAGCTCACACAAGCTCTTTTGCATAGATAGCAACTGTTTTTTTCACTCTTCCTGGAATCCTGGAAACCATAAAGGAATTTAACATAATTTCTAAGTAGGGCTAGTACTATATGCGTATATGTTCATCTCATCATGTCACATGTCACTTCAGGTACACTTTACATAATATCTTTGTATGTTACTGTGCCATCAGCTAGTCATTAACCTCTTGAGGACTGCAGTGCTAAACCCCCCTAGTGACCAGGCCATTTTAAGCAAAATGTGCCACTGCAGCTTTAAGGCTAAGCTGCAGATCCGCACAACACAGCACACACGTGATTTCCCCCCCCTTTTCTCCCCACCAACAGAGCTCTCTGTTGGTGGGGTCTGATCGCCCCCAGATTGTTTATTTTTTTGTTTGCAAATGTTTTTGTTTGTCTTTTTATTAAAAAAAATCGTGTTCATTTAAATATATTCCCACCCTCCCTCCCTCCTTCCCCACAGCCAGCCAATTGTGGCGATCGGCTGTCATAGGCTTCTGCCTATGAGAGCCGATCGCTCTCCAGTGTCCCAGGGGGACAGCCGTGTCACATGGCTGTCCCCAGTACAGCGCTGCTGCCGATCGCAGCGCTGTACGGGTAAATAGACGGCGATCACGCCGTCTATCAGTCTCCCGAGCGGCAATAGCCGCTCGGAGACTGAAGAGGGGGCGGAGCTCCGCCCTCCGAGAATGAGATGCGCGCGCAGCGTGCGCGCGATCTCATTCAAAACAGAGCCCCAGGACTTTACGCCAATTGGCGTTAGGCGGTCCTGGGGCTGCCGCCGCGGCCACGCCTACTGGCGTGACGCGGTCGGCAAGAGGTTAAAAAACTGACAACAAACTCTAAATTCATATCTTTGGAGACATTGGGTCATATGCAATTCACTTTTTCATCTGAGTTTTCTCCTAGGAGATAGTTTTTCATATTCAATTTAAATCAACTTTTTAGCACATTGCAATGGAAGAAGTACCAAAAAGTAGGTGAAAAAGTACTGTCAAAATTATTTTGAGTATTGCTTTGCTTGCTGGTGGTGTAAAAGGCATTTTATTTACAAGTTGTGAAAATATCACATTAGAGAAAACTCAGGTGAAAATGTGAATTGCATATTGCCCCTAGGCCCTTATTCAATTCACTTTTGATCCTTAGTTTTCTCCTAGGGGATATGTTTTCCTACTTCTGTTAAAAAAAATCTTTTCAGCAGCGCAGCGGTTCCAATTTACTGCACAGACATGCTTATACATAAAGAGGAGAACAGCCACGTAACATCTGACAAACAGCGGTGAGGGCTAGGAACGTAAGAAGCATCTTCAGGATCGAGAGGCCTCCCTCTTCTTACTCTTCTTCTAAGTATCTGTTTTTTGCCACTTTTAGCAGAGGTAGAATTGCCCTTAAAGTAAGCCAGAGTGTCAGTCCTGTAGGGATATCCACTCACGAATCAATTCCAATGCCCCAATCTACCTCCACACGCTTCACCTTATGTGGTGCGTCCCCGCTTGAACGAGAGGTGACAACACCTACCTGGCTTTGGTTACAACCAGACCTTTAGTGTGCAAGGTATTGGAGCTGATTGCAGGGTGAGCAAATAAACTTCCAGGCTTAAATAGGGATACAGAGTAGCAATCCAATATAATAACAGGAGGTAAACAGAGCACCCAGCAAGCTAGAGCTATCATGGGCAACATGCAACTGTCACAGCAAGGTTTAAATACTGACAGAATCCAATCAGTGGCCAGCCACATGCACACAACAGCCAATCACAAGCAGGCATTAATCCTATTTAAGTGTCAGCTGACAGAGAGATCAGCTGAAACAAGTGGCAATACATGCCAGCTGACTAACCAGTACTGACCAGCAAAACATTGTGACTGTTTGTCAGCTATAGCATACTGGTTAAGGGCATCACCTCTGATGTGAGAGACCAAGGTTCAATCCCAGCCAGGGTCAGCATCCATTATATTTATATTTATCAAATAAACCCCTGCCTAAGTGTCAGCTGACTACCCTTTCAGCTGACACTACATCTGTCGCTGCCTCAGACCATACTGCGGCCAAGAGGAGCGAGACATCCACCCACCAGTATGCGCAGAGTGATCCCCAGTGCGCGCATCACCAGCGGAGGATGGCTGCTGACATGCGGAAGTGCCAGGATGCGACCCGCTCTTGGCAGAGACGGCCGTGTCGCTGGATCCCGGAGGTAAATACCTTACACAGAGACCTCGGAAACTAAAGATTTGATACTTACCTGGGGCTTCCTCCCATGCCATAAACACGTGTGAGTTCCACGCCGTCCTCCCGCTGTCTGCTGTTCAGCTGCGATCAGCCCCGGTAACAGGTTTAGTTGCGTCAGTCCGGGTCTACTGCACATGCGCGGGAGGACCGTGCATGCACAGAATACCCAGACTGGACCCGACTGATCCAGTTACCAGGGCTGATCATGGCTGAATGACAGACCGTGGGGAGATGCCGAGGGACTCACACGTGTTTATGGGGCGGGAGGAAGCCCCATGAGTATCAAATCTTTAGTTTCAAGGTCTCTGGTACACTTTAAGATGTTTAGTAGAATTGTTTACTAAATGCATAGCATGAATCATGTGATACCGAACGCAGACTTGTATTTGTAATCAGGAAATTCAATTTACTTAGCAGCAATGGATGTAGTAGCAGAAGTGAGTTAATGCAGAGCAATGCCAACTATCATCAGATAATCCTGGGAAAAAACAACGTAATACGTGTTCCTGTTTTTGCTATCTTGTTCCACTCTCCTGTTATCTTTTGATGCTTGTTATATAATTATATTTTCAAAAAACTTCTTATCATGTAACATTTATGCAAATACCTTTAACACATGTTAAAACATCATCATAAATGCGCAATCACTTAAAAGCATCTTAGTCTAAATCCTCGTACACACGTACAAGTCTTGTCACCTACCAGGTGTCGGAACTCAGATTTGTTTGTTTGATTTCAATGGGAACATTTCAACTGCTTCAATTCTCACACTGGTCATTTAATGACCATTTGTAAAAAGTTAGAAGATGTTGGCGAACCCAACAACAACAACCAAATACTTACCAGAGCAACGCCAGGTCTTCAATTTATTATAAATCAGATGACCACCATGCATGGAAATACCTAGAGAACATTGTTTAAAGTGAACCGGGCACCATTTTTAGCACCCAGGGCATCTCAATAGCACATGAAAAATACATTCCAACAATATGTCTCATTATTAAAATAAACTTCCATTTTACCTTTTAACTTTCAAAAAGTTTTATTATTATTTTGCAATGAAAAACAAGGAGAAACATTGTACAGGAGATTCACATCATTTCCAAATATATGCCAGTACATACATTCATGCTGATTAAAACATAGCAAGCCAAATCTCCTGGGGGAAACATAGGGGGGGGGGTACAACCTGGTAGTTATGGTAATCGCCTAGGCGACTAGATTACACATAGGCTTCAGTTGGGTGCTGGCAGCCACGAGGCAACTGTTACCAGCATCCCTCTTGTCCACACATCTTGCCAAAGACACATTTCTACAAGGAGCCGTCTGCAGAAGTGACGGGTCTACGATTAGTGGACTATAGGTTGCGTGAGCAGAGTCAGGGGAGGATGGAGAAGGGGGGGCACTTTAAGATAGGCCATATTAGAAATAGAAATGAAAGGTAGGGTTGAAAGAAGAGGTGATGAGTAAAGGTAAGAAAAGCGAGTAAAGAAGTAGGGGGGGAAAGGCAAAGAGTGTGACACGGATGATCTGCCATCTATTTCGCAGAGGGGAGACCAAAAGAGGCCTCAGGGGGCCGGAGGAACCAACAAGTTCCCCATATTCTAAACCTCAGTGATGTATTGCGGGATCCAATGAGAGTAGTTGTGGAAGTAAGGTTGCCATACCGCTTCAAATTTAAGTAGGGCGTCGTCTAGGATGGCCTTCATCCTATCAAAGCATAGTGCAGAGCTCAAGTATGATTTGAAGATGTCGAAAGCCAAAGAGGGAGTTTTCCACGAACGGGCTATAACTCTTTTTGCTGCCAGGAGTATATGCTGGAGTAGTTTGTATTTAGGAGCGGACAGGCCTGGGGGCCGTATGCCCAGCAAGGCTATTTGTGGTAGCTTAGGAACTTGTTGCTGGAAGATGGAGTAAATGACCTGATATATTCTAATCCAAAACCTACGCACCTTAGGGCATTGCCACCAAATGTGCAGGTAAGTGCCTGGTTGTCGGCAGCCCCTAAAGCAGAAGCCCGAAGTTCCTGGCTGGAACTTTGCCAGACGATCCGGCGTTAAGTACCACCGTAGTAGAACTTTATATTGTGTTTCAACCAAGGATGCGCTAATAGAACATCTTGGGGAAAACTTCCACATATCGTCCAGGTCCTCTACTTCAATGTTCGCAGCTAAGTCTTGCTCCCACTTCAAAATATATTGTGGTTTAGGCAAGGGGGTTGGGGAAAGTACACATCTATATATCAGCGAAATAAGGCCCGGGGAGGTGGGATCTGTAAAGCACACGTGCTCGAAACATGTCCTGGTCAGTAATGATGACCGGCGGTTCAACACTTTGCGTACAAAGTGGGAGATTTGTAGGTATCTGAAAAATTCAGAGTCAGGGATCTGTCTGTGCTCCTTTAGCGAAGCAAATGTTTTAACCGTGCAGTCCGTAACTAAATTGTAGATTACTGTGAGGTTGTTTTGCTGCCACCACTCGTACACTGAGTGATTATATAATCCCGGGGAGAAGGACGGGTGACCCAAAAAAGTGAGAAGGGGCAAATGAGGTGACATCAAGTTGCCCCTTTTCTTTATGTGGTTCCATATTTTTAGGGAGTGAGAGATAATTGGATCCTTTATTTTATTTCCTTGCTGTGTTTCAAGCCACAATAAATTTCGGAGGGCGATTGGATGGCATAGTGCCTTCTCTATCGTGCACCACAGAGGGGGATTGAATTCAACAAACCATGTTGCTAGTTGAGATACCTGAGAGGCTCCATAGTACTCAGCTATGTTAGGGACCCCCAGGCCTCCATCCGCCTGCAGCCTGTACAGTGTTGCTCTAGCTATTCTTGGTCCCGAGCCCTTCCAGATAAAAGATAGCATGGTAGATTGTATCTTCCTAAGGAAGGAAGGAGGAATGTGTACTGGAAGGACTCTGAATGCATAAAGCAATTTAGGCAAAATGATCATTTTGGTGGCGACTATTCGGCCTATCCAGGAGATAGCATAACGTTTCCAGCACTCTAGCAATTGTGTGATCTCACGAAAGAGGTTAGGGTAATTTGCATTAAACATATCTTTATAACAGCTGGTGAGGTAGATACCTAGATATTTTAATTTCACAGGCTCCCAGGAAAATTCACAGGAAGCCTGTAGTTTAGCGACATCAGCTGGCGGGAGAGATACATTGAGGGCTTTGGACTTAGTACTGTTGATTTTTAACCCAGAGATGTCTTCAAAGTCGAGCAACATGTCAGCTAAGTTGGCAATGGAGGCCTGAGGGTCCGTGATAGTGAGGATGACATCGTCCGCATACAAACATAATTTGTGAGATTGGCCGGCCAATGGCACCCCCCCAACCCCTTCATGGCGATTGATCATGATCGCCAGCGGTTCCATAGCTAAGGCGAATAAAAGGGGGGAGAGGGGGCACCCCTGGCGAGTGCCCCTCTGTATAGAGAATACTGGCGACCTGTGTCCGCCATATTGGACGAATGCTGTGGGTGAACGGTAGAGAGCCCTGAGCCAAGCCACTATATTAGGACCGAAGCCCCAAGTCTGGAGGAGAGTGAACAAGTAGTCCCATGACACTGTGTCAAATGCTTTTTGAATGTCTAAAGACAGCAGCATCATGGGAGTACCACTGCTAGAAGCAGATGAGATTAGGTGTAAAATTCTCCTGATACTATCTCCTGCCTGTCTGCGCGGCATGAAACCCACCTGGTCCAGTCCCACCAGGTTGTTGATGACCGCATTCAGTCTAGTTGCCAAAGTTTTGGCCAATATTTTAATATCCACATTTAGTAAAGATATAGGCCTATAATTAGACCATATAGTGGGGTCTGTGCCAGGTTTCGGGATCATGCTTATGCCTGCCATTAAAGATTCAGTTCCCGGGAGGTTGCCCTCAAGAATGCTATTAAAAGCTTTAACTAAGGGGCCCGAGAGTATCTCAGCGAATTTCCTAAAGTAAAGGGCGGAGAAGCCATCCGGGCCTGGTACTTTGTTAATTTTAAGCGATTTTATAGAAAGGAGAACTTCCTCCTCGGTAATAGGGCGGTCTAAGTGCTGGCGCATTTCCTCCGGGACAGGGGGCAACGGGAGAGAGCTAAGTAAATTATTCCTGAGTATGTCATTAGCTTTTGGAGGTTGCTGATATACTTTTGTAAGGCCCTTTTGAAAAATGTCAGCGATTCTTACAGGATTGCAGGTGTGGGTATTATGTCCTGTGCGTAGTTTAACAGCTTTAAAATGGGGGTCTAACTGCCGCAGTTTTTGCGCAAACATGGAAGAGGGCTTGTTACAGTTTACATAGAATTTGTATTTGCTCCATCTGAGTTGCTTTTCGGCTGCACTTGTGAGGAAGAGATTAAGAGCTTCCTCGGCTTTAAAGAGGACTTGCTTATTTTTTGGGACAGGGTCTCTGTTGTATTGTTCCACTGCATCAGCATATGCCCGCTCCAAAATCAACTGATCCTGCATCCTCCTTTTTTTCCTGTTTGAGGCTATGCTGATAAGGTGTCCTCGCAGGACAGCCTTATGCGCCTCCCAGACAGTGTAGTCGGGCACATCCCCAGAACCGGAATTATGAGAGAAGTACTCCTTTAAGTGGTTTTCCAGGGTGATCACAATCGCAGGGTCAGATAGGAGGGATTGATTGAGCTTCCATTTAAATGTCGGTTGTCTAATAATGATTGAGGTAAGTTTAATAGAGACAGCATTATGGTCAGACCATGGGACAGGGATAATTCCAGCAGTTATCAAATTGGGGAGCAGGGACGTGCCGATAAAGCAGTGGTCAATGCGGGATTGCATATTGTGGGGGTTGGAATAAAAAGTGTATTCCCTCTTGGTGGGGTGCATTTCTCTCCAGCAATCTGCCAGAGAAGCAGTCTGTATCAGGCGTTCAAATTGTTTAGCATTGCGGATGTCAGCCACAGAGGGTGTTGTATGAGCTGGGTTATCTTTGTCTAAGTGTGGGCGGAGGCAGAGGTTGGAATCTCCAGTGACAATTACTGTGCCATTGGCATGCGTGGATATGAGATCTAGTAGGTTTCTAAGGAAGGGGAGCTGGTTAGTGTTGGGAGCATAGTAAGACACTATAGTAACCTCATTATCTTGTATAGTACCCAGGAGAATAAGGTATCTGCCACTCGCATCTTTAATTTCCTTGTGGCATATGAAGTTGACAGAGCGCCTAAATGCTATGAGAATTCCTCTTTGTTTTGTGGCAGCATTAGCAGTATAAAATTGTGGGAAGGTATTATGTAGGTATTTTGGGGTGTATGATGCCTGAAAATGTGTCTCCTGGAGACATATGATGTCTGCGTGCTTAGCACGGAAGAAGGAAAAAGCTTTGGACCGCTTATTAGGGGAGTTAAACCCCTGAACATTTAGAGAAATTAGGTTTAACGCCATGTTATGTGGGTAGTATTAAGGTCATATTGTGGATGCATCCTAAAGGTCGTGGGGCCCTTAGTGCAGGTTTGATCAGGCAGACCATCCGTGTCAAGAGGGAAGAAGAAAAGAAAGCAGTGTGAGGGGGGGAAGAAAAGAGAGAAGAATAGAAGAAAGAAGAGGGCCTCCAGAAAAAGGAAAACCCTCTGTATGTAAGGTGGGATGCTCAAAGGCATCGGTTTGCTCCCATGGGGCATCAAGTAAATGGTACCCATTGGGTGCAAAGGTGGAGCACATGGTGTGACGGGAAGGCTACATATAGCGTGGGAATTATTAAACACCGCTGTAACTGAAGAGTGGTATCAAAAGTGAAGGGGGACAGAGGGGAGATCTAGGGGCAGGTAACCGGGCCGATAACAAGCCCTCAGATGGCTAGATAATGGGCTCCTAACGTGGCCAATAATAAGGTATTAGAGATGTATGAAGAACATACTAAAATATTGCATAATACTTATCACATTAATAAATGCCTGACTTCTGAAACCAGCACTCCAGTAGGTGTTCAGGGGCGAACTGACTATGGGGAAAGCCCCAAGTGGAGCCTCCTTTTTGATAGAAACATGTGAGAATATGTTAGGGTCCGCTCGTGTGCCATCCTGCAAGTAGCAGTGTTGGTGGAAGAGCTTAGTAGGGTGTACCCGATAAAAGAAATGTGTGGGCTGGTTACATCCATCAGACATTCATTCTTTTCTATATATAAGAAATAATTAGCTTATCAGAATTAACAGTATGCGCTGCCTTTATAAAGAAAAAGAGCCAGGCAGTGAGTGCAGGTGTGCAGCTTTAGCAATAACAGTAACTATAACCTCCGGTACTATCAGGGAGGGAGGGGATGGGTAGGGGGGGAAAGGGGAAAGGGAAGGGGGGAGGGATAATTGGGAGGCTACTGTAACATGGGGACATATGCAACTAAGCAGAGGGTACTTGGAGTGCTTTACACATTGGAGGAGAAGGGGTTACGTATGACATTTTAAAGGTGTGTCTCTTGATAAAAACAAAAAGACCCAGAAAGAAAAATAAGGGACATTGTATCCCGCAGTTTACTTGCATAACTCCTTGTTGCCCAGGATCTAACGGTCGGCTGCTGCAGTCCATAGCTTCTTCTAAAGTTCAGAGTCAGCATATTAGCGCGGGTCTCTAGATCAGCTCCAGATCTCACTAAAAGAACGTAATCACGGATAGTGATAAACCAAAACCATAACAGTCAGTTTAAAGTGAACATTTGAAACATACAGGTAACTTCAGTGAACCCATTTCGTGCGTCTGGCTAGGCCTAACCGGAATAACGCCAAACAGAAGGCCGCCAGGGCAAATGGTGAGAAGGGAGGGAGTAAACTTATGCTTGAAGATGCAATCTCAGGATACCTTCTGGAACACCTCCTGGGAAAGTTGTTTTAAGATTTGCGAACGGTTTATGCGGGCACGCTGCTCTTTAGGAGGAGTAGACTTGTCGGGGCTCCGATTTGGGGTGCTGTCTGGAGGCTTAGCTTTCTTCTCCTTGGCTTCTGGTGGCGGGAGGGCAAATCCGAGAGAGCGGAAGCAATCCTGAATTTCATCGAGGTCTCGTGCTATATGCTGCTGGTCTTGCCATGTAAAAACAAGCTGGAAGGGAAAGCCCCAGTGATAACGGATCTCCCTATTTCTCAGAATTTTCAAATATGGGCGCATTTCCCTGCGTTTTATCAGCGTTGCGGGGGCGAGGTCGGCATAAAGTTGGTAGGTATGGCCCTGAAAGGACAGGTCGTTTTTATTTCTTGCGGCGTGCATGAGCTTCTCCTTAGAGAGGTAGTGATGCAATTTCAGTATAATGTCCCGCGGGGGGCCATTGGGGCTGGGGCGGGAGAGTGCTCTGTGGACGCGGTCCATTTCCAGCTGCTCTATAGGGATGTTGGGAAGGAGCTCCTGAAAGAGTGCTGTAACGAACCCCTGGAGATCTTGCACCGATTCTGGGATCCCCCTGATTCTGATATTTTCTCTGCGGGATCTATTCTCCCAGTCCTCCCATTTATTATGCAGGTCACGTACCTCGGATTGAATAGAGCTTATGTCCTCTTCATGCCCCTCTAAGACTGTAGTGACCTTGTCTAGACGGTCTTCTGTAGCGGCGACCCTGTGGCCCAGCAGTCTGATCTCGTGCAACAGCTCATTTCCTAACTGCTTCGTTGCTCCAGTCACCTCCTCTCGGATGATGGATCTTAGCTCCTCCAAGGTGATCTGTTCAGCGGGCGAGGAGGGGTTGTCTATAAGTAAAGTTTGTGAGCTTCCCTCCAGCTCGTCCGTAGGGCTGATGTCAGCCTCATGTTCTGGGGAGGTAGCGGGCGCCATCTTAGGTTCCTCCGCTCCAGCCTTATGTTGCTGCCCTTTCGTCCCAGTTCTGGTCCTGGTGCTTTGGGCCATAGCTCGGGGTGTGCTGCAGATCTTCCCCTGGCAGTAGGTGCCGACAGCGAGAGTGTAAGCGCAGCTGAAGTGGTGTTATCAGCTAAAAATCTTCCCGGTGTCACGCAGCGCTGAGATTAAGCAGCCATCTCAGTTCGCCGCGCGCATGCGCTCCTCCATTTTACCTTTTATTTTACAATCAAAGTAGTTTTATTAGCCTACTGCAGGCCTGTAGCCAGTCCCCGACCACAGAAATTTCAGGAAGCTAATTGTTTTATTGTAGTCATTACCAAGAAGTAAACAATACTTTTTCATCCACAGAGGTGGGTGGGTAATTAGGACAGTTTCTTCAAAGAGATTATCTAGAGTAAATCGAGATAGCATCTCTGACTTCTAGAAATAAGGACTGTGTGAAGGGAAGGGGGGAACATGGCAGCTTCTATGCCAGGATAAATTCCAATGAAAGAAAGGGTGCTTAGTTCCAATGAAACTCTCATTCCTTTCACCAATGTAATATATATATATATATATATATATATATAAATATATATATATATATATATATATATATATACAGTATATACAGTGGTTTGCAAAAGTATTTGCCCCCCTTGAAGTTTTTTACTTTTTGTCATATTACTGCCACAAACATGAATCAATTTTATTGGAATTCCACGTGAAAGACCAATACAAAGTAGTGTACACGTGAGAAGTGGAACGAAAATCATACATGATTCCAAACATTAAACAAAAAAAAATAACTGCAAAGTGGGGTGTGCGTAATTATTCAGCCCCCTGAGCCAATACTTTGTAGAACCACCTTTTGCTGCAATTACAGCTGACAGTCTTTTAGGGTCCATACACACTTGCATTTGCAACTTTGCAGGAGCGATTTTTCAGTGGAAAAATCACTGAACACTGCAGAGATTTTTCTGCGATGGCGTTCAGCGCTTCTATAGCACTAAAACGCAATCGCCGGGAAATCACCTGAAAATGGTGCAGGCAACGCGTTTGCGTTTAACCTTTTTGTGCGATTTGCGGCGATTAGCGCAAATCACCCAAGTAACAACGGGGCAAATAGGGTTTTATTACACTAGCACTTTTAAAAAGCGCTAGCGTTTGAGCGTTTTGCCGAAATCGCGGCAAAACTCTCTAGTGTGAATGGGCCCTTTGGGTAAGTCTCTAGCAGCTTTGCACATCTAGAGACTGAAATCCTTGCCCATTCTTCTTTGCAAAACAGCTCCAGCTCAGTCAGATTAGATGGACAGCGCTTGTGAACAGCAGTTTTCAGATCTTGCCACAGATTCTCGATTGGATTTAGATCTGGACTTTGACTGGGCCATTCTAACACATGTATATGTTTTGTTTTAAACCATTCCATTGTTGCCCTGGCTTTGTGTTTAGGGTTGTTGTCCTGCTGGAAGGTGAACCTCCGCCCCAGTCTAAAGTCTTTTGCAGACTCCAAGAGGTTTTCTTCCAAGATTGCCCAGTGTTTGGCTCCATCCATCTTCCCTTCAACTCTGACCAGCTTCCCTGTCCCTGCTGAAGAGAAGCACCCCCAGAGCATGATGCTGCCACCACCATATTTGACAGTGGGGATGGTGTGTTCAGAGTGATGTGCAGTGTTAGTTTTCCGCCACACATAGTGTTTTGCGTTTTGGCCAAAAAGTTCCATTTTGGTCTCATCTGACCAGAGCACCTTCTTCCACATGTTTGCTGTGTCCCCCACATGGCTTGTGGCAAACTGCAAACGGGACTTCTTATGCTTTTCTGTTAACAATCTTCTTGCCAATCTTCCATAAAGGCCAACTTTGTGCAGTACACAACTAATAGTTGTCCTATGGACAGATTCCCCCACCTGAGCTGTAGATCTCTGCAGCTCGTCCAGAGTCACCATGGGCCTCTTGACTGCATTTCTGATCAGTGCTCTCCTTGTTTGGCCTGTGAGTTTAGGTGGACGGCCTTGTCTTGGTAGGTTTACAGTTGTGCCGTACTCCTTCCATTTCTGAATGATCGCTTGAACAGTGCTCCGTGGGATGTTCAAGGCTTTGGAAATCTTTTTGCAGCCTAAGCCTGCTTTAAATTTCTCAATAACGTTATCCCTGACCCAGAGCCGGGACAAGGTCCTCCAGCATCCAAGGCTGAGACACCAAAGTGCGCCCCTCCATCCCTGCCACCCGAGCCATCAAACACTGATTGCTATTAGACTAAGAGGCTCCCCAGGGCCCATAACCTCCCCAACACCTTAATATCTAGTTATCTGGCTTGCAGTCACTGCTATGTATCCCCTTTTCTTATTTCTTTCTGCTTCAAACACAATTAGGAATGACAGCTGAATGAATTCTGCGCCCCCTCCTACACTGCGCCCTGAGGCTGGAGCCTCTCCAGCCTATGCCTCGGCCCGGCCCTGCCCTGACCTGTCTGGTGTGTTCTTTGGACTTTGGACTTCATGGTGTTGTTGCTCACAATATTCTCTTAAACAACCTCTGAGGCCGTCACAGAGCAGCTGTATTTGTACTGACATTAGATTACACACAGGTGCACTATATTTAGTCATTAGCACTCATCAGGCAATGTCTATGGGCAACTGACTGCACTCAGACCAAAGGGGGCTGAATAATTACGCACACCCCACTTTGCATTATTTATTTGTAAAAAATGTTTGGAATCATGTATGATTTTCGTTCCACTTCTCACGTGTACACCACTTTGTATTGGTCTTTCACGTGAAATTCCAATAAAATTGATTCATGTTTGTGGCAGTATGATGACAAACCACTATATATATATATATAACACACAGTATATATACAGTGGGATGCGAAAGTGTGGGCAACCTTTTTAATCGTCATGATTTTCCTTTATAAATCATTGGTTGTTAGGATAAAAAATGTCAGTTAAATATATCATATAGGAGACACACACAGTAATATTTAAGAAGTGAAATTAAGTTTATTAAATTTACAGAAAGTGTGCAATAATTGTTTTAACAAAATTAGGCAGGTGCATACATTTGGGCACCATAAAACGATATGACATCAATATTTAGTAGATCCTCCTTTTGCAGAAATAAGAGCCTCTAAATGCTTCCTGTAGGTTCCAATGAGAGTCTGGATTCTGGTTGAAGGTATTTTGGACCATTCTTCTTTACAAGAAAACATCTCTAGTTCATTCAGGTTTGATGGCTTCCGAGCATGGACAGCTCTCTTTAACTCACACCACAGATTTTTAATTATATTCATGTCTGGGGACTGAGATGGCCATTCCAGAACGTTGTACTTGTTCCTCTGCATGAATGCCTTTGTGGATTTTGAGCAGTGTTTATGGTCATTGTCTTGTTGAAAGATCCAGACCGGGCACAGCTTCAGCTTTGTCACTGATTCCTGGACATTGGCCTCCAGAATCTGCTAATAATGAGTGGAATCCATGTGTCCCTCAACTTTAACAAGATTCCCAGTCCTTGCACTGGCCACACAGCCCCACAGCATGATGGAACCACCACCATATTTTACTGTAGGTAGCAGGTGTTTTTCTTGGAATGCTGTGTTCTTTTTTCTCCATGCATAATTACCCTTGTTATGCCCAAATAACTTCATTTTAGTTTCATTAGTCCACAGCACCTTATTCCAAAATGAAGCTGGCTTGTCCAAATATGCTTTAGCATATCTCAAGCAGCTCTGTTTGTGCTGTGGGTGGAGAAAAGGCTTCCTCTGCATCACTCTCGCATACAGCATCTCCTTGTGTAAAGTGCGCCGAATAGTTGAGCGATGCACAATGACTCCATCTGCAGCAAGATGATGTTGTTGGTCTTTGGTGCTAGTCTGTGGGTTGACTCTGTTCTCATCATTCATCGCTTCTGTCTATCTGAGATTTTTCTTGGTCTGCCACTTTGAGCCCTAACGTGAACTGAGCCTGTGGTCTTCCATTTCCTTAATATGTTCCTAACTGTGGAAACAGACAGATGAAATCTCTGAGACAGCTTTCTGTATCCTTCCCCTAAACCATGATGGTGAACAATCTTTGTCTTCAGGTCAGTTGAGAGTTGTTTTGAGACCGTCATGCTGCTACTCTTCAGAGAAAATTAAAAGAGGAGAGAAACTTACAATTGACCCCCTTAACTACTCCTTCTCATAATAAGATGCACATGTGTCTGTAGGTCAGGGGTCACTGAGCTTACCAAGCCAATTTGAGTTCCAATAATTAGTTCTAAAGGTTTTGGAATCAATAAAATGACAACAGTGCCCAAATTTATGCACCTGCCTAATTTCCTTTAAACAATTATTGGACACCTTCTGTAATTCTAATAAACCTCACATCACTTCTCAAATATCACTGTGTGTTTGTCTCCCATATGATATATTTAACTGACATTTGTTATCGTAACAAATTGTAACGTATTGCTTTTTTTTTGGGGGGGGGGGGGGTATGTCGGTAAATTATCCGCATCGGGTGGATTCTGATGCTATCTTATAACCCGCAAGGTGAAAAACCAGATTACTATTACCATACATGAGTATGTAAACCAAAGCAGCTCAACTCGGCGGACGCTGTGCGCTGCATATAGGTGCAGCTAGATCTCCAATGCTAGAGTCCGTGGCTGCGTACCAGTAATTCGGATGCCGGCAATAACCGGACCCAGAATTACGTGTGTCCCCTGAGCTGCAACGACTTAGAGGGGGATAGTGTTTAACTCCGCCAGTTATTTCAGCAGCAGCAGGGCGGGCTGTCATTCAGCTCGCGCTGCCCCCAACTGATCGGCAGCGTTATAATATGTAATTATGAATACCATAGAGACCGAACACGAGAATAATGTAAATAAAAGAAGGCACTTACAGAGGAATAGCTAGTTCACACACACCTATAGGAAGTGCTTCATGATGTAAAACAAAGGGACGGTACCTCCCACTGTGCACTAAATGAGCTTCATCAGCGCTGCAGCAAAAGTGGCAGCGGCGGCTTCTCCTCCTTTATAACTTCTTCTGCTTCCTGCTGGTGTGTACCAGGCAGCATCTTCCTCTCAGTCGGGTCATGACATCCTGGGCGAAAGACATTTTCTGCTCTGACGCTGGCACCACTCTTATAAGCAGCCACCCAGAATCATATGATTCAGGCTGCTTCATTGAAGGGCCGGCCCTGCCTGGGAGGGTGATCCATTTTTCCTCCTGAACTGCTCTTCCAATCAGAATTTCTTTAGAGTTACCTTTTATCCCTCTTACCTTTTTTTTTTTTTCTTTTTTTTAAAGAGTAAATCAGTCCATGTAACAAAGGGAGTAATAAGAGCCATATATCTACAAATGAACTGTAAAGTTAACATGTGCAGGCGGTGTATACTTGAATTTACTCGATTTATGTAGCAAGCTACCCAAATTGCGTTTATTTTATTTAACGCACATTAATAAAGAATCAGTAACACATACACTCAGTATGATGAGCTTTTTTCCTAAAATCCCTCAAATAGTCCTTTTTAACCACACCCTCTAATCCCCCTCCCTAGATAGGTATAAGTTGAGTGGGCACTTTCTATTTTGTCTTTTTATAGCGTGTGAATTTATGACCTATTTTGGAAAATGTTCAGCCTTTGGTACTTGCCATGGGAGGATTGCAGACACAGCCGTTTAAAAGACTTTTTTGAAACTCTGCTTCAAGTCCTAAGTTCAAAGCAAATGTATAGTGGTGGTTTTTAATATATTTATTTTATGTATTCATTGTGTTTAGGAAAATCAAAGAATTAAAAAAAAAGTAATGAAACCTGGTACAGTATATGTTTTGTCAGCAGAAAACATGACATTATGCTGTTGTACTAAAGAAGAACCTACCTCTACAAAAGCCAAGTTTCCTGACTTTGGAGTGTAAGCCGTTATCCGCATTGAGCAGAATTAGGTGCCTAAAGTCTAACCGCACAATGGGCCTGATCCAATTCACTTTTTCCTAAGTTTTCTCCCAGGTGATATTTTCATATTATCAATAAAATGCCTTTCAAGCCACTAGTGAGCAAGAAAATACTGAAAAACATTTTGACAGAACTTTTTCACCTACTTTTTGGTCGTTTTTCAGTTGCAGTGCTGAGAAGTTATTTTAAACAGAAGATGAAAAATTATCTCTTAGGAGAAAAAGTGAATTGAATGATATGAGTAGATCAGAATGCAATACATTACAATGCACTACGCACTACCAGAGGCATATCTGGGAAATATAGGGCCTATGGCAGACATCAAAATTGCCCCCCTCTCCCCATTAACACAGCATCTTTTCTTGCGTACATTTGTTATTGTTGTATGTTTGTTTTTTTTGCGCAGGATCTTGTTGGTTACTTTCTCTTCCTATTCCCACTCTGTACTCTATTCTAACACTACCCTTCTCTCCTTTTAACACTTAACACTAACCAACCTCCTACTCCGGTTCTTCTAACCTTCCCCTTTTGACTCTCAACACAAATTGAGTAGCCATGGTTTACTAGATATTAGAATTAAGTAGCCATGTGCCTCAAAATTAAAGTCACATGCTTCCAGATAAGACAAGAAATACGTCACATGCTTCCAGATAAGACAAGAAATACGTCACATGCTTCCAGATAAAAGAATCAAGTAGTTCCATGCCTCCAGATAAAATATTCAAGTAGTCACATGCCTCCTGATAATTCATCAAGTAGTCACATGCTGCTAAATCAAAATATTAAGTAGTCACACAACTCCAGATAAATTAATTAAGTATCCAGGTGCCTCACAATTAACAAATTAAAGTCGATCTGAAGATAGATTTAAAACAAACTGTTTCACTTACCTGGGGCCTCTGCAAGCCCCCAGCAGCCGTCCTGTCCTGCGCCGGCCCTCCACGAGCCTCCGTTCTCCCACCGCGGCTCCATTCCGTTCCTTGACTGGTAAGTCGAGGCCAGCGCAGCCCTGCCAAGCGTATCCTTTTTACGCGTTCCTATCTGCAATAGCGCTATTGCGGACTGGAACGCGAAGAAGGATACACGTGGCCAGAGCCGCGGAGGCGCAGTGTCCCGGTGGCGAAACCGAAAGGAGCTGGCGGCTGGAGAACGGAGACTCGTGGAGGACAGGCGCAGGACATGTTAGCTGCAGAAGTCCCAGGTAAGTGGAACAGTTTGTTTTAAATCTATCTTCAGTTCCGCTTCAAGTAGCCAGGGGCGTCAAGATAAAATAATTAAGTAGCCAAGTGGGCCCTGTATACATAAATTAAGTATCAATGTTCTCCAGAAAACAGAATTAAGTAGCCATATGCCCAAATATATCGGTAATAGCTAGCCAGTGCAGCCTGGGGAGGGCTGGGTGTTTTGCTGGCGAGTGTGGTGGGATCTGGAGTTGCTTTTTAGGTCGTGGCATCACAACAACCTTTTTGATTGAGGGCGGAAAGATTCCAGTGGATCGGGATAGTTTAAACATCAATGTTAGTACAGGGATGAAGGATAAGGCTTGCTTGAATAGAGTACTAACTGCCTACTAGGTTTTATTTATGCACTAAACTTGGTCCTTGGTGTGAATGGTTGCCTTGTAGTGAAGGAGAGCCCAGGCAGTGGCAGTACAGTGTACTGCTTGTAGTATGATCAGGCTCCTACTGTTCTGCAGGCCCGTATTTACCTCACAGGAGGCTATAGTCAAAGATGTTCTGGCACCCAAGACTTCACGCTCCATGAACCTACAAACCCTGCCAAACTGCACCGCAAGAGTGCTGGATTTCCCTCTCCCTTACTTTCCTCCCCATCACGGGTAGCTAAAGTTTCCCCTTAGTAGTAGGTAGCTTGAAGTACCCTGAATAATAAGTAGCTAGAGGTGCCCCCAAGTATTAGGTAGCTAGCAGAACCTCAGTATTAAGTAGCTAAAGGTGCCCCTGACTTAAGGGAGCTCTTGGCAGTGGAATGTCGAGAGCAGGGTGAGTAACCTCTCATTTACACTCTCATCAGGACTCTGTGTAGGGAAATAGGGAGAGAAGTAAGAGGGGAGTGAGCCTCCCTTCCATCACCATGCGCCTGTAGGCACGTACCTGCATGCCTTATGATAAATCCGTCTCTACTGTATGCATCTTTGTTATGTTTGCTGTGTTGCAGTAAAATAAGGCTGTTCATAATGGTGAACATACAAAGTTTACCAGTCAAACCAGCAGGTGGCACTACAAACAAATATCACATTTTCATCAATTGAAATATTTTTCTGATAAAAAACAAAAACAGTATTAAACTCACACATGTTACCATAAATCATGAGCTTTCCTCCTTCCCCTGCAAAACTCTGATTGGGCCCCCTATGTTCAGCCTCTGGGAGAGCAAGGAAGGCAGTAGAAGAGGTAACCATAACAACATATGTTCATCTGCACTGATCTGCATGGCCATCACTGGAGGCTATTAGGGGAGCTGTGGAAGGGAGATCTGTATCCAAAAAAAGGGAGGATAAAAGATGAGGTCTCCCCAGTAGTTACGCCTGTGTCTAAACATAAGACATTAAATAAATTACCTTCAAGTACACTGACTTAAAGCAGACTCTAAAACCTCTTTATGACAGTACGGCATCTAATTAAAGGTAGCTGTATGTGTATTACACAATAAGAAATAGCCAGCCATCTCTGACCTTACCTAGCTTATTCATGTGAATACCAGATGCCTATTAGGTCATTCCTAGCACTGGAAACAGGTTAAAAGGGGCCCCATGTCAAGACTTTAAGGGAGAAAATTGTTTCCTAAGAAAAATAGAAGAAATTTGGAACTGAGTGATACTGAACAAACAGCCATCAGAGCATGGAGCTTTAACACTCATACCAGAATGATTACTGCATCATACCGCTATAATGCACACCAGGGGATTGTATAAAGAACGAGGTTACGTTCACACACTGCACACAAGTGTTTTCTCAGCTCATTGTATGGAATTTACATCAGCTTGGAGCTTACTTATAAAAATCTGAGCCAAAGTCACACCTTTTTGTCCTAATACAGTGTTAGGGAGACTTCAAACTGAAGAATACATTTATAAAAATAAATTATCCTTTATTCTAACTCTGCAGCACAACCTATCTCCCCTGTCCTGTGTCTGTGATAGGCCTGGGCTTACTAGAGCGATCTCAGGTGCACTTTGGGATCGTCGATGATTGCTGGTAACCCCAAAAGACGCTATGGTGAGAAGAGTGGATTGAGGTGAACCCACAGAAGCAATTGACATTTATACAAATCACAATTATGGGTCCTGCAGAATTTTTGGAGCATTTGCACGCAAAAGATAGGAGTGCTGCAAAGTTGCTTTTTAATTGCTTTTCAAAAGTTTCTTTATAACGACTTGTGGGCTGTTTGGTGTGTTAAATAAAGTTTCAAGTAGCTGACGGGTCTCCTGATGTAAATTTCTGACAGCTTATGGTGCTTAGCTCCGCCCTGCACAATCGTCATCAACACTTCTCTATTTGCAGATAGAGAAGTGCCTATGACCTTTTGCGTAAGGGAGCTGGTCTAAGCACCGTAAGCTGTTGGAAATTGACAGTGGGAGACCTGGCTGGTTCTTAAACTTACTTAGCACAGCACATTGTCCACAAAAGTCGCTGTAAAGTAACTTTTGAAAAGCAATTAATATAATAGAAAACACAAGCCGTTTGTAATCTATATTACTCCTAGAGTGAGGGTGCAAAAATTGTGCCCCACATAGGCACAAGTATGCTATTTGCGATGCAGTATTTTGCAGCCCCCAGTACGGGAAGCCAGAGGTGGCGCCAAGTATTAGGTAGCCAATGTAGCCCCCCAGTATAGATAGCCAGGTATAGGTGCTCCCAGTATAGGTATCCAGGTATAGGTGCCTACAGTATAGGTAGCCAGGTACAGTTGCTCCTAGTATAGGTAGTCAGGTATAGGAACCCCCAACATAGGTTGCCAGGTATAGATGCCCCCAGTATTGGTAACCAGATATAGGTGCCCCATTATAGGTAGCCAGATATAGGTGCTCCCAATACAGATAGCCAGGTATAGTTGCCCACTAGTATAGGTAGCCAGATATAGGCACCCCCAGTATAGGCAGCCAGGTATAGCTGTCCCCAATATACAGTGGGATGCGAAAGTTTGGCCAACCTTATTAATCATCATGATTTTCCTGTATAATTTGTTGGTTGTTACGATAAAAAATTTCAAAATGTTAAATATATCATATAGAAGACACACACACAGTGATATTTGAGAAGTGAAATAAAGTTTATTGGATTTACAGAAAGTGTGCAATAATTGTTTAAATAAAATTAGGGAGGTGCATAAATTTGTCATTTTATTGATTCCAAAACCTTTAGAACTAATTATTGGAACTCAAATTGGCTTGGTAAACTCAGTGACCCCTGACCTACATACACAGGTGCATCTTATTATGAGAAAGAGTAGTTAAGGGGGTCAATTGTAAGTTTCCCTCCTCTTTTAATTTTCTCTGAAGAGTAGCAACATGGGGGTCTCAAAACAACTCTCAAATAACCTCAAGACAAAGATTGTTCACCATCATGGTTTAGGGGAAGGATACAGAAAGCTGTCTCAGAGATTTCAGCTGTCTGTTTCCACAGTTACAAATTTATTGAGGAAATGAAAGACCACAGGCTCAGTTCAAGCTAAGGCTCGAAGTGGCAGACCAAGAAAAATCTCAGATAAACAGAAGCAATGAATGGTGAGAACAGTCATAGTCAACCCACAGACCAGCACCAAAGACCTGCAACATCATCTTACTGCAGATGGAGTCACTGTGCATCGTTCAACCATGCGGCGCACTTTACACAAGGAGATGCTGTATGCGAGAGTGATGCAGAGGAGGCCTTTTCTCCGCCCAAAGCACAATTTGAGTTATTTGGGCATAACAAGGGGCGTTATGCATAGAAGAAAAAGAACACAGCATGCCAAGAAAAACACCTGCTACCTACAGTAAAAAATGTTGGTGGTTCCATCATGCTGTGGGGCTGTGTGGCCAGTGCAGGGACTGGGAATCTTGTCAAAGTTGAGGGACGCATGGATTCCACTCAGTATCAGCAGATTCCAGAGACCAATGTCCAGGAATCAGTGACAAAGCTGAAGCTGCGCCAGGACTGTATCTTTCAACAAGACAATGACCATAAACACTGCTCAAAATCCACTAAGGCATTCATGCAGAGGAACAAGTACAACATTCTGGAATGGCCATCTCAGTCCCCAGACCTGAATGTAAATGAAAATCTGTGGTGTGAGTTAAAGAGAGCTGTCCATGCTCGGAAGCCATCAAACCTGAATGTACTAGAGATGTTTTGTAAAGAGGAATGGTCCAAAATACCTTCAACCAGAATCCAGGAAACCTACAGGAAGCGTTTAGAGGCTGTAATTTCTGCAAAAGGAGGATCTACTAAATATTGATTTAATTTTATGCACCTGACTAATTTTGTTTAAACAATTACGCCGCACTTTCTGTAAATCTAATAAACTTAATTTCACGTCTCAAATATCAATGTGTGTGTCTCCTATATGATATATTTACCTGACATTTTTTATCAAAACAACCAATGATTTATACAGGAAAATCATGACGATTAACAAAGTTGCCCAAACTTTCACATCCCACTGTAGGTAGCCAGGAATAGTTGCCCCCAGTATAGGTAGCCAGGCAGGGCCGGATTTACCATAAGGCAACGTAGCCACGTGCCTACAGGCGCCCGATGATGGAAAGGCTGCTCACTCCTCTCCCCTCTCTCCACCTTCTCTATGCAGAGTCCCAAGTGGAGCATAAATGAGATAGTTTACTGACCTTGCTCTCAGCATTCCACTGACGAGATCTCCCTTCAGTCAGGGGCACCGCTAGCTACTTAGTATTAGGTAGCCAGAGGTACCCTCAGTATTAAGGGGCACCTGTAGCTACCTATGATGGGTAAAGGATAAGGGACAGCTGGGCCAGCCAGCACACTTGCAGTGCGGTTGCAGCGGGTGTTTGTAGGTGCATCGAGGGTGACGTCTGGGGTGCCAGGACCTCTGTGCCTATAGGCTCCTGTGAGGTAAACCCGGGCCTGTAGCCAGGTATAGGTGCCCCAATATAGGTAGCCCGCTATAGGTGTCCTCAGTATAGGTAGCCAGATATAAGTGCCCCCGATATAGATAGATAGGTATAGTTTCCCCTAGTATAGGAAGCCAGGTATAGGTGCTCCAATATAGGTAGGCAGGTATAGTTGCACCCAGTATAGGTAGCCAGATATAGGTGCTCCCAATACAGATAGCCAGGTATAGTTGCCCCCAGTATAGGTATCCCGATATAGGCGCCCCCAGTATAGGCAGCCAGGTATAGGTGCCCTCAGTATAGGTAGCCAGGTATAGGTGCCCTCGGGCAAGGATTACAATGCAGGAGGGCACATTAACACAGCAGCAGGGAGAGAGGCCAGACTCCTCCCTCTCCTTGAGCCCACCTTCTGTGCTCCCCCCCTCCCATTACAGAGTTTTAGCATTGAACCGGGACCAGGAACACTTACTCATCTCTTCCGTGCTCCTTTACGGCTCTAAAGCAGGAGTGGACTGCATCTGCATTAAAAAATATAAGACACATACTAAAGAAAAAAAGAGATGTGTGCTCAAACAAGGTATCACCTTAGTTATATACTGGCTGCCAAATGTCTATTGATTTATTGAAATGGCACAGCAAATGCATATTGCATCTGCTGGCCACAATGTAAAGGGTCTAAACTAACTCATGGCTATACCCTGCAGAAGTTGGCCCACACAAAATTCTTTGCAACTCAACATGGATACCATGTGTGGGCCTCCAATGCCCCCCAAAAATTGGCAGCACTGACAGCACCCCGAGTACTGCCACCGCTTGGTAGCACAGCGACTGCACTCTGGGGCAGAGCTCCAGACCAGCCAGTCCCAGGCTTGGCCACTGCCCAGGGATGGGGGGAACCATCTATGTCCCCCCCCCCTTTCCCCAAGAAAGAAAAAGTATGTAAATGCATGACCTAGGAGCGACATCACCAAATGATCGGGGAGGAATATAAGGATTGTACTACATGCCCTACACGATACATACAAAGACATATGGCTATGGTAGGGATTAGATTGTAAGCCGGACGGTTAGTGATAAGACAATATATACTCTGTACAGCGCTGCGTAATATGTTAGCGCTATATAAATACTTAAATATATAGCAGAACAGGAGGAGGAGCTCCACTCCAGGAATAAGGATGGTGTGCCACGGTCTCAGTCTCTGTGTCCCCAGAGACTCACAATCGAAATTTCTCTCCCAAAGGACCGGCACCACGCTTGAACATAATTAAAGCTCTTTAATTGCATCAAAAGTGGCAGCAAGACTTTTGACAATTGCTTGTGCAATTTGAAAAACAGCGTCTGTCTTGCTGTCACTTTTGATGCAATAAAAGAGCTTTAATTACATTCAAGCGTGATGCCGGTCATTTGGGAGAGAAATATAAATACTTAAATAAATAAATTGTAACAAACATTGTAAAAAGATCAGACTTGCAAAACTGAACGCTGAAAAACAAGTGGCTAGTGACAAAATAGTGGCTGAGAATATAGGACACTTTTAGTCGGGGAACTTAATTGTGGCAGACCAAGCTAAAGTTGACATTTTTGGGCCATATGCAATTCACCTTTTCACCTGAGTTTTCTCCTAAGGGCCCGTTTCCACTATCGTGAATCTGCATGCGTTTCCTGCATGCAGATTCGCACAGCCAATACAAGTGGATGGGCCTGTTTCCACTTGTAAGTTTTCCTGAGCGTTTTCTGTGCAGGATAAGGCCCCGTTCACATTGCACGCGTTTCCAGCCGCATTTTGGAAATGCGTCCAGGTGGCCGACACGCACGACATCAGACATTGCATAGAGTGCAATGTCTGATGTTCACACTGCATGCGTTCTGGACCTGTGTGGTCCGGGAACGCATGCTGCACGCATTTTTTGTAAAAACGCGTGGCTGTCCCATTCACTTTTCAGTGATGGGATCAGCCACGCAACGCACACAAACGTGGATGGCGTGCGTTCGTACGCGTTGCGTTCCACGTGCGTGCCCGTCCGCGTTTGTGATGTGAACGGGGCCAATCTGCATGGCAGAGCCCTCAGAATTCGCCTGCATGTGGAATGCATGCGAATCGCCGCTAATGTATTTAATAGGGAAATTGCCTGCGGCTTTGGTATGCGAATTTTCATGCAAATTCGCATGGAAATCAATGGAAAGGCACACGGGCACTGTCATGGTTAAATTCACATACAGCGTCATCCATGCGAATTTTCATGCGAATTCGCACAAAAATTCGCATACAACCACATGCAAAATTCGCATCCGCATGGAAATTTTTACCTTGGCGATTCGCACCGCACAAGTGGAAACGGGCCCTAAGTGATATTTTAAAATTTGTCAATAAAATGTCTTTTCAGCCACCAGCAAGAAAAAAAAATACTCAAAATAAGTTTGACAGTACTTTTGCACTTACTTCTCAGTACTTTTTCAGTTTAAAAGTGCTGGAAAATTATTTAAAATAGAAGATGAAAAATTATCTCCTAGGAGGAAACGTAGCAGAAAAGTGGAATTGCATATGGCTCTTTGTGTCTATCCTTACCAAGGTGATGCCCTTGTCTCATAATTAATCTCTATGTTGTTCCCAGACTACCTCGTTTAGTGTGAATTGCCTAATACAGGAATATGTGAAGGCACACTTATATAAAATCAGATAGATAAGGCACCTGGCCTAGATGGCATCCACCCTGAGCATTAAGGGAGTTGAGTTAACTTGTTGATAGGTCACTTTATCTTATTTTCTACAATTCTCTTACAGGCGGGCCAGTTCCGAATGACTGCCCTACGGCTGATGTTTTATCCTTATTTAAGAAGTAAGGGGGAAATAAGTGCTTCGGAGGCATCCCTTACACAGGCCGAGATTTTCTGTAGCACTGTATTTGGCCTGAGGAAGTGGGCAAGGACCCACGAAACGCATTGCTTAGTGCGTAATAAAATTTGTGAATATTATATACGAGTGTTCTCCCACCCTTACAACACACTTGGAATCCTTTGCTAAGAGTGAGACCGCATCCAGTGTTTCTGGACACCCGAGTGGAGTCAGGGTTGTTGATCGCCACCTGCCTTTAGTGGTTGGATGCCCACCTGCAACCTTTGTTTGTGAGCATGACTCTCTACTTATAATCAGCCGACTCTTTGTTGTGATTTACTACACCATTGAGGCTCCCGTGTTCTCTGTGCTTTCAGGGCCAGCCTGCTCATGAGGCGGGGTGAAACATTTGTCTCAGGAGGCAGATCTGGGGGGGCGGCACCCGCCTCTCCTTGGATGCTGGGGGCCGCCCGCCGAGCTGGAGGGGTAGCTGGCAGAAAGGGGGTATTGGGCCTAGCAGTGAGGAGGGGGGTCGGACCTCCCCCTCCCTCGCCTGGGTCCCCCGATCTGCGCTGCTCCTCCAGCGTTAAACCAGAGTGCATATCATTAAGAGGCAACGGGCGGGGGAGTCACTCATCTCTTCCGCGTTCCATCGTGTGCTCCACTGACGTCACTTCCGGCAACGCCGTCCACTGTATTGTAAGTGGACGGCCTTGCAGGAAGTGACGTCAGTGGAATGCACGATGGAACGCAGAAGAGGTGAGTGATTCCCCCGCCCGTTGCCTCTTATTGATATGCACACTGGTTTAACGCTGGAGGAACAGCGCAGATCGGGGGACCCAGGCGAGGGAGGGGGGGCCAATACCCCCTTTCTGCCCGCTACCCCTCCAGCTCGGCGCCCCCCCCCCCCCCCACCCACGGCTGGGGGGGGCGGCGGCAATTTTCTCTAATTTTGCCTCAGGCGGCAAAAAGTTTAGGGCCGGCCCTGTGTGCTTTTTCACTCAGGGTGTTCCCCTTTGATCACCTTACACAGACGCTTTATTTAAGAAGTGAAAAAGATCAGAACCAGGAAATTACAAACCTGTTAGCTTAATATTAGCTATGTGTAAGCTGTTTGAAGGCATTCAAAGAGACACCATACAAGACTTTATAACAGAAAATAATCTCATTTCAGCTCATCAACACGGGTTTACTCAAGACAGTTCATGTTTCAAAAACATTCTCAGCTTTTATGAAGTGGTGAATGCACATTTAGATCTTGGGAAAGCTATACACGTAGTGTACCTGGACTATGCAAAGGCTTTTGACATTGTTCTCCACAAAGGATAAAAGAATGATGGAAGGTCTCACTTACCAAGAAAGGTTGAAAAAACTGTTTTTTTTTTCTTGGCAAAAAATGGCTAAGGTGATCTGATTCGCATTTATAAATACATCAGATGGCAATACAAAGCTTGGCAGATTCGCTTTTTTCCCCCATGCTTGTACAAAGGACAAGGGGACATGATTTGCGCATGGAGGAACAAAATGTTTTCCCTCTATTTAGGAAAGGGGTCCTTTACAGTAAGAGTGGTAAAAATGTGGAGTATGAGACCACATTTAGTAGTTATGACAAATTCTATACCTGCATTAAAAGGAGGCTAGTGTGCTTTCCTTGCATTGAAGAACATCCATGGCTGTAATTACAAGGTAATTCCCAGCAAAGTTCATCCAGGGATTTTATCCTTATTTAATAAGGAGTTTATCCTTATTTATTTATTTGCCACCTGGAGTCAGGAAAGATTTTATTCCCATTTGTATTTCAAGTTGCCCAAGCCTTGTATGGTTTTTTGCATTCCTCTAGATTAATTGGGATATTTAAGGGTACAGGACTGAAAGGTACCCAATTTTCACAAATGTATTTATTTTACTTCTGGTTGGGCATACGTCTTTTTACAACCAAACTAAATTAGTAACTACCTTTTGTATAGAGTAGAGTATAGGGATAGCACAGAATCCCAAATGTGTTGAAAGCACACATTAATATTATTGATTTATAAAGCGCCAACATATTCCGTGTCGCTGATACAGATATATATTTAATTTCCATTTTCTGTCTGTCTGTCTGTAACACAGATGCCTTCACAAAGTTAAACAAAAAGGTAAAGTAGTAAAATATTTAATAATATGTAGCGTTTTCCTAAAGGTAGCTGTTTTTTGTCTCCATAGAAGTAGAGTTCACACTTTTCAAGAATCAGACTAAATACACTCCATACATTCAGGCATTTGGTGCATGGAAACTGTGTGCAGCACAAAGATGACAAAGTCATTAGATCATAAATAAACTGGGGGTGGAGGAATCTACCCTATAGACACAACTGTAAAAAGACGTCAGACTACATTTAATGAGACCTATGAAAATGGCTGTTGCAGATATGGGAGGGGAGGAAATGTTTTTGTTGAAAATGATGAACACCAGACAGTAGAACTAGGACACTCTCTAGTAATTCACATATAATACTGTTGAATTGAAACAAAATGTGCTGCACTCCTTTAGGCCAGGAAGGTCTGCAGCTGATTATATGTCCACCATCACTCTCACACACTAAAATAATCATACAGTATGTGCAGTATATCCTTTGCCTCATGCAGTGAACGTAAACACAATGATCATCCTATCAGTTCACTACAAACAGGAAATTTCAGTGAATCTTCTTTCAGAAATTGTTCTTGTTTTCAGTTTGGATGTGGTAGTTTTATGTATGTTTTGGGGAGTTTGAGGGGAAAATAAACAGCAATTAAAATTAATTTCTTTGTGATTTCTCATCACAAAGCAATTTCTAGTTCTAGGTATTTAATTTCCATAAATACAGTACATCACAACCCTCTTTAGAAAATTATATATATATACACACACACACACACACATACATATATATATATATATATATATATATATATATATATATATATATATATATATATATAAATTTTTTTGGGGTATGAAATCAGTAGGGTATTCCAGACATACAGTGGCTTGCAAAAGTATTCGGCCCCCTTGAAGTTTTACACATTTTGTCACATTACTGTCACGAACATGAATCAATTTTATTGGAATTCCACATGAAAGACCAATACAAAGTGGTGTACACGTGAGAAGTGGAACGAAAATCATACACGATTCCAAACATTTTTTACAAATCAATAACTGTAAAGTGGGGTGTGCGTAATTATTCAGCCCCCTTTGGTCTGAGTGCAGTCAATTGCCCATAGACATTGCCTGATGAGTGCTAATGACTAAATAGAGTGCACCTGTGTGTAATCTAATGTCAGTATAAATACAGCTGCTCTGTGATGACCTCAAAGGTTGTCTAAGAGAATACTGGGAGAAACAACACCATGAAGTCCAAAGAACACACCAGACAGGTCAGGGATAAAGTTATTGAGAAATTTAAAGCAGGCTTAGGCTACAAAAAGACTTCCAAAGCCTTGAACATCCCACGGAGCACTGTTCAAATGATCATTCAGAAATGGAAGGAGTATGGCATAACTGTAAACCTACCAAGAAAAGGCCGTCCACCTAAACTCACAGGCCAAACAAGGAGAGCACTGATCAGAAATGCAGTCAAGAGGCCCATGGTGACTCTGGACAAACTGCAGAGATCTACAACTCAGGTGGGGGAATCTGTCCATAGGACAACTATTAGTCGTGCACTGCACAAAATTGGCCTGTATGGAAGAGTGGCAAGAAGAAAGCCATTGTTAACAGAAAAGCATAAGAAGTCCCGTTTGCAGTTTGCCACAAGCCATGTGAGGGACACAGCAAACATGTGGAAGAAGGTGCTCTGGTCAGATGAGACCAAAACTGAACTTTTTGGCCAAAATGCAAAACGCTATGTGTGGGGGAAAACTAACACTGCACATCACTCTGAACACACCATCCCCATCGTCAAATATGGTGGTGGCAGCATCATGCTCTGGGAGTGCTTCAACAATGGAATGGTTTAAAACAAAACATATCCATGTGTTTGAATGGCCCAGTCAAAGTCCAGATCTAAATCCAATCGATAATCTGTGGCAAGATCTGAAAACTGCTGTTCACAAACGCTGTCCATCTAATCTGACTGAGCTGGACCTGTTTTGCAAAGAAGAATGGGCAAGGGTTTTAGTCTATAGATGTGCAAAGCTGGTAGAGACATACCCTGAAAGACTGGCAGCTGTAATTGCAGAAAAAGGTGGTTCAACAAAATATTGACTCAGGAGGCTGAATAATTACGCACACCCCACTTTGCAGTTATTTATTTGTAAAAAATGTTTGGAATCATGTATGATTTTCGTTCCACGTCTCACGTGTACACCACTTTGTATTGGTCTTTCACGTGGAATTCCAATAAAATTGATTCATGTTTGTGGCAGTAATATGACAAAATGTGGAAAACTTCAACGGGGCCGAATACTTTTGCAAGCCACTGTATAGGCATTACTGGTGCCTGCCTGGGATTAACCTGTCTTATTTTTCACCGTGAGTGTATGAGTTTGCTATCACTCTGGTATAATAATTTTTAGAAGATTATTCTATTCTAAGCAGAGGTGTGTGTGTAGTCACTCGTTTGTCTCAAAAACACAAACAGAGATGACCGATTGCCACAGTGTAGTAGGTTAGAACATATAAAAAGGGAATTGATATAACTGTAAAGGGTACTCACAAGAGTGAGTCCGTCTGGTAGAGAGAATGGTCAATCCTAGGGTTGTCTCATTCCAACAAAGCTGGAATATAGGACCTAACCTTCTACAAGGAGGGAAAATAACTGATGTGTAGGAAGTGTCAAGGGATATAAAACAATTACAATTAGTTTAAATGGTGGAAAAGTGGTGGACTTACCTCCATAAAAAACATACCACTCAAGGTCTACAAGAAAAGGGATTGATTTTAATATAATAATTGATGACAATGTGTTTCTTGTGGACTTCCACTTTCTTAGGGCTGTCAAAAGTATATAGTTTTCTTGTAGATGCAATGTTCAAAAATACAAGCCTCCATCTCATTTTCATTTAAAAATGAACAGTAGTGAAAATAACGTAATAAAATTGCTTTAAAAAAAAAAAAAAAAACGTTATAAATGATTTACTCAGTGTTTGCCAATTGTAACATTTTTGCACTCTCTGATTTACATTCTGAAATTTATTACAGGTGGCAACATTTTTAGTCCTGTAAAATGATCTATTCGGAATGTTTGTTTACTGAGAGTTCTATGCACAAAGGGAGATATTGCTTGTTCGGCAAAAGACTTGATTTCCCACAATGCAATGAGGTTCAAAGACAGTAAACTGTCATGGCCATGGGCCTGACATTATACTATGGGAGGGGTTTCCCCACAATATCAGTCATACAGAGGTCGCTGATGATCTGTTCAATAAAGATAAAGATGTCTCATGGTAAAGTGGGTATCGGCTATTGATTAGGATGAATTTCAATCCTGAGTTAAAGTTCCTCTTTAGGATACTGTTTGTCCTTCAGGTACAGAGGGAATTTTAATTTCCTGTAGAAGAAGATAAATTATGCTGCCATTACTGTAGCCTAATAAATAGCTACCTAAGACCAATACCGTAGGTGTTTCCTATGTCTAGCAGCCAAAGCCATTCATGTTAGAAGATTTTTGAGACCTGACTTAACTGATATTGAGAAAAAAAATATGTGAGAGTTGGATTGGTAAGAGGTTTGTTAGGCCTATTTAAAACTTACTTTGTCCTCTTAAAGTGAATGGGAACCGCATTTAAAAAAAATGAAGCAAATACTTACCTAAGGAGAGGGAAGGCTCTGGGTTGTATAGAGCCTTCCGTCTCCTCTCTCGGTGCCCTCTATCCTGTGCTGGCTCCCCCCCCGTTATAATCCCCCACCAAAAGGGTATTTGGAAGTCTTCGGGAGCCGTGTCCTCCCGAAGATGTGCGGCTCCATAATGCACAGGCGTGAGCGTGCAAGAGAGCGTGCTTGCGCAGGTGCAGTACAGGGCAGCCCTTCTTCAGGAGCACTCGGGCTCCCTGAAGACTTCTGAAGCCTCCTTCGGCCGGGTAAAGCAGTATTTGATTAAATTGGTCAAACACTGCTACCGGGCGAGCCAGCACTGGAACGAGGGGACCAGGAGAGGTGCGGGAAGGCTCTATAGGACCCAGAGCCTTCCCTCTCCTTGGGTAAGTATCTGTTGACATTCAAATCCCTGCACCATCTGGGCCCTGGATACATGAAGGACCTGCTGAAGCTGCACCACGCCTCTCACAACCTTAGATCAGCAAGTTCTATAAACTTGGTCACTCCCAGAGTGCACCTCAAAAAATCTGGATAGAGCCTTCTGTCATGCTGCCCCTACTCTTTGGAACTCCCTGCCACACCCAGTAAAGACAGCACCATCCCTGGAGCTATTCAAATCCAGACTGAAAAGCCACCTACTTAGCCTGGCATTTGCAGACTTATAAAATTCTTCCTCTGTACCACAATGGTCGGAGCCATGCTTATGCGCTTTGAGTCCCATGGGAGAAAAGCGCTTTACAAATGTTATTTGTTGTTGTTGTTGTTGTCTCATTTTTTTTAAATGCGGTTCCCATTCACTTTAAGAGTTTCTGAACCCTGCTATTCAGAGTTCAGTTTAAAGAAAAACAAAACCTAGTGCTAGTGCTCATGAAATCTCGTCAGTTTGGGGATCACAAGGAGAACATTGTTGTTTGCTCTGAAAGTGTCAAGGGCATTATGAAGACAGGAAAAAACATTCTGCTTTGTTCCACTGTCTACTCTCCCCAACCCATTTGATTTCACGACGACTGATGGTACAGTACCACATTAGACACACTTTGTATGTACTGTATGCTTCGTACCGCATATAAAGCATGCAATGCGATTTTCCCCCTCCGTTGTGATGTGATGCTGTCACTGTCAATGTGAATGTAGTCTTCGGCTGCTTTCACAGTGCGACGTTACAGGCGCATGTTACAGCAGCCTGTAACGCAGCCCAACTCACATTAATGTAAAATCAATGGGCTGTTCACAGTGCCCACGTTGCGTTGGAGTATAACGCTGCACGTTAAATGAAAGTGCAGCGTGCTGTGCGTTATACTCATATTTGCCTGCGTTAGACTGTTTGCACACGCTCAGTAATGTGTTTTTTTTTAAAATGTGCCGCATGCGCCGTTTTCGTTCGATCCGCATGCGTCAAGAAGTACGCATCACGTACGCATCAAGAGACGCATAACGCAGTGCAATTTAACATCCAACTTCAAAGCTAACATGCTTTGCGATAGGGGCACGTTATGCGACCTTAAAGTTGCATCAAACGCAACGTCGTAGTGTGAAAGAGCCCTTAGGGCCCATTTCCACTTATGCGAAATTGCAGCCTTTGCACGCATGCAAATTCGGATGGGGAAATGCAACCTATTAAAATCAATAGGCTGCCGTCCGATTTACATGTGTGGAAAAAATCAGAAAGCATGCTGGATATAAACACATCTCACATCCAAATTCCATGGCACATCTAGAGGGATTTGGATGCATCTCACTTCACAGCTTCCCTGTGAATTCCAGGTGTCTTTTTCTGCATGTTTTAAATGTGTGATTCTGCGTTTTGCAATTTTTCACATCCTTTTTTTCTTCATTTCTTGGGTTAGCAATTTTATGCACATTTTTGCATTCCGATTTTTCCTTGCATACCAATGATGTTGATTTACCTGAAATTGAATGTAATAACTTCCCATTTGCATGCAAATGTAGGCATCTGGAATGTCAAAATTTGGATCTCCAACTTTCATTGTACACAATTCCCATGTCAGGTATTCATACCATGCACAACAACAGCAACGCCATTGAGTTGCATCAGTTGTGTGACAAATGCAAACTCACGAAAACAGAAACTGAACATGAATTAAATTATATGTGAAAGGGGCCTAAGGGGGTCAGGGAGGACTTTTGGGACACACATTTTAAAAAAGGGTCTTTTACTGTATGTTTATCATTCAGAAAAATCTGGCAAAACTAAATCAAACTAACACAGTAGAATCTCGATATAGTAAACCTCTGGATATAGTAAACCTCTGGATATAGAAAACTCAGTCCTCAGGTCCCTGCAAATGCGTCCGTATAAATACACAATGTATGACCACTTCTGATATAGTAAACCTCTCATATAGTAAGCTACCTTCTCTGGTCCCTTGGAGTTTACTATAAAGTGATTTTACTGCAAAGGTAAATTTATTCGCTGTATTATAGAAAACGTCTGTGTAAACATATGATGCCTAGATGTAGATTTAAACATTTTTTAAACACATTCTACTGTTTCTCTGGATTACCAGAATAATATGCATAATACAAATAAATATGAGTATATCTACAGTATTTCCATAGATGAATGCGTTCAAATCATCATTTTCAAAATAGATCACTATAACTACTACTAAATGTTCTTGATTAATACTACTGGACACATAGATGCAATTATGCATACATTCTTTAAATTGATTTTTTTTTTTGGGGGGGGGGGGGGGGGGCACTTGTATGTTTTATCTTAATTTCTTTCAGTTTTTTTTTTTTTAATTTACTTTTAGTTACTGCACTATTTTACAAAGTGTAAAATTTCACTTTAATACTATATTTAGTTATCTCTAGATTGTAAGCTCACAAGGGCCGGGACCTTCCCCTCGTGTTTCCTGCTTATGTTGGACTTATCAGATGAACAAACGTGCCAGTTTTTCAAACTGCACATCAATACTATCTGTTTGCACTTGTGTTGCTGCATGTCCAGATTGTACAGTGTTTTGAACTACTCATGAACCTGTGCTATGCGGTATGAAAGATGTTGGTGTTATATAAATAATAACAAAAAGAATCTTTCTGTATCTTTTATTAAATTGTCATACAAATTTACGGCAATTCAGTAAACATTCGGTTGTTGTACAGAAAAATTTTAACCTTTTTTATTTGTTCAAGAAATCTGATATAAATTTCCAATTTTCTTTTGATAAAAGAAGACCTTAAGTGGTATTTTTCTTTGTTGGTGGTCAGTGAGTGTTTTCATCACAATGACCTCTCTCTGCAACAGCTATGATAAGAGCAAACATTTCTGACAGACAGCTGGGCACTACGCTTGTGAGCCCGCTCAGAGTACTGTATTGTAAGCTGTAAACTTTACAATGCCTATACAATACACAGCTCTGTGTAAGCGGGCTCACAGGCACAATGGTTGACTGGGGTGCTAAATAGTTCAGAAATAGCCCTGAGCTCAACAATTCCTAAAGAGGCAAAATACTGTATGTATTCTGGCTAGTAGATTGAATCTATTTCTCCCGTCCCTAAAGCCTCGTACACACGTACAAGATGTATCACCCTGCAAGGATCAGGACTCAGTCATTGCAGGACAAGGGCTGTAAAGGAGCCTTGTTAGCCTGCATCTGACCTTTATGTTAAGCTGTCAATTTCTCCATTCAAATGTTCTCTGAATTGTTAAAATTCTAAAGTAAGAATGCAGCCAGACAGTATTATATTACCTGCCTTTGGCTGTTATGTTGAATTTGGAAGGGGATTTTTCTTGCAGATGATCAATTAACTCTATTTACAGACCAAAAATAATAAGTCGCAGGTGACATTGCAGGGTTGAAGCTGTACAGAGGAGAAACCAGCCTGCAGGCTAGCAATTTGGTCTTTTGCTATGCAGGTGATTCACCCCAGTATAGGTAGCCAGATAATCCCCCCATAACAGATAGCCAGATGACCCCACACCAGTGCAGGTAGCCAGGTGACCCGACCCCAGTACAGGTAGCCAGATGAGCCTCCCAGCACTGGTAGCCAGATGACCCCACGTCCTTCCCAATACAGGTAGCCAGATGACCCCTACCCCAGTACAGGTAACCAGATAACTCCCTGGTACAGGGAGCCAGATGACCTCCCAGTACAGGTAGTCAGATGGCTCCCCTTGCAGTACAGGTAGCTAGATGACGCCACCCAATAAAGGCAGCCAAAGGACTCCCACCCCAGTACAGGTAGCTAGATGACCCTCCCAGTAGAGGTAGCCAGATAACCCTCCCCCGGTACAGGTAGCAAGATGAGCCCCCCGGTACAGGTAGCCAGAAACCCCCCAGTACAGGTAGCCAGATGACTCTTCCAGTATAGGTAGCCAGATGGTGCTGCACCATAGAGATGGAATGCCTGGGAGGAAGATAAGTTGCATGCATTTTTGTGGACTCTGGAGAGTAGTGATGAGCCGAAATTTCGCTTCTGCATAATTTCACATTGTAATTTGCAATTGTGACGCAAAATTGTGATTCATAATTTTCTGCAAACTCATAATTACGGTAATTTCAATGAATAAACTAACAGACTGCGCTAATATTAGATCTTTATTATGAAATAAATGACCCACTGGGTTTACGTATTTTTATATATTTTTATCTTTGCTTTATGAACTTTTTACTGTACTGAGGGAGATTCTTCCTGATCATTTAATCATTTATTTAATAATAAAGATCTAATATTAGCGCAGTCTGTTAGTTTATTCATTGTTTCTAAATCAATACGAGGAAGTGGGACCCCTTTAACAGTACTTGCAGCAAATTGGTGTCGGCGCAACACTATTCAACCTTTTTTTCATAATTAATTTCATTGTAATGTTGCATTGTAATTTTATACAAAATTGTGCGTAATAATAAGGCCCGGTTCACATTAGCGGTGGCTATCCGGAATAGCCGTGCCGGAGCCGCACCGCATGCTGGCCGGACGAAACGGACGCACGGCATAGCAATGTAAGTCTATGCCACGGTTCACATGCGTCCGTTTCGTCCGGACCGGAGCCGGACCGGATCCGGACTCCGGTGTCCGTTCCAACATGCGCTATTTTTGGGTCCGGCTCCTCCGGCAGCCGTATCCGGGGCGGAGCCGGACTGCACCATCCGGCCAATGGAAACCAATGAGAACCGGAGAGCGCACAACACACTGGCAAAAAATCCGGATGTTCTACCCCACTTCCTATGAGGATTGTTGCGGCGATATTGGATCGGGGACACATGGGCAAGCATTTTGGAGTGGAGCAGCACGAGCTGGAGATGTTGGCAGCATGTTGGAGGTGGAGGTGAGTGCTAAACAGCAGAGGGCCTGATTCCACAGGTCCCCCTTCTGCTGACCTCCCAGACCCCAACATTTTTTTTTTTTTTTACGATACTTTTGCCAAACGGATCCGGATCGCATCCGGATGAACACCTGATGCAACCTGACCGGATCCGGATCGGATCCGGATCAGAACCGTACGGTTCCGATCCGGATCCGGTCCGGATCCGGTCAGGCCATCCGGTCCGTTTGGCTGACAACCGCAAGTGTGAACGGGGCCTTAATGAGCTATTATGAAAATAATCGTAATTATGAAAGTAATCATATTCACGAAAATGACCAAAATGACGCATATACTCATAAGTACACAACATTTTGCATATTTTTTTGCAATTATGATTTTGCTATTATAATTGTTATCATAATTATTACAATTACATGAAATTATGACATTTACCATTACCATCATCACAACTGGAGAGGTGAGTTATTACACCCCTCCACTGCCCACTCTGCATGCGCCTATTTCTCCCCCCACCGAAACTTCACCCTGGACCTGCACCTCAAAACTGGCGATGGAGCACATGCCCACAGAGAGCTCTCTGGCATAGACTGTATACAACTGTATTCTGTTTAGAAGCTAAAAAGGCCTTCAAAGTAATGAATTCAGAAGACAAGATTTTTTTTTTTTTTTTTTTGCAGAGAGATTACATACTCTTAACCACCCTCCCATCTTTGGCAAATTGTTTTAGCGGATATAAGGTTAACAGAAGAAATCTAAGGTCTTTTTGTAAGAGTGGGATGAAATGTAAAATTTAATTATTGTTCTAACATTAACTACAGTAAAAAGCAAATCTGAAATACTGTAAGACTGGTCTGATGTTATTTGAAGGCATATTTACACTTTAATAAAGCTAACTGATAACAATGTGGGCTGCAGGAAAAATTATCAGATTGACTTTTAATTAATAAATTAATTACTTAGCAAATAAGATCCCTTTTCCCCAAGCAATCACAATCACTAAACGCTAGCGATTGCACTTTTTCACAATAAAATTGCAGTAAAAATCGCTCCCGAATGCAATCGCGCTTTTGTAAAAATCGAATCGCGGTAGTGAAAAATACCTACAGCGATTCCTATGGTAAAGTGGCAGCACTGGTGATTCAAAAATCGCTAGCGTTTTGCGATTCTGTGATTCAGCATCGCAATCGCTGCTAGTGAAAAAGGAGAGAAAGCTCTCTGTTTCCACCTTAAATACAGCAGAAACTTTTTTGTATTGTTTACCCACTTCTACACAATCTGATAATTCTGGATGGCAATGGCAATCTCATCAATTAACAGTATCTTAATGACATGTATTTATGCTTGAAAATGCTTGAAAAAAATATCTGTTTTCCCTTTTGATGTTGCATGTATATAGCTGTCTGTACCACCAGCCTGCAAACTAACAGGATATAAGCCCGACGAAGGCTGCAAGGCCAAAAGCTTGCTTATTTTTATTTATTTTTAATTAGCCAATAAATGGTATCATCCTGATTTATCAATTAACAGTTAATTGAACTAAAAAGTCTCAGTATTAACCCTTTCATTATCTTGGAAACCAGTCATATGGTTTAACTATTGATTTTATGCTGTGTTTAATGCTTAGACCATAGATGACATTTGAGTTTTTTATCCATCCTTAAATACTTGCCGACCGCCCACTACCTAGGGGCGACAGCAAAGTGGCACCCCCAGGACCGCCTAACGCCGATTGGCGGTGGCTCCTGGGGGACTGAATAGCCAGGGAACGCACGCAGTGATGCGCGTGCATCCGCCGGCATTAGGCTCCGCCCACCCCGCAACGTCAATCCGCTGGCCAATTAGCAGCGCCGGCGGGTTGTTAACCCCCGATCTGCCGCATAGCTACAGTATAATACGTTTTGTAATGTATACAAAGCGTATTATACAGGCTGCCTCCTGCCCTGGTGGTCCCAGTGATCGAGGGACCACCTGGGCAGGTTGCAGCTGTGTATATAATGACACACACACACATACACACACACTGATCCTGCCCCCTGATCACCCAGAGCACCCCTCAGACCCAGAGCCGGATTAAGGCTAAATGGGGCCCTAAGCAAAGTAACTGATTTGGGCCCCCCATCATGTCGTAATAGAATCAGAAGATGCAGCTGCACAGCAATATGTCGCACACACCGGGCAGCCGAGCTACTGGTTGCTATGGGCAACAGCACGCTTTCCTCTGTGGGTGCACAATGCAGGGAATAGCAGCGGCAAAATGCAGAGTGAGAGATGAATGGCTGGGACATTTGCACTCAGGGGCTGGGGCACCCCCTGTGAAGAGGGCGCCAGATATCACAGCAGCAGCACTTTCCCCCTGCATCTCCAGCCTGGCAATAGCAGAAAGCTCTGGACACCGCCAAACCGGAAGCCGTTCCCCAGACAGAATTACATAACCACTCTCACCACCGAACAACCAATTTCCTCCCAAACTAGACAGCCACCATGCAGCCTCCATCCCAGTGAATACGATAGTCCAGCAGAGAAGGCAGCCGCAGTGGGGGAGAATGACAGCACCAGATGAATCACATTCACCTATTGCGATCCAAGCAATAGAGGTCCCGTCATCCGGAGCCCATCTGTCTCCTCTAGAGTGCTGCCGCTCTGTTACTACTACTATTACTACTTCCTACTTCATGTCTGATCTGAGAATCAGGAAGTTCAGAGCGAGCGGCTGCACTGTAGAAGAGACAGATGGGTTTCAGATGACGGGATCTCTATTGCTTGGATCATGGATAGGTGAGTGAGCGTTTGCCATCTGCTGCTATCATTCTTGCTGCAGCTGTGGTTCTCTGTGGAAGGGAGGGTGGAGTGGGCAGCGGCAAAGCGCACAGTAGCAGGAGGGGGACCTAGGAGGAGAGCCTGGCTCTGAAGACAATCAGCAGCGCACGGCATCATTTGACAAGACAAGACAAATAACATTTATATCGCGCTTTTCTCCTGGTGGACTCAAAGCGCCAGAGCTGCAGCCACTAGGACGCGCCCTATAGGCAGTAGCAGTGTTAGAGAGACTTGCCTACGGTCTCCTACTCAATAGGTGCTGGCTTACTGAACAGGCAGAGCTGAGATTCGAACCCTGGTCTCCTGTGTCAGCGGCAGAGCCCTTAAAGGGACTCCAAGCAGTGCCTGTGGATATGCCTTTAAGCATACCCACAACTAATTAATTACATCCTCACACCTACCAGCATGATGTTTGTAATTATATCCCCCTGGGTTCCTTATATTTCATTGCATTGTGCTGAATCGAGCTGCCAACTTTGGAGAAAAGTCGTCCTGTGGCCGTGATTTCGATCGTGAAAATATCAAAAACTAAAAGGCATAGAGCAGCTGTTTATATATCATTGGAAAGAGGAGAAAAAGAGCTTTAAAATGATATGCATCTTTCCATAGTTACTGCACTGCTCAGAGTCCCTTTAACCATTATACCATCCAGCCACCGCTGACTTTGGAGAAAAGTCGTCCTGTGGCCGCGATTTCGATCGTGAAAATATCAAAAACTAAAAGGCATAGAGCAGCTGTTTATATATCATTGGAAAGAGGAGAAAGAGAGCTTTAAAATGATATGCATCTTTCCATAGTTACTGCACTGCTCAGAGTCCCTTTAACCATTATACCATCCAGCCACCGCTGACTTTGGAGAAAAGTCGTCCTGTGGCCGCGATTTCGATCGTGAAAATATCAAAAACTAAAAGGCATAGAGCAGCTGTTTATATATCATTGGAAAGAGGAGAAAGAGAGCTTTAAAATGATATGAATCTTTCCATAGCTACTGCACTGCTCAGAGTCCCTTTAACCATTATACCATCCAGCCACCGCTGACTTTGGAGAAAAGTCGTCCTGTGGCCGCGATTTGAATCGCGAAAATATCGAACACTAAAAGGCATAGAGCAGCCGTTTAGATATCATTGGAAAGAGGAGAAAGAGAGCTTTAAAATGATATGCATCTTTCCATAGTTACTGCACTGCTCAGAGTCTCTTTAACCATTATACCATCCAGCCACCGCTGACAGGATGGCAAGGGCTGGTTTATGTGCTAATGGGGCCCCTTTGACTCTGAATGGGGCCCCAAGCGACTGCTTTTGTTGCCTGGTCGGTAATCCGGCCCTGCTCAGACCCCCCCCGATCACCCCCTCAGACCCCTGTTTGCAACCAATCACCCCCCTAATCACCCATCAATCACTCCCTGTCACTATCTGTCAATGCTTCATTTTAGCTCCTGATCAAACCCCCCCCCCCCCACCAGCACTCTCAGATCCTCCTCACCCCCCCCCCCCCCCCGTGTACTGTATACATCTATTCTCCCCTGTAATCACCCACTGATCACCCGTCAATCACCTGTCAATCACCCATCAATCACCCCCTGTCACCACCTGTCACTGCCACCCATCAGATCAGACCCTAACCTGCCCCTTGCGGGCACCTGATCACCCGCCCACAGCCTCAGATCGCCCGCAGACCCACCCTCAGATCACTTTCAAAGTGCATTGTTTACATCTGTTCTCCCCTCTAATCACCCAGTGATCACCCAATCAATCACCCATCAATCACCTCCTGTCAGCACCTGTCACTGCTACCCATCAGATCAGACCCTAATCTGCCCCATGGGGCACCCAGTTACCCGCTCACACCCTCAGATCGCCCTCAGACCCCCCTGATCACCTCGCCAGTGCATTGCTTGCATCTATTCTCCCCTCTATTCACACCCTGATCACCAATCAATGACCCCGTCACCCCCTGTCACCACCTGTCACTGCTACCCATCAGATCAGACCCTAATCTGCCCCTTGCGGACAACCAAACACCCGCCCACACTCTCAGATCACCATTAGACCCCCCTGATCACCTCCCCAGTGCATTATTTACATCTGTTCTCCCCTCTAATTGCCCACTAATCACCCAATCCATCACCCATCAATCACCCCCTGTCAGCACCTGTCACTGCTACCCATCAGATCAGACCCTAATCTGCCCCTTGCGGGCACCCAATAACCCCCCCCCCCCTGATCACCTCCCCAGTGCATTGCTTGCATCTATTCCCCCCACACCCTGAGGCACCCATCAATCAACTCCTGTCACCCCCTAGCACACCTACCCATCAGATCAGGCCCTAATTTGCCCCGTGTGGGCCAAACCCTCAGATCCCCCTCAGACCCCTTCCGATCACCTCCCAGTGCATTGATTGCATCGATTCTCCCCTCTAATCACCCCCTGAGACACCCATCAATCACCTCCTGTCACCACCTGTCACCATCTAGCACTCCTATCCATCATATCGGGTCGTAATCTGCCCCCTGCGGGCTTCTGATCACCCGGCCAAACCCCTCACCCGAGAATTTTTTTTTCTGATCACTGCTGGTCTCTACGACTTAATTGTGGCTGAGACCAACCGTTATGCCACACAATACGCAGCCGCCAATCCAAGAAGCTACCATGCCAGCCTTTTCGGTGGAAACCACTCCGTAACATTTTTTGGGGCCTTCTCCTTAACATGGGTCTAGTCAAAAAGAATGTATTGCACCCAATACATCACATGCCCATGTTCTCTGCTGCCATGTCCAGGTGCGGGAGATAAGCGGCGCCGGCGGGGACGAGCGGGGAATCGAATGCGTCGCACGCGCGGTGAGCGGGTACGCGGTGGGCACGCGGAAGAGGCGATCCGGCGGCTAATCGAGCCGCCGGATCGCTGCAATATGGCATGGTGTAGATGGGGCTTAAAGGTACTCATAGGACGTTGGGCCCCCTTAGCGCACCTAGGCTGCAAAAAAGTGTCACACATGTGGTATCGCCGTACTCAGGAGAAGTAGTACAATGTGTTTTGGGGGGTATTTTTACACATACCCATGCTGGGTGGGAGAAATATCTCTGTAAATGGACAATTGTGTGTAAAAAAAATCAAAAAAATCTCATTTACAGAGATATTTCCCCCTCCCAGCATGGGTATGTGTAAAAATACACCCCAAAACACATTATACTATTTTTCCCTAGTACGGTGATACCACATGTGTACCACTTTTTTGCAGCCTAGGTGCGCTAAGGGGCCCAAAGTCCTATGAGCACCTTTAGGCTTTACAGGGGTGCTTACAATTTAGCACCCCCCAAAATGCCAGGACAGTAAACACACCCCACAAATGACCCTTATTTTGGAAAATAGACACCCCAAAGTATTCAGAGAGGGGGCATGGTGAGTCCGTGGCAGATTTCATTTTTTTTTTGTCACAAGTTAGCAGAAATGGAAACTTTTTTTAGTTTTTTTTTTTTTTGGTCACAAAGTGTCATTTTCTGCTAACAAAAAATAAAATCTTCTATGAACTCACCATGCCTCTTAGTGAATACTTTGGGATGTCTTCTTTCCAAAATGGGGTCATTTGGGGGGTATTTATACTATCCTGGAATTCTAGCACCTCATGAAACATGACAGGTGCTCAGAAAAGTCAGATGCTGGGAAAATTAACTTATGGCACCATAGTTTGTAAACGCTATAACTTTTACCCAAACCAATAAATATACACGTATTGGATTTATTTTTATCAAAGACATGTAGCACAATAAATTTGGGCAAAAATGTATATAGAAATTTTACTTTATTTGAAAAATGTCAGCAAATAAATTAAAAAAAAATCTTTTTTTTTTTCAAAATTCATGTCTTTTTTGATGAATATAATAAAAACTAAGAATCACAGCAGCAATGAAATAGCACCAAAAGAAAGCTGTATTAGTGACCAAGAAAAGAAGGTAAAATTAATTTAGCTAGTAGGTTGTATGACCGAGCAATAAACTGTTAAAGCTGCAGTGGTCTGAATGGAAAAAAAGTGTCTGGTCCTTAAAGAGACTCTGTAACAAAAATTTCATCCGTTTTTCTACCATCCTACAAGTTCCTAAACCTATTCTAATGTGCTCTGGCTTACTGCAGCACTTTCTACTATCACCATCTCTGTAATAAATCAATGTATCTTTCCCCTGTCGGACTTGTCGCCCTGTGTCTGGAAGGCTGCCAATTCTTCAGTGCTGATCTGTTATGCACGCCCCCCTCCAGGCCCCTCTATGCACACTCCCGTGTGTGTGTGTGTTATTTACATAAGCCAACAGCGTCTCTGCTCTCTGATAACAGTGAGAGAAGAGAGCTGGATAAAAATCCTCCTCTGTTAGGCTGTGAAAGGAGCTGGCTGACACATCATGAGGAATTACAGACAGGGGCAGAGCTGTATGCAGCCTGTCACTATTCAGTGGATGAGAGCTGCAGGGGGAAGAAGGTAAACACACAAATGATCTCTTGAGATTTAAAAGGAAGGCTGTATACAGCCTGCTTGTGTATGGATGTATTTTCTATGTGTGGACATACTGTACATCAACCTACTTCCTGTTTTGGTGGCCATTTTGTTTGTTTATAAACAAACTTTTAAAAACTGTTTTTGACTACTTTTAATGCGGCGGGGAGCGGCGAAATTGTGACAGAGGGGAATAGGAGACGTCCCCTAACGCACTGGTATGTTTACTTTTGTGCGATTTTAACAATACAGATTCTCTTTAAGGGGTTTTATGACTGCAGTCCTTAACCTCTTTCCCGACCGCGTCACGCCGATGAGCATGGCCACGGCGGCAGCCCCAGGACCAGCTAATGCCGATTGGCGTAAAGTCCTGGGGCAGCAGTTTGCAGGAGATCACGTGCATGCTGCGCGCGCATCTCCTGCCTGTTGGGCGGAGCGGAGCTCCGCCTTCAGTCTCCGAGCTGCGATCGCCGCTTGGAAGACTGTTACACGGCAAAACGGCCGTGTATTTACATGGACAGCGCTGCGATCAGCAGCAGCCCTGTACTGGGGACAGCCGTGTGACACGGCTGTCTCCCTGGGGCACATGAGAGCGATTGGCTCTCATAGGCAGAAGCCTATGACAGCCGATCGCCATTATTGGCTGGCTGGGGGGTGGGAGGGATCAAAGAAGAAAAAAAAGAAGAAATTAGTAAAAAAAAATAACATAAATATTTATTTAAAAAAAAATAAACAAGGGGGGGAGCGATTAGACCCCACCAACAGAGAGCTCTGTTGGTGGGGGGAAAAGGGGGGGATGACTCGTGTACTGTGTTGTGCGGCCCTGCAGCTTGGCCTTAAATCTGCAGTGGCCATTTTAACAATAGAAGGCCTGGTCTTTAGGGGGGTTAAGCACTGCAGTCCTCAAGAGGTTAAGTGGTTAAAGCTTTTTCCTCAAGTCAGTTCCTCTCTACAACTACAAGCAGCCTATGGGCTTCATTCACAAAACGGTGGTAACTGTTTTAATGGCTGTTAGCATGGCTTTTTGCACGTGTTAGCGCGTTTTCATGTGAAAAAAATGATTTTCACGTGAAAAACGTTACAGCTCATTACCGCGTTCGCGTGTTAACACGTTAATGTTCACGTTTGCATAATAGCGCAAATTTATCGCGCGAACACGACCGTTAATGCGGGAAAAATATGCGTTACTGCACGAACGTGAATTTTTGCACGCGATAACCGTTATCACGCAAAATTTTGCGCTAAGCACTTTTCACAGTGTGCTAACAGTTAGCACTGTTTTGTGAATCAAGCCCTATGCCTACACATACAGGGCATCGTCTCATGGCTTGCATGGACATTAATGCAAATTGCATGAAATGGGGAAATACAGCTGTTCTAAAATATATAAAAAGTATTTTACTTGAATCCACAATGAATGCTTTTTTCTCTCAGTCTTCATATTATCCTCCTTGTTACTGAGGATATGGGAGCATTTTTGTTTTATCGATATTGATACTTCTTTTTTTTCGCACAAACTTCTAAACTCTAAATGGTTGAATTCCACGTTACTAAAACCACTGTGTGTATTTAAAAGGTATTGTCTGTATGACATATTGGATCTTCATTTAGAAGGATCTTGTTTCGATTAACAATAAGGTTGTAATACTATACAATAAAGACCAGAAACATCGGTTATGTGTCATTTCAGCACAAAATGTTCTGGTAAAAAGAAAAAATTCCCATGGAAATCACCTAACGTGGCAACCATTGTGGAGTCCCGTGGGATAATAATACACACACTGTCAAGGAGAATCTGTATTGGCCAAGAGTCCTTTGTTTCTCACTGGGAAGCAATGCGCTTTGTCTGTGGCCGCTGTTTGGCCCTATAGAACAATGGAATACTTTGGTTACCAGTCTTACTAGTTTTCAGAAGATTTGTTATAATAAAAAATACTAATTGGAAAAATGACAATAATTGTAAGCCTACACCTGGTAAGATAACCATATTCTGATATTCTAAGTGAAAATCAACCACCATGTCAATGTAACATTTTACTCTAACTGAAATGTATCATACCTTATTTACAGAATGGGGCAATGCACACCTATCTGCTATAAATCATATTTTCTTCTTGTCTCCACCCGGACCTTCACACTGTAATGAAAGTGTCTGTTGCTTTTTCTGTTACTTAGCTCTTCTCAGGGCCGGTTCTAGACTATTGCTGCCCGAGGCAAGCTTGTGAGGATGCGCCTCCCCCATACCCATCACCCCCCCTACCCCCAGACAATTTACTCTGCTTCATAATGTTCTCAGTCAGCAAGGGAGCATATGCAACAACTTGAGACATGACATGCTGCAGCTCAACACAATAACACGCTGGCTGGCTGCGAGTCTGTGAAAAACTGCTCACCCTCAGCCAGTGGGCCGTCCTCCATTCCTCCTCAGTCAGGACAGCAGTGCCACCTCCCCCTGCTGTGCAAGTCAAATGAAACACTGCTGCTCTCCTGCCTCCCTGCTCCTCACTCACTGTCAGACTCCTCACACAGCACAATAAGCCACTTTTCCCCAATGATGACTTCTTCACCTCGCTGTTCTCCTTTTACTTCTCCTCCTACTCTGACTGCATGCTGTAAGTGTAAACACAATACAAACATGCTGCGCCTGTAATCTCTGCACCTGATGCAAGTGTTTCACCCTGCTTTATGAGAGAACCCTGGCTCTTCTGTTACTTAGTGTGAGCCATGTGACTTTGATCCATGAAAATGCCTCAACCCTGCATTGGTGCAGACAGCAGGGTGAAAGTATCCCAACAGCAGTGGTGGCGCCACGCTGGGGCTTACCCAGGCTTCAGCCCCAGCTATCAACTAATCAGCCCCCCCTAAAGCTCCCCCGCGGGCCGCGGCCGCCGCAAGTAATCTAAGAGAAAAGGAAGAAGGAGGACTGGAGGAGGGCTGGCCTAGCTGTCATTTGCTGTCAGAGTCACGTAACCCCGCCCCGCCAGAGGCGCAGCCACGCAGGCACAGAGCGGCCCGCAAGGAACGTTCTCGGTTACCTTTAAATTTGTGTCACGTGACGACGTCCATCACGTGACACGCACCGGCACCGCACGCAGTGTGCAACACGCTTGCCTCGCCTGACCTGCCCGCCCATCTTCAGAGAGGCTGCCACTTGCCGCTCCGACAGCCGTTAAGCAGCCAGGGGCCAGCAGCACACCGGACAGGCACGACTCGTCACCACCAGTCTGCCAGTGCCAGCCCAGCCAGCACGCACAAACATCTGAGGAGGACTGCAGCAGGAGGGGGACTCAAGATTGGTGGCACTGGGCAGTGGGCAGCCAACTGCCAACTTGAGTGATTTTTTTTTTACATGATGTGATGCTTGCTGGCAGCCTGGCACGCACCAGCCAGGCCTGAGCTGCCCTGGGGCCCCCCAACCCACCACACCACTAGCCAGTCCTGAGCCTAAGGCCTTCAGCCCACCACCACCAGCCAGGCCTGAGCCTGAGGCCCCCAGTCCACCACCACCAGCCAGGCCTGATCTGCCCAGGGGCCCCCAGCCCACCACCACCAGCCAGGTCTGAGCTGCCTTGGGGCCCCCAGCCTACCACCACCAGCCAGGCCTGAGGCCTTCTGCCCACCCCACCACCACCAACCAGGCCTAAACTGCCCTGGGGCCCCCAGCCCACCACCACCAGCCATACCTGAGCTGCCCTGGGGCCTCCAGCCCACCACCACCAACCAGGCCTGTGGCCTTCAGCCCAGCCAACCACCAGCCAGGCCTGAGCTGCCCTGGGGCCCCCAGCCCACCACCACCAGCCAGGCGTGAGGCCTCAAGACCAACACCAGCCAGGCCTGAGCTGCCCTAGGGCCCCCAGCCCACCACCACCAGCCTGACTACATATACTGGGGACAGCTATACGCCTGGCTACCTATACTGGGGACATCTATACACCTGTCTACCTATGCTGGGGACCCTGGCTGTCTGTCATCATGTGCATTTACTGGTGAAAGACTGTATGTCTGTCATTATGTGCATTAGCTGGTGAAATGCTGTCTCTCATTAAATGCATTTACTGGTGAAAGGCTGTCTGTCATTACGTGCATTTGCTGGTGAAAAGCTGTCTCTTATGTGCATTTACTGGTGAAACGCTGTCTCTCATTACATGCATTTACTTGGGAAACGCTGTTTGTCATTGTGTACATTTACTTCATATTTTTTCATGTAATTACATTAGCTGGTACAACTACATTACAGTTAGCCCTGCCCACATGACGTCATGACCACGCTCATTTTTTGCTTTGCGCCCCTCAAATTTCCCTTATGAGCTCCGCCTGACAGCCCTTGTGCCCCCCCAAAAAATCTAAAGCTGGAGCTGCCACTGCCCAACAGCCTGGCAGTCCCAGCCATCTCCATGGCATGATGTGCTTGATTCTGTCTTTAAACGCAAATAAGGGACACACCCTAGGTCATGGGTCCACAAACTTTTTCAGTCAAAGGCCAGGTCAACATACTTCAAACTATTGGGGGGGGGGGGGGGGGGGGCGAAGTTTACATAATATGATGTAAAAGACATTACATTGAACATAGGTAGTGTAAACTATTACCTGTTTACCACGTGCAGGCCTTTTGTCTCCCATTTAACCAAAGCAGATATTATGCCCTCAATACAGCATGTGCAGATAGTAAAAAAAAGCTCTTTTCACCAGACAGTGAAGCACACTCGGAGCAATCTGTCATCCAATTGGACAGCAGTGTCACCTGATGCGGAATTGGATTGGAAACCAGCGAATGACTGCTCGCTGTCTTCCCTGTGGATTGATGATACTAGCACTGCTATGCAGTGGATCACATCTATAAGTAATACATTATGTGAGTGGGGGGGGCCAGTGAAAAATCCTTAAGGGGCCGCATTTGGCCCGCGGGCCTTAGTTTGAGGACCACTGCCCTAGATGGAGGAAGCCATAGAAACAGCACAGGAGGAGGTGAGTGGCAGAAAGAGCAGCTGAAGGACCTCAGTAAGGCTACTGTGATACAACCTGATCATTAAAGCACTACTAAAGTTAATATTATTCATCCTGGCACTAGTTTTACTGCCCCTCCTCCTCACCTTTTCTGTAGTTAGTGGTATATGAAGCCCAATATTCACTACTCCAACAGTACTCTGGGAACTAGGGTCATATGAGCTGTTGTAGTTTGATGTGTGTGTGCCACCATATCGCAGCATATCTGTAGCAGATAGAACCTCCAGGACTAGGAACACATGGCAAATCCCTAGCTCTGTGTTGATTTGTCCACTGGCATGGAAAATGTGATGCCTCATATACCATTACTTATAGTACCTCGGAAGCAAAATTCTTCAATAAAAAATGAACATACAGACATGTGCTGTTAACTAGCACAGACCTCACAGCACCTTGCATTCTGTAATGGGACCTCCTAGTCTCCACAATCGGTGATCAAAATATTTTACTGGCCGTCCATCAAATATGGAGGCGGAGGAAGAGGCAGACCTCCTTGTCTTATTAAACTCTTTTCTACCCATTATATACCCTTTCCCACCCATTACCTGCCCCTCTCATCTTTTGCTCATGTGCCAGCTCAGAAGGAAAGGTGAGACATGGAGAAACAAACACACATTCACTAATACTGACCTGGAAGCTGTTCCGGGGTCAGCACCATTTTCAGAATGCAGCTGTCATTTCTTGTACCAATGTACAGCGGACAAAAGAGACAAGGCAGGGCCAAGAAAGGTCTGCCTCTATGAAAAGGGAAGTATTTGAACTGTGTTTACCAGGACAGATTTTTTTTTATTTAGGGGTGCTTTAAGGGAAAAGGGTAGAACGGTACGCTGCCAGGTTGAAATTCCACAGTCTATAATAACTAACTTTACTCTGGTTGAACTTGATAGACACATATCTTTTTTTCAACCAAACTGATTATGCTTCTGTGGGCCTGATGCAGTAAACTCCAGTATATTTTACCATTACTAGTGCAGGTGGAGCACCACCAGGCCCTTAGTGTCAAGCGCCCTAATAGAAGTCATGGTGGAACTTCTCTACAGTCACAATATAATCTTTCAAAACAATGTTCCTTACTCCTTATCTCCAGTGAACTTAATAGTAGTCCCAGTCTGCAATACTTGGAGCTCAGTGCTCAAAATAGCCAGTGCCAATCCTCACAGAGCCACCACTCTGCATCCAGTGAATTTGAAAAGCTTTGTTAAAGCGGATCCGAGATGAAAAACTAACTATAACAAGTAACTTGTCTACTGTATATATCTTATGTACAGTTTAGATGGTTTAAACAGCAAATCTGTCTGCATACTGCTTTAATAGAATATGATTATTTCTTCCTGTGATACAATGACAGCAGCCATGTTGTTTGTAAACATTACACAGAGGCAGGCTTATCTGCACCATCAGCAATCAGACTGTAAAAAAACCTAATCTCCCCTCCTCCTCCCCTCTGCCTCTGAAATCTCTGGCTAGTAATACCTCCCCCTCCTCCTGCCTAGACTGAGCTCCCATGAGCCCTTGCTACTGCCAAGGCTCTCTGAAAACTGTGGGTGGGGCTTATTTAGTTTATAGGGAATTAGAGTATAAAAAAAACCAAAAAAGTATTTGGCTTGAGGAATGCCCTATAAACAATAGGAAAGGAACACAATTATGCAATGAGTAAAAGTTCATCTCGGATCCACTTTAACTTGTGGACATGACTTTTTAAAAAAACAGCAAACAATGGAGTGGGGGAGGAGCCTTGAGGAGGACTCAGGGTCTACCAAAACAGGAACTTTCCTGAGCTCTGCTGACTGAGGTTATATATTGACAACTGTGAAGCACAGAAAATGGTATTTGCATATAAAATCACTCCAGTTACCTTATGCAGAAGTGAAGGAAACTAAAGCAGAACAATTTTTGGAAATGCTTCATGCACTTTAAACATTGATACTATTGTTACTTTTATAATGTGATAGGTTGCTTTCTTTATTTTACATGAGCTCTGCTTTAACTAATGATCATCTTTTTCCTTCCCAACTCCAGTAGAATCTCATGCTTTTGGTTTGGCACTGTCTAGTTAGACTTGGATCAGCTACTTCTTTAATCCAATATTAAATGATTTGGTTTCCTTTCTTGACCAATCTGACCCATGGCCATTCATCAGAATAACTTGGCATTGAAAAACAAGAGTAGCAGGCATCTGTGTGTCAGACTCAAGCCGACAGAATCTACAAATCTAAAATATCTCTGCTACCAACTTAAAGTACTTCAATTCTTGCTGTAAATCTCCACAGAGATCCTATTGTATGATGGAACATCAAGTAGCCAAGGAGAGCACAATGCTGTCTCATTTTAGTGCCAGAGTCTACTCAGCTGAATCTGTCACAGTTCCTGGGTTTCACCTCCGCTATAGGTCTTCTCAGTGGAGAGACATTTTTCTCACTGGATAGTGATGGATATGATAAAATAAGACATATTGGTAGAAAAGACTAATGGCTTTTATTAAAAAGGGTGCCCCATTCACATCAATTCAAATCTTTTTTCTATTGGCACCAAGTGTATAAAAAGAGCAGCGCATAAATATGAAACAACTATAACGTTTGTAAAAGGGTGGCACGTGAATATAAAACAACTATATTGCTTGTTATCTTTAACTTTTATTTTCATATAAATTTATCGATTACAGTAACCCATTGTTTACCAACTAATCTTTCTAAAACTGTGTAATTGTTTTAAAAATTGTTCCCTATGCAATCTCAGAAAAAAAAAAACATTTCAACTTTTTGCACCACAACGAGCAGCTTCCACGATTCTCATGGGGGCGCAATGGGGAAGCGCACGAGTCCGGACTGCACCGACTGGCGGATTTACCGGGCCACCTAGCTGAGAATCGAGACAGCCTGGGAAGACAGCAAGAGAGCGATCAGCCTGGAGGGGGCTGGAGGAAGCCCCAGGTATGTATAACTTTTTTCCTTTGTCTCAAGTACACTTTAAATGTGAATTATCAAGCAACTAGGTGTTTGAGTAATACATTTTAAAAATGTTCAAAAAATGTAAAAAAATAAAAATAAAAAATAAAGATTTTTTTTTTGTCCTTTGCCTTCATCGAGACATCTGGAAGCTGCCAGATTTATTTCATTTTAAACAATACTGGTTTCCTGGCAGTCCTGCTGATCTTTCTGGTCAGTAGGGTCTGAATCATATGCCTGAAAGAAGCATGCAGCTAATCTTGTCAGATTTGTCATAGACATCTGATCTGAATGCTTATTCAGGGTTTATGGCTTAAAGTAGTAGAATCAGAGGATCAGCAGGACAGCCAGGCAATGCGCATTATTTAAAAGGAAATAAACATGTCAGCCTCCATATCCTTCTTACCTTGGCTTCCCTTTAAGTTCCCCTTCAGATGTGCATACTGGCACAGACTTCATGTTAGCAGTTTAAAGGCAAGCTTAGCCTGCTAAAAACAAAATTTCAACCTAAATACTGTACCAGCATTTAGAGAATTAAATGTGTTTTATGTAAAATCTCATAATGAAATCTTAGTTCCAATTCAAACATATTTACATAGACATAAGTAAGGCAGTGTCAATATTATTCTTTGCACAAGAGACTTTGATATAGAAAACGTCTCACACTTCTCACTAATTGAACCAGGTATTAAACATTACAGCATCAAGCAGATCTTGTGAAAAATCCTTTTTACTGATCGTCCACGTTTATTTTGTGTTGTGTGTTTGGTCATATCTCCATGGTAACTAAACGGTTGTACGAGGATCTGGCTGTCTGAGCCAGAAGATGTGTAATGGAACTCATTTCTCCACATGAGTCAACGCCTAGCTGAGAAGGAAACATACAGTTAAGAAAATGAATTGTATTCTGCTGTACATTAGAATGAATGTAACAGACTTATGGCCATTTCCTTAAAGCAACCACCACTAACGGCCCTCTAAGGAAATTCAGATTCTCCGTGTTAACCATGACAGTCCCTGAAGTGAATCTTCAGGGTAAGAAAGGTTACTATAGTCCACACTTCCCAGAAAGCACAGCTATAATAATAATGATAATTGTAAAATTCCTAATTCAGCAGCTGAAAGTAGAACTCTTGTGACCTTTTATTTATTCTCCCTCACTGTACTGTGTGGAGAGCTCCAGGTGCCAGTTTAATAATGCAGCATGCCGCCCCACAATGCTTTGCAGCACATCACCGACTGACACAGTGTTGCACTGCTCCTGGAAGCTGGGGCGTAGCAATAGCCATAGCTGCCATAGCAGCTGCTATGGGGCCCTGGAGCATAGGGGGCCCAGGCAGTACTTAATGTGTTTATGATTAACTTTCTTGTGTTTCTTCGCCCTCTTTGTCTCAGTGCTCATGGACTATATGCAGTGTTGATTGCATGAGAATGTAAATTGCCCAATTAACGAACTGTATATCCATAGGGTAGGGGCAGGTGGCATTGCTTAAAAGTGGCTACATTTGAAGCCCCATGAAAGTTATGCTATGGGGCCCCATGATCTCGAGCTACTCCACTGCCTGGAAATCTGGGACTGAAGAGGAACCTGGTGGTAGTCATAAGACAATAGTACATAAAGTATACCCAAGGAGCTAGGAAAAAAAATGAAATACTGAGAAGAGGGAAGACTCTGGATTCTGTGGCTGCGTGAGTACGTCCGTGCCTCGCATAAAGCAGTACTGCTGCATGTGTGCATAAAGAGGAGCACAGACACAAACTTCAACAGGGTCACGGACAGTGGCGGTCGTCTGGAGAAGGATGTACAGTAGGTATCTAATTTTTAATTGTATGCCACCTTGGGTTCTCTTTAACAGTGGCCTAGGTTTAGGCTACATACATGCATTTTTTCCTAATGTTCTGCCTTAAAGAGGAGCTCCACCTAGTGTGCATATTGTGTCCATTGTCTAATTATAGCTTTTGTGTTTAAGCATTATCAATGTAATTGTGCTCTCAGAAAAAAAAATTGCATTTTAAAATCCCCATCACTACCAATGCAGCTGTGAAGAAACAACGATTAAAAATTAGAAACGGCTAAGGTTGCCAGTTAAATGTTGTTTAGTAGTGATGAGCAAGTATTCTCCTAACATGCAAATTTCCACTGACCCCAGAGGGAAAAAAACGTGCCCATCAAAGTCAGCAGCTGCTGGTCAATTAGCAGGCAGCTTGTTAACTAAAGGCCTCAGTTGGCTATAGTTAAATTTCTCCCTGGTCCAGTGAAGATTTGAAAGTTAGGAAAATGTTTTGCTGCCTGAATTCAGCTAGAATGGGATGAGAGTTATGAAGGGTAAACATAGATGAGATCTATGGCAACACCTCAAGCCTGCTGCTGCATGTGGGAAAACATCTATCATCAAATGTGAATTGTTCAGCTCCTGTCAGTGTCTGTCTGTGGCTTCAGGACAGCCGCCTCCCCTCTCAGGGGCTTATATGCAGATATAGCAATCTAAAACTCGCATCAGATCACAATAATGAAAATCAGGGCTGTGAAATCAGAGTCGGACTCCACAGCAGTTATTGAGAAACTGAAGTCAGAGTTGTTAAAAATGTATTGGCAGTTGACACCAGGGCCCATATGCAGTTCCCTTTTACTATTGAGTTTTATCCTGGAAGATTTTCATTTTCATCTTCTCTTCAAAATAACCTTTTCAGTACCTACAAAGTAGGTGAAAAAGAACTATCAAAATTACTCTGAGAATTTTCTTTCTCTGTGCTGGAGGCTTAAAGAGAATCTGTATTGTTAAAATCACACAAAAGTAAACATACCAGTGTGTTAGGGGACATCTCCTATTACCCTCTGTCACAATTTCGCCGCTCCCCGCCGCATTAAAAGTAGTCAAAAACAGTTTTTAAAAGTTTGTTTATAAACAAACAAAATGGCCACCAAAACAGGAAGTAGGTTGATGTACAGTATGTCCACACATAGAAAATACATCCATACACAAGCAGGCTGTATACAGCCTTCCTTTTTAATCTCAAGAGATCACTTGTGTGTTTACCTTCTGTCCCCCTGCAGCTCTCATCCACTGAATACTAGTGACAGGCTGTGAGGCTGATCGTTTCTTCCTGCAGACAGCTCTGCCCTGTCTGTAATTCCTCAGTATGTCTCAGCCAGCTCCTTTCACAGCCTAACAGAGGAGGATTTTTATCCAGCTCTCTTTCACTGATAAGAGAGCAGAGACGCTGCTGGCTTATGTAAATAACACACACACTGGAGTGTGCATAGAGGGGCCTGGAGGGGGGTGTGCATAACAGATCAGCATTGAAGAGTTGGCAGCCTTCCAGACACAGGGCGACAAGTCCGACAGGGGAAAGATACATTGATTTATTACAGAGACGGTGATAGTAGAAAGTGCTGCAGTAAGCCAGAGTACATTAGAATAGGTTTAGGAACTTGTAGGATGGTAGAAAAAAAGGATGACATTTTTGTTACAGAGTCTCTTTAAAAGGCATTTAAGTGAAAAGTTTAAAAATATCACCTAGGTGAAAACTCAGGAGAAAAAGTTAAATGCATATGGGCCCAGCTCCTAATAAATTTAAACTGTAATAAAAAAATATGATGACATGTTTTAACTCTCAGATAATAGTCATTATATATATACTGTATATATATATATATATATATATATATATATATATCTCAAATTGTTGACTCCTTACTAGCTGGGAGTATATGTTCTGGGGGTCTCGTGCCCCCCCCCCCCCCCTTGCACACCTGGGCGGAAGCAGAAACAGCCAATCGGATCTCACCCATTCACATAATTGTGAAGAATGTAAAAGGCTGCCATTCTCACAGCAATAAAGCCAGAGTCCCCAAACTTGGCACAGTTGGTCACTTAGTGACTGAGGTGAAAAATTCAGGGAAAGTAGATGGAGCATAAAACAGCCAATAAAATGTTAGCAATTCATTCTCAATTGGAAAATGTAAACTGAAGCCATCCTTACACTGTTAATGGCAGGATTCTCAAACTTGGCACAATTGGTCACTGGGTGACTGGGATTAATATTCAGGAAAGTGGGTGGAGCCTACAACAGACAATCAAAATTCACCTATTGATTTTCAAGGGGAATATTAAAATTGCTGACATTCTTACACTGGCATACAGGTTTAGATTTCTGTCATGTTTTATGTAAAGTGTTTTTTTGTCCTTGCCTACTGCTACAACCATTAGGGGTAAATTTAGAACTTGATGTTTTATTTCTAATTCCTAAGGTGCACGGATGATTGAAAAATCATGTTAAAAAGTTCTGTGTTTGAGGATCCCGGTTCTTTTACATCCGTCTTTTCCCTTGAGTTCTAACATCCCTCATCTGCTATATTTTGTCCCCCTCTTTGGTGCCCCTTGTGATCGGTGATCCGATTTGTGTGTGCATTTCAGTATCTGTCATAACGTCAGACAGCAATCTCACCAGGGGGAAGCAGAGCCTTGGAGGAGAAGAAAAAGATTGTCGGCCGATGTCGGGATCTCCCAAAAGGTGAGTAAAAACGCCAGCTGCGCGCATTGCTCTGCATAGACTTCTGAGTGGCTACCATGAGTTCAGCTCGGGATAACTGCTCCTAGCTTGTTTTTTTCCAACCCCAAGCTGGACTCGTAATAACTGCTAAGGAGGTTGAGATCAGGTGACTAGGTCATTAGGAAGTAGGGGAATTACATACTTGTTACCTGTTTGATCATATGCTAAGAGATCAGGTGACTTGATCACCAGGAAGTAGGTGGATTACATTCATGTGACCTGTGTGATCACGCGCTTACAGATCAGAACACACTCGTGCACAAAAAAGAGCGCGGTTTTGACCAATATTCAACATTAATGTCAAGTGTCCCAGTGCAGGAACAGAGAAGCGTAGGAAGTCCAGGGAAGCCTCTGGACTATACAGCCCATTTCCTCTACTTAGGTAAGTACAGTATGTAACTTTTTTATTTTATTCTGGCTCCAGGTACCCTTTAATAGCTGCAGTTGGCATAAAATGTTTAACAAATTTTGATTTTGACCTACTGTTTGTGAAATAACACATACACAAAATGATGGCTGCTAATAACTTCCAGTGTTCATGTAGCAATAGCACATCCGTGCCTGGGGTCCAGTTGGTCCGGACGAAGGTTGTTAGGGGCAAGGGAGGGCTTACTTAGAAAAGAAAATATGGAACTTTTCAGTTCAGGTTTGCTTTACATTTGTTAGGGGTAGGAGGGAGAGGTTAGTTAGAGAAAACATCTGAACTTGCATCTTTAATCACAATATTATACGATATATAATGAATAATGTACTGTATATGTCACAGGAGCCCTAGTGGTCAGACCGCAAATTGCCTTCCAATCGGTTTCAGCACACAGACCATGCAAGCTGCGGTGGCGATCTTTGCGCAGAAACCGACAGAATTTGGGCAGCAGCCCTGTCACAGACCGCTAGGCCGGTCTGCGGATGGGGTAAATCGATCAGCGTCAGAAATCCTCTTACACGGTCATTTGTTCATCACGAAGGGTAACCCGCGTTCGCAATTTGATGAACTGACTCGCGAAGGGAGCGTTCTGATACCAACCGAATCACTCCACACACATATACAATTCAAAGATCTGCCACCAAGCGAGTTACACAGCCCGCTACTGTAATTATACTAGGACTTGGAGAACACTTTAGTAACCCCTAGCAATATGCAGGAACCTGGGTCAGATCGTTATATCTGGGCCGGGTTCTCGCATACGGGTTGTAGAGGTGTATACTTCTATTAAACACAGGGTAGCGAGTTCAGGAGAATAGGTACGATTGTGTATGTTCAGCAACAGGTCATAACCGCTAAACGATTTTTAAACGTTTAATAACACAAATGCATTACATACAGTTATATACACCTATTAACATATAAAACACAAAGCTTAAAAATAAAAAGGAATAAAATCAGAAAGTTCTTACTTAGTTAGCTGAGCAGTCCATTTGAAGGATGAAGAAAATAGTCCAGTTTAAAGTAGGCATTCAGGTTAAAGTCTTTGTACACAACATGCGCCCGGTTCTCCTTGAGCACATGCCTAGACCTCCCTGGTAGATGGGAATTGAAGAACTGGGTGGAGTTCCTTGCAAACGCTTTTTACTGACCAGAGTTTTGGGGCGGTCACTACCTGGAAAGTAGGTGTGTTTGAGGCAGGGTTACCTCCTGAAAGTCAGGTTGCCACCCCCAGACTTGGAGCAAGGAATGTACCAATTATTAATAATTTGTGTAATTCCGCCCCAGATGGGTGCATCGCAAATGCGCGACCATATTCATAAGCAGCATGCGACTCTGTATTAAATGAGTCTATACACGCCTAGTCTGTCGAATTTGCTCTACGCAGGCCGGATAAAGTGGTTTCTATATGGATCCCTGATAGCTAGAAACGTGCACTTTAGGTGAACGATAGAACTGTTTCCTAGGTATCAAAAAATGTAATTTTGGTCTTGCTGTGCCAAACCTATTTTGAATTATTAATAAAGTAAATGTTCCCATTGTGTGAAGCTATGAGTTTTTGGAGGGAAATTTGAATCTCAACCAGTTTGAGGAGGTTTTCCTTTTGGGGAAAGATGAGCTGTAGCCAAATGGCTTCTCCCCAGGGAAGCTAGCCACGTGTGACTTTCTCTCCTGACACAGGATGTGGGGGGAAGGTTACTGTACTCAGTAAGAGAGAGGGAAATTGACATCTATTGTGCATTTACCCAAGACTGACAGGAACTGTGCACGACCATGCGAAAGTCGATGGCGATTTTGCGCACAACTTTCCGTAATGTCCGTCACAAGCCCGACTAGAAGGGAGCCTGGGAGGTACGGTAATTACAACTTACACACTATTTCAGGGTATCTGCCACCACCACTGGCAGGGCCGGGCCGAGGCATAGGCTGGAGAGGCTCCAGCCTCAGGGCGCAGTGTAGGAGGGGGCGCAGAATTCATTCAGCTGTCATTCCTAATTGTGTTTGAAGCAGAAAGAAATAAGAAAAGGGGATACATGGCAGTGACTGCAACCAGATAACTAGATATTAAGGTGTTGGGGAGGTTGTGGGCCCTGTGGCGCCTCTTAGTCTAGTAGCAATCAGTGTTTGACAGCTCGGGTGGCAGGGATGGAGGGGCGCACTTTGGTGTCTCAGCCTTGGGTGCTGGAGGACCTTGTCCCGGCTCTGACCACTGGTATGGGCCAGTGGACCTGAAAGGTTGTAATAATGTGCTGCTTAAATCACCCCGATATTAAAATATATACAGCACATCACAATTTCTTAAAAATGACATTATTGCTTCAACTAGTCAGCAGCACATTCCTCCAGACAGTGCTTTACAGATACATTGATAATTAACACTCTAGAAGTTCCAGGCACCTTTGAGAGACAGAATACAAAACCTATATTTCAATACCCAGTTGGTATATTACCATACACGCCACTGTGACAGAGATCTGAAGACTCAGACCTATTCATGCATTGTTGTTAAAAAACCTGGTCTATTGAGAAATTAACACATGTAACAAAGTCTACCACTGCCAGTTGTTTACAGAATAACAAATCCTATTGTCTCTGCTGTCTGTACCATGTCTATGCTATTGTTTCAAATACTTTCTATGTGCACTCCGGTCTAATCTAGTTTTTCCCTAACATCAGGGTGTATATAAGATTGACCTGTAAATAAAGATTTCAGATGCTGTTCCACCAACTTAAGTGTTTGTGGTCCGTGTCTCCCAGCTGGAAAAGAGGGTATTCACTTGGATTGGGGGAGAACTTTAACCTGGGTTGCAGATTATTCTGCTAAGTCATCTTGTAGCTGCCTCCGATGAAATTGAGCTATCAGGACCCGACTGACTGTTCCTGCAAATAAAAACGGTTAAACACACTCTATTCTGTCTGGCTAGTAACAACAGTAACGTCTCTTCAGAAGTCTGAGTTCAGTTTCTGTGCGGCTGAGAAGCAGGGTAGCGGAACAGTGAATGACTTTGATAAAGTCTTTATTCACGGGCAATATAAATAATTAATATATACAAACAATTATTAAAATCAACAATTATTGAAACATTAATAGCCAATATGAAAAATAAAAGAAAAGGAGAAAAAATACTTAGTTTCATGGAAAGATGTCCTTTTGTGGGAAGAATCATAAAGTCCAAGCAAATGGTTTCAAATTCCGCAAAGTTCCTTGTTTCAGAGCAAAATTCAGAGTTCAGCAAGATGGCTGCCAACCATGTGTCCTCTGGGTGGCAGTAGACCATTCTCATACAGATGGAATTTGGAGGACTGACTTGCCCAGGCAGCTCATTTACTTTTAATTGAGCTGTGTTCAGAGGCGGGCTTCCAGAGTCGACCCCCGGGCCGGATTATGGTAATCACATTTGGGCAGGGGCTTTCACCAGCCCCATAACCCTGACATTTTCTCTAGGTCTTTCTCCTCCAGAAGCGCTCCACCATAGACAACAATGCTGTCACCACCACCAGGAACACCCTAAAGGATCCTCACTCACCAAATAAGGTGGGCCAGCAATGACATTGGCCTTATCTCGCCTCTGGGGTATTTGATAGGCTCCCCACACCCTGTGGCAGTCAGATGCTATCCAGATATCACCTCTCCTTTCTTCCTGAATGTGACCTCAATGCAAACAAATGCTATCATTGCGCAGGCATCTTAGCTTAAAAGGGTATTTATTAAAAAAGGTTCCATCTAAAGAAATAGAAGACATAAAAACAAAACTTGACCCCCATAAAGAAAGAGATGAATATAAAAAATTGTCCCAAAAATTATGTGACTCACTGACACAGTCAGAAAAAACTATAATAGAAGATAGGAAATTTAGATATGAAAAAGATTTGGAAGCGTTTAAAAATAAGACAGCGTACAGATGCCAGACTAATAAGAAAAAAGAAGTAGTAATACAAGTATCTGATACCTCTGAGGATGGGGAACAGGTAAAGCCTGTACCAAAATATCACCCCCCGAGAACACCGAATAGGTATTATAACCCCAGGACCCCTAAAAAGAACCCACGAACTCCTCCGAATAGATATTGGGGACCACCAAAGACCCCCCCACAACACTATTACAGAGGGGGAGGGGCACCGTATCAATCACAACCTAGGGGAGGCCACTATAATAGATACCAGGTTCCTGTCTATAACAGGTATGACCCTCTGAGGAATGAACAACAGTATAGGCCTTTTTTAGAAGAGGGTTGGAGGGGAAGGTCCCCTCCAGGATGGAGAACCCCGGGTGGCGAGGAGTCTGGGGAACGGAAAGTGGTGGAGTTTCACACACCACCAAAAGAGAGAAAAAGAGAGGCAGAAGGGGATCCAGGGGAGGGAGGAGAATTCAAAAGAAGAAGGTATTAGGAGGAGAAGGAATATACAATTTGAGTGGAGTAGAATTGGAGGACCGAGAGATCCGTCTGTTGGATAAGGGCCTCAAATATGCCCCAAGGAGTGGACTGAATAAATTTAAAACTTACATTGATTTGCAAAAGTTCACACGAAAACTCAACATCAAAAAATATTTTGCACAAAGAGAAGGCCCCAACAACAGAGCCAATAAAGTGGACCCATACCGCCACTCAGGATTGAGGAAATAATCAACATTTAACCCCCAGACAGGGAGTAAGTCCATTGAGGTTTTTAAAAAAATGGTGGAGAATGAAATTAGGAAAATCCCTGAGAATGGACATAGTGATGAGAGGAAAATAGCTAAGGAGATGTTGGACAAAAAAGAACTAGTAGTTCGCCCAGCTGATAAAGGAGGGGGAGTAGTGGTTTTGAGTAAAGAACAGTATACAAAGGAGCTCGATAGGCTGATTTGTGATCCAGAAACATATGTAAAACTGAGGGGGGATCCCACAAACATGTATATGAAGGAGCTGAGAGGGTTGCTGAAACAGGGATTGGATGAGGGCATCCTGAATGATCAGGAGTTTTCATATTTGATCCCATCTGCACCCAGGGTACCGATAGTGTACCAGGTCCCAAAAGTACACAAGGACAAAATCAACCCACCGGGAAGGCCCATCATCAGTGGGTTGGGATCTATCACCCACAAGTTAGGCAAGTTTCTAAATGGGTACCTTCAGCCATTAGTGGATAGATTGCCCTATGTCATTAAAGATACAAAACACATGTTGAACCAAATTGAGGAGATGGGGGTTGGACAGGACACAGTACTGGTGACTGCCGATGTCTCATCATTATACACAAACATTCCTCACCATCTGGCCCTTGAAGCGGTTGAACACTATCTCACACTGGATGATGAAATGCAGCAGAAACAAAGAATTTTTCTTTTGGAATTATTAAATTTTGCACTTAAAAGGAACTATTTTTGGCACCAAGGAGATTATTTTTTGCAAAAGCGAGGTTGTGCCATGGGGGCGGGTTATGCTCCATGTTTGGCCAACCTCTTTATGTCTAGATGGGAGGAGGGTATTTTGGAAGTAGAAGCACAGAGTGGGATACCACTGAGTCACTGGTCTAGATATATAGACGACCTGTTCTGGTTATGGAATGGGTCGGTAGAGCACTTGCTAGAGTTTATTTCACAATTGAATAATAATGATTGGAATATTGAACTCAATGTGGAGTTCAGTAGAAGCACCATTAATTTTTTGGATTTAAACATAAGGAAGGAAGGCACTAGATTGTTGACGAAAAGTCACTTTAAAGACACAGATAGAAATGGTTTCATCCCAGTGGATAGTAATCACCACCCTAGGTGGATAGGGGGGATACCGAGGGGCCAGATGGTGAGGATGAGGAGGAATTGCACTCACACATGGGAATATGTGGAGCAATCTCAGGTTCTGATAGATAGATTTGTTGAGAAAGGTTATGATGAGGAGAGCAAAAAACCATGATTGAAGTGGGAAAAAGGGAAAGAAGAGATCTATTACAGGGTAAAAGGGATCAAGGAGGTTCACAACAAAAATATCAAACTGCATTTATCACAGATTTTAGTACTAAACATAAGAATTTGGAGAGAATTATCTCGAGACATTGGGGTATTTTGTTGGAAGATGTGACTTTGAAAAAACTGCTGCCTGAGAAACCTAAAATGATATATAGGAAAGCCAATAATTTAAAAAACATATTGGCTCCTAGTTGTGTAAATCCACCAAAAGCCCCTCAGTTGATGCCTTGGCAGAGGAAAGGATTTTTCCCATGTGGGGGGTGCTTCTCGTGTAGAGGGGCCAAGGGAGTGAGAACAGATTGCTTCGTATCATTTCAGAATGGGAGATCCTTCAAGGTAGAACAAAACATCACATGTCACAGCAAAGGGGTAGTATATTTGCTTTGGTGTGGGTGTGGGAAGCAATATATAGGTCGGACCAAAAGGGAACTAACAGAGCGAATAGCTGAACATGTAAGGAACATAAGAAAGGGGGTGAGGGGGCATAGTGTATCCGAGCACTTTAGAAAAGAACATGACCGAGACCCAAGTGGGCTGAATTTTTGTGCAATTGAGAAGATAAACATACCATGGCGAGGGGGAAACAAGATTAGATTGATTTCAAGAAAGGAGACTGAGTGGATCTTCTTGATGGAAACCATGCAACCAAAGGGATTTAATGTGGAAATAGATCTCAACTGTTTTATTGATGACAGCTAAGAGAGGGAAGGAATTTTGCATGTGTGAAATAAAATAATATTATGGCAGTATGGGGTTAGGCCACTAGAGGGAGACAATATGAATATGTAAAATATGTAAATGAATGTACTGATTATAACCTCGTCCTTATGAAGATGTAAAATATGTATATGGAAAGAATGTGGAAATAGAGATTATGGAGATAATTTATATGGAAATAATGTGGGGATAGACAAATTAGAAAGAATGTGTTTATAAAGTAGAGGATTGAGTCTGGTGATATAAATGAAATATGATGTTATGTTGAATACGCTGCTTCTAATGTAAAAGCTTGTGGAGCGGAGGATGCTCCACAAATAATTTGAATGAAAATATGGTGAATTGTAGAGAAGTAACATGGGGTCACGTAATTTAGTTGGTATAATATGATGTAAGATGATGTTTAAAATTAGCAAACATGTTAGGGGGAGTGAATCCAACACTGATCCTTATAGAAGGTTTTTTAATATGAATTTGTAATAAAGTTTTAAATAAAGTTGTTTATGTGTATAAAAGCCTCCCGGGCTCCGGAACGCACACTGACACGCAAGGAAGTGAGTTTCAAGTAGAGGGAGGCGTGTAGCGTAATGACGGCATGCGCACTGGCCGGGAAGCGGACGGAGCCTATTGGGAGGCGGGGGTGCGACGTCACAGAGGGGCGTAGCAAGACGCCTTATTACAGCAATCTCCGCATGGTGGCTCCATCCCCTGAATGAGTCATCTTCATGACGAAATCGATAGGGAGGAGCCACATGCGGAAGTAACACGGACAGTGTAGTGGGACGCGGTGGCGTGGTGGAGCGAGCAAGCCCTGGGATACCAGCACACGGCGGCCAGCCCGGGAGGCCGCACGGGGTGGAGCCCGTTCCTAACACTCCACAGGCTTACCAACTACCTGTAACATGTGAGTGGAACCTTTTTTAATAAATACCCTTTTAAGCTAAGATGCCTGCGCAATGATAGCATTTGTTTGCATTGAGGTCACATTCAGGAAGAAAGGAGAGGTGATATCTGGATAGCATCTGACTGCCACAGGGTGTGGGGAGCCTATCAAATACCCCAGAGGCGAGATAAGGCCAATGTCATTGCTGGCCCACCTTATTTGGTGAGTGAGGATCCTTTAGGGTGTTCCTGGTGGTGGTGACAGCATTGTTGTCTATGGTGGAGCGCTTCTGGAGGAGAAATACTATTGATAAGAAAGGACTAACTCAAGCCTTGTTTCAGAAGCGTACCCGTAGGACTGTCTATAACATAGGAACCCTTTTAGTTATGTACTGTATATATAAATCACATTGATTATTTAAATACATCCTTGAACCATATTGGTAATTGCGGGTATATTCATCTGAGCGCTGTGTAACGCTGTGTTTGACATTTTCTCTAGGTCGACCTACGCGGCCGGCACGCAAATAATAATTACGTATTATCGATCCCCAGAACCTACCGATTAATATGATACCTTGGATGCCGGTGTTAGGGCGTATGGTTACCGAGGGGCCCATAACTCCCTAACCGAACGAGGTATGATTATGATTTGTATACCGAGACGTTGGTCCAATTTCAACGGATCCGAATACACTGCTCCCACCTCTGGGTGATACTCGGTTTTCCTTTAATAAGCAGAAATCATAATTCACATGCTTCATCATTTTAACCCCTGGAGACAGTTTGGCTGGCTCCTGGGGCAGCTTCCTCTAGCTGAACAAACTTTTGGTGCCTTTGGCTAATTAACATCTACGTGAGATCAGCTAGGTGTCACCTGGTTCCCAGAACAGAAAAGGGAATAAATGCCTCCATGTTATTCTGCCTTCCCCAGGGAATATGTCTAAGCTAATTAACAAATCAAAAGACATCCTGCACGTAAATTAGGGGCAGAGGAGAAAACTTGTATTTTTAAAAAAAAACAGGAATGTCAGTTCTGCTCGCTGCAATGACTAGCAGATCTGACCAAGAAATTGGAGAAATCGACGGCGAATCTTTCAGATTCGCCTACGTTAATCCCGGCTGTTCCGTGACAACTGGGAGAAAGAGAAACTCCAGGTTGCTACAGGTAGCCCCCACACAACCAATCCAGATTCTATTGATCTGAATCACAATCGATGCAGAGAATCAATTGCAATCGCATTTTCTTCACGGGTGGTTCTAGGACGCGTCTGCGGCCCCGCAACCGTCCGTGACAGTATGTATATAAATAAAGATAATAGCTGCGCTTCTGTTTGTGCTTGTGTTTCTTCCAGTATAAAACAATCAGCAGGTAAAACAACACTCATCGGATGGTGCAACCTTCAGGGTCCGATATCGCGTTTGGGGTATTGGTCACCCAACAGCTTCTCTGGCACCTCCCGTCCGGTCCTTCAGGGACTTAAGTTCATCACCAGCTGTATATAGTAAAAATGGAGACTCCTCATCGCGTAAAAGTCTACTTATGGCTTTATTCGTTTAAAAAAATATGCATATACAGTGTATGCAGAAATAATCAGCAAAAATGTAAAAAAGTTCCAGTAAGACTTAAAGCAAAACAATGCACCCAGGGATCACCTAACAGCCTGCCCGGTGTCCACGGATGTCACTCCCGCTATCGGTACTATTACTGCTCACTGGAAAGGATAAAACAGCTCCTGCGTGAATCCCACCGGTCTCGTCCGACCGGACCTTCGAGCTGACGTCACGCCGCAACTCCGCCCAACGTTTCATTGCTATGGCAACTCCTTCAGGGGATACGGAGCGCTGACGCCTTAAATAGAGAAGCAGCCTCTGCGACTGCACCCAGCTTGTAAGAGGGCTACAGGACCTCTGCAAGACGCAAAGGCTGCTAAGGTCCTTTTTTTTTTTTTTTTTTTCCCTTTCACCTCACAATACAGCGTGAGGACCTTAGCAGCCTTTGCATCTTGCAGTGTTCCCAGTGTGATTTCATTCTATATTTTGTATATTGAATACAGCAGCACACTATTGGTTATGTGGTGCTTGTACATGGACTTTTGCACAAAACTATAATTGACTCACAGTATAATTTCCTTGAGGATTGAGGAGTCCCCTATATGAGCATAGTGTTCCAAGTGTGATTTCATCTTATATAATGTACTGTATATACTGGTATAATGAATGCTCTGGAGTAGAGTGAATTGTCAGACAAATATGTCAGCATTCCCAGACTACAGTTCAGTCTGCTTGGGGTTCACACAGGAAGAGTTGGTGGCTACGTCCACCATGGTGATCTGGGAGGAGTGTGCAAAGTGCCTTCTTTTTCTGATGAGTGGTCGGAAGTTGATGGTAATTTTATGTTAATTTTATCAACATTTATGCTGCTTGGAATTAGACAAGTTAAAATCATCAGCTACTTCATTTGATTTCTCTACTTCAGAGTTGCAAATATTTGCATAAAACTAGAAATTATGAGCATCTCCACGATCATCTCTAGTGTGTATATTGTAAATGTGTCCTTGTCATTCAGGAAAGCTCACATGCTAATCCCTACCACAATTACATTCTAATGACCCTACCATATTCTAAGACAAAGACTGGAGGGAACCAATTAAGTTATAAGTATGTTTTTGGCATGTAGGATGAAACCAGAGTGCCAAGAACCAAACCTGGAATGAACTTAGAAATTCCATGCAGACTGTGACCTGGCCCAGATTTCAACCTGGAACACTAACATAGCAGGCAAGAGTGCTATCCATTACCCGCAATATTATCCAATGGTGAAATACAATGATCAATGTAATATAATAAAGTCCACCATCATAAAATAACATTTACTGACTTCAAACAATCCTTTAACCAATTGCTTCCCTTCATAAACTTAATTGGACCTTGTGAAAATTTGTATTTATTGATGGAATAATGTTTAATTTTTATTATGTGATCTAGTACAGCCTAACTGTACATCATTCTGATCATACTAATAAATCAATTGAAATATTGATTGGCCATCTTAAAGTGGAACTAAACTGAGAACCTCTCTGCTCTATAAGATTAGTCACAGCATGATAAACTTTAGGGTAAACAAAAAAAAACAAAAAACCTGAAGATTTAAATTGACATCACTTTCCTGGGAGCACTGATATGGTTAAGCCTCAGTGTTTCCTGTACAGGCAGACTGCTGCAGAGCTCTGATTCACAGCTACTGATATGAGCTAATAGGACCCTTTGCTCTACCTAAACAAACACAGAGCATAGTGCAGTGAATTTCTTTAGCAACTATGGGCCTTACGCAATTCACTTTTTGTCCTAGGAGATCATTTTTCATCTTCTGTTTAAATTAACTTTTCAGCACTCTGCACTGGCGTAACAATAAGGCATGCGACCCCTGCCGTCGCGGGGAAGGGGGGGGCTGGGGCCCCCCAGGGCCCGCTCAGGGACTTTTGGGGGCAGGAGGGGTCGCAGCATAAGAGGAGAGTGTGGCAGATCGGTGAGGAGGGGGGAAATTCCCCCCCCCCCCTCACCTCGGGCTCTCCTCTCAGCGCTCCCCCTCCTGAAATCATTGGTGGTGTTCATGGCAGCAGCGGCGGTGGCGGCAGGATGACTCATTACCTCCTTCTCACTGGAGGACTTCCGTTCTCTAAGTGCTTCATTCAACTTTCTGTGTAAACAGGAAGTTGCACTTAGAGAACGGAAGTCCTCCAGCGAGAAGGAGGTAATGAGTCATCCTGCCGCCACCGCTGCTGCTGCCACGAACACCACCAATGATTGCAGGAGGGGGAGCGCTGTGAGGAGAGCCCGAGGTGAGGGGGGGGGGGAATTTCCTCCCTCCCCACCGATCTGCCACACTCTCCTCTTATGCTGCGACCCCTCCTGCCCACCAAAAGTCCCTGAGCGGGCCCTGGGGGGGGGGGCCTGGATTTCTTTTTTTTGCAGGGGGGCCAGGGGATTTCTAGGTATGCCCATGGCACTCTGCAATTGATAAAGTACAGAAAGTCAGTAAAAAAAGTACTGGCATAATATTTTCTTACTTGATGGTGGCTAACCAGGCATTTTACTTACATGATGTGACAAAAAATCACCTTTAGTGAAAGTTTAGAAGGTAAAAGTACATTGGATATGGGCCTCTATGTGGAATAAAGACTTTTCATTGTGTGCTATGCAAGAGTTGTGTGTACATTACTAAGCCACAAGAAGACAATGGCCCATATGCAATTAACTTTTTTGCCTGACTTTTCTCCTAGGTGTTATTTTTACAGCTTGACATTAAATGCCTTTTAAAACGCCAGCAAGCAAGAAAATACTCAAATAAATTTGATATAACTTTTTCACTTACTTTTTAACCTACTTTTTGGCACTTTTTAAATTGCAAAGTGCTAAAAAGTTATTTTAAAGAGATGATGAAAAATGATCTCCTAGGAGAAAACTCACCAGAAAAGGTTAATTGCATATGGGCCAATGACTGTTCTCAGGAGCTTGCAAGTAAATCTATATTTAGAAAGCTAGTGAATTACTTGCAACACCTGTTTTTTCTTCTTTTACTATAAATGCAGTGTCACCTCATAATACTATGTACAACAAAGGGCAATCCAAAGGTCTCTTTACCTCGAACCAGCAGGCTGCTATTCTTACCTCAAATAGAAGAGTTGTCACCGCAAACATAAACCTAAAAAAATCTGTTGTTTACAGACAAGCTCTGAAGTACATCATGTTCACATTTCTCTAATTCTGGAGCAGAGGAACAAACGATTGCTGTCACTGCTGAACATCTTTATAAAGCAAAGATATCGCCCGCAGGCAGCGGATGATGATCCAGGTTAACTTGTTACCAAAAGACAAACTCCAGGAATGTAATCATTACTATTGTCATCATCACATACTGTATAATAATCCCCTACTAAATAACCAATACAAATAATTTAATATGCTCCATAATAACAGTTGACCCATTGTACGACTCCAGTCAAACACTTCTTTTTTAATCATAAATACAGTGAATAAGGAAGGAATTTTTGCCTGCATACCCCTTAAATGGAACCAGAAGTGAGAGGAACATGGAGGCTGCCATCTTCATTTCCTTATACACAATGCCAGTTGCCGGCTGTCATGGTGAGCTTTTGGCTTTGGTTGTTTTAGAGTCACACACCTGCAACAAGCATGCAGCCAGTGGAGTCAGATCACAGTCAGAGCATCTGATCAAAAAACTCACCGCCAGCAGGTAAGTTATGTCCACTTTACTGGCGAAAACCAAGTATTTCTGGCGTTAAAATCCAGCATTTCCTAGTATTTCTCCTTTAAGGCTCAAGCTCATCGCCTCTAGTTAGGACATTTAAATAATTCATTTAAGGAAAGGGATGTGCTAAAGGGGGTGTGGCCAAAAAAATAGCAAAAATCAGTAACCCTTTACACACTCTCATGCAAATGTTCAAACAAATACATTCACAGATTCACTCATCCAGGCACCACTGTTATCCATACAGCTAAGTTAAAAGCCAGGGTCTTAGTTCACAAAGGAATGCATTCTCTTGCTTAGTCACCTACACTGCGCAGAAGTACCCAGGTAAACGTAGGTGTCCTAACTCTTGCCCTGTAACATGCATAGTGCAGACATGCAAACATTTTTGCACAGTAGAACAGGGTTGCTCTTACACAGAGGAAAAGCCATGCTCGAGTGGCTTCGTACAGCTGGGCAGGCGTGGGCCATATTACACCTGCGCAGTGTGTCCTGCATTTTGGATGGCAATGACTATTTTATCAATTAGCAGCTAAATTTAAAAAAAGTTTGAGTTTTAAGCCTTTCACTAACTTGGAAACCAGTCATGTTTTAGCTGTGTTTCATGCTTTAGATTCATAAATGAAATTTGAGTTTTATCCCACTTTTAAGAGATTCCTTTCACTTGATTATTGCGAGTGGCATGAGAGGAAATGAACTAATCTCTGCAGTGGCAACACAAACAGTAATAAAAACACTTTGTTAGTTTGAAGAAGAGGTTATCGGGCATGTAATGATGTTACCATTGGAGAATTTCATCATGTGGTGACTTCACAAATGAAAGCAAAATATAAATCTAGTTGTGTAAGAAGAATTTGAAATTCCAGCTGTATGGCCATGAGCTTATGTATCAAGACGTAACAAAAAAGCAACAACAAACAAACAAGAAAAAAATAATCAATTCAGCTGGTTCACAAATGATTTTAAATCTAACCTCAAGGGTAAAGCAACACACAGAAGATTCTACCATGTCATTATTTATTTAAAAGAATAGCACGGTGAAACAGACGGAAGAAACAGACACCATACATAGTTTCCTAAACGTTTGCAGACACTCACCGAGGATTGTGTTCCCTCCTGCTGTTCTACACTTGCCCATGAATTGGTCCGGTATAGACCCAGAGTCAGAGGAAATCGCCAACCTTTGACCCGGATCTAGTTGGCGGTGGCACTGAGCTACTGGGCATGCGCAGCCAACTGGATGCAGGTCAACGGTTGGCGACTTCTTCTGAGTCTGGGTCTATATCAGATTGATTTACCAAAAAATGGAGCATCGCGGGAGGGAACAAAAGCCTTGGTGAGAGTCTTTAAATGTTCAGGAAACTATGTATGACCTCTGTTTTTTACTTTTTTTTCCACCTCAATATTTCTTTAACCACTTCAGGACCACAGTCTTTTCACCCCTTAAGGACCAGAGCCTTTTTATCCATTCAGACCACTGCAGCTTTCATGGTTTAATGCTCGCTCATACAACCTACCACCTAAATGAATTTTACCTCCTTTTCTTGTCACTAATACAGCTTTCTTTTGATGCTATTTGATTGCTCCTGCGAGTTTTACTTTTTATTATATTCATCAAAAAAGACATGAATTTTGGCAAAAAAATGATTTTTTTAACTTTCTGTGCTGACATTTTTCAAATAAAGTAAAATTTCTGTATACATGCAGCGCGAAAAATGTGGACAAACATGTTTTTGATTAAAAAAAACCCATTCAGTGTATATTTATTGGTTTGGGTAAAAGTTATAGCGTTTACAAACTATGGTGCCAAAAGTGAATTTTCCCATTTTCAAGCATCTCTGACTTTTCTGCGCACCTGTCAGGTTTCATGAGGGGCTAAAATTCCAGGATAGTACAAATACCCCCCAAATGACCCCATTTTGGAAAGAAGACATCCCAAAGTATTCAGTGAGAGGCATGGTGAGTTCATAGAAGATTTTATTTTTTGTCACAAGTTAGCGGAAAATGACACTTTCTGACAAAAAAAAGAAAAAAAAAAAGTTTCCATTTCTTCTAACTTGCAACAAAAAAAAATGAAATCTGCCACGGACTCACTATGCTCCTCTCTGAATACCTTGAAGTGTCTACTTTCCAAAATGGGGTCATTTGTGGGGTGTGTTCACTGTCCTGGCATTTTGGGGGGTGCCTAATTGTAAGCACCCCTGTAAAGCCTAAAGATGCTCATTGGACTTTTGGCCCCTTAGCGCAGTTAGGCTGCAAAAAAGTGCCACACATGTGGTATTGCCGTACTCAGGAGAAGTAGTATAATGTGTTTTGGGGTGTATTTTTACACATACCCATGCTGGGTGGGAGAAATCTCTCTGTAAAAGGACAATTGTGTGTAAAAAAAAATCAAACAATTGTCATTTACAGAGATATTTCTCCCACCCAGCATGGGTATGTGTAAAAATACACCCCAAAACACATTATACTACTTCTCCTGAGTACGGCGATACCACATGTGTGGCACTTTTTTGCACCCTAACTGCGCTAAGGGGCCCAAAGTTCAATGAGTACCTTTAGGATTTCACAGGTCATTTTGAGAAATTTCGTTTCAAGACTACTCCTCGCGGTTTAGGGCCCCTAAAATGCCAGGACAGTATAGGAACCCCACAAATTACCCCATTTTAGAAAGAAGACACCCCAAGGTATTCCGTTAGGAGGATGGTGAGTTCATAGAAGATTTTTTTTTTTTGTCACAAGTTAGCGGAAATTGATTTTAATTGTTTTTTTTCACAAAGTGTCATTTTCCGCTAACTTATGACAAAAAATAAAATCTTCTATGAACTCACCATACTCCTAACGGAATACCTTGGGGTGTCTTCTTTCTAAAATGGGGTCATTTGTGGGGTTCCTATACTGCCCTGGCATTTTAGGGGCCCTAAACCGTGAGGAGTAGTCTTGAAACCAAATGTCGCAAAATGACCTGTGAAATCCTAAAGGTACTCATTGGACTTTGGGCCTCTTAGCGCACTTAGGGTGCAAAAAAGTGCCACACATGTGGTACCGCCGTACTCAGGAGAAGTAGTATAATGTGTTTTGGGGTGTATTTTTACACATACCCATGCTGGGTGGGAGAAATATCTCTGTAAATGACAATTGTTTGATTTTTTTTTACACACAATTGTCCTTTTACAGAGAGATTTCTCCCACCCAGCATGGGTATGTGTAAAAATACACCCCAAAACACAATATACTACTTCTTCTGAGTACAGCGATACCACATGTGTGACACTTTTTTGCAACCTAGGTGCGCTAAGGGGCCTAACGTCCTATTCACAGGTCATTTTGAGGCCTTTGGATTCTAGACTACTGCTCACGGTTTAGGGCCCCTTAAATGCCAGGGCAGTATAGGAACCCCACAAGTGACCCCATTTTAGAAAGAAGACACCCCAAGGTATTCTGTTAGGAGTATGGTGAGTTCATAGAAGATTTTTTTTTTGTCACAAGTTAGCGGAAAATGACACTTTGTGAAAAAAAACCCAATACATATCAATTTCCGCTAACTTGTGACAAAAAATAAAATCTTCTATGAACTCATCATACACCTAACAGAATACCTTGGGGTGTCTTCTTTCTAAAATGGGGTCACTTGTGGGGTTCCTATACTGCCCTGGCATTTTACGGGCCCAAAACTGTGAGTAGTCTGGAAACCAAATTTCTCAAAATGACTGATCAGGGGTATAAGCATCTGCAAATTTTGATGACAGGTGGTCTATGAGGGGGCAAATTTTGTGGAACCGGTCATAAGCAGGGTGGCCTCTTAGATGACAGGATGTTTTGGGCCTGATCTGATGGATAGGAGTGCTAGGGGGTGACAGGAGGTGATTGATGGGTGTCTCAGGGGGCGGTTAGAGGGGAAAATAGATGCAATCAATGCACTGGGGAGGTGATCGGAAGGGGGTCTGAGGGGGACCTGAGGGTTTGGCCGAGTGATCAGGAGCCCACACGGGGCAAATTAGGGCCTGATCCGATGGGTAGGTGTGCTAGGGGGTGACAGGAGGTGATTGATGGGTGTCTCAAGGTGTGATTAGAGGGGGGAAATAGATGCAAGCAATGCACTAGCGAGGTGATCAGGGCTGGGGTCTGAGGACGTTCTGAGGTGTGGGCGGGTGATTGGGTGCCCGCAAGGGGCAGATTAGGGTCTAATCTGATGGGTAACCGTGACAGGTGGTGATAGGGGGTGATTGATGGGTAATTAGTGGGTGTTTAGAGGAGAGAATAGATGTAAACAATGGATTTGGGAGGTGATCTGATGTCGGATCTGCGGGCGATCTATTGGTGTGGGTGGGTGATCAGATTGCCCGCAAGGGGCAGGTTAGGGGCTGATTGATGGGTGGCAGTGACAGGGGGTGATTGATGGGTGGCAGTGACAGGGGGTGATTGATAGGTGATTGACAGGTGATCAGTGGGTTATTACAGGGAATAACAGATGTAAATATTGCACTGGCGAATTGATGAAGGGGGGGTCTGAGGGCAATCTGAGCGTGTGGGCGGGTGATTGGGTGCCCGCAAGGGGTAGATTAGGGTCTAATCTGATGGGTAACAGTGACAGGTGGTGATAGGGGGTGATTGATAGGTGATTGATGGGTAATTAGTGGGTGTTTAGAGGAGAGAATAGATGTAAACTAATGGATTTGGGAGGTGATCTGATGTCGGATCTGCGGGCGATCTATTGGTGTGGGTGGGTGATCAGATTGCCCGCAAGGGGCAGGTTAGGGGCTGATTGATGGGTGGCAGTGACAGGGGGTGATTGATGGGTGGCAGTGACAGGGGGTGATTGATAGGTGATTGACAGGTGATCAGTGGGTTATTACAGGGAATAACAGATGTAAATATTGCACTGGCGAATTGATAAAGGGGGGTCTGAGGGCAATCTGAGCGTGTGGGCGGGTGATTGGGTGCCCGCAAGGGGTAGATTAGGGTCTAATCTGATGGGTAACAGTGACAGGTGGTGATAGGGGGTGATTGCTAGGTGATTGATGGGTAATTAGTGGGTGTTTAGAGGAGAGAATAGATGTAAACAATGGATTTGGGAGGTGATCTGATGTCGGATCTGCGGGCGATCTATTGGTGTGGGTGGGTGATCAGATTGCCCGCAAGGGGCAGGTTAGGGGCTGATTGATGGGTGGCAGTGACAGGGGGTGATTGATGGGTGGCAGTGACAGGGGGTGATTGATAGGTGATTGACAGGTGATCAGTGGGTTATTACAGGGAATAACAGATGTAAATATTGCACTGGCGAATTGATAAAGGGGGGTCTGAGGGCAATCTGAGCGTGTGGGCGGGTGATTGGGTGCCCGCAAGGGGTAGATTAGGGTCTAATCTGATGGGTAACAGTGACAGGTGGTGATAGGGGGTGATTGATAGGTGATTGATGGGTAATTAGTGCGTGTTTAGAGGAGAGAATAGATGTAAACAATGGATTTGGGAGGTGATCTGATGTCGGATCTGCGGGCGATCTATTGGTGTGGGTGGGTGATCAGATTGCCCGCAAGGGGCAGGTTAGGAGCTGATTGATGGGTGGCAGTGACAGGGGGTGATTGATGGGTGGCAGTGACAGGGGGTGATTGATAGGTGATTGACAGGTGATCAGTGGGTTATTACAGGGAATAACAGATGTAAATATTGCACTGGCGAATTGATAAAGGGGGGTCTGAGGGCAATCTGAGCGTGTGGGCGGGTGATTGGGTGCCCGCAAGGGGTAGATTAGGGTCTAATCTGATGGGTAACAGTGACAGGTGGTGATAGGGGGTGATTGATAGGTGATTGATGGGTAATTAGTGGGTGTTTAGAGGAGAGAATAGATGTAAACTAATGGATTTGGGAGGTGATCTGATGTCGGATCTGCGGGCGATCTATTGGTGTGGGTGGGTGATCAGATTGCCCGCAAGGGGCAGGTTAGGGGCTGATTGATGGGTAGCAGAGACAGGGGGTGATTGACTGGTGATTGACGGGTGATTGACGGGTGATTGACAGGTGATCAGGGGGGATGGATGCATACAGTACACGGGGGGAGGGGTCTGGGGGGGGGGTCTGGGGAGAATCTGAGGGGTGGGGGGGTGATCAGGAGGGGGCAGTGGGCAGGGGGGGGGATAAAAAAAAAATAGCGTTGACAGATAGTGACAGGGAGTGATTGATGGGTGATTAGGGGGGTGACTGGGTGCAAACAGTGGTCTGGGGGGTGGGCAGGGGGGGGTCTGAGGGGTGCTGTGGGCGATCAGGGGGCAGGGGGGGGGGAAATCAGTGTGCTTGGGTGCAGACTAGGGTGGCTGCAGCCTGCCCTGGTGGTCCCTCGGACACTGGGACCACCAGGGCAGGAGGCAGCCAGTATAATAGGCTTTGTATACATTACAAAGCCTATTATACTATTTCCATGCGGCGATCCGGGTGCTAGTAACCCGCCGGCGCTTCCGAACGGCCGGCGGGTTACTACGAGCGGTGGGCGGAGCCAGTCCCCGGCGGCTGATCGCGTCACGAATGACGCGATCGCCGCATAGCCACCCACGCAGCCGCCCCCGCCGATGGGCGTATTGCGGTCGTTTGGGCCCGGTCTTTGCCGCCGCCCATCGGCTGGGGGCGGTCGTTAAGTGGTTAATAAGAGGCAAAATGGAGAAGCCATGTTTGAAAATCAAAGTCTTCCTCATGACTCAACACTATGTAGACCCACCTTTAGCAAAAATAACTTGAAGGTATGCTTTTCTAAATTAATTTATCGGTCTCTCTTATTGTTGTGGTGGAATTTTGGCCTACTCTTCTTTATAATCTGCTTCTGAACCCGCCAGGGCCAGTTCTAGTCACAATGTGGCCAAGGGTAAAAGTAACCTGGGGGCCCCCTTGACACTCCCTCCCCCTGTAAGCGTCACTTGCAAATACACTTCCCAGGGCACCTGAGCCAGCTGCTGGACTCTCCGAGGCCTCCACCTCTATTTTTGTTCCTGGGATCCCTGCAGGGTTTTTGGTAGCATTGCAACTCTCCTGTCCTGGCAGGCATGCACCACCATTAGTCCATGCACTCCTATCTTCATTCTCACAGGGGTGCCTCTCTTCTGTGATGTATGCCAGACAGGTGAGTTGAAATACTGCCGAAACTCTGCAGGGACCTTGGGAATGAAAATAAATTTGGGGGAGATGTGAAGAGGGAGCCTAGGGCAATTGCCCAGTTTGCCCCTATGAAAGTTCCGGCCCTGGTGGGCGAAAAACAACCTTCGTCACCATGCTTGGAAATTGTATGAGGTGCTTGTGCTGATATTCTGTTTTTGGTTTTAGTGAACTTACGGTCAAAAGTCTCTACTTTCATCTTGTATGTTCAAAGGACATTATTCCACAATTCATATATTTTGCTCACATGCAGCTTAGCAAACCTAACCTGTGCTGCCATGTTCTTTTTAAAGAGAAGAGACTTTATCCTGGTATATATTCCTTCAAATTGTTTTTCCAATGGTACTTTCAGGAATTTTAACATAAGTCAGTAGAATCTGAGATGTAGTGTAACCCTCTAAAAGAGGGTAATGTACTGTGAAAATGTATTTGCATGTGTAAGGTAAACTTAGCATGTGAGGCTAAAATTCACCTCAGAAATTAGCATTGTGGAATCAAAACTGCGCTCAGAGAGACCAGGCGCTCAGATAGTCGCATAGACTGGGTTGCTAGGCAACCCAGTACACAGAGCGGGGAACCTTCTAGATACGGGAGGAGAGGACAGAGCAGAGGCAGAGAGGGCATGGCAGAGGCTGAGGGAACTAATTGATACCAGTTCTCCTCACAGAGTCAGTCAGTCAGGAGGCGGCGGTGAGGGAGGAAGGAGGCCAGGGAGAGAGCGGCCGCAGCAGTAACCCCATGAGGTAAAGCAGGGACCCGGCGGCAGCACAGAGACCACCAGCAGAGAGAGGAGGGCAGCGGTAACAGAGCCAGGCAGTGACCGGAGGCTAAGTTGAAGGACAGCAGGCAAGATCCAAGCTAGCATGGAAAGAGAGAGATCCTGTCAGGCCAGATGAGTATAGGCCTTGCGCCAGCACAAGCCATAAGTGTGTTCAGAAAGGACCAGTGTTCAGTGGAGGTTTTCTGAGTATAGAGACAGTTAACCCAAGTTACTGAAGGGCATATTCTGATGAAAGTGGTGTGACTAAAATCTGTCTGTCTGATAAAGCCTTAAAGAGACAGTGACATTGTGATGATAATCAGTTTGTTCATTTAAGATGCTGCTGCCCTGCCAGATAACAGAGACTGTTAAGGTAGCCATACACTGGTCGATTTGCCATCAGATTCGACCAACAGATAGATCCCTCTCTGATCGAATCTGATCATAGAGGGATCGTATGGCTGCCTTTACTGCAAACAGATTGTGAATCGATTTCAGCATGAAACCGATCAAAATCTGTGGTGGTGGTGCTGCTGCTGCCCCCGCCCGCCAGCTATACATTACCTGCTCCGGCCGACGCGACTCCCCCTCTGTCCCCGCAGCTTCTTCTCCGTGCTGGGTTCCGGACCGGCTGCTGCTTCATTGAACTTCCTGCCGGGTAAGTTTAAACAGTAGAGGGCGCTCTACTGTTTAAACTTCCTGCTGGATATAACATGTAGATACAGCGTTTTGTGAGTGGCACTCCCTACCATATACTTAGCAGTAGTCAGTGACAAAAAATTGACAGGCAAACAATAAATCTTCTCACCTTCCTTCCAGTAACCCCTTATGCGTGACTTGCTCAGGCGTGTGCACTTCGGAACAAAATAGAAATGACAGATATTGGAACTGGAAAAATGAAGAGGAAAGAAAACATCCGGGCACCTTCCGTCTTTAAAATTTATTGTGCAATGTCCACATCCATCAGGGTTACATACCACGAGTGTGTTCCACGAGTGGTCAATACGGTGGCTGTGAGGTGGAGGTGGGGATGCCGGGCATCAGTGAGGGCTTGCGACGGCCGTTTCGCGTCTTGCTAGACGCTTGGTCACGCTGTGCTCTCGTTACTGTGGCAATACGCAGGCATCCGGTATATGCGGCGGTAAACCCCGCCCCTTCCGGGTGTCGCGTATGCCAAAATTATTGCTGGGACAGGAAGTTCAATGAAGCAGCAGGCAGTCCAGAACCCAGCGCGGAGAAGAAGCTGTGGGGACAGAGGGGGAGTCGCGCCGGCCAGAGCAGGTAATGTATTGCCGCTAGCGTCGGTTGTCGGGCATTCGAACGCCGATATCGACGCACTCCCGACCCGCCGGCGATCGAGGGAAATCTTCCACAGGGACGGATCGACGGAAATCGACGGGAATGATTGATTTTGGTCGGAAATCGATCCTTCTGTTTGCGTTTGCGCAACGATTTCACAGCAGATTCGATCACAGTGATCGAATCTGCTGTATATCGGCGGGAAAATCGTTAGGTGTATGGGCCCCTTAACTAAGTACATTAAGTGTGAGTCCCTTCTTGTCACCAAGAAAGTGATCAGCCTCTTATAGCCCCCTCAGAACTAACACAGTCAGCCGCTCGCAGTAAACCTGACTCGGAGACATTGTTCCTGTCAATCTGCTTCAGTTTATAAGTCATCAGTTCATCAGTTGATTTGTTCTGCAGTGTTTACTAAAAGCCTGATTTAAGAAATGAACCAAAGTGTTATTTTGTGTTGCTGGAGTGCATGACTTGAGAGAGAGAAAGAGAGCTAAAGCCGTGGAGATAAAGAGAACCTGTCAGTGAAACATGACTAGATACAGTATGTTAACCTGTCAGCATTAAAGAAGAAGATTGGAGGAAACGTTTCACTGCATCTTGTGTTACTAAGTGAATTACGGTGAAAATTGGCCCCAATTCACTAAGCTTATCTCCCGTCTTTAATAACTCTTCTAGAGTTGTTACCATGGTGATAAGGCATGTAGTATTCAGGAAACATTTTACCTCAGGCAAACCTAAAGTTAACTCTTCGGTCTTTAAGTTAACTCTTTAATCCTTAAAATAACTCCAGAGTTAAAGACAGGCTGTTCATTAACTGCGTGTGAAAATAACTACAGAGGTAACTTAACTACAGAGGAGGTAAATTAACTACAGAAGAGGTAATGTAAGGAATGAAGAGATAAGATAAATCTCCTACTGTGTGGAGGTAAGTTTTCTCTTGCCTTATTATCTCCAGCATGATCTTAGTGAATTGAGGCCAATGAGTCAACAAAGTGGAGATACCAGTTTTGCAAAATAATAAAATTAGAGCTTATTCAGCATAAAGTTCAAATAGCATAAGAAAATAGTTATATTGAAGGAGTGAGATATTGATGGTATAGATGGGTGCATTGACCAATTTTGTGATTTTGTGTTCCTTATTTTTATTTCTCTAACTCCTTTTTGATTATTTGATTCTATTTTTTTTATATTTTGTTTATTATTTTTGAGAAGCCCTATCCAACAAGTGGTGCCTAAGAGATACAGTAGTTTGAGTATTACAGTATAAAAGAGCAAAAGTCTGAGAGATCTTCTGAGTAAAGTGAACATTCTTTTGGATGCCAAATTGCCAACCAACGAACTGTGGAAATTGCTTCAGTACCATAGTAAAGAGAGTCACGAGTCCCCTAAGGTTTTGCTGAGCAATATAGCTTGGACTTGGCTACAAGGGACTGAGACTGTATAGGAACTAAATTGCTCAGTAGACCTGTCCCTGCCCGAGCCCCTATACCTCAGTGAATGGTACTGTGATAAAAAGGTTTTGTACTGTAAAGTGGTTGATGATTGTAGAAGAAGATCTGTTGTAGCTCAATTTAAAAATAAAAAAAGTTTCTGTGTAACTTAACCTTTTTATTCTGCAGCTTTTACCGGTGCACCGGCTGTGAAGAGGAGAAGATTGGGTATTTTGACCTGTGATGTGCAAGGAAAGTGTATTTATGTGTTAAGAGTTACTGGTTGAGTGAAGTTACCTGTTGACCACTGTTAGGTCACAAATAAATCCTTGATATTCGCATCAGCATCGAGTCAGTGTCTGGTGGATTCCTCTCAGCCGGGGCCGAGTGCTAAAGGATAATTCGGGTTACATAAGCTCTTGTTTTTTGCCATTTCTCTGAGCATTTGACAGTTGGACCTTGTGGTTAATTTGCTGTGGTGTCCAGTCCTGGAAGACTGCCAACTGTCTGGTATATTATCCACCTGTGAATAATATTTCTCAACAAAAGATGAAAGATTATCTCCTAGGAGAAAACTCAAGAGAAAAAAGTCAATTGAATAAGGGCCTGTAGAGTATGTACTACTGAGAAAGTGTTACCTGTCCTTCAGGTTTGCTGCTTTGTCCCTCCACGCTTGGCGCAGTGGGGTTGATTCATTCACTTGCACTACTATAGCAGTGCGACTTAAAAGCCAGCATGGCACTTTAACCACTTAAGGACCACAGGTTTCCACCCCCCTAGTGACCAGGCTATTGTTTTACAATTCAGGCCACTGCAGCTTCAAGGGCTAGCGGCAGGGCTGTACAACTCATCAGACAAGTGATTCCCCCCCCCCCCTTTTCTGCCCCTTTCTGCCCACCAACAGAGATTTCTGTTGGTGGGCTCTGATCGCTGCTGCAGGCATTTGTTTTTCTTTAATTAATTTTATTGTCTTTTTTTAAAATAAATTCTACTTTTTTTTCTGTAGCCCCTCCCTCCCCCTGCCAGCCAATCACCGCAATCGGCTGTCATAGGCTCTTCAGCTTCTCCAGGGGACAGCCGAGTGACACAGCTGTGCCCAGTACAGCGCTGCCGTAGATTGCAGTGCTGTACAGCATGGAGCGGTCGGCAACTAGTTAAATACAGCATGTGCATATTACGCATGGTAATGTTGCATAGCGTGCAGTGCTGAGTTACGGGTGCTCCTATTGAAAGTACGCACGCTCCTTACAAGGTACTTGTGCTCCTTTATCAAGCGGGAGATGTGAAGTATCGCGACCGTGATAAGTTCATGAATCAACCCCATTGTGTGCACATGAGTTCCCTATGACTGTGCTAAAGGAGTGTGCATAGGGGTGTATATGCTGCCAACAGTGCTGTGAGAGCCAGTGGCATAACTAATGAGCTTGGGTCCCAGTGCAAGTTGCTATAATAATACCTAAAATAAATTAAACCATAAGTAAGAATGAAACCTTTATGGGATGCTGGGCTTCCTACATCATTTCATTTAATAACATTATTGCAGGGTTATATTATTTATGGCACTCTTTGTGCAAGTAGCAAAGTCAGTCTCAGTGCAGTAAACATACTGCTCTGTTGGACAAGCTTGTTATACATAGCGCATCAGCATGTTATTATTTTATTTATGTATTTTTTATTTATGTAGCTACAACACCTTCCATAGCATTGTACAGAGTATACAACAGACAATAGTAGAGAGTATAGATACATAAGTAGTTCAATACACAGTGCAATCCGAATATCCAGCAATATAAGTACAAAATACATGCATAGTTGATATGCGGTTTTGAAACTACACCTTTACAGGTGAGTGTTCATTTGATAAAGTACAGCAGAAACAGGAAACACAAGGGGGAGGATTATGCCCGTGTGAGCTTGTAATCTATTAGCTACCATAGAATGAGGGATAAGTTCCTTGAACAGTTGCCTTACAATAGAGTTCCACGATACATTTAAACAGCATGTTGTATGCTCTGCCTGTTTTTAAATGGGTTTCCTTCCACAACCTAAAAATATACTGATAGGCTAGCTTGATTTCCCACAATTGGCTCAAGAATGCTATATGGACATGTAGGTTATGATCCATGCAAAACAATTAGTTTTTTTCAGTTCTTTAAGCCTTTTGGGATGCCCTGACTCTAGCCCCTTAAAAGACTACTGTAGGGGCTCGGGGAAGAAAAAGAGTTGAACTTTCCCGGGGCTTCTGATAGTCCCCCGCAGATGTCCTGTGCCCACGCAGCCACTCACCGATGCTCCGGTCCCCGCCGCTTGTTCACTTCCGGGAATCTCCGTCTTTAAAGTCGCAAACCCACTGTGCCTGTGCGCCCGCAACCTCGCTGCCGCTGACGTCATCTGGAGCATCCTGCGCAGTCGCAGACCATACTGCGCTGCGCAGTATACTCTCGGTAACGTCAGCAGGAGTGAGGATGCCGCCACACAGGCACAGTGGGTTTGCGACTTTATAGACGGAGATTCTGGAAGTGAACCGGAGCATCGTGAGTGGCTGCGTGGGCACAGGACATCTGCGGGGGACTATCAGAAGCCTCGGGAAAGTTCAACTCTTTTTCCCCCTGAGCCCCTGAGCCCCCTACAGCAGTCCTTTAAGGACCAGAGCATTTTTTAGTGCTGTGATCACTGTGATCTGTGTGAAATCTGCGCCCTGGCAGGGATAACAGACATCCAGCAGGGTGTAGATTTCTATTACCTGTGTTTGCATTATCTGCAAAGTCAGAAAATGTGTTAGTGCTATATAAATGATACTGTATATCAATAAAAAATAACATGACTGGCCCTTGATGGGCAGTTAGCTACAACCTTTGAATACAGTCCAGTATTGTTTAACTATTTATGGAAGTTCTTAGGTGTTCTTACTTACCGGTACATATATTTCTCACTACTATTATGCACCGACTGGGAAATGCACAGAGTATGCAAAGGTTACACCACACAGTTTGACTTCTGCACATGCTCCAGTTGCTTTAGAATGGCACATCAGAGAACTGCAGTAATGTCAGTAATGCATTCTATTCTGTTACTAGTCACCAATGTTCTATATCAATGTAATGTAATCAATGTAAGCAGGGAAACCTTTGTATATATATGTTCACAACCAAATAGGGACCTGCTAATTCACTGTGAAGATGCATGCAAATAAATGAGCCAATCAAAACAAATGACTCACGATAATTTTGCCCAAACGTGTGGAAATAAGAATCAAGTGTTCAATACTGGGCCTTTGAATGAATAATATGTTTCTTAGAACAGGTATTCCTGTTTCTCTCAAAGCGTCATTGTTCTTTGGCTAAATTGAAAGCAACATATCAATTGACAACAAGAATAGCTAAGGACTGAGCTTATAGGGAAAAACCAGGAATTGTAATTCCTTCAGGCTCTTCCTGTCATAGGTGCATCAGATTAATTTGTCTCATCGCATTCTTTATAAGCAGGTCCTTTGTTGTGTCAGGTTTGGTTGGAGTTTCAGTTTATATGTACAAAACAATCCAAGGGTCAGTGCTGGAACTATGCTGACTGGGAACTGGGAAAGCCTCTGGACTTCCTTCTGGATGTGTCTCAAGATTATTCATGATTGGCCTTAAGTGAAATGCAGCCTGCGTGAAGACCACTAAACTCTGTTTCTTGAGTAGTACTTAAATTACAATTAATTGTTTCCAGATGAGGATCGAATCTTTGACTGACAGCAAATAGATCCTTTTAGGAATATGCAGTGTAACATATTCATTCTTACAGCAGTGGAAGGATGGGACCTGCATGTGATTATGAGCTGTGCTTAGAAACTCAGTCAGTCTACAAGGATACCCTGAAAAGACCTCACATAACTGACCTGACACAAGGTCAAGTGGAAAACTAGAAAACAAAACAGGGCAGGGATTCCAAATTTAACAAATGTAACTCCTTGGTGGCTATAGGCATTTTTATTTGACACATACCAGTGGAAAGTAAAGAGATGATCAGACCCATATGATGTGTTGAAGCTGTCATTTGCTTAGTGGGTCACTGTAAGGACTTTGTCTTTGTAGGAAATACATCTCCTACAGCTACCTTGCCAGATGTCACCTTGATCTGTGAAAGTCAACATAGGTTGTCATTTAAGGTGTGGCACAAACTTTTCCCACATTTAGAAGTACTGACATCAAGCTCAGAGAACACATCTGTCTCTGGCACATCGGAGGAACTGTGTTGCCAGGTGAATGCAAAGTTGGTCTGTCGTGATGTAACGAGTACACCAACATCAGATCTTATCATATATTGTAACGATTGGTGTCAGCACACAGAGTGTATCTGATTATTGATGATCTGCAGTATCACCAATAATACAGATGTTATACCTGATTATATGGTGATCTGCAGAATCACCAATAATACAAGTATAGCTTGACACAGGACACCTAAATGTAGTGTGAGTGTTTGGTGCAACAGTAAGAAAGGTTATCTCCCGAGGAGCGGGAGATACAGACACTACTGCAGCCAAGGATTCCCTGAAGAGCAGGGAATTGGACTGCACTGCAGCCAGTGGACACCTGAGGTGCAGGTGACCTCTGACTGTGTAGACACTAACCTCCTTAAGAGGAGGAGATGAAGGTTGTACTGCAGCCAGGGATTCCCTGAAGGATTGGGAATCAGACTGTACTGCAGCCAAGGATTCCCTGATGGGCTGGGAATCAGACTGTACTGCAGCCAGTGGACTCCTATGGGTAAAGTTCCCTGACTGGACTGTAAGGAGGTCTCCCTGTGGAGCAGGCAGCCTTACAGCCAATGGACACCTAGAGAGTTGGTGTCACAAAAAGTACAGTGAGGCTGCTCACCCAAGGGACGAATGACAGCCAGAAGGGTCATACCGGCCAGGTCGGCAACACACGAGCAGATAAAGTACAGAGACCGAAGACTGATACGGTATCCGGGTACAGGCAACGTTGGCAACGGGTAGACAGATAGGCAAGGTACCGAATCAGTAAGCAGGAGAGAGGTCAGCAAAGCCAGGGATCATAACAGGTAACAGTAAAGCACAATCCTAGTCTGAGGTGTGAGGTCCTTGGTTTCAACACCTGGGAACTAGTCTGAAGAATAACAATAGTAACACAGCAATCTCCTAGTCTTAGGTGTGAGGTCCTTGGTCTCAACACCTGGGAACTAGTCTGAAGTATAACAGTAGTAACACAGCAATCTCCTAGTCTTAGGTGTGAGGTCCTTGGTCTCAACACCTGGGAACTAGTCTGAAGTATAAGAGTACAATAACACAATAGAGCCTAAAGCGGAATCTGGCTAAGTGTGAATTCCCAGCTCCAACTGGTTCTAACACACTGTAAGATCTGACTGAGGTCTGAGTGCTCACACGTGAGTATTCACAATGGCAGACAACCTGCAACTGACAAGCAAGTCCTATATATACTTGCAGCGCTCCGTAGCGCCGCCCCAGCCACTCAGCCAATCCAGAGTCCAGCTGGGATCAGCTGATCGGCCTTATCAGCTGATTCCCCTTCTGCTGGCATAAAGGTCCTGTCGCCTGGCGCGCGCGCGCGTAGCTCTCCATCTGTGTGCACTAGAAGGACCAGGCGAACCAGAGACATGTTGCTGCACGGAAAAGGCCGCCGGCTTGAACGCGGAGACCGCCGCCCTGCCGCTTGTCCGCGCGGCGGTATCTCCGCTATTCATTACATATATCTAAAAATAGTTTTGCCTCCACAATACATTTACCCAATTTATATTCATAAAAATACTTATCATCTAGTGTATCATCAAGACTCATACAATATCAGTATGACTCTGCTTTTCAAGGGATTGATCAAGGGGTCAAGTAAATTTCATTATTTACAGACTTTTTCCATATTTTTCTTCTTTTACTTAAGACTACACTATTTTTCCCCAAACACAATCGCCAGCTTGCGCGATACTCATGCTCTGTTCCCGAATGCTATACAACACAGTTGTGGGTAGTAGAAAAAGCAGCTTGCACGATCGCAAATGCAGGTGTATGTGCTTGCTAGTGGAAAAGGGGCCTCAATAAGCTTCTTTTAGAGCCAGTTCCAAGGACAAAAGTAACAGTAACAATAAGACACTGGACTGTAATAGCCATTAGGCTGTAAGTGTTGTGAATTGTCCAATGTAATCTATAAAGCAGCCAAATTTATCCCTGCTATTTCTGGCCACATTTTTCCATATTTGTGATTTTTTAGGTTCTGGATCATCATTTTTTTGTTTGCATCTTTCTGCAAATTTTCACACTGCGCTTTATTTTGTGCATTCCATTGAAGTTAATTTACATAAAATTGTATGTAACTAACTTCATAACCATATACAATTTTTTGTATTTGGAATGCAAACATTTGTACTTCCCATTGACTTGCATTGTATGCGAATGGGATGTCTGGTGCAAAAAAAGCATACATGGCCGCTTTTTTTTCTTCAGAAAATTTGCACAACAACAGAAGTTCAAAGGTATGCCATTGACTAGCATTGGATGTGCAGTGAATGCAAATTTGCAAAAACGCAAATCACACACAAATTGTATTATGTGTGAAAGGGGCCTAAAGTGCTGCAGAAACTGTGAGTCCTATATAAATAATAATAAGTACTTTCCACTTGTAACTTACAGCAGTTCATCCCATAGGCTGGAATTCCTACATAGTGGGTATTGAGTACATATTGTGGCACCTCTGCTTAAGTTGGGTGCTGGGTGGTGTTGCTAGTAGCAATTTAAATAACCGATATTTTACAATGCACTACCCGGCATTCATTCTTACTTGAACCCTCCCGGTGCCTAACCCAAACCCACCCATCTAACGCCTAATCCCTCCTCTATGTGCCTATACCGATATCCCCCACACCTAATGCCTAACCCCTCCTCTATGTGCCTATACCGATCCCACCTAATGCCTAACCCAAATCTTTCCCCCCTCCTCTAAGTGCCAAAACCGAACCACCTAACCCCAGTGCCCAAACAATCTACAACCATTGATTTTTATGTAGTAGCCGATCAGGCGCCCAAGTGACTCCTTGGGTGCCCGATTACTAGTAATTAATGCAAGTGCCTATTAGATGCCTGCCCATCTCCACCTCCAAATGACCTGATCTGGAGAGCATTTTGTATGGAATAAACCAGGGAACTGATTATTAAAAATCACATGTATGAGTGTTTCACCCTGAAGGATGTTTGCAATAAAAGCATTTGGATCACAGTTTGAATGTGCCCTGCATTCTGTCTCTTGAAGATTTCTAATGATTAAAAATCTACTTAAAATGGTAAACTATACAGTAAAGTGAATTGATAATGATACAATAGATTGCCTTGAGCAGGGAACTGCTTATATAAACAGGGCTGCTAAGAGAAGTTCAGCAGCCTACAATGCTGGCCAGGGTGCAGATTCTGAGCTAAGCCAAGTAGTATTGAGCATGATAAATTCATACTGGCAAACTAAGGAAGGGATGTTCTCATATTTGTGGGGTGGACTCATATTTGTCAGGCAGTGAGTTTGCACTGAGCAGACCTCACTGCTGCTGGGAGCCACTCCAAAACTCCAGATGTGATTGGTAAAGCCCTATCCCTCTACGGATAGGCTGGGGAGTCCCTACTGACAAGCCAGAGTATAAATATGTGGAGGAGAGTGAAGCAGTGTATGGTAATAGCATCAGCGCTGATTGCTTGGACAACTTTCAACATGATGTCATTAGCTGTGGTGATGTATAAAACTGTAACCAATCCAAATGAATTCATTTCAGATTGTGCTAATATCTGGCCTGTGTTTGCAATGTACTAATTGTAGCTTGGGTAATTACTACCTATAATAACATCCTGGCATGCTGCACAACACTCAGCATCTGTCCAATGTGATCAGCACGTTCATATATTACGCCTATAATAAACATTATACTGGTGGTGGTGGTGGTGGGGGTGGGGGGATAGACAAAGGTTATAGGGTGGAGCCCTGCCTTGACACATTCTCAGCTCTGACTATACTTGTCAAGCCCTCACCAGATGGTGAAGAGACCCAGATGTACTGAGAAGCAGAAAGGACCTCTTAACACTACCCTGACAGATGGTCTCCATTTTACATGTCAGCAGCAGTTACTCCAGTACTTTAATCATGTAACTGGTGGCCTCACATCCCAGCGAGCAACATTCAGCGCCATTAGGTTCTTTATGTCTGAAGAGAGGAGCTGGGAATGGGTTTGAAAAATATCCTGCAAATTGGCTATAATGCCATTATGGGCTTACTGAGAAAAGTGACAGCTTTGCAGGATAATGAGTTACATGAGAAGGGTTAGAGATTGATTGCACCTAGTAGTTTAACCACTTCTGTACCACGTGGTTTTTTGCTGATCGGTGCTGCGTGGGCTCTCCAGCCCGCAGCATCGATCAGATAGCAGCCAGGCCGATCAGACTTCCCCCTTTTTTCCCCACTAGGGGGATGTCCTGCCGGGGGGGGGTCTGATCGCCACCGGCTGCTTGCGCTTGCGCTCTGCAGCGCTTCCTGGCCTCCTTCCCCTTCCCTCCCTTTCCCTCCCCCTGTGAGCGGCGCAGGACGGATTTCCGTCCTGCGCCTGATGGGATAGGCTTTAGCCTATCAGATGCCGGTGATCCCCGGCCAATCAGAGGCCGGGGATGCCGATCTCCTCTACGGCGCTGCTGCGCAGCAGCGCCGTATATATGTAAACACCGGGGAAAATCTTCCCCGTGTGTTTACATTTACCCTGCAAGCCGTGATCGGCGGCTCGCAGGGTGTTCACAGAGACACCCTCCGTGAACTGACATGGAACGGCCTCCATGGAATCCACTTCAGGATTCAGGGGCGTACTTAAGCGTACGCAGAATCCTGAAGTGGTTAAAGCCGTAAATTTTATACCAGTTATACGAGTTACACTACATAAATGCATTGAATTTTACATGGCAACTAGTTTTTAGTCAGATGGGCATAATTTATTATCTAACTTTTAATAGATACTGAACCCCTATTAAATTAACTTTTCTACTGAGTTTTCTCTTGCAAGATCCTTCGCACCTTATCAGTAAAATACCTTCTAAACTCTGCAAAAGCAAGGAAATACTCAGAATAAGTTTGATATTATGTTTTTGTACTCTTTCAATCGTTAGTGATGGAATGTTATTTTGTAGGTAGGATGAGTTATCTGCAACATACAACAAGTACGGGATATCAACCTCCTTTCTATTCAGTGTAACTCGTCTCACCTATGTATAGATAAGTACCATAAACAACAAAAATAGGGAGCCATGAGTATGAACATATGAAAACTTTAATCACCAATATCAAATATTACAATCCTATGCACTACTAATGATTAAAAAACAAACATTAAAATGTGGAAGCATACAATGATATGGCCCTAGGCCAAAAGTCCATCTCGGAGTGCACTCCTATTTACATAACTTTTGAGTATGCATAAAATCTTATGTTATGTTATCTTCAGGCCCAATAGAAAAATTATGCTCCACAAACGTGTATAGTGGATAGAAAGTGTCCTGAATTTAATGGCATGAACTCAGATGTCACCCCGTATGCATATTTATGCATGCCTCTATGTATTATGAACATCTACGCATTCATTACAGACCGTTTGAATATTAGGTCAAACCTCAATGAGGTAAGTTGCAGTGGTAGCCATTAGTGTTGACTCACGTGACCATAAACAATAGCGGCATTCCATACGTGTGGACTCGTGGGATGTCGCCGAGACAACTCAAGCGCTGTTGGTACCAGTTTCTTTACAAGCTCGGTGGCTGCACAACACGGATGCCTGTAGAGCTGCTAATGCGCAGCATGTTTAGGATGAGTTATCTCCAGGGAGAAAATTTAGGAGAAAAGTTAATTGCATATGGGCCCAGTTAGCCAATAAATGGTATCAACCTGATTCAAAATTTCTTGCCTTAAGTGATTGCTAACACTGCACAACACTCTACTGCTACTAAAGTTTACTTACGCCTTGTGATTCTGGCGGAGATGGCCCGGTACCTCTGACCCAATTTGAGTTGATTGAAGAAGCTGTGGCCTGGGTGGGAGGTGTTTCTGGCAAATTTCATTGCTCTAGAGCGCAGTCTGGTGTTGTAGATGAGGTCTAAAGGAGGAAGTGGTTTCCCAATAATTCTCTCCGCTGAGCTGATGACCCTCTGAATTTTTTATCTGAATTTTTTATCTGCCGCTGGCGGTGTGACTGGCCAAATATGGCAATATCTGGGTCAAGAAATGTTGAGTTATTAATTTTGCAGATGCAGAGATTTGCAGTTATATAGTACATGAATCCAAGCCCCCTTTAAATTCTATATCTGCATTTAAAGAGGACATGGATGCTTTCCTTGGATTGAAGGACATCCATGACTCTATTAGGTATTACCTGGTGGAGTTGATCCAGAGATTTTATCTGATCATAATGATCTAAGCTGCCAGAGATCGATCGATGCCCCATCGTGGCGGTCCCAATTGTAATTTTGATTGATTTGCAGCTGAAATTGATCAAAACTATTGATTTGGCATGCTGGAAAATTCTTGTTTGGAAGCAGAGACAGCGCTGCCATTTAAGCAAAGGGGGCAATAGCACCAATGCCCCCAACTGCTGCAGGGGCCCCACCCTGCAAAGTGTTCTCCCCCCACTGCTCCCAGTGGGCGGGGGGCTGTACATATAGCTATATATTGATCACTCACCCATCTTCGTGCTGCGCCATCCATGCTGTCATCTTCCCCGCTGCTTTCCTCTTCTCTTCCTGGCACAGGCTATTTACATAACCCTGTAAGGCTTGGTGGTGTATTCTCCACAGTCAGCATGCAACGCATGAGCTGACGTGGAGGAGGTACACACACTAGCACAAGGAAACAGGCTATCCCTAGTATAGTGGAGGGGAGGACTGACTCCAATAGGAGATTGTGGCGCACAGAGCCGGTGCAGATCCGACAGCCACAAACAATACTTTCGCTATAACGTCTCAGCGCAAAGTAGCGCTGAGCGCATAAACCAGAACTGAGGAGATCAGGACAGGTAGACAGAATGAACGCTTGCTAGCTAGCCGCTACTTAGTGACAGCAAGCGTCCACAACAAGACAGACTGGAATGAGGCAGCCAATGCGTTGCAGCGATGGCGTGCCTCACAAAGACAGGACAGGATAGTCAGGAAATAGCAGGATCAAGATAGATGAACGTAACACAGACAAATATACAATAAGTATGTACTCCTAGCGTATTACAATTACAGCTATCAATGAAACTATTTGTAACGTCTGAATAACATATGTATATATCGGCAATGAACCGATATATGACATAAGCAGGAACACTGACTAGGACTGGAGTAATACAGGGAACAGGACTCAGAAGGATTCGCTATCTCTTCGCAGAGATGAACGCAATCCACAAACGGTAACAGAACAGGATTCAGAAGGATTCGTTATCTCTTTGCAGAGATGAACGCAATCCACAAACGGTAACAGAACAGGATTCAGAAGGATTCGTTATCTCTTCGCAGAGATGAACGCAATCCACAAACAGAACCAGGAGCAGGGTAACTAACTCAGCACGGGTGATCACGATACGCGCAACCTACCAAAACGTGCTGGAAAGCTGACTAACTGCACACAGGATATGAACAGTTCATGTACGTATACATCAGCGACACTGATGTATCAACGTAACACGAATACAAGGAAAATAATAAACGTGCTGGTATGCATATATATTGGCAATGAACCAATATATGATGCAAAGACCAGCAAAGTATCTTTAGAACAAGAAACACGATCGGGGGCTGAAGCAACAGCAAGACAGGCTTAAACTGAAGCTATGAAAACCCGAGGAGTCCTGCAGGAAGCAGATCTTTATACTGAGGTCATCCAATGGGAGCAGACATGCAGATTCCCACACAGGTGAATGATAATCAGTCACAAGCTGACAGCAGGGAAAAGCAGACAAAGCTATGCAGCTTGCATGGAAAGAGATCAGAACTGCCTGAGCTGCAGCACTACTACTTCCAGCAATACCTGCTGCAGCAGCGATCATGACAAACCCGTTCCAGACGGAAAAGAGGCAGACAGCGTGGCTGAAGACAGCATGGATGGAAAAGTACTGGGGCAAGTGAGTAATATGTAGCTACATGTCAAGGGGCCCTGGGCGGAGCAGCAAAAAAGGGCGCATGCGGCAAGTGGACGAAATGGGCGCCGCTGTAGGCGCCAATACAAAATAGCGGTCTTTGGGCGCCAGAGCGGAAATTTGGGCACCCAATATCGTGGACGCCCAAATGCCGCTATTTTGTATTTAGTTCACTTGCGGCATGCGCCCATTTTGAGGGGATGGATGTCCTCAGTGTCGGATGCCCGTTGCTTCAGCTCCTACTCTTTCACAGACTTTGGTCATGTCTTCTCGCATCAGCCTTAGCCCAGCTTCAATACTATTGCTTTTTGTGGTCAGTGTGGACTGACATAACTCAATTGCTTCCAGGATTTCAGCTGGGGACAGGTGGATAATGCTATCATCCCCAGAGTCCTCTAGCGGGTCTTTGTCTTTTTGTTGCTTGCAGCATGTGCCTGTGGGTTGAGCAGCTGGTGTAGCAGGGATGCTGTCTAGGGAGACACTCCACTCCTTCTTGTCTTTATTACCCCAAATGTTCTTCTGTGACATAGTGGGGGTTGGGGTTAATGGTTGGTATAGGCCGCTGCGGGAGGTAGGGTGCTTGGTCAAGCCCACCAGCGTGCACACCACTCCCGGACCCGGATGGGATCTGTTTGGTTGCGGCCGATTCAGCAGGGAGAAGTACCAAATAGCCAGTGTGATCATTCAACACTAGGTATCTACCGCGATGTTCCTCCAGCTGCAGCAGTACATACCCAGTGTTGAAAGATCCCGGCGCTATTCATTGCCCGATCGTTTATTCTTTTGATTTATTTTGTGCAGTGCGATGGTTAAGCATTAGTTAGGTAGTTTGTGCGAGTTAGTTTTAGGGATTAGGTAGGAAGTGTGTGCGGGTGGGGGTTAGTATTAGGCAGGTAGTGTGTGCGAGTTGGGGGGTTAGTTTTAGGCATTAGGTACATAGTGTGTGCGGGTGGGGGTTAGTATTAGGCAGGTAGTGTGCGCAGTTGGGGGCGTAGTTTTAGATATTAGAGGGGTTAAGGGTTAGGTGCGTGAGAGAAGGGTTAGGTTTGGCCATAGTAAAATATTGCTATTTAATATCAATTTTTTTTCAGTTTTTATGGTAAAATATCGGTATTTCGGAACAATATTTTACTAATAACGTTACTGTGCGCCCTTATTTCCCCGCACCTTATTTGATGTACCGTCCTTGGGGAGCAGTGGTGGGAGACCATTGGGGAGCGGGGGGGCTAAACTTTTTTTCCGATGACCAACAGTCCTGACAGATCCCCAGCCGGTCTACCCCCATGTGTCATGTGTACCCCTTGGGCTCACCTATCTGCTACCACATCTTCTCCAGTGTCCTGAGTTTTCTCCACATCACTGCCAGGCGCCTGTTTCCTGTGACCTGATGGTATGTACAAAGTTATGTACGTGCCACTGGTTTATGGGGCACAGACATGCCTGGTGGCAATAAAGAGAAGATTTGGGACACTGGAGGAGGTGCGCTGGTGCATAGGTGAATGGGGAGGGTACATATTACATTGCCGGGGAGTACACATTATATGGCGGGGGAGGGGACCTGGGCCCGGCACACAGACGCAGCGCTATTGTGGACGATTTCCAATAGATTTCATGCTGGAATCTATTGGTAATCTGTGTGCATTGGTAACCTGTGTGGGCAGGTAATAGATCCCTCTCTGATCAGATTTTAGGGGATCTATCTGATGGTTGACCTGGTGGCCATAGAGTCACCTTTAGTATGACCACCTTTAGTCTACATACCATTCAACAGTGCAAGGGAGAGCATGGCAGTCCACATCACATGATAAGACCAGCCTTCTGTCACATGACTGTGTGTTGTACAATCAAAATAAAAAAGACTCACTATTTTTAAATATTAGATGCTATGATTTAGGAAGTGTTCAGGGAATGATACATTAATTGGGTTTCCCCTAAAATTGGCCATAGTCTATGATGGGCATATGACTATGGTAGGGATTAGATTGGGAGCCCCTCTGATGGCAGTTAAGTGACAAGAAAATATGCTCTGTACATCGCTGCGAAAGATGTCAGTGCTATATAAATACTAAATAATAATTATGAGGAAATGTAATAAAAATTATAAATCTGGCTGAAATGTATCTTTAAAAATAAGTTTGAATCGACTTATTTTTGATCTGACAGCTTCCCTTTAAGTAATTTTTCTAACATGCCTTAAAGGTAGGAGCACAGTATAAGAAATACCTTGAAGTAGAATATTTACAACTTTCATCTTTCACTCTAAACGAACAAACTTGGGCAAAAGCAGCAACACTGCAGTTTCCACCGCGGTGTCAGAAAAATGATGTTCTGCCTGTAAAAGTTTTAATTACTGGTAACATACTGGAGAATCTAGTCATGTCTGAAGTAACTAAATTTGCCTTTTCCTGAGGTACTCTGCCCATTTATGAATGTTTAAGGTAGCCAGTGTAAAAGATCAAACGCTTTCCACTGTAGCTTTCGCCCCAAGGCGGAACGACCAGCTCTATTCCTGCACCAAATCAAAACAAAATAAGGGCTTAACAAACACAGCAAAGACAGGCCGCCAGTGTTAGATGAAGGCTGAATATTTAGAATAACATAAAAAATCAAATGTCTGCTCAGAGCGAGGAAAATGTTTTAGTGAGTTAGTGCAGCATGAGTATTTCGAAGCACTATTTGTTTTATAGCAACACTGTCAGTTTACTCTGCTGTGAGGTAAAATTACTGGCTGATTTGGCTCCATGGTAATAAAGCACATGATCAGCTGAGCAGCCACTAGAAGCACTGCATTGGGCCTCGGGTAGGAGGACCTTTGCTTTAGAAAAAAAGAAATCAGAAATGACAAGGCAAATAAACTATTGATCTGGCGTTGGTAGATTATCCGGCTTGGGGACGCCGATATTTAAAACTATGCCGCACTTGTGGCTGCCTAAGCCTGATGCGGTGTATTTTTAGTGCCGGAATCTCTAGTGTGCAGGATGCAATAGTGCGTCCCCGCCAGCATAAATCTCCACTTTCTAAAGACAGCAGAATTTCGTACATCAGTCAGGAGCTGTTTTCATTGGCTTCTGATCGCCTGATCACTGTAAGCCAATCAAAGATCAGGAAGTGTAAAATTTAAATCCTTCAAGGGAACCTTAACTGTGTAAAGAAAAAAAAAGTTTCACTTACCTGGGGCTTTCCCAAGCCCCCTGCAGCCGTCCTGTGCCCTTGCAGCTCTTCAAGTGTCATCCGGTCCCCTGCTGTGGCTTAGTTTCGTTTTCGGCCGACTGGCAGACGGCTCCCAGCAACACGTCCATTTCTTCACCTTCCCTGCTGTGAAGTGCATCATGCAAGCATACTTTGCCTGCACATGACACGCTTTACATCGGGGAAGGCAAAGAATAGGACGCGTTGCCGGGAGCTGACTGGTAGTCGGCCGAAAACGAAACTAAGCCACAGCGGGGGACCGGATGACACTTGAGGAGCTGCGAGGACACAGGACGGCTGCAGGGGGCTTGGGAAAGCCCCAGGTAAGTGAAACTTTTTTTCCTTTACACAGTTAAGGTTCCCTTTCAGGGGCTAGAGCATGTTGGTCCCAAATGGGTTACGTTAAAGAGGACCATTGGTGAATAAATAAGCCTGTGCAGCAGCCTGCAAGGTAATGGACTTTCTGGCACAGGTGTGAATGTGCGGACGCATGTTGGTGTGATTGATTAATTGTAGATGCATCACTTAAGCAGTCTTGATTGTCACCCCATGACTATTTGATTGTTGTCCTTATGGCTACATTTACCACAGTGAACCTTACTGTTATATCCCATTTTCATTGAGTATATGTGATATTTATGTCTGAATTTTGTATCAATAAAAGCCAATTGTATGTCAAGGTGGCTCATGATCCATATATGCCAGATTGAGCTTCTTTTTCTTAGCCTGCAATGTAAGCCTCTATATTACTGCTGCATGGATCAGTGGTTGAACAGGTTAATCACTCAACATCTTGCCCGTATTATCTGAAACTCTGCCCCCCCCCCCTCCCTTGCATCTGCCAGACAGACATGGCCATTTTTACAAAGTTTTCCAAAGCTCTGTGGCCACCTCCACCTGCATTGGGTGGGGGTGGCCAATGCTTCAGTAGACTTTAGAAAAAGACTCATCCTGGCAGTTTTGCCGAGGAGGGGGCTTGAGTTTCTGACATTAATTGAATTATGGGCAAGGGGGTGAATGCTACTTCCTACCAATCCACACAGCACTAATAGGGAGCCTTACATTGCGGTTCTATATTTTTCATCAATGGTACTCAAATCCACAGTATGTAGAAGCACATTCAGTTTAGTGCATACCTTTCTTTGTTGAGGTAAAGTATAGGACACGTTTAGACTTCCTGTCATCGCTAAGCTCTCCCCCTAGTGCTGGCATCACTTCCTGCATGTGTGTAATCATGTGATGCAGGAAGTGATTCCAGGCAGTAGGGGGAGCTGAGCGACTACAGGAAGACTCCTGGGAGCAGGTAAGAACAGGGCGTCTTCCAGCTGCGCTATACTCTGCATACTGGAGGCAACTTTTCCAGGCTTCCTATACTGCAGGCAACTATTCCAGGCTAGCTATACTGCGGGTAACTATTCCAGGCTTCCTATGCTGCAGGCAAGTATTCCAGGCTAGCTATACTGCGGGCAAATATTCCAGGCTACCTAAACTGGAGGCAACTATTCCAGGCTAGCTATACTGCGGGCAAATATTCCAGGCTACTTATACCGCGGGCAACTATTCCAGGCTACCGATATAGCGGGCAACTATTCCAGGCTACCTATACTATTCCAGGCTACCTATACTGGGGGCAACTATTCCAGGCTACCTATACTGGGGGCAAGTATTCCAGGCTAGTTATATTGCATGCAAATATTCCAGGCTACCTATACTGGGGGCAAGTATTCCAGGCTACCTATACTGCAGGCAACTATTCCAGGCTACCTATACTGAGGCAACTATTCCAGGCTACCTATACTGCAGGCAACTATTCCAGACTAGCAACAATGTCTAATCAGTGCTTTTAACTACTTGCTGACCACGTCGCGCCAATGGGCGTGACTGCGGCGGCAGCACCAGGACTGCCGAACGCCGATCGGTGTAAAGTCCTTGGGCGGGAGATCGCGTGCATCAGTCTCCCATTGGCGATTGCCGCAGGAGACTGTTAGACATCGAAACCGACGTCTATTTACACTGTACAGCGCTGCGATCTACGGCAGCGCTTTACTCACATGGCTGTCCCCTCTAGAGGCTCAGGAGTGAATGGCTGTCATAGGCTGATGCCTATGATAGCCGATAACGGTGATTGGCTTGCGGGGTGTGATGCGCAGATTGTTTTACTGAATTTCTACCATTTAAATCTGAAGCATTACCTTGTTTTTAAGATGGCTGCTAGTTTTTTGGCTTATTGTTTTGTCAGCCACATAGCAGCTCTTGTACAGGTCATCATTGTGGAGCTTCCTGTGTTCAGGAAGTACAGATCACCTCTCTCTAGCCAATCACAAAGCAGGGAAAGGGTTGGAGTTATAAAGGTATTGCAGCATTCATTGTTCTCTGGGGCTCTCTTTTTCCGCTGATGGCCATGGGATGAGGACAATGGTCTCTCTCTCTCTGCTGATTGAAGGACAATGGATTGCTACAGGTGTACCAGGCAATGCTGATTGGAGGACAATGGACACAATGAAAGTTGATCTCCAAGGACACAAACTAATGCTGGGGATACACGGAACGTTTCTGTACCGTGTATCGACCAGCTGATCCGGCCAGCTGATAATATTCAGCTGGCCCGATCATGCCGCTCGACTGCCACCCGCTCGACCCCCGCCGGCGGACAATGGAAGGTAATCGAGCAGCTGATTAGGATTAGTCGGCAGAAAAGTGTGTGTGTGGGGGGGGGGGGGGGGGGAATCACATGTGCGCTGAGTTGTACGGCCCTGCAGCGAGCCCTTAAAGCTGCAGTTGCCTAATTTATAAAAAAATAGCCTGGTCACTAGGGGGTTTAAGCCCTGGTCCTCAAGAGGTTAAAACAGTTCATTTACTGGTATAGTACCACCCTGGTGACCCAGTGACACTCCGATAAATGTGTTCAATGCAGTGTATAAATGAGAGAGGACAAATACAATGATCTAAGTGCAAAATTTCTATCAACTACCAACTAGATTCCAGACAGAAACATAGACAGAATCTAGTTGGAAGCTGATAGAAAGTTTGCACTTAGATCGCTGTGTTTGTCCTCTCTCATTGATATACTGCATTGAACACGGTTATCGGAGTCTCAATTGGAGGGATAAAGATTTGGTTTATGAAGATTGATGATCTTTGGATTGATGGATGCTGATGCCTGGAGGAGATGTTGTGAATCTCTGCTACACCAGATATAGCCTTGTAATGTGGGCACTGACTGGCTGGTAAGCTTCTATATTTTATGGTGATGGTGAATGTTCACTGAAGCTTGAAATCTCTGGGGTGTTACTATACCAGTGAATGAACTGTTTTTAAAAGCATTGATCAGCTATTGTTGCTATTCTCATTGGAACTTTGGACTAGTTTCTTTTTCAGCTGCTTCTTTATGATTGTTGGTGCAAAATTAGTGTTTGATTCATACTTTATACCAGGCTACCTATACTGGGGCACCTATACCTAGCATTACCCGTCATGGTGCTCTCAGCACGCCACACACACTCCTTTTCTTTTTTTTTGGGGGGTGTCATTTAATACCCAGCACCAGGTGTCAAATGCCCTAGGTACGCCACTGCCAGAGGAGATGGCAAAGATTGTAAAACAGTCCTTGTTTCCTTTGAATAGCCGAAACCTGATCATCCAACGTGTAATTTTCTAGTTAACAGTTCACTATCAACCAATAAATACACCTGTGCTATACAAACTAAATGCCAGGAGTGGGTGGGTGATCAAGGGCAGCCACTATCAACCAATAAATACACCTGTGCTATTGTAAGGAACATACCTCTGGGATCCAGCGACGTGGCTGTCTCTTACAAGAGCGGGTCGCGTCCTGGCACTTCTGCATGTCAGCAGCCATCCTCTGCTGGTGATGCGCGCATTGGGGATCGCTCTGCGCATACTGGTGAGCGGATGTCTCGCTCCTCTCGGCCGCAGTACGGTCTGAGGCAGCGACAGAGGTAGTGTCAGCTGACAAGATAGTCAGCTGACACTTACGCAGGGGTTTATTTCTGTAGTCTCTCATGTCAGAGGCGATGCCCTTAACCGGTATGCTATAGCTGACACACAGTCAGGATGTTTTGCTGGTCAGTACTGGTTAGCAGTGGCGTAGCTACAAACCTCTGGGCCCCGATGCGGAATCTGGATGTGGGCCCCCCCCCGGCAACAACAGCCCCCCCTCCCCCGACAACACCCGACGGATGCACACACATATCAAAATCCCTATAGCCAGCTATAGGTACCCCCAGTATAGGTAGTCAGGCATAGGTAAGCCAGTATAGTTGCCCCCGGTATAGGTGAGATAGGCAGGCACCGCCGGTATAAGTTAGATAGATAGGTGCCCCCAGTACAGGTTAGCTAGGTGGGTGCCTCTAATATAGGTAGCCAGAATAGTTGCCCCCAGCGTAGGTTAGATAGGTAGGTGCCCCCAGTATAGGTTAGTTAGGTAGGTGCCTCCAATATAGGTAGCCAGTTTAGTTGCCACCTGTATAGGCTAGCTAGGTGCCCCCAATACAGGTTAGATAAGTAAGTGCCCCCAGTATAGGTTAGATAGGTAGGTGCCCCCAGTATAAATTAGATTAGGTCGGTGCCCCCTAGTATAGGTTAGATTAGGTAGCTGCCCCCCAGTATAGGTTAGATTAGGTAGCTGCCCCCCAGGATAGATTAGGTAGCTGCCCCCAGGATAGATTAGGTAGGTGCCCCCCAGTATAGGTTAGATGAGGTAGCTGCCCCCCAGGATAGATTAGGTAGCTTCCCCCCAGGATAGATTAGGTAGCTGCCCCCCAGGATAGATTAGGTAGCTGCCCCCCAGGATAGATTAGGTAGCTGCCCGTCCCCATAATGGAGGGGGGGGCCGCAGCCGCGGGGAGGGCAGCCCGACCTCTCCCTCCCTTCCTCTCCCCGGGGCCCCCCCTCAGATGCAGAGTAAGCGGCTAACGGAAGCGCTATAGGCAGAACTCACCTCCGTCCCTGGTTCCAATCGCCGCTGATCTCCTCTCTGGCTGGCTCTGCATAGATGCTTACACACGCAGCTTCCTGTTTAGCCGGAAGCTGCGTGTGTAACAACATCTATGCAGAGCCAGCCAGAGAGGAGATCAGCGGCGAGTGGAACGCAGGGAGGTGAGTTCTGCCTATAGCGCTTCCGTTAGCCGCTTACTCTGCATCTGAGGGGGGGCCCCGGGGAGAGGAAGGGAGGGAGAGGTCGGGCTGCCCTCCCCGCGGCTGCGGCTCCCTCCTACCAGCGCGAAAGGGCGCATGGCCCTCCAAACGGAGATGGGCCCCCCGGGCCCCTCCCCCGCCTCCTCAGGAGCCGGGCCCGGTCGCCAAGGCGACCGCTGCGACCACGGGCCCTACGCCCTTGCTGGTTAGTCAGCTGACATGTATTGCCACCTGTGTCAGCTGATCTCTCTGTCAGCTGACACTTAAACAGAATGAATGCCTCGTGTGATTGACTGTTGTGTGCATGTGGCCGGCCACTGATTGGATGCTGTCAGTATTTAAACCTTGCTGTGAAAGTTGCATGTTGCCAGTGATAGCTCTAGCTTGCTGGTTTCTCTGTTTACCTGCTGTTATTATATTGGATTATCTGGACTTTGACCTCTGCTCGTTTACTGGACCTCCCTTGTCTGCTGCCTGAAACCGACCTATTGCCTGGATTATCTTTACGACTGTTTGCTGCCTGGTTTGACCTCTCTTCTGACTAGCCCTCCTGTACTGCAATATCTCTGTTTACCCGTGTATGATCTTGAACTGTTACTGGACTCTGCTACTCCGTATTCCTGTTTAGGCCTGTAAGTTTATTTGCTCACCCTGCATTCAGCTCCAATACCTTGCACACTAAAGGCCTGGGTATAACCGAAGTCGGGTAGGTGTTGTCTCTCACCTTTTTTTCAAGCTGGGACGCACCACATAGGGTGAAGCGTGTGGAGGTAGATTGTGGCATTGGATTCGTGAGTGGATATCCCTACAGGCCTGACAGCTATACAAACTAAATGTCAGGAGTGGGTGGGTGATTAAGGGCAGCCCATTAGTAGAGTTCTAAAGAAAGCACATAATTTGTACCAACTTTAACTGACATCTGAAACAGTAATTGTTAGAAATGGTCTCATCTATGGAAAGTTCCCACAGCTATTAGCAGAGGCACAGGTCTGCAGATGCACGTGGCATAAAGGAAGTTTTATTGACATCAGCAATGAAAGGATTTGGTGTTCATCTTTGGTGCATAATCATCATCATGAATCAGGAAGCAAGAAGCATCAGCAAGCAATAGCCTCCCTTATAACATTACAGATACATCATATCTATGGTAAAATTCCTGGGTTAACCAAATGTTAATTAGTCCCATCCCATTGTAGGAGTTACCTAAACTACACATTGATCATTGGCTCATACAATTGATGCAAGACCCTCAAGTCATGCCAGACCTGTTCCAACTTCCAGTTAACTGGCTTTTGGTCACTCTGACGTGTTACCATGGTATCAGATTAATTGTACTACTTTTCAGGGAAAAGTAAGTTCTAATCTGACTGAAAAGTCCTGATACCCAGTCCAGATGGAGCCAGACTGGATTTGGTTGTAGTCGCATAACACTGATTAAGAGCTTAACTAACTGCTCGAGACACTATTTAAATAGACTGCATTTCACTAGAATATCTCTAAAGAAGAACTCTGTGGAGAACTCTGTATACAGTCTTCTTCATGAAATATTGGTTCTAAATGAATAAGGATTTACATTGCAAGAACCTCACTGATTCTTACAGTAATTAAAACACATGAACTTTAAAGTTGGTATGTGGATTGAGTGTTCTGGTTAGATCTGGGAAGATCTGAGTGGTGCTGACTGGCTCACTGCTACCATGTGTGCCCTACTATGGCAAAACGTCTATCTCCAGCAATTCCCGCTCCCCTAAAATGTCAACTGGTGCTTTAAAATCTATCCGTATGCTATGGTCTTAGCCTAATACCTAAGAGACAATATTACTCCTCACTCTTCCTACCCACAAAAAGTCAGAGCTGCCAAGAATGAAATATAATAGTGCTGAATTAGCTGGCACTAGCCTGGCTCACTGTGATTTTAAGTTGGCTTTAGGTGGACATTCAGTTTTAGGAATAGAGACAGTCCCAACTAGGGAAGACTACATCTGTTTTCTTAGACATGTAAAAATGGAAATATTGTTTTGGCTCCTCAGATTTTCCTTGCATGAAATGAAAAGAAACAGTCTAGCATTTTATTTTTGCCAAATGGGTTCAGAGAGAGAAATGGGGCAATAGGTGTTAATGAATCACTTGTAAAATCATTACTCTGCAGAACTGTATCTTCAGAACTAGAGGTGCAGACTGCTCCATCACAAGATGGCTTCTTCTTCATTTGAGAACTATTTCATTTGGGTGAGCAGCCTACAGATCCTAGGAAGGCAGAAGCTGACCTTTATGGATGGATACAATCTGTACAGAGAGGATATTGACAGAGATGCCATCGCCTGTGCTTGTAAAGTCTCAGTGCCAGCAGTGCTGAACTACAGTGGAGCGGGCAGCAGAAAGGCGGTAATCTGAGCACTGCTGTTTATACAGAGCCAAAACTATCAGCATTCCTTGCAGATTAATCAGGCGCACTCGCACCACAGCAAGGTCTGCATTTCAGCCCGTGTCACTTTAACCACTAACTACTTTTTTCAGTTTTGATGTTTAAACAATATTCATTATGAGTCAGGTTTTTGTTTCATGGGACAGGAGCTATTAGTAAGGAAAAAAAACTATTATATAATAAAAGGTATAGAATATTTAAAGTACAATTCCATACAAAGCGAAAATTCCATGAATAGAACTGTAAGCAACATGCATCGTATTGAAACAAAAATATTTCTAGGAGTAACACAAAGCAAATTAACTTAAAGGACCACTATGGTGGAAAATTGTAAAATGTTAAATATATACCTAATAAATGGGCATTTCTCACAGAGCAAAATGCACTGTAAATGACTTTTTCCACTATATTGCTGTCACTCACAGTAGGTAGTAAATAGCTGACACCTGTGACAGATTTTTAGACCAGAAAATTCTCAGTATTACCTTAATTGTTTACAAAAGCACTCCCTGAAAAGGATCTAAACAAATATGTTAGCCACCTTCCCTACTTGTTTTCACATTCATTTTACAGTTGGATTGGCCACAGGGCCGGCGCTACCATTAAGGCAAAGGAGGCAGCTGCCCCAGGGCCCCAGAGCTTGTAGGGGCCCCCAGTGGCTACAAGAGGAAAAAAAATTGTTTCAAATCGGCCTTATAGTTTTTGAGAAAATCAATTTTAAAGTTTCAAAGGGAAAAAAAAAATACACATTTAAAAACCTGCCGACTTTAATGGTTAATAGCAAATCCACCTTAAGTGCTAGAAACCCTCAGGATATGTTAAGGAGATCATTAGGAATAAGAGGAAAAAACAATTTTTCAAAAAGACCTTATAGTTTTTGAGAAAATCAATTTTAAAGTTTAGAAGGAAAAAAGTATACTTTTAAATGTGGTAAATGTCACTTTTAGTAGCAAACCTAACGGTAGTGTAATTTTACATGCATCAAACGAAAGCGCAATACATTTCCTGACGGGGTTTCCAGGGGGTCCATACGCAGCCGCAGCGCTTTGGCCAGGGATCGCTATACAGCCGCAATATGGCTGTATGAAGATCCCTGGCATTTTTTCCTATTTTCCCAATTTTTTTTTATATGTTTAGAGGGTGGGAATTTAAAAAAAAAAAATTATGTGGGGTCCCCCCTCCTGAAACTTTTTAACCCCTTGTCCCCCATGCAGGCGGGGATAGCCAGAATGTGGAGCTCCGACCGATTGGGGCTTCACACCCTGACTATACCAGATGCAAAAAAGGTCCCCAATGCCGATTTTTGTTCCGGGGTATATGTTGGGGAGGCCCCCCAGGTTTATTTTGCCCTGGGGCCCCATTGTTGCTTAAACCGGCCCTGATTGGCCAACTACAGTTCAGTGTTTTTGTAAATAAAGAAATAACTGAGAATCCCCTATGAAGAGATGGACTACTCCAAAATCAGTCAGATGTGTCAGATCTTCATTACCTACTGTAAGTGACAGCAACATAGGGGAAAAAAAAACAGTAATTTATAGTGCATTTTACTCTGGGAGAAATGTACATTTATATGTACAGCATGTATTTAAAAAGTTAATTTTTTTTTTGCGCAATAGTTGTCTTTTAATTGCTCAGCACCATCCTTGCTGGAGACCTACCCTGTCACTTCCGACTTCCATCAGAAGAGAGAGTACACATGTACAGATTCCTTGCACACAACTTTTGAAAAGTAAATAGATTCACAAATGCCTATGTGTATGAATTTAGGTACATACTTATACTGTACCTAAACTCTGGATGTCTCTTTGTACATAAAAGGTGTTAATGTTCTCCTCAGAGACAGGATTATATACATACCTTTAGTTTGTCATTTTGTAGACTCATTCCTCAGAAATCCACCTGCTGCTGCTCAAATTACCGGCGGTGTTAAATACTATTCCCCCTCTGAGTTGTAGCAGCTCGGAGGGAGATGTAATTCGGGGTCTGGCAACCACCAGAACCACTAATTACCACTGCGTGGGGTGCGCAGCATAGAACTAGTGCAATGGCTGCGCAGTGTTGAGCGCCAAAATGACCTGATCCTTCTATGCATTACCTTATCACAAATATTAATTCTGACCCAAAAGGTTTTGTCTTTCGACTTGGTTGCAGGAAACTTTCTGGCCAGATGGTACTTCACCCCATTCACTTGCACACAGGATTTACCCTAACTCATATAAAAGATGTTGGTGATGCCAAGCTAGCCTCTTGTGCATATCTTTAGGGAGTACCCTGTTATCTAGCTCTTTTGGGATAAAGTTAAACACTATATTATGCTGTGGACATTGCGGGCAAGCTTTTACTTGCTGCCTATTTTTGGTTTTACATTAGTGAGTAGAGCGCTCCTGCAATTGGCCTGTGCTGCTGTCAGGAGGCCAATGATCTTTATTTGCTGATATGTTTATGACCAACTCGGCATGCTGTAATTTGCTGAATCTTCTCTGTGTAGTTATGTTTCTTTAGAATTTATATTTGTGTGAGAGAGTAGGAAACTGGGGTAGTGGTTAGCACTTTCTCCTTGCAGTGCTGGGTCCCCAGTTCAAATGCCAGCCAGAGAACTAGCCAGGGTATGTTCTTCCCGTGTCTGTGGTGGTTTCCTCCGGGCACTCTGGCTTTCTCCCACACCCCAAAAACATACAGATAAGTTAATTGGCTTCCAACTAAAATTGGCCCTAGACTACAATACATACACTATATGGTACATACACAGACATATGACTATGATAGGAATTAGATAGTGAGCTCCTCTGAGGGACAGTTAAGTGACAGGACAATATATTCTGTACAGCACTGTGGAAGATGTTGGTGCTATAAAAAATACTAAATAATAATAATATATGGTTTGTGATATGTTATTTGATGTCTCAGTTGTACAACTGATTGTTTTTGTCTTTTTTGGTTTTCCAAGAAAGAAAACCACTGCCTTCAGTTTATCCAAATTCCAGCCATCTTCATTGCACCTGAACTGAGAGGGAAATGAAGGCTGCCATATTTATTTCCTTTTAACCAATACCAATTGCTTGGTGTCCTTTTAACCAATAATAGTTGCCTGGTGTCCTGCTAATCTCTTTGGCTGCAAGTCAGTCTCCATATCCCTCCATAATCTTTTGGCTGCTGCTAAAGTGTTATTTTTTGTTTTGAATCTCTTTTCCTCCTCTTTTTCATGCTTTCTTCACCCTAATTACTTCAAAAAAAGGTATTTTGAAAATAAAGGGAGATGATGGCAAATTGTAATGCCTTTGATGCTAAACCCAATAGCAGAAGTGTTACTATTTCAATTAGAGGTGTGATAATAAGGTGGGTGATCTCATGTTCTGTTAACACAGAGTAAGCTCGCTCACGCTATGTTTATATAGCCATATATTCCTTTTTCATAAGCAGTGGTAAAGAATTTAGTTTGTTTTGAACAAATTCCATTTGAATAGTTCCCATATTATTGGTTGGTTATTTAAAGTCACGGCACCTTAAACTTGGAATTAATTAAGCCATTCACCAAAATACATGATTTCAGAGCCATTTATTTTGAAAGGATGTGTAATGGAAAGTTGCAAAAGCGTACTATTTAATTTCCAAAAAGAGTGAGCGACTCTCATAAATCACTGCACAGTATTGCCCCTCTAGAGGGATGACTCATTGCCATATATTTCAGCACATCTACCCAGAGAGTGCTCTCAGAGCTGTCTGGACTATGCTAGGCAGGGGGGAGGAGAATCATTACTAGTATTATTGCACCTAATCAAATGGCTAGAACGTGACACCAATTCATCATCTGAGTACTGTATAACAGCTTTACTGACAAAACATCTCTTCTAACCTTACAGAATAATGGATTCTAAGAAATACTACAAAGTAAGAGCTGAAGTGAAGATACCTGACCTGCATCAGTTCCTGTAACACAGGGTGATCTGGTGCCTCTGTGTATGGCTAGTTTCCTGAATAATTCTGAATGTTCTATACTTTGCTGTAGGTATGCCTAGTGTCTCCAATAGATCAGGGCTGGGCAAACTACGGCCCGCAGCCACTATGAAGCCGGCACATCGCTAGAGGGCCAGATTCCGCTCCTCTCCCATTCACTCTCCCGCCATCCTTAAAAATGCGTGCAGCGCGTGTACAAGAGAAGGAACTTACCCAATCCCATTCTCCAGCGCCGATCTCCATGGCACCAGCGGAGTCATGTGACCTGCTGTTAGTATGTACAAGTGTGTCACATGATGCTGCCGTCGCCATGGAGATCACCACTGAAAAGTGCAATTGGGTGACTTACAACCAATCATTCCCTGCACGCTCAATTTGGAAGGGAGTGGGGGAGGAAGGGGACAGACACAGAAGCAGCGGGCCACATTCTAGAGGAATTTGTCTGATCCCTGAAAAGTTTGCACACCACTGCTCTAGAGGGCAGGAACCTCCTCCTATTGTTTCTTAGTTTGCTGCAATTAATTATATGAACGTGTACCAATATTGGCGATGTCTCAAACCACATACGTATCTACTATGTTAGTATTTGTACTTGTATTGCTGGATGCCCTGATTTTACAGTGCTTTGAACTTGTCACGTATTTATGTTTCCCAAAACATTTTTTGTACTATGTACAGCGCTATGGAAGATGTTGATGCTATATACATAATAAAAAAATAATAATAATGTAAATATTTCTAATCTCTTCTCATTGAAAAAACAACTGTGAAATGCTGAAGTGGAAGCACTGCACTCTAGTGGCGGGACGTCACTTCATGGGTCAGGAAACTGAAGTGCATTGTGGGAGATGTCATTTATGGGCAGTGTGCTAACTTAATAAATTAGCACAAACCTTATTTGAGACAATTACAAATATGAATTTGAAGCTCCCACGTGCCACAAAAAAAGGCGATTCGGCCTTGAGTTTGACACTTGTGTGCTAAACATCTTTTGGTGGATCTCAGTAGCTGGTATGGTAGGCCTGGTTAACCACTTAAGGACCACAGGCTTTCGCTTCCCCCCCAGTGACCAGGCTATTTTTTTCAAATTAGGGCTCTGCAGCTTTAACAACTTCTGTACCACTATGGGTTTTGCTGATCGGTGCTGCGTGGGCTCTCCAGCCCGCAGCACCGATCAGATAGCAGCCAGGCCGATCAGACTTCCCCCCTTTTTTCCCCACTAGGGGGATGTCCTGCTGGGGGGGTCTGATCGCCGCCGGCTGCTTGCGCTTGCGGGGGGGGGGCTCTTCAAAGCCCCCCTCCGCAGCGCTTCCTGGCCTCCTTCCCCTTCCCTCCCTCTCCCTCCCCCTGTGAGCGGCTCAGGACGGATTTCCGTCCTGCGCCTGATGGGATAGGCTTTAGCCTATCAGATGCCGGCGATCCCCGGCCAATCAGAGGCCGGGGATCGCCGATCTCCTCTACGGCGCTGCTGCGCAGCAGCGCCGTATACATGTAAACACCGGAGAAAGATCTTCCCCGTGTGTTTACATTTACCCTGCAAGCCGCCGATCGGCTCGCAGGGTGTTCACGGAGACACCCTCCGTGAACTGACATGAAACGGCCTCCATGGAATACACTTCAGGATTCAGGGGCGTACATATACGCACCGAGAATCCGGAAGTGGTTAATGGCTTCCGTGCACACAAATTAATTCCCTTTCTTTTCTGCCCACCAACAGAGCTTTCTGTTGGTGGGCTGTGATTGCTGCTGCAGGTTATTGTTTTTTTTTTTTTAAATAAATGTATGTCTCTTTTTTTTTTTAATAAAATGTACTTTTGATTTCCCTCCCGCGTCCCCCCCCCCCCCCCCAGCCAATCACCGCTATCGGCTGTCATAGGCATCAGCCTTTGAGAGCTGATCACTCTTGTGCCTCCCCAGGGGACAGTCGAGTGACACGGTTGTCCCCAGTACAGTGCTAGGGTAGATCGCAGGGCTGCACAGTGTAAATAGACGGCAAAACAGTCTAACAGTCTCTTAGCGGGGATCACCTGGAGACTGATGCCAAGCGGAATGCGTGCGCATTAGAGTGCGATCCCCAGCAAATCATGCCCCCAGGCATTGACACCAATTGGTGTTACGCGGTCCTAGGGAAGCCGCCACATTCTCGCCAATTGGCGTGACGCAGTGGTAAAGCAGTTAAATAATAATAATTAGTAGATCAGGCAACACCTGACCACACACACCAGCAATCTTCATTATACCATGCAGTCCTAAAATCAAGACCCTCTTAAATTCCTATGTACAATTCAGAGCCAAACAATTCACTGTACAGCCAGAAGAACATTATATACTGAGGTGAGGAATACTGAAGTGAAAATAAACTGATAAGATAAACATGTATCCATGCAGTGCCAAGCATACAAATAACTAGGCTCTGTGCCTTTTTTTCTTTGTGGCTGAAAAAGTAAATATTCAGGAATGCAAGTGACAGTTTCTCTCCAGTCGGGACCCAATAACATTACCCTCACTAATAAGGAATTACAGCCATTAAACTTTTTCCCCACAGAGAACAGCTCCTGAGTGCAGGGGATAGATAAATCAATAGTTCATAGATTTTAGCTCTGGCATACTTCAAAGACTGTGTCATTGAGTAGAGACAATGAAACATTAAAAGTTTAAAAAGTAGATTAAAACATGAAATACAACTGTGTGATATCTTACAAAGTCATTTTTTGGAGTAGGGAGATAGATACTATTGTTTATTTCTTCAGTTTATTTTCACCTCGTTATTTCTTTAGGTAGGTAAACTTCGAACAGAAAAGGTGACTAGTATTTACTATTTACCACTGTGATTACCAATATCTTATTGTATTATTCCAGCCCAGCACAACGATTATTTCAAACCATGCACAGGTTGTTGGCAGTAAAGACAGTCACATCATTTACTAATAAAAAGGGTTCTAAAGGGACCAAAATAAATAATAAAGTTCCACACTGAAGCTGTGTGTTTTATTCTTGGAGTAGTTCGACTTATTTTAATTATATTCCATCAGTATAACCTTAGATGCTCTTGCTGTTCCTACGGTAAATTACATTATGTGTTATTATTGTTGGAATTCAACCTATTTATGTTTTTTATCTTTACTGAGGGAATTTTGGAAAAGAGCTACATATATAAACTCATGACCACACATCACCAAACATATAAAACAAACCACTGCAAATAGAAGATGCACAGCGAGCGTTCCAATTTCTTGTCAACAAGCAAGCAGCTCCTTCCCTCAGAGAGGCACGGCGCACTCTCTAGGATAGGCCAGGCCTTCTGGGTCTGCAGAGCCCGATCATTTCATGGTTCAGGAATGCTGAGCTGAGCTGTCCAGGGTGGAGTATTTCTCTCTCTGATGCAGCCACATTGCCAGGGACTTGGCACCAAAACCAAATAGTTTGAGGTGTGTTTCTGTCTCTCAGTTAGTATTAAAATACAGAACTACTAGTTTATGAAATTGGCATTAACATATGGAAGTTTGACTCTAAGAAGAATTTTAGGTGTAGAAAAATGGGAATGGCTCATCATGCTCGTTGTGGCGAAAACCTAGCTATTATTCATGGTGAGAGGTAAAAGAAAAAGGCCTAAAGCCAAAAATCTTAGCAATAAATCTTCACAATGTATACATTTATTTTTACAATATGTAAGAACTTTCCCTAGCTTGTGTTGTTCTTTCATTCATTAGCCCAAGTCTATAGCTGAGAAGATTCATTAATGATTTACACATATGTAAGATTTATCTCCAAAGGCTGTGTAAGTTTCAAGACCAAGGCCATCAGTCATGTGATCAAGTATAAATCAATGGCATATCTAAGATAATAAGCACCTACTGTGACTTGAAGTTGGTGTTCAGTTGTTTCATGGCCAGTGAAAGGTGTGTGGCAACATGTCGGACTCACACAATGACAAATAAATAGGTCAGTGTATACAAGTCCCTCAGAATACATATAGGCAACAACATGGCACTCAAACAAGTAGCTCCAAATGTATATCCACAGCGCTAGGCGATCACACTGATATCTGTAGTCACACCACAGTGCATATTCTCAGACAGTGACCATCACCAAAGATAAAATCACCAACAGGTCACTCACTGTCCTTAAAAACAATATATTTTAATAAAAACTTCAGTAGCACATATACAATATCTTACTTTAGGGGTCCTTTTGACAGGGACCCTTAGTAGTGATAAGCATATAGTGTATACAAATACACAAAAACAGTCTCATGATCTCTTGTACAATTGCCCAGTGTACAGTTGCCGTATCGACTGGTTTCGGCCTTTCCCCGTCGTCAGGGAACACTGGAGACTGAGCTTCTGGGCAAATTTATAAAAGATTACCTCATCTGGTAACGATCGAGGCCGCCGCGGGCACATTCACCGGCTGATTCAACTTGCCGGTAAACTCAGGCCCTGATTGGTGGGCAAGCGTCATCTGACCCCAGCGCGGGGATGCTTGGGAATGACATACGTCACACCTGACTCCCTCAACGCGCTCCTATTGGTGGGGCGGGTATCCTTAGTGATACGGCGCTTGCTGTTAGTTGCAGCCAAAGAGAGTGTCGGGAGATGTAGTCCATAACATCCCCGTTCACTCATTATGCGGAGAACAGTTGATAACACATACTGGGTGCGAGTTCCACCTCGCATACCCCAGTTGGATTTCAAATAATTAAAAATACATGCCTTTAAAAATATATACAAAATTACAATTCATATCAATTAATCCACCGTACTCTCTTATCATATATTTCATTGCACAAATTCCCAAATAAATAAATAGTCTGACATCTAGTGTCCAAAAATGATTATTGCACCTATGAGTTATCTATAAAACAATTGATGTTAAAATCAATATTCAAACCCCTTGGTTGCATAGTTTTAAGGGTGAAGATCCATTTTGTTTCCTATCTTTGTTTGACCCCCTCCAGTCCTGTTTAAGTTGATCGATTATACAGTATTTCAGAACAAAGGGATCTTTATTATGGGCGATTTTAAAATGATTGGGGATTGAATAATCTATTTCCGCTTTCCTTATATTGTATACATGCTCATACAATCTTCGTTTAAATTCTCTCTCTGTTTTTCCAACATATTGGAGGCCACAAGGGCACTCCAATAGGTACACAATATATGTACTATTACAATTCAGGAAGCGTTTAATTTTGAATGTTTCCCCCGTGTAAGTACTAGTAAAGCTAGTCATTTTTCTAGGTTGATTAGTGCATGTCCAGCACCCAAAACATTTTTTACATTTGTAAAACCCCTCCAATTCCAAAAAGGTGGGATTACACACAGGTTGTTTATATAGGGTGCTACTCGTAATGCAATTTTGCAAGTTAGGTGCTTTCCTAAAGATGACTTGAGGTTTATCAGTAATTAGCCCTGTAAGATCAGGGTCTAATTTCAAGATAGGCCAATGTTTATCAACCAATTTCTTTATCTCTTTGTGTTGCATATTAAAATCGGTGATAAAAGTGCAAGTGAATAAATTATCCCCTTTGTCCTTTGGCACACCACATCCATTTATCATATCCGTTCTGTTTTTTGTGCCAATCTCATCTCGTAATTGCACTAAAAGATCATATTCGTATCCTTTCTCCACAAGCCTGTCGACCAGCACATCAGATTGTCTCATAAAGTCCTCAGAGTGAGTACAGTTCCAAACACTCTTAAAAATTGTCCCGATGGTATAGCCTTAAGCCAACTAGGATGATGACAACTCCCTAGTGGTATAAAACTGTTGCGATCTGTGGCTTTAAAAAAAGTGGAAGTACTACATTTTTTTGCCTCATTCGTGATAACCAAATCTAAAAAATTCACTTTTTCTATGCTATATTCACAATTAAAAACAAGATTATCATTGTTAAAATTGATAAAAGCAATAAAGTCCTTTAGCGATGCCTCATCTCCTTTCCAAATAAAAAACACGTCATCTATAAATCTCTTCCATAAAATCAAATTTTCATGTTGTTTGCTAAAAATGAAATGATCTTCCCATCTGGCCATAAATAGGTTAGCCAGACTCGGAGCATACCTCGCCCCCATAGCCACACCCTTAATTTGTTTATAAAAAGTCCCGTTAAAAGCAAAATAGTTGTGGTTCATTGCAAAATTCAAGGCTTCAATAAGGAAGTCCACCATATTCACACTCATATTTGCAGCATTAACCAGATAATATTCTACAGCTTTAAGTCCAGCATGTTGGTCAATCACAGTGTATAAGGAAGCAACATCTGCCGTGACTAAAAAATGTGGTGATAAAAACTCAAAAGTGTCTAAAATCTCAATAAGGTGCTTAGAGTCTTTAAGTTAAGAGGGTACTTTTACAACTAACAGTAGCAAAAAAGTGTCCAAAAAATGTCCCAATCGGGAAGTAACAGAATTTATTCCACTGACAATGGGCCTGCCAGGGGGGTTTACTGCATTTTTGTGCATTTTGGGTAAACAATACAGTACAGGGGTTCGTATATATGAGGGTACTAAGTACTTGCTTTCTTTCTCCATAACTAGGCCCCCTTGAGTCCCTCTCTTAACCAGTTCCTTTAATTCCTGATGATATTTGCATCCTGGGTCTCCTCTCATAATCTGATCAGTTTGGACATCTTTCAACAGATCATTTACCATATTAATATATTTAGATGTATCCATAACCACTACTCCCCCCCCCCCCCTTTGTCTGCAGGTTTAATAGTTATTTGCTTGTCAGTAGCTAGTTTTTTTAAAGCTATATCCATATTCCGTTCACTCCAGACTTTCTTAATAGGTAAATTTTCAATGTCTCTGATAATCAGAGATTTAAAGGGAAGGTTCAGGGACTAGCTAAAAAAAATAAAAATCCATTTCCACTTACCTGGGGCTTCCTCCAGCCCGTGGCAGGCAGGAGGTGCCCTCGGCGCCGCTCCGCAGGCTCCCGGTGGTCTCCGGTGGCCGACTCGACCTGGCCAGGCCGGCGGCCAGGTCGGGCCTCTTCTGCGCTCCATTGTGCGTTTCACGCCGGCGCGCTGACGTCATCGGACGTCCTCCGGGTTGTACTGCGCAGGCTCAGAACTACTGAGCCTGCGCAGTACAGCCCGGAGGACGTCCGATGACGTCAGTGCGCCGGCGTGGAACGCACCATGGAGCGCAGAAGAGGCCCGACCTGGCCGCCGGCCTGGCCAGGTCGGGTCGGCCACCGGAGACCACCGGGAGCCTGCGGAGCGGCGCCGAGGGCACCTCCTGCCTGTCACGGGCTGGAGGAAGCCCCAGGTAAGTGGAAATGGATTTTTTTTTTTTTAGCTAGTCCCTGAACCTTCCCTTTAAACGTTTCTACAGAGTGATTGTTTGATAGCTGTGGGTTAAATGTGGATCTGTTTTTAAGGCCACTTTTTAAATATTGTCCATTAATACTGATATCAACAGTAGAATTGGTTGGTCCAGGGTTAGTAGCAAAATTTTTTGTTATACTTAATTTTCTTGCAAATTTATGTGCATCAAAAAACATTTGAAATTTGTTTAATGATGTAGGGGGGGGGGGGGGGGCATATTTAAGCCCTATGTCTAGCAGTTTAACCACTTCCCGACCGCCTAACGCACAGGGGCGGCCGGGAAGTGGAGCCCGGAAGGACCAGCTCACCCACAGAGGCGGCGGTCCTTGTAAGGGCATGGGCGGAGCGATCGCGTCATCCGTGACGCGATCCTCCGCCGGCGCCTAACTTCGTTCACCCGCCGCAACATCCCGCCGGCCATACGGAAGCGCCGGCGGGATGTTAACCCGACGATCGCCGCATACAAAGTGTATAATACACTTTGTAATGTTTACAAAGTGTATTATACAGGCTGCCTCCTGCCCTGGTGGTCCCAGTGTCCGAGGGACCACCAGGGCAGGCTGCAGCCACCCTAGTCTGCACCCAAGCACACTGATCTCCCCCCCCCCCTGCCCCCTGATCGCCCACAGCACCCCTCAGACCCCCCCTGCCCACCCCCCAGACCCCGGTGTACACCCAATCACCCCCCTAATCACCCATCAATCACTCCCTGTCACTATCTGTCAACGCTATTTTTTTTAACCCTAAACTGCCCCCTGGGGACTCCTGATCACCCCCCACCCCTCAGATTCTCCCCAGACCCCCCCCCCCAGACCCCCCACCCCCTGTGTACTGTATACCTCTATCCCCCTGATCACCTGTCAATCACCTATCAATCACCCATCAATCATCCCCTGTCACTGCCACCCATCAATCAGCCCCTAACCTGCCCCTTGCGGGAAATCTGATCACCCACCCACACCAATAGATCGCCCGCAGATCCGTCGTCAGATCACCTCCCAAGTGCAGTGTTTACATCTATTCTCTACCCTAAACACCCACTAATTACCCATCAATCACCCCCTATCACCACCTGTCACTGTTACCCATCAGATCAGACCCTAATCTGCCCCTTGCGGGCACCCAATCACCCGCCTACACGCTCAGATTGCCCTCAGACCCCCCCTTATCAATTCGCCAGTGCATTAGTTACATCTGTTCTTCCCTGTAATAACCCACTGATCACCTGTCAATCACCCATCAATCACCCCCTGTCACTGCCACCCATCAATCACCCCCTGGCACTGCCACCCATTAATCAGCCCCTAACATGCCCCTTGCGGGCAATCTGATCACCCACCCACACCAATAGATCGCCCGCAGATCCGACGTCAGATAACCTCCCAAGTGCATTGTTTACATCTGTTCTCTCCTCCAAACACCCACTAATTACCCATCAATCACCCCCTGTCACTGCTATCCATCAGATTAGACCCCTATCTGCCCCTAGGGCACTCAATCACCCGCCCACACCCTCAGAACGCCCTCAGACCCCAGCCCTGATCACCTCGCCAGTGCATTGCTTGCATCTATTCCCCCCTCTAATCACACCTTGAGACACCCATCAATCACCTCCTGTCACCCCCTAGCACACCTACCCATCAGATCAGGCCCTAATTTGCCCCGTGTGGGCTCCTGATCACTCGGCCAAACCCTCAGATCCCCCTCAGACCCCCTTCCGATCACCTCCCCAGTGCATTGATTGCATCTATTTTCCCCTCTAACCACCCCCTGAGACACCCATCAATCACCTCCTGTCACCCCCCTAGCACTCCTATCCATCAGATCAGGCCCAATACAACCTGTCATCTAAAAGGCCACCCTGCTTATGACCGGTTCCACAAAATTCTCCCCCTCATACACCACCTGTCATCAAAATTTGCAGATGCTTATACCCCTGAACAGTCATTTTGAGACATTTGGTTTCCAGACTACTCACGGTTTTGGGCCCGTAAAATGCCAGGGCGGTATAGGAACCCCACAAACTGACCCCATTTTAGAAAAAAGACACCCCAATGTATTCTGTTTGGTGTATGACGAGTTCATAGAAGATTTTATTTTTTGTCAAAAGTTAGCAGAAATTGATTTTTATTGTTTTTTTTTCACAAAGTGTCATTTTTCACTATCTTGAGACAAAAAAATAAAATCTTCTATGAACTCGCCATACACCTAATGGAATACCTTGGGGTGTCTTCTTTCTAAAATTGGGTCACTTGTGGGGTTCCTATACTGCCCTGGCATTTTAGGGACCCTAAACCGTGAGGAGTAGTCTAGAAAACAAATGCCTCAAAATGACCTGTGAATAGGACGTTGGGCCCCTTAGCGCACCTAGGCTGCAAAAAAGTGTCACACATGTGGTATCGCCGTACTCAGGAGAAGTAGTATAATGTGTTTTGGGGTGTATTTTTACACATACCCATGCTGGGTGGGAGAAATATCTCTGTAAATGGACAATTGTGTGTAAAGAAAATCAAACAATTGTCATTTAAAGAGATATTTCTCCCACCCAGCATGGGTATGTGTAAAAATACACCCCAAAACACATTATACTACTTCTCCTGAGTTCGGCGGTACCACATGTGTGGCACTTTTTTACACTCTAAGTACGCTAAGGGGCCCAAAATCCAATGAGTACCTTTAGGATTTCACAGGTCATTTTGCGACATTTGGTTTCAAGACTACTCCTCACGGTTTAGGGCCCCTAAAATGCCAGGGCAGTATAGGAACCCCACAAATGACCCCATTCTAAAAAGAAGAGACCCAAAGGTATTCCGTTAGGAGTATGGTGAGTTCATAGAAGATTTTATTTTTTGTCACAAGTTAGCGAAAAATGACACTTTGTGAAAAAAACCAATTAAAATCAATTTCCGCTAACTTGTGACAAAAAATAAAAACTTCTATGAACTCACCATACTCCTAACGGAATACCTTGGGGTGTCTTCTTTCTAAAATGGGGTCATTAGTGGGGTTCCTATACTGCCCTGGCATTTTAGGGGCCCTAAACCGTGAGGAGTAGTCTTGAAACAAAAATGACCTGTGAAATCCTAAAGGTACTCATTGGACTTTGGGCCCCTTAGTGCAGTTAGGGTGCAAAAAAGTGCCACACATGTGGTATCGCCGTGCTCAGGAGAAGTAGTATAATGTGTTTTGGGGTGTATTTTTACACATACCCATGCTGGGTGGGAGATATACCTCTGTAAATGACAATCTTTTGATTTTTTTACACACAATTGTCCATTTACAGAGTTATTTCTCCCACGCAGCATGGGTATGTGTAAAAATACACCCCAAAACACATTGTACTACTTCTCCTGAGTACGGCGATACCACATGTGTGGCACTTTTTTGCACCCTAACTGCGCTAAGGGGCCCAAAGTCCAATGAGTACCTTTAGGATTTCACAGGTCATTTTGAGAAATTTTGATTCAAGACTACTCCTCACGGTTTAGGGCCCCTAAAATGCCAGGACAGTATAGGAACCCCACAAATTACCCCATTTTAGAAAGAAGACACCCCAAGGTATTCCGTTAGTAGTACGGTGAGTTCATAGAAGATTTTATTTTTTGTCACAAGTTAGCGGAAAATGACACTTTGTGAAAAAAACCAATAAAAAGAAATTTCCGCTAACTTGTGACAAAAAATAAAATCTTCTATGAACTCACCGTACTACTAACAGAATACCTTGGGGTGTCTTCTTTCTAAAATGGGGTCATTTGTGGGGTTCCTATACTGTCCTGGCATTTTAGGGGCCCTAAACCGTGAGGAGTAGTCTTGAAACGAAATTTCTCAAAATGACCTGTGAAATCCTAAAGGTACTCATTGGACTTTGGGCCCCTTAGCGCAGTTAGGGTGCAAAAAAGTGCCACACATGTGGTATCGCTGTACTCAGGAGAAGTAGTATAATGTGTTTTGGGGTGTATTTTTACACATACCCATGCTGAGTGGGAGAAACCTCTGTAAATGGACAATTGTGTGTAAAAAAAATTAAAAATTGTCATTTACAGAGATATTTCTCCCACCCAGCATGGGTATGTGTAAAAATACACCCCAAAACACATTATACTACTTCTCTTGAGTACGGCAATACCACATGTGTGGCACTTTTTTGCAGCCTAACTGCGCTAAGGGGCCCAAAGTCCAATGAGCACCTTTAGGCTTTACAGGGGTTCTTACAAATTAGCACCCCCCAAAATGCGAGGACAGTAAACACACCCCACAAATGACCCCATTTTGGAAAGTAGACACTTCAAGGTATTCAGAGAGGGGCATGGTGAGTCCGTGGCAGATTTCATTTTTTTTTTGTCGCAAGTTAGAAGAAATGGAAACTTTTTTTTTTTTGTCATTTTCCGCTTACTTGTCACAAAAAATAATATCTTCTATGAACTCACTATGCCTCTCAGTGAATACTTTGGGATGTCTTCTTTCCAAAATGGGGTCATTTGGGGGGTATTTATACTATCCTGGAATTCTAGCCCCTCATGAAACATGACAGGGGGTCAGAAAAGTCATAGATGCTTGAAAATGAGAAAATTCACTTTTTGCACCATAGTTTGTAAACGCTATAACTTTTACCCAAACCAATAAATATACACTGAATGGGTTTTTTTTAATCAAAAACATGTTTGTCCACATTTTTCGCGCTGCATGTATACAGAAATTTTACTTTATTTGAGAAATGTCAGCACAGAAACTTAAAAAAAATCATTTTTTTTGCCAAAATTCATGTCTTTTTTGATGAATATAATAAAAAGTAAAAATCGCAGCAGCAATCAAATAGCACCAAAAGAAAGCTTTATTAGTGACAAGAAAAGGAGCCAAAATTCATTTAGGTGGTAGGTTGTATGAGCGAGCAATAAACCGTGAAATCTGCAGTGGTCTGAATGGAAAAAAAGTGCCTGGTCCTTAAGGGGGGTAAATCCCACGGTCCTCAAGTGGTTAAGTTCCGGTTCAGTTAGTGTCTTACTGCTGAGGTTAAATATGCCCCCTCCTAATTTCCTTTTGTTTTTTTGTTGCTGGTTTCTCCTTTTGAATTTAATCCCTCCCCTATTTAATCCCTCCCCTAGTGTATTTGTATACACTATATGCTTATCACAACTAAGGGTCCCTGTCAAAAGGACCCCTAAATTAAGATATTGTATATGTGCTACTGTTTGAAGTTTTTATTAAAATATATTGTTTTTAAGGACAGTGAGTGACCTGTTGGTGATTTTATCTTTGGTGATGGTCACTGTCTGAGAATATACACTGTGGTGTGACTACAGATATCAGTGTGATCGCCTAGCGCTGTGGATATACATTTGGCGTTTTTTGATACCTATTGTGGATATGGTCATCCTGAGCAGCTTGTGAAAGACATATAGAGGAGTTTCGAGGTGAAGCAGCGCCTGTATTTCATCATTTAACTCAAACAAGTAGGCGACATGTTCTCAGATAACAAAATTAGACAGGAATTTCCCCCCAAGTAACATAATTAGGCAACATGTCCCATTGTGAGACAAATAGCAATTGACAGTGTTGCACCTGTATATAGTTCAGCTGCTAAACCGAGAATGGGGTTACCCCAAGACCCCCGATATTGTAGAACTAAAAAATTGATACTAGGTCAGCGCTATGTAAATAGTTTAACTTCTATTTTTTTCAAATTGATCTATATAATACAATTCATATAGCAGCCTTCAAATAAGTGTATCTATATCTAGCAGCCTCCAAATGAGTGTGTACAGATATACATTCACACTTACATGCACATGTGGACGTGATTGGTGCATGTATGTGTGAATGTATATTTGTACATTTGTCTCATTTGGAGGCTGCTAGATATAGATACACTTATTTGAAGGCTGCCTGCTATATGCATGGTATTATATAGATCAATTTGAATAAAATAGAAATTAAACAATTTACATAGTGCTGACCTAGTATCAATTTTTCCAGTGTGAGACAAGAAACCCCATGGCAGACCTCCAGTAAGAGACAGCAACCCATGACAGACTCCAGTTATAAATCGATCCCCCCTCACACACACCGAGCATAGTGCTGGGGTAGGGGAGGAGGCTGGGCAGAACTTGCTAGGGTGGAAAAGGGAGGCTGGCAGTCCAGTGATGCCTGACTGTGCAATGCTTGCTGGGGTTGGGAGGGCAGATGAGTGGCTCAGGGTGAGGTGTGTTGGATGATTTAGGTGCAGGCTGGGTAGGGAGGAAGACTGTATAGTGCTAGCAGGAATCAGGGAGAAGCTACAAACTAGTAGAGATGGTTAAGGAGATAAAAATAATATTTAACTGATGCATAAAATTAAGATATAATTTCTGTCAAGGCAGGATTAAGCATTTGGTAGGTCAGGGCTGGCACTTCTGCTTGCTCAAACTGGACAATGGCCCAGGGCCCAATCACTTTAGGAGGTCATCAAGTCACGGGTTGTAGAGGTCACATGAATGTTACTGCCCCAGTATTAAAATGAAAAGGACTCCTCTTCCATCCCTGTAATGTATGGGGCTGAACAAAAGGGGTTACCTTTTTCCCCCAAAATAGTGGAGCTTTACTTTCTGATAAGACTCAAATTTCTTCATATCATGCATGATTATTACCCTGCATATTTAAAGTTAACATAAGGTGCAGGGGCATAACTAGAGGGGAGAAGCCCCTGGGATCACAGGGGGCTCCAGAGCTGTTGGGGGCCCCAACTGCTAACCCTACCTCCAAATGGGACGGATCTAGGGGTGGGCAAGCGGGTATCAGGCAAGTTGTTGAATTCTTAAAATGGCGGCAAAATGAATGGCAGTTTAAGTGCCAAAACCTGACCTTTAGGCGCCAAAACCTGACCTTGCCCCAGGCGCAACTTGGTCTTGATCCACCCCTGCCTCCAATACAGGTAACTATACTTCAGAGCAGCTGTTTTTGTGGCTACATTTGTTATGGGTGTGAAGATCACAATGGCCACACTTGTTTTATGAGATGGGCCCCAAGGCCATGAAGGGCACCAAGAGGAGGCAAGGGAAGGGGTGTGAACATTTGGGGGGCCCCATCAAAGTTTTGCTGAGGGGCCCCATGAATTGTAGTTACGCCACTCCCAAAGTGAGATACATATGGAGGCTGACATATTTATTTTTTTAAAAATGCACATTGCCTGGCTGTCCAGCTGATCCTCTGCCTCTAATACTTTTAGCCATAGATGCTGAGCAAACAAACTGCAGTTTAGATGCTCTGACTCAAGTCTGACAAGATTAGCTGCATGCTTGTTTCAGGTGTGTGATGTCAGACACTACTGACCAGAAAGATCAGCAGGACTGCAAAGCAACTAGTATTATTTAACCTCCCTGGCGGTACGCAGTTTCAGATGCTGCATCCGCGGGAGGATTTTTTTTTAAAATAAAATTTGATTTAAATGCTTAAGATAGCACTTTGCTAGCTAACTATGGCCCCCAAGTCCCCCGGCACCGCTCTGATTCCCCCGATCGCCGCCGGCAATATTTACCCGTCCGCAATCCCGCGAGAGCCGCAGCTTCACCATTTAGCTTCAGTTGTCGCTATGGCGACGATCGGACATGACGTATGATGTCATCGACGTCATGAGCAGTCCCGATCCTCCCCATAGCGAAGCCTGGAGCTGATTGGGAGGCTGCGCCATAGCGGGATCTCAGGGGGGGGGTATATATAACGGCGGCGACCGGGGGTGATCGGACAAGAGCGGAGAAACTTGGGAGGCATGGTTAGCTAGCAAAGTGCTAGCTTAAGCATATAAATCAAATTTTATTTAAAAAAATCCTCCGGGGGCCATGTGATCCTCTCCGGCAGCTAGCCTGAACGTAGGTCGGGCTTACCACCAGGGAGGTTAAAGGGAAACAAATATGTCATCCTTCATTTGGCTCGCACTTTGGGTTCCTTTTAAGCACTTGACTCTGGTTTGTTCTGTAAATAATGTGATAATAGTAAAAGGTTGAAACACTTGTGCTACAATTAATAGGTCTCTATGGATAGTTTCCCCCCATTAAATGAATAAACATACTGTTTTGGATTATTTGTTTAACTGGATTCTCATTTAGTGTTATGAGGTGCTTGAAAACAGATCATGGCTTATTTTGTATTTATGCAGCAATATTGGAAAAACTTTCAAGCCACACTGTATATGGAAATGGTGAATACACAGCAAAGAATTTTGGATGCAAGACTTCTGGTTAACAGCCGTGCGAAGATTCACCCCATTGCCACTTCCTCTCATAAGCTGAGGGGATCGCATGTGTACAATGGCAGATTGCAATAAGCTTGCCAAATTCTTGAAATGCGCATATCTGTCCTGATGGAGTTTCTTTATTTCCTTCCATAAAAGTTCATTTCTGAAAAACAATCACAATTTATCTCAGTTAGGTAATGAACAAAGAATAAAAGCGAAATTTAAAATACATACATGTTAAATGTTAATTCCTCCCAGAGTAAAATGAACTACAAATGACCTTTTTCCTATGTTGCTGGTCCGGTGTTAGTCGAGGAGCAGAAATGCAGACATCAAATCAACAAGCGCTGATTCCAGTGATACCTTTAATGACTGACTGTACATGGTTTATTGAAAGCTTTCGAATTGTTCTTCTTCAGGCATTATACAGAACTGGGTCAGGACCGTACAATAAGAAGTTTTGAATTACATACAGCTTTAAATATCATTCTGTAGGCTCAATCTGACATGATGTCACACAGTTAAAGCCCCTTTGAAATGTAAAAAGACTTCCTCAGGGGGTCAGATAAAAATGGCGCACAGCGCCAAGGTATCAAAATGGCGCCGTATTGAACTGTTATATAAAACGCTATCTAACGTTATGAAAGTTAAAAAATGGTGCATGGGCTGAAATACAGTACTAGTGGCAAGGAAGTTGAAATATGGCACCCGATAAATAGCGGGCATCATTATTTACCCTCCTTGTTGCTTATCGCGACTTGTACACGCCCAGGCAGGGGGGATAGTGTTAGGCAGTGGGGGTCAGGGGAGGGGGGAGAGTGTTAGGCAGCGGGACACTGGTGTCAGGCAGCGGGAGTAGGGGAAGTAGGATTAGGTAGAGGGAGGATTCAATGTGTGCATAGGCATACATTACCTTGTCCCAGCGATCGCTCCTTCACTTCCTCGGTTAGTTTGCTGTAGTCCTGCATTCAGCCAATCACCTTGTGGCTTCAGTCCCCATATGGTGATTGGCTGGCTGCAGGTCTCCTGCAAACTAACTAGGAAGTGAAGGAGTGATCGCTGGGACAAGGTAATGTATATAAACAATAAATAGCGTTTTGAAAATGGCGCACCGTTCCGCTGATAAATGTATAAAAAAACCGCTATTTACCGTTTTAATGTATTAAACATGAATGTATTTACATTAAAACAGTAAATAGCGTTTTATGATACATTTATCAGCTGAACGGTGTGCCATTTTTTAACCTGCATTTTTAACGGTATGTTTCCTCAGTGTTCTAATGAACAGCATTTGTCACTACAGTTAAACACATGCTGCCAGAGTTCATTAGAACACTGAGGAAGTCCTTTTACATTTCAAAGGAGGTACAACTGTATGACATCAAGTCAGATCGAGCCCAGTTCTGTATAATGCCTGAAGAAGAAACTTAATATTTTGAAAGCTTGCAATAAACCATGTACAGTTAGTCATTAAAGCTGACAGAACTGACAGAGTTTAGACTAGTCCATCTCCTCTGGGAGAAATTTTTCACGATAGGTTTTTAAACTTATTTGTGCACCTTTAGCGCAAATAAGGTGTTTATAAAAGTCCAACCATACCTCTAAAACGCATGCATGGGAGCGCTCATGCACACTCATGGGAGCGTGTGTACACACGCATGCGGTACATGCACATTTGAAACCTTCAACCTACGTCATTAGGTGGTTAAGTGCAAGTTAAATATGGCTAGTATAACAACTTGAATCTGTTTTTATATAAACTAAACATAAATCCCTGCAAACTGTACACTCACAATGGGCTTGATTCACTAAGACAAATAGCATGCCTTATATGAGTCAACGTGCCTTATCAGGGTTAACACATCTTATCAGAGTTAACACGCCTTATCAGAGTAGCATAGCGAGCGCTACAAACTTATGCCTGCTAATTGGCAATGACGAGAGCTCCACTCGTCCTGCCCTGAGCCCCTGCGGTCCAATCATTTTAAAGGACATTATCCCTACACTTTGATTGGCCCAAATCACTTGACAGGAAACTTAACAGCAAGCCTAATCGCTGCCTAATCTTAACCAACCCCCCTCCGCTGCCTAACCACTCCACTCCAATGGCTAACCTTAACCACTACACCCCTTGCCTGACCTTAACCACCCCACCTTAACTTAACTACTGCAAGGAGGTCTCCAGATGTTACACACAAAAGGGAATACTAGGCAGATACCATCTTTTCATAAAGAGATATGTAATATGACAACATTGAGGAACATTATCCTCGATGGAGTTTACTTGAAGTCACCTTCAATTGTTTCTTTGAATATACCTGTACCTGGCAAGCATTTTGCGTTTATGTGCGCTTTTTTAGCGCTACCCGGCGCACCACTGTGCGTTGCGTTTTTGTTGAAAGCGCTTGTCACGGACGGTTGCGGGGCCGCAGGCGCGTCCTGTAACCGCCCGTGAAGAAAAGCGATCGCACTCGATTCTCTGCATCGATTGCGCTTCAAATCGATACAATCTGGGTTGAGTGTGTAGGGGCAGCTGAAGTCTTTTTTTTCCCAGCAGAGAGATAGCACCAGCCCAACTGCTGGATGGCTCTTTTGATATGCTAATGAGCCTGGGCCCAGAGAGTCCCTGGCTTCAAGCTGTGCTGATGGCCCATCCATCAGGTATAGACCATGACAGAAGCAATCTAGTTGGGAGAAAAGCCAGACCCTCTGGCTCCCTCCCAGCAGGGGAGCTGACACCTAGCTAGCTGCCCCAAACTTCAAAGAGCCTTTGCCTGGGAAGGACCTGCTATCAATCCCAGGGGTATCTCATATTCCATAAACTGCTATATGTATCATATTTTCTGTGTTGCCAGGCTGGCAGACCCTCCAAACTAACGGAGCATGCTTGGCCCTATCTGGCGCTGGTTCTGAAGAAATTTCAGACCATTCTGAGGGAAAGACTGCCAGTTAGGCAGTTCGAAAGTGCCCTGCTGATACCACAAGGGTCCCACCCCTCATGTTTGGTATCAGGCTGCTGGGTACATCGAGGCAGACCTGAAAATATTAGTAAATCTGCCCTGACCTGTACGGTTCTGTGAGATAGAGCCCATATATGGTTAAGGTATGATTTCTGGTTCCCAGGACAAGGGGAGGACTCATCTCATGTTCTAAGGGGGTGTGTGGGCCCGCCCTCACTCCCTCCTACTGAATCAGGGGCATAAGAATGGCAGAGGACCCAAACTCAGTGTCCTCCACCTTGAAACATCTTGAACTCATCTGTGCCAGCTTGAGGATATGCTGGCATCCACCTGGTCTGAACTCTGAACTTTGATTGAAACCAAGAACTTTACAAGTTTTCCCACTAAAGGACATCTTTCCAGGAACTAAGTATTTTTCTCCCTTCTTTTATTTTTTATACTGGCTATTACTGTTTTAATAATTGTTGATTTTAATAATTGTCTGTATATATTAATTATTTATATTGCTGTGAATAAAAGACTTCCTCCAAGTCATTCACTGTTCCGCTACCCTGCTTATCAGCACACACAGAACTGATCCCGGGTCTCTGAAGATACGCTACTGTTTGTTTGTTGTTGGCTAGACAGAATACCGTGTGTTTAACCGTTTTATTCGCAGGATTAGTCAGTAAATCGGGTCCACTGGCCCATACCAGTGGTGGTGGCAGATACCGTGGAATCGTGTGTATGTTGTAATTACCCGTGTCTCACAGGCTCCCTTCTGGGTTGTCTGCGGCTAATTCTTAACGGTTCCTGCGCATTGACTGCGACCAGAGTTCGCACGATCTGTGCGCTGGCACCGTTCAGAAGGCTAAGTGCGGTCAGCCACTAGGGCTCCTGTGACAGTGTTAGGCAGCGGTTGGGATCTGTGTTGTGCTGAAAGTATCTAAGATAGCGCTAGCGCTATCAAGAAACGAACTAATTCGTTGGTGTAGCTGGAAGGCAATATATTTTTTATATATACAGAGAGACTGTGTAGCCAGTACCCCTCCCCAAAAGTTTTATTTTATTTGGCGTGGAAATGTCCGGGAACTACAAGAAAATGTGCCTGGCGGACCTGCAAAATCTTTGCCAAGAGAGAGGCATTGATGTCGGCCGCAAGAGACAACAGGACCTGGTAGCGGAATTGTTTCAATGGGATACCCAGCAACTGCGGGAGTTGGATGTGTCTGCTGAGGTAGACGCTGACCCATCTGACTCAAGGCAAGGGGAACCAGAGGCTGAAGATCCTAGGCATACAGAGATTGAGCATCCTGCGGGCCCTGTTGCAACAGTTACGCCAGAGACTGTCAGTATGGACCCCAACCCCAGAGTTTCTGAAAGCACTCGCCTGGAACCAGCCAGTACTGGACTGTCCGTTTGTACTGATCCGCTAATGCAGCAAGCATTACAAAAGCTGATGGACACTGACCTGGAAAAGTACATGCAGTACATGGAAGCACGAGAGGAACGGGAGCGCCAATCAGCAGAACGCAAGGCTGCTGCTGCTGAACGCCACGCGGAGAGGGATGCCGCTGAGCGAGAACGGGAGCGTCAAGCTGCAGAGGCGCGGGAGAGACGACAGCATGAGCTCGACATGGCAAAGGTTCAACAGGCCAGCCGGAGTTCACCGCCCAGCCTCCCTGCTGAAGGAGCTGCAGCACCCGTAAGTGCAAAATTTAAATTTGCTAATATTGAGAAAGACACAGACATTGACTTGTTTTTGCGGTCTTTTGAAAAAGCATGCCGTCAGTATCGTCTGTCCCAAGACCAGTGGGCCAGACATCTGACACCTTTGCTGCACTACAAAGCGCTTGATGCCTTCGCAGAATTGCCTGCGGAGAAGGATAATGATTATGCTGCTATAAAAGACGCTATCATTACTAAGTACCAGCTGACGCCAGAAGCCTATCGGAAAAAGTTCAGGGCCTGGCAGAAAAAGTCTTCTGATTCGTACCGAGATGTGGTCAGCAGCTTGCTCACCACACTCCGCCAGTGGACTCTAGGCCTCACCAAAGGGTCTTATGGCGTCCTGGAGGACTTGATAGTCCTCGAACAATTTCTGAACATTTGCCCTGCTGATGTACGACAGTTTGTGTTAGAACGCAGGCCGGCTTCAGCCACTGTCGCTGCAGACCTTGCTGAGACTTTTGCAACTACCCGGGTGGCTGATACCCGCAGAACTGTCCCATCCAGCTGGAGAGGAGGTCAGCCCAATACCTCGGCAGACTCTCCTGCCCCTGTGAGCCGTCAGCCACAGAGGCCACCCAGCACAGCTTCTGCACCCAGGGCTGCAGCGCCTGGAGAGGTCACCTGTCACTACTGCCGCCAGCCCGGACACATGAAATTCGACTGTCCGGAGTGGAGACAGACACCACCAGCACCTGGATCATCTGCATCACCTGTACCTCACCCACAGCAGAGGCAACCCGCCAGCGAACCACAGCCTGGATCATCAGATTTTGTCCTGTTTGCCCGCGGAAAGGAAATCCGCGACCGAACCGACCAGCAGCAACTTGTTAGAGTGAACGGCAAAGTTGTCACCGGATTCCGAGACACCGGAGCTGACATTACATTAGTTCACTCGCACCTTGTGCCAAAGGAGAGCATCAGCCCCAGCCGATCCCTTGCCCTTACTGGAGTAGAGGGCACCCTTTTTCACATAGCCCACGCGAGAGTGAAGCTGGATTGGGGAGGAGGGGTCCACGAAAGGGTTGTTGGGGTTATGAAGGATCTCCCAGTCCCTGTGTTGCTGGGGACTGATTTGGGCAAGCTTGTGTCCTACTATGAACTTGCCACGACCGCCTTGTCGCTCACGGAAGGAGACGGACTCTCCACCCACCACCAGGTACTTTATACCCTTGGGGGAGCACCAGGGGGAGGTGGGTTGAATGTGCCCCATTCAAGGGTACCAGGTTCAATAGTGCCTGCTTCAAAGGCACCTGAGTTTGAGGTACAGACTGTCTGTTGTGATGATGCTGTAACTGTACCTGAGTTTACTGTACAACCTGTCTGTAATGAAAAAATGTCTATGCCTGTCAATGTCATTACTGCATGCAATGATGATTTGAGTAATGTCCGTCTGTGCCATTCTGACAGTGTACCTGTGCTAGCCATACCGCGCAGCTGCACTGCTCAGAACCTGAGCTCAGAACAGGTGGAGGGGGTTCCGGCCTCCTCCCCCTCCTCTGACCGCAGGGATGAGACCTTTCAGCCGCTGGCCTCGTGTGACATGAACCAGTTGGCTGAAACTGACAGCGCCGTATTCTCAGCCGCACTACAAAGTGACCCAAGCCTGGAGGTGCTCAGGCAGCAAGCCGCTGAGCCCCTCGCAGACGGGGCCGCTTTCAAGGTGTACTGGGAAGATGGGAGACTGTACAGTGAGTCTGTACAGCCCCCTACAAGTAGATCCCACGCGAATACCAAATGGCTTGTGGTCCCGAGTGCGTTCAGGGGACATGTGCTGAAATCCGCACATGGTAATCCTCTGACAGGGCACTCAGGGGTCCGCAAGACACTTGCCGGTATTCGGAACCAGTTTTATTGGCCCCGGATGAACAGGGATGTAGCAAACTACTGCAGAGCATGTGCCGTCTGTCAGGAGCTGGGAAGGTCCAGGGATTCCCGCGGGGTTCCCTTAGGTCCACGGCCACTTAGCAGGGGAACCCTGCGTGGGCTGGCTGTTGACCTAACCAACCCACTGCCCGTTGTCAGCAGTCCCGGCAGACACCACGTCCGACTGCAGTGGCGCAAACGCCCTGTCCAGAACGGTCCACGTCGGGTCAACCCTGAGGGTAGCAGACCGCGACCGGTCCAGGGGAACCGAGCCACAGGCTCCAATAGGTTTTCCCGCCGCACCGGTAACCCGAGACCCGTCAGCCAGGTTGGCCGACACGCAGCGGGCAGCCGACCCCAGAACGCCAACGGGGAACTAGATCAGATCTCGCAGGTTGGCGGCAACGACACACATCTTGCTGATGCATGTCTATCTGCCTTCTCCCCAGGGGGGGCTGTCACGGACGGTTGCGGGGCCGCAGGCGCTTCCTGTAACCGCCCGTGAAGAAAAGCGATCGCACTCGATTCTCTGCATCGATTGCGCTTCAAATCGATACAATCTGGGTTGAGTGTGTAGGGGCAGCTGAAGTCTTTTTTTTCCCAGCAGAGAGATAGCACCAGCCCAACTGCTGGATGGCTCTTTTGATATGCTAATGAGCCTGGGCCCAGAGAGTTCCTGGCTTCAAGCTGTGCTGATGGCCCATCCATCAGGTATAGACCATGACAGAAGCAATCTAGTTGGGAGAAAAGCCAGACCCTCTGGCTCCCTCCCAGCAGGGGAGCTGACACCTAGCTAGCTGCCCCAAACTTCAAAGAGCCTTTGCCTGGGAAGGACCTGCTATCAATCCCAGGGGTATCTCATATTCCATAAACTGCTATATGTATCATATTTTCTGTGTTGCCAGGCTGGCAGACCCTCCAAACTAACAGAGCATGCTTGGCCCTATCTGGCGCTGGTTCTGAAGAAATTTCAGACCATTCTGAGGGAAAGACTGCCAGTTAGGCAGTTCGAAAGTGCCCTGCTGATACCACAAGGGTCCCACCCCTCATGTTTGGTATCAGGCTGCTGGGTACATCGAGGAAGACCTGAAAATATTAGTAAATCTGCCCTGACCTGTACGGTTCTGTGAGATAGAGCCCATATATGGTTAAGGTATGATTTCTGGTTCCCAGGACAAGGGGAGGACTCATCTCATGTTCTAAGGGGGTGTGTGGGCCCGCCCTCACTCCCTCCTACTGAATCAGGGGCATAAGAATGGCAGAGGACCCAAACTCAGTGTCCTCCACCCTGAAACATCTTGAACTCATCTGTGCCAGCTTGAGGATATGCTGGCATCCACCTGGTCTGAACTCTGAACTTTGATTGAAACCAAGAACTTTACAAGTTTTCCCACTAAAGGACATCTTTCCAGGAACTAAGTATTTTTCTCCCTTCTTTTATTTTTTATACTGGCTATTACTGTTTTAATAATTGTTGATTTTAATAATTGTCTGTATATATTAATTATTTATATTGCTGTGAATAAAAGACTTCCTCCAAGTCATTCACTGTTCCGCTACCCTGCTTATCAGCACACACAGAACTGATCCCGGGTCTCTGAAGATACGCTACTGTTTGTTTGTTGTTGGCTAGACAGAATACCGTGTGTTTAACCGTTTTATTCGCAGGATTAGTCAGTAAATCGGGTCCACTGGCCCATACCAGTGGTGGTGGCAGATACCGTGGAATCGTGTGTACGTTGTAATTACCCGTGTCTCACAGGCTCCCTTCTGGGTTGTCTGCGGCTAATTCTTAACGGTTCCTGCGCATTGACTGCGACCAGAGTTCGCACGATCTGTGCGCTGGCACCGTTCAGAAGGCAAAGTGCGGTCAGCCACTAGGGCTCCTGTGACAGCGCTTTTCTAAGCGCTTTTCCAGAGCGTTTTTTTAATTCACTCCCTGACGCAAGTCAGGAAGTGAACTCTTCACAATGTATTTATTCTTAAAAACGCGAATGCAATCGCTGCACAAATCGATTTTGTGAGCGTTTTTCCTATACCTACCACTATAGCACAAATGCCCCCAATAAGGTACAGGAAGCGGACGAAATGCGCTGATATGAATCTTCTCATAGAGATTTATTGCACAAGCGTTATGTGCACCGGCGTACCTACCGGGGATGCGACCCCCTTAGCCGCAGGGGGACCCGGGGCCGCTCAGGGGCCCGCTCACTGTGCGCGGGGGGAGCGCTGCCGCCCGCCCGATTCTGTACCCCCCAGCAAGGTGCTCAACTGGCCGCAGCGTCTTATAGACGCTGCGCCAGTTCATTCCCCGCAGCCCCGCTCTGGCAGCCTGCATATTCCTCCGGCAGGCAGAGCAGGGCTACGGTAAGATGGCTGCCGAAGAAGCCCTGCACTGGAGACTATTTATGTCTCCAGTACAGGGAGACAGCCATCTTGCCGTAGCCCTGCACTCTGCCTGTCAGACTCAGCGCGGAAGATGTGCTGCAGTGCACAGGAGGATCGTCGCTGGAGGAGCTGCGTGCGCACCAGAGGCCGGGAGAGTCTCCTGACAGGTAAGGGAATTGTTTTTTTTTTTTTACAGGGGCATTTTTTTTTCTGGTAACTGCTGCCCACATTGCGATATTCTGGTGTCTGCTGCCCACATTGCGATTTTCTGGTAACTGCTGCCCATATTGCGATTTTCTGGTAACTGCTGCCCACATTGCGATTGTCTGATGCCTGCTGCCCACATTGAGATTTTCTGGTGTCTGCTGCCCACATTGCGATTTTCTGGTGCCTGCTGCCCACATTGTGATTTTCTGGTAACTGCTGCCCACATTGCGATTTTCTGGTGACTGCTGCCCACATTGCGATTTTCTGGTGACTGCTGCCCACATTGCGATTTTCTGATGCCTGCTGCCCACATTGCGATTTTTCTGGTGTCTGCTGCCCACATTGTGATATTCTGGTAACTGCTGCCCACATTACGATTTTCTGGTGCCTGCTGCCCACTGTACGATTTTCTGGTGACTGCTGCCCACATTGTGATTTTCTGGTGACTGCTGCCCACATTGCGATTTTCTGGTGACTGCTGCCCACATTGCGATTTTCTGGTGTCTGCTGCCCATATTGCGATTTTCTGGTGAACGCTGCCCACATTACGATTTTCTGGCCCACATTACGATTTTCTGGTGAACACTGCCCACGTTACGATTGTCTGGTGAATGCTGTCCACGTTACGATTTTCTGGTTAACGCTGCCCACATTACGATTTTCTGGTGAACGCTGCCCACATTACGATTTTCTGGCCCACATTACGATTTTCTGGTGAACACTGCCCACGTTACGATTGGTGAATGCTGTCCACGCTACGATTTTCTGGTTAACGCTGCCTACATTACGATTTTCTGGTGAACGCTGCCCACATTACGATTTTCTGGTGAACTCTGCCGACATTACGATTTTCTGGCCCACATTACGATATTCTGGTGAACGCTGCCCACATTACGATTGTCTGGTGAATGCTGTCCACGTTACAATTGTCTGGTGACTGCTGCCCACGTTACAATTTTCTGGTGACTGCTGCCCACGTTACAATTTTCTGGTGACCGCTGCCCACGTTACAATTTTCTGGTGACTGCTGCCCACGTTACAATTTTCTGGTGACTGCTGCCCACATTACGATTTTCTGGTGACTGCTGCCCACATTACGATTTTCTGGCCCACATTACGATTGTCTGGTGAACTCTGCCTACATTACAATTTTCTGGCCCACATTATGATTGTCTGGTGAAATGCTGCCCACTTTACAATTAATTTACAGTGAAACGCTGCCCCATTACGATTATTTGGCACCTATGGGGGGGGGGGGGGGGGGCATCCAAATATTCGCAGGGGGCCCAGTGATTTCTAGTTACGCCCCTGGTTATGTGGGCGATTTTGAAAATCGCCTGCGCTTGAAAAAAAGGCCGAAAACACCCTTAGTGTGAAACGTTACTTAACCTTTACTAATTCCAGTTCCAATTGGTTTTAAAAATAGCATTTTGTTAGAACCATTCTCCAATTGATTGTAGCGCCAATATAATTATGTAAAACTAGAATAACTCGTCTGTTCGCGCCTGTCTGTGTAATATTCAAAAAGCAACACAAGTGCTCCATCTGGTGGCAAGTATTAATACTGACACTTGATACTACAAGCAGTGAGAAGAGATGGGCACTGGAAGCATTACGTGTCCAGCAGAGTTTTCGGAAAATAGTGCATTGAAAGTAGTTTGTAGACCACATATTGTGCTTACGATAAAGAATATTAATTTCCACTCCTCAATGCTTGAGCAGGGCGCAACAATGCAATGCCCGTATTAAAGATGGAGGCCATTATGCTAACGTTGCCGCCGTCAGGAGGTGTGTTCGTGACGTCAGGTCGTAGCGGCAACAGTGGAGCAAGGCCCCTGAAAGGTTACAGGCGGCCGATCAGATTTGAGGTCGTCTGTGTCAGGCAGGTAGAATTGAAGATCGGAGAGTGACCCGGATCCTCTTCTGACCGGCCGCCCATGCAAAAGATGCTGTCCCTCCTGTCCCGTGTGCTGCAGGGCGCGGCCCATAAGCCTGGAACTGTGAGTATAAAAGAGACAGGGGAAGGGCATAGAGCAGTGCCACTGCCCTACAGGGAGATCCCTGGCCAGACTGGTGCGCTGTGTATAGACTGGTCACACTGAGACCTGTTATATGGGACACTGTCTGGCCAGGTGTATTATTATTGTGTATGTACTATTACAGTATCTTGAATTTACATAGCGCTGACATCTTTGCAGCACGTTACAGAGTGCATAGTTATTTTACTAACTGTCCCTCTGAGGGATTCACAATCTAATCCCTACCATAGGTCTAGTGTCCCTACCATAGTCATATGTCCATCATAGTCTAGGGCCAATTTCGGTGCTAGTCTAGTTTAGAAGACCCTGCTGGAAACCTCATAGGGATCAGTTCTGGTCTCCCCAGAAATGTTTTACAGCTGGGTGGCATGAAAAAGTAGCTGGGTGGGGCGAGATGAGAGAATGCAGGGTCTGTGCTTCTGTGAGCGCATACATTTGAAATCGGCGCAGGAAGACTTGGGTGCAGGATTCAGCCGGTATATCTTAATTACTATTCCCCTTCCAGGCCACCATGGATGGTGGGGAATGATATAATTCGGCTTCCAGCTATTGCTGGAGTCCGAATTACTGGGTTTTAAAGCAACTTCAGCTCTGTCTTCTGATGGCGTCGACGTTGCTCACTGAGCGCCGCTATAGAAGTAATTCGTATTATAGTCTATAGTGGCGCCGGCTGCTCCCAAATCTTCCTGCGCTGAAAAGGACTGCTCCGTCTGTGAGCAACTATGCTCACAGCATAGGAGGAGGTGAGACGATTACAGCCGGGTGCTCACAAAAACTAGCCGGGTGGAGCACCCGGCTAAAAGAGCTTGGGGAGAACTCAGTGTCCTCCCATCACAGCATCCTCTACTGCACGAAGCCCTGTGATTAGCCTAATAGTGTAGGGACAAAAAGTAGGGATAATAAAAATTGCACCCTGCAGGAAGAAAACACAGAGACAACAGGAGCCCAAATGGTGCAGTATGTCACAGTACCAGAAGCATGTAAAAAATGTGAATGTATTATACTCACAAAGGTGGGTTGCAGAAGGGCAACCGACCACTAGAAGCAGGTGGAGATGTATAACCCCGACTCCACTCTGGTAACCAGACGGTGATGGTAATGGTCGCACTCTTGATAAAAAGCAAACCTCAAATGACCTAAACTGGTCAAAGAGGGTTGATCGCCCTCCAAAAGGAGGGTGAAGGCACAAGGTAAAGGGGGAAGAGGCGCCCAGAGCAGATAAAATACGTTAAAAACAAATAAAATGAAAAAAGTGAGGTGGCTTACCTCAATGAAGACAAATTCACGTATTAATAGAATTTTATTGCACTGGCAACGCGTTTCGTGGGTGCATACCCACTTCCTCAGGCACTACAAGCACTATTAGGCACTGCTATTTGGCCTGAGGAAGTGGGTATGCACCCACGAAACGCGTTGCCAGTGCAATAAAATTCTATTAATACGTGAATTTGTCTTCATTGAGGTAAGCCACCTCACTTTTTTTATTTTATTTGTTTTTAACGTATTTTATCTGCTCTGGGCGCCTCTTCCCCCTTTACCTTGAGCCTAATAGTGTGGTCGTAGTTTACTACAACCTATCTAAAACCTAAAGATTTGAGAAGGTGCTGCTCTCCTAATCATATTATTGAAATTTTCCTATGAGGTTTCCTGCTGGATCCCCTACACTAGAATAGTATATAAATGTTAAGGGTTAGTCAATAATTATCCTTTTAGTATGGTTTTTGGGATGTTGGTGGATATTGGAGTGCCTGAAGCAAACCCTCGCAGATACAGGAAGAACAAACAAACTCTGTGCAGATAGATTCAAACTGGCGACTCAGTGCTGCAAGGCGAAAGTGCTGTCTGCCATGCCAGCATTACAGACTGACCAAATTAATGTTAAGCACTGGTTGTACATACTGAAGCATTGGGCACATGCTTGGCAGACAGCCACATTGGTACATGCTGGACAGGCTGTCAAGGTGGGTGGCAATTCAGCTGGTTGTTGCTTTGGGTTCCATCTTGGAAGGCTGTTGCATTGGGTACCTTGCAGTCTGTCCGTCATGCACTACATGGGCTGCCTTGTGCATGCCGTACATTACGTACTGTCTGGGCTGTCCAACATATTGTGTACCCTCGGGGCAAGATGTTACCATAGGCAAGCTTAAATGTTGGGTACTGGTTAAGCAAGCTGACACGTTGTGGTCTTGACAATCCAAAGAGAGGGAAAGAGAGCAGAGTGGCTGGTACACAATGGGCTGATGCCCTGTACCATGGATCTGAGGTTGTGCTCACAGTAGTCAGAACCACAAATTGTAGAAGTAGAACAAACAGCACTGGGCAACAAAGATGAATACTTCAGAATTTATTCCAGTAGGTACATGTAGACAGAGGCCTAACAGCCGTTTCACTGGATTTTACCAGCTTCTTCAGAGATCCTGAAGAAGCGGGTAAAATCCTGTCAAAGGGCTGTTAGGCCTTAGTTCACTTCCCATTAGCGCCCTATCTGTCTGTATGTACCTATTGGAATAAATTCTGAAGCCTTCATCTTTGGTGCCCACTGCTGTTCATTCTACTTTTGCATGCTTTGGACTTGGCTGGGCTAATTTATGCACTAGGTACCAGCAGGGCTAGACAGATTGATGTTTTGGACACCAGCTGAGCGGGCTGACACATTAGTTACGTGTTGGGTCATAACAAGCTGCTGTCAGGAATATATTTATTTCTGTATCGTCCATTCACTCCCTGATCATCTCCCAGCTGCAAGAAATACTATTGTCCCCAAAGACCTCTACCTGAGATGCTCAATCTCCCTTTCCATACAGTCTTTAGGTTTCTGACTTATAGGGGTATGGGTCATCACACTTAAATGGGAACCCGAGGTGAGAGGAATATGAAGGCTGATGAGTTTATTTCCTTTTAAATAATATATATTGCCTGGCTGTCCTGCTGATCCTCTGCCTTTAATGCCCGGTTCACATTCGCGTTCCAGGTCCGGCTTCCCCGGAACGCTCCGTACAATGTATCCATTCACACTCGTGCGCCGTCCGGATCCGATCCGGGAACGCAGCTCCGGGACGATCCGGCTTTTTTTCCAACATGCGCTATTTTTCAGTCCGTCCCGGTGCGGCTGCGGACCCGGGCCGGATCCTGACCCGAACATGCGGCCCATGCTGTGCAATGAGAAACGGATGTTTCTCATCACACTGGCAATAGGACCGGATGCTTCCTGCACCGGTCCTATGCCACTTGGGGGGGCCCGGACTACACGCCGGTATCCCCCATGCTTGCGGTGCCTTTCTGGCACTGCAAAGTATCTAGTTCCGGCTACTTTATTGTAGCCGGAACTGATACATTCCGGATCCACAACTTGTGCCGCCTTGTGGCCACCGCAGAGACCCGTACGGTTTCTTTGCGGGACCCAGGCCCCCGGACACTTGCGGACTCGAACCGCAAGTGTGAATGGGGCCTAATACTTTTAGCCATAGACCCTGAACAAGCATGCAAATCAGATGTCCATGACAAATCTGACAAGATTAGCTACATGTTTGTTTCAGGTGTGTAATTTAGACCCTACTGACCAGAAAGATTAGCAGGACTGTCAGACAACTGGTATTGTTTAAAAGGAAATAAATATGGCAGCCCTATATGCCTCTTACCTCAGGTTCCCTTTAACCATTTCAGCCCCTGGGTATTTTTCACCTTATGCATCAGTGCAATTTTCACCTCCCATTCATTTGCAATAACTTTATCAATAATTCTCACAAAGAATTGATCTATATCTTGTTTTTTCCGCCACCAATTAGGCTTTCTTTGGGTGGCACATTTTGCTAAAAATTATTTTTTTCTAAATGCATTTTAACAGGAATATTAAGTAAAAAATGGAAAAAAATCATTATTTCTCAGTTTTTGTCCATTATAGCATTAAAATAATATGTTACCATAATTAAAACCTATGTATTTTATTTGCCCATTTGTCCCAGTTATTACACCATTTAAATTATGTCCCTATCACAATGTATGGCGCTTATATTTTATTTGGAAATAAAGGTGTTTTTTTTTTCAGTTTTGTGTCGATCACTATTTACTAGCTTATAATTTAAAAAATACTCGTAATATACCCTTTTCACATGCATATTAACCCATTCAGGTTCCGTCGTTTTCACGTGAGAAATGTTCACTTCCCATTCATTAGCCTATAACTTTATCACTACTTATCACAATGCACTGATCTATATCTTGTTTTTTCCGCCACCAATTAGGCTTTCTTTGGGGGGTACATTTTGCTAAGAGCCACTTTACTGTAAATGCATTTTAACAGGAAGAATAAGAAAAAAATGGAAAAATTATTTCTCAGTTTTCAGCCATTATAGTTTTAAAATAATACATGCCTCCATAATTAAAACTCACGTATTGTATATGCCCATATGTCCCGGTTATTACACCGTTAAAATTATGTCCCTATCACAATGTATGGCGACAATATTTTATTTGGAAATAAAGGTGCATTTTTTCCATTTTGCGTCTATCACTATTTACAAGTTTAAAATAAAAAAAATATAGAAATATTTCATCTTTACATTGATATTTAAAAAGTTTAGACCCTTAGGTAAATATTTACATGTTTTTTTTTTTTTATTATTGTAATGGTTTTTTTTTTTTTATACTAAAAATTTTATTAGGGTACTTTTGGGAGGGTGGGAGGTAAACAATAGATATATAATGTAAATGTGTGTTAATTCTGTTTTTTTTTTTTTTTTTTAGGTGTAGTATTACTTTTTGGCCACAAGATGGCGGCCATGAGTTTGTTTACATGACGTCACTCTAAGCGTAGCACGCGCTTAGAGTGACTCATCGCAGAGGGAACGGCAAGAAAAGGCGCAGCTTCCGAGAGAAGCTGTCGCTTTTTCAGCGGGGGAGAGGAATCAATGATTGGGCTCCGTAGCCCGATACATTGATTCCTTGGCTACCGCATCCGCGGCTGGGAGTGCGCGTGCACGCGCACGATCGGCCGCGGGGGCGCGCGGTAGCGCGCATGGTTCCTGGACGTAGAAACTACGTCCAGGAACCAAAATAGGTTAAACAAGTTCAGACCCTTAGGTAACTATTTATGTGTGTTTGTTTTTTTAATTGTAATTTTTTTTTTCATTAAAAATTTTATTTGGGTAATTGGTGTGGGAGGTAAACAGTTAATTTTAAATGTAATAATGTGTTTATTTTATTTTAAAAATGTAGCTGTAGTTTTAATATTTAACCACAAGATGGCCACAGTGAATTTTTTTTTTTTTTTAGTCCAAGAAGTATAAAGATGGGAAACGTTTTTGTTTTTTCCTCAGAAAGACCTCGGCCTCTGTAAAAGAAGCTGTCAGTCTTTCTCCCGGGGACTTAGATCAATGAATGGGAACTATGTTCCTATTGATTGATCTCCGGGCTAACGGGGGGGGGGGGGGGGGGTGGCACGGGAGCTTGCGGGCACACGGGAGCGCACAGCAGCAGCTGCCTGGACGTGACAATCACGTCCAGGCAGCATAAATAGTTAAAGCGTGAGCTTTTTTAACACTGTGTATCCACTGATGTTACAATAAATGGACACTTTTTTTTTTCACCCAGCCATTGGTGTAGCGGAATCCCTTTTTTCTTTTGCAGTTAAAGCAGTGTTCTCCAACCCTGTCCTCAAGGCCCACCAACAGTGCATGTTTTGTGGAAAGCCACCGAGGTAGTTAATCAGCTCTGCTGAGGCACTTACCTCAATTACCTCACCTGTGTTTGGGGTTTTCTGCAAAACATGTACTGTTGGTGGGCCTTGAGGATATAGTTGGGGAACACTGCTTTAAAGGGACTCAGACCTGTAAAATTAAAAAGATTGTATACATACCTGGTGCTTTCTCCAGCCCCATCTGCTCCAAATCGCTCCCACGCCGCCATCCTCCGCTGCCTGCAGCTTTGGGAGCCGGGTCCCGTCAGACGTCAGTCGTGGAGAAGTGCGCCCTCTTGGTATCTCTTCAGCAGCTGCTGGAGAGATATGCAAACAGCTCACTTCTCTTACGCTAGACTGGCACCGACTGACGGAAGTGCGGGGACCCGGGTCCCAAAGCTGCGGGCAGCGGATGAGGCTGGAGGAAGCACCTGGTATGTATAAAATCTTTTTAATTTTACAGCTCTGGTACACTTTAAAGGACCACATCAGGTAAGAATCTAGCATGTATACAGTACAGGAACCCACAACATGCCTAAAGATCCGGCATGCTGGTTCTTTAGCAACATTAGGACTAACAGGAAACTAGTGACCACTTACAAAAAAAAATGCAAAAACTGTGACATCCGTATGTTATCACAGATTCACGTTATTTTTTGAGCATGCCAAGTATCTTTCTATTTGGTGAGTTGATATTTCTTCTTTTTTATGTCTTGTGCTTGCTGCTGTTAAAGGGGGCCACTAGTGAGGTAAGGATATGACTTTTGATGATATGATAGCTATGTGTGGTACTTATATTTATTTTTATTCTGGTTAAAATGTAATGTCAAAGTACGATTCTATTAAAGTTGATTACTCCATTTATAGTGAGCTCAGGCTACATGTGTCACTGCATTGATAGTGGCATGAAACCTCGTGAGGGTTTAGATCGATTTCCTGCCAAATTCAGTTGAAAGGGTCAATTGGAAATGCTGGAAAATCTCAAAATGGCTCAGTCGGGTGCACAGTGATAACGTTGTTCCATATCACAACTTTCCGACCCCCGGCCGGTGTTATCCCAAGACCACCACCACCGGTGTATGTGTCCCGCCCCAGTGCAAATGCAGTGCTCAGCTGTCACGTTAGAGCAAATCCTGTCCTCCTTCAGTTTCCGGCATCACTGCCAGTGCTTGTACCACGTGACACCGGGACAGTGTTGTCAGTACCTGAGCCAGTGTTACTTGGTACAGGTGCTCGCAGTGATGTACACAGGCGGGAATGTGGCTGCAAAGACTAGCAAAGATTTGACTAGCGTGTGTACGAGGCTATCAATGCTCAATCCTGCTGGTAGGATGTACGGTATGTGGTTCGGTGCTGACTGTATTACAGTATTGCCATTTCAACTTTTGTATATGTTTTTTATTCCAATGTCAATAATTAAGGATTTTTTTGCAGCAACCGACTGGTTCCCTTTTCACCAATTTTCTCTACCTTTCTATACCTAATCTACCTATCCTAATGCTAGCCTAATCCTTCTGCTGCTTATCACATTCCTTACATCTATTTTCCTTCCTTCAAATGTCCCGTGTGGGCAGGTATATGAATCAAGAGAAAGATGTGATCACTCTGCTTATTGTGTTTATAGCTCACTTTAGTAACCAGCACTGTTTCTTTCCCAGGCTGTCCGTGTTATGGTGGCATCCCGCAACTATGCTGACTTTGCCACAGAGGCAACGTTTGACATCAAAGTAAGTTAGGAGGTATCAAAGTAAGGAGGAATTTTACCAAAGCCTGTAAATTATTTTTTATACGTTTTTTTAATACGTTTTGTGTGATTTATGATATGTTAAAGGGAACCTAAACTGAGAAGCATATGGATTTTTCCTTTTAAAATACCAGTTGCCTGACTCGCCTGCTGATCCTGTGTGTCTAATACTTTTAGCCGCAGCCCCTCAACAAGCATGCAGATCAGGTGCTCTGACTGAAGTCAGACTGGATTAGCTGCATACTTGTTTCAGGTGTGTGATTCAGCCACCACTGCAGCCAAAGAGATCAGCAGGACTGCCGGGCAACTGGTTTTGTTTAAAAGGAAACATCCATATCCCTCTCAGTTAAGGTTTCCTATAAAGTACACACCAGACAACCACTTCATGTGCTACAAAAATTGTGCTCCCCTACAATAGAGCACTTGGACTGTTTTCTTTGCCTCTGGTCTTTAGACTGGAAACAGAGAGAGCCTGTTTTCCACTGCATGTGCTTCCATGCACTTTTCTGTTTTTCTGATGACCCCGGCACAATAATGTAACTAACGATGCTGTGTTACCACTAGTGTTATGCAATCTTTGTGAAAACATACCATTTGCTGCCGTTTTTGAGTGTTTGTGTAAAGTTAATGGGAGCACAATAATTCTTGCAATTTCTCTTTTTAAATATCACGATTGCAATAGCAAATTTAAAAATTAAACAAACGCACTAAAAAACAGTAAGTTGTATTTCATACACTGTTTATTCTAACAGGAAGAGTAAGGCCCCGTTCACACTTGCGGTTTTGCAAAAACCGCACCGGATGTCCGGACCGCACCGGAGCCGGATCGGACCTGAACCGTACGGTTCCTGTCCGGATCCGGTCCGGATCCGGTCCGGTTGCATACGGTTTCCGTGCGGTATGAACACGGTTGCGGTCCGGATCCGGATTCTTAAAGAGATAACAACCTGTATAAATACCTGGGGTTCTGGGAGGTCAGCAGAAGCTCTGGGGTCATTGTTGGAGACAGCTGGACGTGTGGAGACCATCCTTGGATACAGAGACAGCAGTTGGGACCATGGATCCAGTCATTTTTTACGCTTATTACCTGGGAATTCTCTCCTTCCTGTTGTTTACCTACTACTATGTGGGGAGAAGGCGTGCTCCTCGCAGGAGATGGTGGGTGCACCCTCTACTAGCCAGGAGGCAGAGGAAGGGAGAGTTCCAGGCCCTCTACCGGGACCTCAGACGACACCCACAGAAGTTCTACAGCTACACTCGGATGTCTATTCCCCTGTAAGTATATAGGCCTAAATACACCAACCCCCACCATTCCTAAACACCCCACCCTCACCCCCACAACACCTCATCCCTGTATACCTAGCTAAACACACCACCCTGACCCCCACACCCCTGTATACCTAGCTATACACTACACCCCCACCCTCCACAACACTCCCAAACCTCTGTAAACACACCTCCCCCATCCTCCACCCAACACCTTGTCCCACAACATACTTTACAGCTTCTTCCTTTACATCTCCTGACAGGTTTGATACCCTTTTGGAGATGGTGAAGGATGACCTTAGGAAGAAGGATACCACGTTCAGGAGAGCAGTCACACCACAAGAACAACTACTCATCACACTGAGGTATGTAAAAACAAATTTTTTTATTGCAAAAACAACCACTTTCCAACATGGAAACATTCTTCCAACATGGAAGACAAAAAAATAACATATCTATGGTATAGCCCGGTCAGTTTTAAGGAACACCAACCACCAACTTTGTGCTGGAAGAGTTGTAGGGCATAGCTGCCCAAGTGTCTTTCGGGGACACCAGGCCCTAATAAATTGAAGTGCTTCAAAAACCTAACCACTGGCACAGGACCCTCTGAGCCATGGATGAAGGACACAGGTCAGTGAAAAGGCTAGGCCTCTCACCGACCAGTCAAGGTGTCCTTCACCCATGGCTCCAAGGGTCTTGTGCAAGTGGTTAGGAACAAGAACAAAGTGAGGAGCAAGAGGAACCGATGGCAGAGGTGCATGACTACAGGTGCAGTGCAACAGGCACAAGGTTGTGACCCAGGTAGTGTCTTTCGGGGACACCAGGCCCTAAAATTGAAGTGCTTCAAAAACCTAACCACTGGCACATGACCCTCTGAGCCATGGATGAAGGACACAGGTCAGTGAAAAGGCTAGGCCTCTCACCGACCAGTCAAGGTGTCCTTCATCCATGGCTCCAAGGGTCTTGTGCAAGTGGTTAGGAACAAGAACAAAGTGAGGAGCAAGAGGAACCGATGGCAGAGGTGCATGACTACAGGTGCAGTGCAACAGGCACAAGGTTGTGACCCAGGTAGTGTCTTTCGGGGACACCAGGCCCTAAAGTTGAAGTGCTTCAAAAACCTAACCACTGGCACATGACCCTCTGAGCCATGGATGAAGGACACAGGTCAGTGAAAAGGCTAGGCCTCTCACCGACCAGTCAAGGTGTCCTTCACCCATGGCTCCAAGGGTCTTGTGCAAGTGGTTAGGAACAAGAACAAAGTGAGGAGCAAGAGGAACCGATGGCAGAGGTGCATGACTACAGGTGCAGTGCAACAGGCACAAGGTTGTGACCCAGGTAGTGTCTTTCGGGGACACCAGGCCCTAAAATTGAAGTGCTTCAAAAACCTAACCACTGGCACAGGACCCTCTGAGCCATGGATGAAGGACACAGGTCAGTGAAAAGGCTAGGCCTCTCACCGACCAGTCAAGGTGTCCTTCACCCATGGCTCCAAGGGTCTTGTGCAAGTGGTTAGGAACAAGAACAAAGTGAGGAGCAAGAGGAACCGATGGCAGAGGTGCATGACTACAGGTGCAGTGCAACAGGCACAAGGTTGTGACCCAGGTAGTGTCTTTCGGGGACACCAGGCCCTAAAATTGAAGTGCTTCAAAAACCTAACCACTGGCACATGACCCTCTGAGCCATGGATGAAGGACACAGGTCAGTGAAAAGGCTAGGCCTCTCACCGACCAGTCAAGGTGTCCTTCATCCATGGCTCCAAGGGTCTTGTGCAAGTGGTTAGGAACAAGAACAAAGTGAGGAGCAAGAGGAACCGATGGCAGAGGTGCATGACTACAGGTGCAGTGCAACAGGCACAAGGTTGTGACCCAGGTAGTGTCTTTCGGGGACACCAGGCCCTAAAATTGAAGTGCTTCAAAAACCTAACCACTGGCACATGACCCTCTGAGCCATGGATGAAGGACACATGGCAGTGAAAAGGCTAGGCCTCTCACCGACCAGTCAAGGTGTCCTTCACCCATGGCTCCAAGGGTCTTGTGCAAGTGGTTAGGAACAAGAACAAAGTGAGGAGCAAGAGGAACCGATGGCAGAGGTGCATGACTACAGGTGCAGTGCAACAGGCACAAGGTTGTGACCCAGGTAGTGTCTTTCGGGGACACCAGGCCCTAAAGTTGAAGTGCTTCAAAAACCTAACCACTGGCACATGACCCTCTGAGCCATGGATGAAGGACACAGGTCAGTGAAAAGGCTAGGCCTCTCACCGACCAGTCAAGGTGTCCTTCACCCATGGCTCCAAGGGTCTTGTGCAAGTGGTTAGGAACAAGAACAAAGTGAGGAGCAAGAGGAACCGATGGCAGAGGTGCATGACTACAGGTGCAGTGCAACAGGCACAAGGTTGTGACCCAGGTAGTGTCTTTCGGGGACACCAGGCCCTAAAATTGAAGTGCTTCAAAAACCTAACCACTGGCACAGGACCCTCTGAGCCATGGATGAAGGACACAGGTCAGTGAAAAGGCTAGGCCTCTCACCGACCAGTCAAGGTGTCCTTCACCCATGGCTCCAAGGGTCTTGTGCAAGTGGTTAGGAACAAGAACAAAGTGAGGAGCAAGAGGAACCGATGGCAGAGGTGCATGACTACAGGTGCAGTGCAACAGGCACAAGGTTGTGACCCAGGTAGTGTCTTTCGGGGACACCAGGCCCTAAAATTGAAGTGCTTCAAAAACCTAACCACTGGCACATGACCCTCTGAGCCATGGATGAAGGACACAGGTCAGTGAAAAGGCTAGGCCTCTCACCGACCAGTCAAGGTGTCCTTCATCCATGGCTCCAAGGGTCTTGTGCAAGTGGTTAGGAACAAGAACAAAGTGAGGAGCAAGAGGAACCGATGGCAGAGGTGCATGACTACAGGTGCAGTGCAACAGGCACAAGGTTGTGACCCAGGTAGTGTCTTTCGGGGACACCAGGCCCTAAAATTGAAGTGCTTCAAAAACCTAACCACTGGCACATGACCCTCTGAGCCATGGATGAAGGACACATGGCGGTGAAAAGGCTAGGCCTCTCACCGACCAGTCAAGGTGTCCTTCACCCATGGCTCCAAGGGTCTTGTGCAAGTGGTTAGGAACAAGAACAAAGTGAGGAGCAAGAGGAACCGATGGCAGAGGTGCATGACTACAGGTGCAGTGCAACAGGCACAAGGTTGTGACCCAGGTAGTGTCTTTCGGGGACACCAGGCCCTAAAATTGAAGTGCTTCAAAAACCTAACCACTGGCACAGGACCCTCTGAGCCATGGATGAAGGACACAGGTCAGTGAAAAGGCTAGGCCTCTCACCGACCAGTCAAGGTGTCCTTCACCCATGGCTCCAAGGGTCTTGTGCAAGTGGTTAGGAACAAGAACAAAGTGAGGAGCAAGAGGAACCGATGGCAGAGGTGCATGACTACAGGTGCAGTGCAACAGGCACAAGGTTGTGACCCAGGTAGTGTCTTTCGGGGACACCAGGCCCTAAAATTGAAGTGCTTCAAAAACCTAACCACTGGCACATGACCCTCTGAGCCATGGATGAAGGACACAGGTCAGTGAAAAGGCTAGGCCTCTCACCGACCAGTCAAGGTGTCCTTCATCCATGGCTCCAAGGGTCTTGTGCAAGTGGTTAGGAACAAGAACAAAGTGAGGAGCAAGAGGAACCGATGGCAGAGGTGCATGACTACAGGTGCAGTGCAACAGGCACAAGGTTGTGACCCAGGTAGTGTCTTTCGGGGACACCAGGCCCTAAAATTGAAGTGCTTCAAAAACCTAACCACTGGCACATGACCCTCTGAGCCATGGATGAAGGACACATGGCAGTGAAAAGGCTAGGCCTCTCACCGACCAGTCAAGGTGTCCTTCACCCATGGCTCCAAGGGTCTTGTGCAAGTGGTTAGGAACAAGAACAAAGTGAGGAGCAAGAGGAACCGATGGCAGAGGTGCATGACTACAGGTGCAGTGCAACAGGCACAAGGTTGTGACCCAGGTAGTGTCTTTCGGGGACACCAGGCCCTAAATTATTAGTGCTTCTAAAACCTAACGACTGGCACAGGACCCTCTGAGCCATGGATGAAGGACACAGGTCAGTGAAAAGGCTAGGCCTCTCACCGACCAGTCAAGGTGTCCTTCACCCATGGCTCCAAGGGTCTTGTGCAAGTGATTAGGATCAACAAAGTAAGGAACAAGAGGAATCAAAGGCACAGGTGCAGGACTACAGGTGCTGTGCAACAGGCACAAGGTTGTGACCCAGGTAGTGTCTTTCGGGGACACCAGGCCCTAAATTATTAGTGCTTCTAAAACCTAACGACTGGCACAGGACCCTCTGAGCCATGGATGAAGGACACAGGTCAGTGAAAAGGCTAGGCCTCTCACCGACCAGTGAAGGTGTCCTTCACCCATGGCTCCAAGGGTCTTGTGCAAGTGGTTAGGAACAAGAACAAAGTGAGGAGCAAGAGGAACCGATGGCAGAGGTGCATGACTACAGGTGCAGTGCAACAGGCACAAGGTTGTGACCCAGGTAGTGTCTTTCGGGGACACCAGGCCCTAAAGTTCAAGTCCAGCAAAACCAAAAGTTAAAAAGCCCTGTGATGGTATCCTTCCTCCGAGGATCGGAGGTATTCAGAGGAGCATGTCCAGGAACAATTTGACTTTTTTTTTCAAATTGTATCGGCACCACTACTAGAAAAGGTGGGAGTTGCTGCCTGGAAATCTGGACTCTCTTGGGTGCTGGTCGTGGATGAGCTGGACCCTGACAGCGGTGGCCCATATTGACTGCCTCTGTAGCCGGTGTACATCTGTGATGATTGCCAGGTGGGCACCGCTGTTGGTTGTGGGGGTCTAAAAATTGGTGGTTGCAATAATGGCGTGTCCATGTGCTGTTTAATCACCTCCAGCAAATTGGAATGGCACGCCATCAGGTTTTGTGAAGGCACCTTTTCAAGATATGGTATTAGAGACATCACAGTGTGAAAACACGGGTGTGCCTGCAATTTCAGTAGTTCCTTGCTTTGTTGATGCATTTGCTGCATCATGTTCTGCAGCTGGCCCACCGACTGATGATGCTGCGCACGCAGTTGGTCGATTTCTCCTCTGTGCATCTCATGCATCATTTTAAGCTCGTCCCTGTAGTGCCCATGTACAGCGTCGAGCTCACATTGCAGTGTAGTGATGTGGGACTTGTACTGCTCCATGATATGGCCCCTGTCCTCATCTTGCAACTGCCGGGTTATGAGAGTTTGGTGGCTCTGAAGAATCCCGAGAAGTCCGGAGACAGCCCCGGACATCTCGGACTCTGTCTCTCTCCTTGTTGGGGGGAGGGTACCTCGACGCCTCACTGGTGTGGTGGTCCTCACTGGTGGTGTGGCAGCATCTTCCCGTCCTCTGGCCTGTGTCGGGGTTGCCCTGCGCGCTGGTTGTGCTGCAGTCTCTCGGTGCTCCTCACTTTGTTCTTGTTCCCCTGGAGCTTCCATAGCGGTCGATTGTGGAGGTTCAGCTTCTTCCACACTCGGTCCTGCAACCTCAACATCCAAGCTCTCTTCTGCCAAGTCATCATCAAAGGACGGAGTTGTGATTAAGGACTCCCTCCTCCTACTCCTCGCCTCGGGGCAATAGGTTACATCGGCGACGTCATCATCCACCAAGCTCTCCTCACTGCTGAACCGTGCCTCCTGGGTCGGTTCCTCTTGCTCCAAATTGTCTTCAGTCCTGTAGATAAAAAAAATATTTATTGGTGTGCCAAACAGCATGTGGCGTCAATTCACAGAGCTAGCAAACACTAGCAATCACTTTATCACCCGTTTCTACCCAACATTTGATAAAGCTTGTGAGAAAAGTTCGCTAGCCATGGGAATTGAGGCCATAGCAATACATGGCCGAAGTCATGGTAAATGAGCTCTCAGTTCCTGCCCACAGTAGTGGTACTTACAGTCTAGGTTCCAGGCTTGCATTGATGAAAGACAATTGCTTGGCAAATTGGTAGTCTTTTTGTCGCCTTCCCCCGCCACTGCCACTTCGTTCGGCAAGTTTTTTCTTCCGTAGCCATTTCACATATGCATCCCGTATATTGCGCCACCTTGTCTTGTACCTTTCTCCTGTAACGACATGAAAAATTGATTTCGATTATTTCTCTTGTAGGTACATCGCAACTGGACAAACATATACATCGCTACATGTCACATTTCGTATTGGGAAGAGCACGGTGGCAGGCATCGTCGTGAGGACTTCGAGGATCCTTTGGACGCGACTGAGGGCCAGATACATGCCTGTGCCGGACACCACGAAATGGGAGGAGATCGCCCAGGGCTTCTGGACCGAGTGCAAGTTTCCTAATTGTGTTGGCGCACTGGATGGGAAACACATCCGGATTCAGAAACCCGTGGGGAGTGGCAGCCATTATTTCAACTATAAAAAATACTTCAGCATTGTTCTAATGGCAGTGGCAGATGCGGACTATAAGTTTGTGTACGTGGATGTGGGGTCGTACGGTAGTTCCAATGACTCTGGAATTTTCCAGCGTACGACCCTTTGCCGGCTGATGGAGGAAGGCAGACTGCGTCTCCCCCGTGACAGACCCTGGCCTGGGACAAGGGCACCGGCCTACCCCTATGTGTTTGTGGGGGACGAGGCCTTCGCCCTGTCCGACCATGTAATGCGTCCGTACCCAGACAGGGGACTTGATGCCAGCCAGCTACACTTCAATGCTCGGTTGAGCCGTGCAAGGAGAATGGTGGAGTGCACATTTGGGATCCTGGTGTCAAAGTGGAGGGTGTTCCACACGCCCATGCTGCTGAAACCGGGCAACGCAGTTGTCGTGGTGAAGGCAGCATGCATCCTCCACAACTTTGTGCGGCAGGAGGAAAGAGAGACTCCGGAACCCCCGAATGTGCTTCCACTAATGCCCCTGCGGAGGTATGCAACCAGGCCAAGGGTAGTGTCACTGCGGAACAGGGACCAACTGAGACTTTATTTTACCACACCACCTGGACGAGGGTGAATGTTTGGTTTTTAATATGTTTTGTTGAAATGTGTTTATTTTGGAGTTTCAAGTTTGAGTGATTTTAAATTTATTAATTTTTCACAATAAATTGATGTATAATAATTGGTCATTGTGTATGTTTTATGTGCACAGGTGGGGTACATCGCAGGTGGGTGGGATACATCACAGGTGGGTGGGATACATCACAGGTGGGGTAGAGGTGGGTGGGATACATCACAGGTGGGTGGGATACAGCACAGGTGGGGTACAGGTGGGTGGTTTACATCACAGGTGGGATACATCACAGGTGGGGTAGAGGTGGGTGGGATACATCACAGGTGGGGTAGAGGTGGGTGGGATACATCACAGGTGGGGTACAGGTGGGTGGGATACATCACAGGTGGGATACATCACAGGTGGGGTAGAGGTGGGTGGGATACATCACAGGTGGGGTAGAGGTGGGTGGGATACATCACAGGTGGGGTAGAGGTGGGTGGGATACATCACAGGTGGGGTACAGGTGGGTGGGATACATCACAGGTGGGGTAGAGGTGGGTGGGATACATCACAGGTGGGGTAGAGGTGGGTGGGATACATCACAGGTGGGGTAGAGGTGGGTGGGATACATCACAGGTGGGGTACAGGTGGGTGGGATACATCACAGGTGGGGTACTGGTGGGTGGGATACATCACAGGTGGGATACATCACAGGTGGGGTAGAGGTGGGTGGGATACATCACAGGTGGGTGGGATACAGCACAGGTGGGGTACAGGTGGGTGGTTTACATCACAGGTGGGATACATCACAGGTGGGGTAGAGGTGGGTGGGATACATCACAGGTGGGGTACAGGTGGGTGGGATACATCACCGGTGGGGTACAGGTGGGTGGGATACATCACAGGTGGGATACATCACAGGTGGGGTAGAGGTGGGTGGGATACATCACAGGTGGGGTAGAGGTGGGTGGGATACATCACAGGTGGGGTAGAGGTGGGTGGGATACATCACAGGTGGGGTACAGGTGGGTGGGATACATCACAGGTGGGGTACTGGTGGGTGGGATACATCACAGGTGGGATACATCACAGGTGGGGTACAGGTGGGTGGGGAACAGGTGGGTGGGCCACGGGTGGGTGGGCAACACGTGGGTGACACAAATCCATAGCAAAAGTTGAATACATCACAAGCTTAAACCACAAGCCCCCCCCAAAAAAACTTCTAGTCAACATACCCTCTGTGCCTTGCTGTCTCTTGCTCAAGTTCTCAAAGTCCTCCACATACAGCTTGGCAATTTTTTTCCACAGGCCTCTGCATTTTTTGATGTTGCTGTGGTCCGCATCCCCCTTGTCCCACAGGGCTGGTACCTGCTGCACCTGTAGGATGAGGTCTTCTGATGTGTAGGGCCTCACCCCCTCGCTATCAGACAGATCCTGCTCCATATTGCTGCCAAAGAGCTCCAGCATGAAGTCACTGCTGCTCCACTCTGTGAACGCTGGTGCCATGTGGTCCCCATCCAAAATGGCCACCATACCATAGAGTCAGCATAGGAAGTGTGGTACAACATCCGGTTTTTATAGCCAGTGTGTTGTGCGCTCTCCGGTTCTCATTGGTTTCCATTGGCCGGATGCAACATTCCGGCTACGGTCCGGATACGTCAGCCGGACCAGCCGGACCAAAAAATAGCGCATGTTGGAACGGACGCCGGAGTCCGGATCCGGTCCGGCTCCGGTCCGGACGAAACGGACGCATGTGAACGGTCGCATAGACTTTCATTGCTATGCCGTGCGTCCGTTTCGTCCGGTCCGCATGCGGTCCGGCTCCGGCACGGCTCCGGCACGGCGATTCCGGATAGCAGCCGCTAATGTGAACCGGGCCTTAGAACTGACTGACTGAATTTTTTTTTTATTAACTTCCTTCATTTCCTAAAACGGACCAAGGTTGATCTTGAAACCAGGGAAGTTTTTGGGGTTGCCATGGGCAGCAAATGATAGAGAACCTGTCCAATGGGAAGATAAGCAGGAGAAAACCCAAAAGATGTTCTAACACCATGCCACATTATGCAACTCTAAGACCAGATTTTACCTCTTTATTTTCACATTTTAAAGTGTTAGTGTGAGGCATTATTTTTCATTTATACTGATGGGTTAACGTGTGAATACATCATTGGCTATTTCCTCTGTCTTTGTAACTCGTTAATCCTGAACTCAAGACATGAAATCTTTGTTTTATTGCACCCAGTGGCAGTTCCATCATTGGTGGAACTTTGATGACCTTTTGAACTTTATGAATCAAAAAGGACACTTTGTGATGTTTAACAAGTGGTGAACATTTCATCTTGTATGTTTTGTTTCTCCCTGGACTTGGGCTTTAAGACCTAGGTTTATTATTATTGTTATTATTATAATTATTATTAATAATTATTTTGGCATTGCTTTACAGAGTACACTACGCAATTCATGTCATTAACACCAGGACTGTGGAGTTTTTTGGTAACTTGAGTCAGTCGTACAAAAATGCACCAACTCCAACACCTAATAAATGTAAACTTTTTAAGAGAAAAAATATAAAATGTTCTATTTCTCAGATGATAATATATTCATCATCAATAACTTGTAGACACAGTAATTGCTGTGCTTAGTCCACAAAAATGAAATGCAGTGTTCTCCCCAGGCTCTTTTAGCCGGGTGCTCCACCCGGCTAGATTTGGTGACCACCCGGCTGTCATCGGCTCACCTCCTCCTATGCTGTAAGCACAGTTGCCCTGCATTTTCAACTCGCCCCACCCGGCTACTTTTTCATGCCACCCGGCAGCTATTTCATGCCACCCGGCTGGAAAAAAATTCTGGGGAGAACACTGAAATGATAAACAAAAAAACAGTTACCGTATATACTCGCATATACAGGATCTTCTAAAAAAATTAGCATATTGCTTTTTCCCGGTTTCTGAGGAAAAAGTGGGAACTTCAGCTTATACGTGAGTCGGCTTACAGGATCTTCTCAAAAAATTAGCATATTGTAATAAAGTTCATTATTTTCTGTAATGTACTGATAAACATTAGACTTTCATATATTTTGGATTCAAATACACACAACTGAAGTAGTTCAAGCCTTTTATTGTTTTAATATTGATGATTTTGGCATACAGCTCATGAAAACCCAAATTTCCTATCTCAAAAAATTAGCATATTTCATCCGACTAATAAAAGAAAAGTGTTTTTAAAACAAAAAAAGTCAACCTTCAAATAATTATGTTCAGTTATGCAGTTATGAAAAGCTTTATGGAGATGAAGATTTCATTTTTCAGCACGACCTGGCACCTGCTCACAGTGCCAAAACCACTGGTAAATGGATTACTGACCATGGTATTACTGTGCTCAATTGGCCTGCCAACTCTCCTGACCTGAACCCCATAGAGAATCTGTGGGATATTGTGAAGAGTAAGTTGAGAGACGCATCCTGGGCCTCCATAACACCTGAGCAGTGCCACAGGCTGAATGCCTCCATGCCACGCCGCATTGAAGCAGTCATTTCTGCAAAAGGATTCGTATTGAGTGCATAACAGAATATAATTATTTGAAGGTTGACTTTTTTTGCGTAATTGTTTTGCGTATAAGACCCCTCCCCAGTATAGCCCCCTCCACAGTAGCCAGATGTGCCCCAAGCATGGTACAGCTCTGTGTCAAAACGCCACTAGATGGCATCATAGATACGAAACACAGCAATTGCCACACAGAAAGAATCCCTGATCATTGCACCGCTGATCGATTGCTTGCACGCTCAGCTCCACAAGCCAGGGGACACAGGTAGTCTTGAGCAGCACACTCTCTCTGCATACCACGTTGCATGGGGGGGGGGGCACATACACAGCAGGGAACCAGCTGGCAAGAGCAGGATCATGAGTGCACGATCCTTACGCGAGTAGATAAGGCACTTGTGCGGCTGCAATAAAGCAGCTGTTATACATATCTGACCATGTATACAGGAATCTTTTATATACCGTATGATGAATATCTTTGGTAGGAATAATGCCCGACGAGTAGTTGTCACAAGTCAATGAGATGGAAATAATTATGGTAAGTGTTGATGCAGATTTATGCAAATTTTGTATGCAAATTTATGCAGCTTTAAAAGTGGACTAATCCAATTCCACCTTTGCAGGAGATGATTGGTCCATGTTTAAAGAGTAACTGTTAGCCCAAAAAATCAAATTTAAATCTCTATTGCAATGTGTTAAATAGTTTGCAAGGGAGCCAAAAAGGCAATGCTGAAGTTAAAAAGCAATCTAATTTTTTTTGTTGTCTCACTATCATACAGCCTTTTCCCCCAGCTCCTCAGGAGGACGCAAGGCCGCATAACAGATACTGCAGAGCATGCCCATGTCTGCCCGACCCCTCTCCCCCCCCCCTCCTCCCCCCCCAGGACCAGGTGCCGATGTCTGTCCGCTCCCCCCCCTCAAGAGCCGATGTCTGTCCGACCCCCACCCCCCCCCCCCCCTAGGACCAGGTGCCGATATCTTCTCACCCCAAAAAGCTGACACCGAGAGAGAGTGGGAGCAGAGTACATCTACACACTTCCAGCACCGCCACCGCAAGTTTGCCCTGTCGCCGTGCATCTCTCTCTCTCCTGCTCGTGATTCTCTCACATGTGACTCGGCGGCTGAGCTGCGGTGGCAGCGCTGGAGGTGTGTAGATGTACTCTGCTCTCGCTCTCTCTCGGTGTCAGCTTTTTGGGGTGAGAAGATATCGGCACCTGGTCCTGGGGGGTCAGACAGACATCGGCTCTTGGGGGGGGGGGGGGGGGCGGCGGAGCGGACAGACATCTGCTCTTGGGGGGGGGGGGAGCGGACAGACATCGGCACCTGGTCCTGGGGGGGGAGGGGGTCGGGCAGACATGGGCATGCTCTGCAGTATCTGTTATGCGGCCTTGCGTCCTCCTTAGGAGCTGGGGGAAAAGGCTGAATGATAGTCACACAAGAAGAAAAATTAGATTGCTTTTTAACTTCAGCATTGCCTTTTTGGCTCCCTTGCAAACTATTTAACACATTGCAATAGAGATTTAAATTTGATTTTTTGGGCTAACAGTTACTCTTTAAGTTGTTTACCTCTTCATACAAAATTTGCATGATCCTCATAATCCTACATCAGCTCAGAATTATTTGCATCTCAACGATCTTCCTTAGTTACTATTAAGCTGGCCACTAACTGTCCAATTTATAGCGAAAAATCGTTCGAGCGATCAGAAATTCTGATCGGATTGGTTGCAAATAATCTCCATTGGTGGACACAATCGATTATGAACAAGTGAAAAAAATGTCGCCCGAATGAATTTTCGTCGAACGAAAATTTTGATTTTCTTGGTGGTCGTGATAGATAGGAAGCAATGATTGGTTAGTTGATGGAGTAGTGAACGATTTTTCGTCCGATCAGAATTTGATCGCTCGAACGATTTTTCACTAGAAATTGGACCGTTAGTGGCCAGCTTTAAAGGAAACCTGCAGTGGCCGTCAACTTGCAAGTCGGCGATGACGAAACTGAGCCGCGGCGGGAGAGTGGAGGATCGTTTTGCCCCGGCATGGGCATACATCATCTACAGGGAGCCGGTAGAAGTCCTTACAGGTTTCCTTTAATATATCCAGCTGAGCGATTTTGCAAATTGACATTCATATACTGTATCATTACAATATGTATTTTAGTACATTACAGAAGAGTAGTAATTTTTTATATGTGCTGTAGTTGGTTTAAACAAGTGCATTTGAGTGTTAACTAACAAATGTAACTATTGTCCGCTTCTGTACCAATTCTACATGAATAGGATGGCCGACAGGGTAGAGTGTCAGCTGCCTGTCCAAGAGCTTTCTGCTCCCAAAAACAGATGCCATCTTTATATTGCTTTAATATTCCTAAGCATGATGAATTGTCTTTTATGTTACATACTATTAAGCACAATTATTATATGTAAATTAGTGGAGTCAGAGTCTCTGAGTCAGAGGAATCATAAACTGAGGAGTCAGATGATTTATTTATTATCATAAACTGAGGAGTCGGATGATTTATTTATTTATTTATTTATTTTTTTTTATTTTTTTTTTTGTACCGACTCCACAGCCCTGATCAATACCATCTTAGAACTACTCGCTGCTTAATGTCCCTGCCATAGCCTAGGGCCTGTCTTTATGGGGAAGCCATTTTGTCTATCGGTAGGTTTTTAGCATATTGGAGGAAAGTGGAGTGCCCAGATAAAGTCATACAAATTCAGCAAGAACCTACAAACCCCATGCAGATTCTGTACTGGCCAGGAGCCAAGCTAGGGACTGTTGCTGCAAGATAAGAGTGCTACCCTCTTTGCCACTGTGCAAAAGGGCTAAAAAAAATCTGTTATGACCAGGATATACAGTTTAAATAACAGGGCTGTGGAGTCAGTACAAAAATCCACCGACTCCGACTCCTCAGTTTAGGATTCCTCCGACTCCTCTAATTTGCATATTGCAATCTTGTTAATTGAAAGTATGTAACATAAAATGCATCTCCTAACTGCCAACGCTTAGGAATTTTAACCTCCTGAGCGGTATGGACGAGCTCAGCTCGTCCATCACCGCCGGAGGCTGCCGCTCAGGCCCTGCTGGGCCGATTTTCTTCAAATAAAGTGCAGCACACGCAGCCGGCACTTTGCCAGCCGCGTGTGCTGCCTGATCGCCGCCGCTCTGCGGCGATCCGCCGCGAGCAGCGGCGAAAGAGGGTCCCCCCAGCCGCCTGAGCCCAGCGTAGCCGGAACAAAAAGTTCCGGCCAGCGCTAAGGGCTGGATCGGAGGCGGCTGACGTCAGGACGTCGGCTGACGTCCATGACGTCACTCCGCTCGTCGCTATGGCGACGATCTAAGCAAAACAAGGAAGGCCGCTCATTGCGGCCTTCCTTGTTTATTCTGGGCGCCGGAGGCGATCGGAAGAACGCCTCCGGAGCGCCCTCTAGTGGGCTTTCATGCAGCCAACTTTCAGTTGGCTGCATGAAATAGGTTTTTTTTTATTAAAAAAAAACCCTCCCGCAGCCTCCCTGGCGATCTCAATAGAACGCCGGGGAGGTTAAGAGACGGCTGAAGTGAGAGGGATATGGAGGCTGACATATTTATTCCCTTTTAAACAATGCCAGTTATCTGGCTCTATTCTGCCTCTAATACTTTTAGTCATAGACTAAAACTAGTCCTTGGTAAGAGTACTTGTAAAAGGTCCAAACCGGAACAAAGAACATCTATCAGGCTGTAGGCAATGTGACTGTGGGTACATGTAAGAGTGATGTGCAGGTACTCTGCAGGGGAATGAGGCGATTCTTTCTCTATTACACATTCTTCATGCACAATCTGAACCAGGTTTATGGGTGATAGACAACACCTCTGTGTTCAATGTGCACAACATTCTCAGTGGATTCCCTGCAGCTCTGTGGGGAGTGCATATGTAGAGTATAGTACTACTGTGTAACAAAGTAAACCTGAGACAGATGAAATTAAAGTTTTATACATACCTGGGGCTTCCTCCAGCCCCCTTCAGGCTAATTAGTCCCTTGCTGTCCTCCTCCGCCACCTGGATCTTCTGCTATGGGTCCAGGTACTTGAGCCAGTAGGGCGTAGTGGTGCAGAACGCTCCTGGCTGTGGGAGCGGCACGCGGCCGGACTGCGCTGACTGGCTGAATTACCGAGACTCCTAGCAGAAGATCTAGGTGGACGAGGAGGACAGCGAGGGACTGAATAGCCTGAAGTGGGCTGGAGGAAGCCCCCGGTATGTATAAAACTTTTCTTTTCATCCGTCTCAGGTACCATTTAATTTGTAGTCACCAAACCAAATTTTAACAACATATCAAATGATTTGATTTCATGAGCAAAGGGAGTGCATACACTTGCATAAACCAGCATCAACGCAGAATTATTTGCATCTCATTGACCATCTGTTAGTGACACAGCTACACATCAAGCTTTATTCTTACAGCATAGATGTTGTTTAGTGTATATATAAAAGATTTCTGTGTACACATCATGTATACAGTCACAATCCGATGTGTATATCTGACTTTAAAAATACGGGGACTGCAGCACAAGTAACTATTTTTTGATTGGTTTATGTCATTGTTGTGGACTAAGCACAGCTAATACTGTGTATATAAATGATTTATGATGACTGTTATCTGAAGAAATAGAACATTTTATCATATTGTTTATTTTAATTACAGTTTAAATTCATTAGGAGTCAGTCGGTGCGTTTTTTCCCGTCTCCGACTCCAGGTACCCAAAATTGCTTCGACTCCGACTCCACAGCCCTGTTCACTAACACGCATTTCTTTATGTCAGGTATTCCACACCCTATCAGTCTAATATCTAAAATTAATCTTTGCTCTCTGAATAGGTTAAACGTTGTCACCTTTTTTTTGTGATTAGAAATGTGATGTTCACAAGCTGGAAGAGGCCCCGCCTACGACAGCTGTTCTGACCAGAGAGCAGGGCCTGCAGTACTACAGGACCATGCAGATCATCCGACGTATGGAGCTCAAATCGGATCAGTTGTACAAGCAGAAGATCATCCGTGGGTTCTGTCATCTCTATGATGGTCAGGTAAAAACACGTCTATCACCAGTCTTAGGAAGATATGTATACAGGCATTAATGTTAAAGGATTATTAAAGCAAATGCAACTATGTATGCAATTAACCACTTCACCACTGATGGGTTTTTGCCCTTGTGGACGACAGCAATTTTCACCTTTCAGCGCACCTCCCTTTTATTTGCCAATAACTTTATCACTACTTATCACAACAAAATGATCTATATCTTGTTTTTTGCCAGTAATTGGGCTTTCTTTGGGTGGTATGTTATGAGAGAGACCTGGGGCCCCTGGGCTGTCATGTGGACCAGTGTTTGTGGTGGTATGTTATGCCAAGAATTATTTCATGCTAAATGCATTTTGACGGAAATAAGAAAGAAAAATTAAAAAAAATCATTTCTGTTTTCAATCATTTTAGTTTTAAAATAATACAAACTGCTGTAGTTGAAATCCACCTATTTTATTTGTCCCAGTTATTGCAACATTTAAAATATTTCCCTAGTACAATGTATGGCGCCAATATTTTATGTGGAAATAAAGTACATTTTTTTCAGTTTTGCATACATAACGGATTACAAGACCATATTTTCAAAAATAACAGTAATATACCCTTTTGGCATACATATTTAAAAAAAGTTCAGTCCCTAAGGTAACTATTTATGTAATTGTTTTTTTGGGGTTTTTGTGTGTGAAAAAGTTTCATTTGGGTAGCTATGGGAGAGTGTGGGAGGTAAGGGGTTAATTTTAATGGCATGTGTAGGTCCTTTTTTTTTATTTTTTTTATTTTTTATAATAAAAAAAATGTATGTAGGTGTAATTTTACTATTTGGCCACATGCATTAGCTTCCTGAGCATACTGTTAGTATCGGTGAACTAGTACATCGGAAAGGAGGAGGTGGGGGGTCGTAGACCTGAAGAAGACAGAAGACTTATGCTAGGTACACACCATACAGTTTTCTGTTACATTTACCTGCCAACATGTTGGAAAATAATCTATCTGCCAGGTAAATCTAACAGAGAATTATATGGTGTGTACCTAGCATGGCATCAATTCATCAAAGGCTGCTAGGTACACACCATAACATCTACACCCTTTGGAGCGGTAAGAGACCAACCCCGGGGAGTAGATATACTGCTGCTGCTGTGGCTAGTGGTTAAAGTGGTTCTCCTGCATGTTTTAAAAAACAAAAACAGACACTTACTTGGGGCTTCTATCGGCCCCCTACAGCTGTAATGTACCGGGCCTTCCTCATCCGGTGCTCCGTTCCCCACGGCCGGGATTGGTCTAATTATTCGTCTAACTCAGCCTTTCTCAACCTTTCTACCCTGGAGGAACCCTGCAAATAGCTTCTGGATCTCAAGGAACCCCTGCAAACAATTTTTTGATCTCGAGGAACCCCTGCATTTATTTTGCAGGAGGCATGGTCTTTAAAAGTATGTGTGGCTGTTTATTTCACTACCCCTATTACACTGCCACTCATTATACTGCCTCTTAAGCCCCTTATTTAGTGCTTCTTGTTACAGTACCACCTATTATAGTGTGCTCCATTATACGTCCCCACGATGGGGGAAAATGCCAAGGAACCCCTGCAGAGTCCTCAAGGAACCCTGGTGTTCCAGGGAACCCAGGTTGAGAAAGCCTGGTCTAACAAGATGAATAGAACTGTGGCTGTGTGGCCGTGGCCGCGTGTCATCGGGAGCTTACTGTGCAGGCGCAGTACAGGAAAACTTGGTACTGCGCCTGCGCATTAAGCTCACGGTGACTCTCGCGGGAGCGAGCAGCAGCCGCAGTTCTATCTGTCTAGTTAGACAAAAAATTAGACTGGCGTCGGGGAACGGAGCATCAGAGGAGGACGGCGCGGGACATTACAGCTGCAGGGGGCCAATGGAAGCCCCAGGTAAGTGTCAGTTTTTGTTTTTTTAAACATGCAGGAGAACCCCTTTAATATCATATTCAGATATCAAACACTATGATTAAGATTAGTTTAAAACGCTATAAACATTAAAACTATGTGCACATGCTGGTTTGAACTCGGCCAGGGTGGATGATAACTGACATGGCTGAGAAGTCGAAGTCAGACCAGTGTGTGTACAGTGGCTGTACAACGTCTGCTAAAGACCTGGCATCTTTACTGGTCCCTGATGCCGGAGCACTGCACGCTCGCATTGTTCTCCCCGCTTTTGTAGTGGCTGTAATGACCAGGGTTTGAATCTCGGCTCTGCCTGTTCAGTAAGCCTGCGCCTATTCAGTAGGATACCTTAGGAAAGTCTCCCTAACACGGCTACTGCCTATAGAGTGCATCCTAGTGGCTGCAGCTCTGGCACTTTGAGTCCGCCAGGAGAAAAGCGCTATATAAGTGTTTGTCTTTGTCGTCTTTCCCAACAATTACACCCGCCCCCCCCCCCCCCTCCCCTCCCCCTATCCTTGGGAATTATCTACATTGTTGGCTGCTGATTCTCTGTCCAACTTCCCGCATAGCCAAGAGGCAGGAGGCTGTACAGCATCAGCAGTGCTCTGTCACCTGACAGCGATTGGCACACGATCCCTTGGTCGACAGAGGTCCCCTGAAGATCCACCTATTTGTACGGATCTTTATCCTATGTACACAAGCCTTTGTACACAAGCACACACACACCACTTCCTGGTTAGCGGCCATGTTTTTTGTTTTGGAAACCCTGCCTAAAACTGGCAATTAAAAGCCAGGATTGCGGCGGGGAGCGACGGAAACGGCAAAGAGGGATCCAGGAGATCAGTGATCGGATTGGTATGTTTTTTTTTTTTATTGTACAAATCGGACAGTACAGATTCTCTTTAAGAAAGTCACATGAACAGCTGATATTGAAGTAAGAAGTATGTATATACATTATGTTGTGTTTTATGTGCAGTTTAGCTCTTTAACGGAGTAGCAGATTTAATTTAACCCTCCTGGCGGTTAATTGTTTTTGCCAAAAAGGCAAAAAACCTTTTTTTTTTTTTATTTTATTTTTTTTGTTTCATGTAAAGCTACCAGAGTGGTAGCTACATGAAACACCACTAGAGGGCGCATGTGTCCTTCTAGTGCGATCGTCGCCGGCATCAATAGCAAACAGGGGAACGCGTATATAACGCGCTCCCCTGTTTGGCTTCTCCTGTCGCCATGGCGACGACCGGAATGACGTCATGGACGTCAGCCGACGTCCTGACGTCAGACGCCTCCGATCCAGCCCATAGCGCTGCCCGGAACTCATTGGTCCGGGCAGCGCAGGGCTCTGGCGGGGCCCTCTTGCGCCGCTGCGTGCGGGCGATCGCCGCAGAGCGTTGGCGATCAAGCTGTACGCGCGGCTAGCAAAGTGCTAGCTGCGTGTACAGCATTTTAAATGAAGAAAATCGCCCCACCAGGGGCTGAGATATCTTCCTGCGCGGCATAGCCCGAGCTCAGCTCGGGCTTACCGCCAGGAAGGTTAATGAGCTAAACTAACTAAACCAGAAGCTTGCCATGATGATTATAAAATATACTGTCCTACTTTATTTCTGTAAATAATGTACTGCCTTAGTGAAACTACAAACCATTGTGTCTGCAGGAAGCGTGCTGTGTTGGTCTGGAAGCAGCCATAAACCCCACAGATCATCTGATCACTGCATATCGAGCTCATGGTTACACCTACACCCGGGGGGTGTCTGTGAAGGAAATCCTAGCTGAGCTTACAGGTATGTGTCCCATCACTATATGTGTATGATCCAAGTCAAACACTGTGCTGGCTGCAAATACTGGGATAGATATCCTAAATCAATAAAATTGCCTATAAAAGACACACATGTACAGCACTCGATGCAGTAAGTCCAGAAATACAAGTTGAGTTTGCAAAGTCTCTCAGAACCCACTCTAAACGGGTTCAAAGGCACCATGACAAAAGTAGGATTCTTCTTTCAAGTGAATACTACCACCTCGCACCTAGAAGGGGACACTCACCCTCTGTAATAGTCATATACTGACGAAACTATAGGGCGCGACTCTACTTATATTTCTGGACTGTTTTATTACAGAAGGATTTTTTTTTAAATAACAGCTATTAGGGATTTGCAATTACTACCACCATTGTTTTCCTTTTGCAGTGCAAGTGAAATGTGATTGGCTTTGTCTTAGTGACGGCTTCTACTGATATTTATTGACTTTATGAAAACTGAGATTTCATGTGTTGGTGAATGCTGAACATATGAAGTTAAATGCCAACCAAATACATTTTTCCTTTTTGATATAGTGGGGCACCTCTTTATAAAAGTGGCAATAAGCATGATTGTCAGAAAAGTGTCATTATTTCTGAGAAATAGTGGGACTTTTCAGATTGCCGTATTTAAAAAATAAATAAATAAATAAAAATAAAAAAAAAAATATGGCATTCAGTTGGGAAAAACTGGTATAAGCAGGCATCAACACAGGCCAAAGTAAATCTAAAAACTGTTTAAAGGAGGGGTGGTGACTTACTTCAAACATTATGTATTAGACACAAGACTAGGCATTTCATAGGTCAAGCCTGCTTCATCAGATCAATGGCAGTGTCAGAAATTGTTATAGTGATCGCAGCAATGCACCTCCCAAGTCCTTTTTGGCACTTCCTTATTAGTCATCCACCCTGATAGTGTTGGGCGGGTACTTTAGTTTCCCTTGCATTCCTGGAGCGCGATGATCACTATTTTTCATCAGAATTTCCATATTTGTTAGATTACTGGAAATATATTATTTCACAGCACTTTAACACTATCTGCCATATTTATAATTCTGCTCACCACATTATTGATCGCCAGGTAACGTTCATTACTATGGAGAACATCTTTGGCTTTGTGCGAGTGAAATGCCGTTTGCCAATTTGCTGTAGAGTACCACTTTATAAAGTAGTGTTATGCAGTTGCAATGACTGCAGTGTGTAACATGAATTAATGGTTGCAACTGGCCATCTGTTTCTCCATCTGCGTGCATGTGGCTATGAGTAACCAATTGGGGGGCGTGTACAGTATTACTATCCCTGAGATATTGCCTCATTTCCAGTACTGTTGAAAGGAGTGCCCTCATCTCACCCTTGACCACCATCATCACATGTCATCAGGCCACTTCAGGCTGCAGAGAGTTGCATTTTATTCTTTGTTAGGCTTCAGTTATACTCTAAGGCAGGGATGTCAAATTCCTCAAGCACCAAGGTTCTCGCATATTTTTGGCACAGCTTTAATTAATGGGACTGAATCAGGAAAGGTGTAGTTTATCAAGTAGGACACATTTCTGAGTCTCAGTCCATCCTAAACACTGGCATGGCTCTGGCCCTTAAGGACTGGAATTCCACATCTGTGCTCTAAGCACTACATTGTCTTTAGAAAGCCCATCTAATTTTGTTACAAAATATTGATTTTTTTTCTTTTTTCTTTCTGTTTTTCTGCAACAGGGAGAAAGGGTGGCTGTGCCAAAGGAAAAGGTGGTTCTATGCACATGTATGCCAGTAACTTCTATGGAGGAAACGGCATTGTTGGAGCTCAGGTGTGTGCCTTGCTGTTGACAAGCCTGCTTTTTCAGATCTATATCACCATGTATTGATTAGCTCCAAGTTACATAAAGCCACCACTACTGGTAGCTTCTTACTGGCTGTTTACAGACATAAGGACTGTGTCATCCAGCTGGTCCAGGAAATGTTTGCATGATTGCATGTCTGACTACTGATGATACCACCAGGCAGTCCAGTCTCACAGGAAAGCTAGATTAGCCGTGGTACATTTTTTACAGGCATTTGTTACATTGTTCCCTAAGCTAACACTAGCACTTGGAGTGCTTTTGGGGGTGGTCTGCACTGCCTCATGTACCGTATAATTGTTGCCTGGCGTCTTACTTAATGCCACAACTGATCTTCTGTCTGCTACTGGTTGGGAGCCTCCTTTTAAAAAAAAATGCTTGAGGCATAAGGCACAAACTGAATCTCCTCTCAAATTGTTGCACCTGGAGGAAATCTGAAGTAAGAAGAATACTGAACCAATCATTGCCGATTTCCTTTACAGTGTTTGCATAGTGTCTCCGGGTTTCTATCTCCATCGTCTACATAAGATAAATAAAGCCTGTTTAAAGGTACTGTTTAGTGAGGGGAAAAAGTTGTGTTGTGCTTACCCGGGGCTTCTTCCAGCCGCTCGTAGTATCTGAGGTCCCTCTGTGTCCTCATGCTGTCCTCCTTTGTGCTTTTGTGCCCTCAATTAAAGTCCACAACTTTCTCAGTCGCAGACAATGACGCAAATGCTGTCCCCTCTGCGCGCCTCCTTGATGGTGCTCCTGTGGCCTGGGGTCATTCTTTGCATGCGTACTTGCAAGTCTTTTATGAACCTTGCGTGTGGTGACAGTAGCAATACAGTGGGACTCCAAAGGACACCTGGGGATCGCCTATACTACAGGGGCTGGAAGAAGCCCCAGGTAAGTACATTTCAATTTTTTTCCCCTCACTTAAAGTGAACCAGAGACTAATCACACTCATGTATTTTACCATATATAGCAGTGGGAACATTAGAGAAAACTCCTACCCTGCTCTCTGTTTCATCTTTCACTGCTCAGCCTGCTTGTTATCAGCCCTGATAAAATCCCTGGCTGAGCATTCAGTCTGGATTTGCTCAGGAATCATTATAGCTGAGTCTGTCTTCTCTGATGTCTTTTCAAGCACAAGCCTGCCCCCTTCTGGTTCTGCTATAATGACTCAACTATAATGATTCCTGAGCAAAGTCAGACTGAATGCTCAGTCAGGGATTTTTTGTCAGGGCTGGTAACAAGCAGACTGAGCAGTGAAGGATGAAACAGAGCAGGGTATGTGTTTGCTCTAATGTTCCCACTGATGTATATGGTAAATACATGAGGATGCTTTGTCTCTGGTTCACTTTAAGGTTTCCATTCTGTTAAAACTAATCTAAATACTAAGCAGCTGACCATTTTTGTTTCATGCCCTCATGAGAACTTGGCTCAATGTAGCAGGTAGTCTGGGACCCCTCGCTAAGGAAATACAAAACTGTTTGTGATTTGCCTGCAATAAATACAAGAAAAAACATTTACCTAAAATTGTGTTATGATTAGAGCAGTGTTCCCCAACCCTGTCCTCAAGGCCCACCAACAGTGCATGTTTTGTATAAATCCAGAGGTAGTTAATCAGCTCTGCTGAGACACTAATTACTCCACCTGTGGATAGGGCTGTGGAGTCGGTACGAAAATCTCTTGATTCAAACTCAGTTTATGAAACCACCGCCTCCCACTCCGACTCCAGGTACCCAAAATTACTCCGACTCCTTAGTCCAATACTAACCAGGGCTGTGGATTTGGTACAAAAATCATCCGACTCCTGTCTTTGACTCCTCAGTTTATGAAACCACCGACTCCAGGTACCCAAAATTGCCCCTCCGACTCCACAGCCCTGCCTGTGGATCTGTGTGGTTTCCTGCAAAACATGCACTGTTGGTGGGCCTTGAGGACAGTGTTAGGGAACACTGGTTTAGAGAATTTGTTTTGGTTGGATATTTCTGTTGACCTGTGTATTAAGTGACTGGGTAGTTTTTTTTTTCTTTCATTTGTTTTTTATTACAAGAAAAGTGTCAACAGTAAAGGCAAAAAAGAAAATGAGCAGGTCTAATGGCATGCAACATTTATACAAATTAGCTTGCTTCAATTTTTCTTGCAGGTCCCCCTTGGCGCAGGCATAGCTTTGGCCTGTAAATATTTTGGCAAGGATGAGATTTGTGTGGCCTTATATGGTGATGGAGCTGCTAATCAGGTAAGAACAAGTATTCTATTTATATATGTATTTGACATATCTTTAACCACTTGATGACCCACCCTTTACCTCCCCTTAAGGACCAGCGCTGTGTTTAGTGATCTGTGCTGGGTGGGCTCTGCAGCCCCCAGCACAGATCAGGTAGCAGGCAGAGAGATCAGATTGCCCCCCTTTTTTCCCCACTAGGGGGATGATGTGCTGGGGGGGGTCCGATCTCTCCTGCCTGCGTGTGGCTGGCAGGGGGGGCACCTCAAAGCCCCCCTCCGCGGCGAAATTCCCCCCTCCCTCTCCTACCTGCTCCCCCAAGCCCCCCCCCCCGGAGGTCGGGGCTGCACAGGACGCTATCCGTCCTGTGCAGCCAGTAACAGGCTGTCCCCTGTCACATAGCGGCGATCCCCGGCCGCTGATTGGCCGGGGATCGCCGATCTGCCTTACAGCGCCGTACAATGTAAACAAAGCGGATTATTTCCGCTTGTGTTTACATTTAGCCTGCGAGCCGCCATCGGCGGCCCGCAGGCTATTCACGGAGCCCCCCGCCGTGAATTGACAGAAAGCAGCCGCTCGCGCGAGCGGCTGCTTCCTGATTAATCAGCCTGCAGCTGGCGACGCAGTACTGCGTCGCTGGTCCTACAGCTGCCACTTTGCCGACGCGCGTTATGAGTGCGCGGTCGGCAAGTGGTTAAAGGGGAACTTTCGCAAAAATCTTAAAATTTAAAACACATACAAATAAGAAGTACATTTCTCCCAGAGTAAAATGAGCCATACATTACTTTTCTCCTATGCTGCTGTCACTTACAGTAGGTAGTAGCAATCTGACATTACCAACAGGTTTTGGGCTAGTCCATCTCTTCATGGGGGATTCTTAGCGTGGCCTTTATTCTTTACAAAAACTTTTCCTGAAAATGAGTAATACAAAGAGCGGAGCAACTGCCATTCACTAAGTGCTTTTAAAAATAAAGAAAACCCTGAGAACCCCCCCACTATGAGAAGATGGGCTAGTCCAAAATCTGTCGGTAATGTCAAATTTCTACTACTTACTGTAAGTGACAGCAACATAGGAGAAAAGTAATTTATGGCTCATTTTACTCTGGGAGAAATGTAACTTCTTATGTGTATATGTTTTAAATGTTAAGATTTTTGCGACAGTTTCTCTTTAAGAAATCACTTTATCATATTATGAATAGGCTTTTATAGAACTGATAATCCATTTTGGTTGTGCTAAGCCTGCCATCTTGTGGCTGGAATGCTATGTACTAATTTATTTCATTTTTGGTCAGCTGCTCCCACTTAACAGCCATGCTTTTGGTGTATATGCAGAGCTTCTGTTTGGGTCCAAGGTGCGTTTGTAGTTTCTGGGGGGGCTCAGCGCACCTCTGATTAGAGGCCATTCGGAGGCGGCCTGGTGTTGCGCTGATCCACCTTTTGCGCAATGTGTGAAAGGTGCCCGTCCGATACTCCTGGCTAAATATTGTTTGAATAGGTAGAGGCAGCTGTGTTGCTTGGGAAAACCCTATGATATGAGGTTTATTTTTTTTTCTTTGTGAGGCCACATGAATCTGGTATCTAGAGGGGGATTGTATTGTCTGCATGTTCATCTGCCCTCACATTCTCTGTAGCCAGGTCTGGTTACTAAATTGTATTGAATATCAAACTTTGCTTCAGTACCAGGCTAGAATTCCTAAAGGCTTTTCAGTGCTCTGCTTGAATCCAGTACTGCTAATAAATGCTCTCTCCTGCTGCTTAAGCCATCTATTAGCAAAGATTTGAGGTTTCTGGCAGCATATTTTGTTATGTAAACTGTTGGGCCCTTTTCCCCTACACAGCTGAATCGCAAATCGCTAGGGTTGCTATTTTATCACAGAAATCATGAGAAGTATTTTCCACTATAGTGATTCCATTTGTAAATCGCAACCGCTTTCTGGAGCGATTTTCAGAGGGATAATGCAGTGCAAATGAAAATCGTAATCTCATAACCATTTATGAGCAATCACTGGCATATCTGATTTGTGATTGCGATTGCTAGTGGAAAAGGGCCCTTAGGCTTTTCCAGAGCAAACCCTAACTTGAGCAAAAGAAGCTGCAGTAAACAAAATCCATACTTAATCGTTACCTGTAGTGGAAACTGGAGACAGCAGTGTGGTGTATTAATCAGGGCTGTGGAGTTGGAGTCGGCGCAATTTTGGGTGCCTGGAGTCGGAGTTGGGAGTCGGATGATTTTTGTACCAAATCCACAGCCCTGGTAAGTATTAGACTAGGTTGGCTGAGAACGTTCAGCAGCAGATGTCTGAGGAAAAATGATAGCAAAGGGAAGCATAGACCCTCATACTCGGGTGTGGGATGGGATGATTAACCTGCAGAACATGATACAGTATATAGAGCACCTGCAGAACATGATACAGTATATAGATACAGTACATAGAGCACCAACAACAGATACAGTAAGCAAGTGAAGCAGTGTAATAGGGTGGTACATGGTGGCCACACTGGCAGCGTAAAGTCTGGATGTGTTTTGTTTTTTTTTTGTTTTTTTTTTTTTTAGGTATGTGTATCCTCTCCTTTGAGTCAGGATTCTATACATGTTTTGTTTTCCTATGATGTCCCATTCCCCAGATATCCTCACTTTATGCCTTGTGAATTCTCTCTTAAGGTGCCCATACATTACTCGACTTGGCAGCTGATTGACCATACAGCTTGATGATAATCGAATCGGATTAAAATCGGTGCCGCCAAGATCATGCCTGAAGAACTATGCAACCAATTTCAGGCTGATATCGGTCGCATGTATTGATCGGCCGGGCTGCAAAATATCGGACCGGCGTGGTCGATCGGGTGCATGCCGGTAACAGTGCGATATTGAGATGGAACCTCCGGCGCTGTCCACCCTAGTGTAAATGTGCCCCCCATGTGTGCATTTATGCTTTACTTGTCTGCTGTCACCTGCTGTGGTTCCCATTCATCTTCTACTTCCTCACACCACACTGTGCTGAAGACGGATGGGCACTGTGACGGGTGACAGTGGACAGGTTATATATAAATTAACTCATGGGGGGCACATTTACACAAGCGGGAAGTGACTGAGGCGGTGGATGCAGTGTCACAAGGCCAATTCCTGAGAGGTTTCATGCTGAAATAAATCAGGAATCGGCCTGTGGTGTATGGGCTGCCTACAGATGATCAGATTCGATCAGAGAGGAATCTGTCTCTTGGTTGAATCTGCCCATCATCACTAGATGTATGGCTACCTTTACTATAACTGTAACCAGTTCCATGCACTGGCCCCTCCCTCCCTGCTGGGTAAAGTGTTACCTCACACAAACTTAGAGATGAGATCTAGTTTGCTTTTAAGAGAGTCTGAAGCGAGAATAAATCTCGCTTCAGACCTCATAGATAGCAGGGGCATGTGTGCCCCTGCTAAAACGCTGCTATCCCGCGGCTTAACGGGGTCCCTTACCCCCCAAATCCCCTCCGTGCAGCGGGGGATCTCTTCCGCACTGAGGCAGGGCTAACTGCCGCAGCCCTGCCTCACGCGCGTCTATCAGACGCGTACCTCCGCCTCTCCCCCGCCCCCTCAGTCTTCCTTCACTGAGAGGGGCGGGGGAGAGGCGGCGATGCGCCGCTGATAGACGTGCTGTGAGGCAGGGCTGCAGCCGTTAGCCCTGCCTCCAGGAGGAGCAAAATCCACGACCAAGTTGATCGTGGATTTTGCAAGGGGGGGATTTGGGGGTGAAGGGACCCCCGTTTAGCCGCGGGATATCATTTTTTAGCAGGGGCACACATGCCCCTGCTAACTATGAGCTCTGAAGTGAGATTTATTCTCACTTCAGAGTTTCTTTAAGAAATGCAGATTTTATATAAAGTGTTCAAGTCTGGTCTGTGCGGTTATGGCTGTTTGGTTTGGGCTGTAAATTGTTAATGACATCTGCTTCTTTATCTTCAGAGATCATCATTCCAGAAAATAGTTTTATTTCTAGACTTGTTATGAGCTGTATTTCTTCTTACAGGGCCAGATATTTGAGACATACAACATGGCCGCTCTCTGGAAACTGCCTTGCATCTTTCTATGTGAGAACAACCGATACGGCATGGGCACATCTGTGGAGAGAGCTGCAGCCAGCACAGACTACTACAAGCGTGGGGACTACATACCAGGCCTGAGGGTGAGCACTGTCTCAGGAGGACAGAATCCTAGTGCGTCTGCCCTTCTGCTTCACACAGAATCATAAGCCGAGTTCATCTTCTGTCATCTGAAAGGATCGCTAAAGCATCCATCAACATGCGACCACCTCAGTCTGTTCACAGCTAGTACACCCATTACATTTGGAAAACCTTTGCAGGATATAAATCAACCTGTACACACTTCTTGCTTTCTGTAAAGGACCTCCAATAAATATGACCTTTTCTTAAGAAATTCACACTGCAGACCAACTTGTAAATGCTACTGTGCGGCAGTCACGGTAATGGGAAGCATAATTGTCCAATAGTGGAGCTTGGGCTTGGAAGGGGCCAGGGGTAAGCAAAACTGCTCTTTTCCAAGAAACTATCCTTAGGTAAAGGAAATGCTTTGAATGAAATTCTGTAGAGAAACAAACAAACTTTTTACTCCCTGCTCTGCTCTCAGTAGCAACTAAGCTGGAGAGGGAAGACCTGTCTTCTCTAATCCCCTCCTAATCTTCTGTCCAATTTGTCACCCAATTTCTGAACAAAAGCTAAAGTGAGCTGGTGACTAATTAGGTCCATCTCAGAGGAGACTACAGCTTGTGTACAAGTCCCCCTGAGCTTGTTTAAAGATCCAGTGCACTAGATCTTCAAATGACAAGTGTCACCCAAGTGCATAATTCATTATACAGTACTCGCATTCATACTACTCCTGGAGGTGTGGCAGTGGTCGTGCGCAACTTTACTGGTACCGTCGAAAAGCAGCATTGCTGCGGGAGCTTCTGGGAAAGATAGCAGATCCCTTACGGACAGGGGAGCAACCCCACCCCCCAGTGGCACACTCCAGTACAGTAGAATGCTTTATGGTAAACTCCAAGGGACCAGGAAAAGTAGTTTACTATATCAGACGTTAACTATATCAAAATTGGTCATGCATTATTTATTTATACAGATGCATTTTCTGGGACCTGAGGACTGGGTTTACTATATCCAGAGGTTTACTATATCAGAGTTTACTATAGCGAGAGTCTACTTTGCAATCAATGTTATAACCTGAACAAATCAAGACCTAAACTAAATTGAGGCACCATGACCATTCTGAAAAACAGAAAAGGCTTATTTCCGGTTTGCATGGATTTGCGACCTATAGTGCCCCCATTACATTGGTGTAGGTAGAGCATGCTTTTTGTTTTTTATGCCATAAGTCTGCTGTTTTATCCATTATTAAAGTGATTTTTATTTCATAGGTTGATGGCATGGATATTCTGTGTGTTAGAGAAGCTACCAAGTTTGCTGCTGACCACTGCAGATCTGGGAAGGTATTGCAGATAAATTATGTTCAGTGTGTCTAAGTTGTAACCTTATAAATTATGTATGTCTGTTTTTATGTAAATCATTTGTGACACAGTTATTGCTTTTTGCAGGGCCCTATATTGATGGAACTCCAGACTTATCGTTACCATGGACACAGTATGAGTGACCCTGGTGTGAGGTAAAGGCATGATCAGCTAATATTCCTGTGCGGTGATGACACCAAGTTTATGTTCTATTTCTTACTATATGACACTTATCAGTAATGACATATTCCTGCATTATTAATTAATTAGAAATGTAATGACCTATTCCTGCATTATTAATTAATTAGAAATGTATTTACTGGTGATCTTCTTATAAGATTGTCACCTGCATTGTGCTTCCCCATAAAACGGGCTGATGTGCCAGTCCTGTGCAGTAAGAAGTTTGCTCCACTTGACATCTAATCCTTGAATCTCTGTGTGATATCCACTAATGGAAATATGGAATATGAGGTTGGGGCTAGTTAGGAGGAAGGTTGTAGTGCTTGGTTCAGCCACCCAGAAGCCAGTGATCTACCACTGCTGTATGAGTATTAGTTCCGGCATTCTGCTCTCTACTTCTTTACTGTGCATTTGATATATACCTAGTTATACCTGGTTTTGAAAGTACCTGTGTGTGCTGCATCTATTAGCTCCTTACTGTCAGTTAGAGTTGTTTCCCCAGCACAAAGCAGATCACCTGCCCCAGCCAAACTTTTGTGGCCCACATTGCAACTTTGCTGTTGGGATTTTGGACACAAAAGCTAAATACAGTAGAATGCTGTCATAGTAAACACTAATAAAGTATACCTCTGGTTATAGTAAACTCAGTTCCCAGGGTCAGACCACGTGCCTATATAAATATACAATGTATGATCGACAACTCTGATATAGTAAACTACTTGGCCAGGTCTCTTAAAGTTTACTATAAAAGGATTCTACTGATTCAACAATGTTGTAACATGTTTGTAACCTGGGCATGCACCATATGAAGTTACAACCACAGGGTAAGTTCAGTGGTACTGTAGCTGTAACTTCTAATCCTCTTTCTCTTTCTCATTTTTTTTTTTTTATTGGTTTTATTTGACATAATGTACTTTATAAATATTTTTTTTGGGTGGTACCTTTTATTGTCTGGAGTGTTCTCTGTGTGGCTGTGTGTCTTCACGCCAGAAGCGCTCCTTTTACCATTGGATGAGGGGCTGTGTATTGGCGCAGTTTTTTTCATTATTTTTAATATTGCAGTGTTGGTTCCTTTTACCTGGCGTTTGATCTCTATACGTTCACTGGACTTACTGTTACTCATTGGAGAGGCGCTCACCAAGGGGTGAAAGGGATTGTGAACGGTGGTGTCCTGTTGTTAGTTTAATGCACGCACATTGGGTGACTGGCTCAGTTGGATCTGTAGTCGGTGGCTTCCACATTCCTACAAGTGTTTAGAAGAAAGTACCTGCGGTGAGTTGGGCACAACTCTGGAATGTATAGGCACACTTTACAGTTAATTTATAACCTAGACTGTACATGGACCAATGGGGCTTATATTCTGGGCAGTTTTGATCTCAGTAGGCAGACTAGTCACAATTCTGTTCAGTGATATTATGTCCATGTTTTTCACGTGGTGAGTGGATGTTCTGTTTGATTCTTGTTTAATGCATCAGACACACAAGGCATGTACAAATCTGCTGGGTCACAGTTGTCCTTTATTATTGCACATCGAGAAGCATATTTTAGGAGAGCGGTCATGTTCCTGAATACATATTTGATAACCTCTCTTTTTGTGATGTGTAGATAATTACTAGAGCCACTGTGGCTGATTTCACTGTTTGGGTGCATCAAAGCATGTGGGTGGATTGATTTTATTTACACGTGATTGAACACAATGTTTATACGCTATTTACGGTAGCTGTTTGGTTCCATGGTTGTGTATATATTTTGGTCTTTACAGGTGACACCTGTCAGTCACTATTCTTGAGCTACGTTGTTTATTTCTGGGAGACCCTTGGACAGGTATCCATATTTATGACATGAATGGTACATTTTTTTTTATTCCAGTTATGGTTTGATACAGTTGCATATTGTGCACCTCTATGTTGAGTGGTTTGTTGTAGTTTTATGCATTGTGCATTCTTTTTATTGCACATTGGATTTGTTATTTAACTTAGTACATGACTGAAGCCTTAACGGAAGTATCAGGCAATATAGAGAAAATGAGATCTAATTAGCCGGGGCTTCATCCAGCCCATGGCAGCCAATATGTCCCTTACTGCAGCTCCGATGTCCCCTCCATTGGAGATGCTGGCGTGGTTGAGTGTACAGCGCAGGCACAGTAGTTCTGCGCAGTACACCCCAGACCACGTGAGCTCGTGTGGCGCAGGCGCAGAAGATGCAGACCTGGCATCGTCGGCATCTCTAATGGAGGGGATCTCAAGAGTTGTGGAGAGGGACGTATCGGCTGCCAGGAGCTGGAGGAAGCCCCAGGTAAGTAGATCTCATTTTCTCTATATTGCCTGATGTTTCCTTTAATGTGATTTAGCCTCTGATGAAGCATCTCTTGGCCCTGAAACGGGCCTCAGGCAAGATTGGAATTGCATTGGTTGTTCATGCATCATACTTTTTTTTTTTAAACTCTTCCATTAATATGAATGAATTTTAGTAGGTAGAGACCGACACCATCTTGTGTAAATAAGCTATTTTATTGTTAAAAATGGCACATGACAGTATGGAACAGCGACGTTTCGGAGGACAAACCTCCTTTATCAAGCTCTGTCAGTGTATAAATCAAATATGACACAATCACACTATTTATACTTAAACACATGGAGTATAAACCAATCAAGTGCATTTGCCACTATGTGGCGACCGATCACCGTCCGTCTCTTCACACAGACCTGATGGGGAACTTCTTACGCATATGCAAAGTCCCATGACGTCTCAGCTATGCGGTAGGGCGGTCAGGTGCACAACAGAGCGCCAGGCATCCACAAAACGCTGACCAATAGGGAGAAACCAAGCAGATGGCAACACCCAGCTGATACACCTACCTTGCGGCGGACCAGATGGGTAACTGAGTCTCTCCAGGCCGCTCGAAGAGCCGCCCCTTGGCCGCGCGTCTGGCCGTCACGTGGGCGATGACAACATCCCGCCCACGTGACCGCTCTATGTGGATGCACGCACTCCAAGTACGCCTTCCGCCCCACCACATATCAACACATAAACAAACCCATGGCAACGCAGTATCGTACAGCGTATTACGCCGTGCTATGCTAGAAATGTAAATTATATGGTAGAAAAAGAGAGCCCTTAAAGAATAGCACCTGAGCGGCCTGGAGAGGCTCAGTTCCCCATCTGGTCCGCCGCAAGGTAGGCGTATCAGCACAGCCGCATGATGCAAAGCAATCGCACCTACTCGTATCGACATTGACAAGTTCATTATGGCACATAACAATATTTCCTCTCAAGCCTACACGGTTTTGCACAGGTAGATCTGCCAAGCACCTTCTTTCAGCAGTAGCTCATCATTAACAAATAAAGGTTCTAACAGAAGTAATTGCACTTTGGGTGCATACACACACTCAATTTTGATTGGCCCTCATACTACATGGAAAATCAAGATTGTGTGTGTGTGTATATGCACTCTTAAATCGGATTTTTTTTTTTTATATGAGCCTGGACGCAGTGTCTATTTCTTGCAACTCATAGCTGCAGCGGTGAAAGTGTCATCCTGGCCACCACAATGCATGCTGGGAGCTGTAGTACATTAACCTGCTGAGCGGTCTGGACGAGCTCAGCTCGTCCAACACCGCCAGAGGCTGCCGCTCAGGCCCTGCTGGGCCGATTTTCACCAAATAAAGTGCAGCACACGCAGCCGGCACTTTGCCAGCCGCGTGTGCTGCCTGATCGCCGCTGCAGCGCGGCGATCCGCCGCGTGCAGCGGCGAAAGAGGGTCCCCCCAGCCGCCCGAGCCCAGCGTAGCCGGAACAAACAGTTCCGGCCAGCGCTAAGGGCTGGATCGGAGGCGGCAGACGTCAGGACGTCGGCTGACGTCCATGACGTCACTCCGCTCGTCGCCATGGCGACGAGGAAAGCGAAACACGGAGGGCCGCTCATTGCGGCCTTCCGTGTTATTTCTTGCCGCCGGAGGCGATCAGAAGATCGCCTCCGGAGCGCCCTCTAGTGGGCTTTCATGCAGCCAACTTTCAGTTGGCTGCATGAAATAGTTTTTTTTTAATTAAAAAAAAACCCTCCCGCAGCCACCCTGGCGATTTAATCAGAACGCCAGGGTGGTTAATGTGCCTACATCTCCTATGATTACATTAATGTACAAATCTCCTAGTGTGCATTGCAGTGACCTAGGGGTGGGGGGGACACTTCCTCTAGATGGGGAGGAGCCTACAGCATACAGGGATGGATGTGGGTGCTCTGCTATTTGTTGTTTGAGCAGGGCTGTTACTTCTCGGTTTTTATTGATTTTAAACAAGAAAATCTTTAAAACACTTCTTTGGTTTGTGTATAAAAAAAATATTTTATTTACTTTACAGCTCCCCAATGTTGCCTTAAATGTGTACTTTAAAAGAAAATGGAAAAAGCGGGTTGCGGGTGGTTTGCGGGTATGAAAAAATTGGAACCGCGCACTGTTCTTACCTCTCCCACTGGAAGTCAGGCAGTCATGCGCAACACCATCATTTCTCCTCTGCCCTCCATATCAACAGTGCGCATCTGAAGACTGTAGCTTAGTGATGCATCCATCCCTAAACTGTCAGCCAAGGGAGGACGTCCCAATCTTTGCAGGTGACAATCGCAGTGGGTATATGCACCTTAAAGAGGCTCCGAAGTAAGTTAAAAAAAAGAAAAGTTTCACTTATCTGGGGTTTCTGCCAGCCCCTTGCAGCTACCCTGTGCCTGCAACATTATCAAACGATCCTCCAATCCTCCGGCGCGGCTCCGTTTCTTTACCGCCGTCTTACAAGTTGATGGCCACTGCACCTGCAAGGCCCTGGCCACGCGCATCATCACTCCCATCGCCAGGAGCGTCCTGTGCAGGCACAGCGCAAGAAAACCTTGCACTGCACCTGCACAGGACACTCCCGTCGATGCGGGTGCCCAGGGCCTCGCAGGTACAGTGACCCACCAACTCATAAACCGAAATTGAGCTGCGGCGAGGAACCAGAGGCCCTGGCGCGGGCACAGGACGTCTGCAAGCGGCTGGTAGAAGCCCCAGGTAAGTTAAACTTTTTTTTTTTAACCAACTTACAGGTTTCCTTTTAAGGCTTTTGCTGGATTTGCTCAGTGGCTCATGATGCTCACATCTCAAGGAATTATAGGATCTTTTCCAGGCATGGTAAATGAAATGGAAATAATTCCAAATTGATGCAGGATTCGGCAACTTTTGTGCAGCTTGAAAATGGACCATTCCAACTTGGTGGGGTTTGATTGGTTAATCTGTAATAAGCGAAATTTGTATATGGAATTTGCATAATCCATTAACTCAGAATGATTTGCATTTCATTGACCATCCCTAGTATTTTCTAGCTTTAACAAATGCATAACATATACATTCATTGTTTTTGGTTTGTAGTTACCGTACAAGAGAAGAAATCCAGGAGGTGAGGAGTAAAAGTGACCCAATCACCCTTCTAAAGGACAGGATGGTAAACAACAACCTCGCCAGTGTGGAGGAGCTGAAGGTATTACTATAAATAGAATACTTTACCATACAATCCCAGCCAGGGCACTATCTGCAAAGAGTTTGTATGTTCTCTCCGTGTCTGCGTGGGTTTCCTCCGGACACTCCGGTTTCCTCCCACATTCCAAAAACATACAGATAAGTTAATTGGCTCCCCCTAAAAATTGGCCCTAGACTACAGTACTTACACTACATAATATAGACATATGGCAATGGTAGGGATTAGATTGTGAGCTCCTTTGAGGGACAGTTAGTGACAAGACAATATAAATATAAATATATATATATATATATATATATATATATATATATATATATATATATATATATATATATTTTGTACAGCGCTGCGTAATATGTCGGCGCTATATAAATACTAAATAATAATAATAATACAATCATCTCCTGTCTGTAAGTTCCCTGCACGAACCTCTAACTGAATTGTCCTGGGAAGTAATTAAGCAAGATTACCCTTTTTATAAGCTGGTGCTGGTGATGTCTTTAAAGGTTCCCACTCCAGTCAACATAATACATGGCAGTGGCATCATGTGACCAGAAAGGGATAGTGGCCAAACCCTCACACTTGAGTGGCTGGTTTATGTGTGGTGGGCCTTGGGCTTCCCTAAGCATGGCTAAACCTTTTTTTTTCTGCCCACATATCTGACTGCTCCAACTGGTGTATCAGATGGGTTGAGGTGTGGCTACACTCCTGTACCAGGGTAAACATACAAAGTTCTAGAATAGATCTCTACAGACTCCTATTTCAACACAAACACTGTACCATGGCTTGAGGGGATAGCCGGGTACTGACAGCCAAACAACCTTCAGCCCCATACACACACTCAATGGCGGTCTTTTATGCAGCACAATTATTAACACCTTACATTGTTGGACTGACGTCTTATCAGTTGTTTGAACAATAGCAAACAACCTTTTTTTGGTTGTTTCAACTTGTTTCACAACAAAAGCTGTTTGATAATGTCGCTGCATAAAAGACCGCGGTTGTGCATGTGTATGGGGCGTTAAAGAGAAACTTCGACCAAGAATTGAACTTTATCGCAATCAGTAGCTGATACCCCCTTTTACATGAGAAATCTATTCCTTTTCACAAACAGACCATTAGGGGGCGTTGTATGACTTGATATTGTGGTGAAACCCCTCCCACAAGAAACTCTGAGGACCGTGGTACTCCTGGCAGTTTCCAGTCGGTGAACCTTGTTGCATTGTGGGAAATAGCCGTTTACAGCTGTTTCCAACTGCCAAAAAAGCATGCAGCAGCTACATCACCTGCCAACAGTAAAAGATGTCACCATGTAATGTCAGAATGTAAATCAGGGATTTAAAAGATTTTACAATGGGCAAACACTGACTAAATTATTTATACATAATTATTGTAACAATGAAGCACCTTTTTTTATTACATTATTTTCACTGGAGTTCCTCTTTAAACTGCTTCGAGTAGTACAAAGCTAGAGTGGCAGTGGTTCAATTGATTTTCTGAAACCTTATCAAGATTGAATGGTGCTACAACACATACAGCTCAGCGCTGTTGATTTCTACAGTATTTACATTAGTGACCCCCTAGAATAGATAACCCTTTAATAATGATGCATGGTATCTGCTACTGGCTAACACAAGTGTCCTTTTCACAGGAAATTGATGTTGAGGTACGAAAGGAAATAGAAGAAGCTGCTCAGTTCGCCACCACTGACCCTGAACCCCCCCTGGAGGAGATAGCACATCACATTTATCATAATGAACCAACCTTCGAAGTACGAGGGCCAAATCCCTGGATCAAGTACAAATCTGTCAGCTAAATATCAGAGACACTCCTATCCCTCCATCATTGTATATCCTCCATAGTCTCTTACTTTCAATGGGAACTGTTGAGATCCAAGTGAACTTTTCCTGCTTTACCAGTGTAAAGAACCTGACTATTGTTTTCAAGCATTTTAAACTCTACAGATGGAACTTCTACGCGGTCGGAAACATTTGGATCTGAAGCCTACTGGTTGCCTTATATTCTGTTGGTGACACCGTTGGAGAACACACCTGAACTGTTATTTATAAGAACGCTTCCATTTTTAAAGTGTATATTGAAAGCAAATCATGTGTCTTACCATATATACTTTTTGCTGTCATTAAATCTTGGCCTTTAAGTATTTTTTTTTCTTTATTGGCTGACTGTGCGCTTCATTTTGTTATCTTTATGCATTGCTGTAGATATTACATAACATCTAGAACTGACTGTAATCCACCGGAACACCTGAAGAGTAGGTTGTATACATTTTTAAAATAATTGTTTGCTTGGTGACAAATACAGTCTGGCTTCACTGTATACAAGTATCTGCTGATTTCTCTTGAGGTTGACACGTGGAACGCCTCATATATAAACATTGGCAGAAAATAGTAACGGATTTCACCAAAGTTGTAGTTTGGGGGAATGCAGAACCTATGGGGCTGCTGCACAGAGAAGAGATGGCTGTCTATGGCTTGGGTATTTCAGTGGTAGGCATAGAAATGTTAGACATTTTCTTTAAAAGAAACTAGCTAGAGGGGGAGCAGGGAAGGGGGGCCCAGGCGAGGGGGGCTGCTTCTCTTCCTGGCTGCTACCCCCTCTAGCATGGTGGCCCCCTCCCCACCCACAGACAGTGATGGGGAGTCGTTTGTTTGAAATGCAAGCGGATCCGAAACATATGTGGCAAACTAGCAGCACGGATCAGTTTGCGTTGCAGTTTTTTCAAAACCGGACCGCGGATTGCGTTCTGCAACCACATCTAGTGTGGCCCTACCTTAAGAACAGGCATTGTTAGTGGTTAGTACCACTGTAGTGGGAAGCGGTTTCTGCCAAAGGGTCTCACATGGTTTAGGGCCCGCAGATGTGTCATATGTAATTTTTACTTGGATGCTTTTAAACCAATAAACTAATAGACTGCACTGTTGAATCCCTCCTTTCTCTTTAGATCTTCCTGCATGGAGAACCTGTGAGTTTGAAGGTGATAACAAGGGAGAGGAAGTCACCCAGCAGCAGAGGAAATATGTATGCTCATAAAGATATAGCACTACAGGGTTTATTCTGCTGCGATGCAGTAATGCTCATGGGGTAGAACTCAATGGACATGTCTATTTTAAAGGGAACCTGAACTGAGTAAAATTATTTAAAATAAACACGAGGTAACGTCAAATGAACATTACATAGTTACCTCGCCATCAGTTTCTCTCAGAAGCTCACCATTTTCTTCTGACAACATTCTTTCAGAACTGAAATATATCAGTTGCTGTCAGTTATAGCTGAGAGGACAACTGATGTGCCAGGTAATGTCCATGTTTCTGTATGGCTTAAGTGGGAGATGTTACAGGTTAAAGGTGCGTACACACATGCGACTATAGTCGTTTGTAACGATCGTTCCCCGATCTTTACCAACGACGATCGTTACAAAAAACGAACCACCGACTATTAAGGCAAACGACGAACGAGCCAAATCGCTACAAAAGAAAGTTCTGTCTCGGCGGATTTTAACCAACGACGATCGTTTGCAAAAGTAGTACATCGTTGGAAACGATCGTTCGTACTAGGCTTGACATGCGCATTTCACTATTTCTCCATGGAACTTCTCATTTTTATGCGCAGGCGCAATAGTTGCTTTCTGTGATGTAACGTTCGTTCTAACGATCAGATCGTTACACACATTTTAAAACTACCTTTACTTAGGTCGTTCTTTCATCAATTAAAAGTTCGTTCGTCGTTCTTAACGAACGATCGTTGTCGCATGTGTGTACGTAGCATAAGTGTGCTGACCAGAAAGCTGTTAAGGAGCAATGGCCATTTTTTTTAAAAAGGAGGAGGAAGAATTCCCTTGATCACAGTGGACAGACATGATGCAGGAGAGGAGAAAGAGATTGAGTAGACTACATGGGAGGCAAGTATGATGTGTGTATGTTTATTTTGACTTTTAATTTTCGTTCAGGTTTTCTTTAAACCTAGACTGTGTAACTATGTACTGAAGGCACCCATAAAAGGTTTAAAAAAAATTAAAGTATTTAAACTGCCTTGAAAAGGATTACATAGGCTGCCAAGACTAGTGGTAATTTATTGATACGCACATGACAGCGTGTTCTGTGGTGTAGTCATCACTTTGGGTTGATGCACATCGATGTGACAGTGGTGGCTAAAGGCAGTTAAAATTACATTATGCCTTTTTTTTTTTTTTTTTTTTTTTGTAGTTCTAATTAATAATATTCAGTATATATTCAGCCAGCTACCAAAACAGTATCAGACTACCTGTCAAATTTTAAACTAGGTATTTCCCCGTCTTAAAGTGAACCTCCAGACTAAAAATCGACTCAGCAGCACTGAAAAGGCTTGGTGTTTCTTTAACAGTTTCACAGCATCAGAACTCTGTTTCTCTAATACAAGCCTCATTTTTAGCTGCACAGAAGAAAACTGCCCGGGCAGTTTTCCCTTTATCAGCGAGGAGAGCGCCAGCGCATACCACTAAAGGTGCGTACACACATGCGACTATAGTCGTTTGTAACGATCGTTCCCCGATCTTTACCAACGACGATCGTTACAAAAAACGAACCACCGACTATTAAGGCAAACGACGAACGAGCCAAATCGCTACAAAAGAAAGTTCTGTCTCGGCGGATTTTAACCAACGACGATTGTTTGCAAAAGTAGTACATCGTTGGAAACGATCGTTCGTACTAGGCTTGACATGCGCATTTCACAATTTCTCCGTGAAACTTCTCATTTTTATGCGCAGGCGCAATAGTTGCTTTACGTGATGTAACCTTCGTTCTAGCGATCAGATCGTTACACACCTTTTAAAACTAACTTTACTTAGGTCGTTCTTTCATCAATTAAAAGTTTGTTCGTCGTTCTCAACGAACGATCGTTGTCGCATGTGTGTATGTAGCATTAGGCTGCATCTGAAATGACCACCAGCTCAGTGTGAAGCACATAAATAGATTTTCTGCACACTTTGCATTCAATTCAGATGCAAATCATATGCAAATCTGCTACTACTTATTATGCAAACAGGAAACTCAGGAGGAGGGGCTGGGAGCAGCTAACCTGACAGTTACAAAGTTAAAAAAAGGTGGGGGGAAAGGCTGCGCGTCCCTAAACACATGTTGCAATTGAATGGCTAATCGCACAGGCATACACCGCGGTGTATGCCTGTGCGATTAACCATTCAATTGCAACATGTGTTTAGGGACGTGCAGCCTTCCCCCCCCCCCCCCCCCACCTTTTTTAGTTTTCCCTTTATGCTGTGCAAAGCATGATGGGATTTCTGATGTTGTTCTCGTTCTGCTGTTTTTTGTTTTTTTTACATTTTGAATTTGACATTTGAAGCCTAGTGTGTGCAGCTGGGAGGGGTTATCGGGACACAGGACAGTTGGAACTGTGTCTCATGCACCCTGTCACCTCCTTTCAACCAAAAAGATGGCTGCCCCCATGAATCACAAACATTTGCCTGTTCTTTTAAAACAGGGTGGGTAAAAGATTATATTACCTATCTATTCTAATTAACATAACTAATGTAACTTAATAACAGTATGTTTGTTTAGGCTGAAGTTTCCCTTTAAATCAAGGGCACCATACTTGATAAGTGTTCAGTGAGAACTTCTTGAAAAATAAAAGTTGCAGAACTCAGGAAGGATTAGGTGAGGTGAGATTTTTACCATATGATCAGGGGTCCAGACAGAGGTTAAGCTTTTTTTTTTTTTTTTAAACCATAAAAGATAAGTGTAATGACAGAACAAAAAGCTGGTAACTGTTATTGTTGCCACTTAACCCCTTCCCCACCACTGCTTGTAATTTAGCATTCTTGTAGCGCATACCCCCTTCTGCAGGTACATTTATTTACTGACACTCCTTTCTGTGCCTGCCAGGTTGGTTCTGGCAAATAGTCTAAATTCTCTTATCAGCCAAGTATTTGTAACCTGCTTGACACTATGGTGTACAAAAAACAAATCTTTAAAGGACACCTGAAGTGAAGGGGATATGGAGGCTGCCATATTTATTTCCTTTTAAATAATATCAGGTGCGTGGCATCCAGCTAATCCTTTAATACTCTTACCCATAGACCCTGAACCCAGATCATGTCTGAGGCCCAGTGCACACCAGAAGTCTCAAGCAGATCTGCAAAACGCTAGAGGTTTTTGAAGCCGATTTCAGAACGATTCTAGGAGCATTTTTGTGTAGCACATTTCAAATATTGTTACAGTAAAGCTGTTACTGAACAGCTTCTGTAACAAAACCGCCTGGAAAACTGCTCTGATCTAGCGTTTTTCAGAGCGGTTTTCCACTTTCCTATACTTTAACATTGAGGCAGAAACCCCTCAGAAATAAAAAAAAATGCTGCAGCCCCCGAGTTTGTGTTTGTGGAAAAAATCGACCCACTCTGGTGTGCACCATCCCATTCACTTTCATTAGCCAATCGGCTTTCCCCCTGCAAGCGTTTTAAATAACGCTCCAGAACTGCTCTGGTGTGCACCAGCCCTGACTGACTGGGTTTGCCATATGCTTGTTTCAAGTGTGTGATTTAGACACTACTGATGCCAGCCTCCATATCCCTCTAACTTCAGGTGTCCATTAAAGTACGGTTTCTGTTAGAGAGCCGTGGAGGCTGCCATCTTGTGTGTGTATGTGTATGTATATGTGTGTGTGTGTATATATGTATATATGTGTATATATATATATATATATATATATATATATATATATTTTAGCATATTGTGATAAAGTTCATTATTTTCTGTAATGTACTGATAAACATTAGACTTTCATATATTTTAGATTCATTACACACAACTGAAGTAGTCCAAGCGTTTTATTGTTTTAATATTGATGATTTTGGCATACAGCTCATGAAAACCAAAAATTCCTTTCTCAAAAAATTAGCATATCATGAAAAGGTTCTCTACACGAGCTATTAACCTAATCATCTGAATCAACTAATTAACTCTAAACACCTGCAAAAGATTCCTGAGGCTTTTAAAAACTCCCAGCCTGGTTCATTACTCAAAACCGCAATCATGGGTAAGACTACCGACCTGACTGCTGTCCATAAGGCCATCATTGACACCCTCAAGCAAGAGGGTAAGACGCAGAAAGACATTTCTGAATGAATAGGCTGTTCCCAGAGTGCTGTATCAAGGCACCTCAGTGGGAAGTCTGTGGGAAGGAAAAAGTGTGGCAGAAAACGCACAACGAGAAGAGGTGACCGGACCCTGAGAAAGATTGTGGAGAAGGACTGATTCCAGACCTTGGGGGACCTGCGGAAGTAGTTGACTGAGTCTGGAGTAGAAACATCCAGAGTCACCATGTAGAGGCGTGTGCAGGAAATGGGCTACAGGTGCCGCATTTCCCAGGTCAAGGCACTTTTGAACCAGAAACAGCGGCAGAAGCGCCTGACCTGGGCTACAGAGAAGCAGCACTGGACTGTTGCTCAGTGGTCCAAAGTACTTTTTTCGGATGAAAGCAACTTTTACATGTCATTCGGAAATCAAGGTGCCAGAGTCTGGAGGAAGACTGGGGAGAGGGAAATGCCAAAATGCCTGAAGTCCAGTGTCAAGTACCCACAGTCAGTGATGGTCTGGGGTGCCATGTCAGCTGCTGGTGTTGGTCCACTGTGTTTTATCAAGGGCAGGGTCAATGCAGCTAGCTATCAGGAGATTTTGGAGCACTTCATGCTTCCATCTGCTGAAAAGCTTTATGGAGATGAAGATTTCATTTTTCAGCACGACCTGGCACCTGCTTACAGTGCCAAAACCACTGGTAAATGGTTTACTGACCATGGTATTACTGTGCTCAATTGGCCTGCCAACTCTCCTGATCTGAACCCCATAGAGAATCTGTGGGATATTGTGAAGAGAAAGTTGAGAGACGCAAGACCCAACACTCTGGATGAGCTTAAGGCCGCTATCAAAGCATCCTGGGCCTCCATAACACCTGAGCAGTGGCACAGGCTGATTGCCTCCTTGCCACGCCGCATTGAAGCAGTCATTTCTGCAAAAGGATTCCTGACCAAGTATTGAGTGCATAACTGAACATAATTATTTGAAGGTTGATTTTTTTTGTTTTAAAAAACACTTTCCTTTTATTGGTCGGATGAAATATGCTAATTTTTTGAGATAGGAAATTTGGGTTTTCATGAGCTGTATGCCAAAATCATCAATATTAACCCTCCTGGCGGTCTAATTATTTCCGCCAGGAGGCAACGCAGCAGTTTTTTTTGTGTTTTTTTTTTTTTTAATTCATGTAGCGAGCCTAGGGCTCGCTGCATGATAGCTTCGATCGCCTTCGGCGATCTCCGATCAGGAAATCCCGTTCAAAGAACGGGATTTCCTGGTGGGCTTCCCCCGTCGCCATGGCGACGGGGCGGGATGACGTCAGCGACGTCGTGACGTCATTGGGAGTCCCGATCCACCCCTCAGCGCTGCCTGGCACTGATTGGCCAGGCAGCGCACGGGGTCTGTGAGGGGGGGGGGGGGGCGCGACGGATAGCGGCGATCGAGCGTGGGGCGGCGGCGATCGGTATGCCGACGCAAAGTGCAGCAAAAAAAAAAAAATTAAGCAAATCGGCCCAGCAGGGCCTGAGAAAACCTCCTGCGCGGCTTACCCCGAACTACGTTACCGCCAGGAACGTTAAAAGAATAAAAGGCTTGAACTACTTCAGTTGTATGTAATGAATCTAAAATATATGAAAGTCTAATGTTTGGCCTGGTGCACACCAAAACCCGCTAGCAGATTTTGAAACGCTTTTTCTTCTTTTTCTGTAGCGTTTCAGCTAGCGTTTTGCGGTTTTGTGTAGCGGTTTTGGTGTAGTAGATTTCATATATTGTTAAAGTAAAACTGTTACTGAACAGCTTCTGTAACAAAAACGCCGACAAAATCGCTCTGAACAGGCGTTTTTCAGAGCGGTTTGCATTTTTCCTATACTTAACATTGAGGCAGAAACGCATCCGAAATCCAAAAAATGCCTCACCCCGGGAGGATTCGTTTCTGCAAAACGCCTCCCGCTCTGGTGTGCACCACCCCATTGAGATACATTGACTAAGCGGATCCGCAGCCGCAAGCGGCTGCAGAAACGCTGAAAAAGCCGCTCGGTGTGCACCAGCCCTTAATCAGTACATTACAGAAAATAATGAACTTTATCACAATATGCTTATTTTTTGAGGACCTGCGCACGCACGCACGCACACACACACTTTTTCACCGAAAATAAGACAGTGTCTTATATTAATTTTTGCATCAAAGGACGTGCTAAAGGTGGCCATACATGGTACAATTTTTCATTATTTTTTTTTCCATTAGATAATTTAGTTCGATTATTCCGTTAGATCGAATATAACGATTTTTCCAGCATGTCCGATCAGATTTATCTCGAGAAAACTGGATAATCCTTCCAATTTCTTGATCGAAAAAAAAATATTTTCTACTTTCATTCAATTCGATCATTTAGATCGAACAAAAAGGGAAAATCAAACATTTTTATTGTATCGTGTATGGCCACCTTAAGGCTTATTTTCAGGGGATGTCTTATATTTCTATGAACACACAAGTTCATGTGCTGTGTGTACTCCGGCCTTCCCCACTGTGCCGCCTCATCCTCTGCTGGATCCACCTCTTCTGTACCCCTGTGTCCCCCTTGTACCTTTAGTGTCCTCCTCTGTCCCCTGTATCCTGTCTACCCTTATGTCCTCCACTGTGTCTTTCACTGCCCCCCATGTCTTCCTGGTGTCCCCTTGTGTCCTCCGATGTCCTCTGCATCCTCCTCTTACCCCATGCCGCTGTGTCCCCAAGCTTCAGCTCATGGGGATTAAGTATGGCAATTTGTGTTTCTACTGGACCTGATGGTCTCTCAGGTGGGACAATGGCTATGTTATTGGGTCAATGACTACACTCGCTGAGTAGCAGCAAATGCAGTGATTGGCCCTAAGACTGAGCCATGGTCCTGCCGGTGAGACCATGGGCTATACTAATGACACAAGTTGCGAAACATTTTCCCCTTACTGCTACTAGGGCTTACTTTCGGGGTAGGGCTTATATTTTGAACTTGCTCAAAATTCTTGCTAGGGCTTACTTTCGGGAAATGTCTTAATTTGGGGGAAAGAGGGTATATAGATATGTTTTCTGGCTATAATGTTTAGTGCCTGGCTGTAATTACACCTTTTGAACAGCTTGCTACTGACTGGTTATTCAGCCAAAGAATCTGGAGAATCAGCAGTACAGCCAGGAAACGTCCACTTTTAGGCCTCTTTTCCACGAACTGTTGAGCTGTGTGTTCCACAAGCGGCTACCAGGCAGCAGTTACCAGGCAGCAGTCAGCAGTTACCAGGCAGCGAGAAGCGGTTACCAGGCAGCAGTATTAGAGAGGGTCAATGAGTTGCAAATAATTCCAGCTTGCATGGAAATTGTTTGCAGTTTGCAATTGGGCCCATTAAATTCCACAGAAAGTCCATTTGATTGGCCCGATTCCAAGCGTACATAATTTGCATGCAAGTTGGCTTATTTGTTATTGACCATCTTTACTAATGATAAGTGTACCTTTTTAAGAGCTTAGCTTTAGAGAACTGAAGAAATAAGGCTACTTACAAAGGGGTTACTATAGAAATTGGTCATTGGTGTTTGATATGTTTTCTAGAAAGTGGAACAAGATTTCTAATTGCCTGCTGTGGGATGTTTCTGTAGACTTGTGCCTTTTGGCCAGATCCGAATCTTATTGCATGAAAAGAAGTCAACACAGCACACTTAATAAAAAAGAGCCACTTTATTGTAACTGAATACGGGACAGTTGTGACAGTGCACTTTTAGTACAGAAATCCTATGTAAACTAACACTATACACATTTTACAGATTTAAAGGCATTCTGCAGCCTAATGCACTTTAATACTATTAAAGTAAGGGAGAGAAAAAAAGAGCACTTAAGTGATAGCAGGCACATAAATACAATGTATTACAACAACATGAACCCTGCAGGGAACTGTGCTGACCGGCTTATAGCTATGGCACTACATAGTGAGACAGCACATCAGCACAGTTAGTCTGCTTGAGGCCCCATTCACACTAGAGCGTTTTGCTGGAAATTTCAGCAAAACGCTCAAGCGCTAGCGCTTTTTGAAAGCGCTAGTGCAATAGAAACCTATGGGCCCGTTCTCACGCGGGTGATTTGCGTTAATCGCCGGCGATTAACGCAAATCACCAAACACAAACGTGTAGCCTGCACCATTTTCAGGCGAATTCCCGACGATCGTGTTTCAGTGCTATAGAAGCGCTAACCGCGATCGCAGGAAAATTGCTACAGTGTCCAGTGATTTTTCTGCGTGAAATCGCAGAAAAGTCACTACCACAAAGCCAGCGGTTTGCGCTTTCAAGTGTGAATGGGGCCTCAGTGACTGTTTTAATCAATACATTATTCAGAAAGGTGGAGTTTTGATAACCTGATTGTCTATGAAGAAGTGTACAGGGTGAATATAGACAGAAAGGGTACCTAGTCTGACAAGACTGCTGATCTAGAAAAGGCAAAATATAGACTATGTATTAGAAACCGTACAGCACCCAGAACAAACTGGCTTATTCAATAACTGTGTACAGTGTGGTGATCTTTGGCAAATGATTCCCATCTCACTGACAAGTTAAAGTGGACCTGAACTCTTGCACAGTACAGAAGGAAAGCTTCTAGAAATGCACACTGTATGTGTATAGGCTAGGTTCACAGTGCTCAGTTGCGTTGCAGAAACATTCTGCATGTCATCTTACTTCCCATACAATTCTAGGGGCCTATTCACAGTAACTGATCAAGTTGTTCTAACTCACTGCATGCAGGCATTGTATTAAAGTCTATAGCCTGTCTCCATTGCAGTTCACACACACATTTTAACACGTGCGTTATGCAACTGACCACTGTGAATCCAGCCTTAGAGAGTTTAGCCTGTCTAATTCCCCCACATCTGCAACTAATTGCAACTTTAATTTGATCTCTCAGTTGCGTCAGCTCAGGAATCTCGACAGTCCTCGGCAGAGCAGCTAATCTGTAAACACAGGATGTTAACCCTATGTCTGCTTCCATGAAAGCAGGAAGGAGACACACTGCATGTTTATTGCAGGATCTGTCTCAGCTGTAACAATGAAAAGATTTCTTTAAAGGTTATTCAGCTGTTGCTTATCTTTTAGAGCAGGGAGGAAGTTCTGAGTTCAGGTCTGCTTTAATGTGATGGAGAATCAACAGTGTAAAATGTGGTGAAATCTCATGATATTTCCCAAGACAAATACATTGTTTCCATCTATAATGTTAATGGATGAATGATCAGTAGTAACATAACATCTGACTGGCTTCCATAAGTTACAACCTTTTGCATTAAAGAAGTCCATAAATGGAACAATGCAGAAGAGAGTACCAGTCTGAGGTACTTATTATCCCACAGTGACTTCAGCATTTAATCTTGTTCACATTTCAGCAAATCTGGTGAAACTGATGTAATGACTGTCCTAGTTTTGAATTGCCTGGTGCATTAAATACATTTGGACCACCTGATAGTGAAAATTATCGTTGCCTCCAACACTGGCTGGAAGATCATCGATCTGCATGGATAGAGGGAATAAATCTACCAACAAATTAATCAGAATTTGTTGGGAACCAAATTATTTTAAGCGGAACTGAAATACACACAAAAAAATAAGAGTTTCACTTATCTGGGGCTTCTGCCAGCCCCCTGCAGCCGACCTGTTCCCACGCAGCCACTCACTGCTCCGGTCCCCCGCCACGACTCACTTTCACTCTGCGCAGGTCGAGTGCACTGCGTGGCCCTGGCCGCTTGAGTCCTCGTTCACGCTCCCGTAGCCGGGAGTGTACTGTGCAGGCGCAGTAGAGATTATCTCGTACTGTGCCTGCACAGGGCGCTCCTGGCTACAGGAACGCGTATGAGGATACGTGTGGCCAGGGCGCAGTGGAGGTCGACTTAGAAGTCAGCTTCCACTACGTGAAGAAGTGAGCCGCACCGGGGGAACGGAGGATTGTTCCAGGACGGCATGGGCACAGGTCAGCTGCAGGGGGCTGGCAGAAGCCCCAGATAAGTGAAATACTTTTTTTGTTTTGGTTTATTTTAGTTCTGCTTTAAGGCTATTGAAGAGATGATCTTTGTTCTTATGGCTGGATATGTACTCATTTGAGGCTGGATTCGCATCTTGTCTTTTTTTCTGTGCATTTTCTGCATAGGAAAACTGAGGACCCATATTAATCAAAACTGAGAACCCATATTAATCAATGGGATAGTTCACTCTTGAATGTGTTTTTTTACATGCAGAAAAACAACTGACAGCAATGCAGCACTGTCAGAAAACACGTTAGAAAAATGCATTGCAGAAAACTGATAGAAGTGTGAATCCAGGCTTAGACAGTTAATGGAAATGTGTTTACTGTTCCTAACAGAAGAGAATTAAAGCTGAGATCCAGGCAACGGAAAATTATCTGCACAGTAAACTAATGAAATGTTTAAATACCTTACCTTAGGCATAAAGTTATAGCCATTTAACCACCACTTGGCAGTGGACGTACAGCGCCCTGTTGGATGACATTAACCTCCTGACGACCGCGTCACGCCGAGTTTTTGCCAGAGATCTATCGTGCATCTCCGTTCCGTCATCAGTCTCCCAGTGACTATCGCCGTTGGGAGACTGTTAGACGCAAAACCGCTGTTTACAATGTACAGCGCTGCAATCTAAGGCAGCGCTGTACTGGAGACAGCCGTGTCACTCTGCTGTCCCCTCTGGAGGCACAGGAGCGATCGGCTGTCATAAGCTGATGCCTATGACTGCCAATCAATGTCATTGGCTAGTGCGGGGAGGGAGGGCGGAGTTAATATAACAAAAATGAAAAAATTGTAACATTGATAAAAAATAAAAAGGGGGGGGAGAATCACTTGTGTACTGAGTTGTATGGCATTGCAACAAGCCCTTAAAGCTGCAGTGGCCTAATTAGTTAAAAATAGCCTGGTCACTAGGGGGTGTAAGCCTATGGTCCTGAACAGGTTAAGTCCCTCTGCTTCAACAGTAAGGCAAGAAAAATGTCGCAGAGCAACCTCTGGACTTTGCTGCCTTATGAGAATGTAAATGTCCCAAGCCATCCCCTGTACCTTATCTCATTGCAGTGCCTTATAGGAGGGGAAGTGCTCTAGACCAGACACTGGACCATGTGTGACTGCTGTGTTATATGAGAGGGAAAGTATCCCAGACCAACCCCATTTGTCTGTCTGTGGTGCCTTATGGAAGGAGCTGTGTCCCAGAACAAGAACTGGACATTGCCTGATTGCGGTGACTTTATTGGAGGGTGAGTGTTTCAGACCACCGGCTGGACCTTATCTGACTGTGGTGCCCTGCGGGAGGAGCAGTGACCCAGATCAGCCCTAGACCTGGTCTGCCTACAGTTCCCTATGGTAGGGAAAGTGTCTCAGATCACCAGCTGGACCTTATCTGATTGTGGTGCCATATGGAAGGGCAAGCATTCCAGTCCAACCCCTGGACATTGACTGCAGTGCCTCATAGAAGGAAAAGTGTTCCAGTCTAACCCTGGGTCCATCAAACAAATATGTATCACTTGTGTGTGGTCACCTCCACCCCAGTGTGTGGCTACAATCTACCCACAAGTTCTTTGCGGTGGACTGGTAGATCACAGCTGATGCAATGGGCAGCCTTGCTGTAAATCAATGCTCAACAGGAGACTATTTTAAATGCAAAATTTCCACTTTCAGTGGAATATCAATTTCAGTAGTCCTAGCTAAGGAAGCTGGAATTAGGCAGTTCCAAGGATAGTTACAGTTCCTGGGAGAGAAAGGAGGTTGCATACTCCACATATTAGGGAGCAGTGAGACTAGCAGGGTAGTGCTGGACTAGTCAGTACTAGCACTTTGCTGTGGTTTTTTTTTGCCACTGAAGATGACATCACTTACTATTTAAAACAGACTGGCAGAGAGAGAAAGTCTGTGTCACTAAGCCGCAAAGACCATCAGAACATTAGCAAGAGGTACCATTGACCCTTTTGATGTACTTTAGAAGGCAAACGGTAACTGTTCTTACCTTAAAGTGAACCAGAGACGAAGCATCCTCATGTATTTTACCATATATATCAGTAGGAACATTAGAGAAAACACCTACCCTGCTCTCTGTTTCATTATTTACTATTCAGATTGCTTCTTATCAGCCCAGATAAAATCCCCGACTGAGCATTCAGTCTAGCTTTGCTATGACTCAGCTATAATGATTTCTGAGCAGAGCCACAAGGGGGCAGGCTTGGGCTTGAAAAGACAGCACAGAAGACAGACTCAGCTATAAAGATTCCTGAACAAAGCCAGACTGAATTCTCAGTCTGGGATTTTATCAGGGCGGTTAGAAGCAATCTGAACAGTAAATAATGAAACAGAGAGCAGGGTAGGTGTTTTCTCTAATGTTCCCACTGATATATGTGGTAAAATACATGAGGGTGCTTCGTCTCTGGTTCCCTTTAAGGGCCTGCTTCTGCTAAGTGCTGAAGCGATTATTCACATTGAAATTGAAACCGATGCATGTCAATGGAGTCATTTACATTGAATGCAAATTTTCAAGTGCGGTGCGATGCAGAATATGGACTCCATGCTGCAAATTTCTGCACCACACATCAGTTTCCCATGAATTGTTAGCCGCATATGGAAAGTGTCATTAAAAACGTGTAAATCTGCATACAGAAAAACGTATGCAAATTCTAATATGCTGGTGGAAATAGACCCTACGGCCTAGTGCACACCAAAACCGCTAGCAGATCCACAAAACGCTAGCGGTTTTGGGTGCGGATGACAGAGTTTAGTCCCAGTGCACACCGGGGCGGATCTTGATGTGATCCGCCGGGTGTTCACCGGCCGCATCAGCATCCGCATGGCTAATGTATCTCTATGGGCTGGTGCACACCGGCGGCTTGAGGTTTTTAGCAAACCGCAAACGTGCAGCAAGAGGCACGTTTGCAGCTTGCTAAAAACCTCAAACCGCCGGTATGCACCAGCCCATAGAGATACATTAGCCATGCGGATTTTCAGGCGGATTCGGCTGGCGGATCTGCCCAGTGTGCACTGGGCCTAAGTTCAGTTTGTTCTGATAACAATTAATAGTAGTTAATGAGGAAACCCAAGCTCATTTAGAAAGAATGTACAAGGCTGCTGTCTGTTATCCACTGTTCTCCCCACTCTTATCTTAGTTTATAATTTTTTTTCTCATTTAGCATTCAAAAACTCCAGTAACCATATCGCCTCTAAATCAAACGCAATATTTATCTGAATAGGAAAAGCATTTTCCAGAAGTCATTAGGCTGTTGCACTATTTTCAGATTTAGGCTAGGTTCACAGTGGTCAGTTGCATAACGAATGTGTTATACTGAGTGTGAACTACAAATGAGACTGGAATAGACTTTAACTGGAAGACAACCGCGTCACGCCTATGGGTGTGACCGCGGAGGCAGTGCCAGGACCACAGTCCTGGGGTGGGGAATTGCAGGAGATTGCGTGCGCCGATGCGCACACATCTCCGCTTGGATGACGGAGCCCTGCTCCGTCATCAGTCTCCCAGCGGCAATTGCCGCTAAGAGGCTGGTAGACAGTGAGACGGCCGTCTATTTGCTCTGTACAGTCCTGTGATCTATGGCAGCGATGTACTGGGGACAGCTGTGTGACACGGCTGTCCCCCTGGTGGGACAGGAGCGATCCGCTGTCATAGGCTGATGGCTATGACACCCGATTGCTGTCATAGGCTGGCAGAGGGAGGGGTATAAAAATAATTAAAAAAAAATAGCTTTTTAAAAAAAAAAAACAAAATACAATAAATATTGATTTAAAAAAAAAACATCCTGGGAGCCATCACAGCCCACTAACAGAAAGCTCTGTTGGTGGGCAAAAAAGGGGATGGGGGAATCACTTGTGTGCTGAGTTGTACGGCCCTGCAGCGAGACCTTAAAGCTGTAGTGGCCTATTTTGTAAAAAAAAAGACCTGGTCACTAGGTGGGTTTTAATCCCAGGGTCCTCAAGTGGTTAACCTCCCTGGCAGTAATCCCGAGCTGAGCTTGGGCTAGCCGCCGGGAGCTCTATGCAGAGTATGGCGCGCAGTGGGAGCTTTTACTCACCTCCCGAGGGATCCAGACGTCGGTAGCCATTCTCCTTCCTGTCCTTGGAGGCCCTGAAACACTCTGGTGAGATCGCTGTCATTTATCTCTCCAAAGAGTTACAGCGCTATCCAGAGGATTGAGGTAAAATTGCAGCACTGGAGCCCAGGGAGGCGAGTGAAAGCAGGGGCTGCTGCTGGCATTCTGGCAGCATGATTATTTCCTTATTTTAGGGTCTGAAACCTTTTAAAAAGACCCTAAAATCCAGAAATAATCATGACGCCAAGGGGTTAATACAAAGTCTGCATACAGCGAGTAAGAATAATGAAATCAGTTACAACACGGCACTGTGAACAGGCCCATAGAATTGCATGGGCAGTGATTTGACATACAGAATTATTCTGCAACACAACTGAGCACTGTGAACTGGGCCTTAAAGGACAGTATGACAGTGTACAGACCTTAAAGAAAAGGTTCGAGAGCAAATAAAAAAAAAATCTGCTTACCTGGGACTTCCTCCAGCCCCTGGTAGCCGTCCAGTGCCCTCACCGCAGCTCCGCATCCAGATTTGATGGGCATCTACTGTGCCTGCACGAGAGCTGCTCCCGGTCGCGCTGACGTGATCTGGAGTGTTCTGCGCAGGCGCAGAACTAAAGTGCCTGCACAGTACACTACAGACCACGTCAGCACGACCATGAGCGGCTCTTGCACAGACGCAGTAGATGCCGTCCTATCGAGGTCGGCATCTGCCACCGACTGGATCTGCGGTGAGGGCAAAGGATGGCTGCCAGGGGCTGGAGGAAGCCCTGGGTAAGTAGATTTTTTTAATTTAATTTGCTCTCGGACCTTTTCTTTAAGGTCTGTATACACTTGCAACTTAAAGAGTAACCGTGACCAAGAATTGAACTTCATCCCAATCAGTAGCTGATACCCCCTTTTACATGAGAAATCTATCCCTTTTCACAAACTGATCACCAGGGGGTTCTGTATGACTGATGTTGTGGTGAAACCCATCTCCAAAGGAAACTGTGAAGACCATGGTCCTGGCAGTTTCCTGTCTGTGAACCTCGTTGCATTGTGCGAAACAGCTGTTTCCAACTGCCAAAAAAAGCAAGCAGCAGCTACTTCCAGTGACATCACCTGCCAGCAGTAACAATGTCACTATGTAATAAATGTCAGATTGTAAATCAGGAAAGCTTTTACAATGGGCAAAGATTGACTAAATCATTTATACATATTTATTGTAAAAATGAAGCCCTTTTTTATTAAATTATTTTCACTGGAGTTTCTCTTAAACCTGAAATAATTGTTCAAGGCACCAATATAGATCAGTCACATTATGGAAAAACCAACCTGATTGTTGCAGAGTTGTGCTAAAGCTGGGCTGAAAGTACTATCACAACTTGTAGTAGAATGTAAAAGATCAGTGATCTTGTGGTATAAACATATGCCTTTGCTTTCTTTGCTCACTAGTCATCTGCATTGATGTGCCATTTGGATGGGGCAGAATACCCAATATCAGTCACTCATCAATGTAATTTAAAGTAATTTGGCTATATTTTTTTAGAACAATTGTTGTCCGATACAGGGATATCTGACATTTGTCAAACCAACTTTGTCTGAAGTGTATACTTAGGTGAAAAATAAGTAAGGCAAAATAATTCATGAAAAACTCTGTGAAGCGACCCCAATGTAGGAACCTTGCTATACAGTGTATCGCTATAAATATATCTAACTTAGCTATTCCACACCTTATATAGCAGTTGGTTAGACCACCCAAAGATCATTCATCAGTTTGCTTCCCTCATCCTTTCTGAGTCTCGGCATTTCAGAACGCTAACTTTACTAACTGCCCTCAGAGTTATGAGTTTTGACAGCACAGCTGAATGAAATACTGGTCGTTTCTACAACTAAGAGAGAAATGCAGTGCTATATAGTTATAAAAAAAGGTAAAAAGTGACAATATTACCTCCAGCTAAATGACACACACACATACCGCTCACATTACAGCTTTCTTCCACGCAAAATATCAGCTGGAATAATACAGTCTGAATTGGCATCTTGTAATAGAAGTAGTGGTCACAACATAACATAAAACATTTTCATATACTGGAAAGTGTCTCAGTGCATTGCCTGTGTGCTGACTTGTGGTGGTGTTTCCTGTGCTGTATGTAGCTCAGGGCACAGAACTCCAATCACACACCATCGCAAGACTCTGTCAGTGAATAGACTTTATCTATTTTCTACAAGAAAAAGTCATTTTCTTTCTTAAAGCGATCAGTAATATGGGTAGCTTCCACATCCATTGAGGGCCTGTTTCCACTACACGCATATTCTGGATGCAAAAAAACTGACTCCAATGAATGCTTATGGGCCTGTTTCCATTAAAAGTGATTTTTCTGATGCAGATTTCCCCTAGGCATTCATTGGAGTCTGTTTTCTGGAAAAAGGCCCTAAGTAATACTGTGCAAATAAATGCTTTGAGTAGGTTTCTCACATAATTCAAAATTTAATTTAATTAAAGCTGTGTAGTGGTTGGTTGGTGGCTTAAAGTGGACATGTCAAAATATTTCAGCTTGTAGTACTAGAGTTAGTTTCTAATTATGTAGACTTTCATATTACCAGTGGTGTAGCTATGGAGCCATTCAGGGCCGGGCCAAGTCATAGGCAGGAGAGGCTCCAGCCTCAGGGCGCAGAGTAGAAGGGGGCGCAGAATTCATTCAGCTGTCATTCCTAATTGTGTTTGAAGCAGAAAGAAATAAGAAAAGGGGATACATGACAGTGACTGCAAGCCAGATAACTAAATATTAAGGTGTTGGGGAGGTTGTGGGCCCTGTGGCCCTCTTAGTCTAATAGCAATCAGTGTGTGACGGCTGGGGTGGGAGGGATGGAGGTGCGCAGCCTTGGGTGCTGGAGGACCTTGTCCCGACTCTGGAGCCATTAGCCCCAGTGCAAATGTTAAACTACGTGTATGATTGTCACATGAGACAGGCCTTCTCAGGACAGCCACAGTGCGTGAGAGGTGTAAGCAGACGCAAAGGAATAGTTTGATAATAATCACCACTATTTGAAGCACATATAGATCTGATCATTACTGCAACACCAATAAAGTCAAATTGGAGCATTTGACAAAGAGCTACCTTGCCTAAAATGTTGTGCTTTTCTGCTAATGTTACTGCTGTGTAAACACACTATACAAGGATACCCTTATTGAACAGGTCGAGCCCCGGTTTCTGGTTGCATTGGATTTGACTTCACAAGCCATGGGTGGGGCTTATAAGCCAGAGTAGCTTCCTGTGCAACATTATACAGATATTTGAGGCCTGATTAACCAGAATTGCTGGTGAGTAACTGGCAGCAGTGATATCACTAACACCACAAGAATTAGCAACTCTGCATGATGTTACATCCATGTATAACATTAGCCAACCCACACATTACAATTGCCTCTGACATTTGTGCACAGCAAGGGCCAGGGAAGTCTGAGGTTTCAGTCATCTATACTTAGATGCATTGTACAATTTTACTGAAATTATTTGACAGGTCCACTTTAAATTGCATGTTCAGTGGTAGCAGCTGTCTTGCCAGATCAGTGTCATTGCCCCAGCAGTGTCATTGACAGTTCAATGTAAATATGATGATCCTCCTCCCTTGCTGAAGTGACAGCTGTGATTGAAATCAAACTTGTGGCTGGAATACAAAATATAACCTGAAATGGATAGAAGCAGTTTCCATGTGCAGTGTGCTCATGACCCATTATTTGTCAGACAGCTGAACTAGGGATGAGCTCCCAAATTCTGCGTACTTCTGGAATTCGTGACATACCGCATTAGTGAGCCTCTGAATTTTTAGGCCAATCACAGGACTCTCAAGTAGGATTGGACCAATCAGAGAATCAATATTGTACCACGGAAATCATAATTCTGCAGAATACCGAGTACCAACACTCAACATTTTTAGGCCAATCACAAGACTTAGAATTGCAAGGCCAATCAGAGAATTAAGAAGTGTACCATGGTTGTCATCCGGAAATACAGTTTAGGCGTAATAGCGTACATCCACAAAATATAGTGAATTCCGCACAAAAACGTATTTAAAAAAAACTCAACTACCGGTAACTTTATTGACTATATATACTGTATGTATGTATACAGTATATATATATATATTCAGCGGAAATCTGAAAGACACCTCTTGAATGAGGAATTCCTTTGGAATTGGAAATCGGCAATTCCGACCAACCCTAATATGAACCCTTGGATATCTGGTATCTGTGGTCTTTAAAATCAGAGTGGTACTCCAATGCCTCTGTGATAGACTGACACTGCAGGCAACATAAAGAGCTCAGACTACAGGCCTGAAAGTTGAGTCCCTTAAAGTGAACCATAGAGGAAGCACCCTCATGTATTTTACCACATATATCAGTGGGAACATTAGAAAAAAACACCTACCCTGCTCTCTGTTTCATTCTTCACTGCTCAGCCTGCTTGTTATCAGCCTTGAGAAAATCCCCGACTCAGTATTCAGTCTGACTTTGCTGTAATGACTCAGCTATAATGATTCCTGAGCAGAGCCACAAGGGGGCAGACTTGGGCTTGAAAAGACACCAGAGAACACAGACTCAGCTATAATGATTCCTGAGCAAAGCCAAACTGAATGCTCAGTCAGGGATTTTATCAGGGCTGATAAGAAGCAAGCTGTGCAGTGAAGAATGAAACAGAGAGCAGGGTAGATGTTTTCTCTAATGTTCCCAATGATATATATGGTAAAATACATAAGGGTGCTTCGTCTCTGGTTCATTTTAAGCTTAATACTCACCTAATGATGGATTGGGGAACCTCACAACGACGCCTACCGACAAACGAGCTGCCCCGATCCACCGTCCGCCACACGACGGAGTTGAAACAATCGCGGCACTTTGCGCAGGATCTTAAAGATCCGCCATGACTGCCGTTATTGCCATGCGTCACAAAGCGTCGTTCACTTAATCGTGCACTCATACCTACCTCGCGGAAATGATCGCTTGTCGCTTAAGAAATCTCCAGTTGTCGGAAGAATCGTGCGAAGAATTGCAAGGTGGGTACGAGCCTTAAGGAACAACCCAAGCATGATAGAGTTCTGTCCTAGCACCTTTTAGTGTTTGCTTCTCAATGTCTCAGGTTTTATTTTTTACTTCTGCCACAGGTTGATTCCAAATGAAATCTCACATACCTGTTTACATCAGGAGTGAAAATGGTCATGAAACCTGGCACTGTGCAGCTCTGACATATATACACACATTTTGTTTGGTTTCCTTTGCAAAATAATGCTGCACTCTTTACATACATTTACAGCAGCCTCCGGATGACACCCACTATGACAGACATTTCATGGTCTTTTGGTATCACAGATGAGACTGATGAGAAATCCTATTTTGTACACAAGTCACAGTACGAGTTTAAAATCTACAGCTCTACGTAACAAGAACGTACACAGAGGAGGAACAGCTATACAGTGATGTACAAAAGATAAATAATTTAAAAGGTGGAATGTGTTTCTTCCTATGATGCACAGTTGGCATAACTCGCTGTACCAATGTACTTTTTCTTGTTTAATTTTCTACTCCAATGATCTTGTTAGGTTTCCTGTACTTGGAGATAGCTCTCCATATTCGGCACAGTGGTCCTCCCCTATGAAAGAATATACAGTATCAGTTCCTGGACATTATAATATATCTGATAAACTATTGCAAACTGTTTTATACATCAAAGTAATTGGGTTAATCCCTGTATTTTTTTTTTTAGTAATCATCATTTAAGGTCAATGGTTGACCTTCTGAGGTACAAATATAAACAAAATTGACTCAGGCTTCTTGGGTCATGGGTTCTTTCTTTTTCTTTTATTTTCTTGTTGCATTAAGATCAGTGATCACAGTCTGGCCAGAACTATGTCACTTCGCTCCTCATCAGGTGCCTGGGCCACTTTTGTGTATATTTGTGTACTCTTCCTACAGAAAAGGCATGAGGGATTGGGATGGTGGCACCCAATATATATGTTTGGTGTGGATTGGATTGGTATATAGAAAAACAATCTATAAAGGGGCATGGGCCCATATGTATTTGTTTGTATTGACCCGAGGAAGTGGGCAAGGACCCGTGAAACACGTCAACAACATAACTTTTTTTTAACATTAAAGTCTCCTTTTTGCAACTTTCTTGTGTGAGTCATCATAGGAGGTAAGGCACCTCCTTAAATCATTTTTTCTATCTACCAATCCACTCCAAACATAAGTATTCGGTGTCTCCCCACCATCCCAATCACACATGTCAGTTGGACATCTCATCCAGAGGTGTTAGTCCTTTGCTAGCTGTGATAGTTTGTCTAGGAAAGAACACAGGAGGAAAGCAACCACGCAGGTCCAGAAGGATCTGGGACACCGAGTGGAACGGTCAATTTCCCACAAGCCTATGTGGTGGTTGCAGGATTGCATTCCATCTTTGTGAGTATTTACTACCAACAATTTTGACTCTACATATCTCACCTAAAGATACTGTACCATTAGGCTCCTGGTTTCCCCTCACTCCACAGCCACTGGGATCTCCTCTCTCCTTGGTTGAGGAGAACCCTTGAAACCTGACCTACAGACTAGGCCTTTAGACGTTTCCAATCTATATATGTAAGTAAGTAGATACCTGCAGACCATTGCATGTTGACCTTCTGAGGTAATGAATCATGTTATACCTGAGACTTAGGCTCTTCAGGTCCTCTTTGGTAACATCATGCAAAACATCACATAGGGTGTAACCCTCTTCCACAAACTGCAAAAAAAATAAATATAGAAAGGCAATGTACATTTATCTTTTATCTTCTGCTAATACCTCTAGATAAACAAGTAATTGAAGACTGATAACTCTTACTTGATCAATCACATCCTCGCCAGCTCCCTGCTGTCTCAGCCACTCCACTAGTTCTTGGTCTCTGTTAATGCCAATTGACACATATGATGCTGATCTTGGAATATCTAAACAAAACCAGAGAAATGTCATCATGCTAATCCAAATCAACTGAACTGGAAGGGTGTGTTGTCACTGCATGCAAACTCTCATGACCTTGGCTCTAAGCTCATAAGTAGCTTTCAGTATGGGAGCACTTGGTTTACCAGTCTATATGCTGGTACACACCATACAATTTTCACTTCAGATACTATTAACGATTGAGAAAATGATTGGGCAAAAAATATACAGCTGAGTGCCAGCGACCGAACCCAAGATAAAAGTCAATCTCTGTCTTGATCCAAAGCAGATCCGACGTGCCGGAAAATATTGTACAAAATACTGACTACTGCTCTCAGTGTTTTCTGATATCCAATTGGAAAAATGATTGGAAATATGGTCCGAATTTGACAAATATGTGTGTATGCTAGCTTTCTTCTATATCCGATTGATGTCAGATCCGAATATCGATCTGATCATTCACTCGAATAGGATCTGAAGTAAAAATTGCATGGTGTGTAACAGGCATCACATCTTGGTACCTCATGCTGTTGAGTTTTCTTTGGCATGTAAAGTTATAGTAGGAGTCAATTGGAGTACTTATCTGTGAGTGCTACTTTGAGAACATTCAAAAGGTAGAGCTTGGGCTAATGTCTTCATTATATTAAATAGTAATTCATATATTACATACTGGATGTAAGGATATCACCTCTTTGGTACACATACAAATTCACTGCATTAAGAAATACACATGTGAAAAAAGTTTATTATAATTTATTATTATAAATATGGCAGAAATATAAAAGGGGGAAAAAGTCCAAACATTAAAAATCTCTATAATAAGGCCAAATCTGTTTGTACATAACAATCATATGATGAATATTCGATGTTAAATGTCCCTTCACTAAAAAGCAGGTAAGACTGACTAATCGAGAGCAGATCCTAGATGCTGATTGAGTTAGTAAGTTACAAATATAAAGAAGCATTGGAGTTCACACACAGCAAATGTGCTGAATGACATTCAGTTGGGTAAACATGAGACTCCACATCAGCACTTACATGGATATCTGAGACCAGCGCAGAATGTTCAAGACACTTGGCAGTGAGTCTGCACCAATCCTGTGTGGCTCCAAGTAGCAAGGCTGTGAGTGACCTTGTTGTATCAACACACAGTGTGCCAGATACTATCCACCAGGGACAGAAATAAAAATGAAGTCTACAGTATCGAGCATCAATAACTGAAGATAAGCAGCACGAGGATCATATCCATGCTGTCAGTATAAACAATGAACAGTCACTGAAGTGTGCACACAAGTCAATTCACTGCTGAGAGAATAATAAAGGCATAGGGTCTGATTCAACTGAGATTAAGGACTTGTTCCATCGACAGTGCATTGAATTTAATACACAATTTAATTGACCAGCACCTCTTTCTTAAAATCTGTTCAGAGTTAGCCTCCTACAGCAGATTCATCGAATCATCTTGAGCAATTAAAGGATACCCGATGTGACATGATGAAATAGACATGGGTATGTATAGTGCCTAGCACACAAATAACTATGTTGTGTTCCTTTTTTTCTTTCTATGCCTGAAAGAGTTAAATATCAGGTATGTAAGTGGCTGACTCAGTCCTGACTCAGACAGGAAGTGACTACAGTGTGACCCTCACTGATAAGAAATTCCAACTATAAAACACTTTTCCTAGCAGGAAAGAGATAAAAAGGGTCAATCGTTCATAGATTTTAGCTCTGGCATACTTCAATGAATGTGTCATTGAGCAAACACAATAAAACAGTTAAAACTGAAAAAGTAGATTTAAAGAGACTCTGAAGCGAGAATAAATCTCGCTTCAGAGCTCATAGTTAGCAGGGGCATGTGTGCCCCTGCTAAACCGCCGCTACAGCACCGCTAAACGGGGGTCCCTTCACCCCCAAACCCCCCACTGCAACACTTGGTCGCAGACTTGGTCGCTACTGGAGGCAGGGCTAACGGCTGCAGCCCTGCCTCCAGTCGCGTCTATCAGCGGCGCATCGCCGCCTCTCTCCTGCCCCTCTCAGTGAAGGAAGACTGAGAGGGGCGGGGGAGAGGCAGAGATACACGCTGACAGATGCGCGTGGGGCAGGGCTGCGGCGGTTAGCCCTGCCCCAACCAAGAAGCGCTCCTCCGCTGCACCGAGGGGATTTGGGGGTGAAGGGACCCCCGTTTAGCGGCGCGATAGCGGCGGTTTAGCAGGGGCACACATGCCCCTGCTAACTATGAGGTCTGAAGCGAGATTTATTCTCGCTTCAGACTCTCTTTAAATATAAAATAAAACTGTGGAATATCTTAAAAAGTCATTTTTAGGAAAAGGAAGATAGATACAATAGTTTTTTTCATTCGTTTATTTTCGCCTCAGGTATCCTTTAAAGGAGTCATCAGGGAAAATGTAATAAAATAAGTGCTACTTACCGGGGGCTTCCTCCAGCCCCAAGTTCCCAGCTGGAGGTCGCCCTGACGTCATCGCCGGAGACCGGGAGCGAGCTGCGGCGAATGGCTGCGGGGAGAGCTGTGGTGAGGGACATGCTGAAGGAAGCCCCCGGTAAGTAGCACTTATTTTATTACATTTTCCTGATGACTCCTTTAAGGAGAGTTTTGAGTGAAATGTGATTTTTGAGCAAGATGCCAAGCATAGAACTGTCTTCAGCACCATGCTCCACTTCTGATCTCTGTCTTGTTTTCCTTTTAACTACCTTTAAATATAGAATATGTTTCTCCTGCCCGCCCAAGCCTCTTTAACCACCTGTCCCCTGTGCAAGCTGCTAGACCAGAATGGCTGAGCTGGACTGTGTAAGCTTTGCCACCTGATACACAACTGCCACTGGCATAGGGCCCGCGGTCGCAGGGGTCACCGTGTCGACCGGGCCCGCCTCCTGAAGAGGCAGGGGAGTGGCCCGGGCCCCGGGGGCTGTGTGTTGGAGGACCCGGGCCCCCCCCCCCCGCTCTAGTCGTCGCTCCCTCCCTCCCTCTAGCCATCAGACCTCGATCAGGCGGCGCCGCGGCGACCAATAGTGCGGGCGCTAGGACCCAGCGCCTGCACTGATATGCGGAAGTGACATCACTTCCGCATATAGAGCGCGTGCGTCCGGCGCCTGCTCTTACTGGTCGGGTCGCCGCTGATCCTGAGGTCTGACACGCCGCAGCCTGCAAGGTAAGGAGAAGTGGTTGCAGCGGCTGCGGGGGCTCCCTGTCACTCACTAGCTAAAGGGGCTCCCTGTCACTCACTGCCTAAAGGGGCTCCCTGTCACTCACTCACTGCCTAAAGGGGCTCCCTGTCACTCACTCACTGCCTAAAGGGGCTCCCTTTCACTCACTCACTGCCTAAAGGGGCTCCCTGTCACTCACTCACTGCCTAAAGGGGCTCCCTGTCACTCACTGCCTAAAGGAGCTCCCTGTCACTCACTCACTACCTAAAGGGGCTCCCTGTCACTCACTCACTACCTAAAGGGGCTGCCTGTCACTCACTCACTACCTAAAGGGGTTGCCTGTCACTCACTCACTACCTAAAGGGGCTCCCTGTCACTCACTCACTACCTAAAGGGGCTCCCTGTCACTCACTCACTACCTAAAGGGGCTGCCTGTCACTCACTCACTACCAAAAGGGGCTCCCTGTCACTCACTGCCTAAAGGGGCTCCCTGTCACTCACTCACTACCTAAAGGGGCTCCCTGTCACTCACTGCCTAAAGGGGCTCCCTGTCACTCACTCACTGCCTAAAGGGGCTCCCTGTCACTCACTGCCTAAAGGGGCTCCCTGTCACTCACTCACTGCCTAAAGGGGCTCCCTGTCACTCACTGCCTAAAGGGGCTCCCTGTCACTCACTCACTGCCTAAAGGGGCTCTCTGTCACTCACTCACTGCCTAAAGGGGCTCCCTTTCACTCACTCACTGCCTAAAGGGGCTCCCTGTCACTCACTCACTGCCTAAAGGGGCTCCCTGTCACTCACTGCCTAAAGGGGCTCCCTGTCACTCATTGCCTAAAGGGGCTCCCTGTCACTCACTCACTGCCTAAAGGGGCTCCCTGTCACTCACTCACTACCTAAAGGGGCTCCCTGTCACTCACTCACTACCTAAAGGGGCTCCCTGTCACTCACTGCCTAAAGGGGCTCCCTGTCACTCACTCACTATCTAAAGGGGCTCCCTGTCACTCACTGCCTAAAGGGGCTCCCTGTCACTCACTGCCTAAAGGGGCTCCCTGTCACTCACTGCCTAAAGGGGCTCCCTGTCACTCACTGCCTAAAGGGGCTGACTGTCACTCACTGCCTAAAGGGGCTCCCTGTCACTCACTGCCTAAAGGGCTTATTATGTGCATTTACTGATGAAAAGCTGTCTCTTATTATGTGAATTTACTGGTGAAAAAAGCTGTTTCTCATTATGTGCATTTACTGGGGAAAAGCTGTCTCTTATTATGTGCATTTGCTGGGGAAAAGCTGTCTCTTATTATGTGCATTTACTGGTGAAAAGCGGTCTCCTATTATGTGCATTTACTGGGGAAAAGCTGTCTCTCATTATGTGCATTTACTGATGAAAGGCTGTCTGTCATTACGTGCATTTACTGGTGAAACGGTGTCTCTTATGTGTATTTAGTGGGGAAATTTTGTCAGTAAAAATAATCTTTCTCAGTAAATTTTTAGGTATTTGTCAGTAAAAAATAACATGAAAGGTTGGCAACACTGGCAGGCTGCGCAGCGCAACGGGAAAGATACAGACAGCCCACCTCTCGCTTGGGCTTGGCGGGGGGAGGAGCCGACGGCAGCGAGCGAGAGTAGGGTGGCCGCAGGCAGCCATAAATACGCAGTGTGTGACTGCGTCGCACTCGCAGAACCTCTCAGCCTGCGTCAGTCCAGAGACTAGCAGACTCGCAGGCAGCCAAAGCCAGCCAGGAGCAAGCCAATGGAAGAGGGGTAGGAATGGGGTATCACATGCATGCGTAAAGAGGTGGAAGGTGTGGGTGTGATTAGGCAGGACATAGGTGTGGTTATGTGGTTGGGCGCGGTTAATTTGAACACTCCCATAGGCGCCAGAGAAAATCTTGCACCCAGGTGCCAGGCACCCCAGGCTCACCCCTGATTGCCTGGGTATGTTTGTTGTGTTGGTCCTATAATCTGTCCAGGAAATTTATGCTTCATAATGTAGCATTTTATTGCAGTATTTTTAGTATTCTGGAGTGGTTAATCACTTGTATTATTATCCTATTTAAGTGTGAAGTTTAATTAGGCATGTTTGTATAATACAAATTGGTATTACCAGTCAGCTTTGTGACCCAGTGCTAAGGTGTGTGCGTCGTGCGTGTGTGTCAGTCAGCAGCAGTGTGTGTGTATATATATGTGCGTGTTGGCAGCAAAGTTTTTAAACATAAGTGTGAGCCGGTCCTTATGCTGGGAATACACGGGTTGATTCTGGGGCTTGATTCTGGGGCTCAATTCTGCGCCCAATCGTTTTTGCCACTCAAATCTGTGGGCGATTCTCTTATTTTCCGCTTGTTTTTCTTATCTTTTTCCATTGTCCCCAATGCAGAATCGAGCGGCAAAACGATCGGACGTGTCGTAAATTATCTATTGAGCCATCTTATCAGCTCAGAATCGAGCCATGTATTCCCAGCACTAGGTTCGGGCTGATCTCTGCTACTTTCTATGTGTACAGTATAAGCTGTTATTCTGTGCCTGTACTGATAGTAAACTAGCTGCAGCGTGTGCTGATCCTTGCTACCTCCAGTATGTACAGTATAAGCTGTTACTCTGTGCCTGTACTGATAGTAAACTAGCTCCCTGTCACTCACTGCCTAAAGGGCTTATTATGTGCATTTACTGGTGAAAAGCTGTCTCTTATTATGTGAATTTACTGGTGAAAAGCTGTCTCTCATTATGTGCATTTACTGGGGAAAAGCTGTCTCTTATTATGTGCATTTGCTGGGGAAAAGCTGTCTCTTATTATGTGCATTTACTGGTGAAAAGCGGTCTCCTATTATGTGCATTTACTGGGGAAAAGCTGTCTCTCATTATGTGCATTTACTGATGAAAGGCTGTCTGTCATTACGTGCATTTACTGGTGAAACGGTGTCTCTTATGTGCATTTAGTGGGGAAATTTTGTCAGTAAAAATAATCTTTCTCAGTAAATTTTTAGGTATTTGTCAGTAAAAAATAACATGAAAGGTTGGCAACACTGGCAGGCTGCGCAGCGCAACGGGAAAGATACAGGCAGCCCACCTCTCGCTTGGGCTTGGCGGGGGGAGGAGCCGACGGCAGCGAGCGAGAGTAGGGTGGCCGCAGGCAGCCATAAATACGCAGTGTGTGACTGCGTCGCACTCGCAGAACCTCTCAGCCTGCGTCAGTCCAGAGACTAGCAGACTCGCAGGCAGCCAAAGCCAGCCAGAAGCAAGCCAATGGAAGAGGGGTAGGAATGGGGTATCACATGCATGCGTAAAGAGGTGGAAGGTGTGGGTGTGATTAGGCAGGACATAGGTGTGGTTATGTGGTTGGGCGCGGTTAATTTGAACACTCCCATAGGTGCCAGAGAAAATCTTGCACCCAGGTGCCAGGCACCCCCGGCTCACCCCTGATTGCCTGGGTATGTTTGTTGTGTTGGTCCTATAATCTGTCCAGGGAATTTATGCTTCATAATGTAGCATTTTATTGCAGTATTTTTAGTATTCTGGAGTGGTTAATCACTTGTATTATTATCCTATTTAAGTGTGAAGTTTAATTAGGCATGTTTGTATAATACAAATTGGTATTACCAGTCAGATTTGTGACCCAGTGCTAAGGTGCGTGCGTGCGTGCGTGTGTGTCAGTCAGCAGCAGTGTGTGTGTATATATATGTGCGTGTTGGCAGCAAAGTTTTTAAACGTAAGTGTGAGCCGGGCCTTTGCTGGGAATACACGGGTTGATTCTGGGGCTTGACTCTGGGGCTCAATTCTGCGCCCAATCGTTTTTGCCACTCAAATCTGTGGGCGATTCTCTTATTTTCCGCTTGTTTTTCTTATCTTTTTTCCATTGTCCCCAATGCAGAATCGAGCGGCAAAACGATCGGACGTGTCGTAAATTATCTATTGAGCCATCTTATCAGCTCAGAATCGAGCCATGTATTCCCAGCACTAGGTTCGGGCTGATCTCTGCTACTTTCAATGTGTACAGTATAAGCTGTTATTCTGTGCCTGTACTGATAGTAAACTAGCTGCAGCGTGTGCTGATCCTTGCTACCTCCAGTATGTACAGTATAAGCTGTTACTCTGTGCCTGTACTGATGGTAAACTAACTGCAGCGTGTGGTGATCTCTGCTGCCTCCAGCATGTACAGTATAAGCTGTTACTCTGTGCCTGTACTGATGGTAAACTACCTGCAGCGTGTGGTGATCTCTGCTGCCTCCAGCATGTACAGTATAAGCTGTTACTCTGTGCCTGTACTGATAGTAAACTAGCTGCAGTGTTTGCTGATCTGTTACCTCCTGTATGTACAGTATAAGGTGTTGCTCTGTGCCTGTACTGACAGTAAACTAGCTGCAGTGTGTGCTGATCCCTGCTACCTCCAGTATGTACAGTATAAGGTGTTGCTCTGTCCCTTTACTGATTGTAAACCAGCTGTATTGTATGTACAGTATTAGCTGTAAAGCCTGGTACACACATACAATTTTGAATAGCCAATTTTACTACTTCTAGGTATTATGAGAGCCCAGCTCTGTTCACAGTATTCAAAGTCTCTTGGCTCTCATACTACATGCAGTGGTAAAATTGGTCAGTGATTGACCAATCAAAATTGAATGTGTGTATGCATCTTTATTCTATGCCTATACTGATAGTAATCTATCTAATTAAAGGCATCTTGCTACTAATTGCCCTATTTCCTCTGGGTGCTGCGTATGTCTGCAAATTAAACGTGGCACCGATGCTGCTGCAAAGCTGAATTGATATAGCCATGCCATGCACAGCTATAGGGATTCGGATATGTGTGTGCGCCGGGTGTTGTGTGTGTGTGTGTGTGTGGGGGGGGGGGGGGGGGGCGGTTGTTGCCGGGGGGGGGGGGCACTATCCAGATTCCGCATCGGGGCCCAGAGGTTTGTAGCTACGCCACTGACAACTGCATGTCCATGACATGGAGGTGGGTGGGGGGGGGGGAGACTCTATAATGGAGGGGTACAGATCCTTCCTGTCTACTGCAAATCCATGTCAAAGCAAAGGGGCTAATTTCCACCTTTCGTACGTAAATTTATATTATTGTTAAATTTGCAAAAAAGGCTCGTAATTGGTAACGGCTGCAAAACGGAAAAAATACACCTTTAATTCCAAATAAAATATTGTCGCTATACATCAGGGGTCCCCAAACCTTTTGGGTCGAGGGCTGGGTCCACATACTTCAGACTGCTGGGGGGCCGGAGTATACATATAATGATGTAGAAGTCTTTGCGGACCAGTCAGTGAAGCATACCCAGGTGACAACCTGCAGTCCAATTGGACAGCAGTGTCACCTGAATTTGATTAGCAAATTACTGCTTTCTGGCTTCCATGTGGATAGGTGGTGCCAGAACTGCTATTCTATATGTGTACCAACAATTAAAGATGTAGCTGACCCCATCTATAAGTAATACGTTTTGTGTGTGGGGGGGCCGGTAAAAAAGCCTCAGGGGGCCACATTCGGCCCGCAGGCCTTAGTTTGAGAACCACTGCTATACATTGTGATAGGGACATCATTTAAACGGTGTAATAACCAAGACAAATGGTAAAATAAAATACATGGGTTTTAATTATGGTGGCATGTATTATTTTAAAACTATAATGGGTGAAAACTGAGCAATAATGAATTCTTTCCATTTTTATATTATTCCCATTAAAATGCATTTATAAAAAAATGATTCTTAGCAGAAAGTACCACCCAAAGAAAGCCTAATTGGTGGCAAATAACAAGGTATAGATCATTTTTGTTGTGATAACTAGTGGCAAATGAAAAAAGTTATTGGCAAATGAAATGGAGGAGCACTGAAAGGTGAACAATGCTCTGGTCCATAAGGGGAAAAACCCCTAGGTGGTAAACTGGTTAATTACCATATTTTCGGTTGCTACCGGACTATAAAACGCACATATATTTAGAGGGCAAAAATCGGGGGGGAAAAAAACTATGGTGCAAGAGCGTCTTATGGACCTTTCCCCCCAAAACTATCTCAAAGTTACACTTCACTAATCCCTGCTGCCCACAGTTACACTAAACTACACTCAGGTAGCTTTTGCCTCTCCCCTAGTATAGGTAGCATTAGCCTCAGTATAGGTAGCCTTTCCCTACCCCCCCCCCACACTGTATAGGAAGACTTAGCCTACCCCCACTGTATAGGTAGCATTTGCCCCTCCCCCATTGTATAGGTAGCATTTGCTTCCCCCATTGTATAGGTAGCCTTTGCTTCTCCCCCACTGTATAGGAAGACTTAGCCTACCCCCACTGTATAGGTAGCATTTGCCCCTCCCACATTGTATAGGTAGCATTTTCTTCCCCCATTGTATAGGTAGCCTTTGCTTCTCCCCATTGTATAGGAAGCCTTTGCTTCCCCCCACCTTATAGGTAGCCTTTTCCCCTAGTATAAGTAGCTATTGCCCCACCCCTGTATAAGTAGCCTTTGCCTTCCCCTTTTCACACCTTGTATAAGTAGCTTCCCCCTTCCCCCCCATAGTTACTAACCCCTTGTTTACCATCTGCCCCGGGCTGCTCCCTCTTGCCTAAAGGCTGGCTCCCTCTCACTGAGCTTCATGGAGGCATACTTCAGAGTAACCCGCAGTGACAGCGAGCGTCATTTACAAGCCATTTACAGTGGCCGCGGTATACAGGAAGTAACCAGTGATGGCACTTCCTGCATACGGCGGCAGCTGTAATTGGGCAAGGCTTACTGTCACTGCGGGTCACCGCTGATCTGAGGCCTACTTTGAAGTATGCTGCTGGGAGGCACAGCAAGAGGGAGCCGGACTATATGCAGGAGGGGGCGCCCAAGGTAGATGGTGAACAAGCGCTGGCTGGATGCATAAGTGCTTCCCTGCACACTCTGCATGGCTTTTTACTGTACATTTGGAATATAAAAGGCAAAGTGCGTCGTAGTTACATAGTTACATAGTTTGGTTGAAAAAAGATATCCGTCCATCAAGTCCAATCAAAAAATAAATATATATATATATATATATATATATATATATATATATATATATATATATATATATATATATATATATATATATATATAAAATAAAAAACACTATCCTGAACTTGGACATATCCCAGTTGATCCAGGGGAAGGCAATAAAACCTTACGAGGCCTGGGCCAATTAGCCTTAAAAGGGAAAAATTCCTTCCCGACTCCAGATGGCAGTCAGATAAATACCTGGATCAACTCTGGGAATTACCTAAAAATTATAGCCGTGGATGCCCTTCAATGCAAGGGAAGCATGCAAGCCCTCTTTAAATGCAGATACAGAGTTTGCCATATCTACTTCCTGAGGTAAAGGTGGCCATTCACTGGTCGATTTGCCATCAGATCGACCAACAGATAGATCCCTCTCTGATCGAATCTGATCAGAGAGGGATCGTATGGCTGCCTTTACTGCAAACAGATTGTGAATCGATTTCAGCATGAAACCAATCACAATCTGTGGAGCTGCCGCCGCCGCCGCCCGCCCGCATACATTACCTGATCCGGCCGGCGCGAGTTCCCTGGTCTCCGCTGTCTTCTTCTCCGCGCTCGCTCTCAGCTTCACTGAACTTCCTGTCCGGGGAAGTTTAAACAGTAGAGGGCACTCTACTGCTTTAACTTCCCGCTGGGACAGGAAGAAGTGAAGCCTGCCGGACTCGGAGCCCAGCGGAGAAGGAGCAGCGGTGACAGTGGGGACATGCGACGGCGGAACAGGTAATGTATTGCCGCTGTATTGCTTCGGTCGTCGGGCATTCGAACGCCACTATCGACGCACTCCCGATCTGCCGGCTGATCGAGCGAAATCTTCTGCACGGATGGGAACTACGGTAATCGACGGGAATGATCGATTTCGGTTGGAAATCGACCGTTCGGTCAATGTTTGCGCAACGATTTCACAGCAGATTCGATCACAGTGATCGAATCTGCTGTATATCGGCGGGAAAATCGTTAGGTGTATGGGCCCCTTAAGATGTTCCAGATTTTAACCACTCTCACTGTGAAGGACCCCTTTCTAAACAGAGGGCTAAAACTTTTTTCCTCCACCCGCAAATCATATCCCCTTGTCCATCGTACAACCCTAGGGAAAAAAAGCTCATCTGCCAAGCTTTTGTACTGCCCTCTGATGTATTTATACATGTTAATCAGGTCACCTCTCAGTCACCTTTTTTTCCAAGCTAAATAATCCCAGTTTGTCCAACCTTTCTTGGTAAATTAGATCTTCTATCCTCCTCATTAATTTAGTTACCCATCTTTGTACCCATTCCAGAAGGTCAATGTCCTTTCTACAGTGTGGTGCCCAAAACTGTATTCCGTACTCCAGATGTGTCCTCTCAAGTGATTTATACAGAGGGCGTAGTATACTAGCATCTCGAGATATTATTACCCTTTTTATGCATCACAGAATTTTTTTTTGCTCTAGCTACCACTGCTTGGCATTGTATACAATTACCTAACTTGTTATCAACCAGTATTCCTAAGTCCTTTTCCAAGTCTGATGTTCCCAGCTGTATGTCATTTATTTTATATGATGATCTACCACTGGTACATCCAAGGTGCATGACTTTACATTTATCAACATTACATTTGATCTGCCACGTGCCTGCCCATATGGCCATGTTGTCAAGATTCTGTTGTAATATGTCACTTCAGTCTTAGTGTTGATAATTCTGCATAATTTTGTATCATCTGCAAAGATGGCTACATTACTCTGTATTCGGTATAGTAGATCATAAATAAACTGAAAAGAATAGGACCAAGGACTGACCCCTGTGGTACTCCACTGCTAACAGTTTTGAGTATATTCCGTTTACCACCACTGTTTGCCTTCTATCCTTTAACCAATTCTCTATCTACCTATACACATTTCCTCCTAGTCCCTGTATCCTCAGCTTTTGTACCTATTGTGGGAAACAGTGTTAAAAGCCTTTGCAAAGTCCAAGTACACGACATTCATAGCTTTCCCAAGATCTAAATTTTCATTCACCACTTCAAAGCTGAGCATGTTGGTGAGACAGGACCTGTCTTTAGTAAAACCATGCTGTTCGAACTGAAATAAGATTATTCTGTGCTACATAATTTTGTATAGCATCCCATAGGATACCTTCAAACAATTTACATACAACTGATGTTAAGCTTACTGGTCTAGTTTCCTGGCTCTGATTTTTTTTCTCTTCTTGAATAAGGGGGAAAAAATCAGCTGTAGGCCAGTCATAGGGAACTGACCCACTTGAAAGAGAATCACAGAAAATAAGATAAAATGGCTTATCGATAACTGAACTCAACTCCTTTAACCTCTCTAGCGTTCTGGACGAGCTGAGTTCGTCCAGAGACGCCGGAGGTCACCACCCAGGCCCTGCTGGGCCGATTTGAAGAATTTTTTTTTCAAACACGCAACTAGCACTTTGCTAGCTGTGTGTTTACTGCGATCGCCGCCACCTGACGCGAAAGAGGGCCCTCCCCAGCAGACCCCTTGCGCAGCCTGGCCAATCAGTGTCAGGCAGCGCTGAGGGATGGATCGGGACTCCCTATGACGTCATGACGTCGATGTCGTCATTTCGTTCCTCGCCATGGCGACAGGAGAAGCCCTAAAGGAAATCCCGTTTAGAACGGGATTTCCTTATGGGCAATCGCGCCGGCGGCGATCGGAGGGGTGGGTGGGAAAGCGCAGCGAGGGGGGCATCATGTAGCTAGCGATAGGCTAGCTACATCGAGAGAAAAAAATTGGGCGAAAAAAAACACCCACGGCCGTGCAGGTTAATACCCAGGGGTAGATACCATCTGGGTGAGGTGCCTTGCCTATCTTAACCACTTGCCGACTGCCCACAGCCGATGGGCGGCGGCGGCAAAGTGGACGCCAAAAGGACCGCAATACGCCCAAGGGCGTTGCATCCTTTCGGCATGCCGGGGGAGCGATCGCGTCACTGGTGACGCACGCATCCCCCGGCAACTGGCTCCGCCCACCCGCGACGACAACCTGCCGGCCGTTCGGAAGCGCCAGCTGGTTGGTAACCCCACGATCGCCGCATACAAAGTGTATAATACACTTTGTAATGTATACAAAGTGTATTATACAGGCTGCCTCCTGCCCTGGTGGTCCCAGTGTCCGAGGGACCACCAGGGCAGGCTGCAGCCACCCTAGTCTGCACCAAACACACTGATCCTGCCCCCCCTTCCCTCTGATCACCCACAGCACCCCTCAGACCCCCCCTGGCAACCCCTCAGACCACTGTTTGCACCCAATCACTCCCCTAACCACCCATCAATCACTCCCTGTCATTATCTGTTTTTTTATTTTAGGTCCTAACTGCCCCCTAGGGGCTCCTGATCACCCCCCCCCCACCCCTCAGATTCTCCCCAGACCCCCCCCCCCTGTGTACTGTATGCATCTATCGCCCCTGTAATAACCCACTGATCACCTGTCAATCACCCATCAATCACCCCCTATCACTGCTACCCATCAATCAGCCCCTAACCTGCCCCTTGCGGGCAATCTGATCACCCACCCACACCATCAGATCGCCCGCAAACTCGCCGTCAGATCACCTCCCAAGTGCATTGTTTACATCTGTTCTCTCCTCTAAACACCAACTAATTACCCATCAATCACCCATCAATCACCCCCTATCACTGTTACCCATTAGATTAGGCCCTAATCTGCCCCTTGCGGGCACCCAATCAATTGGCCACATGCTCAGATTGCCCTCAGACCCCCCCTTATCAATTCGCCAGTGCATTATTTACATCTGTTCTTCCCTGTAATAACCCACTGATCACCTGTCAATCACCCGTCAATCACCCCCTGTCACTGCCACCCATCAATCAGCCCCTAACCTGCCCCTTGCAGGCAATCTGATCACCCACCCACACCATCAGATCGCCCGCAAACCCGCCATCAGATCACCTCCCAAGTGCATTGTTTACATCTGTTCTCTCCTCTAAACACCCACTTATTACCCATCAATCACCCCCTGTCACTGCTACCCATCAGATCAGACCCCTATCTGCCCCTAGGGCACCCAATCACCCACCCACACCCTCAGAACGCCCTCAGACCCCAGCCCTGATCACCTTGCCAGTGCATTGCTTGCATCTATTCCCCCCTCTAATCACACCTCGAGACACCCATCAATCACCTCCTGTCACCACCTGTCACCCCCTAGCACACCTACTCATCAGATCAGGCCCTAATTTGCCCCGTGTGGGCTCATGATCACTCGGCCAAACCCTCAGATCCCCCTCAGACCCCCTTCCGATCACCTCCCCAGTGCATTGATTGCATCTATTTTCCCCTCTAATCACCCCCTGAGACACCCATCAATCACCTCCTGTCACCCCCCTAGCACTTCTATCCATCAGATCAGGCCCAATACAACCTGTCATCTAAGAGGCCACCCTGATTATGGCCGGTTCCACAAAATTTGCCCCCTCATAGACCACCTGCCATCAAAATTTGCAGATGCTTATACCCCTGAACAGTCATTTTGAGGCATTTGGTTTCCAGACTAAACCTCACGGTTTTGGGCCCCTAAAATGCCAGGGCTGTATAGGAACCCCACAAGTGACCCCATTTCAGAAAAAAAAGACACCCCAAGATATTCCGTTAGGTGTATGACGAGTTCATAGAAGATTTTATTTTTTGTCAAAAGTTAGCGGAAATTGATTTTTATTGTTTTTTTCACAAAGTGTCATTTTCCACTAACTTGTGACAAAAAAATAAATCTTCTATGAACTCACTATACACCTAACGGAATACCTTGGGTGTCTTCTTTCTAAAATGGGGTCACTTGTGGGGTTCCTATACTGCCCTGGCATTTTAGGGGCCCCTAAACTGTGAGTAGTCTAGAAACCAAATGGCTCAAAATGACCCGTGAATAGGACGTTGGGCCCCTTAGCGTACCTAGGTTGCAAAAAAAGTGTCACACATGTGGTATCGCCATACTCAAGAGAAGTAGTATAATGCGTTTCGGGGTGTATTTTTACACATACCCATGCTGGGTGGGAGAAATATCTCTGTAAATGACAATTTTTTGATTTTTTTACACAAAATTGCCCATTTACAGAGATATTTCTCCCGCACAGCATGGGTATGTGTAAAAATACACCCCAAAACACATTATACTACTTCTCCTGAGTACGGCGATACCACATGTGTGGCACTTTTTTTGCAGTCTAGGTGCGCTAAGGGGCCCAACGTCCTATTCACAGGTCATTTTGAGGCATTTGCTTTCCAGACTACTCACGTTTAGGGCCCCTAAAATGCCAGGGCGGTGTAGGAACCCCACAAGTGACCCCTTTTAGAAAGGAGACACCCCAAGGTATTCCGTTAGTAGTATGGTGAGTTCATAGAAGTTTTTATTTTTTTGTCATAAGTTAGTGGAAAATGACACTTTGTGAAAAAAAAAATCAATTTCCGCTAACTTGTGACAAAAAATAAAATCTTCTATAAACTCACCATAATATTAATGTAATACCTTGGGGTGTCTTTCTAAAATGGGGTCACTTGTGGGCAGTGGTGCTCAGCAGAGCTCGAATATTCGAGTAGCTCGAATATTCGAGCTCTTTTCCAGCTATTCGAGCTCGGTATTCGAGCTCCGAATAGCTGTAGCTATTCGAATGGGCTATTCGCGTACACTCGAATAGCCCATTCACTATTCGAGCTATTCGAGCAAACGGCGCTATTCGAGCTCGGTACCGAGCTCGAATAGCGTCATAGCCCAGATTGATGTCCTTAGAGCCAATCAGAGGGCTCCCAGGCCCTCTGACGGCAGCCAATCACAGAGGGGGACCCTGGCCAGCCCCTACCCTTTAAATAGCGGCCGCCATGTTACGTTTCTCCGTCCTTGCCTGAGACTTGCATAGAGAGAGAGTTGCTCCTTTGTGCTTTGGCTTAGCAAGAGCTTTATTGTGGTCATTTACCTAGCGTTTTTGCTCACATACACCTCCTATACACACCTATATTGTTGTTAGTTAGTTAGACATTGTATTTTAGTTAGTAGCTTTTGTGTTACATAGAGACAGGCCAGCTGCTGCAGGCTTACAGCTTTAGGCCTCAGGGCCTTGCCTGTGTGGGCAGCTGTCCTCCTGTCCTCTGTTTATTTCTCTCTATTCTATACCAGTATTTCTGCTGTCCTTTACTACTGATTGTATTAGTATTGTAGTTATATACTGTAACTGTACTAGGACACTCACTGTCACTGTTCATATGCTACTAGCTGCTCCTGCGTGTGTGCACTCACTGTCTGTGTACACACTACACACACTCTATTTCCTTCTGATAACTGATTGATTATTGTAATTGAATATTGTAATTAGTTAGTTGTACTCACTGTTACTACTTACTGTACTAGGAGTCTAGGACACTCAGTCACTGTTCATAGGCTACTAGCTCCTGCGTGTGTGCACTCACTGTCTGTGTACACACACTACACACACTCTATTTCCTTCTGATAACTGATTGATTATTGTAATTAGTTAGTTGTACTTACTGTTACTACTTACTCTTACTGTACTAGGAGTCTAGGACACTCAGTCACTGTTCATAGGCTACTAGCTCCTGCGTGTGTGCACTCACTGTCTGTGTACACACACTACACACACTCTATTTCCTTCTGATAACTGATTGCTTATTGTAATTAGTTAGTTGTACTTACTGTTACTACTTACTCTTACTGTACTAGGAGTCTAGGACACTCAGTCACTGTTCATAGGCTACTAGCTCCTGCGTGTGTGCACTCACTGTCTGTGTACACACACTACACACACTCTATTTCCTTCTGATAACTGATTGCTTATTGTAATTAGTTAGTTGTACTTACTGACTGTTACTACTTACTTACTTACTGTACTAGGGACACTCACTCAGTCACTGTTCATAGGCTAGCTCCTGCGCGTGTTTGCGCGTGCGTGCACTCACTGTCTGTAGTGTACACACACTAAATTTACTTGTGATTACTACTGATTATTGTAACTGCTAGTTGTACTTCCTGACTGTTACTACTTACTTACTGTACTAGGGACACTCACTCAGTCACCTCACCCACCAACCCACTCCATTAAAGTACCCCACTTTTCACCCGCCCTTTTAAAAAACTTTTGTCTATACGCCCAAAACATCGAAGATGTCTGGAAGTGGCAGCCAGCGCGGTTTGGGCAAGGGGAAGGGCAGCAAGGGAATCAGGAGGAGAGGGAGCAGCATTGTGGCAAGCCGCGGGCGCGGGCGCGCCACCATGCACAGTTCCGCAGCAGCAGCAGCAGCGTCAGTGGCTAACATTCCTCCCATAGCCACTGGCCGTGGACGCCTTGGGCGCCGCCCAGCAGGAGCATCTGCAACTCACGCTGCAGAGACACAGCAGCAGCAGCGTGTAGCACCTGCTCCGATTTTCCTCCAGCCGGGTCGGAAACGTCCCATTGAGGAAAAGCATGCAGACACTGTGGTGCAACTGATGACGGAGGATGAGCAGCCCGCCATCAGCTCTGCATCCGAGGCCTCCACCCTCACCACCACCCCTGTTCGCAGCAGCCGCCCAGCAGGGCCTGGGGAGGAGGCCAGTTCACCGTCAGTTGGCGGCCTGTCATTCAGCAGTCTTTTGACCCCAGGCATCATGAGTCAATTGTCTGCTGTTGTTGGCGATTTTGAGGAGGAGATGCTGATGGGCACTTTGGGGGATGAGGGATTGGACAGCAAGACTGTGGCGACAGTCAAGCAGCCCATCCATGCATCAGGAGAGGAGTTTGGGGGGTCCTCATCCCAGCAGGACATGTTTCAGGAGGGGGAGGATGATGATGACCCGGTGACAGACAGAGACTGGGTGCCACCACCTCCAGGGGATGTCGTCCTCAGCAGCTCTGAGGAGGAGGAGGAGGATGCTCTTGTGGGCCTTGCAAGGAGGCGCATCATTGCAAGCATTGGCAGCAGCAGTAGGCAGGTCCCACAGCCTGCTGGTGTCTCAGGCTCAGCAGCAGCAGCAGCAGCATCTGCCAGTACCACCACCAGCCGCACTCAAGCCCCCCCCCCCAACCACCACAGGAAGACAGGCAGCAGCGCTTCCATGCCGTAGGGGGATGTTTCTGTCACCAATCTGGCGCTTTTTCACCATGCCCACAGTGTACAGCAAGTACGCCACTTGCAACCACTGTCAGCGGAAGTTGAGCAGAGGTGCAGACCCCTTAAAGTTCTGCACCAGCTCGCTCATCAACCACCTTGCTGCGAAACATTTCCACCAGCATCAGGAGTTCCAGAGGCTGAAGGCATCTGGTGCTGGCAGTGGCACCACACCCATCACTGCACAGCCTTCAGCAGCAGCAGCAACAGCAGCCACCCGCCCTCTTGCTCCTCCAGCAGCACCAGCAGCAGTGCGGAAACGCACTGCTCCTCCCCCCTCTGCAACTCCTGCCGCCGACACTGAGGCCTGTTCTGGCAGCCAGTCCTCAGTGGCCTCCTCCGCTGTGTCTGCTGATTCCCGTGCCAGCAAAAGGCCACGCCGGAGCCTTTTGAGCGAGTCCTTCCAGGGGGTGGTTAGGGCTCTGCCTCCCAGCAGCCGTCGCGTGCGGCAGCTGAACGGCTTGCTGGCACGGGCCATGTGCTCCCAACTTCTGCCGTACACGCTCGTGCAGGAGGGGAGCGACATTCGTGCGCTGCTTGCTTGCGCAGCCCCAGACTGGCAGCTCCCCAGCAGACACTTTTTCTCCCGCAAGGCCATTCCTGCACTGCACCGCTTTGTGATAGCCAATGTGGAGCGAGGGCTGGAGCACGCGGTTGGTGAAAGGGTCCACGTCACCATGGACTCCTGGAGCAGCCGCTTCGGGACAGGCCGCTACCTGTCCTTCACTGTCCACTGGGTCAGCTTGGTGGAAGGGGGTGAGGATGGGAGAGCAGCAGCGGGCACAGCAGCAGCAGCAACACAGTGGGTGGTGCCACCCCGCAGGGTCAGGGGAACTGCAGCAGGTTCCTCCGATCCTCTGCCATCCTCCGGCACACCTGGCCAAACCCCCCGCCTCAGCAGCAGCGTGAAGGCCCGCCACTGCCAAGCGCTGCTGCACTTGGTCAGCCTTGGGAAGACCAAGCTGACGGCAACCCATGTGTTGGCCAAACTCCAGGAGCAGGAGAGGATTTGGCTGACCCCCAGAGGCCTCAGAGTCGGAGAGGTGGTGGCCGACAATGGGGCCAATCTGGTTGCCGCAATAGACAGGGGAAACCTGACCCACATCCCCTGTCTTGCCCACGTGCTGAACCTGGTGGTGCAGAAGTTCTTGTGCACCTACCAGGGGATGGGCGAACTGCTGGAAACGGCAAGGAACGTTGTGCGTCACTTCCGGCGCTCGGCTGCAGCCTGTGCGAGCCTGGAAGACGTGCAAAAGGAGCTGGATCTGCCACGCCATCGGCTGATCCTTGACGTTCCGACTCGCTGGAACTCCACCCTGGCGATGTTGGAGCGTCTGGTTGAACAGAAGCGCGCTGTCAAACAGTACCTTGCCCTGGCCACTGTTTCCGCCGCTCAGAGAAGGGACAAGACCAGCAACATCCCGTCCATCGTCCCCGATGATGACTGGAGGCACATGCAGCAGGTGTGCTTAGTGCTGGCTCCCTTTCTGCAGGCCACTAACATGGTGAGCAGGGACCATGCTATGGTCTGCGAGTGGGTGCCCCTGGTTTGTCTGCTGAACAGGGCCCTCGATGCTTTGCTGGAACAGGGAGCGGCAGCCTTGGACCAGCAGGAGCGGCAAGCAGCTGCACAGTCCACCTCTGAGGGGGAGGAGGAGGAGGACTTGGTGGAGGTCCCTGACCTTGCTGCTGATGAGGGGGATCAGCACAGTGCAGCTAAGTTGGTGCGGGGGTGGAGAGAGGATGAGGCTGACGAGGCAGAGGAGGAGGATGAGGACAGCAGCACTGCCGTCGATGTGCCAGCAGACGTGGCCCGCCTCTTCCCAATGGCAGCGCACATGCTGACGTGCCTGCGCAGAGACCCCAGGGTGATCCAGATGAAGCAGAGGGAGAACATCTGGATCAGCATGATGTTGGACCCACGCCTCAAGGGGAAGTTGAGCCAGTTCCTGCCGCCTGCAGGAGGAGACCCAGCGCAACAAATAAGGAGCTTGCAGCAGGCCCTTGTTGAGCGCTTGGAGGAAGCCTTCCCCCAGCCTTCCACCCCCACTGTCCAGCAGCCAGCACAGAGGCAGCAGCAGGTGCCTGCATCCAGCAGCAAGCGCCCCACAGACCTGCTGTCTCTCAGCCACGAGCTCTACAGGACTGTAGAGGCTCCGGCAGCAGTGACTAGAGAGGAGGTGCATGCAGCAGCATCCTCCACCGGTCACAGCCAGCGCCTGACCCGCATGGTGGCTGACTACATGGGGTCCTACAGCGGGCTTGACAGCGATGCCCCTGTTGATCCCATGGAGTATTGGGTCAAGCGCCTGGAGATCTGGAGCGAGCTGGCGCAGTACGCCCTGGAAGTGCTGTCCTGCCCCCCTTCCAGCGTGCTGTCCGAGCGCTGCTTCAGTGCAGCTGGTGGTGTGGTCACCGAGAAACGCTCACGTCTGTCTCACAAGTCTGTGGACAGACTGACGTTTCTCAAGATGAACCAGGCGTGGGTGGAAGGCGAGTTCCTGGCCCCTGTTGTCGGCGAGAGGGGGACATGAACTGGCTAAGAACCATCGTTAATGTGCCTTACCACCCTTTACCACCTCCTGGCTCCTGCTCACTAAGCCAGCCTGGTTCACTTTGACTATTACGTCGCCTGCAGCCACACATTTTACACCTACAGTGGGCTGCTGTGTACTTCCCTTCTGCTGTCTGTCTGTGTTTCCCACTGCCAGGGTACACAGATTTACCTTCTGCTGCCACTCTGCCACCAGCTATTACGTCAAACAATAGCTATATATCTGTGTAATTTGTTTTACAAACAAAACCAAAAAACCATAAAAAAAAAAAAAAAAGGTTTAATTTTTCTGAGGTGCCCGGGTTGAAAACTGTGTTGTCCCAGTTGTGTATTGGACACGATGTGGGCTGCACGACCGCTGTCTGGGACCTCCTGTTGTGTTCATTTACGGCCTGGTATCACCGCTAGGTACCAGGGCTATTATGTCACGCTGCCTGCCTGCTGCCACACTCACACTACTCCTCCATTCCTCCTGCTGATGCTGCTGTCTGTCTGTGTTTCCCAACGCCAGGGTACACAGATTTACCTTCTGCTGCCACTCTGCCACCAGCTATTACGTCAAAAAATAGCTATATCTGTGTAATTGGTTGTAAAACCAAAACTACAAAACCATAAAAAAAAAAAAAAAGGTTTAATTTTTCTGAGGTGCCCGGGTTGAAAACTGTGTTGTCCCAGTTGTGTATTGGACACAATGTGGGCTACACGACCGCTGTCTGGGACCTCCTGCCTGCTGTGTTTATTTACAGCCCTGGTATCACCGCTAGGTACCAGGGCTATTATGTCACGCTGCCTGCCTGCTGCCACACTCACACTACTCCTCCATTCCTCCTGCTGATGCTGCTGTCTGTCTGTGTTTCCCAACGCCAGGGTACACAGATTTACCTTCTGCTGCCACTCTGCCACCAGCTATTACGTCAAACAATAGCTGCTCACATTACTCCTCCATTCCTCCTGCTGCTGCTGCTGCTGTCTGTCTGTCTGTGTTTCCCAACGCCAGGGTACACAGATTTACCTTCTGCTGCCACTCTGCCACCAGCTATTACGTCAAAAAATAGCTATATCTGTCTGTGTAATTTGTTGTAAAAACAAAACTACAAAACCATAAAAAAAAAAAAAAAAAAAGGTTTAATTTTTCTGAGGTGCCCGGGTTGAAAACTGTGTTGTCCCAGTTGTGTATTGGACACAATGTGGGCTGCACGACCGCTGTCTGGGACCTCCTGCCTGCTGTGTTTATTTACAGCCCTGGTATCACCGCTAGGTACCAGGGCTATTATGTCACGCTGCCTGCCTCATTGACTGCCTGCTGCCACACACTCATCCTCCTCCTCCTGCTGCTGAATTTACCTCCTGCTGTCTGTGTGTTTCCACTGCCAGGGAGCACATACAATGGCGCTTCCAACATGCGTGCGCCACCAGCTATTTGTTACGCTCAAAAATAGCTGCATTTCTTTAAAAAAAAAATTTGAAAAGAGAAATAAGTGAAGAAGAAGACGATATAGAAGAAGATGAAGAAGATGAAGAAGAAGAAGAAGAAGAAGAAGAAGAAGAAGAAGAAGAAGAAGAAGAAGAAGAAGAAGAAGAAGAAGAAGAAGAAGAAGAAGAAGAAGAAGAAGAAGAAGAAGATGAAGAAGAAGAAGAAGGAGAAGGAGAAGGAGAAGAAGATGAAGATGAAGAAGAAGAAGATGAAGAAGAAGAAGATGAAGAAGATGAAGATGAAGAAGATGAAGAAGAAGAAGATGAAGAAGAAGAAGATGAAGAAGAAGAAGATGAAGATGATGAAGAAGAAGAAGATGAAGAAGAAGATGAAGATGATGAAGAAGAAGAAGATGAAGAAGATGAAGAAGATGAAGATGAAGAAGATGAAGAAGATGATGAAGAAGAAGATGATGAAGAAGAAGAAGAAGATGAAGAAGAAGATGAAGAAGATGAAGAAGAAGAAGAAGAAGATGAAGAAGATGAAGATGAAGAAGATGAAGAAGAAGAAGATGAAGATGATGAAGAAGAAGAAGATGAAGAAGAAGATGAAGATGATGAAGAAGAAGAAGATGAAGAAGATGAAGAAGATGAAGATGAAGAAGATGAAGAAGATGAAGAAGAAGAAGATGATGATGAAGAAGAAGAAGATGAAGAAGATGATGATGAAGAAGAAGAAGATGAAGAAGAAGATGAAGAAGATGAAGAAGAAGAAGAAGATGAAGAAGATGAAGATGAAGAAGATGATGAAGAAGAAGAAGATGAAGAAGATGAAGAAGATGAAGAAGAAGATGAAGAAGATGAAGAAGAAGATGAAGAAGAAGATGAAGAAGATGAAGAAAAAGAAGACGAAGAAGAAGAAGATGATGATGAAGAAGATGAAGAAGAAGAAGAAGAAGACAATATAAAAGAAGAAGAAGATATAGAAGAAGATATAGAAGAAGAAGATATAGAAGAAGAAGAAGAAGATATAGAAGATAAAGAAGAAGAAGAAGAAGTATATACAGTACTGAACAAATTTCTGGACACAACTTCTCTTTTCAACTTTTTTTTTTTAAAGGAACATCCCCACATAATCACTTGCTGTTGTTACTTGGAAAAAAAGAGGTTTCTTGCATCATTCACCCTCAAAACAAGTGTTGGAAGCTATTTAAGGCCATTTCGAATAGTCAGCTCGAATAATGAGCTCGAATACCGACTCGAATAGTGAGCTCGAATTCCGAGGTCGAATCGAATAGTAAAAATTATTCGACTCGAATATTCGACTGATCTCGAATAATTTACTATTCGAATTCGACCTAACTCGAATTTTGAAAAGGGGTATTTGAGCACCACTACTTGTGGGATTCCTATACTGCCCTGGCATTTTAGGGGCCCTAAACCGTGAAGAGTAGTCTAGAAACCAAATGCCTCAAAATGACCTGTGAAATCCTAAAGGTACTCATAGGATGTTGGGCCCCTTAGCGCAGTTAGGGTGCAAAAAAGTGCCACACATGTGGTATCGCCATACTCAGGAGAAGTAGTATAATGTGTTTTGTGGTGTATTTTTACACATACCCTTGCTGGGTGGGAGAAATATCTCTGTAAATAGACAATTGTTTGTAAAAAAATCAAAAAATTGTCATTTACAGAGATAATGGCATAGGAGGGCAGGAGGTAGCTTTTAATGCAGCCCAGGTGTGTCGTGTGCCATGAGCCAGTCAACCAAAGAAAAGGAGAGGTAAGAGAAAAGGCGTGTACAGCTAACTACAGTATTCACAGTGACACACACACTATGATGCATGCCAGAGCTGCCGCACTGCTTCTGTCCTGCTTTAAGTTGACCTAAACTCAGAACTTCCTCTCTACTCTAAAAGATAAGCAACAGCATTATAGCCTTTATAGAAACACGTTACTTTTTTACAACTTATAAACCTCCTGCAGTGTTTACTGCCTGGAATTCCTGGGAGCACAGGAAGGGTTAACCTCCAATGTTTACATATTAGCACAGAATAATGGCACAATTCAGACACAGCTGAAAGCATGCTGGGCAGACTTTTAGCCGACAGTAGTGCGTGTGTACGCACTGTCGGGGGGACTGATAAGGCTGTTCCTCAACGATCCGCTCAGCGGATCATTCATTAACAGCCTTATCAGTCCGCCAACAGTGCGTACACACGCACTACTGTCGGCTGAAAGTAAGTGTCATTCTGGCCCCTTTTCACTTTTGAATGTACACATTATCTCTGCTTTAATAGTGATGACACACCGCTAGAGTGAGATTTATATGATGGTTTATAGATCCATCCTATCCAGTGCCAGGCCGAAGCAGAGGCAAGAGAGGTTCCAGCCTCAGAGCGCAGTGTAGGAGGGAGCGCAAAACTCACTTAGCTATCATTCCCCTACTGTCTTTGAAGCACAGAGAAATAAGAAAAGGGGATACATAGCAGTGAATGCAAGCCAGATAAGTAGAGATTAAGGTGTTGGAGGGACGGGGGGGGTTGGGGTCCCTAAGACACCTCTTACTCTAATAGTAATCAGTGTGTGACGGCTGGAGTGGGAGGGATGGAGGGGCGCACTTTGGAGTCTCAGCCTTGGGTGTTGGAGGACCTTGTCCCGGCTCTGATCCTATCAAAGGTCTAAGTAAGATTTGCACATATCCCTCAAGATGGGATTCTTGCAAACCTTTTGTTTCTTAATGACATTTACATTCACAGCATATTATATTCTGTTTTGTAGCAAGTAAAATTAATTTCAGAAACATTTTGCTTATGTTATGCCATTACTGATAATCTTTCCCTTATGGTAACTAGCACCCCCTAGTGAACTTTACAGAAAATGCAGCAAGATACAGACCTGTCAGCAATAACTAATAAACCCTTTATAAGACCTTCACCACTATAAACGTGCAGGAGCCTATCTCCTAAACCACAAACAATATAAGAATGGTAATGCTGATTACAAAGGCATCATAGGAAGTATTGTAATCAAGCTTTCATGTGATATACATCTTTAATCATTCTGCACTCCACTGCTGTACTTGATTCCACTGATATTTAGGCATCTACAATTTATTTATACACTGACCTACTGTATCATCAATAATCTGAGCTGTTTAACAAAAAAACTCACATTGTGCTTACTTATTCCATTGTCAACTACAGTAATCAGGGAGGACACAAAGTAATACAACGCAGGCTGGCAATTTTTATTCCACAACCATCCCCATGGTGGTATATAATGGAAATACCGTATAACAGGGGTACTAGGATAAGGAAAAAGGAGGAGGTGGAAAAGGGAAGTTATTGCATTTGGCAATGGGATCTGGGAGGAGGAAACGAGGCATACATTAGCAAGACAGGTGGTCCCCTATTTACAAACCGGTTCAATTCCAGGAACTTGTTTGTAAGTTGGGTCCTGCGGTGAAACGTAGATAAAGGATTTACTTTTAGACAACTATGGATTTAAACATATAGTATAAACAATGTACTTCAATGCATTTTAAACTAGTTGTAACAGTATATATATACAAAACTGTAGCATGTAATAACAAAAATATGTAATAAAAAAAACCAAATACACAGTATTGTAGGTTTTGTCCATGAAAACAACTTTGTTTGTATCTCTGAAATGTAACTTGTTTGAAAGTAGGGGACTGTATACAAATTCTGTAATATAGTAAGAGACCCCTCAATGTAAATAAAGGAGTCACATTTATATCCTTCTCAATGGAGCTCTGCTGTTCATCAATATGTCCATCTGCAGTTCCCACTTATTACAAGTCCAGTGCAAGGAAGCACTCATAAAACAGAAGGGGTGGTGGATCGAGCAGGGAAAAGGCACAGAATAGCAATATGTGGGGAAGGGAAGGAGTCAGAAGTACAGCAGGAACACACGGCGAAATATCACCCCTGGAAACCATATTTATTATGGAAGAGGAATTGTGAAATGACCACACCCCACTGAGCTCCACAAGGGACATCTGTGCAAAGCGGCTAAATTGGGCGTATCTGTAGACCTGGTAATTTGGGTGCCACAGTCCGCAGTGTATATTTTGGCACTGGAGTTGCACAATATTATAATATTATTATATTATAATGTAATATAAATATATTGCTGGGAACAAACAGTTTGGGCGGGACAGCACAGATATCAGTGGAAGTGAAGATAGCGGCGGGGCTAAGTGGAGGTTAGTGTTTGGTGTAGATGGTGGGGTAGGTTAGTGTGAGGCGTAAGTAGGGGGAGGTTTGGTGTGAGAAGTAAGTTTAGTAAAGTGGTAGTGGAATATTGGTAAAATTACCAATATTCTGCCTTTGGTATTAACCATTGCCCAATAATAGAATATCAGTAATTCTACCGATAGTCCACTACCAGCTTCTCCAGGTGCCCACATTTACCCAGCACCCTTTTCCGGTGTAACCCATCTGTGAAGCCTAGTTGAAGGGCTTAACAGACTTGCTGTTATCTTTTATTTCCCAGCTCAGATGCACCACATACAGACAGGGTAGAATAAACACACATGCATGTGACAGAAACAGACAGCTGTGTTACCTATGCTTGATTTGATCTGTAGTAAATGCAAGTCGTGATTCCTCTGCTCCAAACACTGCTTTACAAGGTACTGGTATTCCCTTTCCTTCTGTGCCAGCTCTTCTAATAGCCTAAAAACAAGGAAAAGAAAGTCTCAACTAATTCATTCTGTATTTATATTCTGCTGACATGGTACACAGTGCTTGTACAGAGTAGCACATATCCTCAACTATAAGTTAATCCCCTCCCTTGGTAATCAGTGTTGTCAGTACCAATACCCCCCCCCCCCCCCCGATCTTGGTAATCAATAAAGTCAAAATGTATCACTCTCTCACCCTCCTGCTTCCCAGGGTCCTTCATGCCTATTATATGCAGAACGACCCCAGTGGGGGTTGGGAGCCGCCTCTCTCTTCCCCTATGTGCCCCAAGTGTGCACGCCTCTCTATAAGCAGAGCTACCACAGCAGAATGCACATACCTATTGAACCACTGGGCCCCTGGACCTACATCTCTTCAGTGCAGCTTTGACAGGAACTTCAGTTTGTGGGGGATGAACCAGGATCACGCAGTGGTCAAATCGACTTCAGGAACTGCCGATCAATTAACCAGCAGTTGTCCAATTGGATTTGGCAACTGCAAAGATCTGGTTTAAGCCCCTCAAATTCCAGTTCCATTTCAACTAAAATTGGCACATTAATCAAAAATTTAGCTCACTGCCGCTTCTTATTCCAGTCTTTGAAACTCTCATTAATTTTCTATTTTTTTTTTTTATAAATTATCTCTTGGAATGCCAATACTTAAAAACACGCTAATATTATAGCATCACACAATTTATACCTACAAGATTACGGCCACACTACCTGTTGGTCTCTTGCCTCAGTTTTCCAAGCTGTAGGTTTAGATGTTGGCTTTGTGTGTCACTTGAAAGCACTGAGCTCAGGGTGCTGACTCCTGATGTGTGGACAGCCTCCTCCAAGGTGTTCTGCTGTACTGGCTGATAATCTTCATCTTCAACTTCCTTATCTACACCTTCACTTTCTGATGCTGGTCCCAAATGTGTTCTGAGTTCTGTGCACAGAAATATGGACAGCTTTACAACAATTACTGGAAGGAAACCTGTATTTGAGATCTGTCAGGTCTGTCATTGCTGAACTGCTTCTGAACACATCAATCATCTGACTTTCTCTAGCTTCAGTAATTTGGAAGATCCCGCTCACAGTGGGCTGTTGCGGTGCAACGTAACGGATGAATTGTAAGGAAGTTATAAAGTCGCACTGCAATGCTAAACCTATGCAACATTCACAGTGTGGTCGGTGTGGTGCGATCTAGCAGAGTGCGGTATCCCAACACACTGCATGCAGTGAGTTAACTCACATGAAGCATGTTTTAATTGAATGTATGCTTCACTACACACATGCAATTTGGATTGGCCAATCACTGATTTTATCACCTCCATGTAGCATGAGCGCCAACAGATTTTGAATACTATGCACAAATTGCGTGGGTAAGCTCTCGTACTACGATACATGGAAGTGGTCAAATAAACTTATGAGATAATAAATTGTATGTGTAGTGCAGCTAAGAAGTAGAACGTTCGTAGCAATGAAAAGTCTCATATTGTTTTCCAGTACAGGAAGAGTTAAGAAATTTCAGTTGTTATCTATGAAAAAAAAGCTTCTCTGAGCTCTTCAAAGACAGTCCTGTTCTCTGAAGCATTTATTTCAACCTGTCTCTCGCCGTTTCTTGGTTGTTTAAGGTTTTACTGCAGGATAATTCAAAGGGTCATTAGCTCTGCTCTGTCTCTGTTTTATAGTTTAAAATACAGAGTGTGGTTTGTTCTAAAAAAAAAAAACACGATATAGTAAAATCCTTTAAAGCGGTATTGTCACCATAAAAATCAAATTTCAACAGCAACTGGTCTGAGTGTTTGAAAGGGGAACTGAAGAGAGAGGTATATGGAGGCTGCCATATTTATTTCCTTTTAAGCAATACCAGTTGCCTGGCAGCCCTGCTGATCCTCTGCCTCTAATACTATTAGCCATAGCCCCTGAACAAGCATGCAGCAGATCAGGTGTTTCAGACTTTAAAGTCAGATCTGACAAGACTAGCTGCATGCTTGTTTCTGGTGTTATTCAGATGCTACTGCAGAGAAATAGACCAGCAGGGTTGCCAGGCAAATGGTATTGATTAGAAGGAAATAAATATGGCAGCCTCCGTATACCTCTTACTTCAGTTCCCCTTTAAGTGATAAAGATGCTAATCCTGCATTCAAAACTTGAAAAACTTTTTCTGCTGTTATGGTTTGGCGTTATCACATACTTTAGGAGCACTGGCCCTAGTGCCAAACAGTGCCAAAAAGTTGAATGCTGGGAGTTATTTTTATCTATAATATATTCCTCCTCTTCCATTTATTTCCCTGCCTAGCTGATCACTTGTGTTTACAAGCTAGGCTGAGATGACTCAGTGATTGGATGTGTAAATAAAAAAAGACTCTCGGAGGAGGGCAGCTAATGAATACACAATGAGCAAAAGAAAGGAGGGGGGAAAACAAGAGTCAGGGAGGATATGATGTCAGCATTTGCTTGGCAAGATGGCCACTGCCTAGAATAGGATTTTCTGCTTTTCCTTTGTATAATTGTAAAACGGAAGCATTACGTGGATAGCACAATACATCTGTTATGTAAGTAGAAGTAGTATTTATCTACTTATATATGTGTTTTTTATTTCTAGGTTAGTGTAATTATCTGCTCTGCTGTCTGCACAAGCAGACAGCTTTTTGACCATTTTTTAGGTCTGAGTGCTGCAGGACCCTGGAAAAGAGACCTGTCTTCACTCTGCAACTTTCAGAGTTGCTGTTCTGGTGAGGAATTTGCATCCACTTGTCATGCAAATTGCTTAGCTGCTTCCTTTGATGGCTTACAGTATAAATACCATTTCCCTATGAATGCAAAAAACACTAACCAACTTTCTCAGTACCACCGCCCTATGGCACACTGCCTGGCACACACCACAACAGGTACCTATAGCTTGATTCGCCGAGTAAAATTCGTTTCCTAGTATATAATTGCACTACTTCCCATGACACCTATCTATTCCCATAAGGGTATTGCACTTCGCTTTAGATTAGCAGTTCCAGCTTATCTTCATTCTGCTGGATAACCTCCACAGAATGTCATATGTTTGATAGATCTGCATATTGTATACAAAATCCTGCAGGATATAAGAGAACGCTGGAATCACCAATATATCTCTGGTGGATAGCTATGGAAGTCTTTTCTGGTATATGAGATACACTGCTGTGAGCTAATAGGACGTAATTAACTGATGATACTTGAATGAAGATAAGCTAGAACTGCTAATCTAAAGCGAAGTGCAATACCCTTATGGGAATAGATTTGTGTCATAGGAAGTAGTGCAATTATATACTAGGAAACGAATTTTACTCGGCGAATCAAGCAATAGGTACCTGTTGTGGTGTGTGCCAGGCAGTGTGCCATAGGGCGGTGGTACTGAGAAAGTTGGTTAGTGTTTTTTGCATTCATAGGTAATTTTATCTGGTTTTATAGGGGATTCATGCTTTTGTATTTATGACTTTGAATAAAAGAATGTATATGTGATGGTACATACAGGCGCATAAGTGTTTTCTGAGATATTTTTTACTTTAACGGTGGGGGTGTGAGTAACCCCACTTATCACTTGTTGCAGCCAATCGGATTGATTTTAGATTCAGTGGGCGCAAAATCACTTATTTACATATTTTTAAATACCATTTCCTCCCAGAATTCCCTGCTGGTCATGAAGGTTTGTTCCTGCTAACTTGCCTGGAGTCTCAGACCTCTACTAATTGTTTACTGATATTGCTATCTTAGAGTAATTCCTTGGGTGTGCACTACCATTCCTTCTAGCATAGTGAGGTCATAATTATCTGAATTGCCTTGTTCTGTCTTTCTGGTGCGTTTGTTCTGTCGCCAGCGGCGGCTGACAGGAAATCGCTCTATCTGTTTGGATTGCATTCGCCCTAGCGTTAGAGGCGGTGGATTTCTCTGTATTCTGTCTAGGAGTGTAGCCAGAGCTGCGGTTGCTGGCTATTCCTTCTGTCTGTCTTGTTGTGCGGATCGCACTCGCTCTTGCGGAAGAGCAGTAGATCCTTTCAATCCTGTTCCCGTGTACGGATCACACTCGCTCTTGCTGAAGAGTAGTGCATCCTATCTGACCTGTTCCTGTTGTCTGTTTATCTGTCGGTCTGGAGCAAACACTTGCTGAGGTAAGGCAACCGATTAGCAAGCGTTTCTGTTATTTGTTTGTTTGTGTTTTCTGTGTTCTTTTGTTAGTCAAGGTTGGCGCGTTTTTGTCTCTGTTTTTGTCTCCGTTGCACTTCTCGTGCGGAGACCGCGCCATTAACGTGTTTTGTCGCTATTGCGCTTCTCGTGTGGCGACCACGTTTAGCGAGTGCGTTTGTTATTTTCCTTGGGGTTCTGTTCATTATTGTTTGCTGTGTCTTTCTTCTACACCTATGATCTGTCTTTACTTAGTCTTATTCCTACCTGGCATCTGTGGCAGTGCAGAGGCTTTTTTCCTCTGCACTCCACAGCTCCATCTGCCGGTAGGAATTCCCCTCTACAGGTGCCTTGCACCAAAGCTGGGTTCTGTTATTCGAACGCTTGTGGAGGATTTCCGCAGTGTCAGCGCGCATCTTGTGCGCTGACCACGGAGATAATTCCATAATCGTTACAGTTAGCATGGGTGTCGCTTGTTCTTTAATGTATGCTCAGCACACTTCCTTTTCGAAACGTATATGATCTCACCAGGAATAAGGATGGTAACAGCTGCTTGAACTGCTCGTCTAATGATATTATCCATAGCAAACATCCAGTGAGGCCGGATCAAGTGATTCCTTAAAACTTTATTAACCTGGTAAAACAGACAAGCGACATATAACATTGTTTGGTATAAGTGTTTCTAAAAGTCATAGCAACCAGTTCACATAATTATTCTTCAGGCACTGGTGACAGCTCATTACAGTTATTATTATTTATTGTATTTATAAAGTGTCAACATATTATGCATCGCTGTACAATAGATAAAAGGGGTTTACATAACAAGGTAGGACATACAAGGAGCACAAGCAAAAAAACAATAAGCAGGATCAGGCATAGGGGTAAGTGTCTTTGATAACAATAGTTCTAGTGTGTTGGAGTCTGTGAGCAGGGTTCTCAAAAGTGAGAGTGCATGACCAAGCTGGGAACATTGGGGGATGGGTCTGCTATAGGCTTACAATTTAAAGGGTGTGGGTAGAGTTACATTAGGTGAGTTTGCTGAGATAGTGCTTAGCGGGGCATACTAGGGTTCTGATGTAGGGCAATAGGCGAGCCTGAACAAGTGAGTTTTTTGAGGTCTCGTTTGAAGGAGTTAAAGGAAGGGCAAATCTGAAGGCTGGTGGGAGGGAGTTCCAGAGAGTGAGGACAGCCCTTGAGAAGTCTTGCAGTCACATGTGGGAGTGAGAAGTGCACAAAGCTGACAGGTGCAGGTCGTTAGAAGTTTGAAGGGGGCAGGCAGGAATGCGCCTGTGGCTGTAGGTCGGGCAGATCATGTGGACTGATATCTAGGCCAAGTACAGAATCTTGAAGCTGATCCTGGAGCTGATGGGGAGCCAGTGGAGTGATTTACAAAGGGAAGCTGCAGAGGCAAGTCAATGGGAGGAGTTGATTAGTTTGGCTGCTGCATTCATGACAGATTGAAGGGGGGCAATGCAGCTTTGAGGGAGGCCTGATAAAAGGGAGCCCAGACGGGAGATGACGAGAGCATGGATAAGGAGCTTGCAGTATAGCTAGAAGGATAAAGTTGTTCTTGGAAAACAACAAAAGTAGATGTTTTCACTTTATTACACAAAAAAAACTAAAAGTATTTTCTTGCTCAAAATTCAATCAAATCTTCATGGAAATCAACAATTTACGTAGCACAAAATAAAAGAATCTTCATAGAGCAAATAAAATGTGTAGTCTAGGCTTGAGGTAATTTGATTATTTGATTACTTGAGGTAATAGGATAATTTGATTACAAATAAGGCAACAACACTAGTTTGTGCCGGGCCGTACATGCCCTTCATCAGGTCTTTAAAATAAAGAATTACAGAATTACATAAAAGACAGCGGCCCATATGCAATTCACTTTTTCTCCTGAGTTTTCTCCTTGGTGATATTTTCACACCTTGTCAATAAAATGCCTTTTAAGTCCCCAGCAAGCAAGAAAATACTGAAAAATACTTTTGACAATACTTTTCATTTACTTTTTGATAATTGTTCAATTGCAAAGTGCTGAAAAGTTATTTTAAAAAGAAGTTGAAAAATGATCTCTTAGGAGAAAACTTGGGAGAAAAAGTTAATTGCATATGTTAACAGCATCTGTTCCCAGCAGATATCACCATGCGCCATCCTCATGGCCAGGGAAACCATCCACTGTGCAGCTACATAGGAGTGCCTGCTTCAACTGAGGCCTGATATAAGGGAGTTGCAATATTCCAGGGGGAGATGATGAAAGCATGGATAAGGAGCTTGGTGGTGTCAGGGGACAGGTAGGAGCGGATCCTGGAAATGTTGCGAAGGTGAAAGTTGCAGGATCGGATGATGTTTTGGATGTGGGGCACAAAGGAAAGGGACGGAGAAGAGAAGAGAACAATAAACATGAATAACGGAACATTACAATTTCAACTATTGTCTGTGATTTGAACTGAAAAAGATTGGAGGCATCCATGTTTATTTACTTTTAAACAATACCAGTTGCCCAGCATTCCTGATCTCTTTGGCTGCAGTAGTGTCTGAATAACACACCTGATACAAGTATGATATATTTATCAGAAACATCTGATATGCATGCTTGTTCAGGGTCTATGACTAAAAGTATTAGAGGCAGATGATCAACAGGACAGCCAGGAAACTGGTATTGGTTAAAAGGAAATAAATATGGCAGCCTCCATATCCCTCTCAGTTCAGGTGTCCTTTAAGCACTCTCCATCTAACCCATGATAAACCATTATGACTTGTTACTCAATAAAATATGCATATTTGTATATCTCTTTTATTTGCACTGTTGCACATTCTGACAATTCTTTGTGATCCTTTATGGCTTATAATGCACAGAATGTTGGAAACATGAAACTAATAATTCTGAAAACATTTTAAAGTGAGCAGTACTGATATCTGATTGGTGAGCACAGGTTAAGGCACAGAATTTAGTTTATGCTATTATCATTCAGAACTTACTGCATCTTGAAATCCAAACAAAACCAGTTGAATTTGATTTATAGATGTGCTATCGAAGTCCAAGTCCACTTTCAGTTTGGATATTGTGGAGGCCATAACTCTGTGCTCTGGAGAGCGGATAAAGTCCCTCAAGATACTGATAATTTGCTTGATATGAGTGACCGATAGCTGCACATCTTCTGAACTCTGCACATGAAACACAGTTTGGTCATGTAAGCATATGGACTACATAACACAGATCAAGAAACCTCCAACACAATAGTCTTCAGAAAGTGGAAGATAAAAGGATCATATCTCACAAAAGTGAGGGCACATCTCATATGAATATTTTATCCTATCTTTTCATGGGACAGCACTGCAGACATGACACTTTGATACAATGTAAAGTAGTTAGTGTTCAGCTTATATAACAATGTAAATTTAAATAACTCAACACACAAACATTAATGTCTAAACAACTAGCAACAAAAGTGAGTACAATAAAGATTGTCAAGATACTACCCAGTTAGACATTTTCCCTTCCCGGGGTCATGCTACTCATTAGTGTTACACAGTCTCAGGTCAAAATGGGGAGAAAGTGTGTTAAATTTGGTCTTATCACTCTTACATTCTCTCATACTGGTCACTGGCAGCTGAAAATGCCACCTCATGGCAGAGAACACTCCGAGGATCTTAAAAAAATGTCGCTCTACATAAAGATGGCCTAGGCTATCAAAAGATTGCCAACACCCTGAAACTGAGCTACAGCATGGTGACCAAGATCAGAGCACTTGAGAAAGGTTAGATACATCGAAACGTATTTTTTACTGTGAAATTCATTACAAACTGGCCTAAATCCAGGTAGAAACCTAGTCGCTTCTTTGATTTGGTCATTCACTGCACCTATGGTGGATTGGGGTCTTGGCTGGTTTGACACCCTGGTTGTAACGATTGTGGAACTTTCCCCGTGATCAGCGCACAACGCGTGTGCTGACACGGCGGAAATCCTCCACAAGCGTATAATTTGCAGGAACCCAGCAAAAGGTGCTACGCACCCGTAGAGGGAAAATTCCGGTCGGCAGATGGCGCTGGGGAGTGCAGAGGAGCCAATCCTCTGTACCTCCACAAATGCCAGACAGGAATTGTACAAAACGCAGAACGCAATCGCAAGAGAGGCGATTGCGAATGAGAATGAGCAAAGGGACAGGTTGTATGTGTGTGTGCCAATCCAGTCGCCACCCCGCAACCGCACACACACAACAGCAGATATGAAATAGGAACGCGATCGCGAGAGGTGCGATCGCCAGACGAGACACAAGGCAGATCAGAACAGAATACGAGGTTAGCAAAGGCACAGCAAATAATACAATGAGGAGATATGGAAAATAACAAATGCTAGCTAACCGCGAACACCGCACTCATTCGCAACAGTGCACGCGGTTATGCGCGGTCTCCACGTGATAAGCACAATAGAGACAAGCACGCCTAACTAACCATTAACAGACAAACATGAAACAGAGGACGCGAGCGCTTGCTTAACGGTTACCTCACTGAGCCTCCAGCAAGCGTAGCAGACAGACACACGAAAACAGGGACAAGCGAGAGATAGGATCCACAGCACTAGCGAAAAGTGGCTAGCGCGATCCAAGTACAGAGTAGCAGAACAGAAGGATCCCCAGCGCCAGCGAAAAGTGGCCAGCGTGATCCCAGAAGACAGAACAGAAGGATCCCCAGCGCTAGCGAAAAGTAGCTAGCGCAATCCCAGGAGACAGAACAGAAGGATCCCCAGCGCTAGCGAAAAGTAGCTAGCGCGATCCCAGGAGACAGAACAGAAGGATCCCCAGCGCTAGCGAAAAGTAGCTAGCGCGATCCCAGGAGACAGAACAGAAGGATCCCCGGCGCTAGCAAAAAGTAGCTAGTGCGATCCCAGGAGACAGAACAGAAGAGATAGCTGGTAGCAACCGCTGCACCAGCTATACTCCAAGAACAGAGATCAGAACCATTTCCTGTCAACCACCATAGGGACAGGACAATGGCAAACAGGCAAGACAAGACAGAACAGGCAATACAGATAATACAATCCTAACAGCACTAGGGAAATCTGCCTAGCGCAGATTTAGGAATTACTCTAAGCTGATGTTCAAACAGAGAGCAAGGCTGACACCCCACCAGGAGTGTTACATAGGAAGAAATCCTTATAAACAACGAAGCATTGTGGGAAAGACATAGTACTTATAGTACACGCCTCCAATGAATGTGGCCAGGCAATTTGCATGACAACATATGCAAATTCCTCTGCAAGCACAAGCTGCAAAACTGACAGAAGCTCTTCTTTCCAGAGTCCTGCAGCATGCAAACCTACACAATGGTCAAAAGGCTGGCTGCCTGCACAGGCAGCTGAGCAAATCATCACACTGGTGTGTGGAATTCAGTGGGTTGCAGCTCTGAAGCTTTTTTTATGGCTGCATGGCTGTCTACCCAGATGAAAACTTCTTCTAAAGATGGCGCACAATTAAGCTCACACACAGTTTCCTTAAAGGGAAGGTCCAAGCAAAAAAAAAAAAATGAGTTTCACTTACCTGGGGCTTCTACCAGCCCCATGCAGCCATCCTGTGCCCTCGTAGTCACTCACTGCTGCTCCAGTCCCCGGCTGGCAGCTTTCTGACCTCGGAGGTCGGGGCCAAATTGCGTACATTTTTACACATTCCAGCTAATGCAGGAACATTAACACATACATTTTTACGCGCTAGTGGTGCAACGCATACATTTTTGTTCCTGCACTAGCTGGAATGCGTAAAAATGTATGCAATGTGGCCCTGACCTCCGAGGTCAGAAAGCTGCCAGCGGGGGACTGGAGCAGCAGTGAGTGACTACGAGTGCACAGGATGGCTGCATGGGGCTGGTAGAAGCCCCAGGTAAGTGAAACTCATTTTTTTTTTTTGCTTGGACCTTCCCTTTAAGACAAGCAAGTTTAAGATCATGAACTACTAGAACCATGTCCTGTGGTCTGATGAGACCAAGTATATTTGGACTCAGATGGTCAACTTTCAAGCGTGTGTGGTGGTAACCAAGTGGGAAGTACAATAACAAGTGTGTCTTGCTTTCAGAAAAGCTGGAAGTGTCGTGGTTTGGAGCTACATGAGTGCTGCCAGCACTAGGGAGCTACTGTTCACTGAGGGAACCATGAATGCCAACATGTACTGCAACATGGTGAAGCAGAGCATGATCCCCTCCCTTTGGAAATTGGACCACAGGGCAGTATTCAAATATAATATTGATACCAAACACAATTCCAAGACCACCAGCGCCTTGCTAAAGATACTGAGGGTAAAAGTGCTGGACTTGCCAAGCATGTCTTCAGACCTAAAGCCTATTGAGCATCTCTGGCCCAACCTCAAGCGCAAGGTGGAGGAGCACAAGGTCTCTAACATCAACCAGCTTCATAATGGAGTAGTGGAAGAGGATTTCAGTGGCAACTAGTGATGGACAAACATATTTGTTGGCAAATATTGGCTGTTCGCATTTACTGCAAACTTGATGCAAAGTTCGCGTTCATCCTATACATTAACATGGAGCCATTTTTCTACCCTTTACCCCTAAGTCAGATGGGACAGGACAACCAATTAACCATTTTTACCACACAAGCCACACACCCCTATAAAAGAAATGAACCTGGCCACCATTTTACAGTCTACCTGGAGTCAGTGTAGGGAGAGATGTGCTGCTGATTGAGGGACAGATAGCAGCTCTGTGTGATCCAGTGCTATGTAGTTGCTTCTATAAGTGTTCTGCTCCTTGCAGTTCACCAGCTTGGACCCCAATAGTCCTTTTGAGGACTAAACCTGCTGTTACTTTTTGTTGCTGTTTGTGGTGTGGTGTTTAGCTAGCTTATAGCACACCACCTGCATAGTATAGTGTAGTGCGTGGCTGCGTCACTGTTACAACCCGTCAGCCTGTCACTGTGCTAAAATAAAAACATTGAGTGACCGCACTGTACTTTAAAAAAATGTGTTTCACCTGGCATTGTCACACAAGGGGCTTGATTCACTAAACAGTGGTAACTGTAATATCACACCTTATCAAAGATATTACACCTTATCAACGGTAACGTGCCTTATCAGAGTAGCATAGTGAATGCTCTTTATGCTACTCTGATAAGGCATGTTAAGTTTGATAAGGTGTGATATCTTTGATAAGGTGTGATATTTGAGTTATCACGGTTTAGTGAATCAAGCCCAAAGTGTTTAGCATCACTGTCTTTATAGTGTAGTGAATACTATCCAGGGGTGCAGCTAAGGTTTTTGTGGCCCCAAGCGGACTGTAGCAAGAGGCCCTATCCTGCGGCGCGCGAAGCGCGCCGCGGCGAAAAATGGGTGTGGCTATCCCGCATAAGTGGGCGTGGCCATGACATGTGGGTGGAGCAGGAGGGCGGATTGGGGCGGGGCTGTTTGCGGGGAAAAAAATGGATGTTGGGGTGATTGAGGCGCGCGTAGCGCGCCGAAAGATTGGCGCGGCCATGACATTGTATGGGCGAAGCTTAACCGTAGCACAGCAAATATAGCCAACTATGACCATTAAATAATAAATGCAGCAACAGTTACCCCAGACACCAGAAAATAAAAACGCAATTTGGGCCACATTTCAGCAGAAATCAAACGCAATTAGGGCACATTTTCAGCAGAAATCAAACGCAATTAGGGCACATTTTCAGCCGAAATCAAACGCAATTAGGGCACATTTTCAGCAGAAATCAAACGCAATTAGGGCAGAGTTCAGCAGAAATCAAACGCAATTAGGGCCACATTTTCAGCAGATATCAAACGCAATTAGGGCACAGTTCAGCAGAAATCAATCGCAATTAGGGCCACATTTTCAGCAGATATCAAACGCATTTAGGGCACAGTTCAGCAGAAATCAATCGCAATTAGGGCCACATTTTCAGCAGATATCAAACGCAATTAGGGCACAGTTCAGCAGAAATCAATCGCAATTAGGGCCACATTTTCAGCAGATATCAAATGCAATTAGGGCACAGTTCAGCAGAAATCAATCGCAATTAGGGCCACATTTTCAGCAGATATCAAACGCAATTAGGGCACAGTTCAGCAGAAATCAATCGCAATTAGGGCCACATTTTCAGCAGATATCAAATGCAATTAGGGCACAGTTCAGCAGAAATCAATCGCAATTAGGGCTGCGGCTGCAAAAAGAAAAGAATTTACTCACCTGGCAGGCTGGCACTGGCAGAAGTCTTCTCTCCTGGTCTCCTCTCCCGGCCGGCTCCTCAGGCGCGCAGTTCCCACGGAGCTCCCTCCCTGGCTTCCTCCTCCAATCTCCCGCGCTGATTCATGCAGGGCTACGGGAAGATGGCCACCCGAAGCCCTGTACTGGAGACATAGTCTCCAGAGCAGGGCTTCGGCGGCGGCCATCTTCCTGTAGCCCTGCTCTGCTCTGCCAGTGCCAGCCCGGCGGGGCTGCAGGGAAAAAGTGACGTCACGCCGACGTCACGGAGCCGCCGAGGCCCCTAAGATTGTGAGGCCCCAAGCGACCGCTTGGTTTGCTTTATGCCTCGCGGCGCCCCTGATACTATCAATACCCAAGTGTTATACAAGGACAATGTACAAATAATGTCTAAGTAGCTGTGTAAACATTTTCCTATTTTTCATGTTAAATATCAGTGGCAAAAGCTTTAATTAACAGTGTGCAGGATTTAGCTTTATTGGGACAAATCATTTGCAGAAGGTTTGTCTGCTTCAATGCACAGCCAGTGTTGTTTTTTGCATATCAGACTACAGAGTATTTTTCCCGGAAAGCCAAAAAAATATATGAAAAGCTGTGCTGTCGTAGACAATTACATGTTTAAAACAAATTAAATTTCCTCTGCTCTCTTGCAGACAGCACAGCTCAGAAACACGCAGCTTCTTCTGAGAGCTCTCTGACACACAGTTACACAGAGATAACTACACTGTGAGGGAAACTCCCCTCCCCTCATTAACTCTCCAGTCAGAAATGAGCAGACAGTGCAGTCAGTTCAGAGTGAAAGGAATTTGTTACAGTAAACAAAAGAGATAAGCAAATGAAATGTATACATCATTATTTACTAGCACTTCAGGAACTCTCTCAAACTCAGGTTAAAAAACAAATGTTAATCAATAGTATCCCTTTAAACAGCAGATTAAGTAACCGAAGTGTACTTTAAACATTTGTGTCATCTAACCAGACATTGTCACACAAAGGGTTTGATTCACTAAACCGTGATAACTCAAATACCACACTTTGGGTTTGATTCACAAAACGGTGCTAACTGCTAGCATGGCTTTTCGCACATTTTAGCGTGTTTTCGTGCAAATAGAATGGTTTTCTTGTGAATTTTTCACGCCAATGTGACCGCTACCGCGTAAAAAAATCACGTTAACACGTGAACGCTAATTTTTGCACGCGATAACCGTTAACACGTTAAATTTTGAGCAAAGCACTTTTCACAGGATGCTAACAGTTAGCACCGTTTTGTGAATTAAGCCCCTTATCAAAGATATCACACCTTATAATAGTTAACAGGCCTTACCAGAGTAGCATAGCGAGCGCTACGAACTTATGCCTGCTAATTGGCAATGGCACTCGTCCTGCCCTGAGCCCCTGCGGGTTCGTAGCGCTCGCTATGCTACGATGATAAGGCAGGTTAACTTTGATAAGGTGTGATATCTTTGATAAGGTGTGGTATTTGAGTTATCACGGTTTAGTGAATCAAGCGCAAAGTGTTTTACATCACTGTTGGGTTTATAGGGCAGTTTTCGACTGTTTGCATTTACACATTTAAAAAATCCTCTGCGGAAAGTATGTAAGTTTGGAGGAAAACTTTGCCATTGATCCCCATCAGCCATGCCACTGTCCAGGATTTTGAACACTTTGTATACCTTTTTGAAAGAAACTGTGGCTGCAGAGATGCCGTGAAAATTTTAGAAGTCCGCCTGCCATTAAAGTTTGGTGTAAAAGTTCAGTTTGCAAACTTCTACACAAAAGTTTTCTAACAGTTCGCTAATATTCATTCGCAATGTTCGTCCATCGCTAGCTGCAACCTGTGAAGCACTAGTGAACTCTATGCCCAAGAGAGGTAATGCAGTGCTGGAAAAGAATAGAGTCTGTGTGTGGGTGACAGCAGTGCTTTAATTAGTATTCAGAGAATGTGAGCAGTTAAAGATGTAGTGAGGTTCTGCTCCAAGTACAAGAGGTGCAGGAAACTGTAAAGACAAAGAGTAGCACACATTCAGGGAGATACACAAACAGTGGGCAAAGCCGCCAGGGGGGGGGGGGGGGGGGGGTCATCTTTCTCCTCTAAAGTGTCCATTATTAGTGGTAGGAAACACAGCAAAGGCTGGGTGATAGCAGGGAGCATTAGATAACAATGGCAGCTAAGACAGCCAGTATGTTTGCAAGTTTGTGTGGACGTGGAGTTCCATTCAAGGAATAGAGTTCCAAATTCAATAAATACCTTATGTATCTATGGTTCCATGTAGTATGAGAGCTTACCTACACAATAAGTTCAAAGTACTGGAAATCTGTTAGACTTTATACTACATGTAGGTTACATTTAGGTTGGCAATGATGATGTTATATCTTGTAGAACCTCTATTTGTGGTTTCTGGACATAGAAAAACTTTATACTATAACAACCCGTAGTTGGGAATCCTTAGCAAGCACAGCAGTAATATTCAGAGATCTGTGGACACCATTCACTGGCATTCACGTGTGTTATAGTTTAGACTCTGCCTACACACAGCGTATACACTGACCTGCTTGAGACATTCCTGCAGATTGGATGAGACTTTATTCTGTTCTTCCTTGAGGATTTTGTAGAGTATGGCCCGACGTTCACTGTCCTTTCTTAGAAGGAATAATCCAGAGTCCCTCTCGTCTGGGGAAGGAGGGGTACTTCTATCTTCTGACACTGTGCCGTCATCTGGCACACTATGTGCAGAAAAGAGACAACTAATAAACTGGACCAGGCATCAGTATCCCTGACTTCATGCAATGTGCTCTCTATAATGGAATTACATGTAACTGATACGTTTAAATTTATGTCAAAACTGCTCATCATCGTGAATATAGTAACCTGTTTAATTGTGTGGGCAGGCATGTGCCACTTGTCAACAGAAGATAACAAGTTCCAAACAACACCCTATTGTGGTATAATAACACACCACACAGCAGACTGCAGCACCACACAGCAAATCTGAAGTGAATATAAACTAACGAGATAATACATTGTATGTGTGAGACTGATAATAATTAGAATACTAGTAGCAAAAAAGAGTGTCATTTTTATTTTCAGTTATGCAGTTTTATTTATAACATTGACATTCACAGAGGCAGTTTAGAATCCACACTCTGTCTTTTATGCTGTAAAACAAAGCAGAGTTAATGACTCTGAACTTTCCTGCATTCAAATCAACTGAAGTAAAATGTATATGGAGGCTGCCATATTTATTTCCTGTTAAACAATGCCAGTTGCCCGGCAGCCCTGCTGATCTATTTGGCTGCAGTAGTGTCTGAATAACACCCGAAACAAGCATGCAGCTAATCTTGTCAGATCTGACAAAAATGTCAGAAACACCCGATCTGCTGCATGCTTGTTCAGGGTCTATGGCTAAAAGCATTAGAGGCAGAGGATCAGCAGGACAGCCAGGCAACTGGTATTGCTTAAAAGGAGAATAAATATGGCAGCCTCCATATCCCTTTTGTTACAGTTGTCCTTTAAGCTCTTCAGAAAACAGGACTGAGTTTGAGGAATAGCACAGAGAAGCTCTTTAGCATAGGTAACTAACAAACTCAATTTGTTAACTCTTCCTGTATTGAAACACAATAGGAGACACTTATTTTCTACTTATGTTCTATTTATTATTTGCACTACACATACAATTCACTATCTCATACATTTCTTTTCGCTTCAGATTTCTTTTAAAAGTCACTGTGCTGTGAATATTCCAACAAGGCTGCATACTGGCAGATAAAAAAGTGCTATGAGGTTAGGCTAGCTTTAATGTGGAGCAAAGACTTCACTTATGACTAGTTAACCCAGATGTGACCTAATCAGCATGTCAGCATGTCAAGAGAACACTTGTTATGTCCTCCTAATTTCTTAAAAAAAACCTGTACAATGCAGGAAGATCAGCATCACTGCAGTGAAAGAGATACGCTCACAGCACAGATAAAAGAAGAAGGTACAAGTCTTACCTTAGATAATTGGCAATAGGCGATTTGCTAGAAGGACTTTCTGAAACGGATGTTTTTGCTTTTTCAAAGAATATTTCATTCCTTGCATCTGAGTCTGGAGATACTGATCCATGTTCACTGCTGCTGCTGCCTGCCAGCTCTCCAGGCACCGGCAGTGGTAGAGATGTACTACGGTTGTAATCTGGAACAACAAAACTACATTTGTAGCAGAACATCTAAGCATGACATAAATAACAAGAAGGCTCTGTGCTGTGTGGTGGAAATGTTTACTATTGTCATTCCTTGTGCTGCAGTTAATCTGCTGCAGGGGGTGGGGGTGGTGGGGGGGGGGGTAGAGTGGCTCTGCTCCATTCGGGCGCATCCTTCTCCATTATGGAAAACTATAAGCTATTGTATATTAGTAATGCTAGGAATACACCATGAGTTTTATTGGCAGATAGATGGCTCGATAGATAATTTCCGACAGGTCCGATTTGATTTCGATAGTTTTTCCGATCTATTTTTTTCAATGAAGGTAATGGAATTCGATCGGAAAAACGATCAGCCAGTACATCCACTGAAAAAACTCCTCAATTCTGGTAGCTATGTGAGGTAAATATTTTTTTGTAGGTAAAATACCTCATGAGGTATTTACCTCTTTAAATAGCAATTCTGAAAGATTTTTCTAAATTTCCGAACATGAGGTAAAACATGCGGTAAAACATGAGGTAAATGCATAAAGTGAGGTAAAACATGAGGTATTGCAGTGGTAAGCATGCAGTAAATAAATAATAGTAGTCTTTAATTGTCTTCCATAAGTTAGGATTTGGATTTGTCTTCCATAAGTTTGGAAGATTTTTATTTTTTTTTGAGGGAGGAAGGTGTATTTTATTATGTAGCAACCTATGAAAAGTATAATTATAGACATCCCTTATTTAAAAAAATAAAATAAAATTCAGTAAATATTTGGAGTTTTATTTCCACGGTTCTTTTCTATTACACAACCTGAATAGGAACGACACTAAAACAGCAATAGGAACTCCACTAAAAACTGCAAAATGCATGCAAATTGACTTTACCTCCAGGTACAGGCAGGTCTTAAACTGATCGGTAAATTATGTGCTAACATGCCCCCTAATTTCCATGAGAATAGCTATTTTTGGTAAATTACCTCATGGATTACCTCATAATTTACCTCATGAGGTAAAACATGACTAAAACCTACCAGAATTGCTAAATGTCATTACCTCATGAGGTAAATTACCTCACATGAGGTCATTTGTTTGATAACCCTACCAGAATTGAGGCCATTGTGTATTCCCAGCATTAGGGGTCCACTAGATTGTCATTGAAAAAGAGTGCTAGTTCCTGCCTCTAGTAGTCAGGGCACGCTGCTAAAATAAACTGAAGCAAAACTGGTGAAATCTGAAGTCAACTAGAATGCCAGTTTTGCTGCGAAATATGCAAGATTGCAACTCATCACTGTGAACAATCTCCATCTTCACTTTTAACAATTTTACACCAAACTCAGTGCATACTGCAGGTCAATTGGCAGTGCAAACTCAGTGCATACTGCAGGTCATACTGCATACTAAGTGCATACTGCAGGTCAATTGGCAAATTCACTGAAATTAAATGCTAACATTTTGTAAAGTGCTTTTCTCCTCTGGGACTTAAAGCCCATAGGTCATTAAAGTGCACACATGTCAAAGAAGTCGTCTGGTAATTAAGGTCCCAGATGAAGCCGATGGTACTATTCTACTGTCAACTTCTGTAACCTAACAGGAACCACCTCCTGCTGAAGTCAAACCCTTAACCACTTCCCGACCGCCGTATATACAATTGGCGGCCGGGAAGTGGACGCCGCAAGGACCGCCGTATTGACAATTGGCGGCGGTCCTTGTATGGGCATGGGCGGAGCGATCGCGTCATCCGTGACGCGATTCTCTGCCTCCGCCTGGCGCCGCTCACCCGCCGCAACATCCCGCCGGCCATACGGAAGCGCCGGCGGGATGTTAGCCCGACGATCGCCGCATACAAAGTGTATAATACACTTTGTAATGTTTACAAAGTGTATTATACAGGCTGCCTCCTGCCCTGGTGGTCCCAATGTCCGAGGGACCACCAGGGCAGGCTGCAGCCACCCTAGTCTGTACCAAGCACACTGATTTCCCCCCCCCCGCCCCAGATCGCCCACAGCAGCCATCAGACCCCCCCCTGCCCACCCCCCAGACCCCTGTTTGCACCCAATCACCCCCCTAATCACCCATCAATCACTCCCTGTCACTATCTGTCAACGCTATTTTTTTTTGTCCCCCCCCCCCTGCCCCCCGCTCCCTCCTGATCACCCCCCCACCCCTCAGATTCTCCCCAGACCCCCCCCCCCCAGACCCCCCCCATGTACTGTATGCATCTATCCCCCCTGATCACCTGTCAATCACATGTCCATCACCTGTCAATCACCCGTCAATCACCCCCTGTCACTGCCACCCATCAATCAGCCCCTAACCTGCCCCTTGCGGGCAATCTGATCACCTCCCCACACCAATAGATCGCCCGCAGATCCGACATCAGATCACCTCCCAAATCCATTGTTTACATCTATTCTCTCCTCTAAACACCCACTAATTACCCATCAATCACCCATCAATCACCCCCTATCACCACCTGTCACTTTTACCTATCAGATCAGACCCTAATCTGCCCCTTGCGGGCACCCAATCACCCGCCCACACGCTCAGATTGCCCTCTGACCCCCCCTTATCAATTCACCAGTGCATTAATTACATCTGTTCTTCCCTGTAATAACCCACTGATCACCTGTCAATCACCTGCCAATCACCTATCACCCATCAATCACCCCCTGTCACCCCCTGTCACTGCCACCCATCAATCAGCCCCTAACCTGCCCCTTGCGGGCAATCTGATCACCCACCCACACCATTAGATCGCCCGCAAACCTGCCGTCAGATTACCTCCCAAATGTATTGTTTACATCTGTTATCTTCTCTAAACACCCACTAATTACCCATCAATCACCCATCAATCACCCCCTATCACCAACCGTCACTGTTACCTATCAGATCAGACCCTAATCTGCCCCTTGCGGGCACCCAATCACCCGCCCACACGCTCAGATTGCCCTCAGACCCCCCCCCCCTTATAAATTCGCCAGTGCATTAATTACATCTGGCCTTCCCTGTAATAACCCACTGATCACCTGTCAATCACCTGCCAATCACCTATCACCCATCAATCACCCCCTGTCACTGCCACCCAACAATCAGCCCCTAACCTGCCCCTTGCGGGCAAACTGATCACCCACCCACACCAATAGATCGCCCGCAGATCCGACATCACATCACCACCCAAGCGCAGTGTTTCCATCTATTCTCTCCTCTAAACACCCACTAATTACCCATCAATCACCCATCAATCACCCCCTATCACCACCTGTCACTGTTACCCATCAGATCAGACCCTAATCTGCCCCTTGCGGGCACCCAACCGCCCGCCTACACGCTCAGATTGCCCTCAGACCCCCCCTTATCAATTCGCCAGTGCAATATTTACATCTGTTCTCCCCTGTAATAACCCACTGATTACCTGTCAATCACCCATCAATCACCCCCTGTCACTGCCACCCATCAATCACCCCCTGTCACTGCCGCCCATCAATCACCCGCTGTCACTGCCACCCATCAATCAGCCCCTAACCTGCCCCTTGCAGGCAATCTGATCACCCACCCACACCAATAGATCGCCCGCAGATCCGACGTCCGATCACCTCCCAAGTGCAGTGTTTACATCTGTTCTCTACCCTAAACACCCACTAATTACCCATCAATCACCCCCTGTCACTGCTACCTATCAGATTAGACCCCTATCTGCCCCTAGGGCACTCAATCACCTGCCCACACCCTCAGAATGCCCTCAGACCCCAGCCCTGATCACCTCGCCAGTGCATTGCTTGCATCTATTCCCCCCTCTAATCACACCTTGAGACACCCATCAATCACCTCCTGTCACCCCCTAGCACACCTACCCATCAGATCAGGCCCCAATTTGCCCCGTGTGGGCTCCTGATCACTCGGCCAAACCCTCAGACCCCCTTCCGATCACCTCCCCAGTGCATTGATTGCATCTATTTTCCCCTCTAACCACCCCCTGAGACACCCATCAATCACCTCCTGTCACCCCCCTAGCACTCCTATCCATCAGATCAGGCCCAATACAACCTGTCATCTAAAAGGCCACCCTGCTTATGACCGGTTCCACAAAATTCGCCCCCTCATAGACCACCTGTCATCAAAATTTGCAGATGCTTATACCCCTGAACAGTCATTTTGAGACATTTGGTTTCCAGACTACTCACGGTTTTGGGCCTGTAAAATACCAGGGCGGTATAGGAACCCCACAAGTGACCCCATTTTAGAAAAAAAGACACCCCAAGGTATTCTGTTAGGTGTATGACGAGTTCATAGAAGATTTTATTTGTTGTCAAAAGTTAGCGGAAATTGATTTTTATTGTTTTTTTTTCACAAAGTGTCATTTTTCACTAACTTGTGACAAAAAATAAAATCTTCTATGAACTCGCCATACACCTAACGGAATACCTTGGGGTATCTTCTTTCTAAAATGGGGTCACTTGTGGGGTTCCTATACTGCCCTTGCATTTTAGGGGCCCTAAACCGCGAGGAGTAGTCTAGAAAACAAATGCCTCAAAATGACCTGTGAATAGGACGTTGGGCCCCTTAGCGCACCCAGGCTGCAAAAAAGTGTCACACATGTGGTACCGCCGTACTCAGGAAAAGTAGTATAATGTGTTTTGGGGTGTATTTTTACACATACCCATGCTGGGTGGGAGAAATTTCTATGTAAATGGACAATTGTGTGTAAAAAAAATCAAACAATTGTCATTTACAGAGATATTTCTCCCACTTAGCATGGGTATGTGTAAAAATACACCCCAAAACGCATTATACTACTTCTCCTGAGTACGGCGGTACCACATGTGTGGCACTTTTTTTTACACCCTAAGTACGCTAAGGGGCCCAAAGTCCAATGAGTACCTTTAGGATTTCGCAGGTCATTTTGCGACATTTGGTTTCAAGACTACTCCTCACGGTTTAGGGCCCCTAAAATGCCAGGGCAGTATAGGAACCCCACAAATGACCCCATTCTAGAAAGAAGACACCCAAAGGTATTCCGTACGGAGTATGGTGAGTTCATAGAAGATTTTTTTTTTGTCACAAGTTAGCGGAAAATGACACTTTGTGAAAAAAAAACAATTAAAATCAATTTCCGCTAACTTGTGACAAAAAAATAAAAACTTCTATGAACTCACCATACTCCTAACGGAATACCTTGGGGTGTCTTCTTTCTAAAATTGGGTCATTAGTGGGGTTCCTATACTGCCCTGGCATTTTAGGGGCCCTAAACTGTGAGGAGTAGTCTTGAAACAAAAATGACCTGTGAAATCCTAAAGGTACTCATTGGACTTTGGGCCCCTTAGTGCAGTTAGGGTGCAAAAAAGTGCCACACATGTGGTATCGCCGTACTCGGGAGAAGTAGTATAATGTGTTTTGGGGTGTATTTTTACACATACCCATGCTGGGTGGGAGAAATACTTCTGTAAATGACAATCTTTTGATTTTTTTACACACAATTGTCCATTTACAGAGGTATTTCTCCCCCCCAGCATGGGTATGTGTAAAAATACACCCCAAAACACATTGTACTACTTCTCCTGAATATGGCGATACCACATGTGTGGCACTTTTTTGCACCCTAACTGCGCTAAAGGGCCCAAAGTCCAATGAGTACCTTTAGGATTTCACAGGTCATTTTGAGAAATTTCGTTTCAAGACTACTCCTCACGGTTTAGGGCCCCTAAAATGCCAGGGCAGTATAGGAACCCCACAAATGACCCCATTTTAGAAAGAAGACACCCCAAGGTATTCCGTTAGTAGTATGGCGAGTTCATAGAAGATTTTATTTTTTGTCACAAGTTAGCGGAAATTGATTTTAATTGTGTTTTTTCACAAAGTGTCATTTTCCGCTAACTTTTGACAAAAAAAAAATCTTCTATGAACTCACCATACTCCTAACGGAATACCTTGGGGTGTCTTCTTTCTAAAATGGGGTCATTTGTGGGGTTCCTATACTGCCCTGGCATTTTAGGGGCCCTAAACCGTGAGGAGTAGTCTTGAAACGAAATTTCTCAAAATGACCTGTGAAATCCTAAAGGTACTCATTGGACTTTGGGCCCTTTAGCGCAGTTAGGGTGCAAAAAAGTGCCACACATGTGGTATCGCCGTACTCAGGAGAAGTAGTATAATGTGTTTTGTGGTGTATTTTTACACATACCCATGCTGAGTGGGAGAAAGATCTCTGTAAATGGACAATTGTGTGTAAAAAAAATTAACAAATTGTCATTTACAGAGATATTTCTCCCACCCGGCATGGGTATGTGTAAAAATACACCCCAAAACACATTATACTACTTCTCCTGAGTACGGCAATACCACATGTGTGGCACTTTTTTGCAGCCTAACTGCGCTAAGGGGTCCAAAGTCCAATGAGCACCTTTAGGCTTTACAGGGGTGCTTACAATTTAGCACCCCCCAAAATGTCAGGACAGTAAACACCCCCCACAAATGACCCCATTTTGGAAAGTAGACCCTTCAAGGTATTCAGAGAGGGGCATGGTGAGTCCGTGGCAGATTTCATTTTTTTTTTTGTCGCAAGTTAGAAGAAATGGAAACTTTTTTTTTTTTTTTTTTCTCACAAAGTGTCATTTTCCGCTTACTTGTGACAAAAAATAATATCTTCTATGAACTCACTATGCCTCTCAGTGAATACTTTGGGATGTCTTCTTTCCAAAATGGGGTAATTTGGGGGGTATTTATACTATCCTGGAATTCTAGCCCCTCATGAAACATGACAGGGGGTCAGAAAAGTCATAGATGCTTGAAAATGAGAAAATTCACTTTTTGCACCATAGTTTGTAAACGCTAAAACTTTTACCCAAACCAATAAATATACACTGAATGGGTTTTTTTTATCAAAAACATGTTTGTCCCCATTTTTCGCGCTGCATGTATACAGAAATTTTACTTTATTTGAAAAATGTCAGCACAGAAAGTTAAAAAAATCATTTTTTTGCCAAAATTCATGCCTTTTTTGATGAATATAATAAAAAGTAAAAATCGCAGGAGCAATCAAATAGCACCAAAAGAAAGCTTTATTAGTGACAAGAAAAGGAGCCAAAATTCATTTAGGTGGTAGGTTGTATGAGCGAGCAATAAACCGTGAAAGCTGCAGTGGTCTGAATGGAAAAAAAGTGGCCGGTCCTTAAGGGGTAGAAAGCCCTAGGTCCTCAAGTGGTTAAGTCAAACCCACCATAAGTAACACCTCTCCTTCCCGGGGGCTCAGCTATAATGTAGCAAAACGCCCATTGTCATTTCCTGACTTCACTTCCTACAGTGCATTTCTGGAAAGCAAGCATGTTGCCAAAGCAATTCTATATGCTATGAAAAATAACATGCACATCAAAAAGTGCAGAATGTGCCTTATGCCCACATTGTAGAGCATGAGTAAAACAATGCACATTGTTTGAAAACGTAAGGGAACTAAATACATACTCTGAAAAACAAAGATGCAGGCAGGGAGTTCCTCTTGATGAAACAAAGGTTAGGAAAGAAAAAGGAAGAAGAAAAAGACAGGAAGCAGGCAAGCTCACATTACCACTAATTATATCTGCATTTCATGCATTACACTTTTTAAGAATGTTTTTTACCCAGGTCTATCGACTTTAAATTTATTTCCATACAAGTGACCAATTGCAATTAAATTTGATTGACATTTGCACTCTATTAATAAATAAGAATCGCAGGGCAGTAAGCTACCTGATAATTACTTCTAACATGGTCTGAAAAAATCTGCTCAGTTACTTCTAATAATGTGAAATATTTCATTATTTGGGATTTAGTGCAGCTAAAGCTTAGCCATGCCAGGAACACAGCTCCTGTTTGAGCAATGTTCAGAGGTGTAATTATACTAATTAGCTGTGCAGGGTGCTGTAATTCGCTTAGAAATAAGGCTCATCTTTGCAATATTGTGGCACTGGTATAAAATAAAGACCTTGCAGTTTATTTAATAACTTGTTGCTAAAATATTGAAAACCATTAACCAAAACACTGCCATACACCTCGTTCTTATCTCTATAGCTACACTCAATAGCGCTTTGCCATTCACCTGCTGAACTGCCCTACATGATGATTGCCTCACTGAACGTTGTGATCCCCCACTGTCGTCTTAACGTCACCTCTTCTTACCTTACCTTGGCCTACCATCCTGGACATCCTCGTTGTGCCAGACCCATTGGTCTCTCCTCCGCTTCCAGAGCTGCACTGACATCACCGCTCCCTCCTATACCATGGAGAACTGGATGGGTAGTCCCATCCATCCCACCCAAACAGCTCTATGCTCCCTAGGCAGGATAGCCCAAACAAGCCAATTAAGCTATTAGCATGTTTTTGATATATGGGAGTAAAAACAAGAAGACACAAGAGACACAAAACATGCAGTTAGACTAAAACCATATTATGGCTGTAATAAATTGGCCATGCAGATGTTAATTATGAATTAAAAATTAAATATGAATATATATTTACACTACAGTGGCATCTTTCTTAGCACTCTACATAGTCTATAGTTGCAGTATATAACCCCAAACTAATCTAATCCCTACCACAGTCATAATCCAATTTTTCTACTCTAGTCTAAGAACAATTTTGAAGAAACCAATGTATTTATTATCCAAAGTACCTGGTAAAATCCACATATACATGGAGGGAACATACAAACCATATACAGATGTCCAAAACATGAATTGAGCCTAGGACTCTATCACTATACCACCCCGCTGCCTGAATCACATCCAAAGCACCCCAATCAACAAAATCTCCTTCCAAAAAACACAATATGCCCACTTCCCAATATCTATTAATATGGCTCTGTATGATTAAAATGTATTGCTAATACATGGCAGTGGGAAAATGCCTCTAAGAAAGCAAGAAAGCTGAACTATTCACCACATCACTGCGGCATCCACTCTGGGTCTGCCCTTCCCCAAATAATACTTGTCTACACAAGCTTTTACAACCACGACACATATGTAGTAGTTCATTATTCAATTATCATTAAATTACAAATAATAATCTGCCTATCTTGCTTTGACAAGGAAGGAGTCTGTCCTCTAGGTAATGAATCATGTTCGATCACAGCAAACACTGCAGAAAGAAGAGAGAGGCTCTACTATACAGAACTCTTATAAGGGACTCTGTGGCTTTTTTTTAAAGCTTACCTGAAGGCTTGAATGCTATTTTATTCTTCTTCCCTTTATTTACTTGCTTGAGGAAGAAGTCTCTCAGCAGGTCTGCAACTGTTGCACGCTTCACTGGGTCAGGCTCAAAGCAGAGTAATATAAAAGCCCTCGCCTCTGCAGAAAGGGATTCTGGGATCTCTGGGTGGATTTTAAACATGCCCACCTGTAACACATAAAATATGATCTCACTTCAGAAAATGAATTATATTCCTTTCTGTAAAAAAAAAAAAAAAAAAAGTATGGTGTCCCACGGTTTGTAGTCACACTTAAGTTTATTCAATTATGGCGCTGTTGCAAAGCTGGTAATTTGGGGTGCTGCAGTAAAATGGGCACCCCTTAGACTGCAATGTTAGCTGCAGCTATAGCGGCGCCCAGTGGGTCTAATCAGTGGATATTGCAGAAGGGGTGGTTAGGGTTAGGCATCAATAGAAGGAAGGTTCATGTGAGAATAGGGTTAGGCTTGGTGATAGTTAAATAACAGCAAAATGTAACGATCTTCTACTATCTTCTACTATCTACTACCCATTGCACAATAGTAGAATATTGAAAATTTGACCAATAGTCTACTAGCGAGTAACCCTGGCACCCATAAGATACCAAAGATGAAGCAATAAGACTTCCTAGAATCGGAGGTTTTTAAAGTACACATTCAAAAGATCAGTATCTGCAAAAGATCTGTTCCTGCAAAAGATCCGTTCCTCCAAAATGCAGGTCCTAAATGACTCATGTAATAATAACAGTCTTTCCTTAAAGGGACTCAGAGCTCTTGAAAATAGAAAGATTTATACATCCTCAGTCTTCTGCAGCGTCAGTACCGGGTCCCCGCACTTCCGTCAGTCGGAGCCAGTCTGACGTAAGAGAAGTGCACCCTCTACGTATCTCTCCAGCAGCTGCTGAAGAGATAGGCAAAGAGCGCACTTCTCCTACGCTAGACTGGCTCCGACTGACGGAAGTGCGGGGACCCGGTACTGACGCTGCAGAAGACTGAGGATGGCGGCGTGAGAGAGATCGGAGCGTATGGGGCTGACAGAAGCCCCAGGTATGTATAAATCTTTCTATTTTCAAGAGCTCTGAGTCCCTTTAAGGAAAGACTGTTATTATTACATGAGTCATTTAGGACCTGAACCCACTGAGGCAGTTGTGTCCGCTTCTGTCCACTTTTCTGCTTCTGTAACATTGATGTGTAACTGAAAAGCGAACAGAACTGCATCAGTGGGCTCAGGCTCTAAGACTTGTTAAAGTGAAGTATCTCTTTGTTTGACTTTCTGGAAGTCCAGGAATGCTGTACAGATGTCACAAGACCCAGAATACATACGGCACACTGCCAGCCAAGTTATGCTAAGACACACTGGACAGAGATAGTACAGCAGAAATACAATTTGGCAGTATCAATATCAGAATTCAAAATTATATGGCAAAACCAGATAAGTAAGTTGGTTTAAGAGCGCTTTGCAAGACAAGCACTCAATGTAATGACGTTTTGACTTTGACAGGCAAGTAATGTCTTAATATACAAAGAACGTTTACACTTGTCACGTTATCACAAATTAACCGATGGTTTTTGCTTGTAAAGGTTCCACTGTACTTAAAGGGCAACTGAAGCAAGAGGGATATGGAGGATGACATATTTATTTCCTTTTTAACAATGCATGTGTTCCAATACAGGAAGAGTTTGTTACTGTGCATACACACATCAGACCATAGTCTTTGGAAAATGAAAGATCACAGACCAATTTTACCCCCTTCCATGTAGTATGAGAGCCATACCTACACAGTCTATTCTATTGAGCTGAACTCCCCATCAGATAGAAATCTTTGCAAGATGCTGCACACAAAGATGCTGTACACATTCAGAAGATCAGTATCTGCAAGAAGATCCGTTCCTGCAAAAGATCCGTTCCTCCAAAATGCATTCATAGTCTATGATATCTGCAGATCCTTACACACACCTTGTTTAACAGACATTCATCTGCAGATCAGGCAATCATCTGCAGATCTGAAGATCCATCCTGGTGGATCTGATCTGCAGATGAATGTCTGTTAAACAAGGTGTGTATGAGGATCTGCAGATATCATAGACTATGAATGCATTTTGGAGGAACGGATCTTTTGCAGGAACAGATCTTTTGCAGATACTGATCTTTTGAATGTGTACAGCATCTTTGTGTGCAGCATCTTGCAAAAATTTCTATCTGATGGGGAGTTCAGCTCCATAGAATAGACTGTGTAGGTATGGCTCTCATACTACATGGAAGGGGGTAAAATTGGTCTGTGATCTTTCATTTTCCAAAGACTATGGTCTGATGTGTGTATGCTCCCTTAGTTACCTATGCAAAAGAGCTTATCTGTGCTAGTCCTCAAACTCAGTCCTGTTTTCTGAAGAGCTTAAAGGACAACTGTAACAAAAGGGATATGGAAGCTGCCATATTTATTCTCCTTTTAAGCAATACCAGTTGCCTGGCTCTCTTGCTGATCCTCTGCCTCTAATACTTTTAGCCATAGACCCTGAACAAGCATGCAGCAGATCTGGTGTTTCTGACATTATGGTCGTTCTTTTCCATTTTTTTCATAACCAGGCCTCAAGCACTATTACTTTCTCACCTTTTTAAATGCACCCGCTTTACTGAGCAAAACAGTGCTATGTAAACATCCACCACTAGATGTCCTCATAGGACTAAGCCACTATAGTACAGTAGTAGTCAGCTATTCAAAAACCCACGCATTTGTTATATACAGTACAAGTTTACAGTTTCCCCTTTTTCTTCTGTTGCGATCTAACAAATACAGGATGTTGCCACTATTGATTCTACAGCAAGCTCATGATATAATAATGTAGGCAAAGATTCAGCAAATACTTGTATTACTCTTCCCAGTTCCCAGAAACCAAAATAGTGAGTTAGTGACCTCTTATTTCATAACCCTCATAGCATAAGAGATAAATATATTCACAAGTGATATAAATTATGACTAAAGAGGCTGCGTAGTCTGAAACTTGCTAAAAAACTGTCTGACTTCCTACCTAAATTGTCCTTATAAGTGACTTCAGCTAGTACCGGTAATAACTTACTGTGGAACTACTACTAGGGATTATTCCTGTTTGTAGTATGTTTTAAAATATAGCAGCAAAGTATATCAAGTATTTTTGAGACAATCAATCATATATGCAGATTCTAGATATTTTACATAGTTTCAAATATAAATAATGCATTCAGGTCGCTTGCACACTTGCAGACTGTGTTGCATCGTGGTACGCTTCCCTGCCGCAAGGGCCATAAAAGTCTATGGAGACTTGCACAGTTCACGCGATGCGGCGCGCTGGAAGTAGCAACATTGTCACAATCCCAACGCAAAGTCTGCAGCACGTTACTGCATGATCCGTAACTACAGCACAGATTATAGCGGAATTTAACCCTGCATTTCAACTTAGCTTTAAAAGATTGCTTACAGCTTAGAAACTATTATGCCAGATTTTTTTTAAGCAGAAATTCACTGAATGGGTTAAACATGACATTTTAGTGCTGCATTATTCAGCTAGGATTCCGCATCCATGCTTAGGTTTAGTTACAAATGTATCTTTGTTTGGAATGCAAATAAATCTCTGAAAAGCCTGTCTGGGAAGTCCTCTTTGTTCTCTCAGAGAGGTGTTTGTTTATTACATTGTAAATAGATACATTTGTAACTAAACCTCAGCAGGGAGAAGGATTTCTAGCTAAATGCAACACTAAAATATTATGTTTAATCCATTTAGTGAATTTCTGCTAAAAAAAAAAATCTGGCATAATAGTTTCTAAGCTGTAAGCAATCTTTTAAAGTAAAGTTGAAATGCTGGGTGTTAGACCACTTTAAGCAGTAATGCAAGTCAATGAGGGACGCAGTAAGTGTGCACGACGGGAGCACATTGCTAAGCGGTGCACATACTCGGACCCTTGGGAATCCCAGTGACGTTCTTCCTGTTCAGCAGGGGCAGGCCTATGCATATGACCTTGTTGCTGCACTGTGGCGCAGGGTCATATGAAGCCTCATTTCTGCAGTGTGATTGCATCACAAACTTCTGGTGTAAAACTGGCCTCAAGAAAAGGTGATGACAGCATTAGGGAAAGACATATAACTGATGGGCATAGTTTCTTGTTCTGTCACTATATGGCCACCTGAATTTCACCCATACAGAATGAATGCCATTGATGTATGCCTAGTTTAAATGAAAAAAGAAATGCTCTAATAAACCCGAGCATGTGAACGTACTTCTAAACATATACAGTTTAAAAAAAGGTCAGGGTCAATGCAAGCTTATTTAGTAATGCACTGCATCTCTTACCTATCCCTGCCAGTTGGGCGTGTGGCCATTCCCTGGGCCTGGATAGTACTTCTTTCCAATGGTCCTAGCTCCCATAGAGTAACATTAGAACATCTGACCTCAGATGTGGTTTGCAGAATGACTGCAAGCAGATAACACTTTACCTTAAACATAGCAGCCTGGGGATCACCCAACTCATGGAATGGGGGTCTTCCAGTGGCCATTTCAATAATAGTACACCCCAGAGACCAAATATCAGCAGGGGCGCCATATCCTCTGGGTCCCTTATCTATAATTTCTGGTGCCATGTACTGTAAAGTACCTGAAGAAAAAAAGGTAAATCACATTCATGTTTTTATCCTTAAAAACAAGTAATTTTTACATAAAGTACAACTGTTGTCTTCCTCCAAAGAAAGCTGGTTGTGTGGCTGTAATTCTGATCATCTACCAGTAACGCATTCTAAGTCAGTCACCAAAAACAGGTCTGCAGACCAGGTGTTCTGGCACACCTCACTTACATAATTATCCCAGCTGAGTTACAAAGAAAGTAATATCTATCCATATCAAAGCATTTTCCAAAGTAAGTCAGCTATGGTTGCTCTCACAGACCTCCTAGGACAGGTGTACTTTCATGTGGATTTGGTATAATCAAGTATCATTACAACACAAAGCATTTTGTTATTTGTTTTTTGTCAGGCCTGGAACTTGCACTCTCTTTGCAGTACACACAGCCTAGGTTTTTCCTCTGCTAAGTTGCACAGAGCAGGAATAACGGTTACTTTTTTCCACATGTGCACTTGAGTCACCAACACACCCAGTCTGACGGTCTCTGTTAGAATCTATGTAAGGAACATTGTTTTTGTGTTTGTCTTGTGTTTGCTGTGCATAAAAACGTTAGCTCTTTGAAGTAAAGGCAATCATTAATCCCAGCAATGTGTGGAGCTGAAGTTAAGGCACTACATGTTTCTCAACAAAAATGACATTTCACGTTATAAAGATACCAATCTTTTACTGAGTAAACTGCAATATCCTCCAGGTTAACCATATACACTTTTATTTTTATTTTTTTATTATTTTAAGTGATCACTTTTATAGACACCAAGTTTAATAAGTCAAACATTTTTACAAAATCAAGATCCAGTGATTTCATACCATATTTGCATACAATCGATTTTTATATAAACAAAATTGAATGATTTGGTCATATAGCATATACCACTTTAGTAAATCAGCTGTGAATACCATTGTGGAGTCAGAAGCGGAGCCGAGGAGTAGGAGCAATTTTTGGGTACCTGGAGTCGGAGTTGGTCGTTTTCATAAATTGAAGTGTCTGATTATTTTTTTGTACTGACTCCACAGCCCTGATATATACAGTATATATATATATATATATATATATATATATATATATATATATATATATATATATATATCTTTCATGAATGCATTATATATAGTTGTTAATAACAAACTATGTAGAATAACTAGAATCATAAATAATCCCCATCCCTACCTCTTATCCTTATCTGTTTCAAGGAGAAACAGGGGGATATTTTTCCTAAGATTGAACAATCACATAACAGACAGACAGGCAGCTGCCGAGCTGGGGGTTGGACACGGCAACACAAGTGGGAGTGGCCATACAGCTCTGGACTTCTTCGGAGAGCCTTCGGGCAAAAACCCATAATGAAGGTTTTGCCAATAGGAGCAGGGTTTAACAATAATTCCCATTTTCTGGTGAATGGGTAATTTACCTACTCAATTACCAATTCTGTCTTCAGGTACAAGCATTAATTTAAATGTATTGAAGACTTCACTTTAGGTCACCTTTGACAGTACAGAGGGGGGCAGTAAGAGGTGGGGAAGATGGCAGCACATCCCACCATTACAGAAGACTGCAGAAAACAGGGAAGGGTTTGTATGAGGATTCATATACTGTATTATAACAACATAAAATGAATGTTCAGGAGTGAATGGTGTGAGTTAGCATATCAGTATTATAAGTTCACCTGCCCTTTAGAGGAAGACATTAATAAGTTATAATGCTTTGGGGAAATCACAAGCCATTTAGCGCGACCCAGCAGAATTCTTAGTAAAAATAGCATATGATCTGCCTTTAGAGCATAGCTATGTACACAGCAGCAAGCTGATCCTGCACTAGTCATACAAGCTTTCATAGTCACTAAATGACCAGGAGTCATACTTGACATTTAATAAGATTAGGAATCCAGTCCAGGGCACCATGCTGTCCTGTAGAGGAAGTCAGCACATTCCGTAACTGAAGGACTACAGCCAGTCACTAGTTCTGTGATCATTGTAGTATAATGTCTCCTGTCAGCGGAGGTGACAACATTGAAACATCCTTCTAATACTTCCACACATCATGAATTCAGTCATGGGAGTAAATTAAATGAAAGAGTCATCTAAAGTTTTTTTTCTTAAACCTTGATACAATAAAATGTAGAACATGATGCTTTGTAGATGTAACACACTGAGTGCTGCTATGTGTGGGTGAGCTGGAGCACATCACTGTGAATTCACACAAAGCAATGTACACTGCATGACTGCCAGAGCAGGAAATTTTACAGGTTAAAGGGATACTTAAACCTAAGAATTTTTTTTAGTTTTACTTACCTGGGGCTTCTACCAGCCCCCTGCAGCCGTCCCGTGCCCTCGCAGTCACTCACAGAGCATCAAGTTCCCCGCTGCCAGCTACTTTAGTTTTGGCGACAGGCCCGGCCACGTGTAGCCATCTTCGCTTACCAACCGCAATAAAATCCTGCACAGGATGCTATTGCAGACGGGAACGTGTAGAAGGAGATGCGTGGCCAGGCCTGTGCAGGCACAGTAAGCCTGTCAGCCGAAAACTAAAGTAGCCAGCAGCGGGGGACAGGAGGATCCGAGAGTGACTGTGAGGGCACGGGATAGCTAAAGGGGGCTGGTAGAAGCCCCAGGTGAGTAAAGCTGATTTTTTTTTTCTTAAGCTTAAGTATCCCTTAAGTAAAACTTAGAATCTGAAGTCCACTTATCGTTTTAGACAAAAAACTCTGTACCTCTTACACACATAGGCCTCAATTCATCAAGCATTACCGTATTCGCTAATGCTGAAAACAGCAGATTTTTCAGAGCATTTAGGAAAGTGCCAATTCATCAAGGCTGTTACCGCATGGAAAGCTGAAATTGCAGAGCAATGAGGTAAATTACCGACTTGTGCGGTAAATATCTCAACACATATCAGTAAATGTCAATTCATCAAGATTACAGCATGCGCTAAAGCCAAGTAACCTACTTGATAATTACTGGAAGCTCTTCTCTGTCGGAAACAGTGCGGAGGAGCTGTGACTCACACAAGCAGAGAATGTTATGACTGACAGGAGCAGAAGCCAATAGAAACAGCCTGACTTCTGCAAGTCCCACTGATCTGAAATTGATAGGTTGTGAAGGCTTATCGGGAGGGTCCAGCTTTTCTACCCTCAGGCAGTTAGCAGGGAGAAAAGAACAAAAGTGGTTTCCCCTGCCTCCCTTTAGATGTTTAACCTTTTAGGTTCCTGTTTGAAGATGCAGAGTAGCTAGTGGGGAAATCACCTAAGCATGGCATCTGTAATCTCTCCTGGAAGTTCATCTAAACTGTGGCAGTTAAATAAAATGTTAAAGGGGCACTATGGCGAAAAATTTTAAAATTTCAAATATGTGCAAACATATACAAATAAGAAGTACTTTTTTTCCAGAGCAAAATGAGCCATAAATTACTTTTCTGCTATGTTGCTGTCACTTACAGTAAGTAGCAGAAATCTGACAGAAGTGACAGGTTTTGGACTAGTCCATCTCTACATAGGGGATTCTCAGGGACTCATTTATTTTCAAAAGCACTTAGTGAATGGCAGTTGCTCTGGCCAACTGCCAAAAAACTGTGTAGCGAGCATGGAAGCTGGCCAGCATCATTGTTTAAATCCTTTTTAGGGAATATCTTTATAAAGAATAAAAGCCTTGCTGAGAAACCCTATGAAGAGATGGACTACTCCAAAAGCTGTCGCTTCTGTCAGATTTCTACTACCTACTGTAAGGGACAGCAACATAGGAGAAAAGTAATTTATGGCTCATTTTACTCTGGACAATACGTACTTCTTATTTGTCTGTTTGCACATATTTTAAATTTTACAATTTTACGCCATAGTGCCCCTTTAAGAAAGACTAATAAACAGATTCAAAGTGAGCAAAGGCAGTATAACAAGCGTGCATTCTAAAGGGATGTGGGGATGCCTCTTACTATTGTAATGCCTTCACTGCATGGAACAACTTGTAACAACACAGAGGCAGTCCACACTGCTCTGCTGTTACCGAACAGGTTTTTGTGAATTGAAGCATAGTATTTCTGTAAATTACCGAACTTCTACCGCACCAGTGAAAATCTTGATGAATTAGCAAAAAAAGTCTAAAATACTGAATGCAGTATTTTCCCAAATTGTTTCTTTTCCCAAACAGCTTTTGATGAATTGAAGCCATATGCTTGTTCAGATCCTCGCCAGGGAGTACTTTTGAAAAGCATAAATAAAACCTTGACAATTCCCCATGAGGAGATGGACTATTCCAAAACCTGTCAGTAAGAGGTTCAGAACTGTTGGATTAACAACAGCTTAAAGTGACAGCTACATAGGAAAGAAGTATTTTACAGTACATTTCATCCAGAGACAAGTGTACACTTTATATCTATGTGTGCAAAGGCATTTTTACTTTAAGTTTTGCATCATAGTGGTCATTTCACTTGGCCACATACAATAAGGTTTTAATTTTTTAATTTACTAGTTTGAAGAGTTTTATATTAAACCTACATAGACTGCAGCAAACCTAATTTAAAGATACAGCAGCTGTGGAACCTTTCCAAGGAATCAGTGGACCATGGGTGGCAATATTGTTCAAGTAGATCCTTTCTAGTTGTTGCTGGTAATGAAATGATAGTGTAATCACATGACATCAGTTAATTATATAAAACACTGCTTATCAACTAGCCAACTCAAGGGGGTTTTAAAGATTCGAGAAAATAGATATATTACCCTGAAAGATATGAATGCACATTTCATCAAGCCAAATAAAAAAAAGCAATATTTCTTTGCTCTATGGCCTTCCAACTAACAGACTTTCATCCCTCCAGTCTATACTGCATTTAGCTGCTCGATTCAGCCACTTCTCTTCTCACTCCTCATTTGCCACTCTCTTCTTTGACTGCCAAATAACCAGAGAATTCACTTCAAACTTTAAACTGTAACATACACAGCTCTCCACACGATATTTCCCCCATATATCTCCTCACTAGTCTCCACCACCAATCACCACCTCCCATTCACAGGAATTCTCACAAGCCTCTCCTTTCCTATGGCATTCCCTTCCAAAACAAATCTGTCACCATCAGTCTACAAAACTTGTAACTTTTATATGCACCTTTAAAACGCACCTTTACAGAGAAGCATACAATCTAACCTAAGACATTCCACAATCAGCCTCTGGACAACTTGTGCTCCTTTCTAAATATAATGCATAACACAACACCCGTACAATGACACCTTATGTATTCCCTCACCTCTTGCTTCCCCATATCTCTTTAGACTGTAAGCTCACAAAGGCAGGGTTATCTTAGAGCAGTTAAAAATGGCGCACAGCGCCAGGGGGATGAAAAGGGCGCCCCATAGACTTACATTATATAACGCTATTTAGCGTTATAAGTGTTAAAAAATGGCGCAGACAGTGTGCCTTACACTTATAACGCTAAATAGCGTTATAAGTGTTAAAAAATGCAGCAGTTGGGGGAGGAGAGAGGCAGCGGGACACCGGAGGGCATAGACATCGGGGAGGATATGTGCAGAAGCATACGTTACCTTGTCCCGGCCGCCGATCGCTCCTTCCCTCCGCTCCTTCACTTCTTCCATTCGTTTACTGTAGTCCTGCAGCCGGCCAATCACTATGTGGTTTCAGTCTCCGCATGGTGATTGGCCGGCTGCAGGACTACAGCAAACGAATGGAAGGAGCAGAGGGAAGGAGCGATCGCCGGCCCAGGACAAGGTAACGTATGCCTCTGCACATATCCTCCCCGATGCCTATGGCCTCCAATGTTCCGCTGCCTCTCTCCCTCAGCCCCCGCTGCCTATACTAGCAGCCCCCTGCATGTTTTTCATGGCGCACCGCTCTGCAATCAATGTAGCATAAAACGAAATTTACCGTTTTATTGTATTTACATTAAAACGGTAAATAGCGTTTTATGATACATTTATCGGCAGAATAGAGCGCCATTTTTCTCCCTGCGCCATTTTCAGATGGACCCGGGTTATCTCCCTTTGTGTTTTGCAAGCTGCTGTAAATAGTTATTCACTATACATTTGACACTATAATAATATTGTCTACCAGCTTTTTATGTACTGATGATTACATTTTTTTGTCTGTATTTTTATGGACCGATTTTAGTTTCTTATTCTGTACAGCGCCATAGAAGTTGATGGCACTATATAAATCAGTATTATTAAGTACAGAAATATAACATAATGTAGACAAAAAAAACATGACATTTTGCCAAATGCTTAAATCTAAAGCATGGAGAATAATGCACCAACTACTAACAAGAAAGGCAAAGTGGTTTATTACAACATGAAAGGACTTCAAAGAAACTAACAGTAAGAAAGAGATGGTGACATCAGGGCACAGATTTCTTGCAGTGCACTGATGTGACTCAACTGAGAATATAACAGGATCAACATTGATCTTTGTAACCATAGCAACTCTTACCAGTAAATGTCTCAGTGCACGGGTTTACTCCAGCAAGTCTTTTAGATGTGCCAAAATCTGATATCTTCACCACACCGCTGTATGTGTTCACCAGAACATTATCACCCTAGGATAAAAATACACAAAAGTGTCAGAAAAAAATGTAGCAGAACAACCAGAAACACTGATGTTTAATCAGAGCCGGATCATCCATAAGGCAATTCTATTCAGCTGCCTAGGGCCTGGAGAGCGTCTAGGGGCCTGCTAGATGCTAGCCCCCACCAAATCTAACTAAAAAAGTCTTGCCTAGAGCTCCATGTCATCTTAATCCTTTTCTCTGTTTTATATAAGAGTTTTGTTATGGCATAATTTCTTAAAGCAGAGTCACTAAAGCATATTGTACTGTAAGGTTCTTCACGTGATACCACTCTCCAACTACAACAGTGTTTTTGTTGTTGTTGCTGTTTTAAGAGGCAAGGGGGTCCCAAATTCCTGTTCATAGTTATGTCACAGGCATTTGCTTGAGTCAGTGCCACAATCAGTCTGTCTGTACAGTATTTCTTTAGTAACATACCCTTTAAGAAATGGTTTAACACTGGATAGAATATTTCAGCTACTATATCACCGATTGTCACCTGGCTGGGCCCTGGGTAAAGTTACCAGTTCATCCATATAAGATTACATTCTGACATAACACAATAAATATGTCTCCTCTAGATCATTACTGCTCATGTAGTCTCCCTACCTGTCTTGGTTTCAAAGTAGTGCCTTCTGGATACCCTGGCTTGCCGCCTGGACCGACCTCTGCTAGTTACTGGATACTCTTGCCTGCCACCTGGACCGACCATTGCCTGTTACTGGATACTCTTGCCTGCCACCTGGACCGACCATTGCCTGTTACTGGATACTCCTTGCATGCTATCTGAACTGGACAATAAGTATACTTCAACTATCCCTGTCAGTCACAAGACTATAGGGTTTTTTTGTACATCTGATTTTATATATATAGATACGACTTCTTTGACATAGCGTGTTTAATCAGGAAAAGTGACATTAGTTCTGAGTAACTAGACTGCTGTTTCTCCTCCTCACTGCTAGTCTGGCAGTAGGAAGACTCTGTAGGTGTTTATGTACCAGTTGGCAGAAAGCTAAAAACTGCTCTCGTTGTCAGGTCCTTTAGTCTGGCTACAGGACCTCATTTATTACTGTATGTGTGATGAATGGTTTATCCAGTATATGTCTACTATATGTCTACATATTTTCCTCCCAGAAGTTCATATTTTACCATTATCTTCTAAAACAAATAACATGGTATTTGAAAACTGGTAATAAAGAGCACCTCTATAGCATACACATTTTCTTGTCAAAGCCTGTAGATGCTATCTGATGCATGTGAATAATGCTTGGAATTCTACACACGTCTTGTCGCTGCACAACATACAGCAAAGCATTTGTTTTAATGCAGTATGGAGTTCACTACAGAGGTTTATCTAAATAGTTTTCTAACATTTTAATTATGCTTGCTGCTGGTTATGCAGTGAGCAGGTTAGCCAGACCAGTGAGCATCTTGCCTTTTAGCGTTAGCCTTTAAAGGTATTGTCCTTAGGATTACAGCACACCTAAAGTCTGGTCATTTTTATTGAAAGATTCCCTATTGAGTGTGACAGTTTTCACCGAGAGATTCTGCCCTGTGGGGGCCCAATCATTGAGTATTTGTTGGCCATCAGGAGCAAAAAAGGTAATTTGGGCACCGGCGACGCTATGTTAAAATGGGATATTATTAATTGTGGATATCATGGCATTCACGGGGTAAATATCAGGATTAGGCCAATGGCACACGTTAATTGGTGTAAGGGAAGGAGTTTTTAGCAGCAAAGGCTGTAGTTATATCTGAAAGCATTGTGGCCGGGATGGTGGTGGTAGGTTAAGGGAGTGGCAGGGGAGGCTGTTAGGGTTAGGCATCAGCAGGTGTTTCAACTAGGGTTAGGCATAGGCAGGTGAGGTGGTTAGGGTTAGGCAATAGTAGAAAAGGGGCTCATGTGAAAATAAGATTAGGTTAGCCAAAGTAAAATATTACCCAATATATCACACAATTTGTGACTATCCCTGGCACTCAAACTACTAAGGCATTCTTTTCAGATGTACGCATTAGCAGACCCCTGTACACAATCCGCATAGGGATCCAAAACAATCACTAACAATACATTTCAGCGGACTAAGCTATGTATGGGCACAAAACATTTTCAGACTAATACTTAAAGGAGTACTGTACTGTGTACAGGGAGGGAAAAAGAGTTGAACTTACCTGGGACTTCTAATGGTCCACCACAGACATCCTGTCCACGCGCAGCCGCTCACTGATGTTCCTGTCCCCGCTTCTGGTTCACTTCTGCAATTTCCGACGTTAAAGTCAGAAAACCATTGTGCCTGCATGGCCGTGTCCTCGCTCCTGCTGACGTCACTAGGAGCTTACTGCGCAGGCACAGACTGTACTGGGCCTGTGCAATACACTCCTGGTGATGTCAGCGGTAGCGAGGGCACGGCCACACAGGTGCAGTGATTTTCCGACTTTAAAGTCAGAAATTCCAGAAGTGAACCGGATGCGGGGCCGGAGCATCAGTGAGTGGCTGCGTGGGCACAGGACGTCTGCGGGGGACCATTAGAAGCCCCAGGTAAGTTCAACTCTTTTTCCTCCTACTCCCCTAAAGTACTCATTTAAATTGGAACTATGTTGAAAATAGCAGAATGAATAAAATTGATTTATTTTTACAATATTCTGTTATAGATTATATAGTCCATTGTAAAATCTTTCCTCTCTCTGATTTACATTCTGAAATGTATCATGGGCGGTGACATCTTTAGCTCTGCCAGGTGATCTGTATGGAATGTTAGTTACTAATAGTTCTATGCACAGAGGGAGATATTGCTTGCTTGGCATTTGGAAGAAGCTGTTATTTCCCACAATGCAATGAGGTTCATAGACAGCAAACTGTCAAGACCATCACACTGTGAGAGGACTTTCACCACAATATCAGTCACACAGATCCTCCTGATGAGCTATTTGAGAAAAGGTTAAGATTTCTCGTGGGAAAGGGGATATCAGCTACTGATTGGAATGAAGTTCAATCCTGGGTTAAAGTTCCTCTTTAACTTCATATTTACTGGGTTTTTGTTCATGTCATAAGGATTTTGTAAAAATCAGTGCCTAATATTAAACACCAATTTCAAGTAAAATAAAATAAAAAAATTAATTTTGGATAGTTTTATCAGAAATTGGAGTTATGGATTTGCATTCCACACTATTCAAGAGTAAAATAAAGCTGTTCTTGTACTAGCACTGCAGGACTACAATTATATTGATGTTTACATCAACCATGGCTATTTGTACTTAGGCCTTGGCTGTATTCAGTCAAATGAATGACTAACCATGGCTGGTTGTACTTAGGCCTGGCTGTATTCAGCTAAATGAATGAAATTATCAATTATGTTTGCTCTTCTGAATTAGCAACTATGAGGATATTTATTTTTTTTGTTTGTTTTACAAGGGTAGTACTTTAAAACATATTTACACGTGTTCTCTTTGTCTACAATTACCTTTTCATAGCACTGTATTACTATTATTATTTATACAAGGACACATCCACGGTATAAAAACCCCGAAGATCTATTTACCTGGGGCTTCCACCAGCCCCTGGCAGCCTATCTGTCCCTCACTGCATCTCTGCCCCAAGCTGGTGTCCTGGGGTCCTCTCCGTTGCAGATGTCTTCTGCGCTTGCGCAGAGTGCTCCAGGCTATGTGAGCGCGATTGGGAGCGGTGTGGCATTGAGCTCGTGCAGATGCAAAAGATCCCAGGCGAGGTCAGCATCTGCAAAGGAGGGGACCCCTGGCCCCCGGCTAAAAGCCGAGCTGCGACGAGGGACAAATAGGCTGCCAGGGGTTGGAGGAAGCCTCAGGTAAGTAGATCTTGTTTTTTTTGTTGTTGTTTTTTATTACTTTGGACCTGTCCATTTAAATCACCAGTCTATGGTTCTATGTAATTAAAATGTATATATAAAGAACTGATTGAGGTAGTACAATACAAAAAGCATACACAGTTCTCCTGGCTTTGCTATCATGTGCAATTCATCATCACTTCCATTTATTTTGGCCACTTCTGGAGTCTGCAGCCCCATAATTATACACAACACTTGGGCCCTAATACACATCTGGAATGAATGCTAACAATCTCGAGCAGGAAAGAAAGAAGACTGAAGGTACTTGCTGGTTTTCTTGTGACAAATTGACACAATTTAAAGTGTACTTAAAGTAATTTGTGACATGATGAGCTAAACATGTGTACCATATTTTTTGGACTATAAAACACTCCTGACCATAAGACGCACCTAGGTCTAGAGGACAAAAACCAGGGGGGAAAATATATATACTAAACCTGGTGCATCCATGGTGAAGGGGCATCTTGTGGATTATGCCCCCTTTGTACTTCATGCCCCCTTGTACCTCTTGTGTCCTTCTCTGTCCCCCTTGTGTTCTCCTGTGTCCCCATGTGTCCTCCTCTGTCCTACTCTATGCCCTTTTGTGTACCTCTTGTGTCCTCCTCTACACCCCATTGTGTCCCCCTGTGTTCCCCATTTGCCCCCCTGTGTCCTCTGCATGGGCACAGTACAGGGAGTACCAGACATTGCAGTGGGTTGGAGGTTCGTATTGGCAGGCGTTCACAAGTCAGGAACTCCCTGCATTTGAACTATAAAAAGCAGTGACTTTTTCCCCACTTTTGAGGGAGAAAAATTGAGTCTTATAGTCCAAAAAAATACGTACAGTGTATGTACAGTGTATGTACAGTGCCAAGCACACTTATAATCAGTCTGTGTTTCTTCTTTTTTTCCTTATGCTGCTTGAAAAAGTTATGCTTTAGGCATGCAAGTGACATTTTCTGTCTTTTCAGAGTCCTAAAACTTTTTCCAGCAGAGAAGTGCTTCTGAGGGCAGAGGACAGATATAAAAGGTTAATAGTTAATGTATTTTAGCTCTGGGACACTTAATTGACTGCTATTGAGCAGAGACAATAAAAAATTTCATCTATTTTGTAAAATGTTTAGATATAAATTAAAACCATGGGTTATCCAAAAAAGAAAATTTTCAGAGTAGGAGGATAGATAAAATTGTTTATCTCATCAGTTCATTTTCACCTTGGGTGCACTCTAAATGCATAAGGATATATATGCTGCTTATAATCGAAATGAGAATCCAATTATTCACTGAATATACAGGTTCCCCTTTAAGGCTGCATTCTTAGTACTTTGGTCTCTATTGCAACAATACACTTGTCCAGTTACATCATATCACATACATCATCGTTACATCCTGACACCAGCAGTGAAAATTAAATGTGACCTGATGCTGCATATACAATGAGGAACAATGGCAAACAGCCAAAGAAGTCCAGTGTTTACAGGTTGCAATCATTCATTAAACATGTCAAGCTGAATGATGTAACATACATGGGTATCTTTCCAAATAGCTTACACACCATTTTTGTCTGTTCAGCACTGTAAACCCTGAACACTGTAAACTGCTAGATCTCAGGGCCAGGGATAATACAACCAGTGATTCAAATGTCATTAATATAACAAATAATGCACAGTTAATTGTTACACTGTTGATGTTACCTTTATATCTCGGTGTACAATCTGATTCTCATGAAGATACTTCAAACCCTCCAAGATTTGTTTAGTGTAGAATTTAATGGTTGGTTCCTTCATAGGGCCCCATTTAGACCTCAAGAGGACTGAAAGACTACCTGTGTATAGAGAAACATTTCGCAATTACAAAGCTATGCCATTTACAAACCCACATTATTTTATAGCTGAGGGAAGATCTAGTGAATGGAGGTAAATGGAATGTGCTTAGAACATGAGAAAGAGAAGCTGTTTTTCAGTGCACATTACCATTCAAACTGATATTAGTAGGGAGTGAGTTGATAAAGGCAACCAGAAGTGGTTCCCTTAAGATGCGTATCCACGCATAATTACTGTCCCCACGCAAGGATTTTGACTTGTTCCCTTGGGTGTTAGTTCAGGGCTGAGGGGAGAGGAGAGTAGGGCTGAGAGAGAGTAGTATGAAGGGGAGAGTAGGGCTGATGGAACAGTGCATTATGGAGTTGCACAGAGGAGGTGAGGTGAGTAGGAAAACAATAGGCTCAGCCTGCACTCAGCCAGGATGATCCACTAGTCCGGGATCTCTCACCATGGCATCTGGAGCCGCCAAACACACATGTAGCAGGTGTACTAGGCTATTCTTTGGCAACCCCAAATTAGTCAATATTGCTTACATATGCAAAACCCCTACAACCTAAAGTACTACTCTAGGATCTGGGGGTGTTCTGTCTTCTCTCCCTCACAGTCCTCTTCAATTAAAGTAAGAAGAGATTGTAAGTGGTGAGAGGATTCTCACTCTTGCAAAGCAGCCACATAAGAGATGTCAAAGCTACATGCATACATACATGCTGCAGACCAAGAAGCAATCTCACTTTAGTAAGTTCATTAAGTATATCTGAGTTGCTTGTTTGCTTTGCATTTCTGCAGTTCTTATAAATAAGTAGAAAATAACTTTCGGTTCCTGTGCCCGCATGGATGGCAGTTTGTAAGGAAGGCTCTGCTCAGCCAAGGAACAAAAGTAGTTTTTACCACATGCAAACTCCATTCAGCGATAGCAGAGGGCGGCTCACATTCCACAGAGCACACAAGTGGCTTGATTCACAAAGCCGTGCTAACTGTTTAGCACGGTTGTGCTAAACAGTTAGGACGTGAAGTGCCGTTCGCGGTCTTTTGAGCGCGCAAAAGTGCAGCGATTCGCGCGACCGCGGACTTTTGAGAGTGCAATTTGCAGCGATTATCGTAAATCGCGGGAAATTGCGCGCGCAAAAGTCCGCGATCGCGCGAATAGCACCACTTTGCGCGCGCAAAAGTCCGCGAACGGCACTTCATGTGTTAACTGTTTAGCACACCCATGCTAAACAGTTAGCACGGCTTTGTGAATCAAGCCCATGGTGTCTCGATGGATAAATATATCACGGATCATCTTGCAAAAGCACACAGATGGAGGCGGCAAAATCCAAGATGACGCCTCCCAAGACAAAGCAGGCCAAACACACACCGGCAGATTCTGATAGCCACGACCGGGACACCGATCTGGAAGAGTTTGAGGAGAGACCCCCGGTGAAACTAAGAGCAGCAGACTACCGTCACATTGCAAAATAAGTAGCCTCCTGTAAAATCCCAGATCTGCAAGGGATAGTAGAAGCCACCATCCGCCATTAAGCATGAGCTACAGGCTCACTCAAAAGGAAGAGATACGCATTGAAGAAGGCGAAGGTGACACTGAAAACAGAATCAACATACGCACTGTGAGTCATACAAGGCAGGAGGTCTACAGGCTCTATGTGAAACGACTATTCCGAATCTTCTGGGATGCACCCTTTGAGTTGAACGAGCCCATAGGGTAGGCCCACCTAGAACGAATAAGGATACACTGAGCCTGGTAATGGTACGTTATCTCGATTATAATGGCAAGACTAAGGTACTAGAAAACATGCAAAGAGCCCCTAATGATGCAAGGCACTGTAAGTAAGCTTTTTTAATGACTACACTGTGGAGGTGAGTAAACAGTGAAAGTTATTTAGCATGGTCTGCACGGAGCTACACCACCAGACTATCAAGTTTGCTCTACTGTATCCCACCATCTTGTGGATCGCTAATGAGGAGGGATCACTCCTCTTTTTTAAGGAACTGTATCGAGCAAAATACTTAAATATCCCTGCACCACATTCTCCCAGAGAACCACACTGAACCATGCTGAACATGAGTCATCAGGTAATATGTCTCATCTTTATTCACTGTTTGAAAGACATTGTTTGCTCTATCAGGCCAACTTTCTGTTATTTTATCGAGTGACTGTTGTGCACCGAGGTATTTGTGTTTGAAATATGGCTGCGGAGGGAAAAATAGAAAATAAAGTCCTATGTGTTAAAAGTGGAGTCCTGTCTGAGGACAAAGGAGATGGAAGTTATTTGTTGGGTGGCAGACCCCTGTTATATGTTCAAGCTAGGCTCACCAAAAGCCCAGTTGGCTAAACAGGGTAGATGGTTTTCTTTGTTGGGGAAGGTGGTGTGGGGGGAGGGGGTTAATGGTGCTCTCTCCTTAAGTTGTAAATATGGTATTTTCCTGAAGCTTCAGTACGAACAAAGAGTTCCTTTAGAAACCGCATCACTCCACAACGGTCAAAAATACATCATCTTTATTCAAAAATTCATAAAAACCCTTAAAAACACATAAGGAGGGTAGCCATGTAAACAATTGTAACAATTAATGATACATGTATATAACTATTATGAATAACAGCCAAATGACTGATAATCCACACACAAACCTGAATAAATACATAAGAACCAACCAATGATGGCTGTAAAAAAAAATAAAATATATATATATATATATATATATATATATATATGTATATATATATATATATAGATATATATACAGTGGTGTGAAAAACTATTTGCCCCCTTCTGATTTCTTATTTTTTTGCATGTCTGTCACACTTAAATGTTTCTGCTCATCAAAAACCGTTAACTATTAGTCAAAGATAACATAATTGAACACAAAATGCAGTTTTAAATGATGGTTTTTATTATTTAGTGAGAAAAAAAACTCCAAATCTACATGGCCCTGTGTGAAAAAGTGATTGCCCCCCTTGTTAAAAAATAACTTAACTGTGGTTTATCACACTTGAGTTCAATTTCTGTAGTCTCCCCCAGGCCTGATTACTGCCACACCTGTTTCAATCAAGAAATCACTTAAATAGGAGCTATCTGACACAGAGAAGTAGACCAAAAGCACCTCAAAAGCTAGACATCATGCCAAGATCCAAAGAAATTCAGGAACAAATGAGAACAAAAGTAATTGATATCTATCTGGTAAAGGTTATAAAGCCATTTCTAAAGCTTTGGGACTCCAGCGAACCACAGTGAGAGCCATTATCCACAAATGGCAAAAACATGGAACAGTGATGAACCTTCCCAGGAGTGGCCGGCCGACCAAAATTACCCCAAGAGCGCAGAGAAAACTTATCCGAGAGGCCACAAAAGACCCCAGGACAACATCTAAAGAACTGCAGGCCTCACTTGCCTCAATTAAGGTCAGTGTTCACGACTCCACAATAAGAAAGAGACTGGGCAAAAACGGCCTGCATGGCAGATATCCAAGGCACAAACCACTTTTAAGCAAAAAGAACATTAAGGCTCGTCTCAATTTTTACATCTCAATGATTGCCAAGACTTTTGGGAAAATACCTTGTGGACCGACGAGACAAAAGTTGAACATTTTGGAAGGTGCGTGTCTCGTTACATTTGGCGTAGAAGTAACACAGCATTGCAGCCAAAGAACATCATACCAACAGTAAAATATGGTGGTGGTAGTGTGATGGTCTGGAGTTGTTTTGCTGCTTCAGGACCTGGAAGGCTTGCTGTGATAGATGGAACCATGAATTCTACTGCGGTTTCTGATAGAACTTCTTGTTCGTACTGAGACTACTGGTTTATGTTCCTTTCTGCACACCCCCAGATACCCCATATTTATGGTTTGGTTGATGGTGCTTGCCCATTTCTGGTTATTTTCCTGAAGCTGTTAAATATAAAATGTAGAGTGACGCAACCCTGCAACACTACACTTATAGTCTCTGAATAGTAATTAAAGTCACATTGTGGAACATGAAGGTCATTAGAGGCACTGTTAAAAGAGGCCAAATACTGTGCCACCTTAAAAAATTATGAACAGAGAAGGCTCTACACCAAGAAACGTACTTAGGCCATAAGGAGCTAAGGTTTATGGAGAAAGCAGTTGCTCGCTGTGTTGGGTCTCCAGCTAATGGGAAAAAAAGCAAGGGTGCTCATCCTAATAAGCAAGACAGCTCATGCGGAAGTCATAGACATTCAAAATGGCGAGAAGGGTAGATGGGTATGCGTTACTCTTCAATTGCCAGGAGAGGGTATATCTTTTTCTAATGTTAATGCTCCAAATGTGAACTTAAAGGTATTCTTGCAGAACATTCAATGGAGAACTGCTGACAAATGAAGAGGTAACTTGGTTGGTGGTAGAGGGACTGGATCGGGGCTAGAGCAGTTGATGAGGATAGATTCACGAGTACTCACAGAATAACGCAGGCCCTCTCTGGTAGGACTCCTTTAGCCAAAGTGATTAAAAACACTATCTCTAACAGACTCTTCGCAACATCTCCATCCTTGTGACAGAGACTATGTTTTCTTTTCCTCGGTACATGGGACTTTTTCCTGTACCGAGGTGCACGAATATTTGTTCTTACCCAACTACAATAATCAAACAACCAATAGCGGTTCTGGGGACAAGTCAAAGCGTACCCAGTAACAAACGGACAGAGTGCAATTCTGACATAAGAAATAAAAAAACGTTCAATGCAGTTCAATGGCAATGGCTGGCAAAAGTGTTAGACAAGATGGGCTTCACTGGAGCTTTTATGCAATTTTTTCATCAGATGTATAAAAGACCTAAAGCGAGGATACTCCTGGCTTTCTCTCTGCCCCTTTTGATCTTTATAGAGTCATGTGTCTGGGATTTCCTTTATCACCACTGTTCTTCAACACTTCAACCTAAACATTGCTGACCTAGCTGAAGGGGATACAGGTAGGGGACCAGAGGGTAGTATAAGCCCTTTTTGCCAATTAAATACTCTTATTTTTACAGGATCCACGTAAAGAGGTGCCCCAAGTATTGGATATCCTATAAAATAAAACTCTAACTGTCCCTGCGGTTTTCTCTACTGTGCATGTGCGCAGCACAAACAGCCGTTGGGACAGGAAGACAGGGCCAGGGAGCAGGGTGGATGGGTTCGTGCGCGCGGCAGACGGGTGCGCGCGCATGTGCACTAACTGGCGGCGGTGGCTGCGGTTTGAAGAGACCTAGAGCCCGTTTTTAAATGGGCTTAGGTCACCTTGTAATAGATAAAATGGGAAGGGAATCAAGATTCAACAATCACAACATGAGTGAACTTTCCTTACTGTCTAGCAAAGCTGACACCAGAGAAGTGAACTCTTTGGGAATCAAGATGGCAAATTGATATATCACCTACCTGGGAGTCAGAATTTCAGAATTCACAGATATCTCTTCAAGTTATACACTGAAACTATTACCCATATAATAAATAAGGTATTAACCCAGCTGGGGGGGGGGGGGGGGGATCAGGGGTTGGGATGCCATAATATTTTGATTGGTTTGAATAGCTGCCTTGCTCAAGATGTCAGCTTTGGGAAACTGTTATAACTTTTCAAAAAATCCAATATTATTGTTTGAATAACGCCTTTGTGTCTTTTACATGGGTAGGGTAAAAAGCAAGGATCAAAATCAGCAGCTCCCCAAATTACATATAGGACTAAATTTTGCTGGATGTCCGCAGATACAACCTGGTCTGTCTAATAAGACATGTTCGGGATTGGGACGAGCTGTTTGGATTTTTGAGACAAGCTTCTTCTTGAATTATGCTTTGGAGAGTGCAATCGCTGAACAATGGAGTTTGAGGGGCCTCCTGCACTCCCCATGGTCCACTCTTACCCCCAGGCTCAAACATAGCCAGTTAATAAGGGACACCATAGTGGCATGGAAAGAGCTCACCTCTGTTACCCTGGAGGGTTTGCAAATACATGCCATTTTGGGGCCTACCAGGATACCCCCCGAGAATGATGCACGAGGCATATATCAAGTGGGAAGAGCTAGGCAACACCAAATTAGGCAACCTTGAAGAACATAGGTGGCTGTCATTTATAGAAATATTAAGGAAATACAATATCCAAAAGAGTCACTATCTTATGTACGCGCAACTAAAATCCTTTGTCAAATCACACCTATAGCCCAACTGACCCCTTTTAATGTTTTCCTGAATCCAGGAAAAGAGAAATTATCCCTCTCTGCTCTACAAATGACAATGGGAGGTCTCAATATCTCACAAAAAAATAATCCATAACTTTAAAGGGTGGGAAAGTTACCTAGGAGATGCACAGATGGGAAAAAAATGAGAATCGCACCAATTGTTAAAGTTCAAATCTAATTATGCGTTTGACAGGACACCACCTGCCTACTGCCAACGCATGTCCCAAATGTAAAACACCAAACGCTAATCTTTTTCACTATATATGGGAATGTCCTAGAGAAGTTTTGGAATGAAATTTCCTTGTTTCTAAAAAAAAAAACGAAAAAAAGAATTATAAAAAAACAACAACAATTTTGTATTTATTTAACTGCATGTAAAGACACAACCAAATGAGATGATGCCTCACTATCTGACATAGGACCCTTAATTTTGTTTGCAGCTAGGAAGACCATCTTTAATAGATGGATCTACCCCACCCCCTACTCCATCTTGGATGTGCAGGATGACCTTACCTTCTTAATGAACTTGGACTACATCTGGAACAGGGGGACAAACGATTTTTTCAAGAAGAGGAAACCCTATATATTTAAAATGATCCTCTCCAGAGAGATTAAAACATGTATGGAGTTATTTAACTATACAGGATGGTGTGCAAAGGAACAGCTCCAAGGTACTTTGGAGAAACTTGAAATTAGACATAAATTGGGACAAAAGACACAACCGACTGGTACCTGCCTGGCACAAAAATCAACCGGTTCATCCTTGCTTTTAGTTCTCTTGGCAAGCAAAGTCTAGATACCTAGAAAGCAGATATGACCTGAGCTCAACCACAATTACGGATCAATTCCTTTTATTACGCAGTGTATACAATGCAGACAAGCACGACGTTTAAGGCGGGAGCCCTTTCTGAAGAGCCTGTTAGTCTACAGACTTATGACACACAAAATATCACCTTAACATAAAACACACCTACAGAGGACGGGCACAATTCTTAAAGTGAACATCCTCAAAATAGCATACAAATATAATGCAAAATGTATGCAAGTATAATGCAAATACAATGTTATTAATGTGAACGGTTGTAATAGGAGGGAATGGAACAGTGCAGCTAAAGGAAACATTTTAAACCAAAGTCCTCATTAAGGCTAGTTATACACCAGGACGTTGCGTTTAGGGGACATTATAGGGCACATAATGTGCCCCTATGCAACGCCTGGTGCTCTCTGGTGTGGACGTCGGGGTGAGCTGCGTTGTGCAGCTCACTCTGGCGTCCGTGATGCGTACTCTTGGACGCATGCGGCATCACGTGGTCCCGGCCGGCCAATCGCCGCACAGAGCGGCCGCTCCAGGAAGTAAACACTGCACGTCACTGAGTGCAGTGAATATTAATTTGCCATGTGCCCGGCCGCTCTCACCTCCTCCCCAACATGACTGAGCATGTGCAAACAGTCTAACGCGACTTAGCCGTGGAGAACGCACAGCATGCAGCACTTTTCTGCGTTACAATGTAGTGTGAACAGCCCACTTGTGTTACATTGCTGTAACATGTGCCTGTAACGTCCCTGTGTGCAAGAAGCCTTAGGCTAGGTTCACACTCGTCCCTGCAGAACGGATCTGTAGCAGGCGGCGTGCGGGGAACTTACCTCCTTGCGCTCCACTGCTCGCCATGTCACTTCCTGTAATGCCGTCCAATGAACATCAGAGGACGGCATTACAGTGACGCGGCAGTGGTGGGACTCAAGGAAGTAAGCTCCTCGCTTGCCGCCTGCTACATTATATTGATTTAAAATGATTTTTAAATGTGAAACTAGCTGGAGGGGTAGCGGGGACGAGGGACCCAAGTGAGGGGGGGGGGACCCTCCTCCCTGCTGCCACCCCTGTCCTGCCTGCTATACCCCTCCAGCTGCTATACCCCTCTCACCCACAGGCTGGGACACAGAAACGGATCCATTTCTGTGTCAAAAACTGCCTGTGTAGAGGGGGATCAGTTTTCCCATTGCTTTTCACTACCCGTCCCGGTATCCATGGTCCGTGAAAATGCAGTAAACCCGGACCGTCCGTTCAGGTCTCCGGACCTAGTGTGAACTAGGCCTAAGGCCATATGGTTTAAGCATACTTAATTTGTCAATCCAAAAACACTTTCTCTGGAGAAGTACAAATGTGGGGTCAATAATTTCTAGCAAAAAGACTTCTTCCAAAACACACCAGCAAAGTTGGCTAACATTGTGTGAATGATCAAAAAAGTGCTCTTGCCAGTGGCGGTTCAGTCTGTGTCTTTTGTTTTGAGGTTTTGGACCCCAAAAATAGGAAATAGGTTTCGTTCTGTGCGTATCTATTGAAGCCAGTAATATCTACCAGTAGTAATAAATTAAGTCTTAAGCCCAATCTACATGATACGATTCTTTGTGCGATTCAATTACGATTCTATTTACGATCCAATTAAATTTGACATGTCAGATTGGGATTCGATTCGATTTGCCATTGCAAACCAATGTCAAATCGAATTGAATCCCAATTGTACATGACGGATTTTAAGCCCCATCTACACGATATGATTCTTTGTGCGATTAGATTACGATTCTATTTATGATCCGATTAAATCTGACATGTCCAATCGGGTTTCAATTCGATTCAATACAATGGCAAATCAAATTGAATCAAATCGAATCCCGATCGGACATGTCGGATTTAATCGGATAGTAAATAGAATAGTAATTCAATTACACAAAGAATCGTATCATGTAAATTGGGCTTAATCATATCGTAAATAGAATCTTAATCGAATCGCACAAAGAATAGTATCATGTAGATGGGGCTTTAACCTTACCAGTAACATTATCAAATTGAGTCTTTGTCCTCAGGGAAGGGACGTTATCCTCCCAATTTTTTCATATTTATAGGCCCTGATATTAACATTATTAGGTGCCTCTTGATATGATTACAATTGTTTGATTCAGGGGGGCTTTTTACCTTGCTATTCTACTAAGCCCTATGGAAGGGAGTATCAGTGGATGTGTCCAGAGTGTACCTCTGTTGGATGCAGCAAGGGTAGTTGTGACATACAGTGCTGGAGTTTGGAGGAGACGCCTATGTTAGCCTGCCACTGAAAGTACCGTATGTTTCGGACTATAAGACGCTCCTGACCATAAGACGCACCTAGATTTAGAAGACAAAAACCAGGGGGGGGGGGGGATATATATACTAAACCTGGTGCATCTATGGTAAAGGGACATCTTGTGGATTATGTCCACTTTGTACCTCATGCCCCCTTGTACCTCTTGTATCTCCCTGTGCCCTCCTCTATCCCCCTTGTATCCTTATGTGCCCCCCTTGTGTCCTCCTATATGCCCTTTTGTGTCCTCCATTTGTCCCTGTGTCCTCCTCTGCATGAGCACAGTACAGGGAGTCCCTGACATTGCCGCGGGTTGGAGTTTCGTATTGGCAGGAACGACCTGCATTAGGACTATAAGACGCAGTGACTTTCCCCCCCCACACACTTTTGGGGAGAACAAGTGCGTTTTATAGTCCAAAAAATACAGTACTGTAATAACCACCTTTTGCTCCGGCACCAGCAAACTCATCAGCAGGAGTTTGCAAACATGACTCCTCACACAGCAAGCAGGAGATAGACTTTTCTCAGGCTTCTTCAATGTTTACGGAGTTTATGTTTGCAAACTCCTGCTGATGAGTTTGCTGGTGCCGGAGCAAAAGGTGGTTATTACAATTGGTGCCGTGAACCCAGCTGCGCTGTCTAGCAGAAAAGGCAGGCAAGGACCGGGCCAGATGTCAGTCTGTTATCTAGTTTTCAAGATATTCCACAGCGACACAAGCGGAGTTGACGCGGACTGGAATGCTTATCAAGAGGATAAGTGGTGTGTGGGAGGCCGCTAGAGAGGCCAACACACGGACTGCAATCCGAGTGATGATCAGTGGCGAGTCATGGACCTGTTTTATTTGGATTGTAATGTACACGCAATCTAGCCGAACAAAGGATTCCGTGGTGAGGTATCCCAGGCAGAGGTTTTGAGCAAGTTACCTTCGGGACCGGAGAATCCGCTGAGAGAACGCTCAGTAAACGCTCACCGAGGTCCATCGACTCGTGGAAAGAACTTGCCGTCAGCTGATCGGATTGGAAGTCGGTACAAGTCTGTAGAGCCAGGCAAGTATAGTGTTTCATTTGTTTAATTCTAATGCAAGTGTTTTGGTATTACATGTTGACAGTTTGTTCCAGCAGTGTTTTCTCTCTAAATTTTCAAGTGTGTGTTTTTACTGGCTTTTTTTTAACTCTCTCGGGTTGTGCTAGTGGCTGCTGCGTGCAGTTTCAGGTTTTTTTTTCTTTCTCTTTCTCCCGTGTGTCACAGCGTGAGGCTGGGAGGTTTGCCAGATATGGGTGTCCCCCGCAGGAGAGATAAGGGGGGGCTAAGGCTTTCGAGTTGGAGAGGAGAAGGAGAGGGAGGGAAGAGAGAGGAGACTGGTAGTGAGAAAAGTGAGAGAGAGATAGCTGTGCGTTTTTAGAACAGTTTATAACAGTGGCACTGTGTTAGCTGTTGGAAGTATGTTTTTTTTCTTCTCGGGGAGCTATACAGATGCATGCAGCACACGTCCCTGGGTCGCTTTGAAGGTATGCAACAGTTAGAGTCACAGCTGAGATAGTGGGTGGTGCTACTGTATGGGGCTCGGACGTAGGTTTTTTTTTTTTTTGGGGAGATGTTCTGCAGGGTAGAGTCTGTGGTTCAGAGATAAGAGACTCCACAGTGGAATTTCTGGTATTTCTCTTTTGGGATGTTTTTCCATCCGAGAGTGTATAGAGCGGTATGCTAAGCTTGGGGAAGAGCTTTTTCTGCTGAAATGTTTAGTGTGCATATACATTGTATGTATGTTCTAACTGTTTTTTCTCCTAATGTGTATAGGATTAAGAGGTTGCTACGGGAGATTGATAGCAGCCATTTTGGCTGGCATGCCATGATTCAACATGGCGTCGGGTTTCTGAGAAAGCCACTCCCATCTGCATGATGTATCAGGAGGGGAGGGGGCGGGAAGCGCCCACTGATAGGCACGCCCCGATGGCAGGGGGGAGTATGTGCTGGGGGGATCCCACGTCCCATGTCACAGCTGTGCACATTGCGCCGTGCACGGAAGCAGCTGGTGGGAGGGGGGTCCAGAGTGGGGACAGTAGAGAGATTCTACTGAGTTTCTTGGCTTCCAGATGATTTCCTCAGAAGAAGTCTGGACACAGGGGGTGTCCGCATACGTGAGCCAAGCAAGTTGCAGGCTCACGGATAGGAAGTGTTTCCCAGCTAGGAAAACACGTATAAGTCAGATAGTCCCCAGGGAGTGATTTGCAAGTGCTGCGCAGATCAGGGAAGTATCTGTACTGGGTTGCTTATGGGATTATTCCTTTAAGTGAGGCACCTTAAAGTGCGGTGCAGCATGTGTTCCCCATAGAGATAGGGGGACAGTGCATAGTTGGAGAGGGGGAAAGGAAAAGAGAGAAAGAAAGGAGTTGACCAATCCAGGTGTACTCGCGGCGACTGCAGAGTGTTTGTTTCGGGGGGGTTTTTTGTGTCAGGGACAGGACCAGAGATTGACAAAGATGTCATTGCTGGGCTGTTAGCGTGTTTTTCCTCGCCCACCGATTGGTCATAAATATATATATATATTTTTTTTCTCTTCTTTTCTCCAGCTCTGATTCAGTTTAGCACAGAACAGAACTGGAAGCAGTTCAAGGGGCAATTATAGGGATGCAGCAATTGCCATTTACAGAGTGACGGTGTATCAGTACAGTGTTTGCCATTGGACTACCTACCAAGTGGGCATTCAGGGATCTGCATACAGGCATTTGACGCTGGAATGCTTAGCCCTGTACCCTGTGTAGTCTAAGTGCAGAGTGCTCCTTCCTACAGGGAGGCAACCGTTTTGTTTGGTAGTATGAAGGTAGTGGCACGGCAAACATTGATCAGAGGGTACAACACACAGAACTTCTAGCAGAGCTGGTATCGCGATGAAGTTCTAGATAAGTTAATGCGAAAATGAGTAAGAGCATTGCAGGCTCACCTGCAAAGCAGCAACAGGTGTGGCATCCGTAATCTGTGCATGCGACGGCCGCGCATGGACAGATAGGGGGGGGGGGGGGGTGTGTGGAAGGAGCTGCAATGAGGTGAGAGCTTCCAGAGGTGAAGTCCGCGGGAGCATATTTTAAACAGGTAAGTACTGAGAATAGTACTGAGGTAGGGGGGTGAGGTGTAACTCCAATCTACCAAAAAGAGTAAACAGAGTTCATGAGATGAGAACCATAAAGCAACAAGATCAATTACGGTATATATTGATCAATTTCAAGTGTACAGAGTACAAGCCGCATGGCGAATCCCAAATCATTAATAAGAATTGATTTGTTTGTATTTCACTTTCAGGAGTTTGGTAATATGGGCTCGAGACAGCTGCAGTGCTGGCAGCAAAGATGGAGATGTCAGTTGGATAAGCGAAAGGTTCCAGATGCCAATCTAAGTTTGGAGAAACACAAGATTCCTGAAATTGGAAAGAGACTAAAACACGAGATTCCTGAAATGGGAAAGAGACTAAAAACCGAGGTTCCTGAGATCGGAAAACGTCTAAAAAAACTGACTGAGCAAAGCATAGTGCAAAGTGCTAATGTTTTTCTTTCCCAAGGTGGTGCTTTTATAATGAAGAGTACCGTGCTGATGGTGATCCTAGGTTGCCATTTCGTCCTAGGAGAACGAAGAGAGGACATTCTCATGTATAATAAGGGGTTAATGAGAATGCAAGGCCCAAGCATGTTAATGTTTGGTGACCAAGGTACTAATCCTTTCACACCTCCCTCCGCTTGGCACAGATGGACCATGCAGGGATGGAGGAAAAGAGCACTTGTGCCAGGAGAAATCAAATTTCATGGCACAATGTGGGTGAAAGGTCTAAAGGGTCAGGTGTGCGGGCAGTGGGAATTGAATGGCTGTGTAAATCTGCTATTGAATGCCACACTCCCAGAATCGATGCACCGATCCAAAGGTTTGTTAAAAGGTACATTGCAGTACAATGGGTACATGCAAAAGGTGGAGTGTGTGATTCAGGGGTACCTTGTCTTGGTTATGCAGAGTGAGATGGTTCCAGATTGGAGAGGAACGAGCAGGAGGCGTCAATTCTCCTACCGGAGAGACGCAGGGGACAACATCACACTCTGGAGCTACCAACAGAGAGTGCCTCTGAAACAACTATACACACGTAAAGGCTGGAAAGCCGAAGGTTGGTGGTTCTCGAAACAAGAAGTAAAAATCGAGATCAAGCCAAATTTCCAGGTGACAAAGAGGGTGGGGAGAGCGGTCCCGGGGGAGGGAAAGCAAACACAGGGAACCCCATCCACACTACACGGGTCACAACAGGGGACGATATTACACAGTCCATATGCAGCCGCTTATCCTCATGCTAGTTGGGTAAGTGAAGAGGTACTCTTAATCGAAAGATTGCAGAGAGTACAGTCTTCCCGACCTCAGGTACATAGTGTGCCTCAGGACATAAGGGGGGAAGAGGTCCAATCAGGACAGTTGGGGGCATATTTTGTCAGGGAGATGCTAAAGGATCCTGTGCAACTGAGATTGGACAAGGGGAGGAATATTAATTTTTCTGGAGAAGGATCTTTTGCATGGCAGCTTCGAGATGTTTGGGTGAACAAATGGAAACGGTGCAACATTCCTTTAGGCACCGCCACTTCCTTAGTTCCCACCTCAACCCGTGGCTTACACCAGGACCTGAGAGGTCAACCTTTTTTGGTGCTAGACGGGGAGGTGAAACAAGTAGAGTTGTCCTCATGCGGGCAATTCTTGCAGAAGTACCTGCGTTGGCCGGGGCAAGTCAAATTTAGTGAAGAAGCCTGCGGGCTCAATAACGCAGAATGCGAGGCTACCATTCAAAAGATCCACCCTGAAGCCCAACCGATAGTTCCGGTGGCTGAAGGAAAGGTTTGGTTTTTTAACATAAGGTCTAATGATACATTCAAGGTATATTCTCATAATTGTTCCGATAAGGGGGAGTTTCCAAGGGGAACATATTGGGTGAGCGGAGATCCCATATGGATCCAGTCATCCAGGTTTGATGACGTTGTTTCTCAAATTGGTAAGAGAACTCTAAAGTTCAAAGTTTCACGTGAAGTTCCCAGCATGAAAGATAACAAGACATGGGACAAAGGGGAACAGGTTTTGACCCAAGACGACCACACTTTGTTACAAAGGTTAAACAAACAGTACACTAAGTTAGAGGTAAGATTTCACCATGATCCAGGTGATCTTAACGAGGTAGAACACAAAAATAAGCAGGTGAGTTCCAGTCTGACCTGGTGGAAAAGGTTTCCGGTGATGTTCCAGGGACACTCGGACTGGGCCTCTGCAGTTCCAAAGTTCTCTCTACACCCACTGGTCGTCTGGATGGGGATGACAACTTTAGGCATCATTATCCAGGTGAGGTTGCGTGTTAAAATTACGTAAAACAAATTAACCTGGTCCAGAGATTGGTGCCTCATAAACAATCTCATGAACCAATATTTTTAAATTAAGGGATATACAGGGTTACGGGTATAGGTTTAGTAGTACCGGTGATGGAGTTGATTGTATAAAGGCGTTCTTTTAGAAGGCACCTGGCACTGCTCCATTGAGTAACAAACAAACGAGTTTCACTTTTCTGTGGTCATGCAAGTTTGTGAGTGATACGCAAGTGACGCAAATGCTGAGCATGTGGTATAGAGGGACTTAGAAGTAGGGCCTCCCCAGAGAGCCTGGTTACAGGAAGACCAAGAGGTCGTGCTCTCTCTCTTCAAGGGGTAACCACCGAGAGCAGAGAAGTTGTGTGAGCACGAACATCGAAAAGTGAAACATTAAGAAAGAAACCAGGTACGGGTGGGTTCAGAAGCTGGGATCTGCGGGTCAAGCCTTTTTAGGGGGGATTGTTATAATTTAAGTAGGCCTCAGTTATTTGGACTGAGTTAGTCAAAAAGGCTTAATGAGTAGACATGCCCTTTAAGGGATTTTCTCTTAAAGAGAAAATCTGCAGTTCTGTCAGCAGACCTAGAACATACCAAGAAGCTGTTCTGTGGACAAGGCCGCAGGTCTCTCTGACCTCAGCTTGTACGCCACTGGAACAATAAACATCAGCCATATTTACTAAACATCCACATTCCAGTAAGTAAAGGAAAGGTGACATTAAATATTAATCGAGTGGGTGGGTATTATGACAACACGAGGTGGCCCAACCAATAGTCTGGTCTAGGGGAGGGCGAATATGATGTCACATTTAACTCTTTCCTAGTCGGTATTAAAACGGAGGTGGGCGATCAGAGCTCATTCTGCTTCTGACTTTCCCACTAGATCTAAAGGCTGACTGGAACCCAATTATTTCTCTAAGTATGTTCATTCCTTTCTGTAATCTGATATGATGTATGCTGTACATAGGTAGTCTAGTGTAACATAGAGTAGATATAAGAATACCTGACTAACTACCACAGGGGGTTAGGCAAGAGCGGTAACGCCAAGAAATATGAAGATCTGCTTTGCTTGCTAGGATAAGATTAACTGTATCTATCTGTATATCTGTTTTCTGAATAAACTCCGTAAACATTGAAGAAGCCTGAGAAAAGTCTATCTCCTGCTTGCTGTGTGAGGAGTCATGTTTGCAAACTCCTGCTAATGAGTTTGCTGGTGCCGGAGCAAAAGGTGGTTATTACAAGTACATCTATGGAGAATGGTTTGCTTTAGAGAAAGGGGGCACAGTATGTGGATAGCTAGAAGCCTGGAGGGTGAGTATGATCGGTCCTTTTGGGGATGGAGAATACATCATACTGTAAAGATAGAAGACCTGGAGAAATTCCTAGACATGTTTTATGTAATTGGATGCTAATGTGCTATTAGTATTGTGTTACTGTAAATGTAAATAGGCAAGCAGCTTGGATTGGAGATAAGGCATGCAGATGAGGTTCCATACTGAAACTATATGTAAACAAAGGCTCAAATCTCTAATTTTGAAAAGCAAAAAAATTTACATCAGACATTTGTGTTATGGATCTGGAGGGAACGAGAGCATGAGAATACTTTCTGTGAAGAAAAAAACTACAGCTCAATGTAACTTAGAAATGTAAATATTACAAGTTGATTTTGCCCTGGTTCCTATCCTTACTTTTACTTGAATTATTCACTTATATTTTACTTAATTTGATATGTAATTGCACTGACTTTGAAATGGGTTAATTGTTGCAGGCGTGTGGTAACAGTCCAGACAATGGTAAGCACACATCATAGAGATGCGGCCACTGAAAGTGAAAACCTAAGAAATGTATGAGACTGGACTAGTTACATTCTTTTAAAATGAGTGTAACTGCATATGTGTCTTTGCTCATACATTCTTTTATACTTCATGAAGCTTGCTCCTTTGTCTCTGTCACTATATGAAGCACTGCCACAGGCTCTGCGGCTTTTCCTTTAAGAGAAACGTAAGTATAGTCATAACAATGTCGGTACAGATAACCTTATACAATACATCAAAAATGTCCTCACATTGTTTGAAGTCATTGTGAAATCAGTCTATGGCTCCACACCCCACTATTGTTCATCATCATTGTCCACAGCAGTGATAGAAAAGGAAACAAGACCAAGTATTGAGTCATGCTAGAAGAAAGCTCTCAACATAACTTTTTCTTGGCATGCAAAAGTGGAAATCTTGTTTGGACAGCCTCCAAGCATATCCAAGGATGTTGGAAGACTCCCTCTTCCTAGGTAAATATCTTGTTTTTTTGTTGACCTCCTTGGGTTTGCTTTAAGGGAAACCTGCAGTAAAAGGGATATGGAGGCTGCCATATTTATGTACTACTTTTAAACAATACCAGCTGCCTGACACTGACAGTCCTGCTGATTCTGGCTTTAGTAGTGTTTGGACCACACGCCTGAAACAAGCATGCAGCAAATCCAGTCAAACTTTAGTCAAACATCTGATCTGCACACTTATTCAGAGGTTATGGCTATAAGGCAGAGGATCAGCCGGAAAGCTAGTCAATATGCATTGTTTAAAACGAAATAAATATGGCAGCCTCCATATGCCTCACACTTCAGGTGTCCTTTAAGCACTATATCTGTGTATAGGGGAGCAGTCCACCAATAAAAAAAGAGTTTGCACCTAGATATTTCTGTAGAATATCTTTCCCCAAAGACAAACATATGCATAGCATGACATTACACTACTAGTGGACAGTGGTTTAGTGATAAGCAACAATCGCACTAATTTTTAGTTAAATCTACCATACTTGACCCCCATCACTGGGGGTGTGTCACTGTGAAATATGTGAAGTGTGTCACTGTGAAATATGTGTTTACAAGTCAAGGAAAGTACTAAATGAATGAATTAATGAATTACTAAAAGCTACATAACTTACGGGGCAGGTAAAGATGGCAAATCCAAATAAGTATTAGCAGACCATCTGTTTGTTATTCCAATGCACTTTTGTTCTTATTATTGGACATGCATGAAGATGGCGTAGTAAATGAAGGCTTCTAATTAGTTGTCATATAGAACCATGAAAGCAACAGATATTCCCATTTTTGAAAAAGTGTCACATTAACCAGCAACACAGAAAGTAATTCATACAGACCTCCTGGCACCTGCTCCATAAAGATCTTGATATACCCATCTTCAGAAACAGAGCCCAGATACTGAACTATGTTGCGATGCTTCAGATACTTGTGCAGGGCAATTTCTTCATGAAGTGGCTGTGAATATCTGTAACACAAGGAACCAGGATTCTTACAGCAGACCAGAGTCTAATACTGTACACGAAGGCTCATAAGCAACAATGGACCAATCATATGCAGTAACCAATGATTTTGATCCAATTCCAAACCGCATACATTTGCATGAAATTAACATAAGCATCAGCTCAAAATTATGAGGATTTCAGTTCTCAATGAAAATCTCTAGCCATACACATGACGTTTTTAATTTGCGTGTAGTAAATAAAGCCGGTCATTAAGGTCCGGATAACAAAATGAAGAACAACAACCTTGTTTCCTTTCATTTTCATCTTTTGTAATACATTACATTTTTAAAACAAAAAGCACACTTTTCATATTGACCATTTTTATTCATTTTCTTTAGAAAATTCTAAGGATGTCATTTAATGTATGATACCAAAACAAAGCCCTTACCATGTCTCTAAACATAGCAAACATATAATAATTTATAAGTTAAAGGAGTTATTCAGGGCTCACCTACTATCTCTCTCTGGTATCTCTTTTATTGCAATACGGACTTGATTGCTGAGGTCTCTGCCAGCATAAACTACTCCATAAGTACCTCGGCCAAGGATGACTCTGTCCCCATTTTCATCATAGTCATATTCATACTGAAAACAGAACACAGGACCATTGTAAGGCAAGCAACATTTTTTATAAAATCCTGACTTGATAAGCAAGCAATGCCTTGATACACAAGCACGTATATGCGCATCACGTCATCACACCTAAGCCGATGGTTTTGTCTCCCTTTGACGCTGCATAATTGTACTTAATTGCACTTAATCTGAGTGTAGGGACTGTAGAATGTAACATTTCCGTGAAATCTTTAAAAGTAGGCAAAAGCAACTGTCATTGCATAAGTTCCTTGTTAAAGTCCCACAAAAAAAAGGCTGGGGTAAGCCAACAGACAGGGGTGCAGCTAAGGTTTTTGTGGCCCCAAGTGGACTATAGTAAGTGGCCCTATCCTGCGCCGCGGCGAAAAATGGGTGTGGCTATCCCGCATAAGTGGGCGTGGCCATGACATGTGGGTGGAGCGGGAGGGCGGATTGGGGCGGGGCTGTTTGCGGGGAAAAATGGATGTGGGGGTGATTGAGGCGCGCACAGCGTGCCGCAAGATGGGCGTGGCCATGACATTGTATGGGCGGAGCTTAACCGTAGCACAGCAAATATAGCCAACTATGACCATTAAATAATAAATGCAGCAACAGTTACCCCAGACACCAGAAAATAAAAACGCAATTTGTGCAACATTTCAGCAGAAAACAAACGCAATTTGTGCAACATTTCAACAGAAAACAAACAGAATTTGGGCCACATTTCAGCAGAAATCAAATGCAATTTGGGCCACATTTCAGCAGAAATCAAACGCAATTTGGGCCACATTTCAGCAGAAATCAAACGCAATTTGGGCCACATTTAAGCAGAAATCAAACGCAATTTGGGCACATTTTCAGCAGAAATCAAACGCAATTAGGGCACATTTTCAGCAGAAATCAAACGCAATTAGGGCACATTTTCAGCAGAAATCAAGCGCAATTAGGGCACATTTTCAGCAGAAATCAAATGCAATTAGGGCACATTTTCAGCAGAAATCAAATGCAATTAGGGCACATTTTCAGCAGAAATCAAACGCAATTAGGACACATTTTCAGCAGAAATCAAACGCAATTAGGGCACATTTTCAGCAGAAATCAAACACAATTTGGGCACATTTTCAGCAGATATCAAGCGCAATTAGGGCACATTTTCAGCAGAAATCAAACGCAATTTGGGCACATTTTCAGCAGAAATCAAATGCAATTAGGGCACATTTTCAGCAGAAATCAAACGCAATTAGGGCACAGTTCAGCAGAAATCAAACGCAATTAGGGCACATTTTCAGCAGATATCAAACGCAATTATGGCACATTTTCAGCAGATAAACGCAATTAGGGCACATTTTCAGCAGATAAACGCAATTAGGGCTGCAAAAAGAAAAGAATTTACTCATCTGGCACTGGCAGAAGTCTTCTCTCCCCGTCTCCTCTCCTGGCCGGCTCCTAAGGCACGCAGTTCCCATGGAGCTCCCTCCCTCCTCCAATCTCCCGCGCTGATTGAATGCAGGGCTACAGGAAGATGGCCACCCAAAGCCCTGTACTGGAGACATAAATAGTCTCCAGAGCAGGGCTTCGGCGGTGGCGGCCATCTTCCCGTAGCCCTGCTCTGCTCTGCCAGCCCCGCGGGGCTGCGGGAAAACAGTGACGTCACGCCGACGTCACGGAGCCGCCCAGGCCCCTAAGACCTTGAGGCCCCAAGCGGCCGCGTGGTCTGCTTGGTGCCTCGCGGCGCTACTGCCAACAGATAGCAATGATTCTGTTAGTTATAGTGAAAGGTTTGTTTTACATTTTTACTTCACACAGTACTTTGTATTCAATATTTGTCTATCAATACTTTTAGATTGTGGAACAAATCATCCGAGTTTCCATTAATCCTTATGTGGACATTCACTTTGATATAAGAATGCTTTGGATTACAAGCATGTTTCTGGAACGAATTATGCTCGTAAACCAAGGTTGCAATGTACTATACAGTACTGTACTACCAACATTTAAGAGACATGTCAAATCTAATCTGGTACATACAATTGCATTCCCTCTTAAGATTGTAAGCGGAGATTTAATAAAGGATTATTGTATGTAATGCTTTAGTTTAGCCAAGTAAGGATAATACCATATTTAGATATGTTGATAAATGTCTAAACTATTGCAACAGATCTCAGTTGTAAGAAAGCAGCCTAAAAAATGTATGGGATCACATGACAAGCTCAAGCTGGGAGAGAGATGGAGTTTTCAAGGTACTGCACGCTCTCAGCCACACAAAAAAAAAAAAATCAATGAATGAGGTTGCTGAGCTCTGGCTCATAAGTAGCCATCCACTGTGCATCATGCTTTGTAATTAAAAAACAGTAAGGGCCTGTTTCCACTACACGCAGATTGGATGGAGAATGAATGCAGAAAAAATGACTCCAATGAATGCCTATGGGAAAATCTGCATCAGAAAAATCGCGTTTAGTAGAAACAGGCCCATAGGCAATCATTGGAGTCTGTTTTTCTGCATCCATTCTGCATCCAATCTGCGTGTAGTGGAAACAGGCCCTAAATCTGACACCAATGTAGTAAATTAAGCAGCTATTAAACATGGGTGTCTGAAGGTTTGTACCAGGTAACAGTTTGAAACAGTTAACATTGTGTACACCTTAATGAAATTATCATATACAGTAAAACATTATTTTAACTAAATTATTTTTTGCACATCTGTTATTAGGAAAGAAAGGTATTTAGAAAATGAAAAAGGGGCCTATTACATTCTACATAAAAACACAATCTTAGAATAAATCTAATCCACCCCCCTATGACAGTGGCCTCACCTCTAATGTATCTCCATCTGCTTCACCCTCTAGCTCTACCGTGCTGCCTACAACATCTGTGATGATCTCTTTAACGAGACAGCAAAACCTGTTAAACGTAGAAGACATACATTAAAGCTATAGCTCAACATGAAAGATCAATAATGCATACTGTTAAAGGGCATTTGTCATCAGATAACGTTTGGTAAAGACAGAAGGGAAGCTACATTAAGCTCTTAAAAAAACATTTTGTGAGGAGAAACCAGTTGTTGTTGCTCAGTTAAGTGTCTTATTAGTGCACCAATCTGAAGCATAACAAGGTGGTCAAGTGCATAAATATATATAACACAAAAGCCCAGAAGTGTGTGTATATTTTACATGTCATTTTACAGCTATGGAAAGAGGAAAAAGTCAATGTTATAAAGCTCTCAGCTTCATAAAGCTAAAACACAGGGAGATATCTAAATACACAGATGACATATTATGAACCATTTCATTTTCCAAAGACTTCATAATTCTTTGTAGAGTATTTAGTGGTTCACATACCCACCCAAGACTGCATACCAAGTCAGGTAACTCAGCTTATTTTCAGCTTATTACAGCTTTGCAGCTACTGGTACTCACTAGCCAGCTAACTGGAGGGGCTCCGAATCTCCTGTACAACAAAGCCAAGCTGAAACTGGAAATAACACTGTCATCTGACTGGTTTACAGTCTGACCAGGCTATATGATTTGCAAGACTGGGCAGAATTACAGATTCAGGAGAGAAAACTGTTAACATTTATATCAATAGGACAGAGTCGTAATTATCTAAAATCAGAGGTCAAAAGCACTTAGGCCCCTTCCACACTGGGGTTACATTACCCTTTTTAACCTACCGAGATGCGATGCGCTGGAAATACCTGATTTAACGTGACAACAGTACGTTAGCGGCGACTACCCGCGGCGACCAGAAGTCATGTAAGTCTATGATGCCGCAGATATTTTAAACTATTTCACATTCAAATTAGAGCCGTGCATGCATGGAAGCATATTTTGTCAATACAATTCTGTGCACCTCCTATTTCCGCCACAGGCAGTTGTGCGCAGTTGTGTGCGCTTTTCAGCAACACATCAATGTTACAGATGCTGAAAAGCGGACACAACTGCGCACAACTGCGTTAGTGGGCTAAGGCCCGAAGTGAGCACTACAGAGCCTCACTTTTGGCTTGGCTTGCAGCCAGATTATTTATTTACCTCACGTTGCCCGGAAATCTCTAATGGCTATTTTTAACATTAAGGTGCAATGTGATCATCCGATTGCACTGCTAACGCTGGCATCTCATGTAGCTGATGCTAAATGCTTGTCTCTGTTATACATTTTATTCATCATGTTACATCTGTCATTCCAATCACAAGTATTAAAATAGCTAAAGCCTATAGAGCGTTTAAAGGAAGCAGAGCGGTACTCCTGTGTTCTTTGGCAGTGTCTAAAGCGTGAACAGAGGATGAAGGCCCAGTACTCTGTCATTTGTATTGCTGCTCCCTCCCTCTGTCTGATTTGCTGAAAATACAAATCATCCTTTTGTCATCCCTGATAGTTAAAAAAATCTCCAGAACAGCTGGAATGCAATGTTGTGTCGGCTTGTTAATATTAACACTTTGCATACAAAAGATGATTTGCATATTCAGCAGTGATGCACCATGGGACACCTCAAATGCTCACTCCTAGGAGTTCTGGTTCACCATGAGCTTGCAGGGAAATTTGTGTTTCAAGTCTGAGTGATGCAACTGACCACTGTGAACCTAGCCTTAGGGTAAACTTAGTCTATGTTCTCAGTGGTCAGTTGCATAACACAGGCATTATATTGAGTGCAAACTCAATATAATACAAAGCCTGCATGTAGTGAGTTAGAATAGCGCAATCAGTTACAACGCAGTACCGAGAACAGGTCCATAGAGTTGTATGGGCAGTAAGCTGACATGCTAAATTATTCTGCAACACAACTGAGCACTGTGAACTAGGCATTACACTCACCTATTACACTGATCCTCAGTGGAGAAGTAGACCTGGAAATCATCTGAATTGTCATGGACATAAAGAAAGCAGCATCGCTCATCAAACTTTGATATGCTGTAAACAAAAACAAAAAAAGTCTCATTCATGTGGAAACTAGGCAAACACAAGCAGCAATAAAACAGGAATTACCGCAAATATATATATCATCAGGATGACAACCTAACTGTCATGAGGAAGTAGTATAATACTTAAGTGATGCATATGTTGCAAATGGTTTGGAGAAAAAAATTATAAACTCCATACAGGGTTCAAGTTTGAATAGAAACTTACCAATCCAGCTTCTATGAAGCCTATTTGCATAGAACCTCTGATGCATAAATGGCTAGATCTGGGCTTGACAACAGGCTGTACAAGTACTGAGGACCATCTGCATACAATGATGAAATGTCCTGGATGTGTGCAGATGACGGTGGCGCCTTCTAGTGGCCTGTACTGGTATGTACAGTATCTGTCCAAATTCCATCCGTGAACTCAAACCTCAGTTTTTATAAATTCACCTTCAGATTAATTTACTTTCAAGAGCAACTTTAACCCAGATATGAACTTCATTCCAATCAGTAGCTGATCCCCCTATATACAGTATATGGCTGATACTGTGGTGAAACCCCTCCCACAGTGTAATGTCATGACCACAGTCCTGACAGTTTGCTGTCTGTGAACCTGGTAGCACTGTTGGAAGTAACGGCTTTTTCCAACTGCTGAGCAAGCAATATCTCACTCTGTGCATAGAACTCTCAGTAACGAACATTCCGTACAGATTACCTGGCAGGGCTAAGGATGCCACCACCAGTGGTACATTTAAGAATGCAAATCAGATAGAAGAAAGATTTTACAATGGGCAAATGCTGACTAAATAATATATAAATTAATATTGTAAAAATAAGCAGTTTTATTCATTATGTTATTTTCACTACAGTTCCTCTTTAAATATCCTGTTTAATACTTGCTTAAGGTTATTTTATCCATATGTAAAACTAAACTATGTTTGTAAATGGATATGAATTATCCCCTGTTGCAGTGATGTATAAGTCTCTGTTGGTCTTCTTTAAAGAAACACCACTGTGTGTAGAATACAAATGCGTGAAAAGTCCACCTACTATACATGGCTTCTTTCTAAAATATTCCAAGCATTCCAAATGTTTGATGCTTACGCAAGACTTATTTTTGGCCAAATAGCACAAGGAAAGAAGGGAGAAGTAATACAAAAACCAGATCCAGCAGTGAGTAATTGTGTAAGCAAACAAAGACAGGCTGTGGATTCTGAAGAACATAAAACTTTCATTTTTACAAGTGAGTCTTCCAGGAATTGTTTGGACAGAACAGAGTTGCTGTTACTTAAACAGTTTCCTCCAATTGTTGACGATCCTTGTACTAGGAGAACTCATGAAGCAATATGGGAAAGTGGCATTTTAAAATGATGCTTTTCCCCTCTGCTCCAGTAGATTAACCACAACATAATATGTTCTAAGAACAAACATTTTTTAAGTGCCTTAAAGGGGTTTTAGTTTTCGTTTCACTTTATCCTGGGAGCCTTGTTAGTTGCCAGTTAGGCTGCAGTGAGCTGTCTAGGCTATGTCCTAGGAAGGAATCTGCTCTTTACACACCTCCTGGCTCTGAGGGTCCATTTCCACTATGCTCGAATTTGGGCCAAATCTGCAGGGTTTACATGCAGGCGATCCGGGTGGGGAAACACTGCCTATACCTATAATGGGCTGCCATCTGAATCATTCTGCAACACACACCCGAATCCCTATAGCCGTGGCACAGCTTAGCAATTAGGGCTCCGGCTTTGCAGCATGACGGGAGCCATGGCCATATCGGAAAACAGTCGTTGCTCCACCCTAAGGGTTGTGTTGCAGGTGTTGTAGACCAGACGTGCAAGCCAGACACTGGAACAAATCATGAAGAAAGGGAAGTCCACAACTCACCTTCAATGCAAAAAATCTTCTTAGTTTATTAAATATTTAAAACATTTTTGCATTGAAGGTGTGTTGCAGACTTCCCTTTCTTCATGATCTCTCTAGGCTGCCAAGAAAGTGTAATTGTAGAGTAGTTCAACTTTCAAAATGCAAATGGAAAAGCTGACATACACATTCCATTTTGTTTTAGGATTCATACCTCATCATTAATAAAATCATTAGACGTTTGTTTTCGTATCTACCACCTCTTGTCACTTAGATGTATGTGCTATGCCATGATTAAGAAAGCAATGTGAACATTCTAACGTAAATACATATAATATTAGGAATCCCTGGGATTTCCCTTGCTGTGTACTTTGCCTATTTTTTAGATTTCTAAATCAGTAAAAGTGTTTCTTAAACCTGTCCTCACTGCCTACCACTATAGCACAAATAAAATTGAATAGTTCTGTTCCACACCTAAATACTTCAATATACAATTTCCAAACAGACAAGAAAAATTGGGGTTTTATCTGAACAAGTTCTCTATTTATTCTTCAATCAAAATGCCTGACACGTGTTTCATGACCTAAAAGCCCTTTCTCAGAGGCACACCGTATACAAATATGAATTGTAGGTCAACCAAAAAATGTCTGGCCGCAATCTGTGTATTCCAAACAGCATGTGTTCAGTGACGATTCCGTGCACCACCATGCAGGCACGGACAGGAACAGGCACGGACAGGAAGTCACTGCCCACCAACCGTGCATGTTTGCAGGTATGTTAGCTATGTGGATTTCCTATGAGAAATTACCATGTGAAATATATGCCACACTGAACTCTGGTTCAATGTACGGCAACAACAATGTGATGTCTGTTCATGAAATTTTCAATCAGTTGTGTGAGCCAAGCTTGTTCACACGTCAAAATCCTTCCACCACTTTTGCAGGCATTTTGAAGCAGCTATAATGCTTCTATTTTCTTTTGTGAAACCTCCAACTGCTTTGAAATACTTATTTTAAAAGCAAAAAAGTGAATATACATTGCACACAGTGCATGACTAAGCCCAGAATGGAACAACTTCCCCGCACTCCCATGGTATTACTTTGCTGCTGAAGGTGGGACGAAATAGTACTGGAAAAGTCTGGCAGATCGTGCTGTTCCCTGACCTGAAGCAAGCAGTTATGCTATTGTACAAGCGCAAAGAAGAAGGCTGCTGAGGACTTAAAATAGAAAGGGAAGATGCAGCCAGGGGTGCTCAGAGAAAATAGTGGGGCAGTTTGCTGCCACTCTAACATCTATATGTGAACGGGTGGTCTTGCAGTAGAGCAGTTCTAGGGCCTAATTATGTACGCTATTATGGTTTAGGTGACCCACCAGGAAACCTTATACAGATGTTCTAGTAGCATAATTGGTAGCTATTTCAACAGTTCTCCAATGACAGCACCCTATAACTACACTACACTACACAAGTGGCCAATTACAAGACTTCAGAGGATATCCGAGGCAACAAAAAACAGACTTAAAAGCATTACATTTGTCAGCAATGTAATCCTGTGGAAGACTGCGTCCTCCGTTCCCTCCCTCTGTTTCCTGTCCGGTATTTGGGTCGTTTCAAGGCCCCGAGTAGTACTGTTCCGAGACCTTTGATCTGGAAGATATATGCCCAGCGCATGCACAGTTTGTTTCTTGAGGCCTCCGGGAGCGGACAGACTGTGGCAAGCTCAGCCGGAAGTAACACGCTGCCCATGTGCCGGGCATATATCTTCCAGGTCAAAGGTCACAACCAATACTAGTCGGGAGCCTAGAAATGAGCCAATTACCGGAGGATCGGAGACTACCGGGGGTAAAACGGAGTACGCAGTCTTCTACAAGATTACATTGCTGACAAATGTATGTAATGCTTTTAAGTCCTTTTTTGCCTTGGATATCCTTACTAGCTCCTAATTAACTTCCCATTTTCAGTGATGGTGAGGGCTAATGATACCCTAACGAATGGATATGTTTACTGCCATGATTCATTACAAATAAGAGTGTCTTGCTTTAAAGAAAACCTGAACTGAAAATTGAAAGTAAAAATAAGCATAGACAAGTCATACTTGCCTTCCATGTGGTCTACTCCTCAGTGTTTTTCTCCTGTCCCGCGTCCTGTTTGTTCACTGTGATCAAGGGAATTTTACGTCCTCCATTTTGAAAATGGCCATTGCCCATAACAACTTTCTGGTCAGCACACAGTTAAACTGTAACATCGCCCACTTGAGTCATAGAGAAACATGGACATTACCTGGTACATCAGTTTTCCTCTCAGCTATAACTGACAGCAACTGATATTTTACTGACAGCAACTGATATATTTCAGATCTGACAAAATATTGTCAGAACTGGAAGGGATCATTGTCAGAAGAAAATGGAGAGCTTCTGAGAGGAACTGATGGCAAGGTAACTATGTAATGTTCATTTGAAGTTACCGCATGTGTTTATTTTAAATAGTTTTACTCAGTACAGGTTCTCTTTAAGATTAAGAAAAACTGATAAGGGAATCAGTACTTTTACTTATAACTGATTAATTAACTGCTTTTTAAATGTGGGAGACTGAGTTTAGTGTTAAAAATAAGATAAAAATAAAATAAGGCAAAGTTTTGCAGCTGCTCTACATATGTGAACAGCCATCTTGGTCATCACAGGTTTTGTTTTCTTAAGTAATGTTTACAGAGTAATGACAATGATACCAATTCACCTACCTGATGCCTCTAATAGAAGAGGCAGTGAAGTTCCATTCATGAATCCCTTTCTGGAAAATAAAAATAACATCAAATTTGTTACGACAGTGAAACATTTAGTTTTGCTCTCTCATTATCGCCATCTCACTTAACACATTCAATAAGAGTTGGTATTGAAGTAAAGAGGGATGAATGAATTGCATAAAATCATGCTGCCCCTGATCACTAAAGCACCTCTGACAACTTTCTGCTACCCAAAACTCCTCAGTCAGATGCTCCCAGTCCCTGGCAGTTAAGTAGGATGGTGTCATAGTGAGGCTGGTTTGACAACTGCAATCCCACAGCAGTCATGCCCATAGTTACTTATAGCCAATGTGTAGGCTGTTAGTCATTAGGTAGGTGTTGCTGTGGTGGGGACTCTCGTTGGCACTGCACTTACCACATCATCTTCTAACAAACCAAAATTTGGACAGGCACCATACAACTAATACGTGGAGATTATCAGTGAATATTCAAAACACATACAAATAAATATCCCAGAAAAAAAAGTCAAATATAATTATATTAATCTTTATTGAAAATTGCATAACACATAATCAAAAACAACATAAAGGTGGGAGGGGTGGAGCCAGCACAGATACAATAATTACATAATAAATGAGTATCAAATCTCAATAATCCACAATTACTAAAGTAATAATATTAGCAGGGCTGTGGAGTCGGTACAAAAATCTTCCGACTCCGACTCCTCAGTTTCTGAGACCACGACTCCGACTCCAACTCCGACTCCGGGTACACAAAATTGCTCCGACTCCGACTCCTCGACTCTTGCCAGTTAATGGATTGGCAGAAATGTACTTTCTTTGCCTAACACAGTTTCTACTTACTGGATCAGCGAAGATTTGCATATTAGAAAAACTTCCCTCCCGAATGTAGTCACATATGTACAACATCAGGTATGGTTGACAATAAGTAAGGCCTTGATACTTAAAGCGGACCCAAACCAAACATTTTTTTAAATTCAAAATATTTAGTTGCACCACTCTGACACATACAAAGATAAATAAACACTCCTTCAAGCCTATGAGCATTTCAGTGCATGCTTTTCACCCTCCTCTTTTCATAACTAGGGTTATACAGGTGGCAGCCATTAGCAATTCCTCCTTTGCTGGACACAATCTACTCCACCAGTTTGCCGGATTTTTTGCCGGCAATATGAAAGGAAGGGAGGGGTTTCTCCAATAAATGTAAAATATTTTATATTTGTCATCATGCAGCTGAAAAAAGGCTGCTATTTATTATTATAATTTAGAAAATAGATTTTATTTCTGAAATCTTGTATTTTTAGTTTTGGTCCACTTTAACAGGGCTGTTGTAACGATCGGTGTAACACAGAGAGAATCTGATTACCGGTGATCTGCAGTATCACTGGGAATGCAGATATATACCAGATTATTGATGATCTGCAGTATCACCGATAATCAGATATATAAGCTAACCTCTGGACACCTGAGTAGAGTAAGAGTGTTTGGTGTACCAGTAATACTTTGAGGACTGAACCTCAGGAACAAGTTCCGTACATCAAGGAGTACAAATACAGATTCCTTCCGAAGACCTGGACTCTCCCGGGGGAGGAGTCAGGCTGAAGGTAGGAAGGACAGAACGGGAGTGACACCCTGGAGGGGGTGTCACTAACAGATCTAGGAACTGCCTCTAACAGTAAGGTCAGTTCTCGAGGTCGGACAAGCCAGGTCGAAAACACACGGACAGATAAAGTACAGATTCAGACGGCAGAGGCGGAGTCTACAGTACAGGCAGGGTTCGGCAACAGGGTATCAGAAATATCGAGGTACAAAATCAGGAGGCAGATGCAGAGTCTAAGGACGAGCCGGGGTACGGCAACAGAGTATCAGAATGGCAAGGTACAGGATCAGAGTTCAGAAGGATAGTCAGGCAGGCAGAAGGTCATAACAGATAATCACAATCAAACTAGTACTTTAGACTATCAATAGAATCTAGCTAAGTGTAGGATTACAGCTCCAGCTGGTCCCGGCACACTTTAGGATCTGACTCAGGTCTGAGTGCTACCACGTAGTGATCGCACGTCAGACAACCAGCAACTGAACAGCCGGCAGTATATATACACAGACATTCTCCAGCACCTCCCTAAGTGCTGGACCAATGGGAAGGAGCAGAGTCGTCAGTTGACCGACCAGGTCAGTTGACCTTTTTCTGGCTGCCATATAGGTTCTGCCTCTCCGCGCGCACGCGCGTCATTCTGAACCTAGAGGGACTATGAGTCCCAGCCACACTGATACTGTTTTGCAAAGTCTCTGCGGTCCCATGCGCGGGGTTGGTCGCACCGCTCACAGCACATGCGGCGGCCTCCCTGCGCAGGGACAGAGTGTTAGTAACGGGGCCATGCGCACTAACCGCCGCGTCAGACGCGGTGGTTTTTCCGCGTTCCGCCCTGCTCTCCATAGAAGCAGCCGCCTCACGCTGAGCAGAGGCGGCTGCTTTTCCGCGTTTCATCACAGCTGTGTACAAAAATCATGCGACTCCGACTCCCGACTTCGACTCCTCAGTTTCTGAAACCACGACTCCAACTCCAACTCCGGGTGCCCAAAATTGCCCAGACTCCGACTCCACAGCCCTGAATATTAGAATACAGATACATTTCACAATACAATGACAAAAGATTAAATATACTGGACTAAGTAAGCACTATCACACATTATTAGTACTTTTATTCTATGGTGTAGTTTAAAATTTGATACTGATTATTTATTATTATACCTGTGCTGTCCCCGCCCCTCCCACCTTTATGGTGGTTTTTAAATGTTTTCAAGTATGTGTCGTGCAATATTCAATACAGGTTATTATTATTATTATATTTGAATTTCTTCTCTGTGTTGGTGCTGTCTTAGGATATCATTGATTGTGGTTTGAACATCACATCATCTTGGTCACTACCAGGGTCTGGGCTTGTTCTGGGAAGGAGGTAAAAATAATTATGGAGAGCAACCTGGAGACTGGTAACAGCTTGAAGCAAAAACGGTTTATTTTATTCACCGACAATAAATGCAAGGAGACAATGGTGTAAGAAAAAATTCCGGTCAGAAATAATTTATCTATGTGTGGGCAGATGAGGCCAGACAAGATCTGGGGTAATGGAAACAATGGGAGTATAACGCAAATCTGTAACAGACCCAAGCAATGGGAACTGCTCACATGATGAAAAAAGCCAAAGCTCATCTTATGCAAAAAGTTCATGTGAAAATGGTGAAAGCAAAAGTGATTTGAGCTAGAAAGTGTTCGTATTTGTGAAAGAGATAGACCCAATGCTTAAACTTTTAAAAGAAAAGCCAAAGTTTGCATATCATTTCAACAACCTGTAGAAACTTCTGATCGATTTGACATGCAGTTTTCATTAAACATAACTTCTGATTATGAATCTTTTATTTATCTGCTCAATTTTAATTGTTCCGATTTCATAACAGGTGTACTTGACGCTTCAACTCCACTAGGATATATTGAAATATAGTTGCAGCTACCAGTTGCTGTCAACTCATTCACGTCAGTTTGTGTGCAGCTTAGCATGCAGGGTTAGTGCTTAGTGGTGATTTTGTCTCACATTACTGACAACACTGAGCACAGTTGTTGGGTACACGTTTTGGGTGTTGCATCAGCTGTTATTGATCAGCAGTAACATTTTGTTTGTAATGTTCATGCATTGGTCACTGGAGCACCAGGCAGAATCTGACACGGGAAGGGGAGCATTATTTAGGTTTATCAGTTAAGTTAGGTGTACATTAAGGATAATAGGGTTAGAGAATAGAGTAGGGGAAATTGGCATTACTTTTCAGGGTTAGAAGGTTAGGGCGTCAGGAAAAGGTCCACATTAGGAAGACGGTTAGACAAGTCAGGAAGTGGGTGGGTTGGTGGAGTGATAGGTTTAGACAGGAATAACACTAGGGGAGGTTACAGATAGTTATCAAGAAGGAGTAAATGAAGGGGGGGAGGAGGTTGTAGTTAGACATCAAAAAGTGGATTTATTATTAAGAGGATTGGTTATCATTAATGACTTGTAGGGGGCACACGCTGAAATCACTGATAAAAAAAACACTTCAGAACCATACTAGCAGAGAGCCAGTAATGACATTACACTCTGCTTATTAGGTGCTTGCTCTGCATTCCCCAGTGCTAAAACCAAATGTGCCCTACTACCAAGGTATTTGTTTATTTCGGAATTATTTTATCCATGAGCGTCAACCCTTAATTATTCAGCCCCAGAATCACACTCAGTAACATACTGCCAGCAGACTGGATCTTGCCACTGCTGCCATATACAGTACATTGCTTTGGATAACAGAAATTACTGCATGTGTCACATTTGCCATTTTTTTTCACAAGCAAAGCAGCAAATTTGCAAGCCTTTAAAGAACATGTCAGCCATGAAAAACAATTGTCAATCATACCATTTCCACTGGAGACACGTGCCATAGTGAAACTGTTCTCTCATCAGCCTCCTTGTTTATAGAGACATATGATGGCTGATAGACTTTGGTTGGCTCCAAGACAAGTACCTAAAAATATAATTAATAATCACTGGCAAGTCCTTTAAATACTGTGCTGTCAATGTTCACTTACAGGTGGTATCTAGTACACCAAGTCACCCAAAATCTTATATGCTTGAGGTCATGACATTGCTCCCCTGAAGTTCCTAGGTCTCAATAATCTAGTAGAGACAGTGTAATTGTCATAGCTGGTATGCAGACCCAGGGACTCAAGCAGGGATTAAGCTGCCAGACCTGTTACCAGATATAAGAAATCATCTTCAGCCATAAATGGTTGACCATTTAACAATTTTAAAGTTTAAAAACAGTGGGTGATCCAGGAGCCTGCTTAATGCCATGAGTCTCAGCATACGAGAAAACGTCAGTAAAAATGAATTTTCCTCCCTTCTTCCCACATAAGCCATAGTCATCCTCTATTACTAAATGTTATTTCCCCTTTAGCAATGTACCCAACATAACACACTACTACTCCCGCATGTCCTAAAAGGCCACTGCTAATGCAGCCTCCCCAAAATATCCCCTTCCTAATATTAAAACTGTTTCCACCACTATGTCCTGATAATTACCCACACAATGACACCAGCCAAACTCCACCTACTATAAAAGAAAATATATTGCCCTTCCATGTCCCATGCCCCTCTCTAGTTATCTCCAACCCCGAAAGTTTTCCACTTTCTCCTCCTGGACGTAGAGCTACGCCCAGGAGGCCATGTGCGCTCCCGCGGCTGATCGCGCGCGTGCGCGTGCACTCCCGGCCGCAGATCGTTAGCCCAGGAATCAATTAATCGGGCCATGGTGCCCGCTCACTGATTCCTCTCCCCCGCAGAAAAAGCGACAGCTTCTCTCAGAAATCTTGCTTTTTCTGCCTCTTACAGTGGCTTGTAAAAGTATTCGGCCCCCTTGAAGTTTTCCACATTTTGTCATATTACTGCTACAAACATGAATCAATTTTATTGGAATTCCACATGAAAGACCAATACAAAGTGGGTGTACACGTGAGAAGTGGAACGAAAATCATACATGATTCCAAACATTTTTTTACAAATAAATAACTGCAAAGTGGAGTGTGCATAATTATACAGCCCCCTTTGGTCTGATTGCAGTCAGTTGCCCATAGACATTGCTTGATGAGTGTTAATGACTAAATAGAGTGCACCTGTGTGTAATCTAATGTCAGTACAAATATAGCTGCTCTGTGATGGCCTCAGAGGTTGGCCAAGAGAATATTGGGAGCAACACCACCGTGAAGTCCAAAGAAGACACCAGACAGGTCAGGGATAAAAGTTATTGAGAAATTTAAAGCAGGCTTAAGCTAGAAAAAGATTTCCAAAGCCTTGAACATCCCACGGAGCACTGTTCAAGCGATCATTCAGAAATGGAAGGAGTATGGCACAACTGTAAACCTACCAAGACAAGGCCGTCCACCTAAACTCACAGGCCGAACAAAGAGAGCGCTGATCAGAAATGCAGCCAAGAGGCTCATGGTGACTCTGGACGAGCTGCAGAGATCTACAGCTCAGGTGGGGGAATCTGTCCATAGGACAACTATTAGTCATGCACTGCACAAAGTTGGCCATTATGGAAGAGTGGCAAGAAGAAAGCCATTGTTAACAGAAAAGCATAAGAAGTCCCATTTGCAGTTTGCCACAAGCCATGTGGGGGACACAGTAAACATGTGGAAGAAGGTGCTCTGGTCAGATGAGACCAAAATTGAACTTTTTGGCCAAAATGCAAAACGCTACGTGTGGCCGAAAACTAACACTGCACATCACTCTGAACACACCATCCCCACTGTCAAATATGGTGGTGGCAGCATTATGCTCTGGGGGTGCTTCTCTTCAGCAGGGACAGGGAAGCTGTTCAGAGTTGAAGTGAAGATGGATGGAGCCAAATACAGGGCAATCTTGGAAGAAAACCTCTTGTAGTCTGCAAAAGACTTGAGACTGGGACGGAGGTTCACTTTCCAGCAGGACAACGACCCTAAAAATAAAGCCTGGGCAACAATGGAATGGGTTACAACAAAACATATCAATGTGTTAGAATGGCCCAGTCAAAGTCCAGATATAAATCTAATCGAGAATCTGTGGCAAGATCTGAAAACTGCTGTTCACAAACGCTGTCGATCTATTCTGACGGAGCTGGAGCTGTTTTGCAAAGAAGAATGGGCACGGATTTCAGTCTCTAGATGTGCAAAGCTGGTAGAGACATACCCTAAAAGACTGGCAGCTGTAATTGCAGTAAAAGGTGGTTCTACAAAGTATTAACTCAGGGGGCTGAACGCACACCCCACTTTGCAGTTATTTATTTGTAAAAAATGTTTGGAATCATGTATGAGTTTCATTCCAATTCTCACGTGTACACCACTTTGTATTGGTCTTTCATGTGAAATTCCAATAAAATTGATTCGTTTGTGGCAGTAATATGACAAAATGTGGAAAACTTTAAGGGGGCTGAATACTTTTGCAAGCCACTGTATAGCTCCCTACATCCCTCTAAGTGTACATGTTACGCTTAGAGTGACGTCATGTAAACAAACCTAATGTTGTCATCTTGTGGGCAAAAAGTAAAACTACGTCTACATAAAAAAGAAAAAAAAAGAAACATATTTACATTAAAAAAATTACTATTTACATCCCACCCTCCCAAAAATACCCAAATAAAATGTTTAATAATTAAAACAAAAAAAATTACAATAAAAAAAACAAACCACATATATACTTACCTAGGGGTCTAAAGTTTTTAAATATCAATGTAAAGATGAAATATTTCTATTTTTTTTATTATACGCTTGTAAATAGTGGTGGATGCAAAACGGAAAAAATGCACTTTTATTTCCAAATAAAATATTGTCGTCATACATTGTGATAGGGACATAATTTAAATGGTGTAATAACCGGGACAAATGGGCAAATACAATACGTGGGTGTGAGAAAACGCGGAAAAGCCGCCGCGTGTGCTGAAAGCAAGGCGGCTGATTCCGCGTCCAACGGGGCGGTTTGCACGCGTAGGCACGCGTCTGGTAAAGCCGCCGCATGTTCTAACAGCAAAGTGGCTGTTTCCGCGTCCAAGGTGGCGGTTTGTACGCAGCAGCGTGCCTTTGGAGTGGCTGGGACTGTTAGTCCACATAGATGGATGAAGAGCTACGCGCGCGCGGGCCAGAAGTCAGGACCTTTATACCAGCAGGGGAAGTGTCAGCTTATCAGGACGATCAGCTGATTCCTGCTGGACTCATGATTGGCTGAGTGGCTCGGGCGGGGCAGCAGAGTTCAGCTACTATATATTCTGTTTGCTTGTCAGTTGCTGGTTGTCTGCCATTGCAAACACTTTGTGGAAGCATTCAGACCATAGTCATATCCTTACAGTGTGTTTGAACCAGGGTGACCTGGGAATTCACACTGAGCCAGATTACCTTGTACTGTTTATTTGTTAGACCAGTTCCAAGGTTTTGAGATCAAGGCCCTCACACCCCAGACTAGGAATACTGTGTATCTTCTGTGTATTCTCTAGCATAGTTCCAGGGTGTTGAGATCAAGGCCCTCACATCCAAGACTAGGGAACTGTATTGTCTTTGTGTTATATTCCAGACTAGTTCCAGGGTGTTGACGATCACGGACCTCACACCCAAGACTAGGGAATTGTATTATCATTTATGTTATACTCCAGACTAGTTCCAGGGTGTTGACGATCACGGACCTCACACCCAAGACTAGGGAATTGTATTATCATTTATGTTATACTCCAGACTAGTTCCAGGGTGTTGATGATCACGGACCTCACACCCAAGACTAGGGAATTGTATTATCATTTATGTTATGCTCCAGACTAGTTCCAGGGTGTTGTGACTACGGACCTCACACTCCAGACTAGGATTGTGCTATTACTGTATTACGTTAGCCCAGTCCAGGGCAATACCTTTCATATTAGCTGCAGGGCTTCCTGCAACCCAGCCTCGGTCCCTCGCCCAGGGGTCCACAGGCTACAGGAATATCACCCACAGTCAGGGGTGAATTCCTCAGGAGTCTTAGGCCGCCAGCTCCTCTGGTGGTCTCCACTCAGAGTTGTTACTGTTACACCAAACACTCTCACTATTCTGGTGTCCAGAGGTTAGCAATACATCTGTATTATCGCTGATTATGCAGATCATCGATAATCAGGCGTATATCTGCATTCTTGGTGGTACTGCAGATCGCCAATAATCAGATTCTCTCTGCGTGCTGACACCGATCGTTACAGTGGGTTTTAATTATGGAGGCATGTATTATTTTAAAACTATAATGGCATAAAACTGAGAAATAATGAATTTTTTCCGGTTTTTTCTTATTCTTACTGTTAAAACGCATTTACAGTAAGGTAGCTCTTAGCAAAATGTACCACCCAAAGAAAGCCTAATTGGTGGCGGAAAAAACAAGATGTAGATCAGTTCATTGTGATAAGTAGTGATAAAATTATAGGCTAATGAATGGGAGGTGAACATTGCTCGGATGCATAAAGTGAAAACGACTGAGGGCTGAAGTGGTTAAAAAAAGGTTAATGTACTTACCTCATAAGGAGGTTAAGTCCCGGAATACCGCAACTATGACAGCTTCCGTATCCCTCTCACTTCAGGTGTCCTTTAATGCAATGTGACTTACAGGTATAATAAAAAAGGTCACTTGGTTAAAGAGAAACTCCGACCAAGAATTTAACTTTATCCCAATCAGTAGCTAATACCCCCTTTTACATGACAAATCTATTGCATTTCACAAACAGACCATCAGGGGGCACTGTATGACTGATATTGTAGTGAAACCCCTCCAACAAGAAGCTCTGGGACCGCGGTACTTTGGGCAAACTGCCACAATGTAACAAGGTTCACAGACAGGAAATAGCTGTTTACAGCTGTCTGTAACAGCCAGAACAGCTAGCAGCAGCTACATAACCTGCCCACAGTAACAATGTCACCATGTAATACATGTATGAATGTGAATCTGGGAGAGGAAAGATTTTACAATGAGCAAACACTGACTAAATCATTTATACATAATTATTGTAAAAATGAAGCAATTTTTTATTACATTGTTTTCACTGGAGTTCCTCTTTAAGACTAGTATCCAGTGCTGTTATTTCCACATAGTTCCCATTCCAGGGAAAACGCTTGGTGATGCCAGCCAAAAATGATTCAATGACATTTACACTAACGGTAAGGGGAGGGACACACATATCATCGTGTGGTGAAACCCACACAGGCTCAGTTTTATAAATAAATAAAGATACTTTTATGCTATAAGAGGAGTATTATTCCTGAAAATTTACCGGAAATCTCAGGCCATTTGTAGACTCCTTGGTTGCCTCTACAATTATGTCCATCCAAAAGTTCAGCCGCTCCTGCCTTGGGGAGTGTTCTGTGTTGAGTTTCTTGAATTGTTGTATCAGCAGCAGATTCTGTACTACTGACCTCAGGTACCTGCAGAGAGAGCAAATAATATTCATACAATAGCAAAACGACAGCAATGTCCGAAGGAAAGGCAGTAATCCCGGTTATCCTAGCATAGCATAAAGTGAGGTACTAGTGTGAATGTTAAACATTTTCATGTCTAAAACATAACATCAGGTGTAGGTTTTAAGCAGGATTATAGACACAGACAAGTAGCTAACAATATTTAAAGTGCACCTGAGGTGACATATGACATGGTGGGATAACATTTGTATGTACTGTGCCAAGCATACAAATAAGTTCCTTTTCTGTTTTTCTGCCTACAAACATTACACTGTAATGCCTGGCAGATCTCCTACTTTCTTTTCAGTTGCTATGCCCCAATCTACCACCACCTTCTTCACCCTATGTGGCACGTCGCCGCTTGAATGGGAGGTGAAGCGCAACATCTTCCCGACTTCGGGTTACACCCAGGCCTTGGAGGTGCAAGGTATAGCAGCTGAGGTCAAGAAAGCCAGAGTGCCACAAGACAAACAAGACTATGCAGCTGGGTGATGGAAGAGGCTACACGATTGTCACAGGAGAAATGAACAAGGGAGCAAGATTGCCCAGAGCAACCACAGCTCTGGCCTTCCGATACCGCCACAAATAAACAAGACATTATGGTTGCTCAGTGCTACGCCGCACTGAGCCTCTGATCTGAGAAACAAGACAGACAATAGACAGACAGACAGACAGACAGACTGTTAGCCAACAAGATACAATGGTTGCTCAGGGCGACCGCTGCCTGAGCCTCTGACTGAGTAACAAGACAGACCACAGACAGACGGAATGCTTGCCAATCTAGTCGCTGCCCCAGCGATGGCAAACATCCACACTGACACAGACAAGACTAACAGGCAGGAGCACAACTAATAGCAACTGCTGCTATAGTCACATCCTCAAGAACAGAGCAGGCAAGATAACTACCAGTCACCAACGTGGTGAAGGCAGTCCCCAGCTAGCAGGGTGGTAAGACTCCACTGTGCCCCCGCTGGTACAGTGACTGTCCAGACAGGCAAGGCAATGCAAAGCAAGGCGATACAAAATACAACTTTCTCAGCATGGACCCAGCGACAACTCAGGTAAGCTGAACGCTATGTCGGGCAAGGTCTGGAATGAGAGGCAGGCTTTTATGTGGACATCAGCCACTGGAAACTGACATGCAAATTCCCATACAGCGGAATGGTAATCATGCAATCCTGTGCTACACTGATTGAAAGCTGCAAGCTCTCTGGGAATGGACAGAACGCTCATTACAAATGCATGCCATATTATGCAACCACATGCATGTAAGAAATCCACGACTGTCTGACTGCAGTACAACTGCAGCCAGCCATGGATGGATTCATGACAACATCCTGGGCTACTCTGAAGTGCAGTGTGTTTGCAAACAGCAAAGACTCTCACAGCAAATGCAAACAAAACCAAGAAACCAAATGCAGGCAGAAATCTCAAAACTGCTCTGCTACAGCTCTGCTGCAACCGGTAGGAGGGATCCTTAAATACACATTCAGGTAAGCAAGTGACAGTTTCTCTCCAGTCGGGACCCAGTCGGACTATAGTAAAGCTCTCTCCTGGCAGAGAACCGCTTATTATAAGTTGTTATTATTATAAGTTCAGCTCCACTTTAAGAGGAAATGCCAGTCATGAGAAGTAACTCTATATTGTAACTTTGAAAGATGAAGATTGTTGGAATCTCTGGACAAGTGAACTGATTTTAAAATGGAAATAGTCAGTGGATGGAAGAACTAGTGAACACAACACTGCCACATTTGCAAAATGCAAAATGAGATGCAGCAACTGCCGATTAACATACCTTTTATTAGTGTCACATTTTGTAGCCACTATGAGCTAACGGTACTTGTCCTAAGAAGACTAATTACCTACAGCATGTGTGCCCATTGAAGAAACAACAATCTTACCATACTGGTGGTTTCAGTTTAAAAAGACGTTCAGCTGCTTGCACGGCTTTCCCAATGTCACTGGCCAGCATGCTCACGGTGAAGAACTGACCCACATCCCAATAATTGTTCATTTTTTCCAAACTGCCCTTCCTTCCCAGAAGGCTATTCAGCCGAACACCTAAAACACAGTAAAATGAATACTTCCACTATATAGACTGCATTGTAACAATTTCTTTGGTTTTTTATTTATTTTTTTATAAATAAGAATGGATGCATAAAATAGAAATGGAGTGCAGAAAGATGGATGGATGTTGTATGACTTGGAAGAATGGATGGGGGAACGGAAAAATGTAAGGTCAGATGCAGAAAGGAGATGGGGGTGGATGAAAAGATTGGCAGTTGGGATTGAGCATGTGAAGTTTTAAAGGTCAATTTCATTGCGTATTATTATTATTTTCCTTTACCAAACTTCTTTGCAGAATTGCCAGATATTTTGCTTTAAACTTCGCCTTTTACATTTTCACAAATTTTCCCTCAGGTTTCAGGACAAAATACATAGAAGTCATGGACGCTGACTTTAGTGGTTAATAGCAAAGCGCCCATACACGCTAAAGCACCAGATAGGTATGTTTAGGAGAATAGTGGGTACAAGGGGACATTTTTAAATTACAGAACTACCCATTGATATTGAAACTTTACATATATCCCAAAACCAAAACTCCTTGAGCGTCTGGTTCACAAACGCCTGACCCAGTACCTCAATGCCAACTCCCTGCTAGACCCGCTGCAATCTGGATTTTGGCCTGGCCACTCAACCAGCTCTCACCAAAGTGGTCAATGACCTCGCCTTAGCTAAAGCTGAAGGTAATTACTCCATTCTCCTCCTCCTTGACCTTTCAGCAGCTTTTGACACAGTGAACCATCCCCTACTCCTCCAGTCCCTCCAGTCCATGGGCATTCATGACCTCGCCCTTGCCTGCCTCTCATCCTACCTCTCCAACCGCACCTTGACAACCTCCTTCAATGAGTCCTCATCCACCCCAACCACCTCTCGGTAGGAGTCCCCCAAGGCTCGGTCCATGGCTCCCTACTGTTCTCCCTATACACATTCTCCATTGGCAAGGTTATCTCCTCCATGGGTTTTAACTATCATCTGTATGCAGATGACCCCCAGATCTACCTCCACACCCCTGACCTATCCCCCACTATTATGGACAAGGTCTCCTCCTGCCTATCAGCCTTCTCCTCCTAGATGTCTGCTAGGTTCCTGAAACTAAATCTGGACAAAACTGAATTTATGATCTTTCCACCCCGGTCACCCTGACCCTCCCAGATGTGAATGTCACTGTTAACCACACTACCATTTGCCCTACCCCTCAAGCCCGCTGTCTGGGTGTCACCCTGGACTCCGCACTATTCTTCACCCCTTATATCCAAAACCTCACAAAGTCCTGCAACTTCCACTTCCGTAACATCTGCAAGATCCACCCTTTCCTGACCTCTGTCACCACCAAACTCCTCATCCATGCACTCATAATTTCCCGCCTTGACTACTGAAATGCCCTTCTATCTGGTCTCCCTATGACTCGAATTGTCCCGCTGCAGTCCGTCATGAACACAGAAGCCAGAATTATCCACTCCTCCAATCGCTCCAAAACAGTGGCTCCCCTCTGCAAATCCCTCCACTGGCTTCCTGTCCAGTCCAGAATCAGATTCAAGATACTTTGTCTGGCCTACAAATCTGTCCACAAAACCTGTCCAACCTACATTTCCAATCTTACTCAGAGGTACACACCTAGCCACTCCCTCCGCTCCTCCAATGAATTTCGCCTGACTGCCTCCCGCATCACCCAATACCATGTACACCTCCAGGACTTCTCAAGAGCTGTTCCAACACTATGGAACTCCCTACCTCCCCCCATTAGGGTTTCCCCCTCCTTCAACATCTTCAAGAAGGCCCTCAAAACTCACCTGTTCACTCTGGCCTAACCCCCTCACTTGTGCTCTAAAACCGCAGCTGAACTCTGGTCCCCTACCTTTTGTGTCCCCACCTCTCACTTTAGTTTGTAAGCCTTCGTCAGGATCCTCCTCCTTATGTCTCATTACCTGATCATGCACCTTCATTACCGTACACCCATCCTTTATATCTGAGTGAACTCCACTTGCCTAATCTCCATTCTCCCATCCAGTGACTGACTAAGCATTACCTTGTACTCATAGTGTGCTGTGTGATCTGGTTTGCATGTATTGCTGTATTGTCTTATTGCTGTATGTCACCTCTAAATATTGAAGATGTTGAAGGAGGGGAAACCCTAATGGGGAGAGGTAGGGCATTTCATAGTGTTGGAGCAACTGTACAGATGCAGTGCCAGCTGTATAAAGCTCCCTGGCAAATATACCTTTTTATTTACATAAAAAAATGATGTGGGTCCCCTCTCCCAAGTCTCTACAAACCCCTTGTCACTCACGCAGGCTGGTATAGCCAGAATTCGGAGCTATACAAGCCCACATGGTACATAATGTGGGCAGGCTCTGGAAGAGAGGCATGACAAAGCCCCCCCATCTCCATACCATGTACACCCTCCGATGCCCAGTAAGAGGTGGGCGCCCTGGGGGTGAGGCAGAGAAAGTCTGCAACACCTTTACTTTTCTTTGGGTCTTCATTAGGAGGAAATCCTAATGGATTACATTTGTGTAACCATAAATGACTAGTCAGGGGACACCCCACAGGAAAGGAACAGACAGCAAAAAAATACTTTTGTTACTTGCTGGAAGGATTACAGCGCTGTTCTGCAGACAACTTTAATACAAGTCCTAGATGCACATATAATTGTCTATTCAGTACAGTAAATCATCACCTGCTAATCTCTCTCTGAACTGAAACTGGCTGTCTTGCCATGAATCTCTTTGAATAACCACTTTCCCTTTCTCAGCTAAGTGATGCTTATTCACGTTGCAAAGCTGCTCCATGTGCCTTTGTGTTTGCTGATTTAATTCCTCCTTTTGCAGGCCTCTCATTCACTGCTGATTTAATTTTTAAACAATCACTTCAGACTCTTCTTGTTCCCTTCCAGCTGCATCATGAATTCATGCAAAGGTGTTTCCCAACAATTAAAGCGGATCCGAGATTAAAAACTAACTATAACAAGTAACTTGTCTATATATCTTATCTAAAGTTTAGATAGTTTACACAGCATATCTAGCTGCAAAAGTTTATGATTATTTATTAGTGTGAAACAATGAGGGCAGCCATGTTCTTTTTGTCACATTGTCACAGGCTAGGGCTGGAGATGCTATCAGCTTGCCTGTCTGTAAATCCAGTCCCCGCGCCTCCTCCCTCCTCCCCTCTGCCTCTGAAATCAATGATTAGTAACACCTCCCCCTCCTCCTGCCCAGACTGAGCTCCTGTAAGCCCTTGCTACTGTCTGAAAATGCCAAGGCACGCTGAAAAGCTGTGGGCGAGGCTTGTTTAGCTTATAGGGAATTTGAGTATTAACCACTTCACAACTGAGGGGTTTTACCCCTTCAGCATCCAAGCAATTTTCACCTTTCAGCTCCTTCCATTCATTTGCCAATAACTTTATCTCTACTTATCAGAATGAAATGTGTTAAATGTGTTTTTTTTTTATCACTAATTAGGCTTACTTTGGGTGGTACATTATGCCAAGAATTTTTTTATTATAAATGTTTTTTAATGGAAAAATAAGAAAAAAATTGGAAAAAAATCCTTATTTTTCAGTTTTCGGCCATTATAATTTTTAAATAATGCATGCTACCGTAATTAAAATCCACGTAATTAATGTGCCCATTTGTACCGGTTATTACACCATTTAAATGATGTCCCTATCACAATGTCTGGTGCCAATATTTTATTAGGAAATAAAGATGCATTTTTTTTCAGTTTTGCATCCATCATTAATAAAAAGGCCATAATTTATAAAGTAACTGTATTATACCGTCTTGACATACATATTGAAAAAGTTCAGTCCCTAAGAAAACTATTAATGCATTTTTTATAATTGTAAATTTATTTCATTGTATTTTTTTACAAAAAAAATAAATGTTGGTAACTATTGGGGAGTGTGGGAGGTAAGGGGTTAATTTAAAATGTAAAAACAGGTCTTTGCATTTAAAAAAAGTACTTTTAGATGTAGTTTTACTATTTGGCCAAAAGATGGCCTCAGTCTTTTTTTTGTTATATGTCCTGTAAGCGAAATATGTATGCTTACAGGAAGTGTACTGAAGATGGGAAACTTTTATTTTTTAGAATGATCGCGCAGCTTCTCATAAAAGGCGCCGATAATTGCTACGGGGACTTAGATCAATGATTAGGAATTGCTTTCTCATTCATTGATCTCCTGGCGGGCAGATGGCAACATGAACGAGCGCACAAATAAGCGGGAGCGCTTTCAGCAGTGGTAGCAGCGGGAGTACGTATATTTACTCCCCTGGGCGGTTAGATGAAGTCTGCAGGGGAGTAGATATACTGTACTGGAGCTGTGAAGTGGTTAAAACAAAAACAAAAAAAGTATTTGGCTTTTGGAAAGCCCTATAAACTATATGAAAGGAACTAAATTATGCAATGAGTAAAAGTTTATCTCGGATCTACTTTAAGCTCTGTGGTGTGATCTCTTAGGACCGGATGTTGGGGCAAGGGGTGCTTGTGGGGAGAGGTTATTAGCCAAGCAGAGGGAGATTCCCATGTTTCTTGCCCAATTTATTCCCACTCAATTGCCTCCTGGGTTTTACTTACTAATTTTCACCTAAACCAAACCACATGGTGTACTTGTGTGCCAGGATGACAAGAATCTAAGAGAGAATAGGGCCGATTCACTGCAAGACCGAAACCGCAGTTTGCTTATTCATCTATGCACTATGTCATCTCTATATCATCTATGCATAGTACATGTTACTTGTGTGCACTATAACATTACTATGTGTTAGTTCTATGTATAACACCCTGCTTGAGGGAGGCAAATATTTCTACTTTCAAAAGCTTGATTTGTATTTAAAGTGCCAGTTAAATATATTCACTGGAACAGAAATACTTGTTTTACTTTTCTGCCATCTAAAGATAACACAGTACCACCTACCACTGTTATTCTGATAACACATTAAAGGAATACTATCGATACCCAAGTGTTCTAAAATGACAGTGTGCAAATAATGTCTAAGTAGCTGTGTAAACATTTTCCTACTTTTCATGTTAAATATCAGAGGCAAAAGCTGTAATTTATTGAGGGTAGGATTTAGCCTATATTGGGACAAATCAATTGCAGAAGGGGTGTCTGCTTCAATGCACAGCACTACAGAAAGCAAATATCAAACATATCAAACTCTGAAAGCAAAAACAGTATGAAAAAGCTGTGAGAATTAGTTACATTTCCTCTGCTCTCTTCAGACACGTCAGTCAAAAACACAGGACACAGGAGCTGCAGCTGTTGGGAGCTCTCTTCTCTGTCACACACAGAGCTACACATAGAGTTAACTGATCAAGTGTGAGGGGAATTTCCCCTCTCCTCATGGCTCAGTCAGCCGTCAGTTTTGGCGTCAGTAAAGTTTGAATGTATTTTGATAACAGTAAACAAAGAAGTTGCTACTAAAATGTATACACCAGTACTTAGCAGCACTTCCCAAACAATTCCTGTGTCAATTGAAAAAAAATATGTGAATTGATAGTATTCCTTTAAGTCAGAAGTAAATATACAAAAGCCAAGCTGTTTATACTGTGCATAAGAATGCTGACAGGTGGAGCTCAGGGAAGATTCACATGATCCGTGCAGCAACTACTGGAAACACTGATAGAATAGGGGTGGGACCTTTTACTGACAAAGCAGAAACTGGTTGGTTAGTCAGTTCAGAAAGGACATGATGGCCAGATTACTTATCTTCAAATGCATACACGTCAAACTCTGGCCTTGCGGGTCAACCAACAAATGGTTTCCCCACTTTGCATTATATTTGTCCCACTATAGACCACCAGGGAAGCTATATTGGAGGTGAAGCCCTATGACACCAGGAAAGCAATATGGGGTGTGTGTGTGTGTGGGGGGGGGGGGTCACTAGACACCAAATAATTGTATATGTAAAGGATGAGGACACTAGACACCAGGGAACTCTATAGGGAAGGGCGGACCTCTAAACTCTAGGGAAATGCATAGGGGAGGGATGACCATTAGACATCAGGGAACAGTATAGGGAAGGGAGGAGGCATTAGACACCAGGGATACTTATAAGGGAGGGAGGTGGCGACTAGACATTGAGGATTGGTCTGTGACTTAGTCCCTGTGTTCAATTTTGAACCACTTTGTATTTGATTTCGATACCTCTAAATTAGATACCCCTAGAATTAGAATGAGAAGCACCGAGAACCACCTGTGCTGCATGTACTATGTATTCTCAGTGTGGTGCAGACCCTAGTGTATTTTGGTGCAGGAAGTGGCACATTTACTTAAAAAAACATAATGCACTTCTTCTGTGTGTAAATACATTGCATACACAAACCATATTTCTGCAGAACTCCATGTACTTAAAATCACAATGGAGGTAATCAGCCATAATTCCTTCAAGCCTAATAGCACTGACAGCACAAATATTTTAATAAGTCCAATATTTACCTATTTTCCTCAGTTCTATAGATGTTTCAAACTGCTGCCCAGCAACAATAAGTAAAACAGCGAGATTAATTCCAGAATATAAGGATGGCTGGAGCTCAAAACCTTTGCGATACCTGGTAGGAATAATGTTCTTATTCAGTAGTTTGACCTTAACATGAATCAATTAACAAAATATAATTAACTGCAATTTAAAAATGCATACTGTGATCAAGTTAAAAATGGATCAAAATAAAATCTGCTATCTAAAGAAGTAAATATCTGTGTATAAACTAGAGACTGAAATGAGATCAGGATCAAACTAAATACCAGAACTACAGTTAATTTGTGGATACACACAAATCTATATCTGATGCAAGTAGTGTGATTGTTAGAACAATGTATGCAATAGATATGGAAGGTTGTTTCTCAGAACCTTGTTCATGTATTAACCTCCCCGGCGTTCTATTGAGATCGCCAGGGAGGCTGCGGGAGGGTTTTTTTTTAATTAAAAAAAAACTATTTCATGCAGCCAACTGAAAGTTGGCTGCATGAAAGCCCACTAGAGGGCGCTCCGGAGGCGTTCTTCCGATCGCCTCCGGCGCCCAGAATAAACAAGGAAGGCCGCAATGAGCGGCCTTCCTTGTTTTGCTTAGATCGTCGCCATAGCGACGAGCGGAGTGACGTCATGGACGTCAGCCGACGTCCTGACGTCAGCCGCCTCCGATCCAGCCCTTAGCGCTGGCCGGAACTTTTTGTTCCGGCTGCGCAGGGCTCAGGCGGCTAGGGGGGCCCTCTTTCGCCGCTGCTCGCGGCGAATCGCCGCAGAGCGGCGGCGATCAGGCAGCACACGCGGCTGGCAAAGTGCCGGCTGCGTGTGCTGCACTTTATTTGAAGAAAATCGGCCCAGCAGGGCCTGAGCGGCAGCCTCCGGCGGTGATGGACGAGCTGAGCTCGTCCATACCGCTCAGGAGGTTAAAACAACCCTCAACTGAAAATAAACTTATGAGATAATTGAACGGTACCCGAGGTGACATGATGAGATAGACATGTGTATGTACAGGGTCTAGCACACAAATAACTATGCTGTGTTCCTTTTTTACTTTCTCTGCCTGGAAGAGTTAAACATCAGGTATGTAAGTGCCAGTTCCTGTCTGAGTCAGGACTGGATCAGACAACATTGTGACCCTTACTGATAAGAAACTATAAAACACTTTCCTTACAGAAAATGGCTTCTGAGAGCAGGAAAGAGATAAAAAGGATCAATAGTTCATAGATTTTAGCTCTGACATACTTCAATGAACGTGTCATATAGTTACATAGTTACATAGTTATTTTGGTTGAAAAAAGACATACGTCCATCGAGTTCAACCAGTACAAAGTACAACTCCAGCCCGTCCCCCACATACCCCTGTTGATCCAGAGGAAGGCGAAAACCCCCCCACAACGCATGGTCCAATTAGCCCCAAAAGGGAAAAATTCCTTCCTGACTCCAGATGACAATCAGATAAAATCCCTGGATCAACATCATTAGGCATAACCTAGTAATTGTAGCCATGGATGTCTTTCAACGCAAGGAAAGCATCTAAGCCCCCTTTAAATGCAGGTATAGAGTTTGCCATAACGACTTCCTGTGGCAATGCATTCCACATCTTAATCACTCTTACTGTAAAGAACCCTTTCCTAAATAAATGGCTAAAACATTTTTCCTCCATGCGCAGATCATGTCCTCTAGTCCTTTGAGAAGGCCTAGGGACAAAAAGCTCATCCGCCAAGCTATTATATTGCCCTCTGATGTATTTATACATGTTAATTGAGCAAAAGCAATAAAACAGTAAAAACTTAAAAAGTAGATTTAAATATAAAATTTGGGGATTTCAATATACCCATTGACACTTAATTGCCCTACTGCCACAAAACTGCTCTCTCTCTCTCACCTCCTCGTTTGACCTTTCCCAATGGTCCACCACTTCCACCCACAAAGATGGCCACACTCTTGACCTTGTCTTTACCCGCCTCTGTTCTATTTCAAGCTTCCATAACACTCTGATTCTCCTCTCAGACCACAACCTTCTCACCTTCACAATCAATTCTTCTCTACCGTCCGTCACCTCCTCCAACAATACACCATACGGACCTGCGCAGGAACTACCGAAACTTGGATCTGAATTCCCTGACTGAGGCTTTGCAACCTCTAAGGACCCTGTCTTCCTACACTGACCCTAAGGCAGCATCCAGTTACTTATTTAGTGTAGTCTCCTCTGCCATGAATTTAGCTGCCCCACTCACCACCGCCCGCCCCCGTCGAACCAACCGGCAACCCTAGCTCACTGAACCAATCAAACAGCTGAAAAGGCGCTCCAGGGTGGCGGAAAGGTGCTGGAGAAAGAGCACTGCTATAGAGGACTTTCATCCCTATAAACAAACTATGCAGGAGCGCAGGGACGCCCTCACATCTGCCAAGCAGTCTTATTTCTCCTCGCTCATTTCCTTACAGTCCCACCACCCAAAACAATTGTTCAACACCTTTAACTCCCTACTTTGGCCTCCACCTCCTCCCCCTACCACATGTCTGTCAGCCGACGACTTTGCATCATACTTCACAAGCAAGATTGATGCAATACGTAGTGGCTTCAACACGCAATTCTCTTTACCAGCTCAACCATCACCTGTAAATTCCTTCTGTCTGCCTGCACCCTCACTCACTTCTAATTGCCTATCCCCCACTCCACAAGACCACTCTAACATCTTTCACCACACTCACTGAACAGCATATTTCCTCGCTAATCTCCAAAGCACATCTCACTACCTGTGCCCTGGACCCCATTCCCTCTCATCTAATCCCCCAGCTTTCCTCCTCCTTTAATCCCGCTCTAAAGCCCCATCTACACGATACGATTCTTTGTGCGATTCATTTACGATTCAATTAAATCCAACATGTCCGATCCAGATTTGATTCTATTCGATTTGCCATTGTTTTGCAATGGCAAATCGAATAGACTCGAATCAAATCAGGATCGGACATGTTGGATGTAATCGAATCGTAAATAGAATCGTAATTGAATCGCACAAAGAATCGTATCATGTAGATTGGGCTTTAACAACTCTATTCCACCTTTCTATCTCCACTGGCACTTTCTTTTCCTTATTCAAACAAGCCATCATCACACCATTTTTTAAAAAACCCTCTCTTGATCCAACTTCTCTATCTAATTACTGTCCTGTCTCACTTCTCCCCTTTGCTTCTAAACTGCCGGAACGTCACATCCATTCAGAATTGTCTGCTTTTCTCTCTACCTACTCTTTACTTGACCCCTTTCAATCTGGATTCCGCACACACCACTCCACTGAAACTGTCCTCACCAAAGTTGCTAATGACCTACTGGTAGCTAGATCCAAAGGTCAGTTCTCCATTCTAATACTCCTTGACCTTTCCTCTGCCTTTGACATGGAAGATCATGCTCTGCTTCTCCAGACGCTGTCATCTTTAGGAATCAAAGGCCAAGCACATTCCTGGATCTCGTCTTATCTCTCTGGACGCTCTTACACTGTCTCCTTTTCTAACACTAACTCCTCCCCACGTCCACTGTCTATTGGTGTACCTCAAGGCTCAGTTCTTGGGCCACTTCTTTTCTCAATCTACGCTCGTGGCCTGGGACAACTAATTAACTCTTCTGGTTTCCAGTATCACCTCTATGCGGATGATACCCAAATCTATCTCTCAGCCCCTGACCTTTCCTCACTACTATCCAGAGTCCCAGACTGTCTACGTGCAGTTTCTGCATTCATGTCCTCCTGCTTCCTCAAACTCAACATGAGTAAAACAGAAATTGTGATTTTTCCACAATCACAATCTACACCCCCACCAATTGCAACCATAACTGTAGACAACACCCCAATAACCTCGACCTCTAAGGCCCGCTGCTTGGGGAGTTATACTTGACTCAGAGTTCTCCTTTAAACCTCACATTGCCTCAATAACCACCGCCTGCTATTTCCTGCTCAAAAATATATTCCATATCCGTCCCTTCCTCACACAAGAGGCCACCAAAATGCTTGTACACGCCTTAATCATCTCCCGTCTAGCCTACTGCACCACCCTGCTCTGTGGTCTACCAAAAAAAAACAGGCTAGCACCTCTCCAATTCCTTCTAAATTCAGCTGCACGCCTCATTCACCTTTCCACACACTCCTCTGATGCAGCCCCACTGTGCCGTTCCCTCCACTGGCTACGAATTACCCAGAGGATCCAGTTCAAACTCCTGACTCTAACATGCAAAGCCCTTCACGAGTTGTCCCTTCCATACATCTCCTCACTAATCTCTAGATATTGTCCCTCCCGCAACCTTCGCTCCTCCCAAGAAATTCTCCTGGCCTCTAAGCTGATCAACTCCTCTCATGCTCGCTTTTCTAGCCGCAATAGCAGCATAGGGGGAGATATTGTGGATGGGAACGCGAAGAATTACTCACGTTCCCAGCCTGACAGCCGGTGACGGCGACACCGGAAGTGGCCGCCTGCGGGGACAGGAGGATCGGAGGGACACGGTGAGGGCACCAATCAGCTGCAGGGGGGCTGAGGAAAGCCCCAGGTGAGTAAAACTCATTTTTTTAGACTTAAGGTTCACTTTAATGTACTTCCTATACAATCTAATGTCACTGCGATTTTCATTAATTCGCACGCGTACTTCCCGCGTGGTTTGTCCTACGTAGCCTACCCTTAATGATGCTGGAACAATTTTGTTCATCATTTGTATATAGGAGGGGCAAGAGTATTAGAGATATGCTGGTAAGAGCGGATTTAAAGCACACCACACTTTCAAGGGATACCTTTTTACCAAAAAAGTTGGGGACGTTCCCATGTCTCAGCTGTCAAAATTGTTCCAGCATCATTAAGGGTGATAATATATGTCACCCTATGAGGGGAACAAAAATCAAAGTCAATGGAAAATGTTCTTGTGTAACCACCAATGCAGTGTATTTATTGAAATGCCCGTGTGGCATGGGCTACGTAGGACAAACCACGTGGGAAGTACGCATGCAAATTAATGAACATCGCAGTGACATTAGATTGTATAGGAAGTACATTAATGATCCTGACAAAAAAATGTACTCTCCCGTAGGTAAACATTTTTTCGAATGTGACCACACTGTAAGTGACCTGCGTTGGTGTGTTCTTGAGAAGGTGATCACGGGTGCTACCATTGATGGACAGACTTCTCTGTTGAGACGTGAAAGCAGATGGATTGATAAGCTAAGTACTCTTACTCCAATGGACTAATAGACGATTTTAGTTTAAGATGCTTTTTGTAACTGATCTTAGGATTTATATTGTACTGTCTCTTTAAATTACTGGCTGTGATCTCTCTTTTACTAAGTTTTGTGCCCGCCCAGTCTTTTTGGGTGTGTCCTTCACTTTGTTTGTCATATATATGTGAACACTGGTTGTATTTGGTAACATTTGACAAAGGCCTCGTGCCAAAACGTTGTGTGCTTTTAGCTGCTATGGAATAATAAAAGTTGCTGCTCGATAACATCCACAGGTGTTTTCAAAACCTGATCGAAAAAAACTTGAATGAACCTCTGTTCTTAAGAGTGGTAGTTTTTAAGGGGTTGAATAATTGTGTCAATGAAGAAATCACAAAAAAAATATTTAATACTGTATTACAAAAACAATTGATGTCATTTTAGTTGCATCTGGTTCTTTAAAAAGTCCTTGTAAGATTTCATTCTGAACACAATTACAAATGTACACTAAATTCCCTAAAACCCTTTACAGCATTGGGGGTTGAATAATTTTGAACACAACTGTATATTTATTGGTTGTACCTGTTGTGTTCCCTGTGTTGTCTCACTGTGTTTTGTAAAGCGCTGTGGAATATGTTGGCGCTATATAAATAAAAATAAAATAAAACTGTGGAATGTCTTAAAAAGTCATTTTTAGGAGAAGCAGAATAGATACAATTGTTTATTTCATTAGTTTATTTTCACCTCGGGTGTTCTTTAATTGTATGTGAAGTACTAACATATATGGGCCGGTATGCAATTCATTTATTCTTCTGAGTTTTCTCCTATGTGATATTTTAAATCTTGCCAATAAAATGCCTTTTAAATCACCAGCAGGCAAGAAAATATTTAAAATAGTGTTGATAGTACGTTTTCACCTACTTTATGATACTTTTTCAGTTACAAACTGCTGAAAAGTTATTCTAAATAGAAGATGAAAATGTATCCCCTAGGAGAAAACTTAGGAATAAAAGTTATTTGCATATGGCCCAAGGAGTCTAATATTTTCATTTTCGTTGTGTCTAATATTTTTATTTTCAATTTAAACCGTACCTGAAGTGACATGTGGCACGATGAAATAGAAATAGGTACATGTAGTACTAACCATAGTAAGAAATTTGTCTGTAGTCCTCTTCTGTGTTTGAGTGTTAAAAAACTTGATTTTTATCTAAGTACTTTTAATGAACTTGCTGAACAGTTTGTCAAATTCAGCCCAATTTACTGAAAATTAAATAGAAGCCAAATCAGCTTAAGATAACCGGTAGGGGTTGAATGCTGGAAAGTACAAAGGGTCATTACTTCTGTTTGTTTTGCATCTTTGTATAGATCAGTGGTCCTCAAACTAAGGTCCGTGGGCCGAATGTTGCCCCCTGAGCCTTTTTTACCGGCCCCACACACAAAATGTATTACTTATAGATGCGGTCAGCTACATCTTTAATTTTTTGTAGTCCGCATATAGAATAGCAGTGCTGGCACCACCCATCCACATGGAAGTCAGAAAGCAGTCATTCGCTGGTTTTCAATCAAATTCCACATCAGGTGACACTGCTGTCCAATTGGACTGCAGATTGTCACCGGGGTATGCTTCACTGTCTGGCCCACAAAGACTTCCACATAATTTTATGTATACTCTGTCCCCCAGCAGTCTGAAGTATGTTGACCCGGCCCTGGACCCAAATCGTTTGGGAAACCCTGGTATAGATCCTTAGCAGTGATGGCTTATTAAAAAGTAAAGGTATTACCGAGAATCCCCTATGAGGAGATGGACTAGGCCAAAATTTGACAATGTGTCAGATTTTCACTGCCTGCTGTAAGTGACAGCAACATATGTAAAAAATTAATTACCGGTAATGGTGTATTTTACTCAGTAAGAGATGTATATTTACATGCATGGATTTTACAATTTTTTGTGATAGTTGTCCTTTTACCACTTCCGGATTCTGCAGACGCTTATCTACGCCCCTGCAGTAGATAAGCGTCTGCAGTATATTTGTTTACCGTCGCCGCCACGATTGCCGCACTTTTCCTGTCCACAATCGCCGCTGTCCTGTCCCTCCGTGATCAGGGAATGCTTCCATCCCCGATCACTGAGTCTGCGATGACTCACAGTGCTGATTAACAACAATCTCCCCAGAAACAAAATTTAAACATTTCGTTCCGTGTTAGATTTACGCCATCTTGTGGTCAAAAAGTAAAAATCCATCCAAAATACACTAGTACATAGGGTAATTAAATGTTTTTTTTTATATTTTTAACCTCTTCCTCCCCACCCCAAAATAAGACACTTGTAAAAAAAAAAAATTACACCTATATATATATATATATATATATATATATATATATATATATATATATATATATATGTGTGTGTGTGTGTGGTTACCTTTGGGAATTTGTTAATATGTATGTCATTACTGTGGATTTTGTAATTAAAGTCTTGGAATAATTATTGTAATATAAAAAACACTAAATGGAAAAATGGACACCTTTATTTCCAACTAAAATATTATCGCCATACTTTGTACTATGGACACAATTTAAACGTTGTAATAACCCGGGACAAATGAGCAAATAAAATGTGTCAGTTTAATCATCAATATCACATTTTATTTTTAAACTACAATGGCTGAAAGCTGAGAATGGTGATTTTTTTTTCATTTTTTTCTACTTCTTCCTTGCAAAATACATATAAATAAAATGGTTAGCAAAAAGTACTGCCCAGAGAAAGCCTAGTTTGTCCTGCAAAAAATAATATATAGATCATGTCAGTGTGATAAGTAGCAATAAAGTTATTGGCGAATGAAATTGCTCTGGTCCTGAAGGCGAAAAAACCTGTGATCCTGAAGCGGTTAAAGTGTGTACTTTTCTAACAGCAAACTAGGTATACTGTAGGTGTAGTAAATTACAGAGAGCAGAGGCAGGAACTAGACAGAAGCTCATGATAAGACTCTGTGGAGCTTTATTGTTGTAGTACTAGCCACACCAATGAGCATACAGTAGTTACCCTTTCTTGTGTGTATGTTTTAGCAGCCATTGTGGTCTGGCTGCAGGTTGTAGCTCTCTGACAGTGCTTCAGTGTTAATTTCAGGTTTATGAGCATGAAATGTTTGCAAGCTTGCTGACTGACTGGTATAGGTACAGGGACCATTTCTTCAGGGTGAACATCAATGCTGGTGAAATGGTCCAACACACAATGTGGTTGCATGCAATCCATTTTGGAAGCTAATATCCTTCATTTTTGAAAACAACCTACAACCTTAATACAAACTGCAATCTAGTATTTTTAAACCCTGGTCCCATCAGGATGGCAGAAGCAGAGGCGCTTGGCTTGTTACAGAGCTCATTTCAGTTACTCCTTGATTTTGCATGATGAAGCCGTTATACCTGCAAAACGCGTTGCACATTGGAGTATATAATAGAGTGATTTTTATTTGAAATCTACCAAACTGAGTTTTTTTTTGAGGAGGTAAGTCCACCACTACCTCCCCTTTTAAACTTTGTTTCTCTTCTGTTGTCCTACCATTTAATACTGTCCACCCTTGGTGGAGGGCTGTTGCCCCTTTCTTCGGATCTACAGAGAGCAACCTTTTAACCTGAGTGGGGCCAGGTTCATGTTCCCCACCTGCCTATACAGTGGTTGCTTGTGTGGTAACCTACCTTTGTGAGTATTGTTTAACACAAAGAACATACAGTATACCCACTTTACTTTGACCTGCTACACTATTGTGGGCTCTCAATTTCTTCTTTTGGCTTTCTATACAGTTCCTAAACATATTAAGTCTGCAATGCATACATGTCTATGTGAGAACTGCAAAATGAAACCACAAGTCTTACCATTCTATAGCACTGTCTCTGCTCTTGGTGTCCTTACAATCAGAATCGAGAAATGTGTCCTTGTAGATCCGTCCACATAGACAGAACATGTCGGGAGCTGGATGATCACAGGCCTGAAGTACCTGAAGCATCACATTCAGGGCTTTCTCTCGATCCCCTGTGTTATTCCTTCTATAAATACAATATATGACAATGATACAGCAGTAGATCCAGCAGGTTAATAAAAACATGCTGCAATGTAACGTATTCCTGGCAGGTTCCCATCATTATGAATGAAGTGCATTAGACACTGCCAAGAATACCTCTCTGATATCATCAGCACCAGAGAACAATATTTATGACTTTAAGGACACCTAAAATGAGAGGGATATGGAGGCTGACATTTTTATTTCCTTTTAAACAATGCAAAATGTCTGGCTGTCCTGCTGATCCTCTGCCTCTAATACTTTTAGCCATAGACCCTGAACAAGCATGCAAATCTGATGTTCCTGAGAAAAATCTGATAAGATTAGCTGCATGCTTGTTTCAGGTGTGTGATTCAGACACTACTGACCAGAAAGAGCAGCAGGACTGCCAGACATCTGGTATTGTTTTAGACTGGTTGCACACCTAATGCTAGCTTTGCAATGCAGTGCCAGCACCTCATCACACTGCAGAAATCAGCCTACATATGACCCTGCACCATAGTTTGGTCACATGGTCATATGCATAGACTTGCCCCCTGCAGCTAGTGACGTACTCCCTGCTAAGCAGGAAGTATGTCACTGTGATTCCCATCTATCCACACATGCATGCCATGTAGTATTGTGCTCCAGTAGTGCACACTTACTGCGTCACCTATTGACTTGCATTACTACATAATCTCTGCGGTAGGCATGGATCATGCGGTAGCACACTGCAGAATTTGTGTTGGGATATGCACAATTTGGATAGACTTGCATGGCCCTTGCAGTGGGGATGCCACAGGGAAGTGTAACACAGTGCAACACATCGTGTAAGTGTGCAAGGGGCCTAAAAGGAAAAAAATATGGCAGCCTCCATATATTTCAAACTTTAGCTGCCCTTTAAGGTGATTTAAGGTGATTTAAAATGTCACTATTTTTGAAAAAAAACTATGCTGCCTACAGCTTTCTGCAAGCTCCTGCTTTCATCTTTATAATCCTGCAGGCATGGAGGTTCAGCTGGGTTGAGTCAGTGGAAGAAGGAAATAGAAAAAAGCCCACCATAGCTTATTTAACAGATTTTGTGGTGGTGGAAGCTGCAGAACTTAGAAATGTAATTTGATGTAGAGAGTAAAGGTAGGTGAAGAGATGAAGGCCACACTCGGGCATTGTGCTTTTGGGGAGGGGGGAAATTAGTACCCTACAGTTAAACAGATGTCAAAATGACAGCTTCAAAGAAGAAGAATCAATCAAGTATTGTTGATCTAGGAAGGTTAATTGGGCACAACCTTCACCTGTGTCATACTTTCCACTTATGCCACCTGCACCCACTAATCATTGCAAAGTGCTATACAGTATCCAAGTTATCCACTTATGTACTCCTTAGAAAAGTCATGATCATTCGTCAGTTATGCCAATTACCTCAAATGACAGAAATGTCATGACTTGTGTTTGTGCCTTATTTAGTAACAGCTGGATTTACTTTGTATAACTGCATTTTAAAATGCTACACAGTACCTTGTGTTGTAAAGTTTATTATGTTATTATTCTAGTAATTAACTTTGTAGTTATCAGAAAAGTATCCTCCCCGGCGTGCCTGACTTCTGACCCCACTGGTTGCGGCCCAGCCGCCCTCCTCCATTTGGGTAAGCGTGCTTCCATCTGGGACAAGCCGAAGCCCCCTCGGGTGAGCTTGGCGCTTGGCATCACCAAGTACTCTACCATAGCGCCTGTCAGTGCTGACTCTCGCTGTGGATACCCACGCTGTGGGGACCGGGACAACTGTGCAGCTTGCCTGCACGCCTCCACGCACATCCTCCACATGGACTTCGATTCAGTGATGCGGCAATAGACTACAGCACTGTACCAGCCACATACATCGGCAACCGGAGCGGTACAGTATGAAATTTGAACCTGCAAGTGTATTTAGGCTCTCTATCTGCATACTAACCTGAGCACACTGCTGCATGAACTTTGCATGCTTTTGTCCACTGTTGCATAATATGCCTTGCTGGCTCTCGAATGCATGAACCTGGTCTTTTGTTTGATGCACATTTTCTGGATGCTTTTTGGAACCTGTCGGCCTTGCTGTGTCCTCTAAGTTGACACACATGCTTTGCTACATATTGGCTATCATTCATAAAAGTGATGTCGGTAACTATAATCCGTGCGGGAAAATACCGCTGTCGGTATTTCAGCCTTCTGGGTGGTCATTCATAGAAAAGTTGCCTGTTGCGATAGGAGTGCGGAGATATCCCGCTGTAGGCTAGCGTTAGGCTGTCGGTAGGCATGCGGAAACAGGAGAAGCTGGTCGAGTCCCTCCATGCGGTGTTCTCTCTGCTGCTGCTTGGGAGGTCGGTCCCATTCACTTACATGTACTCCGCATGTCTATCGCTACATCCAGGGGAGCGGTAATCCCCATCCGCATACCGATTGCGTAAAGTTTTATGAATTTACATTTTGTTACATTTCTGCATGGAATCACCGCACAATGTGGTAATTTATCGCTCTGCTCGGAAAAGTCATCATCGCATGCGGAAACAGCCTTTATGAATACACATTTTGCTCAGTGCTCGGTAAAGTCGGCTGTTTTTAGCATTTCCGCATGCGGGAATGCTTTATGAATGATAGCCATTGTGTTTGACTCTCCACTAGGACATTTATCTACTGGTATATAGTGTGGAACAAATCTTGGCTAATTATAGCCTCTGTGGAAAAGCTTCTGTTCCAGATGTTATTTACATGGGACTGAGATCACGCTAGGTGATCGGTGTTAGGTATGCATGCCTGTGTGCAAGTTGGTTCCGGTGCGATGGACATATGGGGTTTGTTTTTAGTGATTATTGTTTGTTCGCAGATTAAATACATTTTGATACTTTTATAAATAAGCATTGTTATATGATTCATTGGTGCACACACCTTGCTTCACTTTTTCTCCTAAACAATACGAAGTATCCTGATAAAGACTAGTTTTTGCCCACAGGAACTCAAACAGGCACTGTAGGGACTTGTAGTAGAATGCAGTAAATTATTCAAGATACACTCTTACGGTAATTTTCCCATTTCAGCATCAGAAACACTTAATATATCTATATATTGCTGTATATTCATATATAACCCTGCCCTCCCAGTGATGCTTAGCCTAAGCTTATTAGATACGTAGAATTCTTACCCCCAGAGCATTCTGGGAGATCAGGTATATTTTTTACTGTGGAAAAATAAATATACAGTGCTCAACCTGCGATGGGTAAAAAAGTTAAGTTAACTTTTATAGACCAGTAGACACCATTAATCAATGTGATAGTACTGTGACCCAAACCCCCATAAAACCAGCAATCAGTGGGAAACTCAGACAGATTTTACAATGTGCAAACCCTGACTAATTAATTTATAAATGAATTTTGTAAAAAAAATAAAGCAATTTTATTCATTATGTCATTTTCACTTCAGTTCCTGGTGGAAAACAAATTGTTGGAAGCTGGCCAACTGCTTTGGGCAGTAACAGAAGCCTTGTTTAGCATATATTAATACTAATAATATAGTTATGAACTTCAAGCCTTGGACAGACACCTATCAGTGGGAGAATGTGTTCTGTAAGCTCACAATAAAGAGGGTATTTGGATGGTCTCCCAGAAAAGAAAGGACTCCAGCTACACATTGGGTATCATCAATGTATTAATGTTCCAAGAAACAGGACTGGAAGTGGCACTATGAAGTTCAAGTGAGTAACAAATATATTTATTGACTATTAAAAAGGTTAAATTTACTCTGTCTAAGGGACATATAATCACAATGGTAAATAGCAATTAGCTACCACTGAGTGAGAACTGTAAAATGCAAACAAAAGGAAGGAGAAGATGAAGGTTCTTGTGATCTGCGAACAGCACAATACGTGGGCAGCTAATTCACTGAGCTTTCTATCATGAGGTGAAATGCGTGTGTGAAGAATAGATCCAGCATCATTATCTGCTCTCACTAGGGTATGTTTACAAGGATAACCCGGTTTCTCCATTTACTGCCAGATAAAACGAGTGCGTACCTCACAGTCTGCATTAATGAATACTTCCTCCCACCAGTCACAGGAAAAGGTCACTGTACAGTGAATTGAGGAGAACGCATTTGCTAGTGAAAAGTAAACACATCTCCTTGGCTTAAAAGCCCCTTGAAGGCGTGCCAGTAATCAGCACAGGATTTGGAAAGTTTACTGATCAGTTTTTAGATCAGATTATGATTTTTTGATCCCCTGGTATCCGGGAATAGGCTAATGTACAGCAGAAAGAATTAGAGTATTTGCTCTGTAAGCACTGCTAGTCCGAGCCAGCTGCCTCCAGTAAGCCTGGTGTCACACACACGCTGGAAGACGCAAAGACGTCAAAAGACTTATGTAAGCCTGCTTGTTTCATAGCAGCATCATCAGGTCAGATCACCTGAGACTAATGATAAAATGTCTGACACAAAGCTTCTGAAAATAACCTTGTTCCTTGTAATAACATCTGGGCACTGTCAAAATGCATCTCAGCAAATTAAGAGCAAAGGTTAAAATGTAAAAATATGCAATGTATCATGTATTGGTAAATATTTTTGAGAGCTAGCTAATGATATTTGTCACTGTCAGTCTACCAGGCCTACTAGAGTATATATGGTCTTGTCACTGACTGTCCATCAGAGGAGCTCACAATCTAATCCCACAGTCATATGTCCATTGTAGACTAGGGCCATTTGTTGGGGAAGCAAATTAAGTTATCTGTATGTTTTTTTTTTTTTTGGGGGGGGGGGGACTGGAATGCACAGAGGAAACCCCCTGCAGACAAGGGGAGAACATGCAGATAGTGCCCTGGCTTTGAACTGGAGATGCAGTGCGGTCAGCATACTTAGGTGGTGATTATAAAGGGCTCAGATTGTTTTTCAGCTTGTTGCAGCCAATTCATTATAGATAAGATTCCCATTGACTTAACAATTGTGATGCCTGGGGGTTATACTTTCTAACCACCCAGAGCAACAAGGCTAGTAGCTGAATAATGGAAGAGGCTACACAGGTTGCCCAGAGCAACTGCAGCTCTGGGATTCAGACATCGCTACAAATAAGACACAATGGCAGCGCAGTGCGATGTTGCGCTGCCTTAGCGATAGCAAGCATTCAGACAGGTACAAGACAGGACTATAGATTGGAGCATAACTAGTAGCAACCGCAGCTCACAGTCACGTCCACAGAAGCAGAGCAAGCAGGTTAACAACCAGTCACCAGCAAGCATCCACACAGGCAAAACTACAGGAAAGAACGTAACTAATAGCAACCGCAGCCTATAGTTACATTCCCAGAAACTAGAGTAGCGGGAATACTACCTGTCACCAACGTGGTGATGGCAGAATCCAAGCCATCAGGATAGTGGACTTCACTGACCCACCGCGGATGCAGTGAACGTCCATCAGGCATGGAAACAAGGCAATACACAATAATACAGAAAAATAACAAACGGCTCAACTAACGGATAAATATATATTGGCAAGTCTGCATATGTATTTATCAAGAAACTAGCTAAAGCACAAGTAATAAGGTGGCATTGAACTACAATAACAGATCTATACAGAGTGACAAAGTGCCCAGCAGATCAGCGTACTGACCGCTATGTCGGGCAGAGTCTGAAATGGAAGGCAGACTTTTATGTCTGCATCAGCCAATGGATGCAGGTATGCAAATTTCCACACAGCTGAATGGTAATCACTCAATCCTGAGCTGGCTTGATTACCATTTGCCAGCTGAAAGATTATCATAACAAATGCATGCAGTACTATGCAACAACATGCATGTAGGAAATCCAGGGCTATCTGGCTGCAGTTCAACTGCAGCAAACCATAGAAGGAATCCTGACAGCATCCTGAACTGCTCTGAACTGCAGAGTGACCGCAAATTACAATAAGACTCACTGCGAATGCGCAACCGAATGCAAGCAGACAAGTCAGAACTGCCCAGTTGCAGCTCCACTGCAAGCGACAGAACATGCTACAGGAGAGATCCTGACAACAATCCTGTCTGTGCAGTCTTATCATATTATACCAAATCCATGTAGTTGCAAAGTAAACTGAATTCATATGCCTTGAACAGATAATTTAGGTGGTACCTCATACTACATAGCTGTGGTAAAAGTTGACAAGATTGTACAACCAAGTTTGTATGGATAGTGGCCAGCTTACGTTTTGACATAAAAAATATATGGTAATTTTTAATATAAACAACCATGAAAACGTAATTTGAAAACATAATTTTAAGTCACATAAAAACAAAATGGCATTTTATACAACATTTTTACACAGTATTCATACACAATTATGAAGTATGACTAACACACACACACACACGGACGCACACACACACACACACGCACACATACACTCACACACTGAGTCAGCACTCAGTTATAACAAAGGGGTAGCCAGTGCCAGTGATGTTGATAGTAGGGATGACCAATGAGATGCAAATAATGTCTCCTTGCATTCAAATTGCATGTAAAAATTATGCAGCTTGAACATCGAGCAATAAAAATTGCCAGGATGTTTTTTTCTGGCTCAATTTCAAGCTGTGTGTACTATACATGACATTTACATGCACATCGTTTGCATCTCATTGATCATCCTTATAAATGAAATTTGAATGCAAGGAGAAATTGCTTGCATCTCATTGATCGACTCTAGTCAGTAGGACTTAGGCCCCATTCACACTGGGGCGCTTTTTGCCAGCGATTCATGCTCTGCTGATGGCCAGCGATCAGCAAAGTAATCCTATAGGAATACTCTCATTGCAGCAAATGCGGTGCATTTGTGATTATCTTCAATCGCAAATATGCTGCATGCAGCACTTTCTCGGCAATTGTGTTGAGATTCTATTTCACTAGAATTTCACTAGAATGAGAATCGCAAAAAACACAATTGCCAAAAAAATTAAATGCAAAATCACGTTCAATAACCATGTAGAGTCTTTCCGTGTCCACCTTGACCCCACTGCCACTGGCCGGGACCCTCTTCTCATTTGCATTTCAGCAGAAATCTGATCAAATTTCCACTACCAACACAACCATTGTTAGCTTTGGTCTGCTCAATACACTACAATATGATAAAGAATAGATATGTCTAATCAATGTTCAATTGATATATTCAATGAAATATCAATGGGATTTGTCAAAGGTTTTAAATAGTGTGATGATCAGAGCAGGTATCTGCTTGTTTTGGGTGTGGCTTTGGATGAAAAGGATGCACATTAGCAGCAACACTAACGTGCAGATTCGTTTGGGATCCAGGACTGGCGAGTATTGGGAGAAGGGTGAGTCTTACACACCACTCCTCCAAATGCAGGCCTGAGTCTGGCAGAAAGAGGGTTAACTGGCTCACCTGCATCCTCTATAATAAAACCCCTGTGCCCTTGCGTGTGCTGTCTCTGTGTAGCTAGTCCGTGCTTTTTGCTACTGCGCATGTGCGCAGCACGGACCCAGCCTCACAGAGACAGGAGGACAGGGATGGGGCCAGCGAGCCGAGCGAGTGGCGTGTGAGCGGGCGGCTGGGTGTGTGGCGGATGCGCGTTACGGCGGGTGCGCGTGTGGCGAGAAACATAGACCTAGAGCCCGTTTTTAAACAGGCTTAGGTTTTCTAGTTATTTACATAAGAGGCTGCATCTCTCAGTATGCAGTGGGCTGTGTGTGGAGCAAGAAGGCTCCTGAAAGGCAGTGCAGAAGAGAGGCAGTTAGGCCTGTTGCAGCAGGGAAGCTGCTGATGCTGAAGTGCTGTAGGGAGTTGGACTCCAGTACCAGATAGTCCAGGAAAAGCCTGGATAGGTGAATGGCCCAGGACTGCCATTAGGGCCGTGGCAGGGTGTCACTCACGAGCTAGTGTGGCTGCAGATGGTAACAGGGGTGGCACGCAGTGACCTGAACCTGAGATAGGGTTAGCACAAAAGCAGAAGACTGTATATCTTGTGTGTGACTACAACCCTGCTGAATACCCAGTGTGGTGTATTTTTGTTGCTGTTTGGACATTGTTTGACAGACAAATAAAACGATATGATTTTGTTTTTACCCTAAAAAGACTCACTGGCTGGTATATTGTGACCCTCCTTAACCAATATGAAGAAATAATACAAAAAGATCCGCACACTCCAGTGTGGTTAAATACACGTTTATTCAGCACATCGGGACATTATGCCATCCAAGTGCTGGAATGGCATAATGTCCCGATGTGCTGAGTAAACGTGGATTTAACCACACTTGAGTGCAAGTTGTTTTAATCCTGCACCTCACTAGTGGTGTGTGTCTCTTCTTTTACATATGGACTCTACCAATATGAGCTAAAACCCAGAACTTCCCCCAGAATATCACAATAGATTATTTGTTTTTATCTAAAGTACCATCGAATCTACCAAAAATGTCTAACAGTAAAACCCCAAGTTTACTGGCATGCACAAATATCTAGTAATAATGGAGACCTTTGTCAATAAAACAGGTTAATTGGGCATCAGCTCCTCACTTTCGGCAGCGGTGGTGGCTGTGCCACTGACTTTGCAGCAGTGCTGAAGATTAAGTTGCCACGGCTTCTTAAAATCACAGAGGAAAAATCAAAGGACAAAAAATTGCAGAATCGTACATGCGATAAACATGAAAAATTGTGCACGAGATTTGCATGTATAAGTGTGAACGCTGCTCTTACATTTGTATGAACATGAGCCTCCTCTTAGGTTCCAGATCCCAGCAAACACACACTGTGAATAATATATGAAATCCTGAAATTTACACTTATGAAAAATTCAACATGCTTCATATAATTACCGATCTTTACAATGGTGGAGATACCACATGGTGCATTCTTAGCTATGGTTATTCCATGCATGCACAGGAGAAAGCTTCAATCTCCAATAATTACTACCATTTTTTTTCAAGCAAAACAATGAAAATATTAGCGTAAGAGCGGTGGCTACAGAATGTTCCCATACCTTATTTATTAACAGGATTAATTACTTGGCTTGAGGCATAATGTTTATTTCACTAAGTAGAACGCTGTGGTTTAATTATTACTACTTGGCAATGAATTATGCTTTTAAAAAAGTCTACCGTGCAAAGTGGTTGTGTTGTTGTTACAACTTTAACTAAAATATGCATCTCCCCACATACACTATAAGCTGGACAGCTGGTACTTAACCTAGCCATGCATTCACTTATTATTATTTATTGGATTTATATAGCACCAACATATTACGCAGTGCTGGACAATACATAAGATTACAGACAATGATAACAGGGGTGACCAACAACATGATACAGGTAATAAGCAATTACACTGCTTGCTAACAAATCAGATGCATTTATTTACAAACATTTCACTTACCACACAAATTAACTGGTTCTGGACCAATGCAGTATGAATCTACATCCAGCAGGTGGTGCTGCGGCCCTGACGGGACGTAGATTCAACGTCCTGATGAACAACGCGCCCCCGCCGTTCTCGATGCTCTGAAGCCGCCGCAATTTGCTCACTCTGCTGTCTATAAGATGGCAGAGCTTGTAAGCAGGTCAGGAGATGCTTTCATTGGCTCCTGACTGCATGATCACAATCACATTGGCTCCAATTGATAGACAGAGTCAGGAGCCAATGAAAGCAGTTCCTGACCGTCTGTCAGCACTCTGCCGTTATAGAGACAGCAGAGAGAGAAGCCTGCGGCGATGGGGCAGCGTTGTGAGTGGCGACAGCGGCGGGTATGTGTGGCAATTCGTCGGGAAGCAGTGTTTTACCGTACCAGCAGTCTCTGGCCCTTAATGCTGCAGAGACTGCTGGTATGGAAGTGGTTAAAGTACCGTACCGCAAATGGGGTATCCATCAGAACTGATGTGCTCACAAGTTACCATGCATCTCAGGTATAGCAGAGCTCTAAGGCTAGGCTTACACTCAGATACCAAAACAAATCGCCATCTTTCAAATTCTCTCAAAAAACAAGTTCTATCCTTTTTGTCAAGCATAATCAATAATTATCGCTGGCCAAGCGGCGGTCTGGTTGGGGTCTGCTGTACACACATCGGATATTCGGCTTAGGCGGTCATTATCAACTGCCTCAGCCAACTTTAATCTAATTTGTATATGGGGCTTTAGAAAAGACAGACCTGTTTAGTCCCATGAAACAATATTCACATACAAGACTGAAAGTGACAGTAACAGCAACTACGGTATTCTAAGCATATCATAGGTAAATGAAAATGTTTAAGAAGTTAATAACATAATAATTCATACAACAAAGTGGATACTTTGATTTAATGCTTCATGGAGTTCTGAAATGTTGTTTACTGATGGTTATGATAATGTTTCAGGTATGAAGAACATTTGCCCATGGCAACCAACAGAAATTATCTTTGTAAGCTAAAATCTAATAATTTGCTTTCTTCTGGCACATCAGCATTGCTTTTTCAACTGAATTATCAAAATGAATCTTGTCCCTGCAGACATAAGTGACACACAGGTGTTTATCTGCTGCTAGATAAAGTAACATGCTACTTCAAGTCTGCCTGTATCTCAGTCCATCCTAAATACAGTAATGGTTTCAATTTGAAAACTTTCATTCTATAGATGTATCCATTATTTAAAAACATTACAGTGCCTAGAGTTGACAAGAGAGGGATGCACATACAAGTAGGTTGAGCTACAGATAAGCCAACGTGTTGGTTACAGCTGTCCACCAAGGAGGAGTGAAGCTTCTCTTTCTGCTCTCTCTGTGCCTTTGAAAAGATGCTACCAGAAAACACAGAAGCACAGCTCTGCTCACAACTTTGTTTGATATTTAAATGTTATTGAAAAAGTTATGAGCATTGAGTGGGTGGGAGTAGGGTGAGGTTTGCCCACATATAACTCTGTCCAAGATGCCAATCATGGTGACACCATCATACTGCTGCATTTGCCAACCAGCATAGGTGGTAGTCCTGATTCTCTTTTGAAAACAATGCATAAAAGGACCTTTTTTGTTACATTGCCATAGCATTTTTTTCATCAGTGTAGCAATGCCTGGGGCATTATTAGTTAAAAAGAGTTCTACTTTAATAATGCACACTCATGTTCTCTAGATTCAGCATGAATGCAACATATTGAGACATATTCTGATGTTGTGCTGTCATGTGTGGCTTCTCAGACTGAACTGAAATTCAAGTCTGACTAACAGATAAGTATACCAACATGAGATTCTTACCGATTGAGAGCAAAGGCGTAGTGAAACTTTATATTATGCTGATCTGCCAAATCACAGGTTGGCAGCATTTCCAGAGTTTCCACTAGTCTGACCATGGCATCATAATCCTGAAATGAAACAAAACAAATCTTCACGACATCTGCACAGGAACCATGACTAGTAATGTAATGATCACAAAAACCTACAATCCGCATTTATTTCTTCAAAGCCTCCAAAAAAGAGAAATTAAGAGAGTGATGGAGGAGCTGCCTTCAACTGACATAAGGGATTGAATGCTATGTACATTGTAAATATCCAGCAGGAATAGATAGAAAGTACCGGTATTTGTCTATTTACTTTGGAGATACAGGACAGCCACCCACAAACCTTCTGAGCTCTGTGGGGATATTTTATGCCCACAAAGCCGTAAGCAGAGAGGTCTGCAATAACAGAAATAAAAAATCAGTAGTTCAGGAATCACAAGAACAAGTGGTTCTGGAATCACAAGAAATCAAAGGGAAAGTGAACTTTTCCTGTTCCTTCCAACTTTGTACAATGTGCGGGTACTCAGCGGTAGATGTGGAGATCCAGTAGAGTTTGGGTTACATGCTTCGAATAGGCATGAAGCCACTAAAGGCATAACATCTGATAGGCATCCTTGCTGTGGGTCAGTCATTTAAGGGTATCTGAACTGACCTGTGACATGCTGAGATAAACACACACACCTTCTCATTGGTGGGACTTGAGTCACACTGTGGCGTAACTCTAACGACAACTAATTACAAACCATAAAACTCTTGGTCGAGAAACACTTTTGAGTGTAGGAAATTAATAAATAAAAAGGTCCGTAGATCCCTGGCCTTATTTCAAAAAATGTATCAAGATTAAATTCTCCAATCCTAATATTGGTGAACAAGGTGATCAAAATGGGAAAGGGATCTTGGCATCACGCTTGCTATGGAAGTCCTGGAAAATATATGGAAACAAATTCTTAAAATCTCAATTTGTTCAGGTACCATAGAAGCTAACTATAAAGTGTTATGTATATAGTATGTGATCCCCTCTTAAATGATAAAGTTTTCAAGAGAGTCAACTGGCCATAGTTTTAGAAGCTGCCAGGCTCAGGCTACCTATCTTCACATCTAGTGGGATTGCCCAAAGGTGAAAAAGATCTGGATAAACGTATACCAGTGGATCTACCGGGCTTGCACATGAGCATTATGGATGTTTGTTTGCTTTCACCCGTGCCTCTAATGAATAACCAAGCACTGAATTTTCTCTACTCCACTTTCAAATGTCTTCCAAGCTACTTGGGGTCGCAAGTACTTCTGAAGGCTGCCTGGGGAGAGCCGAAGGGGGACAGCGCAGGAACAATGGGACTGACTGAGGCTCTATGGTATGCAGTACCTTCCCTCTACATATGTATTAAAAGAGATTTGCTTTAATTTTACTTGTTACGTGAGCCATATGATAATCCTACGATGGTTCTACACCTACCTGATTCCAATGTACACAAGATCAGTATTACTCTATGTGTTTTTCTACAGAAGCAGAGGAACTCCAGTGAAAATAATGTAATAAAAAAGTGCTTAATTTTTACAATAATTATGTATAAATAATTTAGTCAGTGTTTTCCCATTGTAAAATCTTTTAAATCCCTGATTTATATTCTGACATTTATCACATGGTAACATTTTTACTGCTGACAGGTGATGTAGCTGCTGCTTTCTGTTTTGGCAGTTGGAAACAGCTGTAAACAGCTATTTCCCTCAATGCAACAGGGTTCACAGACAGGAAACTGCCTGGAGTACCATGTTCCTCAGAATTTCTTGTGGGAGGGGTTTCACCACAATATCAGTCATACAGCGCCCCCTGATGATCCATTTGTGAAAAGGAATAGATTTCTTATGTAAAAGGGGGTATCAGCTACTGATTGGGATGAAGTTCAATTCTTAGTCACGGGTTCTCTTTAAGTAACTGACAATAATGTACTTGTTTTAACGTTCATTTTGGAGGGAATTTCACGATGCTACTTTTTCGAATGTATTGGGGGAAGGGGGGGATTCACAAGCATTTTGAAAGAAGGGTAACCCCCAGATGGCCTGAACTAGCCTCCCCCCCTGTTTGCTTTGATATATAATTCCATAAGTATGTAATTTTGTTATGTCAAAAAATCTGATCTTGTATTTTACCTCACTGTGCATATTGCCATTCTGTATATAGTTCAATGTGGGTGCTGTAAAACCTCAAAAGACTGTGTCGTTTAACTGAGACAATGAAAGATTAAACATACATTTTAGCTTTTAAACACAAAATAAAACTGTGTGATTCTAGGAATGCTCTATTTAGGAAGACTACAGATACAATTGTTTATCTCATTCGTTTTTTTTTTTTGCTTTGTTTTTTTCTTTATTAAAGGCAGAGTCTACATAACAATCAAGTACGTAGTATTTTTAAAGTGAAGAAAGCAATAACGCTCTTCTTCTCATATCAGGTTCTCTTTAAATTAAAAAGCAACTTGATTCAGCTTCTACTGCTCTAAATTAGATTATATGAACTGTTATCTGCTTTGAGGTTTTGTTACTTTCTCTTGCCAATATGTTAGTGATCTACAAGGCAATTAAGGCCGATTAAACATTTTCCCTTGTGAATTCTGTAGCCACCCACCGCTCATCCTTTTACAATGTCCAATACAAATCTCTTAATACAGAGTACCACATGATCAGTTTATAATTTTAATTTTACAAAGAGGATTTGAAACCGTTTATGTGACTCTAATTACATGAATTGGGGATCAGTTATTAAAGTCCTATTTCCAGTACATTAATAATTAAAAAATGTTTAATCTCTACCCCTTCCAGTATTAACCTGATATTAGACACCAGGGCAGAGAGTTGGAGAATCTGAAGAGTGCAACCCCCCCAGATTCCCCCCCCCTTCCCGGCAAACTATGTCTGCCCCAGTGTAGGTAGCAGATGTAGACCTAGCTGTAAGTAGATCGCCCCTCCCCCAGTGTAAGTAGGAAGATGTACCCCCCAGCGAGATGTAATCACAGGATTAGGTGGCCCTCCTCCCCAGGACAGATAGCCAGATGTACACCCAGTATTAGACAGCGCCCCAACCAGGACAGAGAGCCAGATGTACCCTTCCCCCAGTATAGGCAGCAAGATGTGCCCACACCATTGTCTTCCTTATTATAGGTAGCTAGATGTGCCCCAGTATTAGCCCCCCCCCCCCCCATAGGTAGCCTGATGTGATCCCAGTATTAGGTGTGTGTCCCAATAAAGATAGCTACATGTGTCAACTCCTCCCCCTCCCCATCCCCCCATAGGTAGCCTGTTGTCTGACCACACTCACTCTCCCATTGCTGTGCCTCCTGTCTTGTGCACAGCTTTTACTTCCTGGTCACCCCTGTACAATTCAGCAAGTTGAAGTTGGTGCCACTAATCAGAGAGCGCCCCCCCCCCCCAGCCCTTAATCACTGCTACAAGGGATCCTGCCTCCATCTCAACACCCCAGGCTGGTATCACATTAGGGTCCTCCTGGTCTCTCATGCGACTTCTGCACAAAGGGGGATCCAGTCCTCACCACCGCTGTGCCAGCCGGGACAAACAAAATCCCACCACTGCTGTGGGGGTCAGCGGCCTAGCCAGAACACTGATTCAGTTCCCTAGCCATCCAGGTTCTACTGCAACACAAAGGGGATTCACTTTTCTCTTCATATCTTTCTGTCTCTCCTTGTCCTTTCTCCAAGGTCAAACTGCGGAGACATCTGATTCATATTATTGCTGAGGCTACTGTATGTTCATGCACCACTGTTGTATGGCACAGCTGTATGCTTGTACACCATACTGTTTATTACTGTGTACCACTGTATGTTACTGTACAATCAATGACCCTATAGTGCCAAAATCAATTCCAGGTACTTGGGGAAATACATTTTTCTGATTCTTACTCTCTTTGGTGACAGCAGGTCAGCGCTGGCTTATGATAACACAGGGAGGGGTGTGGGCGGCGGTTCTCGTGTCCAATGGGGACTTGTGGATGGGAAGGTTTACTAGTACTATCACTACTAAAGGCGGACGGGCGGTGAAAGCAATGCTCATTATTTATTTCCTGCATATACAGTGGGATGCAAAAGTTTGGGCAACCTTGTTAATCATCATGATTTTCCTGTATAAATCGTTGGTTGCTACGATAAACAATGTCACTTAAATATATCATGTAGGAGACACACACAGTAATATTTGAGAAGTGAAATTAAGTTTATTGGATTTACAGAAAGTGTGCAATAATTGTTTAAATAAAATTAGGCAGGTGCATAAATGTAGGCACTGTTGTCATTTTATTGATTCCAAAACCTTTAGAAATAATTATTGGAACTCAAATTGGCTTGGTAATCTTAGTGACCCCTGACCTACATACACAGGTGAATCCAATTCTGAGAAAGAGTATTTAAGGGGGTCATTTGTAAGTTTCCCTCCTCTTTTAATTTTCTCTGAAGAGTAGCAACATAGTGGTCGCAAAACAACTCTCAAATGACCTGAAGACAAAGATTGTTCACCATCATGGTTTAGGGGAAGGATACAGAAAGCTGTCTCAGAGATTTCAGCTGTCTGTTTCCACAGTTAGGAACATAATGAGGAAATGGAAGACCACAGATTCTGTTCAAGTTAAGGCTCGAAGTGTCAGACCAAGAAAAATCTCAGATAGAGAGAAGCGAAAAATTATGAGAAAAGTCAGAGTCAACCTACAGACCAGCACCAAAGACCTACAACATCATCTAGCTGCAGATGGAGTCACTGTGCATTGTTCAACCATTCGGCGCACTTTACACAAGGAGATGCTGTATGAGCGAGAGATGCAGAGGAAGCCTTTACTCCGCCCACAGCACAAACAGAAATGCTAAAGCACATTTGGAAAAGCCAGCTTCATTTTGAAATAAGGTGCTGTGGACTGATGAAACTAAAATTGAGTTGTTTGGGCATAACAAGGGGCGTTATACATGGAGGAAAAAGAACACAGCATTCCAAGAAAAACACCTGCTACCTACAGTAAAATTTGGTGGTGGTTCCACCATGTTGTGGGGCTTTGTGGCCAGTGCAGGGACTGGGAATCTTGTCAAAGTTGAGAGACGCATGGATTCCACTCAGTATCAGCAGATTCTGGAGACCAATGTCCAGGAATCGGTGACAAAGCTGAAGCTGTGCCAGGGCTGGATCTTTCAACAAGACAACGGCCCTAAACACTGCTCAAAATCCACTAAGGCATTCATGAAGAGGAACAAGTTCAATGTTCTGAAATGGCCATCTCAGTCCCCAGACCTGAATATAATTGAACATCTGTGGTGTGAGTTAAAGAGAGCTGTCCATGCTCGGAAGCCATCAAACCTGAATGAACTAGAGATGTTTTGAAAACAGGATTGGTCCAAAATACCTGAATCCAGACTCTCATTGGAACCTACAGGAAGCGTTTAGAGGCTGTAATTTCTGCAAAAGGAGGATCTAGATATTGATTTCATTTCTTATTTTGTGGTGCCCAATTTTATGCACCTGCCTAATTTTGTTTAAACAATTATTGCACACTTTCTGTAAATCCAATAAACTTAATTTCACTTCTCAAATATTACTGTGTGTGTCTCCTATATGATATATTTAACTGACATTTTTATCGTAACAACCACCGATTTGTACAGGAAAATCATGACGAATAACAAGGTTGCCCAAACTTTCGCATCCCACTGTATATTCTCCCAGGATACACAGTACTTTACTAATAATATCGGTTACTTAACAGACTCCATGTAGTGCACTATTATGATATATTGCACAATATATCTCTTGCTGTTCTCTTACTTGGATGTCACGGTAAGAAAGGAGAAGGTTGATTACAATATCCGAGGTCAGTACTTCTGTGTTATCCATTCGTAATTTAATTCGGGCCAGCTCCTTGGCAAGTTCATCTCCTTGGTATTTTTCTCTGGCTTTCCTTATGTCATTCAACAAAGTCTCTTTGTAGTAAGCACTGAAAGAGACAACATTTGTTATTATTAAAACACGCTAGTGCTTATACACTCTTATATCATAACAAACATTCAGTTGAGATAACTTAAAGAGGAACCATCGTGAAAATCTTAAAATTTAAAACACATACAAATAAGAAGTACATTTCTCCAAGAGTAAAATGAGCCATACATTACTTTTCTCCTATATTGCTGTCACTTACAGTAGGTAGTACAAATCTGACATTACCGACAGATTTTGGGCTAGTCCATCTCTCTATAGGGGATTCTCAGCATGGCCTTTATTCTTTATAAAGACATTCCCTGAAAATGATTAATACAAAGATGCTGGCCAGCCTCCCTGATCGCTGCACACTATTTTGGCAGTTGGACGGGCAACTGCAATTCACTAAGTGCTTTTAAAAATAAAGAAAACCCTGAGAACTCCCCTATAAGACGATGGGCTAGTCCAAAATCTGTTGGTAATGTCAGATTTCTACTACTTACTGTAAGTGACAGCAACATAGGTGAAAAGTAATTTATGGCTCATTTTACTCTAGGAGAAATGTACTTCTTATTTGTATGTGTTTTAAATTTTAAGATTTTCGCGAGCGTTCCTCTTTAGGCAATGGAAACAAAAATAATGTGCTTTTAAGTATACCTTGGGTACAAAAACACATACTTACTATAAAGAATATATCTGTTGTCAATGTTGATTCTGCCGAGACCTGATCGGAATCCGCTGCTTCCGGGTCTCTGCGCTTGTTCCCCGCTGATGACGCTGCCGGGGGCTCACAGACCACACATTCTGATAGGCGGAGGGCGCGTTCCCAGTACGCCCTCCGCAAAGGTAAACAATAGTAAGCTGACTCTGGTCAGCTGACCGAGCGGTGTCAGCTGATTTTACAGTTGACAACTAGGCAGGGCTTTGCTGTGTGATTGGATGTGCGGAGTGTGGCCGGCCACTGATTGGATGATGTATTGTATTTAAACCCGCAGAGTGCTCCCGGTTATCGCCCGTGATAAGCATAGCTTTGGCTAGTTGCTGGGTGCTCACTCAATTGCTATTGACACTCTGGATATTGACCTTGGCTTGTATTTGACTATTCTTGTCTGTTGTGATTAACCTCTGCTTGATTCCTGGAAATCCTTGTCTGCTGCCTGAACCGACCTTGCCTGTTATTCCCTTGCTTGCCGCCTGGACCAACCTCTGCTAGTTACCAGACACCCCTTGCTTGCCGCCCGGACTGACCTTGGACTGTTACCAGATACCCCTTGCATGCTACTTGAACTGGACGATAAGTATAAGAGTACATTCCTTATCAGCCAACTAAACAGTGTGCATAAATTTTGTCACATATCATCTGGAGCATCTGTTACCTGTTGAATAACTTTGCATGCAGACTAAAAGGAACTGTGTCATAACTTGCATCATCTATTACCGGTTGCATAATACTGCATGCAAATCTGCTTGAACTATTTCATAACTCAGATCAATAATCATCACCCGTTGAATAACTTTGTATGAAGTCTTGTCTGAACTGCATCATATCTGGTTTACTCATTACCTGAACTCTGCCTGTGGATTTCTTGATCCCTCTCTTGTTACTGGATAATCTGCAATCGATATGTCTGCTAGTACAGACACAACGCTGATTGCTTCATTACTCTGAATCCAGGTAATAACCCTGTGTGATACTGCTGAACTGTTAAACTGTGTTACTAGCCTCATTAGGGCTCTAACAGGCTATTCCTCTTTATATCAGTCTGTATGCCTTGCACGTTAAGACCTGGGGGTAACCGTAGTCAGGAGACAAATAATGTGTCCTGTTCACGCGGGGGCTTGTCTATAGGTGAAGACGTGGGCCGGGCTCAAAGCTGCGGTAATAGATTGGGGCATAGGGACTGAGTGAGGACATAGCCTGTCAAGCCTTACACTTACCTATGAAGAAAGAAGCCTCTGGGTCCTATTGTGGTTTCCCACTCCACGAAGGAATTCCGACAAGGGCTTCCGGGAATGAACATTGAGGCCACACTCCTCTTCAGACGTGAGCACAGCTGTACTGTGCCTGTGTGATTATGGCCACGCCTGTGCAGCAAGCAGGAGCCGCTTGTGCATGAGCAGCTGCTGTATTTGCATGAGTGCAGCATGGCCAAGCTCTCGCCAGAAGAGTAGTGCAGCCCCACTGTTCTAAAGGGTCCTGGACAGTGGCAGAGGTCTTCAGGACAGGGTGGGAAGCCTCCTTAGGCAAATAAGGATTTTTCACTCGAGATTTGCCTCAGCTTTGCTTTTAAAAACTTTCTTGTCAAAAGTTCTAGTTTAACCTTCCATTTTATAATGCATTTGCAGGTTAATTTGTTTTAACAATGAGTCTTCCAGCTACTTTTTAAAAAGCTACAAGCCTGTGTCAGCTATATTTGAATTGTGTTTACTCAATGTCTTGCCCAAATCTACGTGTACCAAAGTCCACATTACTGTAGTCAGTAGGATTGTCATTGAGGTGCAAATACATTTCAGATGATTGAGAATTATGCTAATCATTATTTCATTTATTTATTTATTGTATTTATAAAGCACCAACATATTATGCAGCGCTGGATTAGAGAATTATGCTAATTGTTATAATAATCTAAAATATAAATAGACTAAACAAATCTTGCAGTGAAAGCATTTGTTTGGTCAATTTTCAAGGTGTATAAATTTGCAGTACCATTTCCATAATTCTGCAAAAACGGAGTAGAGTTGGCACTGAGCCAAAACTTTGTACTAAATTCCTTTTTGCATTTGTGGTAAAGGAGTAGGAGGAAACAAAAACACCTATAGATGTCCACTGCAGGCAGAAGTAGTTTTGTACCGAAACGTCATTAGATATCCGTGGCGTATGGATGCAGAAACACAGAAATAACTATAGATATCCATGGCAGTCTAAGGGTTAATCAGCACTGCACAATGTTTTGCGCTTTGGATGTCTATACTTGGGCTATAAATATATTAAAATTACCTGGCTGGATACATCCTGCAGTTCCATTATTGCCAAGCCTGTTGCACAATTTTACTGCACGAAAATATGGTTTAATCCCCATACCATCACCACCCACATGAGATAGTCAAGGTGGAGGCACAAGCCAGGCTTTTCAAATCAGCACAGATCACCTACATTTTCCAACCACCTCCCTGTGCTAGTACAGGATTAATAATTTGTGGCCAGCACTGCAGTTCAGAAGAGTCTCATGATGATAAGTATCTTATGTGGCTACAAATGACTATTTTGGGCACTTTGCCCACAACCAGGAAGCAGTGAATTGTGGGAGCCTGTGAAGTGGTAATACCAGAGTAGCAGGCAGGGTGCCTATTAATTTATAGGCAAACAACTGGAAGTCATGATGCATCACTAGTTTCCAAGAAAAATCATTAAGGAAATACAAAAGTATTGGTGAGTGGATGGGAAAGGAGATGAACTTTTTTTGTATCACTGCAGAAACACTTTAGATAGACTGTTTTAGTAAAGGTTGTAGTCTATGTTCTCCATGGTACTCAGCATCCTATCTCTCCATAAAGCTGCATGGTTACTTTACTACCATGCATCACATCATACTTACCATGAAGTAACATGTATGTCTTTCAGCAAGCTGATGAACCTGTCGATGAGGGGAACACATAATGGTCCTAAGAGGTTATCCCAGTTTGGCTGCATGTACTCCGAGGCCCTCCGCTGGGCATCACTCTCACAGCAAAGGTAATCCCCGCAGGGTGTCAAAATGTACGAAATGAAGTAATAGTTGCCACTAGAGGCCTGAAATCAAAACATATAAAGTATAAATAACATTGTGCTATAAACAAAAATGGCTCAACTGATCATGATACTGTACAGTGATGGAACATCGGCTTTCCATTGTGGTTTGTGGGAATATTCAAAGTAGAAATCTTGGGAATGGGAAAATAATTATCTTTTCTAAGCTGGGGGTCCTAAAGCGACTGAGCATGGAAGGCACTCAGTGAGATCTGTCACTCAGCTGATCAGAGACAGCCATGCTCCACCAGCCACGTTTCAGAAAGTTTCCGAAAACAAGGAAATGTATGTTCACTGCTCATCCATTACTAGGTTCATACAAGGAATACTACATGATGCAGAAATCTGGTGCTACTATGTTCTACCACAAGACATTCACATCCTGATAAAAGTCACTATACTCAAGTACAACAAAACCAAAACACAACATCATGGGGCATATTCACCAACCTGCAGTAAAATTGCAGTGCGCAAGTAGCGAGCGCACAGCAATTTCACCTGTTCTTATACCACTGTTCTGAAAGAAGTTGCATCGCTCCTGCAGAGTGACTTCTTAAATTATAATGAGTCAAGGAGATTCTGAGGTACTTCCTAAATACAGCCAAACCACTTAACAAGCCAACATTCTACCTATTTCACTGGTGTAGGTAGACTGCATTGTCTTCATCTAGACAGTTGACCCTCCTATTCTGGGCCATGAGTGTTAGTTATGCAATATATGAATCTGGAACAACCATGCGCAAACGAAGAGGAGTACATCAACTCCATTTGTCATTAACATACAATGCAGGTTTATAGTTTTTAGGTCAGTACACTTCATCAGTTGCCAACCAGTTGCCAACTTCATAATAATGTAAAGTAGCTAAACTGCTGGGTGAGGTAAGTGGATTACCAATACTTATAAACTGCATAGGAATATCCTTGAGGGACTGAGTACAAATATTTAAAAGTCCACTCTGATCACTGTACCCCATCAACCTAACCCCAAGAGAGACTGCCAGTTGAAGGTTTCTATACTTCCTCCACCAACCTCCTGCGACTTAAAGGACTGCTGTAGGGGGCTAGGGGGAAAAAGAGTTGAACTTACCTGGGGCTTCTAATGGTTCTTGTGCCTGCACAGCCACTCACCGATGTTCCTGTCCCTGCCTCCGGTTTACTTCTGGAATTTCTGACTTTAAAGTCTGACAACCACTGCGCCTGCATGGCCATGTCCTCGCTTCCGCTGAAATCACCAGGAGCGTACTGCGCAGTACAGTAGTCCAATAAAGGACTACTGTAGGGGGGTCGGGGGAAATGAGTTGAACTTACCCGGGCCTTTTAATAGTTCCCCACAGACATCCTGTGCCCACGCAGCCACTCACCGATGCTCGGGGCCCCGCCTCCGGTTCACTTCTGGAATTTCCGACTTTAAAGTCGGAAAACCACTGAGCCTGCGCAGCCGCACCCTCCCTCCCGCTGACGTCACCAGGAGTGTATTGCGTTGGCCCAGTATGGTCTGTGCCTGCACAGTACACTCCTGGTGACATCGTCGGAGCGAGGACACGGCCATGCAGGCACAATGGTTTTCCAACTTTAAAGTCGGAAATTCCAGAAGTGAACTGGAGGTGGGGCCCGGAGCATCAGTAAGTGGCTGCACAGGCTGTCTGTGGGGGACCATTAGAAGCCCTGGGTAAGTTCAACTCATTTTCCCCCGACCACCCTACAGTAGTCCTTTAAGTTCACACTTGCGTTTTGGCATCCAAACGGACCGGATCGGATCAGGACCTGATCCGGATCGGAACCATATGGTTCCTATCCGGATCCGATTCGGATCCGGTCCGTTTGCATCAGGCATGCATCAGGCTGCCATCCGGATCCGTGTGGTAAAAACAGCGAAATAAAATAAAAAATTGTTGGGGTCAGCAGAAGGTGCACCTGGCGCACCTGTAGAATCAGGTCCTCCGCTGTTTAGGCCTCACCTCCACCTCCGACATACTGCCAAACAGCTCCAGCACGTAAGGTCACTGCTGCTCCATTGCTGCCCATGTGTCCCCATCCGAAATGGCCGCTAGAATACGCATAGGAAGTGGGGTAGAACGTCAGGTGTTTGTATCCTGTGTGTTCTGTGCTTTCCGTTCCCCATAGGTTTCTATTTCCGGATGGTGCAGTCAGGCTCCGGTCCGGGTGCGTGGGCCGGATGATCCGGACCCGAAAAATAGCGCATGTTGGAAAAGTGTCCGGAGTCCGGATCCGATCCGGCTCCGTTCTGTACGGAACGTACGCATGTGAACGTCCGCATAGACTTTGCATTGCTATGCGGAACGTACGTTCCGTTTGTACAGTATACGGTCCGAATCCGATCCGGACAGGGAACGCTAATGTGAACCGGGCCTGAGTCAACATAACTAGATGACAATCAAACCACAGGCAAACCTATACCAATATGCTTACATGTCTGGCCACTCCCATAGGCTAGCATTAGATACCTTATACATAACAGGTACTTTGTGCATACACAATTTCTACATCCCTATGTATCCTGGTAAAAAAAAAAGCAATTGGCATTGTATCAAGGCACAGCACTGAATGCAAAATGTCCCTTCCATCTCTATAGAGAATATGTCACACCCAGAAAAGGTATTGCTTTGAGAATGCAACTATATAAACATTACACGGTATTATGCCTAAACAACTATTTTGGCATAGAGTAAAGCTTTTGTGCTTTGCTGCTTGCATTTGAAATATGTTGTCTTACTTCCTGAAAGCAACTCATGCACATTCTACTCTTCATAACAACGTCACCATCCACGGCACAAACCTGTCATAGTGTAAACCCAGCCCAAGTGTCTTTGAGATAGCACTTTTACTCAAGAGGGAGGGAGAGACAGTACAGGCAGGAATTAATTAAGAAAGGAGGTTGGGATATATAAGGACAGGAACATCACAGACTAAAATATTATATTATTATAAGTATAAAAGCCTGGCTCAGGAAGAACATACAGAAGATACAGACTTTTGGTTCGGCCCATTTTGGGGCACAGATAGTTTTCTGTTCATTATTGAATGCCTCTTGTGGATCTCTCACACTCTATAACTGTAATACCTTTTTGGGGGAAAATCTGCTAGAAAACACAGCAACAGTGTTTGTCTTGCTGGAAAAAGATTTCCAGATTCCCAGTAATCTCCTTCTCTCTGTCTCATTGGTACATAAATCTGCACAAGGAGGAAGTAAAACTGATTGCATAACATCACACCATGACAGCTTTGTGCACTTAAAGTGGACCCAGACTTTTGTACAGGACAGAAGGAAAACATAGATAAATGCACCCTGTATGTATTTAGAGAGTTTAGCCTGTCTAATTCCCCCTCATCTGTGTCTAATCACAAGTTGTAATCTGATCTCTCAGCTGTGTCAGTTGCCTGCCATGGCAGAGAGGCTAATTGAAAAGCACAGGCTGTTAACAAAATGTCTGCTTCCATGAAAGCAGGAAGTAGATAAACTGCAGATTTTTTGCAGGATTTCTATCAGCTGTAACAAAGAAATGTTTTTCTTTAAAGGTTATGCTGTTTCGTATGTTTTAGACAAGAGAGGAAGTACTGAGTTCAGGTCCGCTTTAACAGCCACTGTGTTGAACCATCAAGTGTTTGCGGGTAGCTGTTACATTAATACCTGATGGTGGCATTTATGTATGTACATCCGATCACCTATGAATAGCTATATGGAGTGTCCATGACTGCTTGCTAATTATACCGCATGTCAAACAATGATACAAATTGCAGTAGGTGTTTTGACACAAATTGGGCCAACCAGTTTCACAATACAGCAATTGTACGGCAACTGTTTTACGACAGGCATTTAAGTGAGTGGTCACTGTTTGGTAATTGCACTGTTAAACCATTTGTGTGAGCCCAGCCCAGCCTTATACCCAGGGAAGGCACTACTATAGATGCAATTGAGTGCTGCCGGGCTCCCCCAATTTGTGCTCACCCATCCCAGCAGGTGCGCTTCTCCATTAGTCTGTGCACGTTTGTCTTCATTCTCGTACGACCGCATCCTCTCAGTGATCCGGTACACTTCATTTTGTAACAACACGCACCAGGTCACTGAGGAGAGGCGCCCCTGTGAGGATGAAGACTGAAGCGCATGGACTAATGGAGCAGCACGCCCACTTTGCTGGCGAAAACTTTGTGGCCCTTTTCACACTTACCACAGCATAATGCGTTGCTGTACCCTCCCCGCTGTAGTTCGTCACAGTGGCCATTTATGTCTATGAGACATGCCACAGTACCAGCGGCGTGACGGAAGCGCATTGCTGCATGATGTGTGTTGTACATGACGCAATGGAAGTCAACGGCACTGCAAAGAATTTTTAAGTTGTTTGCGGTAGCGGTGCGAATATGGGCAAATCCTGTGGCACACTGTCCGGAAGTGTGCATGTGACTGAGGGGTTTGACATGTCTGACGTCTGACATCATTGGCTTAGACGTTCGGGGGTCGGGTCACTGTGCTTTCCCTGTCGCGGATGTCTGCCACAGGGAGCAAAGTGTATGTAATGGTGCGCTGCGGTGGGATCTTATGCTGCATGCAAATTGCACCGCACAATGGGCTTGATTCACAAAGCCGTGCAGCGTTTTGTGTGCAGCGTTTTGGGTTACATATATTTGATTACTATCGTATTTTTTATTTTTATTGTGCTCCCGAGGGCCCCTGCAGGCTCCTTTCAGACATGGGGCTTGATTCCCAAAGCCGTGCTAACTTATAGTTCGGCCGCGCTAGCGTTTTGCAGGCGTTATAATGCTTGTAATGTTTTTCGCGCACTAACGCAAATTTTGGTGCGAAAATGCGCGCATTTTCCTGTAAAAATTTGAGATTGCGTGCGAAAACCGCGTAAAATGCTAGTGCAACTGTGCTATGAGTGCTATGAGTTAGCACAGCTTTGTGAATCCAGCCCCATGTGTGAATGGAGCATGCAGGGGCCCTGGGGAGCACAATAAAAATAAAAAATACCAGAGTGAATACCAGAATATATGTAACGCAGTTAGTTAGTTAGTTAGTTAGTTACAGTGGGATGCGAAAGTTTGGGCAACCTTGTTAATTGTCATGATTTTCCTGTATAAATTGTTGGTTGTTACGATAAAAAATGTCAGTTAAATACATCATATAGGACCTAGGTTCTCAACATGTGGTACGCATACCCCAGGGGGTACTTCTGATGGTTCCAGGGGGTACTCGGGCTTAATATACTTAGCCAAGAATAACTAATTCAGAGTTTTCGAAAATGATAAATCTTATTTAAACAGCACAAAATTAGTATTTTAGCTAATGAAAAGCAATAGTAAATGCTTAGAAATTGAACCAATTATCATGTACTACGATTAAATATATATTTGTCAAGGGGTACTTGTGATAATGTTTACTTTGTTAGGTGGGTACTTGGGGTGTAAAGGGTTTTAAAAGGGTTACATTCCAATAAAATGTTGAGAAACACTGATATAGGAGACACACACAGTGATATTTGAGAAATGAAATGAAGTTTATTGGATTTACAGAAAGTGTGCAATAATTGTTTAAATAAAATTAGGCAGGTGCATGAGTCTGGGCACCACAAAAAATAAATGAAATTAATATTTAGTAGATCCTCCTTTTGCAGAAATGACAGCCTATAAATGCTTCCTTTAGGTTCCAATGAGAGTCTGGATTCTGGTTGAAGGCATTTTGGACCATTCCTCTTTACAAAACATCTCTAGTTCATTCAGGTTTGATGGCTTCCGAGCATGGACAGCTCTCTTCAAAGGGACTTCGAGCAGTGCCTGTGGGTATGCCTTTAAGCATGCATCTTTCCATAGTTACTGCACTGCTCGGAGTCCCTTAAACTCACACCACAGCTTTTCAATTATATATAGGTCTGGGGACTGAGGTGGCCATTCCAGAACATTGTACTGTACTTGTTACTCTTCATGAATGCCTTAGTGGATTTTGAGCAGTGTTTAGGGTCATTGACTTGTTGAAAGATCCAGCCCTGGCGCAGCTTCAGCTTTGTCACTGATTCCTGGACAATGGTCTCCAGAATCTGCTGATACTGAGTGCAATCCATGCGTCCCTCAACTTTGACAAGATTCCCAGTCCCTGCACTGGCCACACAGCCCCACCGCATGAGGGAACCGCCATATTTTACTGTAGGTAGCAGGTGTTTTTCTTGGAATGCTGCATTGTTTTTCCACCATGCATTACGCCCCTCATTATGCCCAAATAACTAAATTTTAGTTTCATCAGTCCACAGCACCTTATTCCAAAATGAAGCTGGCTTGTCCAAATGTGCTTTTGCTCAAGCGGCTCTGTTTGTGCTGTGGGTGGAGAAAAGGCTTCCTCTGCCTCACTCTTGCATACAGCATCTCCTTGTGTAAAGTGCGCCGAATGGTTGAACAATGCACAGTGACTCCATCTGCAGCTAGATGATGTTGTAGGTCTTTGGTGTTGGTCTGTGGGTTGACTCTAGCTGTTTTTACCATTCGTCGCTTCTGTTTATCCGAGATTTTTCTTGGTCTGACACTTTGACCCTTAACTTGAACTGAGCCTGTGGTCTTCCATTTCCTCAATATGTTCCTAACTGTGGAAACACACAGCTGAAATCTCTGAGACAGCTTTCTGTATCCTTCCTCTAAGCCATGATGGTAAACAATCTTTGTCTTCAGGTCATTTGAGAGTTGTTTTGAGACCCCCATGTTGCTACTCTTCAGAGAAAATTAAAAGAGAAGGGAAGCTTACAATCGACACCCTTAGCCAGCATAGCGGTATGGACGAGCTCAGCTCATCCATGACCGCCGCTAGATTGCTCTGACCCTGGTCGGCCGATTTTCATAAGTTTTTTTTTTAAAACAAGCAGCTAGCACTTTGATAGCTGCGTGTTTATACCGATCGCAGCCGCTACCTGCCACGTAACAGGCCCCCCCCCCCCCCCCGAGACCCCGTGTGCAGCCTAGCCTATCAGTGCCAGGCAGCACTAAGGGGTGGATCGGGACTTCCTCTGACGCCATGACGTGGATGACGTGGATGACGTCATCCTGATCGTCGCCATGGGGACGGGGGTAGCCAAACAGGAAATCCCGTTCTGAACGGGATTTCCTGTTTGCTCTGATCGCCAGAGGCGATCGGAAGAGGCGGGGGGATGCCGCTGCACAGTGGCTATCATGTAGCTAGTGCTAGGCTAGCTACATGATTTAAAAAAAAAAATGTGCTGCGTCGCCGCCCTGGCCGTTCTAATAGAACGCCAGGGTGGTTAAATACTCTTTCTCATAATTAGATTCACCTGTGTATGTAGGTCAGGGGTCACTGAGCTTACCAAGCCAATTTAAGTTCCAATAATTAGTTCTAAAGGTTTTGGAATCAATAAAATGACAACATTGTCCAAATTTACAGTATGTACCTGCCTAATTTTAGTTAAACAATTATTGCACACTTTCTGTAAATCCAAAACACTTAATTTCACTTCTCAAATATCACTATATGTGTCTCCTATACCTATATGATATATTTAACTGACATTTTTTATCGTAACAACCAACGATTTATACAGGAAAATCATGACGATTAACAAGGTTGCCCAAACTTTTGCATCCCACTATAGTTAGTAATGCTTCCCTGATACCCTTTACTTCAGTCAAGTGACTGTAAAAGCGATTTATTTTCAGCATGAGTACAATTTTAGGCAAAGCTTTATAGTGAAGGCCACAATTTCAGCTGCAGATAACTTGATATTTGTGGTACATATGCCAGTTTGCTGAACCTAATGTAATGCTGAGAAAACACCATGAGATATCAGACAGTAAATCTGCTGAAAAATCTCATTGGTTATTCCCAGCATAAGTCTAGCAGATCATATTGCTATTGTTAGTATAAAGCTAATGTTTGGGGTTTTTATCCTCTTAAAGGTGAAATCCATAATCTGGTTGCCTCCTTCAAATCTCTAGTCTATTTTTCTTTGCATATTCCCCAAGACAGTCTAATGATTCTCTGGATGGATAGGTAGCATAAAACTGTATACAAATCTTTTGCCGTATGAATCAAAAGCGAGCAATACAAACTGTATGCTTCAGTGCGCTTCACAATCTCCTTCATCTATGAAACAGAACTCCCTGAGCTTCCATAAATCTCAGCATTCATATTAAGAGCTCAACAAGGCCTGGGTAAATGAAACTGCTGAGATGTAATTACTTGTTCTGGGGGAGTGTAATGACCTATGCTGCTGCCTCTCCACCACTCCTCCGTGTATACATTCTTAAAATGAGAACATTAAGATAAATGCACACACAATAATGTGATTTGTTACTTCCCTTCTGATTAGAAAAACACATATCCCACATTAATCATTTCTTAAGTAGTCTGTGCCTCATAATCGTTATGGTTACACTTGTGTTATTTCAACAGGTAGTAAAGATCCAGCAGCACAACAGGTGCCTCCATGTACTGCTCTATGGGGCTCAAATTTAGGGCTGCCAATTTATAAATGGAAGGCTGCAGCATCTGTGGCTGCATACTGTATGTGTGGGCTGTTTTTAGCAAAATGCTGTGTATTCTGGCACCCATGAAATAATAGAATATAATTACTGCTCTATGAAGGCATCTGTTGGTGATTTTAAGGGTCCAAACTTAATACTTCCATGTAAAGCAGCTTTGATGCAGGATTTTCCTCTTCTTTTGAGGGTAGGAACACACTCGGCAGAATCGCATATGCGTTTTCCATAGAATATAGTGGAAAATGCATATGCGATTCTGCCTAGTGTGTTCCTACCCTGAATGTTGCACCAAAACCAGTAGCACTAAAGCCATCCCATGTAATCATGGCCATTTATGTTTCAGCACTGGGTACATCCAATGAGGGCGATGAGGAGCCTTGCTGCTAAGGATTTCATTGTCTGCTTCACCTTGTGGGTATTCTGGGGCATGTTCCTTTACTTGGGAGGAGGGGGATGGGCTGGTATTAGGTGTGTGTGTGTGTGTGTGTGGGGGGGGGGGGGGGGTTGGTTCTAACATTGATGAACAATAGTTTTCTGTAGTTAGGTATCAGGGTACACTAGGGTAGGGAATCATGTTAGGTGGGTAATACTGAGGCATGAAGGAGGAAACATTTTTTACATTAGTAATGGTGTTAATTTAGGAATTTAGGACAGTCTTTAGATTAGTATAGTACACTGCAGAAACATACACCACTCGGCACTCAGTATTTAGATCTTGAGGAGGAACAGAAGAAGCAGCCTGCATATGTCTCTTCTAACGGCACAAAACTTCACCTCAAAGCATTCCTGTATTGCAGCATATGAACAAAAGCCAAAGGACGTGCAACCAGTGCAAATCACTAGAAAGAAGTCAGCATGCACATAGTACATCAAAACGAGCCGGGCAACTGTCACCTTGATCCGCTTTAATTCATCTTCATGTCAAACATGATACATACATATTTGTAGCTCTTAGTTGTGTCAAACCTGTTCCAGGTGTCTGTGCTGAGGTGTGCCAAGGTTCGGGTGACCAGGGTGGGGGGACTGCACTACGCCGTTTCGTGCCTGACTGGCGCTTGTTCACGTGCTTGTGTCTTGTAATCATAATAGCGCCGTGCGGCTTCCTGTATAAAATCTGGAAGCCGCACCCTCGGCGCTTGTGATTGGTGTAAGGAGTTGATGTCACAGGGGTCAGGGGTGAGGCCACGCCGTCCAGCGGCGAAGAATGATAGTGCGCTGCATAAGCTAGACAAAGCAAGCGTATGCGCCGATTCAGGTCGCTATGGCGACAGATACATTGTGTACTTCAAGTGGCATACATAAATACATAAATACAGTGTGCATTACCAAGAGTGCTCAGGATAAACATTACTGTGCTATAACATTAACCATATATAATTACATTAAAGTGACTTGTGCTTATTTGAACATTGTGCATTTTTCCATGTGAATCCCACAGTGGCATGAAGCAACGTTCCCTTACTATCCTTACATTAACTCCCATGTGAATAAACTTTGTGTGAACATAATGTGTATGCCCACAGTGGCATGAAGCAACGTTCCCTTACTATCCTTATATTAACTCTCTGCCCAATAGGTTAAAAACACCTTTTTATTATTATAAAATCCCTAAAAGACCCCAAATCCTATTAAAAAGACTGGGGGTGACACTGCCGATCTTGAAGAAAACCTTGGAGATACATTATCTCCTATATAGTTCCGACTGCCCACATCCACCTACTAAAGTCTCCGGAGGTATCCACTTGGTTTTAAGATTTTTTCCCCTGCCTTAAAGAGAATCTGTATTGTTAAAATCGCACAAAAGTAAACATACCAGTGCGTTAGGGGACATCTCCTATTACCCTCTGACACAATTTCGTCGCTCCTCGCCGCATTAAAAGTGGTTAAAAACAGTTTTTAAAAGTTTGTTTATAAACAAACAAAATGGCCACCAAAACAGGAAGTAGGTTGATGTACAGTATGTCCACACATAGAAAATACATCCATACACAAGCAGGCTGTATACAGCCTTCCTTTTGAATCTCAAGAGATCATTTGTGTGTTTATTTCCCCCTGTTCTCATGCACTGAAGTTTTAGGCTGCTTGTTTCTTCCTGCTTTGCCCTTGTCTGTAATTCTTCAGTATGTGAAAGCCCAGCCAGCTCAGAGGACGATTTATCCAGCTTGTAAAAGATAAGAGAGAAGCTGCTCTAATCCTAAATAACACACAGGCAGTGTGCAGAGAGGGGCCTGGAGGGGGAAGTTCATAGCAGAACCACAACACTGAAGAACTTGGCAGCCTTCCAGACACAGGCTGACAAGTCTGACAGGGGAAAGATACATTTATTTATTACAGAGACAGTGATAGTATAAAGTGCTGCAGTAAGCCAGAACACATTAGAATAGCTTTTTGAACTTGTAGGATGATAAAAAACAGGATGCAATTTTTGTTACGGAGTCTCTTTAACGTATTGTCCTACATTAAAGAGAAAGGAGGATACATGCGACCCTAACAGGAGGGGAGTGGAGAAAAGGTCCCCATTAGGTACATGGTCACAGTCTATTACATATGGCTGCGAAACTCATATTACCTTTACATTGAAAAAAAGAGAAAAAGAGGAGGGGCAGGAAAAAAAATAGTCACCCGGGATCCAAGCTGATTTACCAGAATCACAGATTGGGCACCTTGCATGAATATTGTATGTGCCTAAATCTCCAGGGCAGGGGGCGGGTCTGCCCCCTCCTCATCCATTCCCAGCACATACTGAAGTTGTCCATTTATTAATGGGTCAACAGTGCCCAATGCACTTTTGAGTCCTGTACACCGGGACCTTCATTAACGGGTACCCAAGTCTGTTCTGGCACCATCAGAAAAGAAGGGGGGGGGGGGAAGGACAGGAGAAAAAGGGGAAGAAAAAGAGAGGCAATCCATGCAAGGGGGTGAAGATCAGAACAGGGCAAACTGCAGCCTGGAGTCCCAAAGAAACCAAAGCCCAACACAAGGAGGAGGAGAAAAGAGCACAGGTCGTGAAATCTGTGGTAACCTAAGATGGAAAGGACCAGAGAACCGGGAGAAAGGAGGGGGGCAAGGATCCGAACCTCCACGGTGCATTCTAGGGGTACCTTATTTATATGGACAACACCTTTTATCCGACAAATTCAATGTCCCAGACCCTTCAAACATAGGGGAGCTATGGATCAAGGAAGCAAGCCAATTCCAGCCCATCATTAAGACCTATTGGTCCCATTGCTTCTGTGCGTAGAATTACCCGCGATTCTCGTCGAGTTAGCTCACGATCGCGGTCACCCCCTCTCCTGGAGGAGCTAACATGCAGGAGACCTGCAAATTTCAGGCATTTGGCATTGCCTCCATGCACTTCCCTTATGTGTTCGATGAGTCGGGGGCACCCCTTTCCACGACTTTATGGATTTGAAATGCTCATTTATTCTTTCTTTTAGGGGCCTAGTGGTTTTGCCAACATAGTATAAATCACAAGGACAAAATACCACATAAGATACAAACTTTGTTTGACAGGTGATGAAATCCCGCACCTCCCAATGCACCCCTCCCAGGCGGTAGTTGATACCTTCCCGCATATAGGGGCAATATTTACATTTGCCACATTTGTAATTACCCCTAGGGCGGCTAGTGCCCAACCAATTTGTAGTTGGACATGAGCGAAACTCACTCCGAGTTAGAATGTCGCCCAATGTGGGGGCATTTCTATACGCTATCCTGGGGGGGTCAGGAAACACTGTCCGGAGGGCGGGGACTCTTGCTACTAGTGACCAGTTTTTCTTAACAATCTGTGTTAATTTCTTCGCCATGGGGGTGTAATCAAACGTTAAAGTGAATGGACCTTTCTCTTTACACCTGGGGGTCCTAGAGATTAGGGAGGACCTGTCTCTGTCTCTATCCCTAGCTTTCGCGAGAAGTTCCTTGTCATAATTTCTCGCCTGCAATCGTGCAGTTAGCTCTTGCGATTGCACCTCAAATGTGTCCAAGCTGGTATTGTTTCGTCTTGGACGTAAATACTGGCCGTATGGCAGAGAGGTTTTAACATGTTTAGGATAGAAACTGTTCCTGTGTAGCAGAGAGTTTACGGCTGTGGCCTTCCTGTATCCCTCACACACCAATCTGTCCCCATCTGGTTTGACCTTTAGATCCAAAAAAATGATGGACCTGTCTTTAGATTAGAGATGTTATTTCCATGACATGGAGGGGGATGTCTTTCTTTTCTATAAGTTCAGAAAAGGGTTATTTTGTAGGGGGTAACTTTAGAAAGGGGTTGCTAGGACACAGAGGATGAGTGGTTTCTCACATTGAAAAGGGTTTTTGTTGTTTTTTAAGAGGGGGGTGTGTTAGAAGGGGGCTTGCTAATACTAAAGAGGGAACAGTTTGTTTGGTAAGTTAAGATGGAGATTGTTTTGGAGGTGGGAGTGTCACATTACAGAAATAATTATTAGTATATGAATGGAGGGAATTTCACGTTGATTGAGTCACCATTGAGTCATTGCTCAGGCAGGAGGAGCATAATATTTTAAATTTGGAAGGAATTATGTGAAAGAAGTGACTGCCTGCCCGTGGAGCTGCCTGTTTCTACAGGATAACATGCTAAATACTAAGGGGTGTATAAAATAAACTGCGCTAAGCAAAATTACATACAGTGGTGTGAAAAACTATTTGCCCCCTTCCTGATTTCTTATTCTTTTGCATGTTTGTCACACTTAAATGTTTCTGCTCATCAAAAACCGTTAACTATTAGTCAAAGATAACATAATTGAACACAAAATGCAGTTTTAAATGATGGTTTTTATTATTTAGTGAGAAAAAAAAACTCCAAATCTACATGGCCCTGTGTGAAAAAGTGATTGCTCCCCCTTGTTAAAAAATAACTTAACTGTGGTTTATCACACCTGAGTTCAATTTCTGTAGTCATCCCCAGGCCTGATTACTGCCACACCTGTTTCAATCAAGAAATCACTTAAATAGGAGCTATCTGACACAGAGAAGTAGACCAAAAGCACCTCAAAAGCTAGACATCATGCCAAGATCCAAAGAAATTCAGGAACAAATTAGAACAAAAGTACTGTAATTGAGATCTATCAGTCTGGTAAAGGTTATAAAGCCATTTCTAAAGCTTTGGGACTCCAGCGAACCACAGTGAGAGCCATTATCCACAAATGGTAAAAACATGGAACAATGATGAACCTTCCCAGGAGTGGCCGGCCGACCAAAATTACCCCAAGAGTGCAGAGAAAACTCATCCGAGAGGCCACAAAGACCCCAGGACAACATCTAAAGAACTGCAGGCCTCACTTGCCTCAATTAAGGTCAGTGTTCATGACTCCACCATAAGAAAGAGACTGGGCAAAAACGGCCTGCATGGCAGATATCCAAGGCGCAAACTACTTTTAAGCAAAAAGAACATTAAGGCTCGTCTCAATTTTGCTAAAAAACATCTCAATGATTGCCAAGACTTTTGGGAAAATACCTTGTGGGCCGACGAGACAAAAGTTGAACTTTTTGGAAGGTGCGTGTCCCGTTACATCTGGCGTAGAAGTAACACAGCATTTCAGCAAAAGAACATCATACCAAGAGTAAAATATGGTGTTGGTAGTGTGATGGTCTGAGGTTGTTTTGCTGCTTCAGGACCTGGAAGGCTTGCTGTGATAGATGGAACCATGAATTCTACTGTCTACCAAAAAATCCTGAAGGAGAATGTCCGGCCATCTGTTCGTCAACTCAAGCTGAAGCAATCTTGGGTGCTGCAGCAGGACAAGGACCCAAAACACACCAGCAAATCCACCTCTGAATGGCTGAAGAAAAACAAAATGAAGACTTTGGAGTGGCCTAGTCAAAGTCCTGACCTGAATCCTATTGAGATGTTGTGGCATGACCTTAAAAAGGCGGTTCATGCTAGAAACCCCTCAAATAAAGATGAATTACAACAATTCTGCAAAGATGAGTGGGCCAAAATTCCTCCAGAGCGCTGTAAAATACTTGTTGCAAGTTATCGCAAACGCTTGATTGCAGTTATTGCTGCTAAGGGTGGCCCAACCAGTTATTAGGTTCAGGGGGCAATTTCTTTTTCACACAGGGCCATGTACGTTTTGAGTTTTTTTTCTCACTAAATAATAAAAACCATCATTTAAAACTGCATTTTGTGTTCAATTATGTTATCTTTGACTAATAGTTAACGGTTTTTGATGAGCAGAAACATTTAAGTGTGACAAACATGCAAAAGAATAAGAAATCAGGAAGGGGGCAAATAGTTTTTCACACCACTTTACGTACACATTTACCACACGATCAGTAGAACAGAATGCAATACATTACATGCAATGCATTCTGCTCTATTCATTGTGCAGTAAGACTTTACACACGTAATTCTGCTAAACACAGTTTATTGCATACACCCTTCCGGGCTGTTTAAAACTACAGGAGAATCCCTTTATAGCAAACTTCAAGCAACATGGATAAGTAGTTTACTATATCAGAAGTGTACTATATCAATATTAGTCATACATTGTATATTCAAACAAGTGCATGGTGGGGACCTGGGGACTTAGTTTACTAGCCAGAAGATTACTACAGTATAGTCTCATTTATTCGGCACAGGTGGGGATTGCCTGACACTGGATATGTGTTCGTGCTGGTTGCTTGAGAAGTCACACAACTGGAGTTACAATATAACCTACACCCACCTCCCCCCCCCCCCCTCCCCCCAATGACAGGCAAAGTGGTACGCAGCAGTGGCAATCACTTGCAAATCCCTCAGGCACTGGTCTTCTTCAGTCTTGCAGATTCCAGCGGTTTATCGTTGTCCTCCGTACATAGCTCAGATGGGTCATGTGAGACGCCAGGGAGCCATACGAGAACGCTGCAAATCCGATGGGAGCTACAGGAGTGAAGAAGACCAGCGCCCGGAGGATTGGTAAGTACTGTAGCTTCTGCTGCACACGACTCTGCAAATGTTGGAAGAAACGTCCGCATTCTCTCTCACCAGGCATTCCGGTTAGTTGAGACTGCAAGATGCCTGATTTCTAGTTAACCGGGACTCTACTGTACATCAGTTTATTATATCGAGACTCTACTGTACATGCAATTTGCCTACCTTTACTTTGTTTCTTCCCTAGATGCAATTAGATGTACCAACTACTGTATATACAGGGCTGCACACCTGGAATCATTGTGTGTGACTGTGCAAGGTACACAGGACATCTTCCCCTACTCTTTCAGAAAGGGTTTTACCCCAGAGTAGGACATGGAGAAGGAACAGTATTTTACTGGGAGGTGGGGGAGGATTTGGGCTGGTGGTTGGGGGGTGAAGGGACTAATGTTAATTTTTTCTAGCAATTTGCTGCTCACTGGCACCAAAACAACCCAATGCTAAGCTATCTAGAGCCAGCTTAAAGCTTGCTGACATCAGTGGGATGAACCACATACTGTAGGGAGTGAGGCTGCAGTGAGGAGAGGTGGGAGAACCACTTCCACCGCTGGAAGCATGTAAAGTGACATGGAAGTATTATAAAATGGAGCTAATAATGCAAGTACAGTATATTGTATAGCTGATCAGAACTCCATGTTTTAAATCCACTTAAAGGATACCCGAACTGACATGTGACATAATGAGATAGACGTGTGTATGTACAGTGCCTATCACACAAATAACTATGCTGTGTTCCTTTTTTTCTTTCTCTGCCTGAAAGAGTTAAATATCAGGTATGTAATTGCTGACTCAGTCCTGACTCAGACAGGAAGTGACTACAGTGTGACCCTCACTGATAAGAAATTAAAGAAAGAAAATAAAACATATTCCTAGCAGAAAATGGGTTCTGAGAGTAGGAAAGATAAAAAAAAGTGGAATTTCTTATCAGTGAGGCTCACACTGTAGTCACTTCCTGTCTGAGTCAGGACTGAGTCAGCCACTTGCATACCTGATATTTAACGCTTTCAGGCAGAGAAAGAAAAAAAGGAACACAGCATAGTTATTTGTGTGCTAGGCACTGTACATACACATGTCTATCTCATCATGTCACATGTCAGTTGTGGTATCCTTTAATCTTACACTACAATAATTTGATGGTGAAGCTAAGCCTTTGCAGTGTGTGTGTGTGTGTTTGTGCGCATGTGTGCGTGTGTGTGCATGCGCACGTAGCAGAGGTTGAGGAGGGGAGGCGAGAAACTTCAACTATGTTCAGTGATCCCGCTGTTCGAATCTTTGACACATATAAAGAAAAAGTTGGTTATTGATCCAATTCACTGGTATAAATTATTAAAGTGTCAGTTTCACATCTATTCAACTACTATGCGCAGTAAACCTAGAGTGGTTTGCTGAACCCTAAGTGGTTGTAAGGCGGCACACTGGGATTTATAAACTTCCCCTCTGCTGCTTAGCAAAAGCAATCTGTCATTATAATACCCACTGCAGACCATCTCTTCAAGGTAAGCACTTTCTGTCTTCCATCTGTGTTCATCTATAGCTGTGAGCAGTCCAGAACTGCAGGAGTCACACAGGCACAACATGTCCTTTGATAAATAAGAAATCTTAATGTGCACGACCCTGCTGGATACATTCAGCTTACAACCTGATATAAGTAGCTTCAGACACTCTGACACGTTCCACATAAAAGGGAACTTAGAAAAGCGTCAAAGTATCTATAGCAACCAACTACACAATTAAATTGTATTCCTGTTCTGCTAATAAGCAGCACAGATTCACCTCACATCTCCATGCAGCAATCAACCGCTGTGTATGTTAGGCATAGCATGCTACTCAATGCTCAAGGTGCCTACACAAATTACTTATTAAAGACCAGAATGGCAAATTCTTTTTTTCAGTAATCCTATTCATTATTCAAAAATAAATGAAGGTAACGCATAATCATTTGTTACAGCAAACTACTTAATTTTTAGTTAAGGGCTCTGATTCTGACACAGAAGACCAGGGTTTTCTTCCTGTACAGTAAGCTAGCGCCTATTCAGTAAGGGCACGCTCAGTAGGCAGTAGCAATGTTAGGGAGTCTTGCCTAAGCAAGACTCCCTAACACTGCTACTTCCCATAGAGCGCACCCTAGTGGCTGCATCTCTGGGTGCTTTGAGTCTGTCAGAGAAAAGCGCAATTTGAATGTTCTGTGTATTATTGTTCATAAATTGCTATTCCTTTATTTCTGTTCCCATTTTCTGAAAAAAAAAAAGCTTTCTTAAAAATGAGTTTAAACAGAACCTGAACTGAAAATGAAAGGTCAAAATTAACATACACAGGTCATACTTACCTCCCGTGAAGTCTACTTATCAATCTCTTTCTCCTCTCCTGTGTCCTGTTTGTCCACTGTGATCAATGGAATTCTCCGTCCTCCATTTTGAAAATGGCCATTACCCCATAACAGCTTCCTAGCCAGCACACTGTTAAAGCGGAATATAACCCAGCATTTCAACTTTGCTCTAAAACATTATTTACAGCATATTATATGCAACCAGCATTTTTTTTACTAGACCAGCATTGGAAGGGTTACACACAGACCTTTAAAGTTCTGTGGAGAGAAATGCAGACGCATCCATGTTTAGATAGATACATTTAAGTAAACACAATGTAACACGTGGGGAATGTGACTCACTCTCTCCCTGTGTCCGGGAGCTCCTGCACAGTTAGAGTGTGTGTCAAATTCACCACTTGTTGCATTGTGTTTACTTAAATGTATCTATCTAAACTTCGGATGCATCTGCATTTCTCTCCACAGAACTTTAAAGCTCTGTGTGTAACCCTTCCGATGCTGGTCTAGTAAAAAAAAAAATGCTGGTTGCATATAATACGCTGTAAATAATGTTTTAGAGCAAAGTTGAAATGCTGGGTTATATTCCGCTTTAAACTGTAATATCGCCCACTTGAGCCATAGGGAAACATGGACATTACCTTGCACATTCAGTTGTAACTGACAGCAGCTGATATATAACTGACAGAAAGTGGTATATTTCAGTTCTGACAAAATATTGTCAGAACTGGATGGGATCACAGTAAGAAGGAAATGGTGAGCTTCTGAGAGGAACTGATGGTGAGGTAAGTATGTAACAGTCATTTGCAGCTACGTCATGTATTTATTTTAAATAATTTTACTCAGTTCAGGTTCCCTTTAAGCATACTGTATGTTGGATCCTATAACACACCTCCTCTGTAACATACAGGTAACTAGAATTCATTGACCATCTTTAGCAGCTACTGTTTAGCTGTACACAAGGTTCTTAACAACAAATACTCTGGATACGACTAGTTTACAATACTGTTACAAAAAAGATGGATGCCAGGTCATTTTATGTAAAAGTAAGAACAATAAAACCACTAATTGGCCACAGTTTGCAAGAGTAGCAGTAAGTTGCTGTGCACTGTATCTGTGTCTGAGCACCACTGCTTTATTTATTTAAACAATGTGCTGAAAATAATGGAATCCAGACAGCATCAACACCACAACTCAGCAGCAACAGCCATGTCCAAACTATCTTATCATTATAACAGCAGACACTAGGATTACACTTCATTCATGTCATCTCTGTACTGTTTATTCCAAGCTGTCTTTAACTTGCATTACATTTTCACAGAGGCTAGAAGTATTAGCATATCATTGCTCTTTAGCAAATGCAAGGGGCCAGCTTGGCTTTCCTTGCCCTCCTAAGTTCTCTGGTAGTAGCTGCTTTTGGATGTAAGCACCCTAACTGGGCTGATACTGACTCCAATTGGAGAAGGCTTGAGAGGTGGTGAGCTGCAACTTGGCCATACGTTCCCTTCCAGCAGACAATGGTCCTCCACTAGATCCCATGGAGAATGACTTGGCCATACGTTCCCTTCCAGCAGACACTGCTCCTCCACTAGACTCCATTGGGAGTGACTTGGCCATGCCTCTTTTTCCAGAATACACTGCTCCTCTGCTAGACCCCATAGGGAATGACTTGGCCATGCCTCTTTATCCAGAATACACTGCTCCTCTGCTAGACTCCCATGGGGAATCGGTGGTGAACTGACAGTGCTAAATTTAAAGTATTTATGGACATTTTAAACATTAATTTCTATGCTAAATGGAAGATTTATAAAAAAGAAAATGATGTCAGTGGCCCTTTAACCACTTAACGACCAGAATACACTGCTCCTCCACTAGACCCCATAGGGAATGACTTGGCCATGCCTCTTTTTCCAGAATACACTGCTCCTCTGCTAGACTCCCATGGGGAATGACTTGGCCATGCCTCTTTTACCAGAATACACTGCTCCTCTGCTAGACCCCATAGGGAATGACTTGGCCATGCCTCTTTTTCTAGAATACACTGCTCCTCTGCTAGACCCCATAGGGAATGACTTGGCCATGCCTCTTTATCCAGAATACACTGCTCCTCTGCTAGACTCCCATGGGGAATCGGTGGTGAACTGACAGTGCTAAATTTAAAGTATTTATGGACATTTTAAACATTAATTTCTATGCTAAATGGAAGATTTATAAAAAAGAAAATGATGGGCGTGGCCCTTTAACCACTTAACGACCACCTGACGCCCATAGGCGTCGGCGGGTCGTTAGTAGTATAGCATGAAAGCGGCCTTTCCATGCCAGTTCACGGAGACTGCCTCCGTGAACAGTGTGCGAGCCGCCGATCGCGGCTCGCACGCATAATGTAAACATGCGGGGAAAGAATCCCCGCTGTTTACATCACACGGCGCTGCTGCGCAGCAGCGCCGTGACGTAGATCGGCGATCCCCGGCCTCTGATTGGCCGGGGATCGCCGGCATCTGATAGGCAGAAGCCTATTCTATCAGGCGCAGGACGGATATCCGTCCTGCGCCGCACACAGGAGAAGGGAGAGGGAGGGAAAGCAGTGGAGCCCGGAAAGCGCTGCGGAGGGGGGCTTTGAGGAGCCCCCCCCCCCCGCAAATCAATAGTAGCCGGCGGCGATCAGACCCCCCCTGCAGGACATCCCCCTAGTGGGGAAAAAAGGGGGGAAGTCTGATCGCCCTGCCTTTTACCTGATCGGTGCTGCGGGCTGTAGAGCCCACGCAGCACCGATCATTCCAAAATCCCCTGGTCCTTAAGTGGTTAAGACATTTTACCGCCTGAGCACTTGGTGAAGGAACGCAACTCTGCTAATTTTAAAGTGGACCCAAATTAAAAATACAAGATTTCAGAAATAAAATCTATTTTCTAAATTATAATAATACATAGCAGCCTTTTTTCAGCTGCATGATGACAAATATAAAATATTTTACATTTATTGGAGGAACCCCTCCCTTCCTTTCATATTGCCGGGACAGAATCCGGAAAACTGGTGGAGTAGGCGGTGTCCGGCAAAGGAGGAATTGCTAATGGCTGCCACCTGTATAACCCTAGTTATGAAAAGAGAAGGGTGAAAAGCATGCACTGAAATGCTCATAGGACTGAAGGAGTGTTTATTTATCTTTGGATGTGTCAGAGTGGTGCAACTAAATATTTTGAATTAAAAAAATGTTTGGTTTGGGTCCGCTTTAAATATCAAGGCCTTACTTATTGTCAACCATACCTGATGTTGTACATATGTGACTACATTCGGGAGGGAAGTTTTTCTAATATGCAAATCTTCGCTGATCCAGTAAGTAGAAACTGTGTTAGGCAAAGAAAGTACATTTCTGCCAATCCATTAACTGGCAAGTGATTAATTACCATAGTTGCCAGGATAATTGATCAGCATCTCGTAGATTTCATTTGCCACTATGGCTTCCACCTCTTGGGTCAGTGGAGATGTAGGAAAATTATTTTCTTATTTCTGCTTCTCAGTTTACCAGCAGGCAGTTCAAACTGGTTAATTAATGGTACAAAACAACAGGCTTCTTAAAGCACTCCAGGCACAAATGTTTTCCTAGGTCTGTGTAGGTACTCGGATGCAGAGATTGATTTTTTTTTGTGTGTGTGTGTAAATGTTCCTAAAATGATGTCTAATTATTAGCTAAAGTACCTTCTCTGGAACCACTTGTTAGTCCTCCACTTGTGACCATTGGTTCTTCTTGTATATATCGTTATCAACACTTATAAAAGTGTAAGTAAAAAAAGTAAGCTCCAAGGGCCTGGCCAAGTAGTTTACTATGTCAGAAGTTTACTATATCAGGATACGTCATACAATGTATATTTATACAGGCACATGATCGATACCAGAGGACTGCGTTTACTATAGCAAGAGTTTACTGTAATGAGATTTTACTGTATTTATCATAATGAACACAAATATCGAATTGTTAATCACCACAAACTATTACAAAGAGACAAACGGGCCGTGCGATAATAAAAAATTGACAATAATAAGAAAAATCATTGGTCACATGGCAGTGAGTCTGGAAGCTCTTGCAAGATGTCAAAAGCTGTAGGGAAAATGCAAGGTGTGTTCCTGGGGACAGAGGGGTAGCTATAACTTATGTTGGACCGGGCCTTTCTAAGCAGGCCCCATAGTTGATTTCTCTTTTCTTTCAAATGCGTTGTCTTCTAAATAATGAAGTAACGCTTAATACAAGTGTCAGCCACTGCTGGATATTTGTCCTCAAATAAACTGCATTTCAAGTTTTCTTTTTCACGCCTGTATGCTTTTTCACATTTCCCAATAAAAGCTCATAAATAAGATTATTGTAAATACAATGTGATGTGGGAAAACACGTAACTACAAATCATTCTGGCTTTTGGCTGTTACTCATGGAAGTTAGATTTGGCCTTTCTTCAACTGGAACGCATTTCTTAATTACAAACACAAATGAAGTAAGGACACTGAGGTGATTTCATAAGGCTGGTTGCATAAGTGCAGTAACGACATACCGAAAGTAGATGATTTGCTAATGTGGCTACATATTACACGTGACAGCTGTCTTATTTAAGTACATGAATGGTTTTTCCATTTTTCCTCTACTGGTTTCCTTCTTTACATTAGGGAAACAGCTATTTAAGATAAAATAACGAATGCAAATACCTTTTTATTTCTTTCCCAAAAATTATTATTTTATCTTTGATGTGAGAGTAAGGGGAGGTGACAAAAATAGAAAAGGAAAGAAGAGTTTCATGTTAGGAGTAAAGGGTGCCAGCAGGATGGTAGCTAGAAATAAATGAGGAAAGGGCAACTTATGGAGACCTTTGTATGGGCTGTTTCACACCAAAAAGTGCTTTGTAATTAGCAATTTTGGAGCAATTGTAATAGAGCTTTTGCTCCTTTGTACTCTGTACAGTCACTGCAAAAAAATGTTAGATGCAGCAGTTTCACAATTTTTTTTTAAAAAAAAGGACCACTCCAGTGTTAAATAACGCATTTGATTATATGAACCACCTTTCAAAACACCAGCAATCAGAAAATTTCAGAAAAAGGTTTTCATTGTGAAATTGGCAGCCAACTGAGCGGCTGATAAAGAGGGGCAGCAACAGAGGAGCAGGAGGAAAGGGAGAGAAGATGAGCTGCAAATTTCAGGAAGCATTAATGATGTTATGGTCCGTTTTTTTTTTGGTAGGATGTTGCAGTAATTGATATGTTATATGATTGGGGCATGCACAAGAATTTAAATAGCCTGTCTCTTAAAAAGTGTACCTGAAGGCAAATTTTGAAAAAAAGTTAAATACTAACCTCAGTAGAGGGATGCCTCTATTTGATCCAGAGGCTTACTCCGTCGCCTTCCAGCTCGCCATTTCAGAGTTGGAACCCTCTGAACCTACTCAACAAGGGCTTGTCGGCTGAGCTTCTGTCCGTTTACAAGTGCCGCCACACTAGCAACTGGGAGGGAGAAGTAATTTGGGGTCCAGCAATTACACTGCAGCAGCACTCCAAATTACCCTTGCGCGGACAGCAAACTATAGCAATGTAGCTATAGCAGCGCCCATTTCAGGCTGGGTGGCCGGTGCACAGCTCTGAGATTATCTGCTTTACTAATTCACCTGCTTTTTCAATTGCAGAATACTAAAAAAAGTTATTTTAAAGAGATCCCGGTCCGGGGTTCTTACAACGCAATCCCCATACAGGGGACCGGAGCTATTCAGGAGGTGGGGGAGAGCGGAGACTGACATTACAGAGAGAAACACAGCCCGCACAGCGCGGCTGTGTTTTATGGGGTCTCACAGCGCGCAGGGGGGGCTTTGGGGGAAGCTAAATAGCAACAGAGGCTGGGCTCTATAGGCAGACCCAGCCTCTGTATGGGGATTGCGTTGTAAGAACCCCGCCTCGGGTTCTCTTTAAGCAGCAGATGAAAAATGATCTCCTAGGACAAAACTTAGGAGAAAAAGAGAATTGAATAAGGGCTCCTAAATCACTGGATTAGAATCAGCATGCAGATCAGATGATTTGACTGAGGTTTGAATTCACTGGCTGCATACTTGTTGCAGATGTGTGACTCCAAAACAACCAAAGCCTAAAGCTCAGCATGACACCCCCAGGGAACTGGGTTTGTTTATAAAAGAATGAAGATGACAGCCTCAATATTCCTCTCACTTCAGATTCAATTTAAAACATATATATGTATCAGTAGACTAACACACATTTACACTGGGAGAGGATGAGGAGAAGCCTACTGCAGCCCTTTGAATAGAACTACAGGGCCCTGAGTCAGCTTTGTACATCTGAGTCATCCCTCAAAGTCTAAATATCAATGTGAGTTTAAGAAGTTACAGTTCTTCATACAGCACATCCCTCTAATGGTAGCCACTAATGATCCAATTTTTTTCATTCAACCATGTAATATATAATAATATGAGGGAACTGCCTAAAGTATCCATTCAATATATTGACTCAATTTATCTCTATACTACATAGATTTGTTAAAATTGGATGAAAAAGATTGGATCGTTAGTGGCCACCTTAAAGCCTTGCCTGCAACACAGGTGGCTGTGCATCCTACATAGAAATGCACGCCATGTGCATTTACTCTCCTATCAGGTGCAGATCCCATTAATTGTAATGAATGAGATCACACAAAAATACACGCAACTGTGTGTTGTGTTACTGCAGTAAATTGCAGTGCACAAATGGAAATATCAGACACTGCAGTCTACGCACTTATGTCCTTGCATAGTGCACATTTTGTGTATTGCTGAAACCGTGCGCAGCACTGCCCAAGTGGTGATAAGGCCTAACTGTGCATACTGTAGCTAAGAAATATATTTAAGGGGTTTAAGGGTTAAATAGGGTATTAAGGGTGAAATAGTAGAGACATATGCATAGCTGTTAAATAATGGCCATTTCCAGTGCATATATATTTTATATCCTCAGAGGAAAAATTCCCAGTGTAGATATATAAACATGTACTTGCAATATCAGAAGGTCTATAAATTTCCCATTAACAGCACTAAGGAAATGGAAGATGGGAGCCTGGGAAAAAAACACTCAGATATAATCTGATTAACTGGAGGACATATTCTGACTCTGCACTTGGCAATATGAAATATCAGCAATGCAAATATGCATATTTGTTATAAAAGTGCACATTTTGAGTTTCCATGTATGAATCATTCAGGTATTGAGAGACATTTATGAAAGCAAATGAAAATGATAAGTAGAAGTCTTCTATGTGGCACCCCCTTGAAGTTTATCTTTTAGTAGACTGCTTGCTATGAGCAATTTCAGACCAGTTTTGCATACAAGTTTAATCTATCCTTTACCTTTCTATTATACGTTTATACCTTTCCACTAGTCTAGTAAATGAAGATATAGTGGTAGTAGATTAAGTGTGATAAATTTAAAATATAGCCAGTTTACAGCTGAGACAGACTAGAAACTTTGTTCCCATCCCATAAATGCAGGTGATTCCCCATTAGTTAATCTGTCTCCAGTGTTGAAACTGAGACAGGTGCTCAGGTGAGAAGACAAGGCCCCTACAGGAGTTGGGGGAGGTGGGCAGGTGACAATAAAGGTACTCATTAGGTCAGTCCAAAACTAGCAGTGGCTGACACTTGTATTAAACTGTGTCATGTCCCTAAAGCAAGGCATACACCACTGAATTACTGTTAGATCTGGTAAACAAGCGATATTTACCCAATGACGCTGCAGCAAAATCTTGTCTAATATCAATTGTATTGACACAATGCAGCACAAAAACTACGAAAGTCGCAAAATCAAACCCAACCCGACTGAAATCTTCCATCCAGCGCAGTCGACTGAATTGACTGAATTTGGGCTAAAAATCTATCAAGCGGGAATCGTTTTCTGCATCAATTTGTAGCATATTCGATCAAATGATCGAATCAGCCTGATATCGATGCAAAAAAATCAACCAGTGTATGGCCACCATTAGTCACATTTTATAGATTCTGCAGACTGCAGACTGTAGCTGCTTACTTTTATATTTATAGACAAACACAGCAGACAACACAAAATAAGATATTCATGGGAAGAAAGTTAATCAAATAAATGTTATTTATACTTACAGTATTCTTTTGAGCCACCATATCCTAAGGTAAAATAAAGGACACAAACAAAAATTACCACATATTTGGGTTTTTTTTGTCACAGAAAAGGACAAATGAAAAAAGGATACAGAAAAATGCAGTGTATTACAAAAGAAAAACAGAACATTTCTTAAAATTGATTATATTGACAAATTTAAAAAAATGTGTGTTTATTTCGTTAAAACCTATTTTTTCTTTTTTGCCAAAAAAATAAATGCCCTAATTTTTTTCTCGATGTGGGATTTTTAAAAAACATTTTTGGTAAATAGGTAGGGGGTCATAAATGGAGTAGATATTATCAAGGAGCTAGCTCAGTTGGGCGCCAGGTATTGCAGATAGTTGAAAAAAAATGGTAATATTGTATTACCGATATTCCATTATTAGCTTTCCTGACGCCTAACACTAACCCCCTCACTCTTTTTTAGTTAACCAACACTAATTTGCCTCCCTATGCATATCCTAACACCAACTTCCATCCCTAAGCATATCCATATCTAGATACCTAACACTAACTCCTCTCCCAAATCAAAACCCTTCCTGAATGCCTAACACTAACTTCTTCTCCCTTAAACCTCCCTAGCGTTCTGGACGAGCTAGGCTCGTCCAGAGATGGTGGAGGTGACCGCTCATGCCCCGCTGGGCCGATTTGAATAATTTTTTTTAAAAACACACAGCAAGCACTTTGCTTGCTGCATGCCTTACCCGATCGCTGCCGCCGATCCGCCGCTACCCACCGCGATGCAGGGCCCCCCCAGGTGAGTGCACTGCCTGGCCAATCAGTGCCAGGCAGCGTTGAGGGGTGGATCGGGTCTCCCTGTGACGTCACGACGTCGATGACGTCACGACGTGCGTTGCCATTGCGACGGGGGAAGCCCTCCAGGAAATCCCGTTCAGAACGGGATTTCCGGACGGGCCATTGCGGCGGCGGCGATCGGAGGGGTGGGAGGGACGCCGCAGGGAGGTAGGAATCATGTAGCTAGCGTTAGGCTAGCTACATGAAAAAGAAAAAAAATATGTGCAAAAACCGTTCCTGCGGCCGCAGGGCCGCGGGAATCAGAACGCCAGGCAGGTTAATACTTCCTATATCCTCCCCCTACACTATTCACTAACACTATGCACCTAACTATCCCCATACCTCTATCCAAAGTTTGGCTGGATCATAGCTAAGCACCATTGCCGATATCTAGAGCTCCCCTGGCACCGCATACTATGATATTTGTCACTTTGCTACAGTGTAGCAGAGCAGTGGCTATTTAATACTAAAGCCACCCGCTATCACATAGCCAGCTACTCAGTAGCGAAGCACAAATAATTAACAGAGATCCTGTGCTCAGCTACTGAGTAGCCGGTTGTAGCTGATCACTGGTGTCCAGGCTAGTGATGGCACGAACAATTTGCTAACTTCGAAACAGAATTTCTGCAAAAGTTCACTAGCAGGCGAATCTGCCGAACCTCCATAGACTTCAATTGGCCAGCGAATTTTAAAACCTATAGGAACTGTTTCTGATCACAAAAGTGATGGAAAAGTTTTTTCAATGGGCCTAACGCCTGGACCGTGGCATGCCGGAGGGGGATCCATGGCAAAAGTCCCACCAATAATTACGTAGTTAACGCAGAGTCGTGTTTTCTTGTCTAAAGGGCAGAAATCAAAGTATATTCCTAAATTTGTGGAATGAAGTGCTTTAAAACATCCGGCGTGCGTACATTGCGATAAGGTAATGTAAGGGTTATGCCTGGTTCACACTGACAGATGAAATGCTGCGTGTTACGCACTGCAAACAGCCACAAAGAGCTTCAGTGTTTGCATCAGATGAGCAAATCATTGTTTTTACTAGTCGACACCTCCAGGACATAAATGTTAGTCCTCTCTGCGGCAGTCTTTGCGTAGTGGTGTGGAGTGGCTTGTGCGTACGTTTGCGGGAGTGCAGGCGATTGTGGTCGAGCTGAGGTAGTTCAATGACAGTTAAGTGACCAAAAAAAACACTGATTCTGCACTGAGGTCTTATACAGGGGCAGTAGTGGGTACTAGATGCCAGTAGTGGTGGTGAAGGATTAGTGGGTTATGGTCGGTGCACTACTAGGACCAGCAGTCCTGTCTCCAACAGCTAACTTGTGCACTGGACACAGAACAGCAATGCAATACAACAACAAGAGAAACAATGTACCAGCCCTAAGAAGGGT